>NC_058042.1:12275000-13527500 GCF_020085105.1 Siniperca chuatsi
AATGGGTGCCTGTGAAAAATAGCAACATGTAGACACTGTGGATAAATGAACTGTGGGTGTGTTTAAGTTTGAATATAGAACTTTCTAAAGGGTTCAACTTCAAAAGGGACTGTTTCTTCTAAAATAAATATATAATAGCCCGTGAGAGCTAAAACTATTCTTTATGACTTGATGTCATTTTCTTGTTAAATACTACAATCATTGGCCTTGCAGCTTGTCACTCTACTGTGTCACATTTAAAAACATCTTGATCAGAAAGAAATGACTAAATGTAGCACATTTTCCTTTTTTAATGGATAATTATCTGTCTCAGGTGTTAGATAGGGGAAAATGATGAGCACCAAAATAGATCAGGGAAAGAGAAAAGTCTCTGATCTTCTCTTGGCAGTGTAGTGGAATCAAATAATGAAACACTTAACGTTAAACCACGTGCTTTTCATGTGCAAATTCTGCTTCACACACTGACAGTTCACGCTGGCTCTGTAGAAGACTGGTTTGGATCTTACTTATGTCATCTTTTTTTTATTAGATGTAAGTCATTATCTTTTGTTTTGTCCCAGTTCCCAAGACTGTGAAGGAGTCATACTTCGATGAAAAGGGGTAAAGGAGTTGACATCCACTTTAGTAGGCTTAAATGATCCACTTTAAAAAATCAAACAGATAAATAAAAATCAACAAACAATGACTAACAACAGACCAACGCACCTCTGTTTACAGCTTTATCAAGACTGATAGGTGGTTGATAGATGCCTCGGATACGGAGACAGAGAGTGAGGTATGGCGATTAATTAAAATATGTGAAGGTGTATCTGTCTTTAGAATGTTTGTGTATTTGGTGTATTTTTTTATTTAACCCTTTCAACAATTTACGCTCTAGCTGTTTTCCTAGTTTGTCAAATGGAGGTATTTTACATTTTAGCTTTTACCCCTCCAGCTTCAGACATAGCTACAAGTCTAGAGCATGTTATACGATTGTTTAATCCTCCAATGATCTATTGCTCTCAACAACATATGGTGATCACACTATACAATGCAGATCAAATGGGGGTCCCACACTATATGGTTCTCAAATGGATTTTGGTTGTAAGAAATCTATTTATGCGTTTTGCAAAAAATAAATGTGAAAAGTAGCAGATTTTTAGGTGACACAAATTTGCTGAGTAAAGCCGGACATGAAGCAGCTCTTAGCAGGCTTTTTTGTCTCTCAAGATGGAAAGATAACATTTGAAGGAAAAAAATGGCTCAGGAGCATTATGGATTGTGTGTTCAGAATAGAGTGCTGGAAGTAGGTTGTCGTCATGATTGTGAAGTCCAGGGAGCCTCTACACATTTGTTTATTGTTACACTTTGCTCTTTAGATTATACATATACTATAGTAATTTCTAGATATAGTTTTTCCACCTGCATTCTTCAGGTGCTCTCATTGGCCGCAACTCTCTGAACTTGTCATCATTTATCTCATACTACAAGACAGCTGCAGATCTTGTGCCTTTAAACTAAAACATATTTTAAAATATCAGGATCAAGGACTCGATCACTTGTATCTGACCTGTTTATTGTAAATGGCTGGAACTTGTGGGGTGGAAAAGTGATCTCACCAATTTGTCAAGGACTGATAAATCCTGGCTTTTGTCATATAGTGTGCGCCCAGCCTTAGAGGTATGCATAAAATAGATACACTGGGGAAACTATAGTGTATTTTCAGCATTACCTGTTATCAATAATGTATATATTTGTGTGATGTACAGATGGCCCTTGCCAGGAAAGCTTGAGTGAAAGGTTGTTTTAGAGCCTCAACTAATTTAACACACACATCAACTAATGTGCCTTATTGTGCCATCAACCAGGTTTCAACCAACAGAAATATACTTCTTCTTCCCCCCTTGATCTTACCTCTCAAGGGTCAAAGGGTCAGTTCAGCCAAGTTACACAAAATTCACCTTTCATTCATTGTATTGAAATAGCTGCATGAATCTCAGCAACAGATCTCAAATCCCAGCAGATAAAACTGAAACTGTCTGCATGGCTAGATATCACTAGGGGTAAGTGGAAAATATGTCTTTTTGTAATTTGTGTGAACTGACCCTTCAAGGTGAGTTACAGCACAATTCTTTTGATTAAAGCTGTCCTGATCTTATACTTTGTGATATGGTTTTGTACTGCAAAGCCGATAGGTGTTTCTGGGTAGGCATAGAGGACCAAGATGGAAAGTGAAAAGGAGAAGGGAAGGGACAAGGATGCTGAGCTCAAAGTAAAAACAAATGACATAAACAATGTTAAGAGACAGGTTGTCTATTTCTCTTTTTGTCGTGCCCCCCCCCCCCCCCGTAGCTTCCTATGTCTCTCACTCTTGACTGATGAAATTGCCAATGATTTATAACAAATGTCAGTGGCAGGCGCAGCAGACTGCTGTTTTGTCCCTCTCAGAGCCAAGCAGAGCCTGAAGTAGGCAGCTTTGCTTATCAATCAAAGCCTTTCTCCTCTCTTCCACCACCACTGTCAGTACAAGGCTTACTGGCTCACCAGTTCTCCAAACCCAGGGCCAACATGGTTGTCATGGAGGTAGTGCGGTATGGTAGCACAGAAGCTGAAACAAACAGGAAGTGACATAAAACCTTCAAGGTATCACCATGTTGATAACAGCCCTCTGTTTCATATACAGATTGTTAGGTGAGGTGCAGCTGCTCCTGTTACTGAACCCAACCACCCCACATCCAAACATCCTGCCTCCTCCTTCCAAACCCCTTCTACTGAGGTGTAGTTGTGCATGAATAATTGTAATAAACACATGTCAGATTGCCTCAGTACCTCTAAATTTCAACTTCACCAGTAAGTAGATTTCACAGTTGACCTATGTTTCCACTCATACTATTACATACAGGCATACAGACATACTTGCCCTTCTACTCTCATGAACACACAGCCACTGATGCAAAGATACTGCCCTGTGTTGATTATTTGAGGATTTGCAAGGAAGAGCTGGCCTTAATTATCTATCATTTACAAACCTTTGACATTGCAATTACAGACAGTGATTTACTTTTTCTTCCTTCCTAATTCATACCCCATTGTTAGTTTTATGATGAGGTCTTGCTTAATTGCAGATGTATTTGAAAGGTCTTTGCCTGACAAGCACTAATTTGTTAGGCTGTTGTGAAATATAGAAGACAGTTGGGTGAGGTTGGTGTCATTTGTTCTTAGCCATCAAAGTCCAGCTTGCACAGGAAAACAGCAGCAAGTAACCTGAGCCATGAAATGCTGTGAACTGTGAAAGGCTGTCTTTTGAGTAAGAAATAGAAACCTATCATTCTATGGTGTACAGACAACTATCTTCAGGTAAATGTGGGGGAAAAAAAGACATGGCGATTGTAAATGTAATAAGTCTGTTGTTACGTTAATTGAAATTGATAGTGAACTACCGGTAGTTAAAATAATTTTTACAGTGGATATCCAACTTAAATTGACAGCAATCTTTAATGTGATGATTGTGTAGCATCTATAGCAACAAAACATCAGTAGAAAATTATTTTATTTACATTTTCATTAAATGTTTCCAATCATTTAAGTCTTTTATATGAGAATGTGGTTAAGCTTCAAAATGTTATTAATCTGATCAACAGTTCTTATTAAAGAATTTTCATGTGCATCATACTTGCTGTATGATGCACACTACCAGGTCAGATCCAGGACTCTACTGGATTTGACAAAGTTAGTTGCATGCGACATTTTTTATTGTGATAACATTATTAGTGAAATAAAATGATTTATGTAAATGAAGCCATTGTTACATTTTTATTGCATACTAAATACTCCTAAGTTTAAAGGAATCTAGTATGTGTGAAGCTCTTAGTTACTACATTGTGGCCTAATTCCTCTTTATACTGCTATTTAGCTCTGACAATGCATCACATTTTATGAGCTCATCTTATGTGCACTCAAAACCTTTTTGTATGTGTTTTACATTTGACACTTATACTGTTAGCAAAAATGAAACAATTATTGAAAATGGAACATTGTTTTGTCACACTGACAGTGTATTCAGCGAGTGCTACGAAAGTGAATTTTCGCCTTTGCATGAATTTAACCGTCTGAGTGTTTGTGCAGTCCTTGTCGATTCACCCCAAACAGTTAATGGACCAACTATACAGATGTAAGCTGTAAGATAGCTAGCAATGGACGCACGGACCGTGTGTGTGGGAGTGTGCCCCTTTGTGTGTTTGTATTCAACTCAGCCCCTGACCAAACTCAGAACTGACCAGAAACTCAGTTCTTTCTGTTGTTTCCCTAAAGTCTCTCTCCTTTTCCCTGTCATCTCTGTACATTCACCACCATTCAAGGGGGCAAACACTTTTTCACACCACTGTATAACCAGTGTTGTCATTAGCAACAAAAACAGGACCACAATAAACTTATCACATTTCACACAGCTGTAAAGCATTAACTTCATTTGGGCTTTCTAATGCCTCCATTACTGACCCTTTTCTTCCTTCTTTACATCTTGTAGTTTTTTTCTTTTCTTATTCTTAGCTTCAGTATTCCTCAACCTCACTCTTGTTTCAACTCCACTACCTCATACTGTACATGTGCGTGCGCGCGCACGCACACACACACACATGCGCACACACACACACGTGCAAAAACCTATTATAAGAAAAATTCAGCTCAGCTTCTGTGAAAAATAAAATCTCCAAGCACTCCTGGGAGAAAAACAATGGTCACTGATCGTCACAGAAAAAGCCACATCTTGACATTCTCACTCCTTTAAAGTGAACCTATTCCTTCACATTAAATAAGTGTATCTGTTTACATTTTATGTCTTGGCTGTTTACTCTGCAATTTACAATATGTAGTATACAGTAGCAAAGGAAAACAGCGCTTACGCAACCCAACATAATTTTTTCAGATCTATACATTGGCGGATTTTACATCTAAATCATTAAAAGTAAATAAGGACACAGTGTCTCTAGAGCTGTAGCTCAAGCTGTATAAGAGCTGCTCTCCCAAGCCAACCTGTGCCACCTATTGGCAAGAAAAGAAACAACAGCAAGAGTAGGCCTGCAGATGCAGATGTGTGCCACCTACAGGTAAAGGAAGGAATAGCTTCAGCAATTTGAAAACTGAAGCCACCTGCAGGCAAAGAGTGTTACAGCTGCTGTGTGTGGGTGTGTATGTCTGTGTGTGTGTGAGTGTGTCCTTCTGGTTAATTTGGAAAGGAAAGGGTATCACCTACATGGCCTTGTGTGAAAAAGTGATTGCCCCCTAAACTTAATAACTGGTTGGGCCACCCTTAGCAGCAACAACTGCAATCAAGCGTTTGTAATAACTTGCAATGAGTCTTTTACAGCGCTGTGGAGGAATTCTGGCCCACTCATCTTTGCAGAATTGTTGTAATTCAGCCACATTAGAGGGTTTTTGAGCATGCTAAGGAAGGCCCAACCGGTTATTAGGTTTAGGGGGGTAATCACTTTTTCACACAGGGCCATGTAGGTTTGGATTTTGTTTTCCCTTAATAATAACAACCTTCATTTAAAAACTGCATTTTGTGTTGACTTGTGTTATCTTTGACTAATATTTAAATTTGCTTGATGATCTGAAACTTTTAAGTGTGACAAACATGCAAAAAAATAAGAAATCAGGAAGGGGCAAACACTTTTTCACACCACTGTATAAATCTATTACAGTTCTAATCAGAAACACACGGAGCCTCGCAGAGCTACGGTTTACTTACCTAACACAGACAGAGTCTCTAACCACCTAATCGCTCCTTATTTGCACCATATCTGTCTAGTGCAATATTTGTTCTTCCTAGCTGGCAACCTCCTCAAGTCTTTGTTTCTCCATTTGTTAACCATGTTTCTCCCTAAGATTCTTGGGCTAAAATACCAGGTAGGCTTTGCACAGTTTTAAATAAATTTGTCACAGTCAAGCACAAGTATAAATCAAGAAAAACCTAGCAAGCGTGTATTCAAGATATTTTGCAGTGTATTTCATCATTTACCTTTCTATATATGCAACACAACCACGGAGCTGTTTGGTGTACCTTTTTATTTGATTTTATTTTGAAACCAGGGTGAAATCATTCACACAGCACACTGTTAAAATTCTCATCATGTTTATATCAAAGTGTCTCCAATAGACAACACTGATGCATGATGGAATTAATTAATTAAAACTGTAGCTATGGGAATAACTTTCACACTGCACAGGTTATCATCTCATCTGAATTTTTCACACACATCTTGCTTTTATATTTATCTTTTGCAAAGTGATGCAACATCAAGCACATTTCTTGTACTGCGTGTTGTAATGAATACCTGCTTATGCCAGGGAGTTCCCTAGTATGTTTATTTATTTTAAGGTCTTTTGAGCTTCATCAGTGAGACAAGTATTTAAAAAAAAAAGTCACTGTGTGTGTGTGTGTGAACATATTTGTGTATGTGATAATTGCTAAGGTTTTGTGAGAGCTACAGTATAACATAACCTCTGAAATGAACGTGAACGTACTAGTTACTTAATCACGATGGATAGGCTGAAAGACCAGTCTATGAGTCACATCATGCGCCTTGGCAGATCTGATTGTTATTGGCTAATCACTGGATGATCCATGTGGGTGAGAGGTTGAGGGAGCGGTGTGAATGAAAGCCTCAGAAGACTATAACATTTTGTGTCACTCATAATTCATAAATACGATTCATCCACGTGTTTGTGTTTATGTATAGTTGTTAGCTAGCGAGCTAAACTGTCATTGTTGTAACTCACGGAGTATACGAGAGTTTTGATGTTAGCACTGGTTTTAGGCTTTAAGCTTTAAGCTTACAGGCAGAATATTTATGTTAGTTATTGGGCCTAGACTTGGCATTAACAAACATTTTCACAGTAAATAAGAATTGCATTAACGATAGAGCTACTTTTAGCTACTTTTTCCTAAAATACATGTCTTTGTATTCGTCCTCAGTGCTTTGTCGCACATTGTAGGTGGTGTAGAAACCCTCTTACCACATGATAGTGTGTATTCATTGTGTATTCAACTATACCACTTAAATTGTTAAATTTAGATTTATGTTAGATTTGTGTTTGTTATATTTAGTTTATCTTATAGACATACTAGTCCATTTATCAGTCGGCCAATATTATTGGCCCATATTGTCCTATAGCAGATATATATCGGTATTGGCGTATATGTTATCCAATATGGGCCGATATGAAATTGTTTTCTTTTCAGTATATTAGGCAAAAATAAAGGACTGTGGTAAAATATTGGTGTCCCTACAAAGTTTATCCAGCAGAGTCACTACAGTGGCAAGCAGTGTTAATTGAGAGAGCAGGAGTAGCTCTCACAAACTCGCGTCATACCAGTAAAATACAGCTGGTGTCAGGAAATGTAACAGCCACCTCACAAATAGTTAAAACTATAAACCAGCACAAAAATGACTACTTGACTTCATGCTTATGTTGTTACCTAGTTGGTGAGACACAATGCTGGAAAGTAAATAAATGTCAGGAGCCTGTTTCACCTGATACACTGAACATTTCTCCTGAACGTTTATAGCAGAGGTGCTGTTTGTTTGTCTCTTGACTCGGCAGCAGCAAACCATGAATTAATGTTTGTGACCATTACATGAAATATTGCTACAGATAACGTTTGTGTTCATTTCAATAATTGGTTGACAATTGTATATGTTAAATTAGTTAACATGTTAATATTTAAGTAAAGTATTGTTTAATAGTTATTTCTTTAAGAAAGCAGCCTTCTGAGTAACTTTGCTTAGGCATATCGGTGTAAAATCGGTGTACAATCTACATAGAAAAGGTCCATTCCAGCTCAAAAATTCACTATATAGGCTGCCATATCGGTAATCAGTGAATGTTTTCCCTCTAAAATCAGTATCAGTCTCAAAAATCCCATATCGGTTGGGCCCTACATGCTAGCTGTATGTCTCCCGGGGTGGCAATGTCAGTCTGTCTGTCAGTTGGTCGGCCCACCACTTTGGTCCAGACTGCAATAGCTACTATTGGATGAATTTCCATGAAATTTGGCACACATATCCATGGTGCCCAGAGGATGAATCCTAATTACTTTGGTGACTATGTGGTTGACATTTGTGGCTTTGAGTGAAATGTCTCAATAACACTGGATGAATTGCAATGAAATTTGGTGCAGATTTTCATGTCCCAACTTTGCTAATCCCCTGACTTTTCCTCTTGCCCGACATCAGCTAAAAATTGAATTTGTCCAATACTTTGGTTTATGACCAAAAACCTGCAAAACTAATGACATTCCCATCATTCTCAGCTATAGTTTGTGATTACTGCTAATAAACAAATGTGCTAACATGGTAGACGAAGATGGTGAGCATCGTAAACATTATGCATGTTGACTTTATCAAGTACAGCCTCACAAAGCTGCTAAAATGGCTGTGGACTCTTAGCCTTGTTTAAACTGCAGTTAACCTAAATTATTATTAGGATATGATTTGTACATGGCCTGTGAAGTTGACTTAGTGCTTATATGAATTACAAATCAAGGCGTTTAAAGGACTTAAATGGACACTTGTGCAACTCAGCCCTATTTATATGAGAGTACCCTTTTCCTGTTATTATTTCTTACAACAAAAGTGATTACTTTTTCTTTGCTGAAAAATAAAGCCTCTTTGTTTGGCTGTCACATCTGACTAATAGCTGTCTGTCACAAGAAAAATAATGACAATGGAGGGGGAAGACAGACATAATGTTCAGAGGAAGAAATATCATGAAAAGAAATGTTAAAATGTGACGGTCGGGAGAAAGAGAAAATTGAGATCTGAGAGACAAAAATAATGAGAAATAAACAGATGTTAAGAAAGAAGTGTAACAAAATTAGTTATAAAGAGAAAATTAGAGAAACAGAAATAGACAAATGTCTTTTATTCACTAGTGTGTTTTGGGAATATACCCATTATTAGCTCTGCATATACTGAATGCATGGTCTTGTTTCTATACAGCCATTGATTCAAATTGTGTGTTTGTGTGCATGTGTATCCCCGTGGGTTGTAGCTAATCATCAAACAGTGGTGTGGGCCAGTTTGCTTATGATAGTCTGCCAGCCGATGTTCATTAAACATTTGGCACACGACTGGCTGTCTGGGCACAAGGCTACCCGTGCCTCTGTCTGTGTGTGTGTGTGTGTGTGTGTGTGTGTGTGTGTGTGTGTGTGTGTGTGTGTGTGTGTGTGTGTGTGTGTATATATATATATATGTGTGTGTGTATATATGTGTGTATGTGTGTGTGTATATATATGTGTATGTATGTGTGTATATATGTGTATGTGTATGTGTGTATATATGTGTATGTGTATGTGTGTATATATGTGTATGTATATGTGTATATGTATGTATATATGTATGTATATATGTATATGTATGTATGTATATGTGTGTATGTATGTATATATATGTGTGTATGTATGTATATGTGTATGTATATATGTGTATGTGTATATATATGTATATATGTGTATGTGTATATATATGTATATATATATGTATATGTGTGTATGTGTATATATATGTATATATATATGTATATGTGTGTATGTATATGTATGTGTATATATGTATATATATGTGTGGGTATATATATATATATATATATATATATGTATATGTATTTGTGTGTGTGTGTTTGTGAGAGAAAAAACCCAATGACGTTAATACTTATCATGTATCAAGTATGCGCTGCTACAAACAGTGGTTGACCAGTACGAATTGTACTAATATCGAGGACGTTGTGAGCTAAAAACAATTATTGGACACCAAAGAGAAGCTTGGTTGTCAAGAATCCTGTGGAAGAAGTCATTGACCCATCTGATGATGTATCTATACACCACGCTCCTCCCATATGGAAAGCATCCAAAGGTTCGTTAGTGGTTATTAGTAAGCTGTGGGGGACGTGTTTGTGAGATATCTGTACTTGCATTCAAGGGAAAAGACAGACAGCAAAGTCACACGATAATTAATCCTTTTTTTCCTGTTGTCATTGTCTTGACCACAAAAGCATACTTTATAGTAAGCAGTTTATAATCTATAAAATGGCAGAGACAAGGTAGTACAGTGGCTTGCAAAAGTATTCATACCCCTGGAACTTTTTCACATATTGTCACGTCACAACCACAAATTTAATTATTTTTTATTTTGTATTTTATGTGAATAAGTAACACAAAATAGTACATAATTGTGAAGTAGAAAGAAAATTATACATCATTTCCAGATTTAAAAAAATAAATAAATACAAGACTGAAAAGTGCAGCGTCCAAAAGTATTCAGCCCCCCTAAGTCAATACTTTGTGGAACTGCCTTTTGCTGCAATTACAGCTTCAAGTCTTTTGGGGTATGTGTCCACCAGCTTTGCACACCTACAGACTGAAATTTTTGCCCATTCTTCCTGGCAAACCAGTTCAAGCTCTGTCAGATTTGATGGAGACCGTTTGTAAACTGCAGTTTTCAGATCTTGCCACAGATTCTCAATTGGATTTAGGTCCGGACTTTGACTGGGGCATTCTAACACATGAATATGTTTTGCTTTAAACCATTCCATTGTCGCTTTGGCTTTATGTTTAGGATCGTTGTCCTGCTGGAAGGTGAACCTCCGCCCCAGTCTCAAGTCTTTTGCAGACTCCAACAGGTTTTCTTCCAAGATTGCCCTGTATTTAGCTCCATCCGTCTTCCCATCAACTCTGACCAGCTTCCCTGTTCCAGCTGAAGAAAAGCACCCCCACTGCATGATGCTGCCACCACCGTGTTTGACTGTGGGGATGGTGTGTTCAGAGTGATGTGCAGTGTTAGTTTTCCTCCACACGTAGCGTTTTGCTTTTAGGCCAAAAAGTTCGATTTTGGTCTCATCAGACCAGAGCACCTTCTGCCACACGTATGCTGTGTCCTCCAAATGACTTCTAACGAACTGTAAACAAGACTTCTTATGGATGGTTTTCAACAATGGCTTTCTTCTTTCCACTCTTCTATAAAGACTAGAATTGTGTAGTGCACGACTAATAGTTGTCCTGTGAACAGATTCCCCCACCTGAGCTGTGGATCTCTGCAGCTCTTCCAGAGTCACCATGGGCCTCCTGGTTGCATCTCTGATGAGTGCTCTTCTTGTTCGTTCTGTAAGTTTTGGTGGATGGCCATGTCTGGGTAGGTTTGCAGTTGTGCCATACTCTTTCCATTTCCGGATGATGGATTGAACAGTACTCCTTTAGATGTTCAACGCTTGGGAAATATTTTTCTATCCAAGCCCCGCTTTAAACTTCACCACAACTTTTTTTCTGACCTGTTTGGTGCGCTCCTTTGACTTCATTTTGTGGTTTGCTCCCCAACCCTCGCTTAACAAACTTCTGTGGCCTTCACAGCACAGCTGCATTTATACTGAGACAAGATTACACACAGGACTCTTTTTAGTCATTAGGTCAACATTCAATCTTTCCAAAATCATCAGGCAACTTCTTAAAGCAATTGGTTGCATTCAAGAAAAAGGGGGCTGAATACTTTTGCACCCTGCATGTTTTTTATTTTTAAAAAATTAGGAAATCTTGTTAAATATTTCCTTCCACTTCACACTTGTGTGCGCAATAACTGATTTAATGGCCACTTGGGGGCAGCAGAAACAAGCTGCGAATACAACATTGACATTGACACCTTTAAAGTTGAAAACTTGTTAGCAAACAGTAGCTTATTTACACAACCAGCAGTTACGGAGCAACATTATCATTCATTTGATGTCATGTTTATGGCCAACTTGTGAATGTAAGACCAATATTCACTCTCTTTTAGCTCTGTTTGTGTGCTCTGCAGGTAGTGTACAGTAGGTCTTAAGAGATTTTTCAGTGAAAACAGCTGCCTTCTGCTGCCGAAAATGACGCTATGAGAGAGGTCAGAGTGAACCAAAACAGTAAAGTTGCATGCAGGACAGCTAAACAATGAGCTGAATGTTGTAAAGCTTCATAAAGCAGAGGCGACCTGCAGATTCAGGTGATAATTCTCTGTAGGTTCATTAGTACTAGCGACGCCTTTCACTTTGTCACATTGTTTTCACATTGTTTTCACATTGTCATTTATTACATTGTTATTGTAAAAATATTGATTATAGCTGCTTTAAATTAATTTTATTTAGCATCATACATAACGGTACAATGCAATTCATTTTAATGAACAATGATTCATTGTTGAGCATGTTTTTCTATGTCAGCCATATCGCAATGCAAAAAACAAACAAACAAAAACTATGATTATTCAACAATATTGCAAAGCTCTTGCTAAAAAGCTATGAGGCAGTAGATAACGGCGGTAGATGAAATAATATTGACATGTTAGGACAATTTGGTCACGTTCACATAGAATATAGTTTGTGCTTGGAGTCGTGTGAAATGATCAGTTATAATACAATACCTCAGTTTCAGTAACGTTACCAAAACAATACTTTTTCATACCTCACCATGTTTTTCTGCTAAACCATTTTTTCTGTTCAGTACTCAAGAAGTGTTGACAATCAATTCCCAGCCCTAAAGCTTCAGAGTGGCTTTTCTCTATTTTAACGTTAATGCATCACACTGTGCACTCAGTTGTACCTCAAGTATCATCAAATGAATAAGATGTTGCGTTCATTAGCCCTGTCCACTTTTCACTTCAAAGTCTGACACCTTGTGTCTTCTTCACCCTGTTCCACTCAGCCCATTTACTGGCTAGCATCTTTTACTGCATCATTAAATTAAGTTGTTGTGTGTGATCTTGTTTAGATAAAAAAAACTCTGTTTATTATAACAAAGCTGTGAAATGCAAGTATTCACTGTTGTGCGTCATCGTGTATTTGAATATTTCCACGTGTAGATGTGTGTATTGATTGTTTGAGGTACAAACTCTTTACACCATGTCCACAACACACTCAAAAGCACACATTTTAAAACAAACAGTTGTTTCTTCCCTTTGATGCTTCCACAGAATTCCATTGTCCATCTGAATTGTATCAACCTCTTGTTATATCTGATGATGATGCATTTCACAGCTTTTTCTGCCATAATCTCATGGTGATGTACAGTGTAGGCCCAGGAACACAAGCCTCCACACTGTTGTTGTTGTTGTTGTTTACTATAGCATTGACGTGTTTCATGATTTTGTTTTCACGAATGCATCAGCAGTCTCTCTCTCTCTCTCACACCCTCTGTGTCTCTTCCCTTTTATACACACACACTCTTTCTCTCACACACACACAGTTTTCCCTCCATCCCGCTCCTATTCCCATGTTGACAGAGATGACAGTTGAAAACACACTCTAACTGGTTGGCCGTCAAGCACAATTTTGCCCCTGTCATTCAAATGTCTTCACCTGACTCTGTCTATGTCAACCCATCTCATATCATTACCTAAGGGTCAGAGCTGTTCCATTTCAATTCCAGGATGTTTGTGCACTTTTCAGAACATAAAAAGCTCAATATACAATAACTGAGAAGAAATGTTCTATTTACCCAAATAGGTTTCCTTTCTAACAGCATTTAAAGGAAACTTGCTTCAATCAAATTATTAGCCCTCACCTTGTGAAAGATAGTAGAAAAGGTTTCAGTCGTAGTCATCTGGACACTGTTTTCAGAATCAAGACGTTTCGGCTTGTGCGAACACTCCTGGACCAATGAGGGACTACACCATCTTGTATTGTGAAAGATATTGAATATGAAGGCCACAGTTGAAAAACAAAACAATACTAATAAATCTTTGTGCTGCTATTCTTTTATTATCATTATGTTTGTTGTTTTCTTTTATTCTTATTTGTTATTTACTTTTATATTAATTTATTTGGTATTTTATCCCGTTCAGCTGTGGTTGTTTTTAAATGTGCTGTATAAATAAATTTGACATTGACAAGTCTTTATAGTAAAGTCCACTTCAGAGACCAAGATACTCAACATCATCTGGTATAATTCACTGTAGGAAATCAAGCCCAATAAATTCACTATACAACATCTTATGATGAAGAGGTGTTGTAGCAGGTAGCAGATTAAGTATTTACTTGTTGTATCTACTTATTCTAACTCCAGCAGATCCTCCACCTCCCTCATTTTGATATATAAGCACAACATACTGTATATACAACCTTTTTCCCCTTATAGTATGTTCAAAAGATTCAATTTTTTTTCTACTACAGTTTTCTCCTAATCTCCTAACATTATGGATTATTATTGGTCATCAAATATCTTCAAATATTTGGCCAATTCTGATGTTTTCTTAAAATCAAGACTAACAATAGTATGCCTTTCTTTGCATTGCTTTTTTTTTTTTTTTTTTTTTTTTTGGCCTGCATAGTTGTTATACAACTGGGGGCTTTGCCTGTCAGAACACTTTTTCTGTCATGATGCCCAGAATGTCTAAAATACTATCAAGTGTCAAGACTCTTTGCTGAATTGGATTACAGAGTAATGGAAACACATTTGCTAAAAAAAAAAAAAAAAAAAAAGAGAAACATGTTTTCATATATAGCTAAATAAATTGAACCATTGATTGAACTGCTTTCCAACAAACAGGCAAAAGGAGGGAAAGGGGAGTGAAGGAGAGTTAGATTGATAAATAAGAGATGACAGGAAGGAAGAGGAGAGAGGGAGAATAATGTAACAGGGCCAGTCTCGCCCCAGTGGTTCTACTAATCATGCAAACAAGGTCACTGTCCGCTAGAGCCAAACTGGCAGGCTATATGCATGCATCTGAGGTATCCCCCCCCTTGTTTTCGGTCAATCAGTCGGCCATACAGGCAACTGCCCACACACACACAGGCTCACTGGAACACCGTAATTATCAATGGATATACAGCACATTATAAACGTTACGTTATTTACCCACATGTGATCAGCAGGGTGACCAACATACAAAAAATGTACTTGGCGCTGTCTTCTGTGGTTTCAGCTTTTCAAATACATTATATACGTCACCTTGGGCATTTTTCACTTTTTATAGACAAATCAATCAAGAAACTAATTGGCACATTAATAAATAATGAAAATAATTGTTGGTTGTGGCCCTGTTATACCACTTCCATGAGCACCCCTTGTTTTCTATACACACCTTTTTCACATCTTTGGATCTTTAGTCTTTAAGTCTTTTAGAATATTAAGGTAGTCATGTGGGCAAAAATCTGAGGTAGATTTGGCGTCTTAATTTATTACTGCTTAACAGCAGCTTTCATTCCAATCAGAGAGAGTAACTCCAAACTGACTCAGGATTTGCATATTGTTCATTACACATAGCACAAATGCATGTTTTACTGGCAACTCAAATGATGAATGATATAAAACATCTGTGGTTTCATTTTCTCAAGGTTGTTTGTGATCGTCAAATTCTCTCTCTCTCCCAATTCATTTGGGCTTTATTGGCATGGGAAACAGATGTTAACATTGCCAAAGCATGTGTGAAATAAAAACATACATAAACAGAAGAACTGTGATATTAAAATATATACAGATAAGTAAGATAGGATAATAATAAATTGTAGACTTGCAGTTAAAATACAAATACAAAAAGTGAAAACTAACACTACAGCATTTGTGTGTGTGTGTAGGTCATTCACTGTCCCTTAGGTTGTGGCATGTTGATATATATTGGACAGCAAGATATACCCTGTCTCCTTCTCCTAGGAGTAATTTTAATTTTTGAGAACTCATTTAGCTCTTTGAAATCTGAGATTACAGAGTTGTTGTTGTTAAAGTAAACATTCCTTATTTCATTGAATGTTGTACACACACAAATGCACACAGTTACAGCTCTCTTTACAGATAATCTCATGTTTCCCTGCTACCCTTAATTGGTCACATTGTGACAACGTTGCAGTTTTCAAATGTTAGTGGCCATTGGTGTAGAGTCCCATAGAAAGTACAAGAGAATAATAGGAGACCCAGGAGGCACAGACATCACGTAAAGCCATCACCTTCTTTTTCTGTCTGGGCACCATCCACACAGACACTATTCAGAGTATATTTGCCTGGTGGTATATAATAAACCTAAGCACAGTTCGGACACCAAGCCTTCATGGAAAGCCTTTCATAAAGGTGATGAATTAAGTCATTTTGCCATGTTATTTTCCTCTGCTTCCTTTGATCCACCATTCATTTTTATCTTTCAGTCAGTCATATTCATTATTGGTTCTGTACTGGGTTTGCATTATCTTCTATATTTTACTCTCATTCAAGATGCAACAGTGTGATAAAAAATGTTTATTATTAGGAAATGTCATCATGATGTCTTCATGAGAATATCAAGAACCAACACATTAAGTTAGTGTAAAAGTGGTGCTTTAGCTTGCTGGATATTTCCTGAAAAATAATATGATTTGGATAGGTTGTTACATGAGCAGTTGTCAGTTGGAAGTCATGGCTGTGATAGTGAATTAAAAAGTAAGGTTGACTGTTGTTTTAGTAGTGATCCTCTGGTCTCTACTGTTTTTGGAAGGACACCACCACCAGAAACAGTTACATTTGCACCAATGTTACAGTGACAAGCAGTGTACTGGTAGCCACAAGTGTGTGATTTCTCAAGGAGGATTAGATTCAGCCTGGGTCCTGACATGGTCAACACCTTGATGACAAACTACATAAATGTGAAGAGTCATCCATCACACAAAAATACACACACCAACCAATATTGTCCCAATGCCCTGAAGGCATAAGCTTTGTATGTGTTTATGGCCTTAAGTGCTGTTGACAGGTGAAAATAAATCCCTTTTCTCCTTCCCTGTGCCTTTTCTGGCTATGCACTTTTTCCTTCTCCTTTCCTTTCCCAGACATCTGTTTCCATCATTCATACAACCCTGCTTTCCCTTTTTGCTTGTTCATTTTATCTTCCTTCCTCTTTGATACCCTCACTACTGTCATCAGTTAGAGCTTTGTTATAAAACAATCAATTGTGAAGCCCTACAACCAGTCTACCCATCTGCAGTCCAGCAGACAGATAATGAAGACTTAATATGCTGCTCCTTGTTTCCAGTATATACAAATGCCAAAGCCCCTGCCACAAAGGTGCTTTGTCCGTTTGCTACTGAAACGCTTTCTGCAGGAGAGAAAGGGGTGAGGAAAGGAGGAGGGAGGAGTAGTTACAAGGGAAATGTTGTTGGGATTCGTCACAGTCCTCCTGTATGAAATGCCACCAGTATTTTGAAACAGGAGCCACAGAGAAGGAGACATTAGCATGATGTGTTTCTGTGTATATGCCTGCCTGTGTCTTGGGGCCATTTTAGTAATACAGCAAGTGTATAGCTCTTTTAGAACAGGTCATCTAATCAGGTTATAATGACATCCAGGTAGTTGGGTATAAAGGATTCATAAGCTAGAGCTGTGTACTAGGTACTAAGTGTCTTGTTCCTGTTGCTATGGTGAGCAGAAAAATCGATGTATATACTAGGAAGTATGTGTGTGGCTTTGTTTTCTTCTTTCTCCTCTATCCTCTGTGTTTTATTCACAGCAGTGACTGTGTACATGCTGAGTGGAAACCATGAGCTCTACAAAGATCATCTCTCTCTTTCTTCTCCTCCACCCACCTATGGCAATGAACCATTAGTAGTCACCACACAGCAGCCTGTTCCAGTAGGTGTCTGTGTTGATTGCACTGGTTCTGTTCCAGGTATACCTGTTTGTCAGGCTGTCTGTATGTATACCTCAGCAGAGGATTCTGGTTAGGCCTTGGTGATTACCAGCCTGTTCCATTCAGAAATAGTTATTTGTAGCTAATCCTTTAATTAGTGAGAGAGGGAGAAAGAGAGAGATGTCATTTGTAAAGCCTTCACCACCATATTCAGTGAAGACATAATCTGTATTCAAAAACAGTATCACTGCTTAAATCACTTTATAATCTTCTCCTGTCATTTTGTTGTGACCAAAGTCATTCACACTCAATGAAGTTTGGAAATTACAAGTAAGCCTGCATCCGCATTGGTGTCACACTCACTATATCCTAGCCTTTAAAGTATTTATCCTTATAAAAACTATATTCAATACCATTTTTCCTCAGTGGCATCACTGTAGCAAAAGCCATTCACATTGTTTGTGGTCTATAAATGCTTGTCTATGTATACTTTTCCAATGTTAGTTCCAGGAGCTGATACCCATTGAAAATATAATACATGTACATATAATACATGTATACACACAACCTCACAGGAAATAATGTACTGTATGCAAGAACCATATTGCTAGATAAGATTAATACAAGTGAAGCCAGTGGCTAGCTAACTTCACTGCTAATCTTTGCTCATATAGATAGCATGCACTTTTAGATTGCATATTTAAAATTAATCACATGTACATTTTATTCTTGTTGAACAAGAGATACATACCTGACAATAATGATAAACTGTCTTGTAATGTATTTGGTAATTTTTTTTGTACGAGTAATTATTTGAGTAGCGGCTAACGGACAGCTATGTTCTCTTTCACAGTAAACCATTAGCTACTAGCTGTACTTTAGATCTTTAGCTACAAACTAACTAGCTGTGTTTCCCTTAATTAGAACATTCTGTGGCCCAATGGATAATGGTCCACCACCAAATAAGTGTTAATAAATAACTACATTAAAACCTAAATTAATGCTGCATTTTCAAGTATGCACATCTTGACAGACCCAGCCTTTCTCACATTGTGTTTTTAAAGACAGAGCCCCTGAGAAAACATGGTCCAGTCAAAAAATGGGTCATTGTATTTAATATGCTTATTCGCACAAATGGACCTATTACATTAAGACTTTCTTATCAAACATGTTGCCATACTGGTGAATTTGGCAGTATTAGTAGTATAATTATTATCCAAAGTAAAAACATTCTCTTTTTTCATCATCATCCATCTACAGTAGCTGAACAAGACTATTGTTGCAGGCCAGTTGTAAATGTGTGTATGCTGTACACCAAGATAATACCCTAGGATCTTAGCGGATATGTAAGCCGGTTCTCCTCCTGTTATCTTCCTTCTGGGTTTAGAGATGTCTGATTATGTCCAAACTCAAGCAATTCCAATAACAATGTAAGCTTGGCCTCCTCGCCAAGTGGTTTGGCAGATATGAAATCAGTGCAAACAAAATCTGATTTGTGCACGCCCAGAGCTATAGCCTAGCATCACTGAAGTGACTACAGTAATTGTATTCATGGAAGTATTAGGAGCCAGGTTACAGGCCAGGTTTTGCCTACTTTGTTCTGACTCTTGCCATTACCTAGTGTACTCTCTCTCTCCCCCACGCTGTCCCGTCATTAGTTTCATTCTTGAATGCCGTATCTTCTGTTTACTGTATTTGCATGTGTGGGAGGCAGCGTTGCAAGGATGTTTTCATCAACAGATCAGTTTTCTGCAACACTGTGATGAGTGGTGTCTGCTGGTGTGAGAGAATGGATTTATGCATTTCAATTAACCTATAGACAAAAAGACTCCCCAGAAGAAAGACTGTATATTCACAGGTTTGCAGTCGATGGTTCACTGGCTCATCTAGTTTGGGAGGTAGAGATCCGCAGTCTTGATGAAGTCATTGTCTCAACTAAGTGAACACATTTTCTACCCCACAATTAAATGAGTTGATTAGTACTGTGTGATCATTTCTGTCACAGCATGGTGAAAAACTCTACAATATAGTTGAACCTGACTAGCAAGTATTTCAATTTCACTTTTGATAACCTGCCCTAAGGTATTAGTGAGTGTAATTTATTTTGAAAAACATTTAGGATCAGTGACATTTGCACTAATTCGATTTTTCTTAATATAAGCAACTGTTACTTGTTAGAAAGTATGGAACACTTGCTCTCTCCATCTGAAAGCAGAAGTGTAACCAGTTGAATTCCTCTGCATTTTTGAATAATTGCTTCTGATGGGGTCCGTTGTTCCATTTATTAATGTGACATATTGCTTTACAAAACTCTCAAGCTGGGCTTGTGTTTCAGTAATAAATACCTCGCTTCATGCCCCTGTCCTGTGTACCTGTGTATATACCAAGTCTCTCTTGACCAGGTCTCTCTTGAGAATGAGACCCTGTGTCTCAATGAGATTACATTTCTTTCTCGCCTTTCTAAAAATTACATTTAAAAAATGTCATTTGTGGTGAATGTTTAAGTGTACTTCCTGGCCAGACTATTTCTGCTAAATCATAATAAGGCAGCTATAGCTAAAAGTAACTGTCATTTAACTAACCTTCCAAAGCAGTCAGGAGACACACAGGCACACAAGCCTACATAGCCCTGCTCTCGCCCCCTGTTTTATATCTCTTCTCTGATCAATGCTGGAAACAGACAACAGCACCAGAGCTTCCCTGATTGGTCGCAGACAGAGGTTGTTACATGCTGTCATGGTGCATTGTCTTTTTTTCTGAAGTTATTTACTTGTTTGTTTCCCCCTCGATTTCTTCTTTGTTCCTGTGTTTGTCTTGTGTGTGTTTGCTGATTGGTGTTGTGATAATTACAAGTAGGATTGTGCCGCAGGCGCTCCTGTATGCTCTGATGTCTCACACTGAGCCATTGTTCTCCTCATTGGCTGATTAAAGAAAACAAACACACATCTAGGTGTTTTTTGTATAACTGATTGTGCTGCACGACTGTGCAAGTTTACTGTATAATACAGGTGTGTATCTTTTGTTCTGATAATCATTAAATACACATCTAGATAAAGAGTGAAATATTTCATATATTTTCAAGGTATATTTTAAGAAGGCAATAATTCAGCACAATTTGATTCATAGTTGTATATAATACAGTGGTGTGAAAAAGTGTTTGCCCCTTCCTGATTTCTTATTTTTTTTACATGTTTGTCACACTTAAATGTTTCAGACCATCAAACAAATTTAAATATTAGTCAAAGATAACACAAGTAAACACAAAATGCAGCTTTTAAATGAAAGTTGTTATTATTAAGGGAAAACAAAATCCAAACCTACATGGCCCTGTGTGAAATAGTGATTGCCCCCTAAACCTAATAACTGGTTGGGCCACCCTTAGCAGCAACAACTGCAATCAAGCATTTGCGATAACTTGCAATGAGTCTTTTACAGTGCTGTGGAGGAATTTTGGCACACTCATCTTTGCAGAATTGTTTATTATTGAATTTAAGGTCATGCCACAGCATCTCAATAGGATTCATGTTAGGACTTTGACTAGGCCACTCCAAAGTCTTCATTTTGTTCTTCTTCAGCCATTCAGTGGTGGACTTGCTGGTGTGTTTTGGATCATTGTCCTGCTGCAGAACCCAAGTCTGCTTCAGCTTGAGGTCACAAACAGATGGCCGGACATTCTCCTTCAGGAGTTTTTGGTAGACAGCAGAATTCATGGTTCCATTTATCACAGCAATTCTTCCAGGTCCTGAAGCAGAAAAACAGCCGCAGACCATCACACTACCACCACCATATTTTACTGTTGGTATGTTCTTTTTCTGAAATGCGGTGTTACTTTTACGCCAGGTGTAATGAGACATTTGAGAGTATTTTCCCAAACGTCTTGGGGATCATCAAGATGTTTTCTGGCAAAAATGAGACGAGCCTTAATGTTCTTTTTGCTCAACAGTGGTTTTCGTCTTGAAACTCTGCCATGCAGGCCATTTTTGCCCAGTCTCTTTCTTATGGTGGAGCCATGAACACTGACCTTAACTGAGGCAAGTGAGGCCTGCAGTTCTTTGGATGTTGTTGAGAGGTCTTTTGTGACCTCTTGGATCGCTGCGCTCTTGGGGTAATTTTGGTTGGCCGGCCACTCCTGGGAAGGTTCACCACTGTTCCATGTTTTCAACATTTGTGGATAATGGCTTTCACTGTGGTTCGCTGGAGTCCCAAAGCTTTAGAAATGGCTTTATAACATTTTCCAGACTGATAGATCTCAATTACTTTCTTTCTCATTTGTTCCTGAATTTCTTTGAATCTCGGCATGGTGTCTAGCTTTTGAAGATCTTTTGGTTTACTTCACTTTGTCAGGCAGGTCCTATTTAAGTGATTTCTTGATTGAGAACAGGTGTGGCAGTAATCAGGCCTGGGTGTGGCTAGAGAAATTGAACTCAGGTGTGATAAACCACAGTTAAGTTGTGTTTTAACAGGTGGGGCAATCACTTTTTCACACAGGGCCATGTAGGTTTGGATTTTGCTTTCCCTTAATAATAACAACCTTCATTTAAAAACTGCATTTTGTGTTTACTTGTGTTATTTATATTTAAATTTGTTTGATGGTCTGACATTTAAGTGTGACAAACATGCAAAAAAATAAGAAATCAGGAAGGGGGCAAACACTTTTTCACACCACTATATAATATAATGTGATGCTGTATGATACAATTTAGCAGAATTTCAGTTCCATTTTACTGGACTTGTGTAGTTTTCTCCAAGTTGCAAGAAATAATTTTCTCACTGCATTCTGTCATATGTAAGAGTAGAATGTGCAGTAAAATGCTAGATTTGAGATGTTAATAGCAAGTATACCATTATTTTTGGAATCCCACATGTTAATTGTAAAAGAATATCAACTCACAGTAATCATCCTAATGCCAAGAGGAGGGCCTTTACTCATGGTAATAGGGAGGAGGTGAGGGCAATCCAGGCTGACCTGTAGGTGAAGATCAGGGAGGCCAAGGAGAAGTACAGGAGGAAGCTGGAGCGGAAACTCCAGCAGAACAGCATGAGAGAGGTCTGGAGCGGCATGAAGAGCATCACTGGCTTCAGACCGACTGGCAGCAGAGGAGTTGAAGGCAGGGCCAACGAACTTAATCTGTTCTTTAACAGATTCGACATACCGGCTCCTGCTCATCCCCCCTCTAACTCAGCTGCTGCTGGCCCTCAGACTCCTTTGAGTCCTCTGCTCCCTCCTCTTCCGTCTTCCTGGGAGAGTCCTACTCCCCCATTAACCGGCTCTCAGGCTAACGGCCCTCTCCAGGCTGGAGACTCCCCCCCTCCCCCGCCTGTAACCTCTGCTGTGTGCCTGACTACTGACCAGGTGAGAGGACAGCTGATGAAGCTCCACTCAAACAAGGACTACAGACCGGTGGCACTGACCTCCCACATAATGAAGACCCTGGAGAGACTAGTGCTGGAACAGCTGCGGCCCATAGTCAGACCCTTCCTGGACCCCCTTCAGTTCGCCTACCAGCCCTTGCTGGGAGTTACTGATGCCATCATCTTCCTGCTGAATCGCATCTACACCCACCTGGACAAGCCGGCAAGCACGGTGAGGATCATGTTTCATCATCATCATTTTTGACTTCTCCAGTGCTTTCAACACCATCCGGCCAGCCCTGCTGGGTGAGAAGCTGGCAGCGATGCAGGTGGATGCCCCCAGCAGGTTGAGGGTAGCCGAAGCTAACAGACTCAACAAACTGATCCGTAAGGCCAGTGACATTGTGGGGGTGGAGCTGGACTCTCTGGCGGTGGTGTCAGAGAGGAGGATGCTGGCCAAATTACATGCCATTTTTGGACAGTGTCCCCCACCCACTCCATGACGTGCTGGTCAAAACTCTTTAATTCCTCCCTCTAAGTGTTAGTCTATATGACCTTAAGTCATTAAACTGGACATTGATCATTACATCTCTGCAATACTTAATAATAATTGTGCGATATTCTGTGTTAATACTCCTGTGCAATATACTCTTTTCAGTTTAAAATTCCCTATATATTGATATTGATATTTATTCATACCTCCATTACTGCTGTGCAATATCCTCCGTCTCATTATAATCTTAATAGCTACACGTAACTTGACAGTTCAAGCACTATTACTTTATACCGTATTAATATCATCAACTGGTAAACCCATTTTGTACTTCACACTTATTTTATACTTATTTTATACCAACTTGGTACTTAATTTATTTTCTGACCTGTATTATAGTGTATTATATTTTTTGCTTAGTACTTCTCTTCCTGTGTGCACTGACGTGATAGTGAGCTGCTGTAACAAAAGAGTTTCCCCTCTGGGATCAATAAAGTATTTCTGATTCTGATTCTGATTAATCCTTCAGCTAGATAACTGCTTATTGATAATGCTTTGCTGCCATGTTAATGTATGCATTGACTTCCTTAATCAGTTTCAAACATACAGAGCTGTTTCACAATTGGAGCATGGAGCAACATTTTGATATGTTTTTTGTTGCAGATAAAGGAAAGCAATAATCTGTCTCCTACAGAGAGGGTCATGGCGTCTCTTAGAAGGGATTGTTAATGCTATATGTAATGTTACCTGGATAGTTCATGAGAAGTTATGCATTTTGTCACAATTTAATCAGGTTTAACACTTAAATTTGTCTTTGGGATTCTGTTTGGCCAAAGTCCCTGACAAAATAAATGGCATATAGGGCAGCAGAGCGAAAAGTTGTTTTTTTCCCTTCTCCCGCAAGGGGTGGTCAACACATGATCTGAACCTTCACTGAGCTGACAAGACTGGCAGATATGAGAGGGAAACACACAGAGTAAAAGACATTATTAGCTGCTTTAAAAAAAAAAAAAGTTATGCCTGTCATATCAGGCTTTTCTGATACAGAAATGCCTGCATTGATTCAGCTGCAATTCCCTCCCAGCTTTGCCCTGGTTCAAGCAGTTTGAATCAATGCAGCTGTATCTTAGACATTAAGCCCAGCACATCGATTCCAGTTGGTGAATCGTGACACTGTGTGTGTGTGTGTGTGTGTGTGTGTGTGTGTGTAGACACACGTGTGTGTTTGCTTTGATTTATTTAAAGATTTTATTTATGAGAAAGTTGTGAATGTGGATGTTAAGCATGATCATGTACAGAGAAGCAAATTACCCCAACACCTTCCTTTCCACATCTGCTCCACTAGTTTCTGTAGGTCAAGGCTAACGTGAGCATTGAACTAGCAAGACAATTTATTTGTGTGTAAGGCAAGTACCTTTTTGTCATGTATGGATGTGTGCACATTTTTATTTCAAGCCTCTCTTTCTCATAGTCAAAGCTTTCAACCCTGTGTTGCAACCCTTTTGGCAGTGTTCCTCTGCCAGCCATTTACAATATTAACCCATTCTATTGTCCATTCAGCCACCAACTCTATGGACGAGACATAGAACATGTCTGAGGGGAGCATAGATTTCTATGGGCCCCATGGGAGCTCTCAGAAGGAGTGAGATGGATGACACACTTACAGTAAAGCACTGCACTCTCCCTCAGGCCAGATCTGATAAGCATGCTTTTGTGCTAAACCATCAATACATGCACAGATATTACACACATATACTATACCAGTAATGGGATTTTTGTATACGCTTGAAAGTTGACTAAAATAATATTTATTGCCTACACATACACAACAGTCTTGCACATACACAGTGAGGTCACTGCTACAGGTCTCACTTTGCTTGAAAGTTATCCCCTGCGTTTTTGCTAACAACTGGCTATAAAACGGAGCTGCAATATTTAAATGTGTTTCCTTATCTGGAGAGGGCACACACCTCTGTTCGGCCCTCTATTGATTAAAATCAATATGGTCCAATCTCATCAACACTAATGTCCTTGGCCTGCAACTGATGTCTGTCTTGTAGAGGACTCGTGGTGTGTGATGAAGTACAGCTTTCTTTGGGCACATCCATACCTTTTGAGTTGATTGGGTTAATGTGTTCTCCTGAGCCATGATGTGTACAACCTCCTATTTCGCAGCATCATTTGTCTGCTGCGTTGATTAGAGGTTCATTGAATGGAGCAAGGCTGACCGGCCATCAAGTTCTAACTGCATAAGGAATATGAAATAGGCATGTATTTGGCTACACACACTGTACTGAATGGCTGTGTCCATTTACATGTGTTTGGCTTCTGTAAGTATATTATTATATGTTCTTCAGAGAGTTGTGCAGACCATTGATGCATGTATTTTTAATTGCCAGGCCTGTATGAGAGTTAGAGGAAGAGGCCCTTGGACTGAGGCTGAGCTAAACTCAGCCATGCTGCCCTGTCACTTAATTTGTTTCCTCTCTGACTTCCTCCCTCGCTCTCGCTGTCTTTCTGTTTCTCTCTCTACATTAGTCTGAGTGGTGCTAGCTGACCTTCACTGGGGCACAGCCATGACTCTAATTGCATTGATATGTCAGTGAGCTCCAATAGTTGCAGGAGAGCATAGCAACATTACCCCAAAGCACTGTGGTGGTGCCATGTGAATTTTGCTTTCTTTTCACTGATGACTCAGAGTCAAGCTGATGAGAAGGAGGAGACAGACCAACACTTAAACGCACACAAAACACTAATTCAGGATTTTCTCTGGGCCTGGGGCAACAAGATGCAGTACCTAACTTTGTTAGTGTGTATGGCGCAATAAACCCTTCAGCCATACAGTAGATTGTGGAAAAACATGTAGCACCCGTGACGTGACCCATACGTTTCTGATGGGTTGTTTTGAAGTCTGGATGTGGACTCACCGCTTTCCGCTGTCTTTTCTAATTAGTGAATTCAGAAAATCCAAATTTTGTCTCCACTTATCTAATTCACTTTCAAAGTCTGTGGAAGCCTTTACTTTGAAGCAGCTGTAGGAATTGTTAGGTTTGCATAATCAATTTAACACTGTGGAAAATATGTCTCTACATGCACATGCTTTCTGTTCTTTGCTACTCTGTTTACTTTCAGTGTTTTCTCCCTTGATGTATCATGCCTACAGTATGGACATTTATTTCTTTGTCTTTAATCTGGTCACATAGACCACCTCTCACCCATGGTACCCTAAGCAGGACAGAACACAATGTAAAGATCTACCAATTTTATGTTATGTTAATGGTATTTAGTTATTTATTTATTTCATATCACCATCACACTGTATTGCACCATGTTGACCTGATGCGTTGCCTGTCTCTTAATTTTAATTCTGCTATGGGTTGATTTGATCAAATTGTTTTCCTGCCAAGTGGTGGGTGGGTTTATGTTGCGTTCCTGCCCAGAGGCTTCTGTATATGTGTCATGTTTATGTCAAAGATTATATCTGAAGTGGAAGTGTAAAATTAGCATATTGTAAATTCAGTAGATAAAATATAAAGCCTTTTTTATGTTCTGTATCAGTAGGTCTGGCCAGAGTCCTCATAAATGTTGTCATGTTAACCTAGATTTTTGATTCATTTGATATTGAATTCCATCACCATGCAATATATATACATTCAATACCATTTGGTTTAAATGAGGTGAACCACTGACATTATTTAACGAGTAATGTGCAGTCAGTGTATAAAAAAGTACAGTTGTTCTTAAGTGATATTTACTTTTCTTTATTTATCAAAGTTTTGTGGTATTTGTATCAAAGTTATCATTATTTTATGTCAAAATAACAATACTATTTTTTAATCTCTATTTAGCATGGGTGGAAAGTAACAAATTAACAATACTCCACTAACAATATTATAATATTGATAGGAATTGCCATTCTAAGTGTTATTAAGTCTGAATCAAGCATAATACTGGTTAGAAAAAATGTTTTTATGAATCGTTGAAAAGATTATGGAGTGTTAAAAAAATCCACCCAATCTATCAAGCAATTTCCTAAATATAAGTTTTATAGTTTTTAACTAAAATGTAGTCTCACCTATATTTTAGCATATTTATTGTATGTTGGTCCATTCGCATATCTGACAGAGGTTTCCTAAATGCTGACTGACAAGTCCCACCTGTCTGGCCAATATTGTAATACACCAAAGAGAAATCACCTTTTGGATTGAGGAACTCTAACAAGAGTTAGATCTATTGACTGAACAACATGATGAACTTGAAGTCAACACGAGTCATTCTGCTCCTTAAATTTGGTTTAGTTTAATCAAAGACTGGTGAAATTTGTTCTATGCACTCTGATATAAACACAGTTTTCTCTTTGCTGACAAACGCATCACTTATTGCACTGTGAGGCAAATTAATTATGGATATGCTCGATGTTTGCTTATGACACAATAGATATCTAGATAACTTAATGCTTAAAGCTTAATTATTGTTATTTTATACCCAGACAAAGCCCATCCAGGGTTGCTATGGGCATAGTGAGGGTGAAACACGTACTGTAATCAAACACACTTGCTCTTGCTTCGCTGTCAGTTTCTCACATGTTGATTAGTCGATGTTAAATTTTTGAGTCCAGATTACTTTGATCTGACTGAGACTGTGCTGTCAGACGCAGGCTGCATTGCAGTCTCACTCCACTTTTTTGAAATAAGAAACCAGGTCCATTTTGCCGTAGGAAGGAAATGGAGAACCATCTCTTCTACCTGGTGGTCTGTTTGATTACCTAAGAAGAGATGAGGTTGAAGGACAGCTCAGGGGTGAGAGTTACAGTACCAATAAAGGAAGAAAATTTGTGAGTTCCAGACAGCTAGGGAGAAAAGGGAAGCAAATGAGATAAAGAAGGCAGGAAGAAGTGTGCAGTTGTTTGAAAGAAAGAGAGCAAAACCTGTGTTGATGGAGACAGGCTGGTTACCAGATGGGTTTTGTCAGAGAGAGAGGGAAACAGAGAGAGGGAAATGGTTAAGAGATGAAGGCTGATGTGGCTGTCTGTAATGCGATATGGCAGATGCGATTTTATTTTTAGGACACAAGGCCCCAGAACGATAGGTTTTATAGGGTTTTGAGTGGGTTGATCTTTTTAAATATTCAACTTCAATGAAATATGGAGCATGACTCCGGGCTGTTTGGAATTCATAACTCTGTTTGGCAGGACTGGCCCTGCATATTGAGAGCTGTCAGAGTCGGCCTGAGTGTTAAACACAAGCCCTCAGCTGGCAGTAGAAACAATGGTAAAAAAGAAACACCTCAAAGGGACTACAAAAGAGACAAAGAATGGAAATCCACCATTGGCGTTGGAAATATTTAATCACCTTTTGATGTCATGACAGTGGGTGATTCTATCTTGTGTTGCATTATGGGTGTGAAGTGATTAACATTACCTCAATATAGTGGTGTTGCTAAACGATCACTTTTATATAGGCCTGGATATCATTCTAAAATGTCCAATATTATAACCCATTTTTGATAAAAGTTTCAAAACTAACACTAAGCTTTTTTCCCCCATATTTTACATTGAGAAATATAAACATGTATTGTCTACAAAATGCTTTTTTTTCATTTAACAAAATAATCTATGTTAAATGTTCTCTAAACAAAAGCAGCAGTACAAGAACTACTAAAACAGCCTAAAATTGATACAATTTTGTATTTTTGGCACTTGACAGTTTTCGATACTTGGTGCTAAGGACACATTACAGTCGTTACCAAAATAGTATTGAGGTTCAATACCAATTCCTACTTGTATAAACTGTAATATATGACAATAAATCGTATTGAATGAATTGATTATAATTATCTTCTACCTGGACGTTGGCAAGTGAAAATCAATCAAACCAAGAGAAACACCAGCAAAGTAAATACATAAAGTTTTTGTTCTTATCAAATGAAACCTTAGCCTTAGTGCTGAGTTTTGTTCAAAAATTACTTGCAATCAAGCACAATCTCTTTTTAATTGCAAAGGCATTTATCAGGAAAATTAGGGTTGTAAATGTCTTATGGATACAGATGGCTTATGCAGGTTATCAACTATGTTCTCCATAATCCACTGCAGTCTGTGTGTTTACACAGAGGAGTCTATCGGTTGTGCTACTCATCTATCATATAAACTTCTCCTCAGTCAACCAGTTCATTAATCCATGTTACCGGCTGATTGGAGGCTAACAGAGAAATGTGTGCTTCTGTCTTTTTTTGCGAGTGCGTTTCAGTTTCGTGTCTGGAGGCGTGTGAAAGATCAATATTTTATTTTCCCAGTGTGACAGGTGTACACTGCTGGAGAAAGGGGCTGAGAAAACCCTTAGTTAGTGTGAAGCCACTGAGGGGAAATACATATGCATTAGACTACAACTGCTGGGGATATTTACCAGCAGTAACCACACAAACAACAACAGGTAGCCGAGCCTGAAACCAAGACATGTTTAATTCATGCCAGAGGCAGCAGAGTACACTGGCTGTACACCTGTATCAGTGAAACAGTGCTTATTAGAAATGGGCCGTGTACATGTGTGCGTGCGTGTGTTTGCTTCTACGCAGTGATGTGTGTCTGTCAGGCTGTCTCACTGTGTTTGTGTCTGATTTCCGCTTGTGTGTGTGTGTGTGTGTTTGTGTGTGTATGCAGGAAAAGAGACAGAGAGCTTAGGAAGTGATGCTGTCCCTGTATGAGGAAACATTCTCAGTCCATTACCCTGCATGTAGAAATAATTAGAGTAAAGCAGGAGTAAGAGACCAGGCTGCTACAACCATCTGCCAGGTGTATTTCCTTTTTGTAATACATGTGGACAGATTTGTTTATATTGTAAAGGATCATACCTTTTTTTTTTTTTTTTTGCACGGTTTACCCCATTTATTACAGATAAACACATTTGTATTATCACTGACCATGGCCTAAAGTACAGCAGGGTTTTAGATTTATGAATGCATTTTAACAACTTGCAGAGATGTAAAACTCGCTCGAGACGGGTAATTTACAACACTAAACATCATGTTGCTTTTTTTTTCCCCCTTCAGAGTTATGTTATCATGTGGCAGTGCAGTTGGAAGCTAGGAAAGTCATTATTTCTAGAAGATGCTATTTCTAAGTTGTAACAAATATTAATTTAACTTTTATTTATTTCCCCCCCCAAAGCATAGTGCAGTAGTGTGATTTTATCTGGTTTATGTATGTAAACATAGTAGCCATTACACTATAATGATAATAATGTTTGCTGTGACATTGGATATGTCTGTGTTTGCTGTACCAGCTACATTCAAACCTTCAATTATACACAATTTTGTCTATATTGAGTTTATTGAAGATGGGCCAACTGTCAAACAGTCACCTCCTGAAAAGGCCACTAGAATGAATTTGTCATGATCACAATTTTATTTACTTGTATTTTTTATTTTGTTAATTGTATTCTCGATAAAGCATCCTCTGCAGTGTGAGCCAGTAGTGTGTGTAGGGTAGCAGTACTGGTGGCAGGGAACCAGGCTCACTTTTGAGGCATTGTTAAATGCACCAAGGCATGCTAACGCAATGTCATGCTTGGCTGCAACTCAGTGGCTGGGGTTCACACTGAGGGGCAGAAGACTTGAGGGATATCCAGCTCAGCCCTTTCATATCCTCCACGTCGCTTTTTGGTCTTAAGCAGCAAACCACCCCAACTCCTACCTACTTCCCTGCTCACTTTGTCATTTACACTTGATTTTAATATGACATGTCATGTATGCGTAAGCATGGCAGGTGAAAAGTGTTGACATGTCTTTATGAGTGTGTCCCTTAGTGCATGTGCTTGTGCAAAGACCATTGCCATGTCCAGTTAAAGAACAGTTACGAGGATGTTTACTATGGATTTGTTTGTAGGTGACTCATAGAGGGTGACCTATAAATGTCAAGGAACTGCCCCCATTCTCTCTTTTGAACCAGTCTGATTCTTATCCAGGCTCCACCTACTGTGTTCATAAATTACCTCTAAGGATGTGCTTATCACCATTATATTGGTTTTATTTTTATCTCATAGTTTTTACACTTGAAAAAACAGGCTACTTTTATCTCCCAAAAATTATATAACAGATAAGTCTCTCCACTTGTGTAAGCTCTCCTCAAACAGCACATGGGCAGATTATTTTTCTGAAAATTAGCTTTTAGCCTTGACAAATGAACTATACCAAAGTGATGATTGGGAAGGGCCAACACTGTTGGTCTGATCATCACTGTCAAAATACGTGCTTCTGGTAGGCTTGATAAGATGTAGTACTTGCCCCTAGGGCTGCAACTAATGATTATTTTTATTATCAATTAATCTGTCGGTTATTTTCTTTATTAATGTAATAATTATTTTAATTTATAAAATGTCAGACAATAGTGACACATTCCAATCACAAGTTCCCAGAGCCCAATGTGACATAATCAAATTGTTTTTTCTAACCAACAGTCCATAACCCAAAGATATTCAATTGTCAACATTATAAAACAGAAAATCCTCACAATCTTCACAAGCTGGAACCAGAGAATGTTTGGCTTTTTTGCTTGATAAAAGACTTCAAAGATTAATTGATTATCAAAATAGTTGTTGATTTATTTATTTATTTTTGATCCACTGATTGATTAATTGTTTCAGCACTATTTGCCCTCAACCCCACAACCAGCTATTAGTTTAACCAAAACATTCAAAAAGAAATGCCATTTAGAGCCCCAGTCATGAATACACACTGGCACACATCCTTCTAAAAGGCTTCCAAATGATGTTCCTTTTCCTCTAACACTATAATCTATTCTTCTGTATTTCAACAAAGATATTTGGGGTTGTTAAATATGGGAGAGGAGAGACAGAAGAGGGAGGAGTCAAATCACAGCTCAACAAAGGAAAACACTTTGATATGCATTAGAGCAGGACAGGCTTCAGTTACCTATAACAGTGCTGTTTTTCACATTACCCACAGGGATTGTTATAGTGCTCTTTCAACTGTCCATCCCCATACCCTCTATTTTCTCTTCCTCTGTCTCCTTATTGCTCCCTCTCTTTTTTGTATTCTTATTTTAGTCTAGTCCAAATCACAATCATTGCCTCCAAATCATGCCACTGTCTTGAGGCTGTTTATTCTGCCCATCTTGTCATCTTCTCCCTCATCATCCCATTTCTTCTACTGGTGTCCCCCTTCCACTCTCCTTTCATTGCTTGTTGCCTCTCCTCGTTTTTAATCCTGTGCTGTTTTCCTATGTGACAGAGAAGCTAAACAGGTCGCTCTGCACACGCACAGTTAACTACAATGAACAAGCAAGGGACAAACCTTCAATGACTGGTGTGTTGCCAGGTAATGATCTTTAATTACAGCCAGCCTAATGCACACAGTCAAGCTAACAGGCTGTCTGCTAGCTTTTACCTTTTACAAGACTTGCCGGGGGACATTGCAGCATTACACACATTTATGACACCATACCTTTTCAACTCTTGTTGCATATCTCCTACATGCAGAGGAATATGTTCAAACACAAACACATTTAATCATAGTTTTCTACACCACAGTACACACAGTCTCACGCTCACATAGACAAAATGACAATGATTATTATAAAATGATAATCATTTTGCCTTCCTCTTCTCTAGTGGAAGTTCTCTGTGCCACTTCTTTTACTTCTTTTCAATCAGTTGTTATATTCTGAGGTTAAAAAAAGAAAAAAGAAAAGAAAATGCAGTCTGTCAGAGTTTGGCCAATCATAGATAAGTGTAGTCATCAAACCTTTTAATCTGTTATATTACTACAGTATAATTCCCCCTCTTTATAGCAAGGTGGTGGACAGACTGATGAAAGGGTACTTTATCAGAAGAAGGCTTACCCTACGTTGGAAACTTCCAATAGCAGTCACATATACTTGAACTAATGGAATAAATCCAGGAACATCTTTTTGTATTTTCATTTGTACTGTACAGTAGATCATAGTGAAAGTACTTTTACACCTCTAGTAGACATACAGTAAAAACACATCTCTGGTCCCCTCTTCTAATACTCTTCACCATGTCTTGCACTACTACTTTGTACACTCTGTACAACTACTTTGGTAATCTATTGATTGTTTCAGTCATTTTTAAAGCAGCTTCAAATATCAGGATTTGCTGCTTTTCTTTGTCATATATGACAGTAACTAATTATCTTTGGGGGGTTTTGACTGTTGGTTGGATAATACAAGATACCTGAAGATGCCACCTTGGGTTCTGGGATGTTATAATGAACATTTTTTTAATAAATTCTGACATTTTTTAAACAAAATGATTAATAGAGAAAATAACTGTCAGATAATTCATAATGAAAATATTAGTGGTAGCCCTACTCCCATGGAAAAATCTGACTGCAGACCAGACTCTTGGCACCAATGGCTGATAGTTCCATATATTTGACCTGATCTTTGTGCAGTAAACTGGGCCCAGGTGTGGTAAATGCAAACAACAGGGCAAATAGCTATCATTATTTAGAACATGCAGCAAACTGCCAAGACAGTTAGCTGTGTTGTGATATATGGTGGGTGTAGAAGTGTGTGTTTGATCATGTAATCTTCAACTTGTTGTGTCAGTCACTCCACAGAGAGAAAAAGTCACTTCACTGTCTGTATTTTTGTGAGTCTGCATGACTACTCTCTTCTTAAAGTGATCAAATACTGCAAACTTCATAAGAGTGGAGAAGAGGAGAGAGCGAGAGATGAGAGGAAAGGCTCATCTGCATCTGTATTTGAAGTGGCAAATGCAAATGGACCAAATGATCTGACAAGAGGAAAATGTGAATTTCTCTCTGCAGCTATTTGCAGATAGAAAAAAAGAAACACTCCGCCTTTTCTAATGGACAGGGCATTTTACATTCCTACTAAATGTCACCCTATCAGACATTTAATAAACCACTATGGTTCCATCTTGAAATTCCTGATGATATTCTCAAACCGTTCAGAGCAGCGATTAGTCTGTTTTGTCTGAGATTTTCCTAGTATTATGCTGCAACAGAACCAGTGTCAGTAGATGGTTAAAAGGCTGTGGGCTGTATTACAGTTTAAAGACACATTTTTCAGCAAAGCTGAGAGCAAGAAGAGGCATAACAAGCTCAGTCTGCCAGCTGTTTTAGCATTGTTTTTCAACTGTTTTTCTTTTCCATTCCGCCTTCCAGCAAAGTAAAGGACAGCAGCAGACTGAGGACTGTGATAGACTCGTAGTTTAGCAGAATCGCATTGTGTTCATGTTTTACAGACATTGGAAAATACCAATCTCTAGGCTTTCTTATCTGTTGACGGTCTTTCTCCAATCTCTTAACAGCTCTTCATGTAGATTTTATTTTCACCACAATGGTGGCAGGCAGTGTAGATTTAACAGTCAGGGGGAAAAAAAGACAGGCAAGCACTGCCGCAGTACAGGCTTCACTTTCTGTCTCTCTGCTGAGGCTCCCTGCCTCAGCCTGCCTGTCTACTAACTTCTCAAAAACTTCAAGAGAGCAGAAGAGGGGAGGGAGGAGAGAGATGAGTAAAAGCTCATCTGCACCAGTCAAAGCAGCAAATATAAATCGAGAAAATTATCTTACATGAGGAATTGTGAACTCCTTTCTGCTGTTGATGGAATAAAGGAATACCTTTCACACTCTTTTCTAATATTGGACAGTAAGAGTTTTCCAATGAACTGCTATCACATCGAGGTGTAAAGAGTAACTGCAATGTATTGGAAAATCAATACAAGAGTGTGAGATGTTGCTACATCAATACACAGATCCAAACCCATAATCCATAAAAATAAATTGTCAAAAATTAGTTTCTATCATTGTTGGGGGAAAAGTCAGAATTAACCGTGTGCTACACTGCCAGAAATCTTAATAAAAGAAATGCAACAACACCTTAAAATATTTAACAGTGGCATCACCAACTTACTCTTTAAAGAAAACACCATGTTACAAGAACAATAAAGCGCTGTCGGTAACATTGCCTGCAGGAGCAGTCAACCCGAGGCAACCTCACAACAAAGCTAGTGATACCAACTAACGCTACTTGCCCCTAACTCCTCCTGGTCAAAGGCAATAACTGAAGCAATAAGCTATTTTCTTTACAAGGACATGCACCCTTTTAGTGTTGTTCAAAGTGCTAGATTTAGATGGATGACAATGACCCTGAAATCGAGGTAAACAATACCAAGTTGCCAACATTTAAGTGAAAAATGCTTCCTTCTTAGGGACTGTACAACATGTTGCCCTTTTTATCACTGCTTATTGTTATTGCTTACAGGTCTTGGGGAGTACTACTGCTATGTGAAGAAAGTTGTATAAAATCTGATAAATTGCCTCAAGTGATGTCACCTGAGTCAGCGTCAGTTGGGGCTTAAGACTACTAGTTTGAAAATGAAAATAATTTGCACATGTGGAGTTAGAAAAAATAGAGCTTACCAGACCTCTGTAGCCCACTCACAGCTTAAGGCTACATTGGCTGCTACTAGCATAACACACTAGGGTTGGGCCGATGAAAACAGAACATGGCTGACAGCCTTTGATCACTGAGCCCTCTACCATCGTAACATCGTGATTTAAAAGTGCGCCATACTAATCTAATAACAAATAGCGATGTCATCGTCCATCCCGATGTTTCGCTGTAGAAACATTGTCATATGCCAATTTGGTAGACATCGCCCAACCCAGTAAGACACCCTAATCTCCGCCAGCGCCAGCTTTTGACATTTTGACACTGAAGAATGTTTGGAATAAAACAGACAATATCTCTGGTTCTGCTGCATCGATTTTGTTCCTTTTTTGTAAACTGTCCATCGTGAGTCTGACAAGCTTATAAGAGTGCAGCAATAAAATGGTGGAGTACTCTTTAAACTAATGATGTTGTGGCAGTTGCTATAGTTATTAGGGGGCTTTTTGTACTAGTGAGACTTTTGAACACTTTCATTAATTTACAATTGAAAATCAAAGTTTCAAAGAATTGAAATATACTGACTCTTCTATATTTTCAAATTTATGATTTTTATATCATATTGCTCATCACGTATTTAAATCTGTATCAAATTGTCTGAGAGGGATAAATGCACATTCCTACCATCGCAGCATGTGTTCAATAAAAGACAAAGGTTTTGTCTTGTAGTTCCATTTGTTCTCCTACAAAACCAGTGTCAGTTGTTGGTTACAGGAGTACAACCTGTGAGGTGAGACATGTTTTACATCTCTCAGACGTGTTTTACAGCTTAGATTAAGGCACATGTTGAGAAGCTAGCAAGGCTTCAAAGGAAGGGTCAGCTAGGTGTCACAGGCGGGCAGAGAAGAAACTGGACTTGCCACCACTTTGATCATGTTCACCACTAAAGGCCAGGGCCCTGTTAGGAAGAAAATAAATACACTTTTAGTTAAGAGGTCTTATTGAAGTGCGGGGTTTTTAATCTATTTTTAAGTGTAGATTTATATGTATTGATACAGTACTTTGTATTTCTCACAAGAATTTGTTTTTCATATATAATCATTAAGGGTTCATGCAAAGGAGAAAACAGTTAAATGATAATTCATGCTAATAAATTCTAAAATAAACGTCAATTCAAAGATTCACATGATTGAATTTTGTCAAAAACTGATGTCTGATAATATCCACTTTCATATTTTCTCTCCAAGAAGACAGAAATGGCATCAGTTTAAAATTTCAACAGAAGTATAAACAAGATATTAAAATGCAAATTGCTGATACCACAATTGATAATTTTCTCAAGATCAGCTCTGAATCTGTAAGCGTGTTATTTTTAAAGGAAATGTGTGTTTGCCCGCCCTGATTGAGAAGAAAGAAACAGGCATTGGGGGTAGATGTTTTTTAGTGGGAGGAGAGAGGAACAGGACAGGATAGGGGAGTGTGGTGCAAGAGGATCCACAGCGGGGAATAATTGTCATCTTTTACAATTGAGACTGCAACAACAGGAAGAGAGCAAAAAGGGTGAGATAATGAGAGGAGACTTGGATTTTCAGCTGTGGTAAATGTTCAGTCACAGCAGCAAGGAAACACACTCAACTCATTTCATCCTTTTGAAATCCCTCAATGCCTCTTGTTTGCCTAACGAGTTTTTGGGTGAGTGTGTGTGTGCGTGCATGTGTGTGTGATCGTTGGCTTTCTTTGCTTAATTTTGCAGTCGGTTCCTTCTTGTCTGCTCTCTTTCCTCCCTTTATCCTTATTTATTTGTCAGAGGTTGTGTTCAGGGACGTTCCTTGTCATTCGTCAGCGTGGCCCATAAAACACACTGTCATGACTGACTGGCCACGCTCCAAACTCATTACCGATTGGCTGACAGAGCGGGTCGCTCTGTTCTGCTCTGCTGTGTTTGACTCCTGTTTGCCAGACATTTAATGCTCAGGAAACTTTAAATGCGGTGGTGTCTCTACTCACGCCACTCCTCTAAGACTCACGCTCAAGGTCATATGAATATGGATTTACCCTCTCCTTCCAGCGCACACATACTGATGATGAAGTCTAAGATCTACTCAAAGGGATTATAATTCAGAACGTAGGTCTGATCTGGGCCGTCGCTCTGTTCCACTGTCTGCCTGGTTGTGTGTTTTAAGTCGGAAACCAGAGGGGAGGGCGGGAGACGGCGGGGGGGGTTAAGAGAAATAAGAAAGATGAAGAGGGCTACTGCAGGAGCAGAGAGCTGAGATGAAGAGCGGAGGAAGGAGAATGGATGATAATGGTGCAGCTGGGTGGGAGGGTGTCATGTAAGAGAAAAGGGAAAGAGACTGGGAGATTGGAAAAGGGCGACGTACAATGTTATTGAGTTTCTGTTGCAGTTGATCAGCCATATCCATTTCATCATATAGAGCTTGCTGCATGCCACAGTCTGCTGCAGAAAATTTGTCCTCATCAGTTTGTGTATACATGGTGTACGCTTCCATGGTGTGTGTGTGTGTATTCATCCAGACTGCGTGTTTGCTTTGTTGTGCATGTGCACATGCTTACTAAAATGCTTCTTGTTATTTCCTGATGATTTCTGTTATTCCATAATTTTTTAATTTGCTACAGATTGACTACATTTTGTATTCACTTGCTTCCTTTTTTTAACCTTTTTCCTGCTCTCTTTCTTGCTTGTTATTAAATCTGTAGTCTGATTAACCCCTTGCTTCCATTCATTTAACGAGTCAGTTGGGCATCAACTTCTTCTCATTCTCCTCCCTCATTCTCACAGTTGTGCTCACTGCTTTGTCTCACTGTTTTTCACTCACAGAAAACAACAAGGCACCTTTACAAAGGTCTCGCTCTCGGCAGAATATAAATTCAGGTTCAGCGGCGGTGAAAGCTCCCCCTGCCAAAGAGGCTCATAACGAGTCTGAAGGCCATCCATCTGCAGCTCGGGCCAGGGCTTCGTGTTCGGAGTCCAGCCGCAGCTACAGGCTGGACAGAGAGAGGGCGGTGGAGAGAGAGACGGTTAAGAATGAGAAGGAGATGGAGGTTGAAGCAGAGCCTCCGGCCTTCCAGCCGTCCTCCACTGGTGCAGCGGTCAACAGCTGTAGCACCAATGGAGAATCAGATGTAGAGGCTCTCCTGGCCAAACTCAGGGCCTTGTGAAGATCATTTTCACATTATCTCTGAAATGACATACATATACAGCCTACAGTATGTTTGTACTCCCACATCTTAACGTATTCTGATTGTAACCTAAAAGATTTTCAACTTTGTAAACAAGCATAAAATGTAGTTATTAAGACAAAGTTGTAAAAGATTTGTCAGGCGTAAATAGCAGGGCAATTAAATTACAAGTATTAACATTAATAAGCTTCGTAGAAAATAAATTTGTACAAAACTAATTTGAAGACCATGCTTTGAACGCTTGATGGTACAGATATAAAAATCCTTTTGTAAAAGAAAATTCAGGCAGGTAGAGCACAGATAGCTGGTCACACTCTGGCCCACAGAATGTCCTCAGAGGTTACTTGAAATAGAGACTGATTTACAAAAGTTGTGATTGAAAACACTTAAACATATTAGTGTCAAGAGAACATACAGCCAAATAGATTCAGCGGAGTCCCTGCCTGATCCTAAAAAAAGTTAAGTGCACTGCCAAAAATGTTTGGCTATCATTCATATATTCCAAACAATGAGAATATAACATAGCTTTTTCTCTAAAGTAAAAGATGGAACGTTGCTGAGCACTTTCTTTGTAATCAAGAAGTATGCAATGTTAAATAATAATTATCACATTTACTTTCAGAATTGTCTCTACTGTAGCTTTTATTTTACCATTATCATATTATCTTGTCCGACCTGTATTTTAGTTTTTAATTACACATTAGTTATTTTCATATGCATGTTATTAGTCATATACATTTAAAAAGATTTTGAGCTTGAATCTGCATTTATTACTTTTGGTATTTAATTATTTTCTTTTTTCTTCTTTGGATCTTTTTCATTCCTTGTGGGGTGACAGGAGTCTTTTCTATTCAAAGCATTGATCTTATTGTTTTTGTTTTCTATAAAAATGTAATCTGCATTCTGTAAAACTCTAAATGTATATACACAAAGGATCGATACATACAAGTTATGCCATATGATTGTACTTTCACAGGTTATAACAGTAATTATATGTCATTTGACAAGTTGATTTTGGTTGTACTAGACTATTTTGTCTGTCATTGCTAGTGAGAACATTTATACACAGTGGCAACGAGTCTAAAAAAAGGGAACAGTGTCTAAGAGTGTTACTGTCCAAAATGTGACACAAAAGAAACAAGTTAATCCAGCTACAAGTTAACCAGAATCGATGATGTTTTCTTTCTCCTACATTCCCACTGAAATGACTCATATCCTAAGCATATTTGTTGCATCATTATTGTTTATAGACCAATTTACAATAAAATAAAGCAAAAAAAGTGTTGTCTTTTTCATAAATCATAAAAGTTTCAAACATATGACTGAAATTAATATATGTCAGTGTTTGTGTGGCTGCCATTTTTGTTTGCTGTTTTGTTTTTGTTCTCAGTGTTGCTTATAGTCATCATGCATTTACATTACATCTATTCAGTTATCCAGAGCGACTTATAATAAGTGCATTTCAACCACGTGGATACACATTCACCAAGTTAGTGAGCATCCTAAGAGCTATCCTAAAATAATTGTCATTGATCAAGTACAGAGGAAGACAAAATTATCTGAACACCTTACAACTTTAAATCCTATAATATCTTTACAATAACATGCATATACAACCTAACTGAAGGCTGAATGCTAGTTAGTGGCACTTGCTGGCTGTAAAAGGGCTAAAAACCTGACACTTTGATGTTGGAGGCAACACAAGACAATCAACACAGGTCCAAAGGGCTCAGATCATTTGTGCCCAAATTCTCCCAAGTGATGATTTTGTCCTTTTTCTTGTTTACAATATTTTCTTTATCCCCCTGTACTGTTTCTCTCTGAGGGTCAGCAGGATGTACATTTCATCATCATCATCATGTTCCCTGTGCAGTCCAAGAGTTATAACCTCAGCCATACTGGCCAACAAATGTGTGACCTTGTGTGCCTATGCAGACACCCACTGTATAGTACAAACAGAACTGCGTCCGAATCTGTTTGGACTACATCAATGCCTTTAGAAGGACAATGTACTAAAGAGAGAGTACTGGAAGTCTTACTACATGTCTCTTATTTTAGATGTGCACATATCAGTGGTCACTGCCAGTGACTTGCTGGAACAAGGCCTGTGAATGACCTTTATATGTTCTACCTTTTATTTTCATTTAGTTATTTCTAATATGATGTGCCTTGGTTGAACAGCATACAATGGAAAGAGGCTATTTAGTGTGCAGTGTCCTTATAGAGGTTGTTGTTACTCAGTGCATCATTTACTACATAGTGAGCTCAGTTTTCTTATGATTCATGAATGGATATGCTCATAAAACCCTATATAATCATGTGTACACATAATAAAAATCCAGATTTATCATAGTTTCTATACATATGCATTGTTAAATTGTCTAAATAAAAGTCACACCTGACTCACAGCTTGTGAAGAGCATGTGTGAACTTTTATCACTCACTTTTATTAATTAAACAAGACATTAAAAGGCACTGCCCTGAACATATGCCTCCTTTAAAACATAAATCAGTTGTACATAAATATACAGTAGATAAAGTCCAAAACGTCCCATATAATCTGGACATTGACAGAATTGAGAGAGAGATCAGCCGACCAGCTAACCCACTATCTGACAAGGTAGTTGTCAGCCTGTCAGCTGGTGAATATCTTCAGCACTGCCAGCGACACAACTGTCCCCATCTGGAGCAGAGCCTGAGACAGTCACCTCTGCGGTGATGCACTCAGCGGTTTGGGACAGTAAAGCAGCTGTTTTAGTTGCTCCTCTAGTGATTCAGCCTTAGCTGGCAGCAGTGCGCTTTTCACTGGACAGTTTAAAATCAAACCACTTTCATTTAAGGTCTGTCATGGTTCTCTGCATGGTTCTCAAGCAGCAGTCACCTTCTGCTTTGATATGTTAGCTTTTTGTGAAACCGCTGCTTCAATATTTGGTTTTGTCTCTTTTTCCTTCCAGTGCCTCTGAGAACGACCTGTATTTCTGTGTCGCTGAAGTTCTTTTTTCGGTTTCCCGAATGTTATTTTGATCTAGGAGATTATGTGTGTGGGTGTTCTTCTTTGCCTAATATGGCGTTTCTGAGGACATGCTATGATGTTAATACAAGATAATTAATGTGCTGTAAACATGCTTCTGATTTACAAGTGATTCAGGTTCTTAACAATACACCAAAAGCATAGGTGTCACCAAATGTTTTATGAATTCACCCTTTAGTCTCTTACATTTTTGCAGAAATGTGCACTGCACTATAATTTATAAAAAACCTTGCTACATAAGGAGTCGTGTGTGTTTCAGGTAATAACACTCACTGTCTAATTGTTAACATAATGTGATTAGCTGGACTACATTTTATAAGAACCTGGAGCTATGTATATTGACAATACATTATCTTTAATTGCCTGCATGCTTTCAAGATCTAACAAATGATTACATTTTGTCACAGCATCTGTGCAGGATTTGCTCATTTGAAAGGAAAGCAGGAAGATGACCAGCTAAACTCATAGACACAACAAATTGAGAGGAAAAGGAGAGCATAAGGAGGGAAGGATCTTGTTATGCTGAGGGACCCTTCATTACTCACAAGCCTGTGTTTCAGCCATGAGGTTTTTCTATGGGCCTAATAAAGTGGAGCAAAACATATTGTGCAGCAGATTGCAATCTGGTCTTCTTTGATTGTAGATGAAGTTAAAAATGTGTCTGAAGATTTGTAGAGGAGGGAGAAAGTACAAAGCAGATCAACAGATTTGTCAGTATTTCTTTTCCCAAGGAGTCAAAGAGTGAGCACTCTCCTGATAATAAACTATTAATAACTGCCTGTACACATCATACTGTGGAATTTTATGGTGCAAAAATTGCTTTCTATTTTCAGGTTGTTTGGCAGAATCATTTTGTAATTTACTGCTGATGGTGTCAGTCACAGTTATAGAGAGTGGTGCAGGAGATGGATGACTGAAAAACTCGAATTTGCCATTTTAGAGACATTATGTGCCATGTTTTTTCTTCCTGGAATCTCCATTGTTTGCCTGGCAACCACCAAAGAAATAGTTCAGCACATAACCCTTATTCTTCCATGTTTCTGGCTGATAGTCTTCTCATTGTCTGTACATTTAGGTTCTAAAAGAAAATTTGTTGTAATTGCTCTGTTCATCAAAGCAGAAGTGCTGTGAGTTTATGTCTTTAGCATGTACTTTCTCTTTTCTGTCTCTTACAACCAAACAGTTTTTTTTCTTCCTCTTCTTCTGAACTGTGAAGCTGCACCACAGAGTGTCACTGTGTGGCAGAACCTGACTAATCACTGTACAGCCAGAGCTGAGTCACCTTGTTGTTGGGCTCAGATCCAAAAGGAGACGGTTATGGTGGTAAACCAACACCCTAATAGCATCACACAGGAACAAGTTGGGCTCACATTGTTCTTTCCTGTTTATAGATCAAGCCAGACTGGTCTTAGACAAAATGTTCATTTCTGTGCAAAGTGCTTATGTGGTGTTTGTGGTTGAGCACTTACTTAAATCAACAATGGATTCTTCCCACCTTCTTTACCTTCTTTATTATTCCTCCCTCATTCCTGTCTACCAGTTTTTCTCTCAGTGCTGTGTTGCCCTCTCTCTTCTTTACTGGGGCTACCTCCATCTGTCACTGCAGGTGTGTTTTTGTGCATCTTGTCTGTATTTCTTTGATCACTGTTGCATTATGCCAGTGTAAATTTTTGCCCTCTTTCAATTCTTTGGCTTTGTTTTTCTATCTCACAGAGATGTTTGTTGATGTTTTTGTTGTTAAAAGCATGAAAGACGGAAAACTCATCCCTCACTTTTCAAACAAATAGCACATATTTGGCAATCATGCAAAATATCCAACAGATATTGAATATCTCGCTATCTGTCGCAATGCACTGATTTATTCCCTCTTCAAACATCTGAGTGGTATCCTGCGGCCTGAACTTTCTGCGTGTTCATTTGCTGTAGTCACAACAAATTAGTAAGGTTTGGTTCACTACTGTTTTTGTCAGCAGCAGTTGATCTTTATTGGTTGGTTTCTTGATAGTTTAATAAGTTTGGCTTGCAGGAGTGGAGACAAACTTCAACCCAGCATGAGCTCACAAAAGGACTATAAATAGGAGAGAAGTTAAACAACTAGAGTCACTAATACTGTAGGTGAGATGAAAAACAGCCAGATGGAGGGAAGCATGATAAACATCACTTATGAGATTTCACATTTTTGAGAAAACCATCATGTTAGTCTGATCAAGTAGAACTATGATAACATGATGAAATAACACAGGAGGGGAACATTTAAAAATGAGAGAAAGGTGAGAAATAATATATTTTGAAAATTCTGTTCAATCAGAACAATTCTGCAGCTGAAGAAGGCACGCCTTTATTTTAGGTTTCAAATGCTGTAAAAACGGGAAAAAAGAGAGAGAAAAATGTGATTGTGATTGTAGCTGTACAAAAAAAACATAATTATAGCTGATTTTCACCAGTTAAATGAAGCTTATTTGAATTCCTTATTTCAGTTGACGAATGTGTGTGACTGTCTAAGAGATGAATTGTGGTGTGTTTTTAGGTTTGTCTAATGTTGATGCAGTACATAGAAGATTCCCTAAGGCCTATGGCACTGAGCAGAGTGACAAGTGCAAAAACACTCAGTACAGTTGTGCTTTGTTGGCGGCAACAGAAGTGAGCACATCTGGCTTTGATCACCATGGTGATGGTGGTGCAGAGAGTGACAGGGCATGCAGAGCGATGGAGACAGATTCTCAGGGGAATCATTATCCTGTTTAGTAAGTCTAATGAGAGAAAAGGTGTTGCTCCTCAGCTAACTGCTGTCCTTGTTTAAAACACAGGCACACACAGCAAATACGCACAAGCTTATGCAAGTTCTAAGAAGTAAAAAACAGGCACATTGTGTATCACTGATGCAAATAAACCCCCTATTCTATATTCCTTACCAACACAGACACACATAATTACTCTGCTATCACAGCCCTTAACAAATGAACACACTGTTAACACTCAAAACATGAGAAATGTCACAAGGGGGTGTTAAAATGTGCTCCTAAATGTAGTCTGCTATTAAATATCAAAGTTTGATTCGTTTAAAAATGTATCACAACAATCACATTGTTACGGACAGACAGGCAGGGGACATCAATATGGAGACAGATGATAGTTTATTTGATTACAGCCAGATACGACAGGTGTGCAGGTATGGAGATGGGGGAGTCTTTTAGAGGTAAAACTCTCTGGTGTGGAGATCGCTGGGAAAGGAGATAGGCATTATGCCGAGTAGCATGGGGAGTCCTATTTTCAAATGAGGTCGAACAACTGGCTGAGGTTAGTGCTGGGCTTTATATGCTGGCTGTGATTATGAGCTGATGGGGAGCAGGAGTGTGATAGGGTGCAGGTGTGGATGATTAGTAGACGGTGGAGCCTGGTGTATACGTGACAGTACTCCCCCCTCCACGGCCAGCTCCCGAGGGCTGAAAAACCCCACCGACGTGGTGGTGGTCGTCCTCCAGGGACCGGTAGCTGAACCAGGTAGCTGAACCAGGGTGGAGCTGAGGATCTCCAGTGGACGACCCGGGGACTGGCCTGGCGCGGAGCTGAGGACCTTGGCAAAGGCGAAGGCGGGGACCCTCTGGAGGCCTGAGGCAAAGGCGGGGACTCTCTGGAGGCCTGAGGTGAAGGCCGGAGCCCTCTGGAGGCCGGCGCACCAGATCAGGAGCCGGCGATGGGGCAGCAGGACAGGGAGCCGGTGACGGGATGATTGGTGGAGGAGCGGACGGAGTGTCCGGGAGCGAGGAGCGGCTGTGGTCCGGCACAGAGTGCTGGCTGCTGCAATCCAGCAGGGAGTGATGGTGCTGGAACTGGGGACGGCTGTGGAGCTGGAAGTGAAGGCTTGAGATTGGCCGGTAGAGGTGCAGGAGGAGCACTGGCCGACGAATTAATGCCTAACGAGTGCCAAACTCTTTCCTGAGGTGTGTTACGAAACTATGAAAAGATTGCGTGACGGTTTCCTGTCGTGACCATATGGATGCTGCCCAGTGGAGTGCTGGTCTGTGGAGTAAGGAGATTAGAAAGGCTACCTTGGATCGCTCATTGGGATACAGGTGTGGATGCATCTCTAGGCAACACAGTAACAAGAATCCCTTGCAGTCTTCTGCCGAGCCAGAGAAGGACGCTAGTTGGGCAATTATGCTAGAATACACTGGTAGTGACGGAGGAAGTGCCGGAAGTGATGATTGGAATGGCTGGTGGTGGATGGGTGGAGAGATATCGTCAGAGACCCTCCACCCAGTCCTGGAAGGGGACAGCGGACCGCATGGCTGTAATCCTTTCGGTGGGTCTGACCTTCTGTTACAGGTGTGGATGATTAGTAGACGGTGGAGCCTGGCGTATCCGTGACACACATTGATTAATAATTGCTTAAAAAATGAGAACAGATAAAACTGGGGGAACTGGTCAAAGACAAATTAAAAGAATTCTGTTAGAAGCCAATTAGAAGCCATACTACCTGCCTGAGTCAATTACTGGATCCATCTCCCTTGAGTTTAATTCAAAAGAATGGTCAGAGATTGTACAATTGGTACAATTACTTTTATTTTACTCATTAACCAAAATCTCTTTTCTCATTTTTAAAAAGGACAAGTTGCCATTATTCAACCATGTGTCCCTACATACTCCTGATGAACAGTACAGAACAGTAGCCTATACATTTCTGTGCACTTGCTCAGTGATGAGAGGTGGACAGCTCAAACACAGCAGTACAATACTACAACTTCCCCAACCATTAGTTAGGGTTGATTTAAATACATATCCTGCCAAATCAAGGGTCATGCAATCCCATGTGATCACTGATAAGGAGTGTCTGTATGCTAACTAGCTTAGCAATGAAAAGAAAGCAGCCCTGGGCAGACAAACTAGAAGATGTCAGAATTACCATTCATCTACACTAGCTGAACAATCAAAAATGTGTAGCCACCCATGAGCATATTTTGGAAAGGGGCACGCAGGCTGGAAGAGGAGGTGACCTGTTCCTATGTGTTGCCTCTAGTTCCTGTGTCAGTTTGGCATTGGTCCTGGTATGCCACAACACTGAAGCTTCATCCTCAAACAGCACAGTCTCTGTGCTTAAGTGTGCCAAAGAACAGCAATGGCTTCAGGGAGGGAAGTCAACTTTGCTGTCACAAACACATTCTTCAGGAGTGTACAAGAATCTGGTAACATGACATGTCAGGACAGCCTGACCATCACATACAAATCTCATCATCAATCCTTCTCTTCATCAGTGTTTTATGCTGTCTTGAAACAGATAGCCATACAAGAACTTTTGAGAATAAGTGCAGTATAAATTTAACTAAATTACAGTTTAATAAGGCAATATCTGATCTAAACAAACAATAAGTAAGATTATTGCTATAATCAAGCATTCATTGTCAGTTTCAGTACAGTGTTTAGATTGTAATAATGTAAACACCTTGGAAACGTGTTCAGGAAAATACCTCAACTTTAATAAACATTTGTCATTAAAAATAGATATGCCCCTCAGAGCCCAGCCTATCTGCAAAGTAGTCATTGGTGCTGCTCTTTACAATAGATTTTTTTAAACTATTAAATATTTTTGTACTGAAAGACGTTCTTGTTACTCAAACATCCTCGTCTTTCTTGTACCAAACATGTTTTTTGCCGCAGCCTTGAAACTGCATTTCAACATTATGCACAATATTTACCTTTTCTATGAGCTTCATCATCTGACACATTAAGTAAAAATTGTACCTGTTGCTGAGGATGAATTCCTTGCTCAAACACATTTGTGCTAACATAACTCCACAGCTTAACAAGAACAAACAGTTCTCCATGTGTGGGTACGACAGGGGGGTCAGATGCCATGTGCTGACTGCTGCCAGAACGAGTGCTGTGGTAAACTGCCAACAACTGTGGTCTGGTGCTTGAACCATTCAGCTCCAGTTTACTTCCCCCATTCCACAGCAGCAGGCTCCCAAATAAGATAAGACAACTGAGTATCTTCAAATTAAAACGCTGGCATTAACTTCTGTGCTCACTCATGCACCTGCTGTGTGTTGAGTCTCTTTTTAACAGGAATAGCGAGATTAGTCTCCCAACAGGACAGCAGGAGCACTAACTGTTGTCTGGTGAAGCTCCGGTGGACAGGTAAATGGTGTGGGGAGTTTGGCTTATTGAACTTTGTCACAGAGTTGATGAGTATGCAGCTAGGCAAGCCACAGGCTGTACAAATCACCTGGAGCACACTCACACAGGATGTTGGCAAAGAAATGGAAACACTGTGCTTTTCTGGAGCAGCTTCTCAGGCTAAATAGCCGCTACAGTTACCTCCATGATTTCAAACCTTGTCCACCCAATCATGTACTTCTGTTTTCTGGGTCACCGCATTTGCAGACATCTACTGAAAAAGAAAGAAACAAAAAAATCATAGTCCTCACCTACTGGCCCCAGAGTTCAGTCTTCTCCCCAGTGGCATTTTCAACCTCCCAATTCACAGCTCAGTTTATAAAACCTTCCAGCACAGTTCAATATGAAGCGAATTTCTGTTCATGTTCAGTTCGACACAATTCACTCAATGTTGCCTCGCAACACAACGATCGGATATAAATCCCTCTGTGTGACACAGCTTGAGAAATTATAAACAATTTCCAAACACACTTAGCTGCTGTTTGACTTTTTCTGTACATAACAGTCATAGTTGTTATGTTGGACGTCACTAGCTAAAAATAGAATAATCCTATCCCATCCCTCGTAGAAAAGGTTTCAGTCGTAGTCATCTGGACACTGTTTTCTCATTTGAGAATGACTTCCGGATGGGAACCGAAACGTCTTGATTCTGAATGCAACCTTTTCTACGATGGAACACTCCTGGACGAATGAGGGACTACACCGTCCTATCCCATCCCTGTTAATTAGAGGCAGATCATATGATCTTTACATGTTGTGTGCAGCAGAGCATGCTTTTTTTTCCAGTGATGTGGAAGTGAAATGATCACTTAGCAACTTAGCAGCTCTGACGTGGTGGTATTGATGCCATAATCTGCCTTTGGTGATTGGAGCAGCCAGAGTTATGTGTCTGCAGACTTTAAGAACAGAACACATTAAGGTTTTTTTTTTTATATTGACAAAAAAACCCACTGAGCTTGTCTTTTTTAATTTACTCTCTTATACTGATGAATTCTTCAGTTACCTCACCTGTTGCAGCCATAATGTCAATAAAAGCTCTGTTTTATGCAGAGGGAGACTCTCCTCTCTATACGAGCCTGTGATCAATAAAGCTCATAAGTCTTTTCCTCCAACTGAGCAAGCTTCTACTCCCTACCCGCCGAGAATCACTGAGCGTCAGACAGACCAGACACACTCCTCCTAAAGGTGCCTCTCGTTGCATACAAATCCTGAGTCTGTCCTACCTACTCTGCTCCACCAGGCTCTGCCACATGCACATTCCTCCCTCGAGACTAGAGACAGCCAGACAAGTAGATAACATTTTAGTGAGTCCCAGCCAAGAAAAAGATTAATATGGGGAGCTACTGTTTGTGTGCTGACATGCTTATGAATGTGCTGGTGTGTTATGATGCTATATTCAATGCATGCTGTCACATGCAAACATACAATGTTTAATTTTTTAGAGACATGTTCAGCAAATTAGTGTAGAAGGAGCCACTGTCGTATTTGCCTAATGAAGGAATGAAGGAAAGATTAAAATGAAGTTTAGGGCCAAGAGACATGTTAGAGAAATAAACAGCTTGTCTCATGGAATTTGCAAATCTTGTAAAGTGTTTTGAAATCCCTTTGATTTAGGACCTCTGCTCTGCAATGTAAATCAGCTGGTGAATAAATTACTTCATGGCTTCATTAATATGCATGCACATGTCAAGCTTGCCTGCAGTCTGATGTCAACAAGATTTGGGACAAACTGGACGCTCATTCTAAATAGATGGGGCTGAGGTAGGATGAGATGGAGTGTTGTTGGAGCAACACAGGTTGAAATTCTCACAACATTAATACCAGGGATTACACACAACATGAGAATATCATCAAGCAAGTAAAAGAAACACACACGTGAAGCCCCATTCAGGAGTGAAATGCGCATTGGTTCTGGACTCAGGCCCAGGCATGGGAATATATCCCAACCAACATCACACGTGGCTACACCGATAATAGGAGCAGGAAGGTTGTGATGTAAATGAGGAGTTGAAATAGATGACAAAAAGGAGGGAGGGAAGGCAGCGACATTCAGGTGGGCAGGAAGCCCACTGATCCTCCCTAAGGTCCGACAGTCAGGTCAGACAAACCAACACCTGGTTCGCCTGTAGATGCTGAAAGCAGCATCGCCGCATAAAAGTCCAAGCTACGTTTGGTTCAAAGCCAGTGATAGAGATGCCTAATTGCTCTTTCATTTTCAGTCAGCCTGTAGAGTATTCATGTGCAATTAGCAAGTGATTCAATGAATGTGTTTGTGCGCATACAAGGCCCATATTGTAGGCATGCATGTGAGCAGACCAGCTCCAGAGACTGAACTTTGATGTATTTCCTTGATTGTATCCTCTGGCAGATAACACTGCTGTGTTATTTGGGATGCAGGGGTTAGAGTGTCTGAGTCAGCTCTAGCTTTGCTCTGGGAACAGCCGGTCTCCCACTCGTTTGAAATCACAGCAACGTACAGTCCATCTCAAGAATCAAACTACCAGAGGCATCTTGTTGCACAGTAATGGCTGAGACCTTATCTGCAGCACTGAGATGAGGTTGGCTGGTGCATTTCATTTCATCAAAGTCCTCAACAATGTGATCAGTTTTCACATTGTAACAATTTTATAAAGTCAAAAGTTATATTTAAATCTTCAAAATATACCTAGTTGCCCAAAACAAACAAACAAAAAACATTTTATTTTTTGATATGTTTCCCGGGTGTATTATGTCATTAAGGATATCTCAGTGTGTTGATGTTATATACTTGCTCTGACATTTTAAGAAGTTACTGGTTAAGAGGTTAAAGGTGTGCTAGAGTTTGGCAGGAGCAAACACAAGTATAGAAGGCAAATGGGAAGCTAAGTTGATCCAGCTGACAATGATGTTACTACATTATAATAGAAGATGATAATAGATGATGTCCTTTTCCCAGCAATATTAAGTATACTAATAACTTGTAACAATTGCATCTTTTATGTTGTAAAGGGGGATGAGTAGGTCAAATGAGGGGGTTAAGTAAATAAATGCCACTGCCACTGATGGGTGAACACAGCCCACTGACTGCTGTAAATACCATGAAATTCAGTAAGCCAGAAGATTTCTCTTACTGAATTATATCTGATTATTCTTCCTACAGAGTGTCTTGTTTTGCTTGTCTTTTCTTTGTCATTTTATTTCACAGTGTTGCTAGACTGTGTGAAATAACTCCCCGCTGGCCTGTTAGAATTTTTTGATCGACAGTGTTCCCACAGTGTTGTTTTCCCAAACAAACCTAAAACAGTGATTAGTCTTGCTTTCTAGATGAAGTTCAACTGGACTAAATGTATGATTGTTAAACCTACATTAATTTATTTTATTTATTTATTTGATACTTGTGGGCAGCGCAAGCTGTAAACACAGACATTTTCACCTAATAAAGCTAATGTGGTAAATGTGTTAGCAAACAGTTGCCTATTGACACATCCAGCACACACAGAGCAACATGAACATTCATATGAAGTCATATTTCAGGTGAGCTGATGAATGCAAGTCCAATATTCACTCTTCTTTAAGCTCTAGCTTTGGTCTCCAATAACTCCTGAGGGAAATATCTGGGTCTTTAGCTGCTAAACTCTCCGCTGTGTTCACCAGCTAGTTGCTAACAGTGTCTGTCTGCTGTTTGGTGATGAGCAGGTAGCATACTGTTGGTTTATCAGAGCTTTTTCAGTGAAAACTGCTGCCAGCTGCTGAAAAGAGACTACCAATGTTAGTCGTTTCAGCAAAGCCCTCTAGCAGCTGTAGTAATCTTGACAGGAGCAAAAGGAGGAAGTCAGGTTACGATATTCTAGAGCAACAAAGTCTGCGTAGAGAGGGGGGTATGGTATATGGATGGGTCAACTAAACATTGGACTTCAACACAAGAAACAGCAGTTAATTTCTTAATAACAGCTGATGTTTTTTTAAAGCATGACCATGATTGTTCCATAACCTTAACCACGTGTTTATTATTGTGACGACGAAGGTCTCCTAACCTCAACGATGTGGTCATTTAAACCCAAACCACAATATTTTTGTGCCTAAACCTAAGGTAACTAAACCTTAACCATAGCCTTGTCACATCATAAAACTGATTAATTTCTAACTAATTTCTCAACAGTCATTTGAAAGGTATAGACAACTTATGTCATCCTGCCAGGAGGGGCATCATTTCAGAAAACACTTGTCGTTCTAGAGGACATGCAAAAAACACAATTTTCATCCATTGTTTAGATAAAATATTTATTATATCAGCTATAAAATGGATGGTAATCTGCCATCAAGAGATACTTTACCATCCTTAACCTAAGAAATGGACACCTTTTTGTGAAAATTAGCACACAGACAAATATAAATTGGCCTCATACATGTACACAAATAACAGCTAAGGTTTGTTGAAGAATAACTATTTTTTCTAGTTTTGTTACATTTCAGACAACTATCCAATTATTGCTTAAATTTTGTCTAAACATGAATAGCAACACCAATGTGCTTTCAGAATAAATAAAAAATCTGTCATAATTTAGATTGTTCAGAGTTTAACCACATGTTGGTTTAATTGTTTTTCAGCTTTTATCAAACTTGCTTTCTGGCTGCCAGTGTTCCTGTTTCAAATTACTTTTTAAGGCTGCCATTCTGTCATCTTGCTTTACTGCAGTGTTGTCAACTCCTCATTTAAATATTATTTAGAACTGACGGCCAAAGGAGGGAAAATTAAGCTCTTTGTGAAATAAAATTCACATACGTTGTCTGCAATGAATAAAGGCTTGGTGACTGCCAGTTGCTTTATTCCTCATAAATTGAGCTCCAATTAAAGCAGTAAGCTTTGTCTTGCTGGAGAGAATAAACCAGGCTCATTTACAGTAGCACTTCCAGTATCTTGAAAAGTCATGACAGATAAGGAACATAGTATTATTGTAAAACACCCGGCCAGTGATTGGAGAGAGACTCAGGGGCAGAAAAAAACAATCCCTGACATAGAATTGATGAATATTTTCAATGTACAAAAGCAATTTAGAGAGGACTGAAATAACATAATGCTCTTAGCTTACAGTGCATTTCTGCTGTAAGTCCCTAAAGGCTCTATTTTCTTAGTCATATGGGGATTTAGATGTACTGTGTTCACATTGATGAAGGAAAGAATTTGTGGGTTTTGGATGCTTTGGAGACTGGATTTATTTCTTTTCGCCCATCAAGCTCGCTTATGAGCAAATACTACTGTGTGTCTGATATTAAAATCACTCAAGAGGGAGCTGTCTCTCTGTGGTTTTAATTGACACTACAAGTCAACAAGAAAATGTACAGGAGTTCAACTTTAATCAAATCCCATGTGAAGAAACACATTGCAGTGGAGGAAATGAGAGTTATAACACCATGTATTTTCATTAGTGTACACTACATGTTTATGTGTGTAGTGTACTTACTGTCTTCCAGGTGCTGTCAGACCAGAGGAGCCAAGCCAGACCAAGTGAGCAGAGTTGAATGGCCTTTCTCCTGCCGTTAACACTGCTCGTCTGCCAACATTACTGTGCATATGGTCAGTGTATTCCCAGGTGGTCGGGCTGCGCACAGACTTCCAGCACTTAAAGCTGCCATCTTCGCCTACGCAGACAAGCTGTAGAAGCACACACATATATGCAGACTGTCTCCTCTACGTCTGTCTGCCCTACATCCCATGATTCCAGTTGACAGCAGCAGACGTGTCACAGCTGGCTCTGAGACCAAACTTGAACAAAGGCAGGTTAAGCCAAGTAGGTCACATGCCTTCTTGAAGGCTTCAATCCCTTTTCCCCCCCGCAGGGATCTTCAGAATTCTGTCTGTCTGTGTTAAATTTCTAGTGTCATTTAGCCCATTTACAACTAGGTAATGTACAGTTTGTAAGGATATATACCACATCAGCCTTTGAACTTCCAATGAAATTTAAAGATTAAATTTTTTTTTATCGTAGTGCTAAGATTCAGGGTGGTTTAAACTTGTGTCTTTTACATATGCATATCTCAAGATTTTTTTTCAACTTAAAACACATTGACAAAAATCTAGTTTTCAAGGACATTTTACTAAAAAGTGTAGCCCTTACATTATCATATGAGCAACAAAAGATGAAATGGACAGGGAAACCATTAAATCTACCTGTTTCTAAAGCAAATGGTAGTGTACCTGATGAAGGCCCTGAGACACCGGGCCAGTGTCGGCTGTCAGTGAGCGTCTGTAGCCCTAGTTTTTGCGGTGTGTTCTGCACCGTTGGCACTTGTCAGCCCTCGTCTGTGGCTTTTACGGCCGACTGAGCATGTTAAATCGATGGCGGAGGCCGTTGGTGAGGGAAATCACTCTGATTGGCTGTTCAGCTTAAGCGAATCAGTCCATGAGAAGATAAACATATTTAAATATCATTTGTATTGTTGTTATTGTGCTAACGTTAGCTGGCTAACTAGTGTCTTGAATCCTTCCTGTCTGTTTTAAAATGGACAGTACATTCAGTGAAAACAGACAGGACAGGAGATCAGACATTTCAGATCAGACATTTTCTCAATTAGAAGCAGCTGTTTTACAAAAACTGTCTGTGTCTTTGAATGACAAATGCAGATTACCACCACCTGCTGGCATGGAGAGTTATTAACTCTTGCGCAGGCGCAGAATGTACGTACTAGTTGGCTGTTCAGTGTAGTCAGTGGTGTGTTCTAGTGTCACTTTTTGGCCAAGACACAGGCGATGTGAGTGACATCGGTTTGGTGTGTCAGAGCTTTGAATATAACTGTGCACATACTGTAGGGATCTCTTAAAGATTTTTAGTTAAATTCTGCTTTGCAAGCCTGTACACCGTAGTTCTTTTTTTCTTTCCTTCTTTTTTCTTATCTTATAAAAACAGTAAGGGACACTTTGTGCTGAGCGTTAAGAAAAAAAAAAAAAAAGAATCATAAAAAATAAAAGATTTCGCCTCAGTCCAGAGATGTCCATGCAAAATGTCCCAGTTAAAAATCTTTGTGAGCTGCTGTTTAGGCATATTCACAAGTCAAATCATCTCACATTTATGTCTGATATTGTTCAAATTAAAATATATAGATACATAAATGTAATAAATGCAAAACCTACGTTTAACAAAAGCAACTGTCAGATTGAGGGAACTCCAGGGCCTCTTTCTATGGCTTGTCATCAAATATGCATACGCAATATTCACTTTGAAAATGGAGCAGCTGAGAGAAGAAACATCAGGAGCTATTTCACAGTTTTGTTCAAATGTGCGACATATTCTTTGCATGAATGACTATTCTGCCATTAAACCTGTGATGAATTCTGTCTCGACTGCCACACAAGGAGCGAGCTCTGGGAGTTGGAGTTGTTGGACTGCAAGGCAGTGTCAGATAACAACTGTCAAGAGGAAATGACAAGAGGGGCTTCAGATATGGACAGGGGGGCCTTATCCTAACTGGAATCTATGCTGAACCAAGCATCCCTAACCTCAACACTGATATGGACACAGTTTTTCTACACGGAGGAACAGGAGAGAGAAGGCTGCTGGAGGGCTTTTGTATCATCCGGTTAGGGACAAAAGGCATAGAAATATGTATGTGCTGATGGAAACATTTTTTTTTTCTGCATTGAGAAAAACAAAGTTATTGGCTGTGTACTTTCACCAAATCTAGTCAGTTTGTTTTATACACTTCAACCACATAGCTTGTGTAACTTGCCCATCAACAAGAAAGGTTCAGGTGCACTTTTATCAAACAATCTTTTTATCTTTCTTCACTGGTCACCTTCAAATGTTTTCTGCAAAGCCTTGAATGTCCTAAGATGCTCTCCTGATGTCATGTTCTTCCACTGTATTTGAATCATGAGTTCCTGCCTGTCAATGGTGAGCAGTTTCATCAGGTTCTCCTGCAGAAATGGTGTGACATCTCACAATGACTGACACGTCTTTTCCCCCATATTTCTGTATGAGATAACGAGAGCCCCCACCACCACACAGACACTAATTACAGGTGCACATATAGAGTCATAGAGCTACTGGTAAACAACAGGCAACTTTCCTCATCTCTTTCCACATCTTTCTGCATCTCTCTGACCCACCCAGTCATGCACAAATACACTGACTCCTACACAGGAGCTTTTGAATCTTTAATAGCAGGAACATCAGTGTCCCCTTCCACTGTGAATCGTCCTCTCCCATTGGTGGCTTCATCCTATCTGTGAGTGCCCAGGCTCTGTTCGGAGACTCCCAAGTTTAGTTTAAAGGGAAGGCCAGAGGCACAATATACATGTTAGGGACTAGCTTCAAGAGAGGTCTGGTTAAATGGTTTCCTGGATTTGATTTTTTGGGGGAGGGGGTTGGTGTTGGAACAAACAACTATCTATGGGAAATAAGAAAAAAAGCTGTCGTCTACCACAATTTCTGTGAGTTTCCATTAACTGTTCAGTTGGTTATGGGTATCCCTAGAGCTGAAACAATTAGACGATTCATTGATTAATGGATTTACAGAAAAAAATGCTACTATTTAATTTATTATTTATTATTGCTGCCCTGTTGCCCTCACCCTCCTAAATAAATTTGCACAAGTTGTGTTGCATGGTAGTCTGCACTGGGCTCTAGCCAGTCCCCCAGGAACAGCTCTAGGCTGTGTGGCCATTTTGGTATACTGGACAGAGACAGAGCTGCAGGTTGCGTGACACAGTCCTAGCTATGACCTACTGGCTCAAGGACAAACTTACAATGTTCTATAAAATTTGGGACCCCTTCTTGAATTACATTGGAATAGACGGTGCACAAGCTTTGCAGAGAGGCCTCTATGGACTTACCTGGACTAAAATCCCTAGAAAAGCTCATACAAGCCTTACTCTAGCGATATAATGTAATACTTCACTGCCTGGATGTCTGGACATTTATTTATTCATTTGTCAATATGGTGTTTTTTTCAGTTATCCAGGTGGGGCCTTGTGTGGGTCATGAAAGTGGAGGCCTCAAGAACTAGTTCAACCATCTTAATACACTGTATTCAATTCTTTCAGTACATCTGTGGTTTTGGCACCTGACATTTTCTTGTGTGTCTAGTTTTTCTGGAGTCTCGTTATATTTTTTTGTTATATTACAAATCATCCAGAAAAAGCAGTATGAATTATTTAGCATAGTACAGAAAATTTTATGGGAGCTAAAGCCCACAAAATTAGGTGTGGACATGCCACTTCACTGTATACAAATTCCACCTTCTTTTCTGTCTGGTCATTTTACCATATTGCAGTGTGGCAGAGAGGCGACATGTGCTTTTGAGAACACTTCACGAGTGACTTTATCTGTGTTTGCTCAGGCCCTATAGACGACAGACTCATGGACAAATGACACTCTCTCTGTCACACACACACACACACACACACACACACACACACACACACACACACACACACACACACTTATTGTGACAGTGTCTATATATGAAAAATGTCAGTGTTGCAGACAAGGAAGCGGTAAGAAGAATCTCAGGAATTTAGGCATTAAATGGCTTTTTTAAAAATCTGTGACACATACTGCTTTGGTTGTACACAGAGCTGTTAAACTTCTTGGTAACACTTTATTTGGATAGTGCGACTACAGATAGTTTATAGAGTATTTGTAACATTTAAACAGCTTATTAGTTGAGATTCAACAATACAGCTGTTTCACAAATAAAACCGGTTTCTGATATTACAGCACTGTGGTTAAGGTTTGGTTAGGTTTAGGCACAAAAAACATCTTGGTTAGGGTATGTTCATGAATTGTCACATATACTCTATTGATAATCTGTTAAACATCTACAGACAAAGCGAAACTGTTGAAATGTTACAAATACTCTATAAACTATCTGTAGGCAGACTATCCAAATAAAGTGTTACCAACTTCTTTATGTAAGTGACTTTAAGACCCTTATTTGTCCTGTATGTTTGAGGAGAAAAGACTGCAAAATGAAAAAAATCTAGATAGAGGCCAAGGTGAAATAGCTCTGTCACTGCCTGAGAGCAGATTGACTGTATTCTTTATGTGTAATGACTGAATGCTGTATATGCACAGAGATCATCTGCACCCTATTCTCACATCTTTAGTGTGTGTGTGGCATAGGAATGGTGGTAGAGGGCTGTGGAGATAATTGCCATGTGAAAAGTTGAGCATTTTTATTGACATGTCTGTGTTTTCTGTTAAGCCCTCTCTGGATGTTATTAGTGTTACTTGGAAAGGTCATTTATTTGATTCTGCCCATGTACATCTGTAGTTTCAGTCAGTCATCTGGATAGAAAAATAATTCACTGGGGAACAGTAATAAAACAGGGACAGACCATTGAAGATGATTCACACAGTATAGAAAAACTCCCTTGCTTTTACGTAGGCTTTTATTAACTGAAAGCATTCATCAACTCTTTGTCAGGAAACTCTTCAAATGGCTCCATTTCCTAGTAAAGAGTGATGTTGCTGCTGGTTGTATGGCCCTTGTAATAGTGATGCCAAGTGAGCTTGTCAATTACAGCGAGAGACACCAGGCATCAATCTCAGAAACATAAAACTTGGGTGAAGACTAAAAATGTCTGCGTACACAAAGCTAAAAATGTGCACATGCAATATTTCCATCACATTTATTAAACTCTGATTTCATGGCATTAACACATTGTTCCGTCAATTTCAATAATCATACATGTACGTGACCCTAATGTTACTTGCACCATTAGCCCTGAATGGATGTCAACACACTTGTTTAACTTGGTTTGGATATAAATACCAATCATTAGCACAGGCCAGAAAGTAAGACTTTATTGTTATGCACACATATTATGCACCAGTGTACAGTACATTTTGAGCCATGACATCCTATTGATTGATCATTCGGTCTAATTTGTGATCTATGCACATTAGTTGTATTCCTACATTAGTACACTATGTGGTGACAATATGAACCCATTTCCTCACACTGGAATTAAAATATTGAAAAAAGGATGTTAACACATAAACAAATGCATATTTATTGAGGCAGGCTGCTATAGTGAGCACTGTATGATTGAAATTCCAAATTAAATATTTCCTTAATTCACTCTGAATTTCGTGTACAATGGTGTCAACCAGGAGAGCTGCACAAGCACTTTCAGGCACTTTGTTGTTTTTAATAAATATCAGTTTTGTGATGTGGAAAGTAATGTATAGAGCAGTTATATGCCTAAACAGAATTAAAATCTTAGTTCATCAGAGTCAACTAGTGGGATTAAAGCTGCTGTAAATCAATGTTTTATATTAATAATTGGGTCACATGACTACTACTGATGAAACCACATAGACGGACCCACTCTGCAGTCCCTCACCTATATGAATTTACACAGTATAGCAACTTTAAGCTTATTGTTTTGATTTTACGGCCAGCAACTTCATTGTTTTGGTTCACTCACCCCTCTCATAGTAATTTCTGCCCGCATCAGGTAGCAGTTTTCAGCAAACAAAAGCTCTAAGACCCCACAATATGCTACCTACCCAGCACCAAACGGCAGACAAACTTAGTAACTAACTAGTGATCATAGTGAACCGTTGAGCAGCTACGGAGCCCTCAGGAGTCAGTGAAGAACAAAAACAGAGCTAAAAGAGCGTGAATATTGGACTTAAGATATGCCAAGTGGCCAGAAGCACAACTCCAGATTAATGCTAATGTTGGCACTGTAATTTGAGTGGTGCAATATCTGTGTGCGCAGGCACAAAAAATTGTTTGTAATAGAAGTGAAACCGGAACTTGGATTTTGTTCCAGAGGAAAGAAAACCTCAATCACATTGACAGTTAACTAGCTTCCACTTTGAGTGGAATACAAACAGCACGATGGGTTCTCTCAAAATGTTGAATGTTGTAAAATGGCAAAAAACTTAAACTTTACTGTTGATAACCAACTCGGAGGGGAGGGGACAAGAAATACTTTGTATGTAGGCTATACTATATGACATCCTCCAGTCAGTAGTGCATCACCGAAGTTGACAACGTGTCACCTAACAACACCAGCTCTCAGATGTCAGTCAACAGCTGCCAAGGGAAATGCCCACCCAGGCCCCTGAAGCTTACACACTGTTTCCATGAATATGTCTAAAAATGTTTTTATTTCTTTCTTTTGAAAAATAGAGAAATATGCACAATAGCTGCATTTTCATTTAGTTTATACTTCATTACACAAAAACAGAGGAGATTTAATATCACTGACATGATCAAAAAACATAGCATTCATATCTCACAGGAGGTCTGATCATGACAGCAAAGGTACTTCATGCCGTCTGTAGAGAGTTTAATTCTTGCACAGGAAATAACTGTGTGTAACTACAGTACGGTAGTAATGACTTGGTGTGCCTTACTGTCACCTACTCATGTGGGTTATTGTAGAATTATTAGACACTGCTCTTTTCTCCCATCAACATGTTTCCAGGTCAAGTAGATCCATTCCCCACTGGGAGGACTCCAAGCCAAGGTGTGAAATCTAAACCCCCTATAATCTGCCATGTTATTGAATTAAAGGCTTATGCCTGCTCTTAACAAGTATGTCAATTATTCTCTTTTCAATGGTGCACTCTCATTTCTTTTTCAATTAAATAGCAGATCCTGTGCTTGAATAGAAAGGAATGGATGTGTTGAGTGATGCGTGGGAGGAAGAAAACTAGAGGAAGATGTATATGTCCGTTTCATTAACCAGACTTATATTGTATGGATTAAATAATTCTGTTAGTTTGAGCTGTACTGGTAGCAGCTACTTTGAGTGTGGTGGTGACACAACTTTCTCAGTGTCGTTAACAAGAAAGCACATACACCGAGACAAAAAAGCCTGTTCTCTTTAATGAGCACCAATTACACAATTATTTCTACAAGTTCAGTTTTTGAAGATGCATTACAAAGTTGACATGGCCCCTGCGTTTGTGTCTTTTGTAGCCCACATTTGATAAAAGAATTAAAAATTTTCTTTAAGTGAAACTGACTGTATCGACAGTGGTGTTTGTCAGTGGGTGTACAAGAAAGACAAGGGGAGAGACTTTTCTATTCATAGATAATGTTAAAGTTAAAGGCAAAGGTCTTGGAATATGTTGCATAAAATATCAAAAAGAAGTCCCATTTTGTGCAGTGTTTTCTTATAGATCAAGACAATAGGTTTGAGGGGAACAAAGTGATTTATCTTTAATAGTATGTTGCATGTATTTATTACCCATCAGGCATAGTGCTCTCTGTAAAATGTCCTTTTTTTTACACACTGACATGTATTTATATTTTTCAGTGTGAGCCTCTTTTGTACTGGCATTTGATATCAGTGTCATACAGCTAACTGAAACCATCATTGCTTTGCTGGTTGGAAACTGTTCGCTGACTCTGGGTTAACCATTTTGCAGTACTAAATGGCTTGTGATACCTTGTGTGTGTGCAGCTTGAAACTGGGCTCTCATTAGAGCACAGACAGACAGCCAGTCTCATCACAGGAAGTGAATGAAGGCGGTATTTGTTGCTAAGCCTCCCATACTCAGGTCAGAAAAGACCTAACAGAGAGGACCGTTTTAACTGTAAACAGACTAAGTAGTTAAGCAAGTTAGGTAAAAATGTAATCAGTGGCCTTAAGGTTTAAACTAACAGTATCAATATCAATACTGTTGATTTTTATTTTATATGGACTCCAGCAACTAGTTTGTGAAGGGTTAATGGGGCATCAAATAAGGAATAAAAAATTAACACATTCTTCTGGTATATTTCCATGTCTGCGCAGTTATCTGTGAGAAGAACAGCATGTGACAAGAATATAACAGAGCTTCATGTTTGACATGCGTCAGGCAAATGTCTTTACAGCTACCAAGACTGTAACCTTCATTTGACCTGATCCACACACTGATCTTGCCTCACTGTGAAGAGGCAATGTGACTGCTATCTGTGAAATGTTACCTAACTGTACATTTGTGAAGTATAAAAAGAAAAGTATAACCAATGACTTTTCACTACAGATGATCAGTGAGCAGAACCTAGAATGAAATATATTTATAATAGCTGATTAGTAGTAGTAGTGCAATGAATTTTTATTTCATGGTTTAAGCGCAATTTTAATGCCGTTTTGTTTTTTTATAATGTGCCTGAACGTCTGCTGGATATGTAAATAGGCAAAGTTTCCTAAAACATTAGCTAATATTATGATATATGATGATTGGGATTGTGTTGCCGTGTGTTTTTGGAGTCTTTCTGCATCTTAGTGACAGATAAAAGTTATATTTTAGTCACTAGTGGCAAAGTTTTCTCCTTAGTGCAACTCACATGTTCCTTTTGTTTTTGTAATGCTAACGTATGTGGGCGGTAGATTGTTTTTGTTTTTGCAAATGGGAAGGCAAGAGTTCATGCAAAAAAGATGGAGTCTTATTGTCAATGAAAACAAAAGAAAATAGGACTAAAAACTGACTCAATTTTAGCTCAACAAAAATCTCTTGAAGCATAAATAAAACCCACAGTCACAACAAACTGCCACCTTCTCCCCTACTAGAGACCAGTGACTAGCATTTTATCTTCTCAGCCCCACCTGACTGGGAGCCTACCATCTGCTCAAGTAAGCACCGGGGTGAAGTAAACAGGTGCAAGCATCCAAGAATACTCAGTAAACAAAATAGCCATTTAAGCTACTTAGTTATTTTTGACATCTTACTGTATATTAGCTATTAACACACTCGATCGTGCAAATGAGCACACCAAACTTAATAGAATATTGTCAACTTTACAAAAGTTTTACCCTTCAGCCACTTCTGAGAGCCCAATCACAGGGTATGACACCCGAGGCCTGTACTACGAAGCAAGTTCAGCATACCCAGCATATCTTTTTGTTATCTGGCTTCCCTAACCCTAACAACCGTGATAACGCTAAGCGGTCACACGATGGTGGTTATCAACTCGGTAAGTCAACCCAGGGTTTCCCAATCTAGCCATGAGTGCGTTCACATAAAATTGGCGGTGTTTGCAGCATATGACCAATGGCAAATGTGGACAGGTTTACTGGCAGCAGAGCGGCATATTTAATAAATGAAGCGCAAACTATAATATTAGCAAGATACAAAGAAGTTAAACACATAATCCAGGCTAAAAGCAAAGTTGCAGCTGCGAAATGCAGGAAGGACAGTGGGTAAAAAATTGCCAACTGTGTGAATGCTTAAATTAATAGGCTTATAATGTCACTGCCCCATCATTAGAGCATGAGTAGATCTGACTATAGTTACATTTGTGTATTCCATTAAATTAATGTGTTGCTTAGATGTATTCTTATGGCGTGTATGACAATTTTAGCCTTTTTCTTTCTGCAACCCGAGTGGTGTGAAACGGACTTCGGAGCAAATAAAAAATGAATATAAAAACATAATTCAAAGTGGTGAGTGGGCTTCATATCGTACAACAAGTAACAGGCTTTAATGCTTCATTCAGTCTCCACTGAAATCGTCAGGGAAAGCAAAAAGTGATCGTCCGCCAAGAAGTGATTGTATCGACCAGTTTATTTATGTCTGCAGCTGCTTTTATCTGGATCAAACAGTCATAACGTGCAAATACACATAACTTTAATCTGTGGCAATAGCAAAGGTATGTCTTTGTGAAACTATATGTGTTATATGTTTCTTGTATCCGAATAATCACAATTTTGGCCAAAGAAGTGTTTGCAGTTTATAGCAAACAGCCATGACATTTACGTGATTATAGGCAATACTATAGTATTGTTTCCGAATTTTATATGTGTTTAGTATGTCTAATATCCTCCATTAGGACTATATTTGGAGACGTGTAGACCTAATTAATATGATTTACGGATGGGTTATACATAAAATAAAGAAATTATATTTTTTGCAATTATCCTTATGCCTCTGCATTATTTGACCTGCTCTATGCCCTAGATTATAACCAATCCAGTTCTTTTTACCTGTTTAAATATCTTTAAAGCGAATGGCTTCAGTTTTTGGCAGACAATCACTTTTTGGGACGACACCTGTCTCTGAACACTTCTCATGGATAACGAGAACTTAGATCTTAATAATTAATATATCCACAGGATCTTCTACGAATGGTGATGTCATTTTCCAAGAGAATTGATTGGTCAGTAGGCGGTACCTTTATAGCGTTGATCTCTTATCTCTAACATAACCTGCGTCGGAGCAGGTTAGGTTTGCAGCTTAAGTTAACATGGCGATGTACCCCGCTAAGAAGTGAACCATCTTCCTAAGACTGAAAACCCAGGGTTAATCGTGAACTTACCTCGCTAACCCCATATCCTGCTTCCTGTTACCGGCCTCTGTTTTCTATTACATTGATCTGCAACAACACCACAAACAAAACAGCAAAAAACAGACATAATCACCACAGTCATTACGACCCTTTTAACAGTTCACAACCCTTTGGATCACAAATACATCTACACAACTGTAGCTATATTAATTTAAACTGCACTGAAATTAATGATTTAATACCTGAAAATGTTGGGGAACACAGCCTAGTGAAAAGAGAGGAAGCAGCTTTTTCACAGTATCAAATTGGAAAAGGTCTGGTTGTCACCATAATGCAAAAATGTATGTAGCTTTCAATGCCTCAGCTTCATTGGTAGTCCCCTGGCTAAGGGATTTTCTGTCTTGTATTGATAACAACGCAGGTGCTTTATCTCCTAAAAGTTCTTCCATTGTATAATGCTCTTAGATTATTACACAACTACATCAGTCAAAGCCAGCGGTCTTCCCGGAGCCTCTGCAGCCGGTTGGCATTCCTGGGGACGTGTGCAGCCTTTAAACTACATCCTGCAACATCATGTTCGTCGTATGAGTTAGACTAGCACTGCGTTATGACAAAAACATGAATTAATTAAACTCTCCAGCTTTTTCCTCTGTTCGAAATCTTACTAGCACCTCGTTTTACAGTATCCCCGTAACTGCTATGTGGTAAGAAGTTACATAATTACTGGTAATTATTTTGTCTTAAAAAATACTAGGTCATTAATCACTAGTACAGAGGAAAAGACTTCCACCCAATCGTGCACCACTGTGTGCACACACACACACACACATACACGCCCATGCAAGGCAGCATTTCTGTACATCATAGTGGTATTGATCTGTCATAAAGAGTCCATTAACCACTCTGCTACACACAAACACACACCCATATTCATATACATGTCTAATTGTTCCAGAGTTTTGAATGGCTCCCTGGCAACACACCATATTTGATTTCTCCTTCAAAATCACGTCAGAATTATAGCTACATGGACATTATCATCCCCAAGGTCTGGGACATAAAACTGTTAGTGGGCATAAATAAAATACCAGTGCAATGCCATGTGTATTGCATGAGAGGGCACAGGATCTCAGAGTGCTTGTGTTTCTATCAGCAGGACTGCAGCATTGATTGATGAGGCGATTGAGGCTGGGGAGTTTGCTACAAATCAGCAGTGTTGTTAAGAAGGCTGGCTGGCTAGCCTGCCACGCTTGGATCTCTACACTGTCCAGAGCAGTAGAGACAGTGTTCACAGACAGAGTTCACAGCAATGTCTGACCTCTGCGGTCAAAGGACAGCTGAGATTTTTTCTTTCTGAACACTCAGCCAGCTTGGTTAGTAAGAAAGACTTCCTACCACTTGCACACACGCAGACTCACACACACATATAACCCTTACCAGCAGTGTATCACCCTTCTCAGCCCAACCTCTTTCAAGTCACGCAACTCAAGCACACAGGCGCACACAGATACTCACTCACAACATCCCCCTCCTGCTGCCAATAAAAATGTGAAGAATGAAGACAGTGAGATGGGGCTTTCCGCCATGGCACAAGGGGAGTTTGGGTAATATTCAGACAGCTTTGCCTCAAGCAATGAAATCAAACAGAAGCTCCCTGCAGAGTTAGATGTCTGTTATTAAAGGCTGTTCTTTTGCTGTCAGGGTCAGTACAGACCCAGACCATCCCATACCCATGCCGCCCGCCCCCCTCCAAAAAACCCCACACTGGTAGATGCAGAAAAAACAAAAGCTCAGGTTGTGTGTGTGATCAGTATGCAACACACTTTTCTAAGGTACCCTGTGAAATAAGTTGCTGCCCTTGAACAAGGTGAAATGATGATGTCTACCCCCCCCCCTTAAAAGGCTGGGTGCTGTCAACAGTGAGTTATATGAATGTAGGTAATCATGAAGAGTTAAATATCCATTTTAGACAAAAGGAAGGACCTCGAATAAAATTATGTTTATAGTCAGTGAAACTGGGTCACAACATACATGACCCAGCGTTAATAGAACTCTATCAATGACTGCAGCACATCTTAAAGGGTATGGAAGATTTAAAATTCCTAAATGAAAACAACTCAAACAAAGAAATTAAGTCAAATACAATGCACATTGTTATATATGTTTCCTTTATGTATGCATTTACTGCGTCACAGTTAACTGAAAAACATATTGTCGAGAAAATCATGTATCTCCAAAATGTTGACATTTCATGAGCCAAGAAAAACAGCCCTGTTTTCAGCTTTCTGACAAAGCATATTACAGATAATCCAATGTGTTTTAAATTGTTTTAAATCATTGTGCATCCCTGTGTTGTAGAATAGAGGAGCACAAGACTGAAGATTCTTTACTGGACAGTGACGCTATGTGAAAAAGACGTAGCGTAATTGCATAATTTTCATAATAAATATCACAGCATAACCACGCCCAATTCAAAACCAATATCTGGAAAGTTTACAAAAACTTAAATGACAATTTTTCAAATTTGGATTGAAACTGCAAATTGCTAATACTTTTTAGATGCTTACTATGTAACATAAGATCATAAATTACATAATTAGAAGGCTATTGTGGATTTGGGTTTCCAGTGGCTTTAAAGACCCTTCAAGTTCTGTATTCTGCATCAATCTTTATCTTTTCTATGTAGTGGACATGTGTGTAGGCAATGATAAACATCTCCTCTTTCCCACTCCTCTCTGTCTCTTCCCCCTGTTGGTCTTCCAACCCGTTTACTTTTACCATTCCCTGGTACTGCAGTATCATTCCCTGCAGTACCAGGGAATGATACTGCAGGTTTTGTCACCTTTTAAGTGCATTTGAGCATAAGTCATTAACAGAGTAATTATTTTAAGATTATTTTTTGGAGAGACAATACATAATAACTGTGGCTCATCCTTGAAGCAACATCACATCCTAGTGTTTCTTACCATAATACACTCACATTAAGTATTAGCCACTTCAAGATGATTCTTATTATATACTGCATGTCACATGAACCCCTAAATGATCAATCACTGAACACTTTGAAGAAGATACAAATTCCCCTGTTTCTTAAAATTTAAAATTCACCCAAACAGCTTCATCTGCTGTATAATGTATCTGTTTTTAAGCTGATTGTTCAGTGGGATGCATATTTTAGCACAATCCCACGAGCATTAGAGAAAAGTGTGGCAATATCACTGAAACGACTGTGTGTCATTGCATACAGCAAACAACAGAGACAGATATTTTAAATTTTTGGTATTGCAGTGCAGCAATTATGTGATTTGCCTAAAACTGGTTTAGTTGTACCGGGCGAACAGTCTGTACTGATTAAAACAAAAATTATTCAATACACCATCACCTTTGTCTTTCATACCCTCTTTGTAACATGTGGGTGTAGCTCATCCAGCATTCATGTTAGAATAACTGGAACAGTTTGGTGTCTGAAAACAGTGCCTCAAAATCAAATTCAACCATTTATTTCCTGTGCATTCAGTTTATAATTATCTTTTTTTTTCACACTTAACACACACTAATAATCGACTGTGTTGTGAGTAAACACACATAAGTTGTGGTACCTCGTCATTGCCATAAGAATATTAAATATTACATTACAATATGTTACAATTTATATAATGTACACATAAAATCTCACTTACAGAATGATATTTGATAGTTTATAACAGACAAATATAATCAAACCAATGATATAAAACCATGTCAGTTAAAAACATTTATGGTAATAATGCAACCAAGTGAATGGCATTTTAAGGCCCTGCCACAGGGGCAAAGGTAAAACAGTTGCTCCACATTAAAAAGACAAAATTAATAACTTTTTTGACCATATAAATATGTCAACTGAAGAGTTTGATTAAGTAATGGAAAATAGGCATTTTGTATGTTTCTCCATTGATCATAAGTGTTTGTTTTATTGCTGTGCTTACAAACATTACTGACTAAACAAACATTTATCACCATCAGAGAACATTAATAACTTCTCTGTGTTAAAACACCTGTCAATCAGTTAGGGAGCAATAGAAAGTTGCTTACATTTGGATAAGAGATTGTACCTTTAACATTACAGCTGTTGTTGTAATAAGGCACTGATATTATTGTAACAGAACACTCTCAAATAATTATGCAAACTAGGTGACACATCTGTCCACCCATAGCAGCCACATATTCAGGTCAGGTTCCTGGTGGCAGCAAGCAAACTTTCCAATTAGTCCTTTCCCTCAGCAACTTCTCTGTAGCTACACTTAGGGGATCCCCAGGTGCTTCCATGCCAGCTGGGATATGTAATCCCTCTGGTGTGTCCTTGCTCCACCCCAAGGTCTCCTCCCATTCAGGCATCCCTAGAACACTTCCAAAGGGAGATGGCTGAGGACACAGAAGTGTAGAACTACCCAGTTTGCACAAACTCATGGAAAAAAAGTGTTTTAACCAGCAGCATCCAGGATGTGTTTTGAACTGAATGTTGCATGAAATGAATGACAGTGAGTGGGGATGGGCAGTCAGCATCAGTCATGGTAATAATACAAAGAAAAGTGGCATCTCATAAAGGTTAGATTGCAACATGAGCAATGTGAGCTTCGTGAAGAGGTCAAGGCTGTCAGGTGTACAGCTTAGAAAAATGAAATACAGGGTTTTCATACCAATTTTCTCCTCAAATAAATTGAAGATACGTGTCTCAGCAATAGAAAGCATTTTTTAAGTTATTAACATGTCATCCACTTGCTGAAATAATGATGTCTTAGTATGTTTTTTTTCTTATTGTGATACATTATCATTTTTAGCCAGCCAATTATAGTGGCTTCTATAGGACTGTGTTGGGTTTGGTGTACAGTTGTCCTGTTTTTCACCTCAACAGATGGGTCAATGTTGCTTCAGCTGTAGTAAAAACCAAGAGAAGAAGAAACACAAACTCCTCAAATATTGATGGCTAAGGTATTGATATACCCAGAGATACAATACCATAGCCATCAGTATTAGGGGAACAAACATGTGGTTGCCTTAAGGCAAATATCCACAAGACATGTTTTGGATCTGGTTTTGAGGCATGTATGCCCCAGAGTAGAGTCTTTTTTAATAAAACAACACAAAAACAAAATGAAAAATGGTTGTTCCGTTTTCCGTGTCCATTGGGTGCAGATGTGGTGTAGGAACTGAACAAGGGCCATGCACCAGCTTTTTACCTTTCATTATTTTCTCATTCTGATCTATTTTTAAAGCCCACTGGGTATTTGAAAATATACTATTTTGACATGAGTGTGTCTTAGTTCCACTGGAAATAATGTATAATATTTGGCTCTTTTTCATATGTATTTTGGTCCTCTGGCTTTGGCTGCATGGCAGTGTAGTTTATCTGGCTTGTATGCTCTGTGCCTATAAAATAATACATTAAGTGGCCATTTTATTGTTCCAGGAGGTCGGTGTCCTGACTGAAACCACTAACTGAAATGGAAAATTGAAAAGGGGAGTCCACTTATAATTGTCAACAAAAAACTCACATTCACATAGATGGATGGCTCTGACATAAATAAAATGCAGTTCAGAAAAACTAAAGTGTAATTCTTGCTGCTATGTTGCATCTGTACTGTAAGCCCTGGTGAATAAATCCACAGCCTGGTGTGAGAAGACCACCACAGAGATGCAACACTGACTTCAGACACTCTGGAAACACTTTCAATGAGTTTATGCGTGCGAAACAACTGTTTCAATTTTTGCATTTACAATTGATATGGCACAGTTGGAAATAGACATAGGAAATCACCTCAGCCATGCTTTTGTATCCCACTAAAGCCTAACACTGTGCCTGTAGTCTGCCTTTTTCTAAACTTGATTATTTTGGCCAGGAGTACAGATGCCAGAATCAGGCCAGCCATTTCAGAAATACAGCAGTTGACAATGTTTTGCAGGTATGCTTAGCATGATAGTTGCCAAGGTATTTTGTGGGTTCTGCAACACAATACATTAATCTGTGACAGATTTTTCTAAAGTTTAACCTGGATAAAATATTTTTGTACACACATACTCTCTTTCTTAAAAGGTGCTGTTAACACAAACAGTTGCTTTATAGCAAAACAACTGTTTAAACATTGTGACAAACTCATTTGAAACTGAAAAAACAAAAAAAGGAGAAACAGAGCACAAATCTGCTCCTCAAACAGCTCTGCCCAGTACTGCTGACAAAATATCTGTGATAGAGGCAGCCAGGCCACTACAGAGCCTCCACTGTGGTCAGCCATCCACAGTCAGTTGCTATATGTGCATGGCTTGTTAATTACCCTTGTGTGTACAGTATGTGCATCCCTGTCTTCCTATTCAGTGATTTTCCAACAGGAGAGCTAAGATTAAAGAAAACTCTCTATAATATAATAAAGTACAGTGTAGACCTGCTCTATAGGAAAAGTGCAATGAGATAACTTCTGTTATGAATTAGCACTATATAAATAAAATTTAACTGAATTGAATTACTGCATGCTTCCCAGTCTTCATATAAAATCTACAACTTCTGCTTCTAAAACTCAAAACAAGTTGTTAAAGGTCACATCGGCGCCACGGCCCACCAGACTCCATTAAGAAAAACAGTAATTTTACCTTGCAGATCATTGTAAAACATACTTGGACAGAAACAAAATAAAACTCACCAAAACTGTCTTTGTTAGTCGTTTTTTTTTGGCGCTTTGAGCACCACGAGCCGAGTGCCATTTAGTTCCATTATATTCAAAAAATGCAGACATGTCTATAGCTGATATCTCCAAAACTCAGCAACTCACACCAAAACAATTTAGATGCATAAATAGCACTACAGGTAAGAGGAAAATATGTATTTTTGGGGTGAACTGTCTCTTTAAGCTCACCTGCTGTTAACCTGAATATTTCTCACTGAACACCTAATGAAAAATATGTTGTTCGGTTTTAAAGTTTTTAAAAGACAGAAGCCAAAAAAAGTAACCACTGTATTTTAAGCAGACAGAATTTATACCCGCCTTCTACCGAAGCTCCAATTTTGTTTTTGGCCACCAGTCAAAGATAACAGCTGTACACTTTGTGGGTTCAGTGAACTCTACCAGCCCCTGGCAGCCAGTTACTCCTGTGGGAGAGGATCATAATTAGAAACGTTTTGGGTCATCTTGAGAAAAGAGCCTGCATGTGGAAGGAAGGAAGGCAGGAAGGAAAGGAAAAAGAAAGATATTTAGCAAGATAAGGTGGTGGCAGAGAGGTACATGGTGAGGAGACAAAAAAACTAGGGAGTTAGTGTCAGGGGCTAGTAAAAATGAAACAAATGTCCTCATGTGTACCATTGCCTCCAGTGCTTTTTTTTTTTTTACCTGTGTTCTGTGGTAGTCTTAACTACATGCTCAGAGTGACAAAGATAACCCTAGAGGTCTCAAAATCAAGACAACCCTACAGGGATGTATTCTTTACTATACTGCACTGCCCTCATCAGTTTCCATTGTTTCATTGTCCTCTCATGAGGAACTGTGACTTGTAGCCTTAGGGCACGTGAACAGTTAGGATATAACAATAAGTGTCACTCTCTCTCTCTTGTCTTCACCCCCTGTCATTCCCTTGGTATTTTCAACATGGCCTCAGGTGATGCAGCAGAATGACCCATTAGAAACTCACTTTATTCACTGACGTAACAGCTTAACTTGCATCAGAAACTCCTAATGCCTGGGGTAGTTGCCAGTGGTCTGCTTCTTCAAAAGCCAGATACATATCCTGCAGGGAATTTTGATAGGTTGGTGCAGTATTCACCAATTATAACACTTATAACTGTAATCCGCTCCATGTTACTGTCACGAATGGTTTGATATGTCTTTGGAATTGACACAAAAAAAGCAACTGAAAAAAACAGGGAGACAAAAGCATAGTTTGGAAAACACTAACCTATGTGTTTTGAATTACTGCAAAATGCTGCTCCAATCAATATTCTTATATTAACAATGAATCAAATGAATATGTGTGATGTAAAAGGTGCTGCTTGTTAGGACAAACCTCTGCAGTTTCCCACAGAATTTTAAAAGCTCTGTAGAGCTTTCAGCTTTGTTTTTGTTTTTTTACTGCCCCTAACTTTACTGTTTTGGTTCACTCTCACCGCTCTCAGTTTCCTTTCGAGCCACAGCAGACAGGTGTTTTCCGCAAAAAGACGCTGATAACCCCACTGTACACTACCTGCCCAGAACCAAATGGCAGACAACACAACTGTTGAACATAGTGGAACATTTAGAGCTTAAGAGCTTTTCTCAGAAATTGGTGGAGACCAAAAACAGGCAGTGAATATTGGACTTACATTCACCAGGTGGCCAGAAACATGACTCCAGATCACTGCTGTTTACTAACAAGTTTGCCAAATCAACTTTATGAGGTAATAATGTTCCATGTTGTGTTTACAGCTTGTTTCTGCTGCTCCGAAGAGGCCAAAAAATCAATTATTGCAGGTTTAAGATCATAGAGGATTTATTATTGTGTGTCATCTAAATTTTACCACATGCAAAGAAAATGATTTAAATTCAGCACAGCATGGATGTCTGCTAGCAAGTGCAACTTTGCCCTTCGCTTTAAATCAGTCAAAGCCCAGTGTTGTTTTACCAGGTACCATTACTTTGAATGTAGCATTCCTGATATCTGTGTTACAAATATTCTGCTGATAATGTTCAAGATTGACATAATCTCACTGTCAAGTAGCTACAACAGAAAGTATGTTACTATTTGATATGATAAATAATTGAAGACACTTGTCAGCAATGCAAGGTACCTAAAACTAATCCCAAACAATCATCCAATTGAAAAGCTACAGCGCAGCTGTTTCAGACCTTCAGTTCTGGACCGTTTCCAGTCCACCCTGGGCCATAATGACATGGAAAGTCATAACTTCTGCAATTCTGACACTTGTGCCATCTGCAGGCAATGAGTATATGTGACCAATTATCCTTCTTTTGGTGTGTGTATTTGTCTGTGTACCCTTTTATAGATCAAAATATAAATCTTCCTGACAAATACAGTATATTAGCTTGAGTGTGGTCAAGTGCCTAGTATGTAAAACACTGAAGCATTTCTTTCGCTGCAGAACCATAGTTTGAACAGAAAGTGCTGTCTGACTAGATCTTTTGCTTGTCCCTAAGGTAACAAGAAGCAGGGCAAAGGTCTCTGTGTGTAATAATTACGCTATACTCTATTGATCCCCGTATGGAAATTCTCTTTTTGCTTACCTTTGTCCACAGGCAAGCCAGACTGCTGCGTCAGCTAGAGAAGTGCACTCCTGAGGCTGGTAGAGATTCAGTGTTTTGCTCAAGAACACTTAAGCAGAATGAACGCTTGTCATCATTTAGGCTTAAACTCATGCCCTCCAGTTGAAGGAAGATGTCCCTCCTCACTTCACCACCTGGTGCCCTGCCCTGTGCACGCAAGTGCATGTATGTACAGTTTATTGCATCTTCAGTGGTGTTTGTAGTATGTGCTGACATTCTAAGGCAATATAAGAGCATTCTGCAATAACTGGCAAGAGTCAAAATTAAAAAGTCATAAGGTTTGCATGATATTCTGTGATCTAATATTATATTCTGTAATCCAATATTACAGTTTCAGAAGGCAATCAAAGATGCAGTTCCAGGATGCACTTTGAGAGAATCTACTGTCTCCTCCCACAGGCATAGTACTGAAGCGATCCTTGAATGGCTTGAAGATATTATGCTATTTCCTTTAAAAAGCAAAATCAGGTTCAGTATCTGCATGCAAAATTCAATCTACAGATTGGACATTTTGATTTGTGGTGCTGTTTTGCAGTAAACACACTTCGTCTCATCACAGATGGTAAAACTGTGAAAGAGGTTACTCTGAGAATTTATCTCAGTATTGATTCTCATAATTTATCCCAGCAACATGGTGGGCACTTCACTCAGCACTTGAGTGCATCCTCAATGTCCATGTGTACTAATTTCTTGTAGTAGCCCGGAAGATTATATTTCGAGACCCACTCTGTACTCATATTAGTCCATAAGTATAGCACTCTCCAAATGTCCACTCTTTACGTTTGCACACCTTTGTCTCCATCTCTCCCTTCCTCCCTGACACGCAGACACAAAATAGACTGTCTGCTACTAATGGTTTTGACTCATTGACAGATAATACTGTGGCAGCGGGGTTTGGTTTTTGTATCTGTCTGGGTGGGAGACATCAGAGGAGGTACAGTGCTGTAGTCACAGCTGCAGGTAAATTGGTAATTAGTAATCTTGTCTATTTATCTCCCCTGCAGTGAGGCTGGAGTCTCTCTCCTGGTGATTATGTACGCCAGCAGCATGCTCCCTGAGCCTCAAGTCCTAAGTTGTTTTCTAGCAGAGTGGCAAAAACCTAGGTTGTGTTGTTTATATTTAATAAAATAAACTATTTCCCTATGTGTACGTGCGACTCCTGAAGACATCGGACCCTGTTTCTACTTACTGAAAGTGCATCTCATTTAATTTCATGTCCCTTTGCTCCCCCGTCCTCCAATGACCCTTGGAAATTGATTGGGTTCGCCATCATAAATGACATCTCAATTTCCCTTAATTCTACTCGAAGGAGCTGGGAGAGCAGAGGCTTGAATAGAGAGAAAGGATCATCCTAAGCAGGAACCTTTATCAGATGGACACATTGGAAATGCATTAATGATTGGATAGATTAAGTGATACAGCGGGCTGCACTGAAACCGCATCGTCACAACACTGCTGTTATGTCCAACTAGCAGCTTGGACAGACAACTCAGGTGGAGTATCATGCCAAGTTCTATTTGTTTCTCTAATTAAACTTATTTGATATGTGTTAAGTGTAGGAGCAGTTGTGGAACCATAAACCCAACTATCAAAATCTTCTTTTTCCTTCCCCTTAGTTTTATCCCTATAGGGAGAAAGACACACCCACACACCATTTTATATGAGAAATGAATACTTTTTTATTGCATTTTGTTACAGTACATTTGTAATTAGTAACGCAGAAAAATCTAAATAAAAAAAATGTTCAAAAGCACTAACATCTTGTGGCAGAGTTTGTGCACTTTTATAAATACCACTACACAGCTGGAGGACATCAATATCAATAAAAATAAAAGACTAGTAAATTATGTTTGGACAGTAAATCATATTATCTAAGATGCTGCAAAGCAGTTAAAATCCTAGCAGGTGTTCCAGCTGTGCAACCGTCATAAGTAAGTGACATTGCTTCAGATGATGCCGGAAGTAGGGATAAGAGATGGATAAAATCTCCCATCACAGTACAACTAATTTGCAACAGCAAATTATGTTTTCTATTAACATAATTGTTAAATAAATGTTAAATTAAGATATGTCAGTGTCATCATTATTAAACTTCAGGGAAAAGATTATTAGGTAATTAGGTAGGAAAATATCATGGTCTTGGTTTAATACAGTAAAACGACTGCAGTGACTTGAAGCATGTGACACAACGTGTTGATTTATATCGAACTAAAATGATGATCTTCCTTAACCTTAACCAAAGTGCTTTTGTTGCCTAAAGCTAACCACAGATGGGATTCAGGATATGAACCATAATCGCTGGTGTCAAAGTCCTGAGCTTTGTATGCCACCATCCACACCACTGTGTTTTAGTTTTGAGAAATGTTGAGGATACCAATGAAAGAAAACCTTAACATGGGAATTAACAGTGAGGAAAACACTTCCGGGCGGCTGGTCCTTGGTTCTCCAACGGGACTGATGCATACAGCGTCACAGTCTGGTTAATATTGGAGTAATTGAAAGCCGGGTGCATCTCATACAAATGCTGAAGGGTACCTTGTGCATCTGTATGATACGCCAAGGGGTGTGACAAAACATCTGTATTTGAGGACCTAGGAATGAGAATGGGTTGGTATAAAAGAAGGGGATGTAGCCACCATGACATCACCCATTGGTTTGTGAACTACCATTTTGAAGAGTTTGGCATTTTGGCTGTCGCCATCTTGGTTTTTTTTTGGAGCCAGAAGCGACCATGTTTGGACGAGAGGCTGGATCTAACTAGCTTGGTTAGCAGGGTGCATCCGTAATTCACGTTAACTCTGATATTAATTGGATGCTAATTTCAAAGTTCTTAGACAAAAACAAGTTCACAGCTATACACAGTGCAGTGGGTACACATCCTGATTGACAGGTCGCCGTGGTAACGACTTGTCAATCAAGGTAACCCCGCCCTAAAGTATATCCTTCTTTATTGTCTATTTTACTCTAAATGGGACCATAATTTACAAAATGAACATCATGCTGTAGTGAAGAAAACTTAAAACTAGCGATTGAGACCATAAACTCACTAGGAAAGTGTAGTCATTTTCTCAGACTTCTATACAATCTGACTTTTTGCAACCAGTGGAGTCGCCCCCTGCCGGCCATTAGAAAGAATGCAGGTTTAAGGCACTTCCGCATTGGCTTCACTTTTTAGACCCGGAGGTTGCCGCTTGCATTTGAGTCACCCATCAAGCAACATCAACCCGAAATCATTAAACCCAAAGAAACAATCCTGAACAAGTTAATCTCTCGATTGCATGAAAAGTGTGAAGGACATCCCTTTTCCAAATTGAGATTTAAGAGTGTGGAGTTAGGTGGATGAATAGCGATCAGCCTTTGATTACAATCCTTTCAAGATCCATTAGACACTAAACATAATCACTTCCTTTCATTCCCCTTACCCCACATATTGATGTCTACATGTGCCTCCCCTCAGGTGTCACTCTCAGAGGTACCTTAAACAACTCCTCCCCTCGCACAGATCGATTCCCTCCTCAGTAGCATCACACTAAAGCAGGGAATGCTGAAGCAGTCCATAAGAGATTAAAGAGGATCACCAATTTGTGTGGAAAATCCCATTTTGCACAGTTTAAGTGGGATCGATGGCGAGACTGTGAATGTTGAATGATTTCAATTCAGATGGTTTGGCACATTTTAGTTAATATCACCTACAAAGAAGATGTATTAACTGTTTCAGGTGTTGTTAATCAAAACACACCATACACCAAACATTCCTTAACCAGTGTAACAGGGATGTGTGTGGTCTGTGGGAAACAGACGTACAAGAACCACAGAGAATAACAAGGTTATATTAATGTGCATTCAACAGTATTTGTAATACCACTAACCAATTTATAACTGACCATGAACAGACGACAGCAATAGGTTATATGCTTGACATGAACAACTTTAATGAAATTACTGAATAAACTACATTTTAACATTCAAACAGTACCGTATACTTTACTCAATTAATATGTAATGCATACTGTTAATGTAACGAAAAATCTCCATATAATCAGCCTGTGTTTACATTTGACATTCGCACAGATTTACACTCCGAGTGGAGAGTTCCAGTTTCACCTGCATACATTTAAATTTATCTTAAACATAACTAAAAATTGGAGACATGTCTTCGCAAAGTAGCAACAACATTGTTCCGAATACACATCGATTACGTAGAATTAAATAATCTTAAAGTAACACAAACATATTATTCTAGTCTTCTCTACACATCCTACATGAAATTACAGAAAATGTGTTTTAGTACAAGAGACTGAGTTTAAATGTTTTAGTAACATTTCCTAAACAAACTGCATAAAATGCGATAAAACAACTGAACCTCTTGATCTAAAAAACACATTACATTCACTCCTGATTAACTAAACAAGCTGTTACGGACAGAATAGGCCAGAAACACCAAGAAGAGACACAGGTAGTTTTATTACACACGATGTAAACAGACAGTGAGTAGATGGTACTGATACCGTCCTTTGGCTAGCCAAGGTGGAGATCCGAGGTAGAAGACACACATACACACACACACACACTAGAGACAGGAGACACATAGGACAGGAATCAGAAGCTCAGGAGAAGGGAAGACACTCTTAGCCACTAGGTAGGAGTCCGACACGCTGTGTTGCAGGATACAGAGAACTGTCCTTGTTGCAAACGAGACCAGACACTGACTGAGGTGACTGAGGTGGTTTTATACTGGGGTGATGTGGTGCAGATGAATCTCAGGTGTGTGATTAGTGACAGGTGTTTCTAATTAGTATTCTGGTGAGGGGGTGCGTTGTGTTTGTGGTGTTGTGGAGCCTGGCGTGTCCGTGACACAAGCTGTCTCCAAAAAAAATTAGCAAAAACATATGGCCATTCCACAGATAAACACAAAAGGAGATGAAACATGCATTTGCTTGTATTCACACATGGGTAATCCAATGGCAAAGAAAATGACTAAACTCAAACTCTGCCATCTACAACTTTTCACTGCCTTAGTTAGTGCTCTTTTACCTGCTGTTTTAAATCTCCATGACTAACTAGTACAGTAATTGGCTACAGCCACACCATAGGTGCATTAAAGAAAGGATACTCTGATGAATGTCACACGACTGAGTACACTGTCACTTCTCTTGATCATTCTTGGTCTTATTTATTTCTCTGCAATGTTGTTTGAACATGGCTTGTCAGCATCATAGATTTTGAAGTGATAGATTGTGAGCACATTTTGTAAAGTTTTCTATTCTACAGTGTCAACAGGCAGAGGTTGCTACAGGTTTCTAAAATATCAACAGCCTTTCCAAAGCAATTTACTAACATCCATTGCTTCATCATGCATTAATATACAGTATGTACACCAATAAAACACTTGAGTCAGAAATTATCTGTCTCTTGTGTTTTGTTTCACTCCTATCTTAACAGATGAAAATGAAAATACACTAATGACAAAAGTGAATACAGAGAATTTGAGTCTTTGGTTCAGCACAAGAATACTGTGCGTCCTTTACGCCTTTCCAAGTTGCATGTCTCATAAGTGGATACTTTGGAATCTCATCTGTGTTTTCTAGCTCAAAACGTACTAAGATCCCTTTCCTGGAAGTTTTATTGGAATTATCTTGTTAAAACCAATCAAAAATCAATAGTTATTTTGGGAACATTCTTTATGGTGAAAATAGCCAAGATGCATGCAGTGCATGTACCTGACGCTTTTCTTGATGTGACATTTAATTTATATGAGCAAAGATGTGTGTGTTTTTCAGTAAATTTATAATCTCTATTTATATATCTCTGAACATAGTGCTCTTGTTATAATCTTTGACTCTCTGATGACATGCAACATCGCCTTCTTAAGAAAGAAGGGAATGTTAAAGAAACACGGACCAGCAGACAACCATCGACGCATCTACACACATGCAGACACACCCACGCATGAGTATATTACACAGTCGGTCTTAAACTGTCAAGGGAGAACAAAACTGCATGAATGTGGCACTGGCTTGTTATCGCAACAATCTCTCAACAGCCTTCATTTCAAACAACGACACATGGTGATGCCTTTTATAATTAAAACTCAAGTGGCTCTATTTCATTTATTTATTCAGGCACTGCTGTTTCTTCCCTTCCACTTTCATGCTTGTTCAAATTGATTTAACTTTTGAAATTGTCACTACAAAATAGGTTAGCTACCGCAATTACAAAAGTTCTAATTAAAAGCAGAATGCAAATATATTCATGATTGTGTTGCTGTCTTATCTGTTTCATGGCTGGTGTTACTTTAAAGCTGGCAGGGGGAAAATTACCCTGAGAATTGAGAAAGAAATGAAAGAGAGAGAGAGAGAGAGAGCGAAAACAGCAGGGCGAAAGGAGGAAAAAGAGAAAGCGAAAGCCCTACAGTGTGATCTAATTAGCTGTCTCCGACAGATGACACTGTATTCTGACATGTTCCCTGTCACAGCATCAATTAACTGACTGGAACAATCTTTACCACAGCTTCAGTGCCCCTATCACACACACACACACACACACACACACACACACACAAGAATGAGATGAGAGAGGTCATTCTGAGACAGACCAGTTTAACACTGCTCTCAGTTTAGCAACACTATATGCCACAATATTGATGATGATTGACTTATTCACACCCCCTGACAATTTGACCTTTTAAATTGTAGCCTTACCTTTCATAATATTCAAGTTAATAGAGCTCAACTGTTTTCACTTTAACATTTTGGCATTGCACTGAGTGAATAAAATACATTTTCACAGACGTTTATTGTGACGCCACACTTGGAATAACTCTAGTCACAGCAATTTCGGTTGAGATAGGACAATTTTTATAGATATATTTTTGTTGTGTTTTAAAAAAATCTGATTTCAGTGTGATCTTTGTTGTACCATGTTTTTAACCATTATCGCTCAATTTCCTTTGCTTTTCTTTCATTCATGTCCTACATCTTCTTACCTCCCCCTCCTACACATAGCAGAGCATACACAGGTTCAATGACTCATTTCACTGATTTCAGTCATAAATCCAATACACTATTGCCCTAGAAACCTGCTTCCCACCACTCACTCCTCCCCCTCTCCCTAAAACATATGTTTAGTAATAAAATAACATTCTAATATAATCAAGTAAGAAAATTTCTATGCAGTCGGGCATGCAAAGCTGAAGGGGAGATGATCTATGAAACAAACATGTCATCAAGCCATTGTACAAGCTTGAACACTGTCTTCTTAAGGAACCTAATCAGCTAATTTGTTTTATAGTGTTAGTCATTGAAAAGTCTAAATATAATTGAATGAGCTCATGCCACATCTGACACTTTCAGAAATGATACTTTAAAAGTCTGACTACAGTTTAAGTACAGGATAATTCCAGTATCGTTCAGCCAAGGTCTACATATGAAATGATAAGTAATAGATGTTTAATATTCAAAACAGCTAGCTTGGTTAGCCAACTAGCAAACTGCCTATTCATCTGCTGACCATAGGTAAACCCCTATGCAGTTAGCTACAATAGCTAATCCAGGAGGCTAACTGTGTTTTAATTTTTTGTATTCAGATAAGTGATTGAAAAGAATTATGTTTATGAATTAAGTTTGGAATAACTTAGGGTTAGGAGGCTCATGCTGCCTTCCCCAATATACGTTGTTTCCCAAATTTCTACAGTAACAACAAAGGTGGCGAGTGCAAGATCCGTTTGTTGGAACGGTCAATGAAGAGAGTAAGAACCAGGTTGAAAAATACTGGAATTTCCCTTTTAACGTGAACAAAAACAAGAGACATAAGGGCTACAACAAGAGTTTCTGATACATTTTGTTGGTCATAGACATATTCTATTTGCTTTGAGTGTCCCAGATCAAATCAGTTAAATATTTACTTTATTTAACCAAGTAAACGTCTTGTTGATATTAAGCCTCTTTTTCAAGACAGACCTGCCCTAGAAGGCAGCACAAAGACATTGTTACAACAATAAATACAAAAAACATCAACAGGCTGAGACAACTCACGCTACAAGATAGTGTAGACAATATCTGATTGAGATGCATAAACAGGTATGAACTTCCAAAACTATCAAAATAAAGCGGAAATAACACATTTAGAAACAAAAACATTGATCAACCAGGACTACACAGTGTAGTGGAAACTAATTTACACTTCCCCTTTTTTTTTTAGTTCAGTAAACCGAACTGACACATGTCACTTTTCACAGGTTGCTTTGAAGACTTACTGACACCTTCTCAGTTGACACTTTCTGTAAGGGGAAGAGTCCCACCCACTGTGAAGCAATCTACACATGGCCCACATATAGACAGAATCAGTCACCACTCAAGGTGGAACAACTTTCTGTTGGTACTGTAATGGCAAGAACAAACAGACTCTCTGATATAATAACATGCAGATATTATTATAATTGTTTGGCGTCAATACTTCATCTGTGTATGATTGTTTGGACTGCGAGATGAATACAGTACACTGATAATGATGACATGGAACTACAAATTATCCTATTGACTGTTATGTCCAGACTTCAGGGACACTCTTCTCCCCGGGTTGAGGAGTCTGACCCTGAAGACTGGATAAATAACTGATGCTCCTTTTTTCTCTGTACTCATTCAGAGCAGATTATACTGATGTATGTTTTTGCTGCTGTGAGTCCGTCTGCAGATGCTTGAGGTAAACCTACAGAAAGACAAGTGATTGCCTTGAGTGTTTCTTTATTCCTAAGGAATTGCCACTACAGTACTCAAGAAAAGGACGCATCAATTCTCCCAAAAGGCTGACGCACTAACTGGCTGTAGCTTCGCTTTAAGCTTATGGCTTTTGGGTTGACTCAGATTTAAGGGTCTTTTGGCTTTTGGGTTGACTCAGATTTAAGGGTCTTTTGTTTAAAATAGTATGTTAAAAGTGAAATCCTGCAGCCTCAGACCACATTATGGTTTGTGTGCTGGGTTTTTAATGGTAAAAATACCCAACTGAGGGATGAGTGATCCATTGCCACTATAAAGAACCTCACCTGCAGGTAAACCAGTTTCCAAGGACCCAGAACACAGCAACACATTTCATAATTCTGGGCAGAGTAGTTTCTTTTTGCACAGTTTCAACTACTGATAGGAATATGAGGACTTCATCTGTCCATAGTAATTCCTGCTGCACCAGGACAACCTCAAGACCAATTTCACCAGCATCAGTGTAGACCAGGAAGAGAAACTTAGGAAAGAAGTGATAACCAGGTGGTTTATCATTGTGTTTAATGCTGCTTGATATTGTGGAGAGCAGCATAAATGTTCACTTTTTTAATTTGGTAAAAACTGATCCACCATTCCCCAATAATCTCTAAAGAGCATTAATAATTGGTTTGTACTGGGAAATCTGTGACTGATTCTGTCTATATGTGGGCCATATACCAGCAATAGACAATAAACGTCCCAGAAACTTGAAAAAATTTACTTTTGTTTACATTCATGGTAAGACCTCTCTAAGTGTACTGTCGCTGCATTCCCAATAATAAACTTCATCAGTATTAAAAGACATCAGAGTTTGGTTTCTGTTGGGAAAGGTTGCTGTTCTTATGGGATCTAAAAAAAATGTGGGAGAGTGGTGCATAAATCTGCATTGGGATAATGTTTTTCCTTTTTTTTCGGTTTTGGCAAGTTAATTAGGAAAACAACACTGTTAGATTTCCGTTGGGGATTGCAGCCGTATCTGGTACAGATGTTTCCATCATCTGTAAATGACACTCCCATATATTCAGTGGATGATTTGTAAAAGTGTAACAAGGCTGATGAGGGGCGAGGTGAGGGTGAAAGGAGGGGGACTGAAACGACTGAGAAATAAGAACATCCAGTATTATTGCAGGAAAATAACTAGTTTTCAGGCACTGTTCATTGATTCAAATATAATCTATAGTTTAGTTGTGTGATAGAATGTTTGGATTACAGGATGATATTTTAAATGGTAAGATACTGGTCATGGTTAAGGTTTGGGTCATGGCTTACCTTCATGATTAAGAGAAACTAATGTTGAGTGCTAGTTAGACATGGGATGTGAATCGCTGTGAATGTCTGTCTCTGTCCATTGAAAAACATTGCTTCATAGCATTGCCATTTCTTTATTAGTGGTCAAAAACTCCACAGGGTACCTTTTAATGTGTGGCTTTCCTGGGATAATGCAACGCTCACTATACATAGACACAGATGTCTCAGTTCCCAACCACATATTACCCACAAAATACAAATTTGCTTTGCTAAATCTCTTTGGCAATAAAGGTATAGATGACCAAAGAGAACGCTGTGTTGCAGCTTGGTATCCCTGGCTCTCCTGGAGGTGCTAGCGCTGGCTGATGGCACACTTGGGCTAGGTGACAGCAAGACATCAAACACTGAACATTCTTTCAGATTGTGCTGCCTTAAATGTTTAGTCAAATTTGATGTGCAACCTGACTTACAGCTAATTAGCTTCCCACATGCATTGCACTTTGCCTTGTCGGTCCATCTTTCACTACTGTTGTGACGTTAGCTATCCAAACAAATTGACACGCTGTTGCGTTGATGCATGACGTAGACAGGTCCTGGCAGATATATAGCCTTTATTTGCAATAACAAAAGGTTGTCGCGTTTAGTAATGCAGAATAAGCAGAATCGAAATTCAAATTTTTTAATGGGTACCCGGATCTTGGTGTTTAGTATTCGGTTCTAATTTGGAACCAGTTTTCGGTTCCCAACCCTATGCATATTGTGTGCATGTGTGACAAACAAGCAGAACTTGCTGACTTGCTTTCAGTGTCCTCGAAATTAAACGTCAAAATTTGTTTGTAACTGCCCTCCACAACGACACATAGAAGCGCTTTCTGATCTGATAATCATATTGGCAGGACATCATTTGTCTGCGCTTTCCAAAACCGTTACAAATCACTGTTGGAAAAATAAATCCATTTCATGATCTGACAACAGTACGGTTAAGCTTTAGGCACAGAAACAACTTGGTTAGGTTTAGGAAAAGACCTTGGTTTGAATCAAAATAAGTACTTAGTTAGGGTTAGAAATTTTTTTTGGTTTAGGTTAATATTTACTACTTGGTTAAGGTCAGGGAACCTGTGTCATCACAGTTACAATTATAACCACTTGGTTCAGGTCATGGAACAATTGTGGTCATGGTTAAAAGAAAACCAATGTTGACTGTTGGTTGGGAACGGGAAATGAACAGTCTCCTGTAGCAAAGTCATTTTGTTGACCCAACCATCCACCACAATCTCTTCCTTATGCAGACTTCATGGCTATATAATAACACCCGACTTTCTCCTTTGCTCCTGACAGACAAGGGTAATAATTCCTATGGCTGCGAGAGGGCTTTGTCATTTGAACATAAACAAATGGTTTTGGTTTACTGACTATTGACGCTCTCATTTTTCTTGGGAAAACAGTCTCACAAAATGGTTTAGTCTGATCGTTGTCTGTTCAAAATCTGTTTGTTTATCAGCTTAAACAGAGCTGAATACCACATATACTATGCAACATGTATAGCTGAAGAGTCAACATACAAAATAAGCTGCATCTCTTTCTTTAATCAGGGCATACAGTAATATAAACACAGCCCACAGTATTTACACTTTAGCCATTCCTATTTGAGAAAAATTATGAGGATGGATGACAACTTTAGGGCTCACTGAACCAAAAAAGGTATTTCCTTAGAAATTAAAAATATTTTTAAGCAAGACAAACTGGGACCCGGGAGTTAGATTTTCATTAGAAGATATTTGGTGATTGGTGATGGTTTAGACACTGAAAGGCCGAAACTAAACCACATGTCCAAACAGATGCTCTGGGAGTCCAATTTAGAGATTATTAAGCAGAAAACTTGACATTATGCATATAGTATAAAATGATTTACTGTCTTAAAATGCGGTTGCATGCTTGTTTTCTGGCTTTGTGAACATAACATTCATAAATTTTGAAACTTAAAATTTAATTTGTCCCTAATGACATGTACCTCCAGTCTAAGTAGAACATAAATGATAGCATATTTAAGTCTTGCAAGATTAATGGAAAGATATTGACAAATGAAAGGGGGAGAAACAGAGAGAAATATTGAGACTGATGGCAATTTTTTTAAGGAGCTCATTAATTTGGACTGATGGAGTCTAACTGCAGGCTGCTGTAAGAGGAGGAAAACTAAATATTCCTTACAATTTGAGAAACACTCTGATTTTTCTATAATGCTTCCAAATATCTGGCTGGGGGAGCAGATAGGAACACACTTTTCCCATCTTTTGTTTTTTTAAAAACCTCTTTCTGTGACTCACCTTATCCCAATTCCATCCTTTTATTTCTATCTCTTACCTTTCAATCACTTTGTTCCTCAGCTGTCTATTTCTTCACAACTGTCTACCTCTTCTTTCTCTTTCCTTCTCCCAGTAATGACTCATTGAACGTGCCCTGACTGTGGAGTGCCCTCCATCTATAAACTTGGCATTTTCTGGGCAAGAGGTAAAAAGATGGCTGCCATAAGAGAGGAATAGGTAGGTTGTTGAGCCTTCTTTCCAATCAGAGAAAAGAGATCTGGAGATCAGGCAAAACTGACAACGATGCCTAAGACTGCTGCAGTTAGAGATGATGAAAAACATTCACTGGAGACATTAAGCCATACTCCCCCTTGTTACTCATTCTTATTCGCTCCTCTTGCTCACTTTAAAGTAAATGTGCTAAAAATGAAACTGAGAGACAAAAGTTAATAAAATACATTTCTAACACCAAAAATAATTAATGTTGGTTTGACGTGAACAATAATTGATGTTTGTTGGTTGATTTCACAATACTAAAGTGAAAATGGTGTCAACATTTATTTTACACATTCATCCACTCTCGCAGTCTCTGATTATTTTTCCAATTACTGTCATGCAAAATCATTTGTGACAGCTTCTCTCTCTGTTTACCTTAGTTAACACTGACTGACTATTGTACAGTCCAGCCTCAATACAAGCTGTCACATTAAACAGCCTTTGGGGCATATACAGTTCAACATTCAACATCATTCCAAGTGAAAAACATTATCCTTTGTGGAAATGTGTTTTTTATGTTCCATGTGAAGAGCAAATGATGCATTTCGTTGTTTGGCTGTGCCTAGTCATGTGCCAGTGGTCATTTAGGTTTGTCTTCTTGTCTTTTCCCCCCATTCAGCGTTCTTTTTCCTACTACTTGTAACTGCTTCACTGACTTATCTGTGGTGCCTTCACCCTATGTACTCAAGTGCATGTCTCATTATTTCACTACACAACACAAAATTGATGTTTTAAGGTCATTCAGTGTGGGATAAAAATGGCCGCAGACTGGGTTGATTACTCTGGTGCTTCACTGCTTTTAAGCAGCAAATATTTGTTGAGTTCTTCATGATAACTGACATTTTCTGCAATCCTGCTATCCATTTTCTTGCCCACCATCAATCCCATTTATCTTCACGCCCTTATTCATCTCCTGCCTTCACTAATGTCCAATTGTTGGAAAAATATAAGGAAACGGTTCAATTACTGGCCATAGTCGTTAAAACAATGAAAACGCCACAGTCAAATGTGTCTGCACAAATCAGGACGAAGGCTGTGAAGATGCAAACAGAGCTTATATAGACACTGTTCTAAAGCTCAGCGTCCGCACAGGCCACGAGATGGGTCATAAGATCATAGCGCTAAATGTCTGCCAGAGGTACTCAATGACTTCTGAAGTACTTTCTGACCCAATCACTATACAAAAAAACAAAACCAAACAACACTGCAGGTGCAATTTCAGAGCTGACACTGAGCTGCAAACAGGCACAATGTGATGTTCTTTTGCCATGTACCAAACATGTGCAGTATTTGATATTTTTATGGTTCCAAATGACTCTGTTCTGCAATTTTTGTGGTTTTAGTTGGCAAAGATGCCCAAAGCCTTCTCCAAAGTCACTTTTTACCCCAACTCTTTTCATAGACAATATGTTGACGTTTATCTCTTTATTTTTTATGTAGTAAACATTTAAATGCACCTCAAAGTAAGTGTAGTGCAAATGAGGCAGACTACTGCTATTCTTAATAATTGCAGTGGTCTGCATTTGCCTAAATGTGACTAAGCAATGGCAACCTTTTTAATCATTAAACCAAAACATAAACAACAGTAATAATCCAAGGCGTGTTTTTGTTGTACTACAATTTGCACTTTTCCAGCCTGCACTCTCCTTCCATCTCATTAGTCCTTGAATTAGAAAACTGTCTACTGCCTTAAAAGAAAGGTTGAGAGAGGAGATGATGGTCATTGTTGAAGCCTGTCCAAACTTCACCCGCTGATACTGTATTCAACATGTTGCAACCCATATTCAGATTGTGCTGTGCTGTTAGGATTGTGCTTGCACCTCTGGTTTCCAAAACTGCATAAACAAGTTGCTCACACTCACGTGCACATGCACACTGAGTTGGCATCTTCACCTGGAAAATATAATTTAGAAAAATATACAATGTACAGGTGAAATATTTAGATCATTGTGCAGTGTCAGTTAAGTCACATTACCTTTCACATCTTTGTCTCAGTTTATTGGTGCTCTTCTGTTGGATAGAATAAAATATCATAAATGAGCAGCTATTCATAACATTATGCATCATTGAACATTTTGTCAAGTAGAGCTGTTTTTTGAACTAATCATTTTTCTGTTTATTCCAGATTAGTGCATTTATACTCACACCACCAACCTGGTGGAGTCTAATTAGCTTTTCTGGATAAATGAATTGAAATTGTTTCCTAAGGGTTGTATGAATGGGAGGAATTTCTATAATTTCTTATTGCTTGAGCTGTTATGGGTTATGATTATGATTTATAATATGACTTTTATTTTCATAATTGCACTTTCACTCCTTGAATGCAGTCATATGTAATAATGACCAAGTCTTTCCTTAGTGGCATACTTAGAGCTTTCTTTTTTTTCTTCCCTCCCTCATCACAGTTGCACTGCATCTATTTTGCTCTCTGTATCCTTGTCACATTATTATGATGTGACATGTTGCCATTTGAATAAGCAGCAAGTGAATGGATACATTTTAATTTTCAGTGTTGTCCATTAGAGCATTTTGATTTGATGTGGAGATCGTAAGGGGTTATATAATTATTGTATAAGAAGCTTAGTTCCCTCACTAGTTTCATCTAAAATTATATAATTGACAAAAGAGCACACAACGGGTGAGAGGCTACACCATGGACAGGTCGCCATTGTGTATGTGTACCTGGTTCCCTTCTTTCTATTTCAACAGAAATAAATGGTCTAATACAAACAACAAACAACATGGAATGTAAAATATAAAAACAAAATGAAAAATGTGATGAAAATGTTTGCTAATTAAAATGTGTGGGTGAAGAAATGTCATGTGAATAAATCAATGATTATGCTGGATGAGGAGGCATTCTTGCACATCAAACAAATAAAGTACCTAATATTGGTGTCATTTTCTATGTCATATCTATTTAATTACTACCACACCATGCAAAGCAATTAAACTTAATTCAATGTCAATAATTTGCTAAATTCAAATTTGAAAGGCACTTTCACAGTGCTGTTATATTTAAAGCTGTGAAGCTGTTGTATTAGTTACTGTAGTCGGAACCTGTGAAAGTGTGACCTGAGGTCCAGAAAGAAATTGTTTTATTTGTGTCTTATTAAGTGTCTTTATTTTGCTCTGCTTAAATACCACTCACAATTGCTATTGTCTCATCATAGGCCTACCATATGGTACCTGTGGAACTCACAGAAGTGTTTGGCCAAAAAAGGAAAAATGCAAACCCTTCACACAGATTTGTGAAAGATAGTTGTATATCAGTTGGTGGGGAAATGCGAGAAGCTGAACAAAGGCATTATTTCCTATGGTTAAATGCCTTGCTTCACAGCCACCTCATGTGTCATGTTGCTTTGAGCTTTATTTTAAACAGCCGCATTGTTAAAGCGGATCTAAGGCTATGGCTTTTTTAAGCCTTTCAAAAATAGCAAGTGATAAAGCCACAGCAAGGTTAACATAGCTGTATCCAGTTGAACCGATTCGCCTCATTAACTAGCTTCAGTGTTCAGGGCCTACAGGCAAACTGACATACCTATGTCTATTTGCAATACAAAAGCACTATCAGATTGCTGACTGCATAACCATCAATTCAGAGGCTGCAGAACTGTTCAATGAAAATTAAACCAAATGAAGTTAAACTAGTAACCCCTAATTTAGTGAATTCACTGAAGGGAGGGCAAGAACAGATTGGTTTACTTTGAATAGACCACAAATGTGATCAATAAAGGTTGTACTGTTGTGGCATATTATCTTCCCTAAATTGTGTGCATAATTTTTTCACCAGATACCTGTAGTTTGAAAAATTGTGGGTGGCATGGTGGCTCAGGTCCTGTGTTAAAATCTGGCTGGGGCCTCTCTATGTAGCGTTTGCATGTTCTTTTAGTGTCTGCATGGGTTTCCTCAGTCCTCAGACATGCAGGTTAGGTGAACCGAAAACCTAAATGGTCTGTAAGTGTGAATGTGTTTGTTTCTATGTATGTGTTAGCCTTGTGATAGACTGTTGACCTGTCCAAGGTGTAACCTGCCTCTTAACCATTGCATGCTTGGATAGACTTCAACCCCCTATGGCCTTAAACAGGATAAGTGGTTTAGAAAATAAATGGAGGAATGGTTTGAAAACTCATTGCAGGGGAAACAATCCACAAAAACAGAATTTATATTATGTTCTTCCCTGGCATGAATTTGAGACAAAGACATACTGCCCAAGGTTACCTTATCTTAAACCAACCCAGATGGCACAGCTGAGCTGAGCCAATGTAAGGTGATGTCTCGGAATATTGTCCACTGACTCCACAAGTTGTCATGTTAGCCTACTTATCTCTTGCTTACAAGGATCACTTTTCCCACAACCCTAACTTTGTCCTTCCTAATTTTTCTGTAACGACTTAAACATCATTGAAACGCTGGTGGGCTAGTCATTACAAATTCATGCTGTGCAGCCAACCACTGTTCAGACCCACAGAACATTTACATTCTAATGAATTTTCCAGAGATATGACTGCTGAAAACACACACACAAAAAATGGAGAAGCTGAATACTCATAACTCTGATGCATTTATTTCAACAGATGAAAAGCAATGTTTCGGAAAACTACCTTCTTCAGGATGAAATACAATAGTCACCTGACTAGCCTTTATATCAAGTGGGGAAAACTATTATTTAAGCAAGGATTTAACCTGTTCATGGTTTCTACTTTTCTACTAAAATAGCATCATACATATGACATACAACATAGTAACCAAGGAACTCACTGAAAGTAATTTTTTGTAGAGACTATAAATGTTGGCACAGCAAAGATTTGTTACTGTTGTTCTTGCTGCTACTCATTTTCTTACTGTAGCTGTTGAGTGAAAAGTGATTTCTAACTTTAGGAATTGGCAGACAAAACCACTGTTAAAATGTGTGTGAATAGTGGACTTGACAAGTGGCAAAACGGACTCTAGTGATTATGTTGCTCTGTTCCTGCTGGATGTGTTGCATAATTGTCTGAAAAGGTTGGAACATTGAGGGAGCATAAGCACATAAGGAGGAGGTAAAGGTTGATCTGCGACGGCAAAGGGCGTTGGCATGAAGGTAGAGTAATCAGTGAGTATCAGGTCATGAGCAAAATGTATGAATATGATTGCACATTACAAATCAGCTGATCACAACAACAGCTAATGAAAGAGCAATTGATAGTGAAGCATGAGCTGCCAGAACAATGCAATGCTCCATTCATATGCTAACAGAATTTAATTGTATATGGAATACTCTACTGGATACTAATGTTTTGTATTGGATCAGTTAAAGTTTTTTTTTGTGTTCTTATTTTTAAGTCAGAAAACTGAAAGTTAGAGCCAGTAAGTTTGTTATGAAGTCTTCTTTCTCTTGACTTCTAAAAAAAAAATAAAAATCTCTTAATGCAGCTTTTAAAACCGAGAAACTGAATTATAGGTTAATAATGATAATGCAGTTTGCATTTTATGGACTACTATAAGCATTGGTTGTGTAACATGAGTAATATGTTTTTTAAGTCTCAGTAAGAGCGATTGGCAGAGGACGGTGGAGTGAGACATACATACACAAGGGCAGGGTAGGGACAAAGCTAGGGCAAACTACACACATACAGAACATTGTGAGAGAGCAACAGCACAAGTATTCAGCTGAGAGGTTATTTAAGATGAGACAAGAGCAGAATAAACTTGAAAAAGAAGTGTGGGAAGAAAACAAAAGCAAAAGATGAAAAGAAAAAAGTGTCAGTGAAATAGAAAGGTAGTTGAAGGATCAAGAGGCAAGAAAGCGCAAAAAGTCCATAGGTTTGAAAGATGAGAGGACAGACAGCTTCCCAGATATCTTGATGCAAAATAAGAAGTTGAAAATGAGGTAGACATGGCAGAAAAATATAATTGAACTGGGAGAGTGAGAAAAGTGTAAAGAAGAGGCTTGAATTCATTCTTGGAGATGACAAAAGCATAGGTAACTGCAAGTTTTGCCAGTTGGAGAAATGAGAATAAGTGCACCATGATTGCGTTAGACACAAAAAAATGCAGCCCTTTACCAGAATGATACTTGACACAAACAGTGGAGCAGAAGAAATGTCCCATTTTAAAGGCAGACAAGGAGATTAAGAGGATATGGAGAAAAACTAGGTGGGCTTTGACTGTTAGGTGAAGTCGAAAATTACTCTATTGGCAGGGAGCCTTTTCAAGAGTTTTGTTTCTTTTTTTACCCATTTACAGCAATTTTAACTTTTTCAAAACATTTAGCACATTTTGCCATTTTACAAAGTGGTGGTTAAAGGTATCCTTATATAATATGATATAATGTTTCTGATAAAGTTTTGATGAGAGACATTTTATTTGTATCTTGTGCTCCACTAGCATGGGTGAAAGCGTGTATGTGCACAAGCACAAGAACAGATATATACTTGCTGAATTATATTTGTAATGCAAATGTGTAGTGCATGCAAGCCAGTGTGTATTGTATTTATTATTTATGTTGTTTTTATGTTTGATTTGATTTTTAATAAGGAATTTTTAATCATCCATATCCTTTGAGCCTAACAATCGTGTTAAAGGCATTTCCTTCCTTTATTTATTTTCCGCTACTCATCTTGGAGAATTATCGTCACTTTCTATTGGCTATCAGTAAAATGGTGTGAAAAAGAGATGTCTTACAGCCCATTTCTCATGCATCACCAAACTTCAAGGTAAATGCAAGGTTTATTTACCATCACACTGAGTAACGTTTCCTCTTCTTTTTTTTTCTTTTTATACATGCATTTACTGTGTCATAAGTAAATGAAAAACATATGTTAAAAGGACAATTATTTAGTGTTTTGTCTTTACCAACTAAAATAATTGTTTTTCATTGTGACATGACTTTCCATGCCACATTAAAATCAAATCACACAGATCTTGGGGACCATGACAGACAGCCTTTCACATTGTTTCCTGGGGGCTAGCCACCCAGAGGGACAATGTTTTTGACTGTATATAGTTTGTGATTAACTCTCTGCAGCTTTAAGGGATGAATTGAACAAACACTCAGAGGGATCTTCTGTCTGAGGGATGTTGACTTGTTTTTATTTAGACATTTGCACTTCCACACAAAGATACACACAATGCATTTTGGTTGGAAAAACTGAATTTAATTTGAAATATTGTAAATAAGTAGGACATTTTTACATTTGGGCAGGTTATTGCTGCAGAACCTGCAATGTTTAATTGAAAGGGGTCCGCACAGAGAAGGTTAACCAGTGTATTCAATGTATTTTTCCAAGAAAAACTCCCCTCTTTGGTCTGTCTGAGTAGACACAGCCACACTGTACCACTTTCCTTGCATCTGATATCAAAAATAGCACTCATAAGATAGGTTCAGGCAGGAGTTTCTTGAGTGCAAGATATTCACCTATTCACCTAACAGAATGGTCCGTTTACATGCTTAGCGCTATACATATAATCACCCACTTCTTATCTGTGGACAACACATTCTCCCTCCCAACTCGTCAAATATGGCAGCTGGTCAGTGGCCCTATGTTTCAAATAATGATGCTCTGTGTACCCTTAGCATCAGTTTTGCACGTGCAGGGCTCCGTTGTCAAGTTATCATTAATAAATATGCAATGTCCGGTTAGACTTTCAAAATAAAAACGTGGTTAAAATTGTGAAAATGGTCGCAGTTTGGTTATGTTTATGCACCAAAACTAATTGGTTAGGTTAAGGCACCAAAAATAGTCAACATTAACTTTTGGTTTCACACTGGAAACAAACAGCAGTCTTTTGGGTGAAAGTCCTGTGTTTGACCCATCCAGCCACTCCAACCTTCTCCTTACATGGACTTTTTGCGTACTTTATACTATGTCACCTGACTTTGATGGCACATCAAAACATTACGCTAGAGAGGTGCCTCCAGAAATGACGCTAGAGGGTATCTACAGCGTCATAGTTTGAAGCGAATGGCCACTGACCAAGCTGCCGTATTTGACGCTTTGGGACTGAGAACGTTAATTACGTATTTTAACTCCAGATTCAATGAGTATAGGTGTAATAAGGCAGGGAGGCGCTGGCTGTACCATGGTTAACAGCTGCCGCTGACGAAGGTTGGGATGTTGATTACGTACCGTAATAGTCCCTCATACAGCCCACTAATCCGTGATGTTGGGATTAGAGACACACCGTTTGGCATGTGCGTAAAAGCGCCAGATCTGAAAGCGCATCATTTGTTACCTAGCACGTTTAAAACTGAATGAGTCAGGGATGACTCAGAAACATTGCTCAGATAGAAACGTATGAAAAGGCATGGAGAATCCCAAGATGACACTGCGCAGATGTCTGCCACTGCCATCGCACAGAGGAGGGCCATGGATGAGGATAAGGCTCTCGTGGAGTGCGCCCGAATTGCCTGCGGAGGCTCCATTCCCGCTGCACTGTAGGCTTGTGTGATGGCATCCCCCTCGAGGGAAATAATTCTCGACCGAAAAGAGTTTGTTAGGTGTGAATGAGGCAATTGGCTGTAATGTTGCTGCGCTCACATCCTCTCTCATAGAAAGGCAGGACGGCTGGACCGACAGCGCACATAGGTCACTCACTCTCCTAGCTGACGTCAAGGCTAAGAGGAGTGCTGTTTTTGGGGATAGCATCTTGAGAGATATTTAGGCTATCAGCTCAAAAGGTGGACTTGCCAGAGAGCACAGCACCAGGGGTAAATCCCACTGTGGTGTTAGAGAGCCGTGACACGTTTTTGTCATCTGACTCCCTTTAAAAAGCGCTTCAACAAGGGATGTGTGAAAACCGATCTCTCTACATAGCCTTCATGGCAGGATGAAATGGCTGCAGCATGCGCTTTAATCGTAGATGGAGTCAAATCGTTATCTACCAATGTCTGAAGGTAGGTTAACATGAGCAGAAGAGGACAATATGTGGGATCTGAGCCTCTCTCCACACACCAGCGCTAAAAGCGGACCATCTACTCACGTAACACGCTGTAGTAGACGAGGCTCTAGCCCCCTGGATAGTGTGCACCACTGCAGAGGGCAGTCCTAACCCTTCCAAATGCTCCCATGCCTTCTCTGCCAGCAGCTGCACCACGGTTGGAACCAAGACATGCTTGTGTGTTCTGGTGACACCAGAATGACCACTAGAATGTGTGTTAAGAGGCGAGGAATCAGGGGAAACAGGGGAACAGAGAACAGGAGAGAGAACAGATCCACCTTTGCATTCCCAAACCTATCCCACAACATCTGAATGAGTGTGTGACTCGTGAGAGGGACCCCCATGAGACATCAAGTCTGAACAGTCAGCATGCGTCCTTTGTGCCGTATTAGGTCGAGGTGCAGGTGCCTGAACCATCTCTGAATTTTTGTGTTCATGTGGAGGAATCCCAAGGGGAGAACCATGTGACTTGCAGTGGACTGTGGGGCGCGATGCATGACAACAGAAAGTTTAGGGTTTCCAGCCTGGCTGGAGACAGCTTTGCTTTCATGTGGCGGAGTCCATGTGCGCACCCAAATAATCTATCGACTGGGTGGGAAGAGCTCTTCTGCCAATTTATGGCAAACCCAGTGTTGACAGATGTTGCACGAGTGCCACCATGTGGAGTGCAGCTCTCTCCTGGGAGGGGGCCATAATAATCAGGTTGTCCAGGTAAAAAAGTACTTTGACACCTTTTCTTCCCTTGGGGATCAATAAAGTATTTCTGATTCTGATTCTGAGAAGGTGCGCGGAGCCAGAGAATAACCGAATGGTAACAGGTTGTACTGGCACTGTACTCCTTGGAAGGAGAAGCGGAGGAATTTTCTGTCTGGGAATAATGGGCACGTGAAAATAAACGTCTCTCAGGTTGATGGATGTGAACCAATCGCCGGGACACATGCACTCCAGCACATATCTGATGGTCAGCATGTCTTCTTACACAAGAAAATAGCAGAAATAAAACTCTTTGTTCTCCTTGCCCGGAGGGACCCAGGATATAGCTTCCTTTTCCAGAAACTCCAGAAGCAAGGCTGTTATCTCCGTTTGAGATGACACGACCATTTCCACCACACCGGAGAAGGATCCATGTGCTTTTTGGATAGCAGGCTTTGCCACGTTGAACAGTGCTCTGAAAGCGGCCACGTGCACGTCTGTGGGGCATCTGTTGACATTATTATATTTGTCACAGTCCAAGGGAGGGAAGAATGAAAAGACTGGCACTGGTTGTTGTGCTGTGTTCTGAATCAGGCCATAATACCAGATCCCCACAACTGTTTATGGTCAGCAACGTACATTTGAGGAGGGGATACATCCCTGCTCCTGAAATTGTGAGCAAGTGACCGGGCTGTGCCGGCCACACTGTGTGTGTGTGGCGGTGAGCCTCTGTGTGTGGGTAATGTTTGTCTGTGTGGAAACAGCCGCAAAATGCTCAATGGGGGCAAAAGCAGACTGACTGAGAGGAAACTGCTCTTTAGAGAAAAGTGAGTAGCCCTGAAAAGGGCCATTATGTTTCCTTTGCTCATCTGAAATGAGACATGCGTTCCCCGCATACTGACGATGTTGTTTGTGAGGTGGCCGGTGGGTTAGAGAGCCGGGGGGAGAACCTGAGATGAAGAAGGGAGATGAAGAAGGGAACTCTTATTGTGAGTTTTGCTTGTCATGTCATGAGTTTTGCTTGTCATGCTGGTAAGAGTTCCAAAAAATTAACAATGAAAAACAATGACCATTACAAAAATGATTCATATGACATTTTTTTTGCTAAACGAGACTCCATAGACTGAGTATTTCACTCCTATATCATCGTTGGACGCAGGATGAACAGTTATAAAATAACAGGATCTAAATCCATGCAGTAGAACCATAGTTATCATCTTTTTATTCCATACACTCTTCCTACATTACCCATTATGCAACTTGACTGACGACAGTTGGGTTGGAGATTTGGGTGTGTTATGCTGGTTATGCTAGTAGCAGTTAATACATCCTCGAGTCGCTAGCCTCTAGCAGTGTTGAGCAATAAGCTACAGAGGTCTGGTAACTCACTTCTTTCTAACTCTACAAGTGACATTGCAGCATGATAAAGTGAGGCAATTTATCAGACTTCGCAGCTCCCCAGCTCCCTCTGGAGTCAGTTTTTTTTTTTTTTTTAACATATGCAGCAGTACTCTCCAAGACCTGTAAATAGACTAGAACTTTTTGTTTAGGGTCATATTTAAAAAAGGAGTACTTGGTTGAGGTTAGTAAAAGATTGTAGTCATGGCTATTGCACGGCATTGCATGTCACCAAAAGGTTAACATGTGTCGTTTTAAGTGTTTGAACAAGCGACCGCTGCTGTTGTTTCTCTGAATACAATCTCAGTACACACAAAAATAGGAAAATATCTCTATTCTAAATAGTTTCACACAATATATTCTGTGTTTGCCAGAGTATCAAACTTAATTTCCTAATTGTCGTGTAAAACGTCCGCATATCCCAACACTGAATAACACGGATAATGGATAAATACCTCCTTTTTTGAGGGAGTTTTATTGATAATGGTCTTTCAGATTCTTTAGACATTTTAATTGGCTATTCTGGATCAAAAATCTAACATTATGCATTTCTGCACAGAGCTGAGTAAACCAGGGCTCTACTGTAGAAGCCAAAGAAAGACTGGTTTACTTAGAAATCCCTGCTGTACAATGTACCTTATTGTGTATGAAAAGAGATGCTGACATAACTTGTGGGCTTTGCAACAAAAATGGAACAATTTGATGGACAGACTATTATCATTAGCATTACTCACATTACATTACATTTCTTTATATATACAATTGCTTTACCTTTCTGAGCAGATTCTGCCTTTCTAAACCATAATAATCAAGGAATAACTGGCTATTATTTGTACTTGCCACATTGTTATTAGCAAAGTTCATACATAGCCAAGTTAAAATTGTCCTGGTTGCTGCATGGAGTATATTACACCCCAGTGGAAGGTCACCCCATTGGAATTCAGATGGCATGGATGAAATTCAGAAGTCTGCTTTTACAATGGTGCTACAGGATACAGGATATATATGCATTGTTAGTTCACTCCTGTACAAATTCACCTGGTTCAGAATCTGAGTAACTCCATACCTGACCAACAGGAAAACAGAAAATGCAAGACACATTGGAATGTCATGTCAGTGTAAAGGGTTGAAAATGGAGTGTGGGCAAAAGCAATGGGCACTCTCATCTGCCATACTAATGGGCTGCTTTGAGGCAAAGAAAGCTGTGTTCTCAGCTCACCATGGCAACTGATGATAGGAATGTTTGACTCATCTCAGTTTCCCTATTTGCCACTTTTCTTTTTCCTCCATGAAGATGAGCACGTTTTTCATGTAATTATCACTCTGTACTATAGTTCTAAAAGCAAAATAATTGAGATATCAATAGGTAAATGCCATTAAACTTGTTAAAGTAGTAGGATAAATGTAACAAAGTCCATATTAATGTTTCATAAGAAGAACAAATTAAGTTATATACATGTGCTGCCTTGTGTTTACTGACATCTCAAGCAAGTCTGTAGCTGTGCTTTAAAACAGAACACTTAATAGTGTTTGTTAGTGTGATATCTGGCCTCTAAACTTGAGCTGAAAATATAACTAAAACATGCACGTAACTTATACTGACATTTTTATCAATAAAATATGTTTGAACCTTGTAGTTCAGTGGGAATTGGGTGTTTATGTACACATTCTAATTGGAATTCTAAACCCTAAACACATGTTAATAATTGAATGTGAAGAAATTCATGATTATTTGCTACAGATCTAAAAATACTGTACTGTGGTTTTGTTACCTTACACTTTGGCCTGTAACAATTTTGCTTAGTGATGTTCAAACATGTCAGCCCTGCTTAGCATTACAGTACCAAAGCCTTCTGTGTGATGAAACCATGAGACAGATTCAAAAATATAAGATATAAATATTGGCCATAAAATTGTCTTGTCCTACAAGCATGATTTTATTCCAGCACAAACAAAAAAATTAACTTATTGTCAGCCAAATGTTATAATACTATGCGATTCATAACAATGCACACAGGATCAGAAATGTGTTGTACTTTGTAAGATTTGTCAATAAGCTATTATAGTCCAGAATATATAGAGATGCATATTGGGGTGCATAACAATATATTGTACGGTTTCTCCCTCCACTTTTTTGTGCAAAACGTTGCTGTTAATGAGGAAAATAGAAACAACTAGGCATAACAGTAACTAGCTTGCAAAGTAAGAAGACACTTAACAGCACAACATATATTTTTCTTTGATACAGTTACAGTACGTTATTTAAGAATTGTCTCACTCATTAGAGTGACACTCAATATGCACATCAGTAATGACTTTGACACTTTTTCCTTTTTATAGCAAAAACTTTTGCAACAGCACCAGAAACCAGTCAGATAAGAAATCATGCTAAGAAATTAATATTGCCTTGACATTGTCGAAACCAGCTGGCTGCCATATAGTGCAAGCAAAAAAAACCTGTCTTTCAAAAGAAAATGGAAAGAATACATTTCATCAGAGTTTCATCACACTGACTGACTGGTAACAGACAAAACTATTTTACAGTCTAAAGATAGATTGCAGGATTGTACTTGTAAAGCAAAGGAGATATTTCATGTGTCAGTCGGTTTTACATTTACTGTCCTTTGAATTAACCCCAGGAGAAACATGGTTCCAAGTAAAATCCAAACATCACTCTATCAAATGAAAACTGACCTCTTCCCTGAGGCAACTACCATACCTGTCCTGTAATACCCGAGTAAAAAAAAAAAGACAACTTTTCAAACTTTTTTTCTTACAATGTGATTGGATGGTTCTGTCTTTGTGATAGTGATGCTTGTCTGCTAGAAGAATCGTTTTGTTCTATCATAAGGCACATCCCCATTACAGACGCGACCACACTGTAATGAGCCTTTTGCTTCACTTTCTCACTGCAAAACACTAAAGAGCACTGTTCTAAGGCACAGTAAGCCCTAGAACAAGGTGTTCTTAAGGAATAATATATGTCTCCTGTGTTTCACAAACATCCAAGAGCTAAAAAATCAGATCTTGCTTAATTTGACAGTTTTTAATTACTTCATACAAACACATGCACATGCTACAGCTTTCGTCTACATTTCTACTGTGTGTGTGTTTTTGTTTGACAACATAGTCATTTACGTCTAACCACTACTAATGAGTTAGATCTAATGAGTGAATCAATTGCCATGCACATTTTGGGAGTGGTGTTTTTATAGTATTATCATGGGTTAATGAGCATGGCATTACACTGGATGTAATTTTAGCTCCCCTTCTAATAGTGTAGCACTACTCTGTGGTGTCAATTAGAGTTCAACCTTCAATTAAAAAGTTTAACTAATGCTTGTCAGACTGACAGTTATACCTGCTGTATGAGTTAATTCATGCATTTTTACTACTTCCTGTTCTAACTGCACAACAGTCTTTGTTGAGACATATTCTATTATTGATGTTTTTTATGTCTTCCGTTGTTTTAGTTTAGATTTTAGTCAGATTTTAAATATCAAATTGTTAAATGGGTTTAAATACATTTTAACCATATTTATTTATTGTCCTGTGGAATTAATTATATCTATATTTATATTGTGCAACTGTCCTTCATATACATCTCATATATATATACACACTACCGTTCAAAAGTTTGGAATCACCTATTGACCTTCAATAATGGCTATTTAACATAGCTAAAAACAGTATAATTACACCATTACACCATTATGCACTTCAATTTAGTCGGTGTCCCCACAGTGTTGCCTGACAGGGGAGAATACTGTTGTAACCATGTTTCCCCCAAATACTCTTCGATTTTTAATTTGTTTTCCAGTCCAGAAAAGCGCAAGTGACCCTTGATTTTTTAACCACAACTGTGCTTGCAATTGGGCTCTAAATATTTTCAGTTTTTTTTTCGGCCCTCTGCAGTCCACTCAGTGATTAGATTTAATAGGTTTAAACTGTGATTTGTCACTCCATAGTATGTTCAGCTGCTATTCCATGATTCAATTCCAATGGTGCTAACCCTAGGCTAACCTTCTATTTCTATTTTGAAGTTTTAAGATTAGCTTTGCTAAAGCAACATGCCTGGTAATTCTGGCTTGTTAGAGTCGTTATTGTGCACTGGACAATGAAAGAGGAATCTGTTCCTATTTAAATCTGCACAGATTTGAATGCTAAGCTTCCAATTTCTTTTACCAATAACTGCTGATTTCTTATTTAACTGTTTCTCAGAGGTATCTTTGTCTCTTTCTGCCCTTTCAGTTGTCAGTGTGGTTAAACCATTGTACAGCATTTTGTTGTCCATGTACAAAACATTACTTGCAAACCCATACAAAATAATATCTATTTGTAAAGAGGACTTTCTACAATCTAAAAGCACGAAAGACCTTTCAAAAATATACAGTATTCCTCTCAGCCATCTGACTGTACCGAATAAAGCTTTTGTAGCAGGTGACTCCAAACTTTTGAACGGTAGTGTAGTGTATATTATATCTTCCTATATATACAGTATGTATGTATAAATGACAGTGTTTATAGCTCTTATTTTCTATTCTCTATTTCTATTATTTTAATTTTTATTTTATGTGTATTTTTTATCTATCAACCTTTTTCCTGTACTTGTTGAATCTTGAGCTGCTGTAACAAGCGAATTTCCCCGGTGTGGGATCAACGAAAATGTATCTTATTTGACGGCAGCCCCAGTTGTTGACTATGCTCACATGATAAATGACAGTTGGTCCCATGTCTGTAGCCTCTTTTGTTGCTGGATTATAAGCCTTCAAACATGCACCACAGCCATGGTTCAAAGGCCAGTATCTCAAAGCAGGAGCCATGAAGAATCTTCATACTGACATATCTTACTCTCCAGGTCGTGACATTTCCAACAATGTATCTGGTTTAGCTCCAATATATATATATATTAAGCTTTTTGTTTGTTTGTTCAGTTATGGCTGAAAAGACCAACTCGTTCTCATTCACAGGTCATCAAATACTGAGGCATGCATGCTCAGGCAGGCTACTATTCACACAACCCTGGATATTTTTTTGTATCTTTATGATTCTTGGTTTTGGGATTTTATATCAGCATGACATAGCCTATTCAATCAGATTCTGTTTTATTAGCTAATGAAAACATACAAAGTATGTGTCTTGGCACATGATTGCTCCCAAAATTTAACACAGAATAATAATAATAGACAAAAGTATGTTAATAACAATAATAATTAAATAAACAAAGTTAAAATTAAATTGACATCGTAAAATCTATTTACAGAATGGAATAGTTTTGAAATAGGATGTAAACTTGAAATGAAATATTGACTTTTTTAAAGGAAATATGGACAAAGAAATTAAGGGTATAAATTACATGAAGGTAACAATGCACAATATAAAGTCTAGTTTGATGATATATATGAACGTGACAAGTGCAGGGATTAATTGAGGGATGTGAAAGGTAAAGTCCAGTTTGATAACCCCTTCTTAAGTGATTTCATAATTAAAAGTGTAGCACAGCAATGATCTGAGACCTGAGAGAATCTTCGTAATAATTAACAAAACTAAGGACCATATACAGTCACTGAAAGAAGATTATGAAACCAAAATGCAAAACACACTGTAATGCAGAAACTATCTGAAAATATTGCATTTTCCGCTGAGAATAAAAAAAATGTCGGCCGTCTTACAGTGCCATGGTCAGGTTAATATTGGAGTGAATGGACGGCTGGAGCAGTTCCTCTGAGTGTCTAATATTGCTATAGATGGTTTTACATTGGAGTTAATTGAAAGCCCGGTGCGTCTCATACAGTCACTAAAGGGTCCTTGTGCATCTGTATGAGCTGCCAAGGGGCGAGACAAAATGTTGGTATTCAACGACCTGGGAATGAGAACAGGTTGTCCAATCAGATTGCATATGTGTTTGGGTCTTTATCACAAGGCATTTCAGGCTATACCAATATAGTGCAAAGACATGGTATAGCTGAATTCTATAACACTATTCTAACCCTAACCCATGTGATTACTGCATTCATGCACTAGTCATTGTGATATTCTGTGTACTATTCATTATTTTTGAATCTGAATCAGGAAAGGTTTGAAGAATTGTCAGCAGCACCAAGCATGAACACAAAGATGACTTAAGAGAAGACTAAGAAATAAAGACCAGCCTAATAATCCTCAACATTTTCTTTTTCAGATGGAGGTTAGGAAGTACTAGTCGGTGGTGTGGAGAGGAGGGACAAAAGGCAGTATCAAGATGTGAGGGAGTGACAGGAGACCTGGATCTACTGCTGTGTTACATTCATTACTGATGAAGGCCTTTGTGCATGGCTGATGTGCAGCTGTGCTCATCAAAGACCTTCAAGAAAATGCGTTGCCGGGTTTCTCTGTAATGCTTGTGTTTATGTGACTACATGTGCATATAAATATGGGGTTTAAATTTCAGAGTCAAGACAGCACAACAAGCAAAAAAGAAAGGAGAGGTACACAAACAGTGAGACATAACATCATGCTGACTTGATTTTCTTGCTTTTGTTTTCACCAGAGCTTCATGCCTTTCATAAAAAAATGACAATTTATTATGTCTGCTGCTTCAGTTTTCCCATATATTTAAATGATTTAACATAATTTATAATTAAACGTTTAGTTTATGATTAGTAGTTTGCCTGTGACACTTTTCCAATAAAAGCAGATTAATATACTATCTATATCATATCATTTTGGATTGTTATTCACGATCATGTTATTTTGAGAGCCAGTGCTCCTCTCAATACACATAAGGTCTGGTGAATTAATACTCCTAGATATTGATTTAAAGACACACTTGAACCATCCAAATGTCTAGTTACTGTTTTCATGAATTAAGCTCCTATTATTATTACTGCTGCATATGTATTCATCACAGCCTGTCCCAAAATAACCCGAGCCTAATTATTCTGCCACCAGTGACGGATGTTCTTTATGAAGATATCCTTTTCTACAAGCGATAATCCTGTTGTACTGCCCAAACTGCAATGTTTGGACGAAGCAGTAGAGACAATACAATCAGGGTTTCACATGATGATGGCTCTGAAAAGGATTTTTTCTTGATGATTGCCACTCTTTATCTGCAGATAAAAAAGATAATTGCTTATACATATAATTTTGAAACAATGAGTGATTATTGGATAGTTATGATAATGTTACACTTTTTCTGCATCTAACATAAAATACTCAAGCAAGATTTGATTTCTTTATTAACAATGTAACAATATGAAAGGGGTCACTTGTACTGAACCAGAGAATTATCACCTGAATCTGAAGCTCCCCTTGGTTTTACAGATCTTTATAGTTAGTTTCAGCTCATTGTTTTTTGAGTTTTGGTTCACTCTCACCACTCTCATAGCATAATTTCGGCTGCAGCAGGCAGCTGTTTTCAGCAAAAAAACTTTAAAAAGCCACTGTACACTACCTACTTAACATCAAACAGCAGACACCCTAAGTTAGCGATTAGCTGGTGATCACATCGGAGCATCTAGCAGCTAAAAGAGCCAGGAGTTTGTAGGGACCAAAAACAGAGCTAAAAGAGTTTGACTATTGGACTTACATTCATCAGGTGGACCCAAACACGACTCCAAATGAATGAAAATGTTCCTCTGTAACTGTTGGATGTGTAATAAGAAACTGTTTGCTAACAAGTCCGCCATATCAGCTTTAAAGGTGATGATGTATCAATGCTATGTTCACAATGTGTGCTGCCTTCAAGTGGCCAAAAAAATCTGTTATATATCCATTCAATCCAAATACTGATAATGTTTTGATCAGGAAAGAAATGCATGGTACGTGAGCTGTGATGACTCAGAATTAGTACAACAGCAGTCACTGGTATGGTTTTACTCATCTGCAGAAATAAAAGCAATGTCAACACCACGGCTAACCAAGCTGCGGCTTTTAAATGTAAATCATCACATACCCATAATGTTACTTGGTGACATATATTATCTGCAGCCTTAGAGCCATTTGCCAGTCCGGTGAAAAAGAAAGAAGCTGATATCTAACCACAAGAAGGAACATGCCTTTCAACTCAAATGTAAGGCTTACTAGAGAGAAAGACATCAGATATGGCACAAGCCTAAAAAATTCCACCGATAACCTTCACACTGCAATGCCCCTGAATAAATGTCAAATACTATCTGCTGTTTGCTCAGTGGAACCATTGCATCCAATCTGCCCAAATGGAAGTGAAGAGCTGTGAGAAATAAATCTCTGAAATTACACTGTGTGAAGTTTCTAAAAGAACAAACAAGAAAAAACATTGGCAGATTTCTTTATTTCATTGGGTTCCATAATTGTGTGAGTGTAAACACTGTGTGAATTGCATCGCAACATATTTTGTCTATTTGCGAAAAAATGCTGGTTTGTTATGTTCTGCTGCAATTTTCTGTCCATGTTATCCATCCATGAAAGAAAATACGAGAGTGATAAATGAGAGCTGTGTCATTACACATATGTCCACATGACCAGCACAGGATTGCTTGCCCAAGGACACATACACTGACATCAGGTCTATGAATATTCCATTAGGGCAAGCTGAATGAATCTAACGTAATATCTGCGTCTGCTTTTATCAGGGACTGGGATATCAGTTTGTTTGAGGCAATGTATGCAAACCATGAAGGTCTGCCCTTTCAATAGGCTTACAGTACAGTTTTCATTGATGCAGCCATTTTACATTCAGGTAATGGCAATCAAAAAGCTTTACATAAAGTTACACACATTTTCTTTTTTGTCCTCTGCATTTTAATACAGGAGCATAATTATTCACAGATAAAATGTAGTTTATAGTTTTAGACATGCGGTAATTGCTTCTGAAATTATACTTCAAAAGGAACCAGCGATGGACCTTGAGAATTTTTAGCCCATTGGTCTGTTTTTTTTAAATACATTTGTTTCCCAAAGCCTGGACAAATTATTACTTGTCAAGTACCAATAATATAATTTAAATAAAAGCTTGCTCTTTGTTTTCACTGTTTTGTCTTTACCGTTTTGTTGCATTCAGTTCAATCCCTTTGGGCATTTATGCACTAATGTCAAATCCAAGTAATTACTTTTCTGAAATAAAAATGAAGAAGTGAAATTAACCTTTGATACTGCTCAACCCACGCTTTGCTCTACTAGCTTGTCAAAATTCCATGTAAAAAATATGCAAATTAATCACTGCATTGTTGATTTACTGAATGGTCAAAACCTTAAGGAACTGGAACTGCACATGTCTTTCTATCTCACAATGCTATTTTTTTTATAGTTTAACGTTTTCTTTGTTTATCTTTCAATCATTCAAAACCTTATTTAAACTCAAAGAACCACTGAGGTTGCCCTCATTTGCAATCATGTTGAGTTATATACAAGTTAAAAAATAAATAGGACAAACACAGATGAGAATGAAGAAAAATCAGTTAAAACAGTTGCACATGGAAGCAGGGATATTTGTGATCATGGTTTTATATTGTCCATAGGTTGGTAGAGTATTGAGTTTTAGTATGTGTTGAAAACCAGTGTGTTGAGTTTTTGGGGCACTAAAATAAAAGGCTGACTTTCCATATTCATTTCGTGATCTGGGAAACTTTCATCATAAAGATGAAATGTGTGATAAAATGGCATTCATAAACTCTTGATATTGTCATTTTGATGAATGCTAAAACACACATGTGAGCACGCATTAATGTAGCGTAAAGCATCCCAATATTTTCTCATTCATAATTTGCAGATCTTCTCCTGCTCGGTGTGCATATATTGGGGGATTTCCTCAACAGACTGCAAAATACTGGTTTCTTTTCTTTGAGGTTGTATTGAGTGCATCTGATTGAGGGTTCACACTTACATTAAGAGATGATGGGCAACTTTGGAATGAATATACCATGCTTGAACAAAACCAATCATCCATACTTCTACTATTGATTAAAATGTAGAGTTGACTTTTTCATCATGGACTACATACATATAAACTTAGATGTAATTAATTTGTGCATTTGATACTCGACAAGGGAGATATAAAGGGATAAAGATGATGAGATAAAGGTCGCAGATGTAGTTACAGTATTGCAGCCTACACATTCTTGCGTCAGCCTTTTAACCATACTATGTCACAGTGAATTCTGGATCAAAGGTGTTGCAGTTCTCTCTAACACAGCCTTGTGCTCCTCATTAAGTAGTATAACCTTTGATTTAAAGTCAGAACCTTCAGATCTGTACACTATCACTGCTATCTGCTTAGAGTCAACAGCAAGGTGTACTTCCTACCTGTGTTGCAGCTATGCTCAATTCTCAATTTGTTGTGATAGAGGTGAGGAAACATGGTGATAGATCTCCTTTAGAACAGAGCAAACAGTTAGGCCATCCCTAACAGAAAAATCATTGTCTACATACTTTTGGTGCTATATCGTTTAACGCATCAAAGTGACAACATTTTTCAAAAGTTATTTTATACAGTGATTTGTGCTTTAAAGAATAGTTAAATCAGTTCAGATTGTCAAAACATGTTTATTTTCTATAGACTAGAGAGATCATCCATGGTTTTATTTAATCTATTTCACACTGTGTCTCTGTTCTTGCTTCAGTCAGAGTCAAGTCTTAGATTCTAATTAGTATAACACCAAGAGACCACTACATTCCCAACTTTAGAGCCAATAATCTGGGAAGCACTAAGATTTAGTTTAGATTTCACTTTTTTCCATTCTTATTCTACTTGACTGCTGCCTTTGATACCATCGATCATGCCATTTTACTTGATAGATTGCATAACTGGGCTAATATTTCTGGTACAGCTTTAAATTGGTTTCATTCTTATTTGACTAATTGATATTTTAATGTTTGTGTCAATGATCATGTGTCCTCCTCAGCTCCCCTGCTGTGTGGAGTCCCTCAGGGGTCAGCCCTTGGACCAATCCTCTTCTCATTGTACATGCTTCCTTTCCGTCATTTGTTCAGCCGCTTTCAAGACATGTCATATCACTGTTATAATAATAATAATAATAAAACTTTATTTATAGAGCACTTATCAAAACAAAGTACAAAGTGCTTCACAACAAGAAAAATAAAATAACACGAAATATAAAGAAATAAAACACATGAAATACAGAAAAGCAATAAAATAAACAGTAAAATAAACAGCCAGTTCAGGTAAAATCAGGATATGCTTTCAGATAAAAATGTGTTTTGAGACGAGATTTAAACGAAGACATTGACTCAGACAACCTAATTTCTTTGGGCAAGTTGTTCCAGAGCCTCGGGGCCCTGATAGCAAAAGCTCTGTCCCCCTTAGTTTTCATCCTGGACTCAGGAACAGACAGGAGACCCCTGCCCGAAGATCTCAAACTACGTGAAGGTTCATAAGGGATTACAAGGTCTAAAATATAATCTGGCAAGGTCTAAAATATAATCTGGCAAGGTCTAAAATATAATCTGGGGCCAGGCCATAAAGAGCCTTAAAAGTAATCAACAAGATCTTAAAATCAATCCTAAAACCAACAGGGAGCCAGTGTAAAGAGGCTAAAACAGGTGTTATGTGGTCATACTTCTTGGTCCTGGTTAACAGCCTACCAGCTGAGTTTTGTACAGTCTGCAGTCGTGTCAGAGTTTTTTGATTAAGACAAGTGAACAGGCTGTTACAATAATCAAGGCGTGAGGAGATAAAAGCATGCACAACTGTTTCTGCATCACTAAGATTTAAAATAGATCGTATTTTTGCAATATTTCTGAGGTGATAGAAACATGATTGGACAAGCTTAGTAATATGTTGCTCAAAACATAAATTGCTATCAAACAGGACACCAAGATTTTGTGCAACAGGCTTGATATGTTGTGACAGGTTACCAGTGGATGGCAGTATTTGTTTAGTTGGCTGTTATGCCAATGATACACAGATCTATTTCTCTGTCAAACCTAATAACCTGAATCAACTGTCTTCCCTCCATGAATGCTTAGCTGCCACCAAATATTGGATGTCTTTTAATTTCCTCCACCTAAACCCTGACAAAACATAAATTCTTTTAATTGGACCTGATAACTATGCAACTGCAGTTGATCAGTTTATTGTTCCATTTCACTCAATTATCAAATCTACCGCTAAGAATCTTGGTATCATCATATGACTTTTGACCATCAGGTTAATAAGCTTGTTGTTTTCTTCAGCTAAGAAATATCGCTAAAATCAGATCTATCTTGTCTTCTACAGATCTTGAACTATTAATTCACACTTTCATTTTCTCCCGTCTAGATTGTTGTTATTCCCTCTACACGTGCCTCAGTCAAGCTGCTCTAAATCGTTTACAGATGGTCCAAAACATAGCTGCCAGGCTACTTACTAGAACTAGCCTTCTAGCCTTTGTCCTTTGTTTTATATTGTAATTTATCTTTATTTATTTATTCATTTATACTTTTTGTGTGTGTGTGAAGCACTTCGTTACTGTGTTTTAAAAACTGCTATGAAGCGCCACTACGAGACAAAGCACTGAGCATCTTTTGAACAGGTTAACAAGGGGGACAGATTTTGGTCATTTGCTAACAAGGGGGATGGCATTCCCCCCTTGTCCCCCCACAAATTGCCTACTGAAGACAAGATATGGTAGCCCACAAATTGCCTACTGAAGACAAGATATGGTAGATTATGGGAAAAACCAAAGCCCATCTTGCTTAGACTTGAATCTCATTAGTTTTTTACTTTGCTCACTCCCTAAATGCCAAATAATCTAACCTGGTGGGATGACAGGTTGACAAAACTATTTTCAGTCCATGTGAATTAAAGTGGCTTTAATTTACAGGCACCCAAACAACCTAAACAGCCTGAACCTCATCTCATCTGGCTGGAGACAAAAATGGAACATGTGGCCATTTGCCTAATATTCAAAATAATTTGCTCATGGTATTAAGTCCAACATTACACTGTTGAGAGACCTCTTAGTGTGAAAAGATAATGTGTTCCATATTGTTCACTGAATGAAGGAATGTGCAGAGAGCTGTTTGGCACCAATAACCATTACATAACAGTAGTGATAAACAAATACAATTTTCATCAATTTTTCAATCTCCCAGAGGACCTCAAATGAAGAGTGGATTTACAACCTTTTTGAATCCTTCCTGCAGGCTTCTCTTGACCCCTTTCTTTCTGTTCTGCCCAGTCACTTCTCTCTCTCTCTCTCTCTCTCTCTCTCTCTCTCTCTCACACACACACACACACACACACACACACACACACACACACACACACACACACACACACACACATACACACACATACGCACACACACACACACACACATAAATTCTGAATTCTGGACAATGCCTGTGTAGTGGGTAGTTGTCAGGAATAAGTGTAGAGCATTCCTTGTGTGAATGCTTCCCCAACATTGCATCTATTATGACTGTAAAAACTGTAAAACCTCTTCACCTAAGGGGCCCTATTTTTGCCAGTGAAATCACAAGCACTGGCAATAGCAAAGGGTCATAGTGCAGGCTTATTTAAGTTTGAGCACCACATGCTTGGGTAAAATTAACTATGAGTAGGCGTGGGCAGGCATCAATCATGGACATCAAATCAGCTACATTTATTCCCCCTAAAAAGCAGTGTTCTACTATTCTCTGCTTGTGTTGGTGCAAGCAGTATCATAAAATCACCAAGTGGGCGCAGGCTCAAGAAAAATCTGCTTTCAGCCAATGGAATTGATACTTCCCCAGTGCAAGGTCACTGCAGTTGATTTGCACCAGCATGAAGATGGGCCCCAAGATATTTTATGGGACAGTGTTATGCACACAATATAGCCTGAAAGATATCACCGCAACTGAGTTACATTTCCTTTCATCTTGAGTCTAAATGCTCCATTATACTGTGCTGTAATATACAAAACAGAAACTGTAACAAAAGCTGGTCATACCCTTGTGTGCTTACACTGTGAGTTTGTCTTTGTGATTGTCCTTGCAACCAGTCCAAGTGTTGTATCACATTAACCCATCATTTGTTTCCCATCAGCTTGGTACCTTCTTTTTATCCACGCTTGTGGCATGGCTGTATGGATGGCAATGTTGGTTGGTTGTTTTGTTCACTTTGACCCAGACTGAAATATCTCAGCCATTATTGGATTGTTTGCTATAAAATTTGGTAAAGACATTCAGGTTTGACATTTTTGGTTCAGACTGAAATGTCTGCATGGATTGCCATGGAATTTGGTATAGACATTTTATTTTCCCCACAGGGTTAATTTTAATAATGTTGGTTATCCAGTGAGTTTTCACCTAGCACCATCATCAGGTCAAAATTTCTCTTTGTCAAATATGGTAAACATTACTTGATATACATCGACATGTTACCACTGTACCAAGTAAAGCAAGAGAGAGCCTTTAGTATAGCTGTAGACTTAGTCTTGTTATCAGTTGTTTAATTGGCAAACATAATATTGGCCTCTGTATTTATCCCATACTTGGTGATAACCTGTGAACAGTAAACATTAATACACTAATAACTGAGACAAAGTCTTGTTTTTGCCACATCAATTTCACATTACATTTTAGTTTGACAGGAAATGGTAAGACTGGAAAAAATGCATTTCAATGCAATTAAACAATTTTCACTTCAAATACTAGTGTTTTACTGTGACAACACCCTTACATGTAAGTATCTTTTAATGTTGGCTTGGAAAAGGATCACAGCCACATCATCTCATCTTTATTTGCCAATCTTCCTGTCAGCAACTGCCTGTAACCTACTGGAGCAGCCACCTGGACAGGCCCCTCAGGCTAACAGATATGTCAGCTTTCTCCTTGGCTGCAGTTGACTTCCCCTTACCTGGCCTGTGAATGTAGCCAAATGATCTTTGGCTTGAGGTAAGCAAGGGGAGAAGGAATTGAAAGGAAGGAAGTGAAAGCAAAATGAGGAAGGATGGGAAGGAGAAAGAGGTTGAATTGGGAGAACTGCAGAGAGAGACTGAAGAGGAAGTGTGTGTGTGTGTGTGTGTGTGTGGAGGGGGCAACACCTGGGACTGGGCCTTGATCCAGCTTGGACATCTTGTCACACCTGTAGCATCGTCTGTCTGGCAAGCACAAGTGAAGAGAGTAAGGGGGTAGCCATCTGCGCCATCATGCCCTTCTCCAGTCTGCCATGGGGATTTTCTTGTCCAGCCAAATGTACAGCAATCGCCTTGCCGATAGACAACAGCTCCCACCCTCCACCCGTGCATCCCTCCTGAGCTGATTAATTTGTTGATTTTTCAAATTAACATCCTCTGGCTATTGCTAACATAGCTGTTGATCCAAGACAAGGGGACTAAGGAGGTGTTAAGGACAGAATATTAATGATAAACCTCACCATGGAATAAATGTAAAAAGTGATTGAGGAACGCATGTCAAGGAAAATAATCTCCCTTCTAACTGCAAAAATGTGTGATATAAAAAAAGAGTCAAATTATTGTCAAACTATAAAATGTAAAAATGTTTCCATTTTAAGTAATATGAAGATCAGAGCTGACCACCCACTGTAGAATTTAAAGGCACTAATATATTATTGAAAAATGTGTAATATGTTGCCGTGGTGAAGAAAGTGACCGTCTACTGCAGCATATCTGTGTGGTTTTACAGCGTTTGAGGATAGAAAGACATCCTGATCAAAGCGCCAAAAGTCTCTGTCTGGGGTATTAGTAGCACTTCACTGGATGAAGAATCCATCCAGTATTCATTGTGAATATTAATGATTCACCATATATACTGTCTAGTACATGTCATCTATGTTGCTACACCTATCAGCCACACAAGAAAATGTAAAACTGAACCATTAGTAATTATCAATATTTCATCAACCCATAGAGGATGGAAGTGTGTGTATATGTGTGGCTGTGTGTTGCCAGAGTTTGCTGTATTAGAGTGTCCTCTTGATTTCAGAGGACAAAACTGTCCAAAAATACCAGAGGTTTTAGAAGTGATCTGGTGGCATTTCATGTACACATACAGTCAAACCAGGTCAACACCAAGTCACTGTCAAACTGAGCCATAGTTACTAGAAAAATCTTCAGTACACCATTGTGGACTAATGTGGTAATTTGTGTACCTGTGTACGTGTGTTGGGACCATTTGTGTGACCTAAACTGAACTTTTATTATGAAACATGAGCCATTGAACTCTCACAATCCTCCAGGTATTCACACCGATGTCTGAACTCCATCCATGGACCCAGCTTTCAGCTACCATTGGTCTGTGACTAATGTGAGGTCTTTGTGTAACGTAGTTCAGCCACACCGTTAAGTAGATGTAGTTAACATTATGCTCCAAACAGACACAGAGTCTTTCCATGCTAACTAAATCTTTAACTTAGTACACAGATCACTCACATACACCTTGAATTGGCCTTAAACATAGCCACCCACACGGAGAGGAAACTTTAAAACTCCCCTTCATGTGCATTTCTTTGTCTACAACACGGGTCCATGCATGAATTCAACTGTCCTCTAATCAGCTTTGGAATACAGCTTTGAATTGCTGCATCTATAGTATATACATTTTTTATTTTATGCAAGAACTCATGGGCCTTGGTCTTAGCAAATCAGATGGAGTGCATGACCTTGGCCTGTCTGCTGCAAGATGAAAGAGAATTTGTGCCGTATAGTTGCATGGTTTTATTATAAGCAATGCATTTGCCAAAAATAAAAAAAGCCTTATTTACAGTACTTCATTCATTGGAAGAAGAGTGCTTTGTTGTTTGTCCCATGTCATAGAAATTCAGACTTTTCTCAATTTGTACACATATATGATCAAATGTTTAATGGATGCACTTTTGAAATTTGATTTTGCTTGAGTGGTTAAATGTAAAGTTATTGCACTTTCAAAAATCAATCCTTTTTTAGATGGTAGTTTCAGAATAATACATTACAATGAACTTGGCCTTGATGCCCCACTCTAGAAATACATAGAGTTCCTGTATTCCTGCAACATTCCTATGCTGCAAACTTCAGGGAAGTAAATAGGCATTGGCACGCCTATAAGTTTACCTTATATTCAATCTGTCAGGGTCCAATATTGTGGCTATTGCACTTGTAAGTACATTTTAAAATCATTCAGTTCAACTAATTTTGTTACAGTTTTAACTTACCAATACTTACTTTCAACCCACCACAATCATTTTTATTATCAAAAATCAAATGTTCATATAGCTGTGATATTTTCATGTAGCATTCAAATGTCTATGTACAGAATCACCATGGTGATAAACAGCATAGACAACAGCATGTCAGTCAAAATGAACAAGACTGCATAGAAAATGTATGAGAGGCTTATTGAGTTGATCTATATATTGTCGCAATTAGACCAATGTGAACTTTTTTACATTTTCTTATTTATCACATTTGGTGTGCTTCACTTGTGGGTCAGGGTTAGAGTTAAGGTACTTTGTGTCAGTTTTATTAAAAGTAGTGAGTCAGGTGGTTTGGTCTCCTTTTTGAAAATATACTGGTGAAAGAATGGGGCAAATACATAGATTAATTTTACAGTTTTTATATTTGGTAATTTTGTATCTGTTTTGTACATGTATTGACAAGGACGATCAAAATAACATAGATGTGTTTGAACTACACAGCACAAAAATCTCTAGTATGTATTTACAGATACAGCTGTTACAGGTAAGTCAACATTTCTCATATTACTGCATTCGGCATGTCATTATCAATTACTGTATTGAGTAGGGTAAAGAAAAAAGTAGGATATTGCATAATTTGTGAATTTAACCCTGTTAAAAATTTCCATTTATGCTTCCAAATTGTCAGATTGACAATGAGTCTTTGTCAAAGTGCTACTGTTCATGATTTATTTTATTATTTTACATATTTAGTGTTGTATTAAGTGAGCTAGAGATTTTGACTATATGGCATTTACGGTGTTTTGTAAGGTCTATTGTTTATATACTGAATATATTACAACATCATAGGCTGTCTATTGAAATACTATGGCCCAAAATATAACATCAAGTCAGTGGAATGGGAAATAGCCCACGGTTAAAACAAATAGGTACGTGGCCAGAAATACTAAGAAAAGGAACAAATTCACATTTTTTGGCGACTGCATCGCCTAAATCATGTTATCAGATGTGACAGAAATGCTGCAGGCAGTGCTCAATAGAGGGCAATACAAGAAAGTGTGCTGTGCTCTTTTCTTCCTCTGTCCTCAAAACAGGCAGGAGCTGTAACCTCATAAAAATAAATTGATAAAATTGAGTAGGCTACCCCACCTTACTTGCAACATGAGAACTTACAGTATAAATTGTTTTCTATATCAAACAAATCTTCTTTACCAGCCAACAATATACTGGTTGAGAGAACACTTAACCAAGCACTTATCCATAGGGAACTTAAAGGTGGTGTCATTTTTATCTATTTGCTGCCTCTCTGGAAGGTATTGGGGAGGTATGAGCCTGGGAGCTTTGTACAATATTGAAACAGATGAGATATGCCTCTTATTTATAGTCTGGGCAGCATGGACTTGGTATTTCTTCACTGTATTACAGAAACAGTGGTCTCACTCACTTAAAAACACTTATATTATGAATCCCTTTTTAAAGTGCCCAACTGTCACAATTTCCTTGTAAATAACTGGTCCCACAGCTCTCAGAGGAAGCCAAAGCCATAAAAACACACATCCAGAGTCAGATTAATACCTTTACATAACTCCCTCTATCAACGTTGTTTTCTGTGCAGTACTGCCATTAAAGTCACCTCTGCTACACCAAGCCTACTGAGGTAAACATAATGAACTATAGAAAAACTGTGGTCTCTCTCCTAGTACTCTGGAAAGGGAAATAGAGTGGCCAATAGAGTGTCCAAGCTCAGCAGAAATAGGGCAGACTTAACCCCTTTGAAAGTACGTCACTGCCTGGGCCACAGAGTGCGATCACACTTTATTTGAACTGGATAAAACTGAGTAAACCACTTGGTGATACATTTAAGGATAACTCTTCACATACAGTCAAGAGCATCATTTTATTTAGTACAATAGCACTGCAATAAATACAGTTGAAATCTGCTGTTTAGACAAGATTTAGGCGGGTTGTTTGCAAAACAACATACAATGCAAAGCAATGCAATTCCAGACAATGACCTACCTGCTCTTTCTCTTTTGCTCTTAACATTCCACCTTTTCATTTATTCCCTTACTTATTTTCTCTTTTCATTTTCTTTGCATTCTTTGCAATACATCCATTCCCTGTCCTATCGCCTCACTTTTTACGCTTTTGTCCCTTTAGGCTCTTCCTTTATTTCACCCTCCTTCACCTTTCCTTTATCTTTATTTTCAAAGTCTCTTTTGTCTCTTCCTCAGTTCTGCTCCACATTTGATTTATCTGGCTTTTTTGGCAGTTCCTCTCTCCATTTTCTTTTAGCCTCATTCTCTCCCTCCCCTTCATGAAAGGTTTATAGAGTAGACAGGAGAGGCACATCTTGGGTGCTACTGATGGAAGAGACTGCAGGACATTAGCTTGGTGATGTCAGAGTAATTTTTTTTCTCCCTGCTGATGACTGAGAACAGTGTAAGACCTGATGTTAGATCTTCTTTTTTTTCATGAATCCTTGTAGGCATTTCCCATCCCAGTCTCCTTCTGTCTTTCCTTCAATGCATTTCTCACTTTTTCCCCTTTCTTAAATTCCCCAAATAATTACTGTCTATCTGTCTGTCTATGGATGTCTCACAAAAGGAGATACCAATCACTATACCAGAGATCATGGTCTGATGAAGCCAGAGTGACAACATTATCTGCAGAGATGCTATCGTAACATGACCAACAGTAACTTCCAAACTCAGCAGCAACGTCACATCCTGCCCATGAATATCACAAACAGGAAAAGTGAAAATGTGCATCCTTGTTGGGGACTGATCTCTTCTCTGAGCAAATTCTTTGTACTTTTGATTTAATGCCAAAAACAGGAACATCAAATGACTCATAGCGACAACCCTCACCCCATATTCTTTCAGCTTCATGTAGCTAATAGAATATCCTGGGATGAATGGTCATAATCCTTACTTTAAAACTACACAATACATATAGACAGGATTAGCATATACCCATGACCTCTTTATTATCTGCCTGGAGGAAAAAAGCTAGTCCAAACAGGAACTAGGGTAAGTCTAAGAAAAATTGATTCTTGTTTCCAGAATCCTGTCAAGTTTTTTTTTTAAGGAGGCTGAGGAGTGTGAGTCCTTGAAGGTTAGAAAACACACCCATCCTATGCTGTTAACTGGAAATGGGGACCAATTGTGTGACTTTGAAGTGACATGTCAACAATAGTCCAACAGTACCCACAGCATGCAGCATTTCAGGACAAATTTGATCTACAGACGGTGCTTGCTTCTAAGGTGCTTTCTGACTCCCCTCAAAGTCAAAGCTCAAGCCCCCCTGAAACTTCCAACTCTTCCTCTTGAGAAGACACAATATCCTCAGTGCTCATTCCAGCTTCCAACAATGTCACCGGTCAAGGTTCGTATTAAATAACCTCCATTGAACTATATGGTTGATATTCTGACTTCACTCCACAGTGACCAAATTATTTTCTAGAATATCTCCAAAGATCATCAACAGCATCTATCAGTGGGTTCCTGAGTCAGTTACCATCATGAGCAGTACTACCAGCTTCTAGCTATGGCTTTCTGTAGCTGCTTCCATGGCAGATGTTTTCACAATGACCCATCCTGAATCCATATAGTCTTTTGTATAATCAGAGAGTCCAAATGGCATTGTGGGCATAATGCTTGGCCTAAGAATGTAATGACATTTGCAGAAATCTGTAAATGCAAAAAAGGAAGAAGACGAGGGTTATGCAATATAGTAGTAGTTCAATAAGTACAACCTTGAAATGGCCTGGTCTTGACAATTCATCCATACAGAGCAACATCTTCTGTTGACGTCAACACAAAAATAGCAACAGAAGAAAAGCCTCCGACACACTCACTAATGAGGAGGACACCAGAACAGCAATAATAGAAAAATGAAGGAAATTCCCAAATCATATACTGTCACAAACCATGTGACACGGAGGGGACACAAGCCAAGTTAAAGTGCCAATGATGTGTTTAGAAATACAGTGGTGTGAAAAAGTGTTTTCCCCCTTCCTGATTTCTTATTTTTTTTGCATGTTTGTCACACTTAAATGTTTCAGATCATCAAACAAATTTAAGCATTAGTCAAAGATAACACAAGTAAACACAAAATGCAGTTTTTAAATGGTTGTTGTTATTAAGGGAAAACAAAATCCAAACCTACATGGCCCTGTGTGAAATAGTGATTACCCCTAAACCTAATAACTGGTTGGGTCACCCTTAGCAGCAACAACTGCAATCAAGCGTTTGTGATAACTTGATGAGTCTTTTACAGCACTGTGGAGGAATTTTGTCCCACTCATCTTTGCAGAATTGTTGTAATTCAGTCACATTGGAGAGTTTTCGAGCATGAACTGCCTTTTTAAGGTCATGCATCTCAATAGGATTCAGGTCAGACTTTGACTAGGCCACTCCAAAGTCTTCACTTTATTCTTCTTCAGCCATTCAGAGACCCCACAACAACATCCAAAGAACTGCAGGCCTCACTTGCCTCAGTTAAGGTCAGTGTTCATGACTCCACCATAAGAAAGAGACTGGGCAAAAAAACAGCCCCAGACCACTACCACCATATTTTACTGTTGGTATGATATTCTTTTTCTGAAATACGGTGTTACTCTTATGCCAGATGTAATGAGACACCAACCTTCCAAAAAGTTCAACTTTTGTCTCGTCAGTCCACAGAGTATTTTCCCAAAAGTCTTGGGGATCATCAAGATGTTTTCTGGCAAAAATGAGACAAGCCTTAATGTTCTTTTTGCTCAGCAGTGGTTTTCGTCCTGGAACTCTGCCATGCAGGCCATTTTTGCTGCTACATTTTTATTTTTAGCTGTTATCTTTCTTTTTTCCAGCTTTATTGCTGAAACACGTATTACCTATTCATCAGAAAAAGAAGCCATGGTTTGGATCAAAGAGACCTTGAGACGCTCCACCCAGCCAGAACAACCGGACCAGACACCACAGCTGGTGGTGTGTAATCGCCCTGGGAGGAGAGGAAGAGCCGGGATAGGAGTCAAGCTGGCCCAGCTTGGACTTAGGGCTGCTCCTGGCTAATGTCTGGTCTGGACGAAATGAGACTCAGGCTGGCCAAGCAACAGGTCATCTGAAACTGTTGTGACCACATCTTTGCAGAGACCTGTTCCACCAACATCCTGAATCAAATGGGTGGACCCTGTTCCTAGCTGAAGGAGCGCAAGACTCTGGCGGGATGAGGGGAGGCAGAGGTGTTTACATCGATGGTGGTTGGTGCTCATGCGCAGTCAAAGTGGATGGACACTGTTTCCAGATGTCGAACATTTTATGTGAAGATAATATCCGTATTATTATCTTCACTAGCTTGTTGCTGCTGTCTTGCATTCCCCCAGACACAAATGTTCAAATGCACTGAATTATTTCCTGGGTGTATATGTAAATAACTGTTGTGTAATGATATACAAGTACAAGGTATAAGGAGTTTTGACATTTTGGATTCTATTTGCTTTTTTCTATATATTCTCTATTTATTTTGTGTTTTAAATATATTTTATTTTATTGTGTTATTGTTTCATATATTTTGTTTCTTGACTTGACGTAAATATTATATGAAAAAAAAACTACAATTACTCTTTTGTTATTCATCTGGCTTATACATTATTGTTTTCCCTACAGTGTAATTTAAATGTGACCTAAAATTTTCCCTAGCTATGAAAGCAACATACCTTTTCAAAACTCCAGTGCTGTGAGGCACAGGAGACTAAAATCCCCTATTTAATCTCACTATTCAGTTATTATAAGCACAAATGGTAATTGCATGTTTGTATCTTGTTATGTGATTTATTTTGAATTGGCCTTTTTTGTTTTTAGCCACTTTCAAGCCACGATAAGCCTTTCAGATACAGGGATAATCTTTTTTGATCAGATGAAAAAACAAGCTAACAAGAAGAACTCACAGATAAAACCAAAACCAATCCAACAGAATTATATTTTAACATTGGTACATGTTGTGAGAGAGGGATCAAAAGAGAGCAATCTAATCCTTTAGGCGTTTTGGGCATCTGTTCAACTATATTCTCTTTTTATTGCTCTTTCCTCTGTCTCTCTCTCTGTGTGCCACACACATGTATGCTGTGTGTGTGTATGTGTAAAAGTATATTTATATGAATTGATAGTACATACAGAAAGCTGTCCTCTCTCATCATGTTGACACAGCAAGCTACAAGAGCATGGTTATTAAGGACTATAGACTGGCAGATACTAATAGAGAAGCAGCAGATTGTGAATTCCTCTAATTTACCATTCATGTCCCTATTTATCATCTGATTATCACCAAAAGCTCTGTCCTGCTCTAATTAAATATCTTTTTTCTTGCATTCTCTTATCTACTCCTGGTCAAGCCTGGACCTCACAGATGCCAGTACTGTTAGGTGATGTCCTAGTAAATCTTTGAATTACATACAGTACTTGACAATTAAAGACCCCATGAAATGTGCATTTTAACTTCCTGCAAAACTTTTATTTTCTGGAAAACTATGCAATTTCATTGTAACTGCTACTACTGGGTGTAACTACAGTAAATAGTCTGTATCAGTTGTGTTTATTCTCGCCCATTCTGCCTCTCTGTCCCTCCTTTCAGCCACATTCCCACTTCCTCAGGCCCCTGCAACTCTGGTAAGCTTTAGTTAAGCTTTATTGCCATTCTCCACCTGTCCACCAGATGCCCTCTGTCTTTCCCCATCAATCCAGGTCACCTGACTCCCACATCCATCCTGTGTGTCATTCCCCAGTCACCCTGTCAGTACCCCTTTTCCCAGTTGTCAGATTGTAAATGGACTGTACTTGTATGTGTTTCTTACTAAGTGGTCCAGCCACTTCATCTGATTTAAATTCATAAATTAACTAACAAATGGCCATATATGGATATAAATGTGGTACAGCAGTTAAAAAGGTCACCTCAAGAGTCATACATGAACATGTCAGAAGAAAAGGTCTCCTCTTTCTCGGTTGGATTGTAAGTACTATAAGAGCTGTATTTTGCTTCATAACCAGCTGACTATCAGGGATTTCTCAGCTATGTCAGCTTATAATTAAATATAATACAGTTCTAATGCGAGAACACCCATGGACAAGCTCGAAATTATGGACAAAGGTAATGCCTAGTTCCCAATCAAACACCTGTCCTCTGCTAAACAGCAATGTCAACATCGGGTGTGTTAGCTGATATTTGAAAACACATCAGACTACCCATTGCACATTGTGAACACTGAACACACAACTCGATGTCACAGATGAATAGGTAGATGACCTTGACAAGCAAGAAAGTTGTCATTTCTTGCTTTTTCATTGTTTGTACAGAAAAGCAACTTACAATAAGTTCTAGATTCAGTTAGTTGTCTACTGCAAGTGGTGAAAAATACTAGTATACTTAAAATGACATCTGTCTTCCCTTTTCCTTTTTCCCTGGCAACAGAATAATTAAGTCTATGTTTAGGGTTTTTAATTTGGATTAAATATGGGGTCACTTAAATTGGCTTGGAAATGGCTGTAAACATTCACGTTTTGGAAATGACTGAACTGAGTTCGATTCTTCCAAAATGTAACTGTTCTTTTTAAAAATTTGAATTACAATGGGATATTGCCCGAATTCAACCCTGCATCCACAATTTCAACAGTTTTTGTGAACTTTTAATATACACTTACTGAATCCTAAATGCTCTTTAATTAACGTTCTCCAGATTTTGCTGCCATATAAGGCAACTGGTTGCATAACTCTTTCAAAAATTTGAATCCATATTATAACTGGGAGGTTGAAGCTGTAAAATTTGTAAAATACTGTTTGAGTTTTACAGCAGCCTTGTTAAAATGCCCTAAAGCATTATTTTTTAGACCAAAGTAAGCGTATTCAGTTATGTCTTCTGAGGGGTTTCTAATGGAGCATTGCACCTCTCAACCCATGTATGGTTTAGAAGGTTATGGCAAGACTGTGGACGTGGTTAAATAACAAAAATGTCAGTGTATATGCAGGTATAAATTGTACCCAAAATGCTGATTTCTATTTCCCAAAGGACATTTTTCATTTAATTATTTTTACCTTAAGCTGGGTTTGGAGGCGTGCATTTATCCATTTGGCTGTAACCACAATTTTAGGTGGGACTAACAATGTTGACTGATTAACACCTGAGTCTGTTTGAGTCCTTTGTACCTGACGAAATGCCAGTTTGGGCTTGTACTTTTCTTAATGTAATGCAGAAGAAATCTCAAAGGGAGTAGATTACAGCGTTGTGAGTCCACATGTCCTAGTGCATGGATTTCTTTGTATAAGCTTTACTCTAAATGTGTGTTCAAATAGAATGTGAAGCAAAATTAACAGACAGTGCAAAATCATTTAAAGTCAATAAAAAGACATAAACCAAGTTAAAAACAAACAAGATTATTGTAGGTGGCATGATAGAGGATACTGTATAATGACAATCAAAAAGGACAATCATAATATAGTGACAGTCAAAAAGGAGAGGGTCTGGAGAGAGTAAGTCAAACATCGGGAGTTAATGTTTTTTGTTAATGTTTTAGTTCTGAAATCATTCTGTCCCTGCCCACATACACATTCTTCAAAGAAACTCGACATATGTGGATGCAGTGTATGTTATAAGTCAGGGACTGTTTCATTGGCTTAGAAAACACAGACTGCAAAACACACTCTAATGGTCCAATTGTTGCAAATACAGTGAGATGGCAATTTGTTTCGAATAAATACATTTAAGATTTTTCTCTTGCTTTGTAATGCAGGAATAAGTTAAAACCTATTATGTGTGTGTTATATGTGTGTCTATGGATTCTGACAATCAAAAACATTTTCATTTTGCGCACTAGTATGAATTAGCATCATAATTCCTTAGTGTTGTGGTGGTTTAGTGTGATATATATTTACAGTCACAGAGTCTTCCTTGTGGGATATGCGACATAATATGCCAAGAGACAGGTTTTAATTATGATCTCACCATTATGCTGCATGTGCCTTGTGTTGGCTCTGATTAGTGCTTAGGGAATTAAGGCTATAATTGTTTGTGCTAAGCGAACTGTGTGTATGTGTGTTCGTGTGTGTGTGTTTCAGTGATGAGAGTGGTTGGTCACCCATAGGGCTTATGTTTCTACTCTGAACAGAGGAGAAGTGATTTATTTGCTCAGGGCCACACTGTGCATCCAATCCGCATCAAGCACCCTAGGGTGACACCATCATGGTCATCTCTTCTGTAGGAAATGATGCAAGCTCTACTGAATTACATAGGGTGTGAGACCAATAAAATGGGGCCTATTCTTGTCACAGCATCAGATAAGGACCGGCTGCTGGATGCATTGCAGCAATTACTGTAGGCCTGCACTCCACGGCTGTGGAATTGGGAAATGATCATCTGTGAAGCACAGCAGAGTACCACTGCCTCCAGCACAATAACTCAACATGGCCACTTGGCTATGTCAGCTCTGCATGAAGAGAGAATGTGAGGGATACAAAGAGGGAAAGAGAAGATTAGAAGGAGATGAAGAAAGAAATAAAGAAAACAGTTTAATGCTATAAAGAAATCTTATGTTATATAACATATTTCACTATAAATCATTAGTCTGTGAAAAGCACCTAGAGACATGCACACAGAAACACATATTCAGTAGGGGGGGCTGCCCTGGATTAATGTTCAGTACAAAAAACTGACAGATGTAGTAGGCTACATTTTTTATAGTTAAATGTGAAACTTGTGGAAATCATATTACAGCAGAATAAACAATATGATCCATATGATTGAGGATATTTAAACCTCAACAACCAAACAACCTCAGCTGCTGCTGACTTGGTCAAAACTACAAAAATTAAAAGAAAAAAAATCTTAATCATACAGACATATATACCTTAAATATGCTTCCTTTATATGCTTCCTTTCCTTTCCTTTTATTATTAGGAAACACTCCATAAACTTTCATTGCTATGCAGATGATACCCAATTATATCTATCAATCAAGCCAGATGAAACTAACCAGTTAACTGATCTTTAAGCATACCTTAAGGACATAAAGACCTGGATGACCTGCAACTTTCTGATGTTAAACTTAGACAAAACTGAAGTTATTGTTCTTGGTCCCAAACACCTCCGTGACACATTATCTAAAGATATAGTTACTCTAGATGGCATTGTCCTGGCCTCCAGCAACACCATAAGGAACCTTGGAGTTATCTTTGATCAGGATTCATCCTTTAACTCCCACATGAAACAAACTTCAAGGACTGGCTTTTTTCAACTACATAACATTGCAAAAAATCAGGCACATCCTGTCTCAAAATTATGCTGAAAAATCAGTGCATGCATTTGTTACTTCTAGGTTGGACTACTGCAATTCCTTATTATCCAGCTGCCCGAATAAGTCCCTTAAGACTCTCCAGTTGATCCAGAATGCTGCGCCACGTGTACTGACAAGAACTAGGAAAAGAGATCATATTTCTCCAATATTAGCTCTCTGCACTGGCTCCCTGTAAAATCCAAAATAGAATTTATAATCCTTCTCATTACCTACAAAGCTCTTAATGGTCTGGCACCATCGTATCTTAAAGATCTCATGATACCGTATTATCCGACTAGAACACTGCACTCCCAGGGTGCAGGGTTACTTGTGGTTCCTAGAGTCTCCAAAAGTAGAATGGGAGCCAGAGCCTTCAGTTATCAAGCTCCTCTCCTGTGGAATCAGATCCCAGTTTGGGTTCGGGAGGTAGACACCATTTCCAGATTTAAGAGTAGGCTTAAGACTTTCCTCTTTGATAAAGCCTATAGTTAGGGCTGGCTTGGGTGAGTCCTGAATCATCCCTTAGTTATGCTGCTATAGGCCTAGACTGCCTGGAGACTTCCCATGATGCACCGCTTTCCTCTCTCCTTCTCTCCCTCTCCATCTGTATGCATTTTTTATCCCATTACTGCATGTTACTAACTCAACATCTTCTCTCTCCCGTAGTTTTGTGCTTTCTCGTTTCTCTCCTCTCTCCTTCTGTCGCTTTCAGCAGGTATTTCTGCGTCCAGAGCAGGAGAGACTGGATCTGTGGTTGTGGGCCACCTGCTGCCCCTGTGTTCCTGCTCGACAACTGCTACTACAGTTGTTGTTATTGGCTCTGTTACTAATACTGACATTATTTTTCCTATAGCTGTCATTCCTATTATTATTATTTTATTAATATTAACACTATATTTACTAATCTACTATTTAAAAAAAATTTAATTAAAAAATTAAAAATAATTCTAGGTGGTATTTGCATTGTGCCCCCACCCAAAACCTCTCTCTCTCTCAAAACCTGGCAGCGGTGGATGGATGAGTCTGGTTCTGTCCAAGGTTTCTGCCTCTTAAAGGAAGTTTTTTCTTGCCACTGTCACCAAATGCTTGCTCATGGTGGGATTTGTTGGGTCTCTGTAAATAATAATATAATGAGTACGGTCTAGACCTGCTCTATAGGAAAAGTGCAATGCAATAACTTCTGTTATGAATTGGCGCTATATAAATAAAATTGAATTGAATTGAGACTTGGCATGAATGGGCTGATTACCCCTTTGGTGTTTTATTCAACATGTTATTAATGACAACGCGTTATGTTTCAGATACTGTAGATGTCCATCCTGCCAGTCCTTAGAATCAGCACCTGCCAGTACTTTCTCTGCGCAGTGCGTTTGTTGTTATCTCCTCCTCCACAGGTTTAGAGTGGGTTAGTTGTTTCTCTGTACGCACAAGAGGACACAGAGATTCTGTTTCAACAAAATAAGAAAACACTGTATTTACAAAAAGCCACAAAGCAGCGTAAAAAATTTGTGGAAATTCTGCACAAATGCGCCTGGGGATGTACAGATAACATGCAGCCTCATTCTCACTACTGGATTTTTTGATAGAGCCTATTTTTTGTTGGGTTTGGACTATTTAACTAGGTTCTTTTCTATGTCATTAATTTGCTTAATTCACCATATTTTTCGTACTGGAACCAAAACATCCCCAAGCACTTGAATGGAAACTATTAAAATTATGTTTTTTATCAGAGATTATTTAAAAGGTAAAATTATATTTCCACTGTTTCAGTCTGGCCAGTGAGGCCAAAGTGAAGAGATGATAAGGTCCTATATTGGATTTTACTTTGAGGAAAAACAGAATCAGAAGTAAATAAAAGACAGTAAGATTACTGGAAAGAAATTAGTGTCTTGGTCAGTGTGTTCTCTGGTTGAGTTCACCTAGATTAGGCAAGATAAACAGTTGAGAGCTAGCAAAGGGATAAAATAGGAGGATGAAGGTGGCTTTTAAAGAGAGAAGAAAATTGTGGGCGTTACAGCCACAGGAAGAGAACAGATACATAATGTAGAGCTGGAATAATGAGGTAGATGTCTATTTGTATCACCGGAGACAATATGGCCAGCCATCTGCAATCTACCCTCTTTATTGCTGCATATTGGTTCATGCCAATGCGATCTCATCTCCCAGTGGAAAGGTGTGCGCAGTGTTTCTGACAGGCTGACATCCTCCCTGTTGGAGAGGGTTGGTGGGAGCACAAAGGGGGGCGCAGTTGGAGAAGGTTTTAGGTCAATGACTGTATTAGACACACTGATTGATCCTGTGGAGAAAGGTGCTATCACACCTAACTAATAAGCAAGAGCGATGGTTATGTGGGGTGGCCCTCTTTCACTGACCTGGAAAGGAAGACATGAGGGGAGAACACTATGGCTGAATGTGAGATAGAGGAAAGCTAATGATCTGTTTATGCATTTATATAGTATGTTGAATAAGCATGGAAGTATGTAAGTAGACCAATATGTGACCATTGACCTGTAGAGGGAGGCACAGGAAGCTATAATAACTATAGATACTTTCATATAAATGTGACCCATTTAATAACAGGGACTCTATATAGAAATGTGCTATGCAGGGGCTTATTAGGCAAAATAACCCTTTTATGACGTTGAAAATATATACAATTATGTATAATTTCTATGACTATATTAGAATGAAAATGGAACAGCTGTTTGACATTTCATTTTTAAAGTTGTAACCTGCTGTACAGTGGACAATATTCAAATGTAAAATGAAAATGAAATGAAGACTTAACTTGCTATAGAGTGGCCAGAATTCAAATGCAATAGGCAAAACAGCGCCCCCAGTCTATTGCCTTTACATATCACCATGCTCTTTTGGGTTCAAAATGAAAATGAAATTGACTGACTATCTGACTCCGACGGCGAAAACACGGTGGGTTCAGGCAGGGACAGGAGGGGCGTCAAGCGGTAGAGGAGCGAGAGAGAGGTCAGGGTCAGCCCCGGGGTGCCAGGAGTAAAACCTGGCTAGAAAAGCACCTCGGTAACGTTACCGTGTCTTCATCGTCAGAGTCCTGGTTGGAGCCGCTGTAAATCATCTCTGTATTCCATGTCGGCCCTGAAAACCTCCTCCTCTTGGTGGTCCAAAGCTCCAACAACTACAACAATTTATAAAGGCACACGTGTGAGCTAAAATCGAAACCTGGCATGGTAGAACAGTTTAGCATACATGTACATATATCGAAACCACCTGTGTTTTCTCCAAAACTAGCAAGGCGGTCAGTCTCAGCGTGTTTATCTTTATTTTAACATTTAGCCTAGTTTTAAACATAAAGAACAGATAAACAGTTCAAAAATAATGTTTTGCTTATTGCATTTGAATATTGTCCACAGGTTAAGTCTTTGAAAATTAAATGTCAAATGCAGTTTTCATTTTCATTTTCAAATTGTTAGAACATTTCATTTTCATTTTGACTTGAAAATTGCTTGCATAAATGGAAAATCAGGTTACATTGTTTATGTTTCATTTTGAATATTGTCCACTATACAGCAGGTTACAACTTTGAAAATTAAATATATAATATAATAAATACCTTTTCCATTTTCATTTTAATATTGTTATAGAATGCTGATACAAGTATGTGAAAATGAAAATTGGATTATTTAATTTTTATTTTGGAAAATTAAAATTAAAACATTTTAATTTTCAATTTTACATTATCATTTGAATATAGTCCAGTATATGCTTCCATATAATCCTGATACACACATTGTGTATAATAGTGTATGCATACTAAAAAAATACAACAGTTTTCCGTGAGCTGATAAGTTAACTGAAATGCTGTCTTCACCAAGACTATAACACATCTCCTTTTAAGATTTCACGAGGCGGTGTCTCTTATGGGTTGCAATATCTCTGAATCATTTCACTTTTCAAGTCTGCTTCGCATCTAGTAAGCGAGAACATCTGGGCTGAGTGCGTTTGCTTGACAGAGGTAATCTTGCTGCGTGTGGACACTGATGGCATTTATGTGTACATTTTCAGGATGTGTTAGGGAAACCTAGCAGAAAGATGTTCTGGTTCAGACAGAAAGGGAACTTTCTCAAGGTTTCAGAAGAGATGGATAAATGATTGGACAGGGGAGAGAGTATGAGGGAACTATGGAGACATTACAGTGTAACCTTTCTCAGTTTCTTACTAATCAAACATTGTTGTACAAGAATAAAAGTCACAAGCAAACAGTATAGAAAGTATAAGCTAGAAGAGAGAGCAACAGGTCAAGAAAACATGTAGTCAGACAATCAGACAAGATATAAACAAACTTGTTGTTTAGAAAAAAAAAAGGCAAATGTTAAACATTTGACTCAATCTGTCAGTTGTAAATGTCCATTACATTTTGCAGGGTAACTTTGTGGTTCAACTTTGACTTGCTGTAATTATTGTAGTTGTACATGCATAGTTTTTCTTAGCCCAGAATTCTGTTCATAGTGGATAATTCGTCTGAACACGATTTTTCTATTCTTCTATCCAATGTCTATGTTCAGTGGATGTGCAGGATTTGTGTTCTCTTTCTAAGTAGTGTTAAAAAAAGTAACCGTCTAATGCATCTGACGTTGAGGGTTAATGTTCTGTCTCACATCAACAGTTACCGTTGCTATGCTTTATTAATATTTAACCATGACAACCATAAGCCTAACCAAATGGTTGCAGTTGCCTAACCTTAAGCAGAGTTGCCATGTATGTATACTACAGAGATAACAATATTGGCAGTGCAAGTTGAAAAACATAATGAACAGAATACAGCTAGGGTTTTGTTAATCTCTATAAACAGATATCTGCATATTAATGCAGAATCTGTAGGCAAGCAACAAGATTTTGGTATCGGAAGTATTATAGTTTCCTTTTGTAGTCGTAGTATTGTCCAATCACATTTGAGTGGGCTTTGGTTGCATGCAGGTAAACAGTCTGTGTGGAGAACAAAAGAGGTGGAACGTATTGGCCGAAATGCAATCTCGGAACCCATTGGCTATTGTCTGACCACAATTTAGATTTTTATCAATCTCTGAACCCTAGAGATTAGCTTTTTATTAGCTTTTTTTTAAATTTATCTGTATTCAAATCATTGTCAGACGATAGCTAATGGGTTCTGAGATTGCTAAGAGGAAGTCTTGGCCCAGATATCCGTTATTCGTTATCCGGATATCCGCTGGCTACACCGGAAGCTGTGAAACACTGGCCATGGCCCCCAGAGGCTAAATCGTAGTCAGATAGCAGATGGGTTCCAAGATAGGGTTTTGCAGAATCATCAAATTTTTTACTGTCTAGTATAACTAAAATGATCTTATTATAACAGACAGTAATGATGGCCATAGCTACGTTAATTGGAACCAGGTTGTAAAAAAAAAAAATATTTCCTTTCATTTACGGCTGTGTATTCTCAGGTTGGATCTCAGCCTCAGTTTGGTAGCCTGGCTCCTGATTCATAACAGATATCTGTTATACATGGACATAAATCCCATCAGTGCTCAGCAGCACAGGTAGTGAACAGAGAAAACAGCTGCCGCTCACCCCAGAGACCAGATTCAATTCCCCCCAGTTTTAACTGTCAGAGATTGTTTTCTCTTTGTGATCTCCCGCTTCTCCTCTTCTTCTCTTTATGCCTGGATCATTTGTCTTAGATTGATCTTTGCTTCCTCATTTCTCTTAAGGGGGTTTGGGGGTGGGGTAGGAGGTTAGGACAAACAACTCAGAATTCAGTAATCTCAAAATAAGAATATGATTTATTTTCTCAAGAGAAAAGCCAATTGTAAGCTGCAAGTTTTTCCTCTGGGCACTCAAAGCAATAATGGCCTGAATTATAAATTCTACCTTGTTTTAATGCTGCAATTTTTGTAGTGACAGTTTGTTTATGGTCTCATTTTGCTCTTAATATAGATGACATTTACAGTTTATTTATGACCAATTGATAGAGATGTGCCTCTGGTTGTTCTGTCATCACCTGCTCTTGCTTACCCATACAAGAGTGATTTGTTACACAAATGTCACTGGATATCAAGCCTATACAGCATATACCTTTGAGAGCTGCTTGTTCATAATGTTGTGAGGAAGGCCATTTGAATGAAATGCCAAAAATGACCTCAAGTGCAAGCATAGTTGAAGGGAATCTTTTCTCTTAAAAGGTGTTAAATAGTGAAAGTGAACATATGATTGACACTACAAATATGATTTTTTACCAACTGATGTTAAAACATGAAATGTTTCTAACAGGGATCCAAAGTTATAGGTTTTAAAAGCACTACTGGGGGGCTTCTTTTCTCCCTCGACTGGGCTGGTGAAAGGTGACATGTGTGTGATGTCCTGCTGGGACAGTCTCTCATTATTGCCTATGTTGGAACCTTGCAGAGAACCTCACACTGCAATTAATTGCACCAGCCTTAATTATTTCATTATGAAAGCCATTCATCCCTCACGCTGCTCTTCACAGAGAAGGAGCAAAAAAGAAAAAAAAAGAAAAAATGCCTAGATCGATGGTGAAAACCAAGTGAAAGGTGAAGAAAATTTTATAATAATCCCAAAAAGATATGACTAAAAATATGTGTTCTTTCTAACTCTATCCTGCCGCCTGTCTATCTTTTCTCTCTCTCCCTCTGCCCTCTCTTACCTGGTTGGCTGTCCCACTTGCTGACAGGAACTGTCGAGTGAGAGATCTCTCCTGCAGCAGACTGCGGTGACGCCTCATCAGACTTCCAGCAAGCCCTGTGGCCCCTGATGGCGCCACAGCTGGGTGGATGGACATGATCACTCACTCACAGACAGGATTAACCCCCCCAACTGCATCTGTCTTTGCTGTCCTGTTTCTAATCTCTGTCTCCTGGCCTCTGCCTGTCTTCTGGCTTCAGCTTGTCTCTATCCCACAGTGCTCATGTCCATGTCACAGTAGTGCTAAGACTAGACAAAGCAGGCAGTAGCCCAAATTCTTAAGACCACTATTTACTGAGCAGACTTTCACAGTATTGAGGGATTTTGTCGATACCATGCAGGGTTGTGCATTAAAAGTACAACTTGAACTATTACAGCTGTGTTAAACTTGTGTTGTGTAATTGTAACCATCTGAAAATTTTCAGCTGATACTACATTTCAGAGTGTAAAATAATTCAATTTTGTATCAGATGTTATGCAATAGAGCAAAAGAAAAAAAGAATAAGAATAAGCCCAAACAATCCTTAAACTGTACATAAATTCTCTTCCATTAGTTAATGATAAGGCTTATAATAATTATTAATTTGAAATACAGTATACTACATGATCAAAGTTTTTGGGCTTGTTTTTGTCAGAAAAAGAGAGGACTATCATTTGACTTTTACAGCATTAAAACTCTCTGTGATCAGACACTTGTTATCTGCACTGTTACTGAAAATGCCCTTCTTAATTGTAATGTCTATGTGCTGCCTGTGAATCATGCTGTACTAAAAATTCAGTGATCTTTCCCCACTCAACATAAAATGGAAATGAAAAGCATCTGAAAGCTCTTTAATCTGACTTAACTATTCTTGTAAAAACAGCCCTTTCCTTTGAATTTCTCCTAATAAGATTTTAGATACATTTTGGCTCTGTTGATCTCTAATGATTTTCCTTGTTATTGTGCCTTGGTGTCACATAAAAAAGAAATCCCACAGCACATTATACAAAAAGGTTAAACTTTAAGACTAAAACGCATAGCTTTATTTGGTATCAAAGACATCCACACCAGATGGCTTAGTGTTATCAATGACATCACGAGTAAAAGGGTTATCATTAAAAAACCCCAAAAATGTCAGGCGACAACTGGCGATGATTACATTTTAAAAATGCTTTAAAAATAAAATAACATTTAGTTTATTTGGTTCATGAATAATCTGCTTGATAAAAAAATCATTTACATCATTGGTCTGATAAATAAATGTAAAGTGAGCTTGAAAAACAAATACAAAACCAAATTATAAATATATTAGATATAAAAATGCATGGACACAGAGAGAATCTTTAAAATGGTTCCAATGCGATATGCAGCGCTAACTTCAAAGCTTGTTCACGGTTGTTCAACTTCCCGCGGTGCGAGGCTCACATCACCACAATGACATGCATTTCAACCAGCAACATAACACACCAGCACTGCCCAGTCTGGCTGCACTATTCACACCAGCTAAGGCTTTTAGGGTCCCAATGGACACACACAACAATGTCATGCTGAGCTGCTTTGATAGAGACAGCTTACGTTCTATCACAAGCAAAATGGGTTGGGGGAATGAAAAAAAAAACCTGACAAAACACTACATCAAAGTGTGGAAGCAGAACAGATACTCTCATGTGACCCAGTGGTTTGCTGTCTCACACATGCATGCATATTGCACTTCACATGCACGGTTCACATGCAGGGTTTGATGTTGCACGTTTTGTTATGAATAGTCCAAGGTGATATGATTCCTCATTACTGTCCCAGAGAGTTGCTTTTTTGCAAGTGGGTCACCAGGAAAATTGTATCGCTTTTCCTGCTATTTTGATCTTGTTAATGACCAGTGCAGAACAAACAAGATCCACAGACACAAACTTGGTAACCTACATATTCTGCATTATGACCCCACCCCCACTTCTGGGGTAACTGTTGTTCCTTTATCTTTTACTGCTCCATGTAATTTCTAATAGTGGGCTTCTTCAGAAAAACTGAAACATTTTTTTCAGCTTTTCTGTACATATTCTAAGCTAAATGTATAGCTAGTAAAATTTGAACTCTTCATCATTTTAACAAAGATAAAAGAATGAAATAGTTTGTGTGTATTCAGCAGCCTGCCATGAGAAATTGTTTGAGCTCTTCTATGGCCAATACTGATGAGACATTGGTTGTTCATGTACTAGTTTAAAATACATGGAGTTTTTCTCCTGAGTAATATATCTCTGTGCGAACAGGCACTAAGTTAGCGCAATAGGAGGGATTATAATGATTACTATATTCATTAAAAACAAATAAAGGCTGTTATTTTGTAGAAAAACTACATACATTTTAAGATGTGTAAAGTTGGAATACAGAAAAGTAAAAAATCTCACTAATGCAATTTAAGGACTAATTATCTTTAATTTAAAGCCCAGCATAGGCAGCATACATTTATATCCCTCTGCAAATGCTTCCCTCCAGGGATGCACCACCTGTCTGGCTCTCTCCAGCAGTCTCAGCTCGTCAGATGTTTCACCCATGATACAGGAACTAATTGGGCATGAAGGTGACAAACCAAGAAGCATCCTGTACAAGCCCTCTGCAATACACACCTGTCATAACAGAGCTAAACTCAAGAATATGGCGGGTAAAGTACCCAACGCTGTGTGTAAAAGAACTTGTCAAACTGATAAAATTAATAAGCGGTCTTCAAAAATGAATGTGGATGTGTGTACCTAACCAATAAAAACATCAGACTGATTTAAAATTTTGAATCCAGCATTGAAATTCCTGTTGAATTCTCCTTTTTACCAAATATTAGGAATGTAGAGAACGGCACTGCAGAGGCATTGCGAAGAATTAAGTTTAATATGAGTCCATGAAGTTCGACAATACCTGACCTGACCCCTCTCAGTCCCAACACACTCAACTGACGTCTTCCTTCAGTAGACTGTGAGAGTCAAAATAGAGGTTATTTAATCAAACAAGCAGCCTAGTAATATAACTTGATGGAACCTGTCACCCAAACCTCTTCCTACAGCCTTATTATCAACCCAAGACTGTCTTTGTAAACAAAATGGCTGAGGTGTGAATGTTGAGTGTAGGTTACTTAGGATTTATGTGTGTCAAACAAAACAGTATTGCAACATCAAATATTCATAGTCATCTGTGATCAGCATTGCACACACCGCCATTGATCCATATGGAAAATACAGCTGCCAGTAACAGACCTGACCCATCACTGGCAGCAGAAATAAGAGTGAGGGACGTGGAGTGCAGGAGCAATTTGCAATCACATGGAGAAAATACATGAATTTCCTGGAGTGGAGTGTGAAGGTGAAAGATGTTGCGCCTACGTGAAATTGGAAGCAGACACAACTCTTACATAAATATGATCCTTAGACAAGTGGCTTTCTCCATCCTGACAGCTTATTTTTTGGGCAGACAGATGAGCGATGTTTCAATGGGTGTGACAGGAAGAGAGTGGCTGACAGTGGTTTTCAGCATTTTCCTCGATGCTATGTGGACAAGAGAAGCCTTTTTGCAGAGAGATTGAGATGGAGGGAGAGGATATGTTAAGTGATGGAGAGAGGTTTAATGATTGAAAGAGATTTCTAGAGGAGAAAGTATTTTGGAAAGAGGTTAAGCAAAAATGGGAATGGGGCTACGAAGAGGGACATCACAGGTTGGCAGCAAGCCACAAGCATCCTCTCCAGGTTGCCACCATTTTCTCTTAGACTAACAATCTGATGCAAATTTCTTTTAGATGTGTTCAGTATTGACCTATAGTAGAGGACTATTTTGCATTCCTCATTTGCACATAACCAGCAATAACAAAATACAACCCTCTGCAAATATAAACGCTATTTTTCTACTTACATTATGTTTAAAGGTACATACAAGAAAATGGTTTTACATTCTACACTAGACCTTATATGAGCCCATTACTAATTACCAAACAATGTCATCTTAATAGTTTGTCTCATCCTCACAGATAATACATTTACTTGTTACTTTCAAAATACTCAAGGTCACCACAGCAGTAACTAAAAGCATCAAGCCATTTTGACAAACTGTTAAAAGCACAGTACATAAATGTTATAGAAGACAGCATGTCTGCCACAGTAAAGGACAGGTAACCGCACAGAAAAATAACAGAAGACAACAAGAGAGATAAAAGTTTCATCAGAGTAAATAGGCCAGCTTAAACCTGTCTGCTCAGAGGCATCATTTTAATGTTCTTATAGTGTTTGAAAAAAGGAGGAGTTTCAGAGCTCAGGTGCAGTGAAGCTGAAAGGCAGAGCTTTAAAGGTGATCCTAGTATTATGCATGCTGGCTCACTGGCTTGGCTTACTGGGACACCTAAATGAAACAGAGCGATCGTTAATGTTGTTAGTAACACCTGTGCTTTATCTGCTATGACTAGTCAAAATGTCTGCTGTGAAAAAGGCCTATTGGCAGGACAACAACATTTGTCAGGGCCCTCCTAAATTGTTTTCTAATGTGATACCATTGTGGTTAAGGTTTGGTTAGCTTTAGGCACAAAATTAAGATTAGGGAAAAAGTGTGTTTTGGGTTAGAATTAATACTTGGTTAAAGTTTGGGAACAATTGTGATTGGGGTTGAAAGAAATTGGTGTTGACTGTCGTGTGTTCTGCTGTGTCAAAGTCCACAGTTTTTTTTATCCATCCATCCATCCATCCATCTCAACCTCCTCCCTCCCGAACTTTGTGGCTCTATAACCACGTCACAATGTTTCATCCTTTGTTCCTGATGGACAAGAATCATGGACAAGAATCATAATTCCTCACTCTAAGGTGAGAGTTATGGTTAGGATGAGGCAACTAAAACATTTGGTTAGAGTTATTAGTGATTAGTGAAGTGATTACAGCTAATAAAAACTAAACAATAATTTATGATCAGTGATGGGACGTGAACTCAGGTCTCCTGTTCATGAGTCTGTGCCACTGACATAAATCATGGGTGGCAGGTTTGTCCAGCATAATTCATAGGACTGTGTGACCATAAAGGCTAACATTTCCATTGTTTTCAATCAGTTGTTTGTATTTGAATATGTACATTTGTATTGTATTGTTTAGTCTGCTCTAGAGGACAGTATCATAAAGCTCCCTATGAACTCAGAAGAGATGGATTGTTTGTATAATTATCTGACTGATTACATAATATAGTAATATGAATTGGAAAAGATGTATGTACAAGTGGGTCCTGTACGACCTGCAGCGATACAGTGGCTCACTGTCCATAAGGGTAAAAAATAACCAATTGACAGATAATTGCTATAAATAATTTTCTCCACATCCACTTATTAGGATGTGTTTATTTTAGGAGAAGTCAAGGACACACATGATGTATCAGTTAAAACTAATAGGTATATACAGAGAAAAAGGAAGTAGTAAGAAACAGACTAAAAGCATCTCTATCTCAATATTAAATTAGAAGAGTAAAGAGTAAGTGAAATGAACAATATGTGGGCTTTATCACCTATAAAGCACTTTTTCACAGACTTCTTGTTTTCAGTAACACAATTAATGTAATTTATAGTTAAGTGTTACAGATTTTAAAACTTCTAATGTAATTTTCCTATGGCTTCATTTTGATTTGCCTAAACAGTTTACAGTGTATATAGTACATTGTAATCTTTAAATAATTTCTTCGTTACTGATGCTAGATAAATTACTGTTTAGTAGGAGGATCTAAATGAATTGTAATTTGCATGAAAAGGTTATATCTTGTTGATGTTTCATCTTACCTAGTCATATGGAGTCAGAGGACTGTAACCATCAATGGATTGTCTTCACAAAGCACCCATCAACAGGCATTTTGAGAGATACCACTGGTCAACCCTCACAGGAAAGATATCTGCTTATATCCTCAGTTTAAACCAGAGCCAGCTGCATATTGATTGACTGATTAAGATGTTCCTTAGTGTCTGTGTATTCTATGAACTATTCACGCTTTCACTGGCTCAAAGACTGCTGTCTGCCTGTTGACCTTACAGGGGTGAAAAAGTAACCTCCAATGCGCTTCAGCTGGCTTTATTTAAAATTAATGTGGAATAGTCTTTTGTTTTAATAGACAAGAGGTACTATTGATGTTTACTTTTCACATTATCTTGATGTGATCTGGATGAGCAATGAGAGTCATTTCAATGCAGGACGAACCGAGCAATCATACATTTTAATAAACGATTCTGTCAAATGCATGGTTTGAGAAGAATGCATTTGAAACTGTAGATATGCATCAAGGGAAAATATGACTAAGCCAGCAGCCTAACCCAGTGTTGCTGAAACAGGAAAAATACCCTGTCAGTAATTTAGAATGTGAACAGTTTGTTAGAATCCGAAAACGATGGCTGCAGAATAATTATTGTTGACAAGTCGATTGATAGAGTGTTGGGCTGTTGACAAATTGCAATAACAAAATCCTGTTTCTGTCAGCCACTTTTGTGTATTACCATTTCCTTTCATAGGAATAGAACATTCTTAACATAAAAATTGACATGTGAATTGATACAATCTGTCATTTACAATAAATTTCATATTTGTCAAATTCAGAGATTTGCACAAATGGCATTTTGATAAAAAAAAAAAAAGATGTTCCTGTTTTATATAGGAATGGTTGATAATATGAATGTCACTGTCATGGCTTTAAGCAAGAGCAATGGGCTATGCTGTGGAACTACTGGACTGTTGAGACTATTGTCACACACCAAACAGACCGTCTGTCTGGAAATAGTGTCACACCCTCACTATACTTTCTAACAATATTTTCATAGTTTCACCACCTTACCAGGTAGCGAAGAGTACTGCTTCTATTTGTGGTTCAACCAATCACGTTGATGACTATAGGCTTAATGACCAGGGGTGTATTTTCCAAAATGTTGGCAGAAGTACCAGTGATTGTTCAAAGAGTTTCCTGAAACTATTGTGAACAGGTGGCAAATCAGCACACAAGTTTGTACCAAAATAAAAATAATGAAGGCACAAAGTTCTAATCAACTGAAATAATTAATAATTAAAGTCTGAGTTTAAGATTTTTGTTAAGTATGGAATAGTGGAGTTCAAGTTTGTACCTGGGGGAGGTGGATCTTCCAGTTTGGGTAAGTAAGAGCTCTGCCAAGAATAATTCAGCAATCTCCACTGGACTCAATCAAGTTGTCGTGAGGGGTGCTGTATGGAGGTATGTGGACCCAAAAGCAGATGACGAGGAAGCAGTCTCAGGGAAAAGTAGCCAGATGACTACCGTGTTTATTGTGGGGTGGTATGCAGGCAAGAACAGGCAGAGGTGAGCAGACAGGTAATGAGCAGACAAAAGGCAGATAAGTACCGGATAGCATGGGTGAAAGTAGGGGAGTGAGTCCAAGGTGAAAACACAGTTCACAGGGGAGCAGGCAAAATCCAAAACAAGGTTTACAGGAGAACAAAGAATCCGATAGTCAAGGGCTCGGCAAGGAACAACACCATGTGTACAACAATGATCCGACACAGAACAAAGAAAAGACCTAGACTAAATACCCTAGGGGAGGTGAGATAACAAGACACAGGTGCCAACAATCAAGGGAGGACCAACGATCAAAACTGGAGGGAAAACACAGACAGGAAGTAAAAACACAAGACACACAAGGGAAGGAGACTACTACAAAATAAACCAGGAAGTGATACACCTAAACTACCACACAAGTAGGCTATTGTTTTTGTGGAATATCTTTCTTTTTTATTTTTGCTGTTAACTTAACAATTTCAGTCAACAAAATTAGCATTTGAAAAAAGGTTTGTTAAATTTTATTATGTCAATTGAATTTCAACACATAAATTATACATCAACATTCAGAATGAGTAAAATGAAGTTCCCCAATAAATGAAATAGACAATGAAATATTAGAAAATGTCTTAATGCTACTAAAATACTTCAGCAAAATAACATCAGCACTGGTGTTGATGTTATTGACACAAAGTGCTCCCATGATGAGGACCTGAGCGCCCCCAAAGGGACAATTAGGAGCAATGAGAGAGTTATGCTGACATCACTGATCTGTAGAATAATTAACACCTCTGCCCTTCATGTTATCCCTGAGGAGAGACCTTCTTCACCACAGTGGTGCATAAGGCTGCTGGAAACTTTTAACACCACTAAACACATGCACAGGCACACATACATTGTTGTAAATGTTCAACAACAGACACACTAAAGTCACTCAAGACACTCTTGCAGATTAGTTGCCTGTAAATAACATGTAGAGTGACATGTGGAATATATATGTTGACACATTCTGGAGATTTCCAGTAAAAACAGTTGCTTTGTCAATTTAAAATCATGTTCTTAGTTTCAGCAATTTAGGGGCTAAGGGGCACTTTGAGGGAGTTAGGCTTTGTGTGTTGTTTGCTTTGTTAGTTGGGTCATTTATATGTACCTCTTTGTGTTGCATTGAGTGATTAGTGTTTTATTTAGAGTTTGGTTGCATTTGCCATCAGTCCATCAGTTTATTTTTGAGTTATTTTTTATAGTTATTCTGTCCTGTCTGCCCCTATCTGTATCTGCATCAGATAACAGCAAGCAACATTCTTTAATTACTCAGCGGTTCACCTACATTTGGTCAAAATTAGGTGTGTACTTTCTAATCAATATGGCAAATGCTTGAAAGAGGTCCAAGTTCAGACTCCATCGCTGTCTGGAGACTGTCCGCCTCCAGTCCAGCCAGTCAATGCTGACTACATTCCCCAGGCACTGTTAGTCACCTCTCAGTATGACATAGTATTCACTGCCTAAGTAATAAAAAGTACTTCCAAGACCATTAAATTAAACTTGACTGTTTTGAAGGCATAAGAAGCTATTTGAACAATATGTTGGATATTTTAAAAGTCACAAACACAGTTTGCCTTCAGCAAAGTTACTTGCTTAAATCAATCACCACACTCTGCAACTCGAGCCTCTTGAAATACTTTATTATTGTCCATTAAATACATTCTCTTTCTACCTAACACTTATGGGATTTACAGATAACATTTTAGATGGCCTTAGTGACATGTAAAATGTTGACTGGATGTTTTTTTTCCTAATAAAAACATGTAGAAACTGAAATCTTGAAATTCTGATATGAATTATTTCCATTTTCTTGAAGGCAATTGCTGCCCCTGACAGTTCCAATATTTATGACAGCTTTTGAAAAATGCATGTGGGCAAAAAATGACTTACCTCTGGTGTAGTAAATAAAAATTACATTCAGAAATATTAACAAAAAAAATCCATCACTTCATTTTTGTTGGACATTTGGGATAAAAGCAGGATGAATTTGAGAGCTTTAGAATAGAGAAAATCTTCTCGTGGAGTAATAGTTAGTGTCAGCCACAAGAATAGGCCAGAATGGTATGATAATATGCATAACAGAAAAGAACAGCCTCATAGGTACCCAGTGACTTTTTGTCAATTTAGCAAATTATATTTCCATTATTTTCTTTTCATTCCACTTTTTAGAATGGTTGGAAAATTAACGAGGGATATACCCGCAATACAATTTGCCGTGAAGCACGTTTTTTCCCCCTGCTAATCACATTCCTCTTGAAAGATATAGTGAGAAACAGGGGGAATAAGGGAGAGAGATACAGAGAGGGGGTGTGTTGGGGAAGGGTGTGCAAAGGGAAATGTTGTGGGGTGAGTTAAGAGGACCCTTGGCAGCAGCTTTAAGAGTCATAGATAAAAGTGAGGAGGTAATGTGACTAGGCTGAGCAGGTGAGGATCACTGAGATCAGCCTAGAGGAGAGATAATTACACAGAAGCACAGGGATTACCATGATTCTAGATGAAGAGGAAAAGCCATGCAAAGCATATTATTATGATGAGAGGAAGTAGAACTAGATTTGTATATAATTCATCCTCTGTGGCAGCATGAGAGGGGAGGATTGAAGAACTTATTTATCCCTGGAGGAGTTCAAGGTATTTAGGGCTAAATAACAAGCATGGAGACATCAAAGGGTGTCAGCCCACAGAAAGAGCTCCAACCTTGCCAAATACCATGAGGGCCGCAAGATCGGTAAACAGATCTATTAAACATTGAGATCATTCATTCTATGTATTCTTTTTCTGAAAAATATAAACAGAAATAGTCATTATTTTTACTAGTCATTTCCGTGAATATTGATATTCAGGGTTATGCCTACTATTCACTTTCAGCTATATAGAATGCTGAGAGATCAAAAATTCATACGTACGTGGTACGTAATATGTGTTAAAATATTCATATGTGATTCAGCCCAGGATCCCAGCACTTGTGGTTTCTCACATTAAATGCAAAAACCAAGAAGCTATGGTGATATGATACTATGTAACATGGTTTCGCTCAAAGGAAGTGAACAAGCTTTCACACTTTTATCACAGTTTCAAGGCGTGATCTAATTTAAATGTTTACAAACAAATGTTTAATATTTGTTGTGTAACATTTTTACCTACACAGTAGCTGCCTGGCTCATACAATAGAGCATTATTGCATTATTACCTTTACGCATTTCTGCCAGCTGTGCTTTTGTCAGCATGTAATTAGCCATAGTGGTGGGCAAATTAGTCTCAGAGGAGTGTGTTCATGCCCTGGCTTGATGCAACACAGACTTCTAGCACAGAGTATATAGATTTTCCACATATCTACATTTGTAGTGATGTTATAGACCTAATTATGATAATTTTTCAGTTACTTAATATGGTCATACATCTTGGGTTTCTTGCGTAAATCTCCATATCTTACCTCAATTTTATGATACAGTAATATCAGGCTACTTGACTTCACATAACAACAAAAGGCTATTACAGAAGAAATGCATGTGAAAAATACTGAGCCTGAATTGAAAATATTCAACATTCAGCAAATTCACATAGCTACTTGACTTACACTGAAGATGTACACATAATAGAGGGCAGAATAATAGGGCATAATAGAGGACAGTTACAAAAAATGTGGTTGAACTGTGTTGGTACTAGACAATTCACAAATGCTGCACTTTAGTAGTCATAAACTACTCCCAAAAAGTAGTCGACTAGTCAATTAATCGCGGTAGATATATCATATTTTTTTCACCCAATAATAATGATCAATTGTCGTCAAAAAGGTCTCAAATACAACCAGTAAAGGGTTAACTAATGAAGGCGGGACCAACCTAGGTGAAACAGCAGAGTTTACTTGTCTGAGCTGTAGATTTTGTTTTACTGCAGTAACAATGTGACTGCTTTCTTGCTTAAATTCTGTTTATTTAACATGACATAATGTATAAAATGTATGTACAACTACCACCAAAGTTATGTCCACCTTCAGTCGTTAGAAGGCCATCTGGAAAGCTCTAAATAGGCTACTATGATGCACTGTGATTACATGCTCAAACAGTTTAAAATACAAGATCAACTTTGAATATAACCTGTGAAACTACTGTAGCAATCTCGCCAATAAACACATGTCCAGAGGTTGCATAACGTTTACGAATGTATTGGCTTATTGCAAACAGTGTCTGTTAAAATGCTGTATAATTAGTACCAATTCATACTGCAGCTCTGTGTCACTTTACTTTGAGCAGAAAAATTCTGTTAAGAGTTAAGTCCATGCAGTCAGTACTGCTGGCATGTAACCTGCAGTGGTGTCTCAGCTGAACATCACTATTATTAATACATAACCCACAGGTAAATGCAAAATGTACCTAAGGAAATAACCCAGCTATGGACATTTTCTCTTTAAATGTGTACAGCACAGGGAACCAGTTAAAATGGAAACAGTACAACAGTACTGTTGAGATACTCACTGACAGTGGCTATCTGATTTAGAAAGACTAAAAATTAAATTGCAGACAGCATTGTTTTATTCATGATGGAATATAGTGCTGACAGTGACAAACATATAAACCTGTTTTATAAATATATTTATATTGTGATAGAGAGGTAATAAGATTTATTGCAAATTAGTATTGCAAGTGTACACTGAAAAGCAGGAGTGCATGAAGCATTGTGAAACACCCCATGAGGAAACTGGATCTAAAGGTCTCAAAAAAAGTTCTACATCAGGTAGAGAGTGTAGGTTATGCTTTAACAAAAACTCAGTGACATCAAAGTTTGTGAAATATTCTAATGCCCTAAAATGTCACCAAAGTCCTGACAACTCCATCCTAAATGAGGCTTGCGAGGTGGATAAATATGCTTTCATTTTTCATCCTCTGTCTTGCCAAGGCGAGCAAACTATCCTCCATTTGCTAAGGTCTTTGCCAATAAAGACAGAAATTTGATATCTTAAGATAACAGAAATGATATTACCCAGAAGCCATAACTGAGTCCTGTCAGAGGGGAGACGGAGTGAGTGATTGCCCCCAGTTATGCAGGAGCTGATCTATCCCATTAGGCTTTGGTGTAGGCGCAAGCCCAGAGCTTGTGCCGCGGAGGCTCACTAGCGGTTATTGCCTGACATGAAAATTCTTCTTCAAGTGTAAAGTGTCAGAAAGTAGGATTGATGCTTCTGCTCATTATTGCTTCTGCATTTTGGGATGAGAAAGGTAATATTAGCTTGGAAAAAAAATATGAATTGCAAAGTCATGTGATAGATATTTCTGGGGACTTTGTAGCAGTTGAGACTTCAGCTGATATAAATGAAAGGGTACCATAATAAACAGATAATAACCATATGAAAGAACAAAACATATAACAACATAGCATATATGTAGGTTGCATGTTTTACTATATTTCAGTAATCAGCGAGTGACAACATTCACAAACTCTTTTAAAACAGCTTTCAGATACACACAGACCTATATATAGTACATACATTCTGGCATATATTGTAGTAATATAAATGGCTGCTGGATGTTGGGAGCTCTGAAGAGTGTTATGACCAATTTATCTGCTTGATGTGGTCCACCCTCTGTGGCCTCCAATCAGGCCATATTTTTACATGGTAGAGTATCAGCACTACCTCAAAAGTGTTGCGTACTGGAGTCTGCTTCTGTTGCAATGAACAATAGGATGTGTTATAGAGAGGTGGAGGACAGGAAAGGTCCCAGACAAGTCATTTGCAGGAAATATGCTTTATTTACACTAACAATTACTGTTGCTGTTTGACTTTTCACCTTATTTATGCACACACTGTGTACACAGGCTTGAAGTACCTTCCTTGGAAAAGGAAATCAGGTATCTGCAATAACAGAAGTAAGAACTTCCAGATTTCTGGATTGCTGATTTTTTCAAATGTATTTTATTTGCCGTTGTTGTTCATTGTAATGGGGTGACAGCAGACATCTACTGCAGACATCTTCAACCCTTGCCAAATCAGAATAAAATGGAGAGATAGGATTCCCAGTAAGAGAATAAGCATATGACCCTTTAAGTAAGTTAGCTCAGGCTAAGGTCTGGGTGCTATCTGTATATTTTAGCCCATTTATTGTATATTATTACATTTTCCGCATATCTACATTCAACAAAATCATGAACAGACTCTAATTGGTACAATATACACAACAGATTTGGGCTTTCCTAAAGGGGAAAACTGAAGACTTGTAGTAACAGTACCTCCAATCCCCCTTGGATTAAAATTACCTTTTAGGGTACATTAAGACATACAGTATTCACAGTACAAGACACAGTGCATACATACACTACTGTCACATTTCTCAAGCTCAATTAAACTTCACTGGCTTATCTGGTAACTGGTATAGTTATGAAACAATGGTTGCATAAAATCTTGCCTAATATTAACATTTTAAAAGGTGCAATCTAAACAAATACTTTATAGTTCTAAGTAGTTTGAAATTGTTGGCTGAGAGATGTCTGGTAAAATATAGTTCAGGCATGAAAAAAGTCATTTGAAATATGACACTGAACCAATGAATTTTGAATACAAAATATTTTAAAGATTTTAAAGACGTATAAAAATGTTTTGCTTTGAATAACTTGTGTCTCATATGTTTTTTCCCGCAAAATTGTTAATATAAAATAGGGCTTCTGTTTACATCCTCATTGTTTAAATAGAATTGATCCAAAAGTGTCAATGGGGCCCCCTATGGGTCAGATCAAGACACTTCCACTAACATTGTTCATGCATTGTTCAAAAGTTCAAGCTCTTTTTCTAATTCTTACCTTTACCATTTACACAAATTTTTGAATCAACTAAAAAATATGCTTAGAATTTAACTTGACAAATTAATGCTGACTGTTTTTTTAAACCATAACATTGTCAGTTGTCTTGACATCATTTCAGACACTGTTGGAGCCAGACGCTGCCTACCAATCAAAGACAGCAAAGACAGATGGGAGGTGGAAGGAAGCCCCAGGGGAAAGGCCTTGTGTTTCAGTTTCACTGTGACAATGGAGCACATGCACTTGGTATTGTTGCTATTGTTCACTCACACAGTGTGCATCAGCTGACCAGTAAACTACATCACATCCTGTCTTAGAGCTATTGATCTTGAGTTACAGGGCCTCATGGTATTTTAACGGATGAAGAGGTTTCCTTGGCATTCTGCTGATGTGAGAGGGGCCCAGTGACTCTGGCGCCTGGTAGTTGCATCATTCAAACAGGAACAGGAAAGTGATGCTTGCCTTTCCACCAATCATATCATGATATTGTGCTGTTTTGTTATTTTAACCAATCAAATATCTCGCTATAAATTCAACTGTTTTATAAATTTCTTTTTTACCCTGAATGACAGAACCCGTTTTATCACTGAAAGCCTGAAAATGAACACAGCTTTAAATGCCATTATAAGGGAGGTGATGGTAAAGAAGGTCACTGAAAGATCAAAATAAAATAATTGAGTACCTCATAATTTGAGTAAGATTTTATGAAATTATATTCTCCAACAAAAGGTAAAACTCAAAGCATTTAATGTCAAAAGAGCTATGGAAAATAATTATGAGTCAGAGGTGTGTATTTTAATAATTAACACTATTTTGGGTCAAGCAACACATTGGTTAACACTTACCTGCTTAAATAAATGGCTTTAACTGGAAATTGTCTTTGTGAAAGTTTTTTTTAACAAATATGTTGCTTTAGTAAAAATAATATTCATGTCACATAAGATTACTTTAAAGCTGTTTACATTCAATGGCTTGTCACTCTCTATCAAAGAGTTTGTAATTTGACCAAGGCTGTAAAATTTTTGTTGTATATACACATCCTACCCCCTTTGTTGTGTTCTGTGGTAGTCAGTCAATGCTGTTAAATTTAAATTCCTCAATTTAAATTGTATGGGCGGTTTCAATAGGCAGGCAGCTGGGTTTAAGAGTAATAAAAGCAGCTTGGGTATTGAAGAAACCTTTTTGAATGTGAGAGGTTGCACTGCTGGACTGCTTTCTATTGTTGACCATATGTAAGTGTGCCTCACACACACACACTTTTGGGCACAGGCCAGAGGGTGGTGTCAATAGCCTCACTGGGGGATGGGCACTTTCTATCGTTGAAAGTAATTATTTTCTTAAAGGTTGTTACATGGTCTTTTTAAGAAGGGGTTGGGTGTTGAGAGGTAATTTAAGGAAATGGAATTTATTTCTGTTGGTCTAAGGGAAAGTTTTGTCGTTGGGAATTGCCAGATGTGGGTTGAGAACATCTTGGAACAAGAAAGTGAACAACAGACATTGGATACCATTGTTGTAATAGGAGAAATCAATCAACATTATATCATTTTTATTTAACACTAGTTATTAAAAGGGTTTTAGACTATTCAGTACATCATGATAAAAATACATAGTCCTAAAGGAAGCATGATATTAGTGCCAACTTGCCACAGGCGCTAGAAGGAACGATGAAAATTATCAGTACAAAAATACCTTAGGATTCGCAACAGCCAGACACTTAGAAGGTTTCTAAGATGCTACCAGGATGCCCCAATACTGCCACACACCTAAACACAACAAAACCACACATTAGTGACAGCTGAGGATGCACACCATTACCACATCACACCACCACATGCAGTGAAGGTGAGAGGGGTGCCACCAGTACATCACCCTGTTCGCCTGACAGGGACACTACAAAAAGAAGGGAAAAAAGAAGTAAAAAGGACTGAGGTCGAATCCCATTATAGCGAAAGACACAAAGACACAAACAATAAACATGATGAAAACCCTAGCAGTTGGCACCAACATTCCCGCAAGCCATCCACCTATTAGCTGAATCCAGTATAGAATAAAGGCACAGACAGCGGCACAAAACATACAGGTAAAAGACAGTGACTATGACGACCTGAAATGACAAATATTCGACAACCAGTTAGTACATATAGTGCAAAGCGCACTATATATAGTAGCTTATAGTGTAGATTGTTTACCTCATACAATGAAATATCTGGAAACCCAGATCTGGCTCCACAGTCAATGCTATCTCAAGCAGCCTCAGGACGTTCAAGGAAACTGCAGCATACAGACAATATACATTATACACAAAAAACTGAATGACTAAACCACAAGGTAACTTTTACCTTGGTCGATAACCAACCCCCAAAAGCCTTTCCTGTTATAAGCTCCAGCTCAGCAGCTACCTATACATATGCAAAATGTATTGAGTACTAATATCACCCAATACCATGTGTTGTCAAGCATTTAGACTTATTATTTACTTATCGTACCTTCAAGACGGATTATCCAGCCTACAGGGCCGGCAACAGGGTGTTTAAAATGCCTGTAATATAAAGGCAGAATTAATCAATACAAGTATTTAAACATGTTCATCAAGGTTAAAAAAGGTCCACTTTAGAATGTACTGCTATATGCCTCTGGTTAAAAGGCAGCCTGTGACCACAAGGACAGTGAGGAGATGGTCAGAAGAGGCCTATGAGACACTTCAGGGATGTTTTGAGGTGACAAACTGGGATGCACTCCGTGAGCCTCGTGGAGAGGACAATGAGTGCATTACTGGCTACATTAACTTCTGTGTGGACTGCAGTGTCCCAACTAAGATGGTCCATTGTGATCCAAATAACAAACCGTGGGTAACAAAGGACATCAAAGACATCCTGAATGTCAAGAGGAGGGCCTTTACGATGGTAATAGGGAGGAGGTGAGGGAAATCCAGGCTGACCTGAAGGTGAAGATCAGGGAGGCCAAGGAGAAATACAGGAGGAACAACATGAGAGAGGTCTGGAGCGGCATGAAGAGCATCACTGGCTTCAGACCGAGTGGCAGCAGAGGAGTTGAAGGCAGCTTGGACAGGGCCAATTAACTTAATCTGTTCTTTAACAGGTTTGACACACCGGCTCCTGCTCATCCACCCTGTAACTCAGCTGCTGTCTGCCCTCAGACTCCTCTGAGTCCACTGCTCCCTCCTCTTCCATCTTCCTGGGAGAGTCCTACTCCCCCCTCAACTGGCTCTCAGGCTAACGGCCCTCTCCAGGTTGACGACTCCCCCCCTCCCCCGCCTGTAACCTCTGCTGTGTGCCTGACGGTTGAACCGCACCTACACCCACCTGGACAAGCCGGCAAGCACGGTGAGGATCATGTTTTTTGACTTCTCCAGTGATTTCAACACCATCCGGCCAGCCCTGCTGGGTAAGAAGCTGGCAGCGATGCAGGTGGATGCCCCCCTTGTGTCCTGGATTGTTGACTACCTGACTGGCAGACCACAGCATGTGCGTCTGCAGCACTGTGTGTCGGACAGTGTGGTCAGCAACACTGGGGCCCCTCAGGGGACTGTCCTCTCTCCCTTCCTCTTCACCATCTACACCACAGACTTCAGCTACCACACAGAGTCCTGCCACCTTCAGATGTTTTCTGATGACTCTGCTGTGGTGGGATGTATCAGCGGTGGTGTTGAGACTGATTACAGGGCTGTGGTGGGGAACTTTGTCTCATGATGTGAGCAGAACCATCTACAACTCAATGTGACAAAGTCTAAGGAGCTGGTTGTAGATCTACGAAAAGCCAAGGCACCAGTGACCCCAGTTTCCATCCAGGGGGTCAGTGTGGACATTGTAGAGGATTACAAGTACCTGGGAGTACATGGACAATAAACTGGACTGGGCTAAGAACACTCAAGCGCTTTACAGGAAGGGCCAGAGCTGCCTCTATTTTCTGAGGAGGCTGAGGTCCTTCAGCATCTGCCGGACAATGCTGAGGATGTTTTATGTGTCTGCGGTGGCCAGTGCTATCCTGTATGCTGTTGCATGCTGGGGCAGCAGGTTGAGGGTAGCGGACGCTAACAGGCTCAGCAAACTGATCCGTAAGGTCAGTGACATTGTAGGAGTGGAGCTGGACTCTCTGTCGGTGGTGTCAGAGAGGAGGATGCTGGCCAAACTACATGCCATCTTGGACACCTTGGATCTCCCACCCACTCCCTGAGGTGCTGGTCAAACAAAGGAGTAACTTCAGCGAAAGACTCATCCCCCCAAAATTGACCACAGAGCGCCACAGGAAGTCATTCCTGCCTGTGGCCATCAAACTCTTTAACTCCTCCCTCTAAGTGTTAGTCTATATGACCCTAAGTCACTAAACTAGACATTGGATCATTAACATTACTGCAATACTTGTGCAATATTCTCTGTTTAATACTACTGTGCAATATACCCTTATTTATTGATATTTCTTCATACTTCTATTACTGCTGTGCAATGTCCACCGTCTCATAATCATCTTAATAAGCTACACTTAACTTAACAGTACTGATTATTGCATTATTACTTATTACTTATATTATTACATTGTATTATACCATACATACTTATCAACCTCTAAATCCACTTTGGTACTTACACTTATTATTTTAGCTTTTATACTTATATCCACTTTGTACTTAATTTATCTTACCTGTATTATAGTGTATTATATTTTGATTTGCTTAGTACTTCCATTCCTTCTATTCTCAAGTGTGCATTGACGTGATAGTGAGCAGCTGTAACGAAAGAGTTTCCCCACGGGGATCAGTAAAGTATTTCTGGTTCTGATTCTGATAACCACAGTAGACAAAATGCATCAAATGGTAGTTCCTGAGTACTATCATCATATATAAGCTCTTAATGAGACAATACTCTCCAGGTGGGTACCTGCCAGGGAAAGAGGCAGAGTTTCCATGAGGAGGGAAAACCTGAGATGGCGCATTACTAGGCCAAAAGCCTACCTATCACATCTACCCCCCTCTTTTGTTCGATGTCTCGGCGATAAGTTAGGTTTAACTATACATTCATGAGATTGCCTTTGCAACAGTAAGACCCAAGGTGTGAAACAGCTGTCACCATACTGCTGGAAACAGGAATCCAGGAATTTGCAGCCCCTATTCCTTTTCCCCTCACTGGCCCTGGGAGATGATATGGATTGCCATGTGTCCCATTGGTAGTTTGAGTCGTCCTCCTAGGGGCTGTTGGGGTGCGGCCATTGGTGCATGAAGCTTCAGTTGCCATTGGCACCTGGAGAGAGGCCCTAGAGCTTTCCAGTATGGGTGGTGTCTGGGGGGCTGTTGTTGTAGCTTTGTCAATATGCTGTTAGATATACCTGGAGCTATGGATGGTCCAGAGGCCATCATCTGGATCTTCAACATATCTGAGCACCTGTGGCTGTACCTGGTCAGTTTGCTGGAGCTGTGGGCATTGGCTGGGAGGAATTGGCTTCAGCATGGTCTAATGAACCTGCCGCGACTGGGTGGCATCATGCAAAGGTGCAACTGAGTACACTGCTCTACCTCGTTTAGGGGCCTTCATTACGTTATGCAAAACAGAGTTCCAAGCATCTTGAATTTTGTTGTGACCTTGGTGGGAGTGATCCTGAAAATAGACCAGCTGGTGTTCTTCCAGGTGGTCATCCCTGACCTTGGTATCATGTTTCTCCTTCTGTATTTGTGTGGCAGTCTTCATCCTCTCCATGGCACGTCGGACATTACATGGAGGTGCTTCTGGTGCTCCTGGAACCACCGGCAGACTCCTGCCCCATCAGGTTCCTGGACCCGACCAAGGAGGAAGTCCACTGGAAGCTGGGGTTCTTGGCCAAACATCAGCATTTACGGAGACTCACTGGTTTACTGATGGATAGTGGTGTTATAGTTGAATACCAGTTGAGGAAGGTAATCAGGCCAACTGCACTTGAGTTCAGGGGGAAGAGTGCGCAGCAAGTCATGCATTCCCCTGTTTGTGATATGGGGTAGTGCAGGTCCTCTGGATGTTATATAGGTCACAGAGCTGCTGGATAAGAGCACTCAAAATTTTGGCCTTGATCTGAGTGAAGACGTGTGGGGACCCCAAATTGCTAAAACCATTCCTTCACTAACTAGCACCTGTGCCACTGTGGAAGCCCTGTGGTCTCGAAGGGGTATGGTCTGAGTAAATTTAGTAAACAAGTTAGTCATTACTAGGACTTGTCTCTGGAAGGCTCCAAAAATGAAAAGTCAGTGTATAGCCAGTATTTGTTTGTGTCCGGCTGCCAGCAAATGACTCATGGGGGCTCGGAACTGTGGCTGAGTGCGTTTTGCCACTGTACACCTTTCACACTGTTTGCACCACTGCTTGATGTCCTCTCCCATTCCCAGCCAGTAGAAGCGTTGCTTAATGAGTTTGGTGGTTCTCTCAATGCCCTGGTGGCCATGATTTTGTAGCTGTTGTAACGCTTCTCCCTTCACGCAATCAGGCAAGATTAGCTGCTGGATCTCCTCTGCACCCTCCAGCCTGAAAAACCCTTTGATGAAGGAGCCCATCCACGACATGAATGCGATCCCACTGCTGCAATAAGCGCTGCAGTTCCAGGTAGGACACACTCCAGAACATCATGACACTGCCTGGAAAAGGCATCAGCATTTTATTAGTTCAGCCAGGATGATATTTTACAGTGTAGTTAAAGGCTGACAACTTTGCTACCCACCGCTGCTCAGTGGCCCAATTTAGCTGTGCCCAAATTGTTAAAGGGATTGTTGAACCTCTCCATCATGGCCCACTTCATTGCCAAAAATTCTAGTTTCATTGAGCTGTAATTTTTCTCAGGAGGCTTCAAGCTTCGGCTGGCATAGACAATGGGTCTCACTCTTACCTCTTGTTCCTGTGACAGAACAGCTCCCAGGCTGCTGTGGCTTGCATCCACTTCTAAAATAAAGGGCAGAGAGAAGTCTACAAATGCCAATATGGATGCATTTACAAATTTCCTTTTTAGGCCCTGGAAACTCTCCTCACACCCAGCTGTCCAGCACTGCTGCAATAGTGCGGCTCGCCCACTCTGGGTTCTTTCCTCTGCCATCTCGGCTGCCAGACATTTTAATGGGGCTGCAGTCTTTGAAAACCCCTCCACAAACCATCTGTAATAGCTAGTGAATCCTAACTCCGACACATTAGTTGGACAAGGCCAATTAGCAACTGCAGAAACCTTGCTGGGGTCTGTTGAGATCCCCTAAGAAGAAACGTAATGACCCGGCTATTGTACCTCTTTCTTGAGAAAGTAGCATTTTTCCAGTTTCGCCTTAAGGCCTTCTAGCTGCAGGCAGTAGAACCTGTTCCAAGTGCTGCACATGTTCTTCCACATCTGTTGAAAAAACAATAATGTCATCAAGGTACAACAAAAGAGACCCAAACATATGTTCCATTAGACACTGAAAGGTGCTTGGTGCATTGCACAACCCAAAAGGCACACAATTAAATTAAAATAGCCCAAATGGTGTGCAAAATGCAGTTTTGTGTTTGTCCATTTCCGTCACAGGTACCTGATTATACCCACTGGCCAAGTCGAGTGTTGAAAACCACTGTGCTCCACACAGTGTACCAGCGACTCCTCAGTGTGGGGGAGCGGAAAGGTATTCCTCCGAGTCTTGCTGTTTAGCTTCCAATAGAGGCAGAGGATGCCATCGTTCTTCTGCACTACGACTATAGGGGAGGCACTCCTGTTACTCCGCCGGAAACCCTGGCTATCTGACAGTTGCTGGATGTGGGCCTTCACCGTATCATAATCAGAGGGTGGAATACGCCGGTACCTCTTCCTAATAGGAATGTTGTCCAGCACTGGAATGTCATGAGAGACTAGATTTGTACACCCCAGGTCACTCTGAAACGCAGAAAACACAGGTTCATATTTCAGCAACAGTGACTTGACTTTCTCTTGTTCTCAGGTAGAAAGAGCAGTTAGGTCTAGTGCTGAATTTCTTTCTGAATGGAACTAACCTGTGCAGTTTGAGTGTTAACTGTGGACACAGCAGAACCTTGACAACCAACCTCAGCGACCTCAGCATGTAATTCAACCACATCCACCCACATCAGTGTGGGGGTGGAGGGTGACAAGAGTAGTTCCCACATTAACAACTGGGACATAGGCTGTACCTCTAACGACCATAGGGAATGCACTGGATATCAATAATCTCTACTGAACAGGACTTTGAGCCACTAAGTGGGTCGAGCTAAACTGCGCCAGGGGACTCGCAAAGCATGGGAGAACAGGTTGTAGCAACAAACTTAATGTTACCAGCCGGTCTGATGATATATTTTCTGCCTCTAGCTATTTTCTGAGTCTAGCTATCCTACTTCAAACCTGTGGAGGATTCAGTCGCACCGAATGGCAGTACTGCAGGGCTTGATGCCATGGTTCAGGAACATTGATGGGTGGACAATCTAGCACTGCTGGGCCAGGCTCTCTAAACAGCTCAGTATAACACTGCCAGATGACATTCATGCCCAGCACGCCTGGCACTGGTGACTGAAAGGCTTGCCCTGGAGGGTCTTTTACAATTAGCCAACCTCGCCTGGGTATCGTTTTCCCTAGAACAACAACATCCAACTCAACGTAGCCAACATAGGGGATGTCAAGCCCATTTGCAGCTTTGAGGTGCAACCAGTAGCAAGATTTAGCTGAAAGTTTTGTCTAAAAAACTTGTGAATGGTGGATATGTTAGACCGTGTATCTAGTAAGCAGTTCATCACTACTCTCCCTAGCCTAACAGCCACTTTCCTGCAGTGGCCTAGCAAATGGGATGCAGTGGCAGGGCTTACAGGGGTGTCTTGTGCAGGGTTGTCACCAGAGTCTACTTCAGTGTGGCTGAGCAGGTGGGGGGCCAGAGCTTCCACGGTACTGGACTCAGCAGCTTGGCCACTTTGACTACAGGGAATACAGTACCAAGGTGATTTACAGCGGCTCTGACCAGGAATCTGACACCAGGGATAACGAAGACACGATGGGTTCAGGCATGGACAGAAGAGGCGTCAAGCAGGAGAGGAGTGAAAGGGAGGTCAGGCATCAGAGAGGCATCGTGTAGAGTTGGAATATTTTTTACATCAAACTCTGTGAATTAAGGATGTATTTTGACCAAACCAGAGTTGGTGATTGTTGGAACAGTGGAAAGACTAACCAAGACAGTTTTGGTGAGTTTGATTTTGTTTCTGTCGAGTTTGAATGAAGTGTGTTTTACAATGAGTTAACAAGGCAATTAAGCTGGTCTTAGTTCAGTAAAAGAGGGAAACGTGAATTCAGAATGTGTATGGTTCTATTTTTCTGTTTAATAATGAAAATAGGTGTACAAATTGGGAGTTTATTTAGTAGACTAAAAAAGCTAAGAGAGCTTGTGTAACGTAGGGAACTCGCCACTCGCACACATCTCCCAGCTGAAACTACAGGGGGTGGGGGGCTGAGCTATATCAGACCATCGCCTTTTGAGGGTAGTAGTGGTATTACGAGACCGGATGGGCTGGGGCTAGCTGGTTAGCATACTAACTTCAGTTGATATCTCTGCAACACAATACATAGACATATTTGACGTAACATCAAACCTCCTATTTCTTCACATTCTGTTGATAATTTTAGTAATTTTTTTTAATGTTTTAAAGTCTTAATCTCTCAAATTCTTACACATTGCACCTTTAAAGACATTTTTCTAACAAAGCCATTTTCCACTATACCAGTAGGATAGACAATCAACTGTATGAATGAATAAGCACAAGTGAAGATCTGCTGAATAATTCTCTTCACAAACATCAGTAGAATGAAAAGGTGCTAAGTATGTGCATTCTGAAGCTTATCTTCTTCTCTATTTTGCAGTGTAGGGGATGTTTGGTATATAAGGCTATTAGTATTGTATATAAAACATTTATTATGATTTATTCATTCATTCTTTTTCTTTCAGGGTTCTATTCAGGGTTACAGGGGCTGGAGCATATCCCCGTATACATTTAATAAAAGGCTTGGAAATACACCAAAGTAGGTAGAATTCATGCTTTTGCCTTAAGAAAAGCCATATTTTTTAGTATTGTCACAGTATTTTGTCACACTAGAAAGCAAGATGGCTAGCAATCTGATAAACCGAATTTGGCAAGTTTCACTGTGATTTGAGTTGTGTGTACAATATGCAAACAAATGCCTGAGTCAATAGGGAGAGACCTATATTACAATGTTAACTGGCCATTAACATGGCAGACACATTGTTTCTTTTGTGTAGATAACACACTGAAATATGAATCTACATAAAAATTGGTGTCCTTTCTCATACTAGTAGTTGATATTATCATTATTTAGGCAAGACAACAATTATCTCTGGTCTTAACTACAAATAAGGCCCATTCTAGACTTATTTGTCTAATCTTACCCATTCCTTTAAAACATAAATTAAAAATTATGGCAGACACAGACACTATGAGCATTCCATTTGATACACTGAGGAATGTAATCCAGGTAACTTTGGGTTTATTTCTTTATGACACACTAATAGATCAGTATAAGCAATTTATTGTTCTGTATTTTGAAGAAGTTGCATGTTGCCATTTTAGGATGGAATGCACAGAGAGAGAGAGAGATGATCAGTAGGAAAGGCCAGTCCTGGTTTTAGCAGCATGCAGGGAAGTCACTGTCGGACAGTGGACAGAAAACTGCAGCTGCATCTACTCTCTGTAGGCTGATATTTAATATAAGCATGTTGCACTTCTGGCCACACCCCAATCAGTGATGTCAAAGCCATTAAAGCTGATTGAAAACACCTGCATGCATTATCAGTTATTATGTTAGTACACTTGTGTACTGAATGGGTTGCATCTGAGGCTATATGTCAATACCTGTTATTATACAAATTTCTTTGCAAGATTCAGATGGCCAAGTAAAGCAGGAGCAACCCAGCAGATTTCAATGCCATTAGCCACCCTGCTCAATAATCAGCTTCATTTGCTAAGAAAACAAACTGGGGCCAGATGGTGAGGCTGATGAGTGTTCATCGATCTGGGGTCTCTCTTGCATACTTGCTTAATTTTGGAAATGGAGGGGATGGCCTTCTGAAGGGTGAGGAGGGAAACTCTGGGACAGATGTGACTTCCCTCCTCTTTTCTAAGCACAACACTCAAAATGTGAGTGGTGTAAGAGCTTTGGAGCGGCCCTTGGAGTTTGAAACAGTCCCACCAGTGAGCCTATGTTCACTTCAAACTATCTAGGTATTTTTGTAACTGCAGCCAGTTAGAGGGCTAAGCCTGTGTGAAAGAGAACTTCTCATCAAGAAATCATATGAATGTTTTAAGAATAACCTTCAACTTTGGTCCATTAAAACATTCAAAAAAGGTTTTAATAGTCTCAAAGCCATATTTGATAAGTCACATCTGATAATTACTGTCTGAAGAGCTATTATTTCTCAGGTAGAGGAGATTGATACCTCATCTAATCTGATAGTGGTTTTATTTAAGTAACATTTAACCTACTGTCTGAGGTAGCGTCTCCTCTGCTATTTTCATGTTTGCATAATCTTCTGCTCAATCGTTTTATATGAAACAAACATTTGTGCAACCCTTTACATAGTGTTAAAAGCGAATATTTAAACAAAACGCAAGTTTGCTTTTAATAAAGTGTGTTTCATATAGCTGTTATCTTGGCACTGTAATACCACAGAATAAGTTTTAATATTTAAATAATTTTTTTCTTTCATGTTTCAATAGATAGTGAAGATTTCAGAATTAAAAGTGAGCAGCAATTTTATCTGGATTTGACCCAAGTGACCCTCCTACTTAGGCTGAGATATTAGTCTCACATTCCTGTGAGAGAGAACAGGCAGCTTATTAAAAACAACCCTTCATTATCATAAGACATAGCAAAGCACTTGGCTTCCTAATCTTTGGGAAACTCCAGATGAATATCTATCCATGACCCAAAAGTTGTTATGGACAGTGGAGCAGAATGCAGTGTTTGCTTGAGATGAGAAAACTGGTGGCTGCTGTTGATGTTTAGCTGGTGTTGTTGCCAAATAACTATTGTTTCTGTGAAATCTTGTTTAGTCATGCAATGATTGTTCTTTATTGGCAGGGACATGGTTGTTGAATATTGGTTGCTGTGAGCGGAGGAGGCAAAGCAGAGGGAGGAGACAAACAGATGGTGTCAGGATCAGGGTTGCGCACATTTAGTTGAAGTTAACAAAAACAAGAGAAGAGAAATGTTTTGGAGATAGAAGGGGATACTAACATGTTCATTGAGCTAATTTTCAAGAATGAAACAGATATTAAGAATCTGATTATGATCTTAGACTTGAACCTGAATCCATGCCAGGGTAAGACAAATGCAGGAAGGCAATGAGAGATGCTGAGTGAATACCACTTTATCTGGATACAATGCGATGGCGAGTGCCATCTAGAAAAGCTGACAAGCTTGGCTTTAAATCTACCAGTAGCAAGAGACCATGAAACAGATTGAGCTGATTATGCTGCTGATTATGTTAACAAGAAGAGATAGCAACTGAGGAAGCGGCCCTGCCTTCTTAACGAACAGCTAACTTATTTGCTGGACATGCAAGTAGATAGAACCATTATGTTGTTATAAACTGCTTATTTTAATTGTTTGACTTAAAATAAGCCCAGGTGCCTGGGCTTATAGTGGGGTTTTGTTCAGACATAAGAAGTCAAAATATAATTATGAATCTCAATATGGCACTTTTGTCTATGTAATGTTTTTGCAAAATAATGGAGAGCTTACCATACTCTTATGAGAGGATGCTGTTTAATACATTTTAGCCCTTAAATGTTTTTTTGCTGAATATTCATCCATATTGTACCTCAGGACTTTAGAGTCTTGTTACTTACAGTATGTAACCCATAGTGAGATACAAATCAAAATAACATTGCTTGTAAACTTTTCCGAACGTAGTATTAACAATAATCAAACCCCCCAAAACATATTTTAGCTATTTATTTGTTATTTTCCAATATTCGATACTGTAGATACCAAATGTTACTTTCAAAAAGTATTGCTATCTTCCAACATAACTTATTATATTTTAAGTTAATATAAATATTGGTATGTGTTACACATAGGCTACTGTAATTCAGTAAAAATCACAGTCATTGTCTTGTGGTCATTGCAGCATGGCTGTGTGCTCTGTTTTGGTGTCAAATTCATGTTCTTTGACATGACATTTACACACAATTCTACTTCTAAATTATTTGATTGATCACTTAGAACAACCTCATCATCAGCTACTTTAGGCTTATCGTCTTGAGGTATTATCATCTGTAACTTCATAGAAAATTCTGACCTGCACTGTACCATGTTACTGTGAAGGTAAGGTAGCATTAAGAAACCTCTTCATCCTTGTATATGCATTAATATCAGTGTCGCCAAACATTGAATGAGGCCAAACAGGAAAACACAACTTTACTTGCTATTACCTGCATACTGTAGAAAAAAGAACACTTCTACATATCTTAGGTGTCTAAATAATTTTTGGAGAAAAATATAAAGAAAAAATAAAAAATACAAAATTTTGACACTTGACAATTGTTAAAAACAAACAGTTTGAGGAATAGAAATTACTTGAGGGCTTAACTGAATTAAATGAGGGAGTTAGACAGGTTGTAATATGGTCCTGGGTCCATAAAGACCCAAGGTATCCATTTCAGGGTTAAACAATCCACTGGACTGCTATGAACAGTTCTGTTTGGCATCTTAGTATGACTGACTTGAATCTGCAGAAAAATACTGGGTTGCTTTTTCGGTTTTCAAACAGTATGTTTTGAATTGGTTTCATGAGCCTTTGTCATACTACAAAACATAAAAGGAACAAAATAGTATGAAAGATTTCCATTGAGTAAAAAAACAAAGGAAAAGAAGTGTCATCGTTGGCCTAGTATCTTTTGTATGATGGATTCAGTCACTTATACTAGCTAGTCTTTTGTGGTACTGTACTCACTGTTGCAAGTGGCAGGCCTCCCTTTGATGGGAAACCAAATTGATCTGGAAATGTAGTTTTATGATATTGTTTATGGTTTGGCATTTGAAGAAGAGATTGTTGTTGCTCTCTTAAAACTCTATAATGATGTCAACCTGAATGTATTTGGATCATAATCAGAGTTCATGTAAAATATGGTTCTTTATCTGTAGTTCCAGCTTAATCAATTAGCATTAAAAACAAATGGATATGCATAACCCTCTGAGTAAATAGAGCCCCCATATTTGGCTTTGTAATTGCAGGAAAAAACAATGCCTCCCATTTTCACAGTCTCATTTTCTTCTGTTCAGTCTCTTTTTCACAGAGCACTGTATGTAAGTTGGCTGCCATACAAGTTGTGAACTGCTTTTAATCCATTTCTTTTGGGTGTGTCGGTGTGGATTTCTGCTGGATCAGAGGTGGGCAATATAAAGGCTAAGGCTTCAATAGAGAACACAGGGATTTTCCTGTTCTTCTTCTCCCAGCATTAATGGCTGGAGCATTCCTATTACCTGCTCTGAGCCCTGAAGATGGGATTCCTGTGGTGCTGGCCGGGAGCTGCTCTGCTGCGCTGCTCTGCTGCGCTGCATTGTGATGAGTTCTCCACTGATGTTTTCCTGCTCTCGCTCCTCTCAACTCTGCCAGTTCTACTTTTCTCTCCCGCCTGTCTTCAACCATGGTGTAGTCGCTTTTCAATATGTCTAGTATTTTTTTCTTCTATCTACTTGCTGAATTTATGTGAACTCTTTTTTCTTCTTGCGTGTGTGTGTGCATGCACACATCTTTTTCTTACAATGCTGCATCTATTCTTACTATTCCTATGACCAAACTACTACTGTGGATGTGAGTTGAATAATGATAACTGCAGTCAAAATTAAAAATTTTATCGCTATACATTTTCAGGTGGGCTATGAATAAAGGTATCAGGTTTGAGTTGTCGCCTTTGATTTGGCCGAGTCAAAATACACAACCGCAGTATTGTTTCTTTAAAAATCCACTGTTCTTTCAACCCAACCCAAGCTAAGTAAGCCAAGCCAAGTAAGATTGTTTCTCCTAAGAAAGGAGATATTTTATTATGATGGATTATCCCTTAAATCAACAAAATATTTGAAGCTGACTTACAGTCATTATGAAGCTAAAATCAGCAGAACATAATGCATCCATATATTATATTCACCACATGTGCAATGACAAGACCATCTGAGTTTTTTATCTTCAGAGAAAAGGACAGAAATTGCAGGCTCTTTGGTCCTTACTGTCAGCTTCTCTCCTTATTTTTAACTTCTGTCCTCTTCCCATCTCTCTTTCTACTAATGCTTCTCTGTGTTGTCACTCCACGTCCCGCTATCAGACACCATCGTTGTCTCATCTGTTCATACTCTCTTGGGAACCCTGTTTGTCTCCTTATTCCCTCTACATCCTCCTCTCCTATCTTCCCCTCCTAATTTCTCTTTCTTCCCCAGAAGTCTCCTGTCACCTCCTGTGTTCCCAGTGGTACATCTTGGAACAAACAACCTAGAGATAGCAATGTAATATGGACAGAGTTAAAATGAACATAGACACTGGATGATCTAGAATATTGTACTGACAATTAAATGCTTCAGTAGTATGTACAAGGATGTGTCTCCAATACTCTTCTAATCAAAACTTAATGAAGTGGCCACTGAGGAACACATGTATATATGCTTGTTTGTGTCTTAGGGTGCGTCTCTGTGCATTCAAAATATGTGTTCCACAGATGAACTTACCTCTTTCTGCTTTTCCAGGCTATTGTCCCTCCTACTTTCACACCTGCCCTCATGGTAGTTCTGACATGGGAGCCTATTTTGCTGTGGGGTTGACAGGAACCGATATCTCCCCCATCTGAGCCAGCATGAAGTCTGAGTCCCTTATCACAGAACTAGTTGCCTGACAGCTCATCCATTCAGCCTTTCCCCACTAGGCTTTGCCCCAGTGCTTGTTGCCTTAACTGGGCCTCCATAACAGACCTCTTTGCTGTATTAACTGTGGAAAGTAAAAGGGCATAGAGCTGAAACTGGCCAGCGTGTATGGTGCTCTGGCCCTGGGGGCTGTAAGGTGGTCAAAATGGAAGGGGTGGAGAAGCAAGGGCTAAGGGGGTTAAAAAAGGAAAATTAAGTAAGGCAGAATGAAGAGAGATGTTACAGTCAGTAAGTAACCTAATACAGCAGTGGTGGGAAGACCAAGCATTTCTCTTCTCAGTCCCTTGTGGTTAGCACACCAAGCCATTTTTCAAGTTAAAAGAAGGATTTGGGTTAGATGCGGCGGCCCATGAGAGTCAATGTGGCATTTGCACTATGCATTGGGTACCTGCTGAAAAAAGAAAAGAAGGCAAACTGTAAAGCAAATAATAATTTGTCAGTGTTACAGTGAGATAGATAGATAGATAGATAGATAGATAGATAGATAGATAGATAGATAGATAGATAGATAGATAGATAGATAGATAGATAGATAGATAGATAGATAGATAGATAGATAGATAGATAGATAGATAGATACTAAAATGCAGATGGTATTTATTTATTTCTAAATACGTCTTCACTCTCCTAACAAATTAAATTTGCCAAAAGCTAGTGAGTGGACCTTGAGTTCAGATGTTTTGTCAAATGACTATTTCTGAGGTCAAAAATGTACCTTGAAGCTCACCATGTCTTCATGGATTTTAAACAGTTATAAACAGTTGAAAACTGGATGTGTACATGAGGATTTGTTCATGTGTGTAATAATATATCATTAAATATGATAACAGCTATGTTACACTGTGTTATCAATCATTCATTATATGTTGATACACCACTTATGGATATGTTATAAATATAGACAAATTAATTAGATTAATTAACACCTACACATGTCTTTATTTCTGTTTGCATCTACATTAAAATGTGTTCTAAATAATTTAGTAAAATGTTTATAAACTGCTTATAAATGCTACATTGGGGGTTAAAGTAAAGTGTCACCAAAGAAATAATGAAATAAAGAACAAAAAAGAAAGACAAAATGAGAACAGGACAAATGAAAAAAAAACATTTTTACCATGATTGAAATTTATTTTTGACTCAGTTTGGTAGAAGACATTGAGAGAATATCAGACAACAATATAAACACACCTTCATTGAGAAGAATATAGGCATAAGACACTGTTTTAATCACTTAGACCTAGATATTGAGAAGCTCAACAAAAATAGCTTTTGTGTTCCGCCCCGCTTATTCCCTCACGTCTGAGTGGGTGCACCATTGCTGAATAACCTCCTCCACACTCTGATGGTGGCCAGCTTCTACTACAGATGGAAGGAAATTGGATGGATAGAAAAAGAAGTAGAAATAGGACAAGCTAGGCCTGAAGCAAATAAAACAGAAGTGGGAATCAATTTTATCATCCAATTATCATTTTGGCCTGACCCCTGTGCACTCAATATTACTAGTTTCAATAAGAGATTTAAAAGTGCTTTCCCTACATCCTAATTAGAATTACTAAATAGAAATAGAGATGACCATCTTATTAAATCACTATACATTAAGTTGAATGTGTTTAGTATATGGGCAGTGGTGGAAGAAGTACTCAGATATTTTACTTAAGTAAAAGTAGTAATACCAGTGTTAAAATACTCTATTACAAGTAAAAAAATCCTGCATTTAAAATCTTACTAAAGTAGAAGTACAAAAGTATTAACATCAAAAATACCAAAAATAAAATAACTCATTATGCATAATGGCCCATTTCAGATTCATATATATTATATTACTAGATTATAATTACTGATGCACTCATGTGTTCATCACTTTAATGATGCAGCTGGTAAAGGTGGGGCCAATTTCCAATGACTTTATATGCTGCTGGGTAGCTTAACCTATAATAATATGTCATAATTTATTAGTTGACTATATTTTGTACTAATAATCTAATTCTGTAAAGTAACTAGAGTTAAAAAAAATAAATGTAGTGAAGTAAAATGTAATGGAGTACAAGTATAAAGTAGCAGAAAATGGAAACTCAAGTAAAGTACAAGTACCTCAAAATTGTACTTAAGTATAGTACCTGAGTATATGCACCTGTACCTGTGTACAGGTTGTACCATAGTCAATTCAGACATTCACATACCCACATACTCATGTCAACTTACATTAAATTAACCTAACAAAAGTTTTATTCTTACAAAATGCACATATTCTATTTCTTCTAAATAAAAAAACAGACTCAACAGGAAGCCCATCAGTGAATCAGCATGATTGATGATGATGAGAAACAATATTTTGTCTGAATGTGCAGACAATCTGTTAAATGCTACCTAACATCATGGAGCATCACCAGCTAAATGTCTCCATTTTTACTTTAATCTCCAGATGCAAGAAGTATAGTTAGGGGAAAATGTATGGTAATATTCTTCAAACTGTCAAAGAATCAAACTAAAAAGAAAATAATAACTTGGCAAAGTGCTGGCACAGCTTAACAAGTGCTATAGTACAGCAATTAAATGTACAGATATAACTAAAATGGTATTTTTACAGAAATGGTTTCACAGGATTTAACATATTGGCATTTAGCAGTGGCATTTCCTATAATAATACACATTTTAATAATTTATTTAATATGTATATGTCCACTTCAAACTGTTAAGAGCAACATCCACAATGGGTTTTCCCTGGCAAACTCTTGTGGTTATCATTTTTCTTATTTGTCTTTTGGTGAACAACGGCATGTGAAGGGTGCATGCTTAATATACTGGTATGCATTATTGGCATACTGTACCCTACTGTTAGCTGTTATTTAGGTGACTCTGGAATTTCTCATTGTTAATGATGCAAAATTTGTACAAATAGGTTTTCACCATATGCTACCTGCAAGGCAGTGGCTTGTTGCCAGACAATCATTAATAAACACCGAGTTGTTTGTTGGGGATACTGAGTACTGAAAGAAGAGATGGATCCTCACAATTTACGTTCAGGTGATAACTATATCTACATAAGAGAATCCTAAAGTTAAGTTAATCTTAACAGTAAATTAGAATTACATGGAGACTTGATTTCTTCATCACAGTGTGACAAGTGGACTGTTTTACAGATACATCATAGACTTTTCTTTTGATTAATTTATCAAAAATAAACTCCAATTACACGGATAATTATTTTATTCAGTTGTACATTAGTAATTTTGATGACAGCAGTGTGAGACTTACCCAAACCAAATTATTCTCCCACTTGAAGACAGGGGACATTCAGGCACCACAGACCTAGAAAATATTGTCTGATGTACTATATGTAATAGTGTTTCACTTTCCTGTTGCACAATGTGTAGACACCAGACATGTTTGTTGAATAACAGGGGTTGCAGACCTTTAGCCCACATGAACTACTTGTGAGCCATGTAGGCCTGTTTATGTGCCCTGTGTGCCCTTCTGTCAATCCTAGACACTCCAGTGGCAGCCAACAATGACCTCTGCCAGCATGTCACAGACCTGAGCTGTTCCCGGGATAATGGGCAAATTATGCAAGGAGCTGAACAAATACAATGAACATACAGGTTCCTTCTAAACTCCTTTTCATTTGTCATGCATGTGATTCCAAAACACTGAACATTGATTTTCCATGTCCATTTTCCATGTACTTTTGGGATGGCATTTATTTATTTGTGTATTTGAATTCATTATGTTGGAGGCACTTAAGTTTAAGGGACCCTTGCCGACTTCTTTTGCTTTAATGGGGTGGGATGGGTTACATCTGTTGGGTTGGATGGTAGCATTTCCCCCACTAAAATTGATGTAATTATTTTAAGTGTGCCAGGGGAGACACTGCACACAGATGCAGGCCACCACAATGTAGCTGAGAAGAGTAAGAAAACTCAAAGTAATTGTAACAATTTCCGTAGAGACTGGTAGTAATCCATATGGGAACCTTGCAGAGATTAAAGCTTTTGACCTCAGTATGGACCCTTGTAGGCAGTCAGGGCCAGCAAAGTTTCATTTAGCTGGATAAATGACAGTGGAAAGAAACCAATTCAACTAAAAGTGAGAACTTAACTTTTATTCTTCTACTCTCTAAAAGCCAATTTAACAGCATGGTTAAGCGCATAGTTTAGGTTTGTGTGTTTTATTCTGCCTTTTTCAGTATAAAACATTTCCATTTTGTAAGGAGTTTCTCAAAATCTTACAATAAAAATGCCACCTGCAGAGATGTCTGTCATTTCTGTTTTTGTTTTATGATAGTGACAACCTTATTACATAAAAGGAACACTTTGGGACCCATAATTTAAAGATCCACTCCAGATCTTTTAAGACATAAATACTCTGAATAATAATTATCTACGCCAGGCGTCACCTGATTTCCCCCCCTCTGACATTTGCGCATAAAACACCCCCTTGGATGGAACCCAGGGTCACTGGTGCCTTGGCCCTTCATAGATCTACAACCATCTCTTGATTTTATCGCATTGAGCTGCAGATGGTTCTGCTCTCACCAAGACAAATGGCGTGAAATGACACGAGAAAAGCAAAAAAGCCGTTGTGATAACACGAAATGACTTAAGGTCTAGTGTGTAACATTTAGGAGGAGCTATTGGTAGAAATGGAATATAATATTTATAAGTGTTTTCATTAGTGTATAATTGCCTGAAAAGAATTGTGTTTCTCTTACCTTAGAATAAGGGGTTTTTATCTACAGAGGGAGAGGGTCCCCTTCCACAGAGGCTGCCATGTTGCACTGCCATCTTTCTACAGTAGCCCAGACAGGACAAACCAAACACTGGCTCTTGATAGGGCTGTTCGTGTTTTTCACGGGTTTCGTGGCCACCATAGTTTCTCTCCTACACGCTTGGAAGGGAAGGGTGATGCGACTGGTATTCAAATGGTTGCCAGATGCCACTAAATCCTACACACTGGACCTTTAAGACATTGGTTGTTGTAAGTACGCTCTAATGGTAGAACCCACAATGCAGAACACACATGAGCGATAGTGAATTAAGTCACTCTTTATTGCCAAGCAAAAGGTGGAGCGGGAAAGGGGCAAGATCTTCAGAGCGGAGTCTTCTGTGTTGTCTCCGTAGGTAACGGGAAAGGTAATGGTAACCTTAGGGTGTCGACTGGTGGCGGAGGGTAGAGACTGGCCGTCAGCGTGAACATGAACACAGAGCAGGACGGTTTCCCAGGGTCTGGCTCCGTGGAGATGTAGATAGGAGGAAGCACAGTGGTGCATAGGAGAGGCAGGCAGGCAGACAAGAATCCAGACAGGAGCAGAGACGACTGCAATCACCCGCACAGAATAATCCTGTGGCAGAGCAAAGACCAGGATTTAAACGAGATATCAAAACACTCAATAGTAGGTACTTAACTTGAAAATACTTGGGAGCCGTGACGTAGTGGTCATACTACAGTGCGTGGACAATCTGGGGTTGGTGTTGTGGGAGACCCTGGTATTTAACTGTGGAGACTGATGAAAGATTGATGCCAGGTGAGCCGGTGATCAGCAGCAGGTGTGGAACCCACGGAGTCAGACCAGGTGACATACACACACACACATATCCAAGGACATGTTGGGGGACACACAAGCCACATCAGGGAGGGGAAAACAACAGATAACACAGGGCTGGGGAGATAAGGTGGTAAACTACCACATTGGTGTGTTATTCATACGCAATTTGGTTATACCAGGCCTGGCAGAGCTCTGCACTCTACTGAGTGCACTCTTCTAGTTTGTGTCTGATATGGTTTTCAATTAATTTGTTCAATTAATGACTCATTACTCCTCATTGAAAAACCCTGAATCTATGGATATGCAGATATTTTTCATTTCCACAATTTAACTGCTGGACACAAGATGTCTCCTACTTCACTGAAAAGTCCATTAAGTGCACTGGAGGCTTCAAATTTCCACATCACACTTGGGTTGCATACTGGATCATGATTGGCTTCCAAACAGTTGTGATGTCACAAAATCACACATACCTACATGTCTTAAACTCACATTTAAGGTGCGCACAGAGAAACCTTTCCCTTTCAGCAGATGAATGTGAAAACACCCTTCTAATTTCAAACTCTGCACGAACATCATCAAGTAATAATAAGCAAAACACATTTTAAACTTGAGGGGGACTTCAACATCTTTGTCAATTACTCCAGCCAAATTAATATAACATTAGTCAAATGGGAGAAACATAACTGAATTCCTTAACTGACGCTGGTTAAAGAAGCAAATGTGCTCAAAGACATTAAAAAAAGTTAAATGAACCACTAAGACTAAAATCGATTATGTCAATCTTTTCATAATTTTCATTTTCAATAATAAGAAGAATAAGCTGAGACTTTCTGAACAGACTCAAATAAAGTCTGAGTTTTTTGGTGCCAACTAGTAAGAACTGCAGTTTAAGACATTTGGTCTAAAGACTTAACCACTCGGCTGTGGTTGCTGCTCGCTTGTTCTACAACGTATTCAATATTTTCCTCTTTTTTTAATCAAATCATTTCATTTATTTATTAGGTCTTTTTTCTTCCATTTTAAACCACCACTTCAGTATCTTAGTCTGTTCATCTAATCATCCAGTTATAATGAATTCAGCAAAAAAAAAAAGAGTTCTAAATGCTAATTACAGATAATCTGATTGATCATGTAAGGCAACAACACGCCATCAGTAAAATTATCTTGCACCTGGGCTGGGCTAACACACATTATGAAGGCCGTCTAACCTACATGTTGATAAACTGGCCAGTGGTGTGTGCATTTCTGCTTTTTTCTATTTTCCCCATCTCCCCTGATATGTAGAAAAAAAGAGGTTTGGAAGTACTGTCTCTCTGTTTCACACTCACATGCACACAATTATCCTTTGCTGGAAGCTAGTTCAGTTTTCCAACATTTTAACTTGTCTTCTCTTACATATACTATATGTGCGTACTTTCTTAATTTATTATTTTAAGTAGAGACTCATGTACATGTACATGTACATAACAATTGGACACAGTGCTTGGGGTCATAACATGTATGTGATTATTTATGTAGTAAATTTGTCATCCGGCAGACATCTGGCACTTGAAAGACACAGGTGGTGGTCAGCTCAAAGAAAGCCAAAATGCAAAGAGACCAAGAGAAATAAGGAGAGAGAGACTGGCAGGCACAGCAAGTGCAGCATGCACCCATCACCTCAGACAAAGGGTAATCGCTAAGAAACTAGACTACCTGTAACAAAAGAAGAAATCCTGCTGTGGTATAGCAGCACATACTGACATGCAGTATTCAGAGGAGGATTACATAAAGGTGCCATGACTGCATGGCCTAGATGGCTGTACCGAGTAAGTGCCAATTGATATAACAGTGCCACTGAATGGCTCTGCCACCAAACCCATTTTGATTAAACCCAAGATACTGATGTCTGGCAGCAGCACTGCTTGCTACCCGGTCTGATGTCTTGATGACAGGATCTTCAGTCCCCAGTATGAAACAATCACTCCCACGCAGGTTCTGTCTGGAGACTTGAGACAAGGCCTCATGAGTAAACGAGAAATTGAAAATACAGTGTAAATTGTGACAGAGGGCGGCAGATTTAATAAGTAATATAAGACAGTGAAACAAAAGCACAATGCTGTTTTTCAACCTCTACTGAGAGGTTGAAATATATTTTGTCATCACAGCAACACCTGGGTTTGCACAATACTTTCCTGTTCACAAAAGAGACTAACTGTTGAGAAATTACATTTTCAACAAGTGGTTCCCTTTTGTAAAGTTTTAAAAGATGTACTGTACCTCTTGAGGCACTGTTCTGAAGAGACCTGGGCGTTCTTTTGTCATGACAACAGTTAGAAAAATTTATTTCAACTGAGACGTGTTTGAAATAAAGACCTTGGAAGAATATTTTATTTTGATCATTTTCTGTGTTCCTCTACTAGAAATATCTTATGTGTGATATTTTGTGCAAAAATGTTTGGTTTTGGTGCAGTAATAGGAAATTAAAACAGTGCCTCAGAGCATGAGGATGAGTAAGAAGTCCTGTTTGAACTTTCTGTTTCAAGGAAGAGAGCAATTGTGTATCATACATTGAGCTCAATAAATATTTAGACAGTGATACATTTGAGCTCCATACTCATATCTTAGATGTAAAACAATGAAAAAACAATAAGGGCTAATTAAGTGCACACTTTCTGCTTAACGAGGTAGTTAACCCTCATTATAATAAACTTTATTAATAGAGCACTTTTCAAAATCCAGTGCTTCACAAAGTCAGCAAAATAAAACACACAAGTCATAAAACCATCTGGTTTTAAAAGAAAACAGATAAAAACAAGAAAAACATTTTTAAGTAAGTAAAGACAGTTTAAAGAAAATTAAAACTCAAGTAAAATCAGGAAAGGCTCTCTGATAAAAGTATGTTTTAAGAAGGGACTTAAAAGAGATCACTAACTCAGCCAACTGGATTTCCTCGGGCAGGCTGTTCCAGAGCCTCGGGGCCCTGACTGCAAACGCTCTGTCCCTTTAGTTTTCAGCTGGGTCTCTGGAACAGACAAAAGGCCTCTGCTCGAGGATCTCAAAGTATGTGCTGGCACATATGGTACTAAGAGGTCAGAGATGTAGCAGGGTGAGAGGCCATGAAGTGCCTTAAAAGTAATCAGTAAAATCTAAAAAATACCAGGAGCCAGTGTAAAGAGGCTAAAACAGGAGTTATGTGATCACATTTCTTGGTTGTGGTTAAAAGCCTGGCAGCTGAGTTCTGTACAGTCTGGAGTAGATAAATAGATTTTTTGTTGAGGCAAGTAAAGAGGCTGTTGCAACAATCCAGGCATGATGAGATTAAGGTGTGTAAAATGGTCTCGGTGTCTTTAAAAGTTAAGATAGATAAATATTTCGAATAAGATGATAAAAACACAATTTCACAAGCTTTGTGGTGTGCTGCTCAAAAGTTAAAATATTATCAAACCAGACACCTAGATTCCTTGCAACAGGCTTAATGTGTTCCAATAGGGAACCAGCAGATGGCAGAATTTGTTTTGCCATGTGCCGGAACCTGATGACAAGGATCTCTGTTTTGTTTGGGTTTGGTGGAAGTAAATGTTTTGACATCCAGTTTTTGAAAGAGGCAGTCGTTAAGTGAACTCAGCATTGCAGGGTCTGCGAATCTAACAGGCAGGTACATCTACGTATCATCAGCATAAAAATAAAAAGAGACACCATGTCTATGAATAATGTGCCCAAGGGGAAGCATGTATAAAGAAAATAAAATTGGTCCGAAAACCGACCCCTGAGGGACACCATACTTAACAGAGGAAAATGACGAGACATAGTTGTTCACAGAGACACAGAATCTCCTATTTGACTGGTACGATGAAAACCATTTTAAGGCTGTAGCAGATATCCTCACCTAGGGCCTCAGTCTGTCTAACAGGATGCTGTGGTCGATCGTGTCAAAGGCTGCGCTAAGGCCCAGCAGTACAAGAACTGAGCACATGCCATCATCGGCAGCCATTAAAAGGTTGTTGGTGACCTTGAGCAGGGCCGTCTCAGTACTGTGATACTTTCGGAAACCAGATTGAAACTTTTCGAAATGTTGTTTTCCAGTGCAGAGAGAAATTGTTTTGACACTATTTTTTCTAAAATGTTTGACATGCTATAAAAGGTAACTTGGAAATTGGTCTGTAGTTTTGAGGGAGGGAGAAATCCAGCCCAAGTTTTTTTAGCAGTGGGTTCACACAAGCAGTTTTAAAATAATCAGGGACACAACCAGTAGACAAAGAACTGTTAAAAATAGAAAGCAAACAGGGCCTGACAGACTGCATTACTTTTAGTAAAAACTTTGTTGGCATTACATCAAGAGGGCTGGAAGACAATCTTATATGCAATACTGTTTCTAAAAGTTCAGACAAGGTAATGGGATACTTGTTAAAACTATCTTGTTGCGGGTGAAGGACATCAAAGTAAGTGACATTTGGGGTAGAGGCTCTAATTGACTCCACTTTATCAGTAAAATAAGATAAAAAACAATTCACAATCAGCATCACTTTTAGCTGGGGCACAAAGAGGGGCTGGATTTACCAGCTGACAGTATTGTGGTCAGATACAGTCTTATCCAGTAATTCCACAGAGGATATACACCCAGGGTAAATACAAGGTCCAATGTATGACCACGGTTGTGTGTCTGCACACATACTGTTTAAAGTTGAAAGAAGTAGCAATGTTTAAAAAATCAGTAGCATGAACATTAGTAGAGTCATCAACATGGATATTAAAATCACCACAAAGAACAACTCTGTCATAATATAAAACAAGAGTGGATAAAAATTCAGGGAGTTCTGCTAAAAAGCTGCCAGTTGGTTTTGGGGGGTGATAAATAATAGTAAATATGTCAGATGGAGACCGCCAAGTTTAAAAGTGAGAACTTCAAAGGAAGAAAATTCATCACAAGCTACTTGATGACATTTAAAGCTGTGAGCGAGATGGATAATGTCAGTGCCAATGAGGAAGAGTTCCGTTCAGTGACCGGAGGTGTGTCCATGTCCAGGTGTACTGCAGGAACGATTTGTCATGTGCGTATGGCGGTGGAGATAGTATGAACAATATTTGCAGCTAGGGCACGGGAGCCCTGTTGACGGGGGTGAATGCCATCTCCGTTAAAAAATTATGCACGCTCCCAGAAAATATTAAAATTATCAATTAAAACTAAGTTGTGTGAGGAGCAAACTGACTGTAGCCATGTGTTGATAATGAGCGCCTGCTAAAATGCCCTACACCTCGGTGGAGAGAGAGTGTCCAGTCCAGAGACAAAAATGGATTTTGTTGAACAATACTTTGCAGCCGCAGCAGTTTTTGATTTAATGTTTCTGATTATGGAATCACTGATAATCAATAAAATGAACAGTTAAAGAACTACAGCCCTTAATGGCATTTTGTGGTGGCAAGTACTCAGTGTGTGACTTCATTATTTTTAGTTTGTGGTCAACAATTCTGCTGAACATTGACTTGTACATATGTGCCAGTGTCTAAAACCAGAGTGGACTCAAGAGTTTCTCCTGTTCTCCTGCCATGTTGTACTTCCTTATATGGAGCACATAATTGCATTTAAAGCAATAGTTTGACATTTTTGACATTTTACACTTTTTCACTTCTTTTCCAAGTGTTAGTTAAGGAGCTTCATACCACTCTAACACAGTGTCTACACAGGAGCAGCATGTTAGCAGAGCAGCAACGGGAGCTTCCGTGCTCTGCCTGTATCTACACAGAATGCATTCAGGCACACTATTGAGTGTAGGTGACACACATTTTTTCAGCGGTCAGAGCCCAGCACACAATCTCTCTAGTTATGTGCGTAAATCAGAAGAAAACAGTCTTTAAGCGTAACAATACACTTTGGGTTGGTTGTTGGGTTGTGCGCATATAGCACAAGTGAAAGCATTAGTTAAAAAAATTGTCAATATTCAATCTGATTGCTAACACCTGTTTCAATCTATCCAATAAATAGTTATTAATGTACAAGTTCCTGTGGCTGTGACCAGGTTTTGCGATTTTGGTGCAACTGTAGCTCAGCATGGCACAACTGGAACACAGGCTGAGTCAGGTGGGAATACATTATCAGCACACAGACTTGAAGAACTTCAGTAATTGCCCATCACATCCCCTTTGATTCACTTTAAAAGCAGCACACAATTTTCTAATGGGCAGGAAGAAGAGTGTAGGCCAGCTTCTTGTGAAAGAAAACTAAGCAAACAAGGCACAAAGATACAGGTCTCCAAAATGCTGCCAGGGGCAGATGAGGTCCCCTTTCAAGATAAGTTTATCTTAGAACACACTAAAGCACTGTTACCATGATTTATATGTTTAATTTTTAGACGACAGTGATGTCTGTGCAGTTAGGCAACACCTACAGTAACACGTATAATAGAATGTGTTTGCATTTTTTCTGTTGCCTATATTTTTGTATGCAATTACAACATTGTCATACTTGCTTATGAGTAACACTGCTGCAAATGGTGCAAGAAAATGAAGATGCCTATGCTTTTATATAGTGACATAGGCATGTTACCAACAACACGTGAACTTGATAATTGTAGAAAAGGTATAATTAGTAAAGATAACAGTAAGAAAGAAAATGAGACAAGGGGCATTCCAAAGAAATGTAACACAGGTTCAGCCATTTAAATTGGCCACACAGTATATTAATCAACCAACATAACCTAAATATTTTCTCCAGGTAAAGATAAACATACATTCAGTAACAGAGTTCTTCCTCTTTTACACTTAAAATACAAAATTGAGAGGATTATATCACTTTCCTCTTGGTCAATTCCAGGCCTTGACGGGAGATCAATAAGACATGCTGTTCACCTCTCATGGTGTTTGGAGATCATGTCAGGATGGAGTGATGAATGGCAGAAGAACAGGCTCAGCAGTAGGGAAAGATGAGCTGGACGGGGAACTGGGGGTCAACGGGGTTAATGATGTTGGCTGTGATTATTTGCAGGTGTGAATGATCTGAGATTAATCATTTAGGAGCAAGGCTTGAATGACAGGAGGTGAGAAATGGCATGATCAAACTGGTGGAAACGTTCATGAGCTCTACAAAACAAGATGAAGAAAGGGAAAATAATGCAGATGTCCACTCTCCACTGTGTGTGTCAGCCCAGACATGTGAGACCTTTGCTCATTGTGAATACTAAACCAAAATACAGGATTGTCTATCATCACTTATTTGTAATAGTACTGACAATTTATCAGAAACCTCAAATAATAACAAATGACATCTAGTGTCTTAAGAGCGGGCATATAGATAGTATTGGTGAAGAACAAGAAGTAATTAAATTGTGTCTGTGGTACTGGCCACACAGCATTATTTTACTTTTGTTCCCCTGCAGTTTCACCTCAATGACCTATTTGATATGCACGATCCAATGTTTAATTTGCAACATTATTCTTAAAAATCTCTCAGTCCACTAGCCGGTGTATCACCCAAAAAAACACGTTACAGCTACACCATTTTATATTTAACAGATCAGCTGCATGCAAATTATTGTTTAAGAGAATCAAGATACTTCAGCAAAATCATTTTTACACAGAGCTAAAGACATGACTTCAAGGGCTTTTGCAGAATTACTTTAATTGTACAAACAGATGTATCTGCATATTTTTTTCTCAACAAGAAAAATAAAATCTCAGGGGCATTCACAGGAAAAATAACCATGGACTGCACCCTCACTGACATGACAGACACATTGCGCTCAATTGCCCGACTGGACCAAAGCAGATTACCCGAGGCTCTGACAAGAGGAGATATGTATATGTTTTTAAGACACACTTGAGAGTCCAGAAAGCAGCTGATATGGATTTATCGGCTATGTTTAAAATGCATCCGCACGTACATCTAGGCCAGCTGTCTGTGTGGCACAATCAGCAGCATAGTTCTGGGAATACTGTTGCAAGGAGAATGTGTGGGTACAGTTCCAGAAGGAAAGACTCTGATATTGCAATCTGTATGTGAATTATATATGTATATATATATATATATGTATATATATATATATACACACACACAGACATTATTATATATATATGCAGAGACGGGGGACAAATTAAAGGGAAAACCTGAATAAGAGTGGAGAAACATATCAAATGCAGATGCTTCCATGCACCAGGGTTCACTGAATGGTTTGGTGAGTATGTAAATTATGTGAATAAATTGCTACGGCCTTTACAGTCACCAGATCTCAACCCAGTTTCGCACCTATAAAAGATTTTGTACAAACGTGTAAGACAATGCTCTCCACATAATACCACTATCTCCGTAACACCAAATGATATAATATTAACTTCAATCTGCAAATCTATTTAGCGATGTCTGTGACTGTCTCTGATGCTATGTGTCCATTTGTTATGTCTGGTTATGTTTGCTTTTCTTTCTCTCTGCTGTACTCAGGTCTCTCTTGCAAAAGAGATTTTTATCTCAATGAGATTATGCGATTAAATAAAGGTTGTATACATAAATGAGGGAACAAACAGCAGTCTTCTTCCCTGCATTTGCTGGTAAATTGCAGCTTATCTTTGCATGTTATCGCCACTTTTTGCTCAGTGGAATACTGTGAAACCACTGGCAGGATGGTGTACCACATCACTCGCATGCGACAGGGACCCACTCAGACTCACAACAGCTCCATAGCGCTACTAAAGGTCTAAAACTACACAGGTAACCTTCAAGTTTTAGACATTGAGAGTGAGGGCTTTTAAATGAATGTAATGAGATTTAAAACAACATCTGGCATTTAATGTAATGCAGAGATTATTCATCAAGGGGTGAGTATGTAGATCATTTCAGCAATAGATGCATCAGGCTAGCCTTGTGGGAATAACATGATTTGTCAAAAGTATTGCAGATGCTGTTTTATTGTGCAGCATTTAAATTCTTGTAATTGAATGATTATGACAAGGTCCATTTTCATAAGGCGCACATTTAGAAAGGCATGATTTTTCTGCTAGTTGCCTGTCATTGTGGTAAAAGCACACAGCAAGAGTCTTAAGCAATGACATGACTTCCCACAGAGCTGTTTATGTCTTATGCATCTGACACATAATCGATTGATAAAAGTGGAATTATAAAGTTGAACCAATCAGCTGTTTCATTCAGAGTCGCCAGCAATTTGTACATGAACTACATGACTGAGTATCATACTTTAAAAAAATGATGGATAGGAAAATTAAGCAGGGAACAACATGAAGGCCACATCCATTGTGTTGCTGTACAGGCTAGCAGCAATGGTAACTGTAGATGCTTTACAAGTGGTGGGGATGATGACAGACGATTCAGTGTATGTAACTGAACTCATAAAATGTTGCAAAGGTAATACATGGATCCATTTTACATATGCTATAGACCTACTTTTTTATTCTCAATGGCAACATTGAGTTGATTGACTAGATAATCATCACGTTTTAATTTAAAATAAAATCACCTTTACCTTGAGACATAATCTAAAATGGTCCTACACATTTTTTATCATCCCATTCCTTGCATTCCAAATTTATGTACAGTTATAACTTTTTAGCACAAAGCTGCAAAGGCAGCATGTCAGGTTGTGCACTTCCTGGGTGCAAATGTGCTTTGGACTCACATATTTGACCTTTGTACACCATATTTTGCATTTGTGTATATGGACAAGATGGATGGATGATGGATCATTTCTTCCTGATGGCAGTTTTCTCAGTTTGAAAAATAATTTTGGTATCCCTATCAACTGATTACCATACTATACCAGTTAGGTATAACACTAAAATAGTAGTTACAAGTAGTTACTTAAAAAAAGAGGCATGTTTGCTGTTTCAAGCTTTTAAATCAGCTTTTTGATCAATCATTTTAGTAGTTTTTGTATATTGTCCAGAAGTATTTTTTATGAATTGGCTCCAACTTTGTTCCAGGTGTCGAGTCCAGTTCATAATATCAGATAGATGTTTGAATTTGTTACTGTCATAATCCAGCACAGGGTTGGACAAAGGAGGGGAGCATGTGATTTGGAAGTTCAACGATGGCAAAGCAAATACAGGGGAGAGGGAACGCAACCAGTCAGTCCGGTTGAACTGAATTCTCCATGATGACCTCAACTCAAAGATCTCTTCAGGATTTGTTCTCCAGTTTTTCCAGTGAATGGTAGATGGATCCATATTTTAGGACGACAATTCATCTTACTGCTACCGGAAAATTTAGAAATGTTATATTTTCCAAGATGTTTTGAGCATTGGGTGTTAATATTATGATGTTCTATCTTGCAAACAGGCCTGTGACATCATCAGCAATGATGCACCTGAGCAATCAGCTAGCACACCTGGTATTTGTCCTCTCGTAAATGTTATGAATAACAGTGGCTCTTCACTGTTAGTTTTAACTGGACAAGCATTTTTGTATGTGAATTAGTATCTCCGACAGTGCAATTTATTCCATAAAAATACAGTAATAAAGACACATTGATAAAGACACAGTGAAAATGAGACAACTGTCCTTCCCATTAAATTTCAAGGTGCCATATTTTTGCAGTTCTACATTTAATACTTTGTTTGTAAAAACAATACTGAAGTAATAGGTAGTCTCATTGATTTCAGTACAGGTTGCATGTGCTTTGAATCTGTACATCCTTCAAAGGACCTGAGATATTTCAGAACCATACTCAGTCAAGGTCAAAAAGTGACCTTGTGAAATGAGGGATAGGCTGGTTTGAATGTGCACCTGTGCACCTGAGAATCCAACATCTGGGCTCTGTTGCTCTGAATAAATTGTGCAGGCAGAAGCACACAGGCTGTGATTGTGCTAGTTCCACGACCAGAAGCACAGTTTGACACTGGGTGGGATTAGGAGGAAAACATAATCAGTGGGCGTGGTAGGGTTTGACATCAGCCTTGACCTATTAATTCATCAGTTTTCATTAGCAATAATAGCAGTGCACTCAGCAGAGCAGTTCAATTACAGATGTTTTTCTCAACACATGCAGACATGCCCTGAGTGAATATACTGCATCTTAATTAATTGGTAGGGGTTAACATATTTGGTATATTTGTTCATATAGTCCAAGGTCAACCCTCTCCCAATGTAGAAAACAGTTTACTGCAGTAAAGTGGCACTATCGACAATAGCCCACTGAACATGTGTCCACGGCAGAGCACATCACACTTATGCAGATGTGGCATGAAGTAGATTTGCACGCTCACATACTTCATGCCACCCCTGCATCAGAATAGCATGAATTTATTGTTTACTCATATCTAATTTAATTAAACATTACAGTATCTTACATTCATGTTTCCAATTTTAATTTAAAAAATAAATACACCTTGCACCTATAAACGAAAGTCTGGTTTACTCGTCACACAGTTGGCTCAAACTAAGGTCCCACTTCCGATTGGGCAGCTAGCCTATCATAGTTTAGGATAATGGGGTGACACCAAATTTCAGGGATAACCCGTATCCCAGGCCACTCCCTGGACATGCCCCTGTGTGCAATGGGCACATAATAATAATAATAAATATATATATATATATATATATATATATATATATATATATATATATATATATATATATATATATATATATATATATATATATATATATATGGATCCCACAAAGGGTACAGTCCCATCCAACTATCGGCCAATAACCTGCCTCTCCACAACATGGAAGCTCATGTCAGGTATCATCGCGGCGAAGATAAGTGGACACATGGATCAATACATGAGCAAAGCGCAGAAGGGCATTGGTAGAGGAACCAGAGGAGCCAAACACCAACTCCTGGTTGACAGAACAGTCACCCAAGACTGCAGAGCCCGACACACCAACCTGTGCACTGCCTGGATTGATTGCAAGAAAGCATATGACTCAATGCTGCACACATGGATCACTGAATGCTTAAAGATGTACAACATCAACAGGACTCTAAGAGACTTCATTGCGAACTCGATGAGGCTGTGGAAAACCACCCTTGAGGCCAATGGCAAGCCACTTGCACAAGTATCCATCAAATGTGGCATATACCAAGGAGATGCTCTGTCCCCACTGCTGTTCTGCATAGGACTGAACCCCCTCAGCCAAATAATCAACAAGACTGGCTATGGATACCGACTCAGGAACGGGGCCACCATCAGTCACCTCCTCTACATGGATGACATCAAGCTATACGCTAAGAGCGAGAGGGACATCGACTCACTGATCCACACCACCAGGATCTACAGCTCTGACATTGGGATGTCATTCGGGCTTGAGAAGTGCAGTCGAATGGTGACAAAGAGAGGGAAGGTAGTCCACACAGAAGGAACAATAGCAGACATTGAGGACGGTTACAAGTACCTTGGAATACCACAGGCAAATGGCAACCTCGAAGAGGCAACAAGGAAGACGGCAACGGCCAAATACCTCCAACTAATAAGGCAAGTCCTAAGAAGTCAGCTCAATGGCAAGAACAAGGCCCAGGCAATAAACAGCTACGCCCTGCCAGTGATCAGATACCCTGCGGGAATAATAAGGTGGCCAAAGGAAGAGATACAGACCACAGACGTTAAGACGTGAAAGCTCCTCACCATGCATGGAGGGTTCCATCCCAAATCCAGCACCCTGAGACTGTACGCTAGCCGTAAGGAAGGCGGCCGTGGACTAGTGAGTGTGAGAGCCACTATCCAGGATGAAACATCCAAGATCCACAAGTACATCCAAGATAAGGCCCCAACAGATGACGTGCTCAGGGAATGTCTCAGGCAATGGGGAACAGAGGAAGACGTGCTGGAGGAAGGACCATCATGGGAGGACAAACCCCTACACGGGATGTACCACCGGAACATAACTGAAGTGGCTGATATCAAGAAGTCCTACCAATGGCTAGAGCGGGCTGGATTGAAGGACAGCACAGAGGCAGAATGGTAATGGCGAACCAGCCTGACATCGTGGTGGTTGACAAACAGCAGAGGAAAGCCGTTGTGGTTGACGTGGCGATACCAAGTGATGGCAACATCAGGAAAAAGGAACATGAGAAATTAGAGAAGTACCAAGGGCTCAGAGAAGAGCTGGAGAAGGCCTGGAAGGTGAAGGCAACAGTGGTACCCGTGGTCATCGGAGCACTCGGGGCAGTGACCCCCAAACTGGAGGAGTGGCTACAGCAGATCCCTGGAAAAACACCAGACAGCTTGGTCCAGAAGAGCGCAGTACTGGGAACAGCAAAGATACTGCGCAGAACCCTCAAGCTCCCAGGCCTCTGGTAGAGGACCCAAGCTCGAAGGATGAGACCACCCATGGAGGGTGAAGGACGAAGTTTTATATATATATATATATATATATATATATATATATATATATATATATATATGTGTGTGTGTGTGTGTGTGTGTGTGTGTGTGTGTGTGTGTGTGTGTGTGTGTGTTAACAATAATCCCCAAATCTCAGAACAAATCTGTTTTATATGTGTTCTTTCTACTTTGGTCTGTCAACTGTCCTAAAGTGCAAGACAAATACTACAACATGTTTCAGAGTAATCATTTTGATTATGATAGTGGAAAATTAGATCTTTGGTGGTTTGTTTTTTGTATTAAGCCTTCCATGAATGCTCAAATAGGGTTAAATCTAATAGTTGTGAAGGCAAAATTATCATGGCTGGTATGAGCAGGGTAACAGGAACACGGGGGGCTGGATCCAAATGCAGACTTCTGAGGCAGAGCTGATGCAGTTCAAGGATTTATTCACAAAAGATGCAAAGGCTTACAAGACCATGAAGCAGTGCAGGGAAGTGTCAAAACGGGCAAACAACAAAAAAGGTCAAATAGGCAGGTCAGGCAGGCAAAAACAGGTTCCAGAGTTCAGGTCTCAGGTTAACAGAGTAACAGAAAATAGAGGCTAGAAAGCAAGAACATGAAGCACATGGAAACTAAACTTAACAATCTGGCTAGGAGTGATTGGGAATGGTCCAGATAAGTATCTGCGGGGCTGATGAGTGGAAACAGGTGAGAAAGTGGGCGGAGTAGGCCAGGTAACTGCGGAGCAGGGCCGCGTTCAGCAACAACAAAACATAGCAAAACATTTATTTAAACGGAAATGGTGGTGCCTTGAACACCCTGTTGTGTACGCAAGTGCACTGCCGGTGCAAACCGTTTTCAGACTGAACGTGCCCCAGATGAGGTAAGTGAGAACAGGGGCACATTCAGCCCAGACAAAACGTAGCAAAATGTTTATTTAAAAGGAAATGATGGTGCTTTCAAAAATGTGGTTATCCCACACTGAGAGAGAAATGTAATATAGAAACATTGTACATTAACATTCTGAAGGTAAATTCAATAAGGGGGCAAGTGCAGAATCAGAACAAGATGATTATGCTGCTGGAATCTTAAAAATAGTGAAAACACTTGTGTTAGGTTCATAAATAAAGAAGCTGAATACACCTCTTATAATGAGAACAGAACCAATAATCCTACTACCTATACCCTGTTTTTTACTAAGGTTGAGAATAACATTCGATGTATCCTTGTCTTGACATCACCTGGGGAATTAGTAATCTGGGATATTGTTCTCAAACACAGTTTTTCTGTTTAATTAAATGTAAGACTGCTGATTACAAAACCAATATGTTGCAAATGTTATTACTCTTGCAGGCTATACATTCTTAAGATCCCTTTGGCACCATGTTCCTCCTGAATAGTTCTGAGTGTTTAAATTCTCAGGATGATGTTTTGTTTTTACCACAAAGATTCTCTTTGCAATGAGAAGGCTTTCTTAAAATGGTGAGTGCCCGTTGCTAACATATGGTTGCACAAAGTAGAAATAAACAATTTTCTAAAGTGTTCTTTTAAAGGCTATTAAATATAGAATTAAAATGGAGAGTAACAAAATGAACATTTGTCCAGCTGGCCTCAAAGATGCAGTTTTGAGAAGAGAGGAGGCTCAAGGACATTTTACAAAGGGCAAAAAAATGTAATGTTCCTCAATAATGTTCAGTATGAATTACAATAAGGCTGACTGATGGACATTAAAAAGTCAGTCTGAAAACCTCTGCGTCTGTCCATGAAAATCTAGAGGTCAAGGAAGGTCTAAAATAAAATATTACTTTAAAACACAACACAATATAAAACATTGTAATTCATTCCAGTGGGAGTGCCAGGGTTACGGGCAGGCTCACACTCCTTCCCCTCCTCCTCCCCACTCTAACTAATGAGAAACTATAAATGAGGAGGTTTGGATAGTGTTTATCTATGTGGCTCTGAGGGGGCCAAGGTGCCCTCACACACAGCAGTGAGTAGAGAGGGTGACTGCTGGGCATAATACTTCACACATCAGCTGCCTTTCACATATGGCTGTCCTACCCTGGCCCTGGCTCCTGCCCCATATGCCTTCCCACCTCAGTCCCCAAAGTTTGTTTTTCCAACCTGTGATTGGCTGCCTCTGAGTCCTTATTGTATTGCCACATCGCCCCCAAAGCCAGCCATTCTATCATTCCATGCCCTGTTCTTCATTATCATGTGCACATAACAAATCTGCCCTTATCCACTCAATGCAAGCCCAGTCACCCTCCTACCCCATAACCTTCCTACCATCCCTCCCCCCTGGATCACTGCCCTCATCCTGCCAAGCTTGGCATAGGGTCACATCTGGAATGGAGAATTATTGCCGCCCCATCCGGCCCTCCCTTCCATCTATTCACAGATGGCCTGTTGATTTTAAGACCTCTACTGTACAGTGAATGCAGCCTATTGGCATATAGAGGGTGGTTAATGTGGGGGGAAGCCTGCTGAGGGCTCTAATGCCTAAATTGTTTTTGGGAAAACAGATGCAAGGATTATTACTAAACATTTCACACTTATAATTTATACCAAAGTAATGATCTGCTCAGGTGACCATGGGAATTGGCCTGCTGCTTGTTAAGGCCAGACAGTAATATATATTAGATAACTGAGCTGGACCAGGCTAAAATGGTTTGGCTTGATGAAGCAGAGTATGACCTGTTGGGTGACAGTTGGCAGGGAAGGGATGAGGTTAAACCTGACATATGTCACCTATTTCAAATAGTGAGGATTCACTGCCATGTATTTGTGGTCTACTTTTGATTTTCACACTGCTCACATTTTTACTGTATTAAAACAGCTATCGCTAAATTGAATGTTTATAGTATAGTACGCCAAAGGCTCTTTTACCTGCTAAAAGGTAAAAGAGAAGCACTACACGCACAAATTAATACATGCAGGAGTAGTATCTGCAGATATGTGCACTAAAGGGAGCAGAGGGATGTTATCAAATTATCTACAGGGTTTTGCGTTCATTTAAATATAAAATTGTATTATATTTATTCTCGGTGTTGCATTTATGTAAACATTGGATGGATTCTATTATTTTTGCCTTTATGTTAAAAGAGTCTGGGGTTGGTATTTTCCAGACAATTATGTGCTATGAACAGCTGCTGGATGCTCTCAGTTGAAGAAGGTGTTGGCGTTTACAATGGCGTGGTATGTGATGATTAAAAAACAAAAGCCACAAGTGGTAGACTGCATATTACTTTTGTCTCATGCCTTTATTGTGGAATTCCAGCTGCTACTGGTCATATGGATACACTAATTCTAGAATTTAAAATATCAAATGAGTGGCTTTACATGCGCATTAGTATCCCGTTTTTGAGCCTTATCCTGGTTTTGATTTATATCACTGTATACATGATTCTAACAATATGTTAGGTAGGTTTCTGATCATCTATGTGCAGTTGTGTCTTGATTTCTCACCACCTCAGTCACTATGTTCTGCAAGAACAAAGAATGTTCATAAACCTGAATAAGGTATTTACATGTCACAGCATCCCGGGTTTCTATCAGAGTACTCCAGGTAGCATTTCCAGGTTTCTCAAAACTAGTATAAGGGCTTATCCAGGCTTCTGAAACCAGGATATGATGTTTACATGCACAACACATAACCGGGATACTCCAAAAACCTGATCATAACCAGGATACTAAAGTGCATGTGTTGTGCATATGCACTTTTTACAAGAGTTTCATTTTCTTTTTACAATAGTTTCATTTTCTGTTCAATAAAAACTTGTTATTTAATATACATGTATATGATTATGTCCCTGATTAACAGTTTAGCTCTGCTTCAACTAGCATACCTCAAATGGTAACAGTACTGAGTTTGTTGCTATTTATGGGTTTCAAATATCCAAAGCCAGTGTGAAGTATTATTTTAGAGAATGAAAATAAACAGTTTACAATGTTTATTAGGTAAATATTCACCTATAATGTGCTGTTTGTTATCAGTTCTTTATAATTGTGGGATTTTGACACCCATAATTTGGCATTGTCTTGCTGTAGTATTTGTCCATAAATATGAGAGGAATTCATTTGAAAACGTGCATCACCTGCACCATATGCCCCTTTACCCATCTATAGCCAAAAACCTATTACTTTAAAACTGTTTACAGCTGTTCTTGCTCAGGAGTTTGGCAAATGCACCCTGTCAACATCAACACACCACATGAAGCCAGAGGGGTGATAGTGAAGCCAAAGAATGACTAAATTCTTAAAGTTGGGCTATCAGCTGCTTATCTGCTTGGCCAAAAGAATAAAGGAAGATTTCTTTATCTGAAAGAACTGCAACCTTCACAAGGTGATGGACTATCATTGTATCTGCAAAATCATTGTATCTGCAAAATCTTCTAACCAAAATAAAATTTGCAGTCATTGTTCTGACATTAACTGGGCAACACAGGCAATTTCTGTTTGTCAACATGGTAGTAATGATTCCAGATGTGGAAGTTAAATCCATGCAGCAAATGCATCCAGGTTAACTACTATTAATAATGTGGATACATAAAATGATCATGATCATCTGTAAGTCTGTTTCAAAACTCAGCTCTTGTAGCCCTAATCATTCCATATATGTACAGTGTGTCATGATCTATGTACTATATTTAAATGGAGAAAAAACAGTGAAAATTTTGATATTTAACACTTGTTTCAGCTACCCGTTGTAACATTTTAAAGAAAGAAGGTATGAAAGGAAAAAAACAAGTTGTTTCCCATCATCATAACAAGGCTTTCAAATATTTCAGCAGTTTACTTAACATAACACTTTCCATGTCACTTGCAGTGTTTTCCCACAGGGATGTGCAACATTGTCCTCTGGCTATTTAAAAACACACAGTTTGTACTGTACTACTGTACTATGGCTTTGTTCATTCATACAAAAAGTAGTAGTTTACAGGGGAGATGGGTTCAGCTATAGCAAAAACCTAGCAAATTCAATTCACTATAATCAAAAAATAAACCAAGGTTGCTGAAATTGTTTTAGAGATTTAGACTTTTCACATGTTTACCATGAAGTAACCTCTCTAAACTGTGTTTTGCATGTCTGTAGATGCAGAAACTTCCAAAATGTGTATCCTCTTCAATCATTTTTCTGTACAACTGTCCTTGTAGACATGGCCACTTTGTTTTGCTTTCCTTATTTCATGCATGGAGAAAGCGAGACAATCCTGTTATTCTGGTACTTCCAAAGCTCTTCCAAACAGAGAAATTGTGGCACAGAAGAGGTACAGTATATTAATAATAGATTTAAAAACACAAGATGTCAAATGAAGGAAAATGGAGGGCAGTTCAGTATTGCTATTTGATTCATCTGCAGCAGCCTTTTGTGCACACCCAAACAGTTCGCCTTGGGAATTTCTGTCTGAAAACGTATTTGGCAAGCTTCCCTTAAACACCTCTCTCCCCTAATAGCTCTCTGCTGGTAGATACTGGCAGCACAGGTCTATCTATATTTAGCATCAGTGATTATCTTAGTATTACTGACAGATGTTTTATGATGCAACATGTGTAATATATTCAAAAGATACAAAAATAGAGGATAATCTTTTAACACTGACTTGCACCTTGTTTTGTCCTCCAAACAGGCTTAGTTAACTGCTGTGCAGATGGTAAAAGGTGATGAAAATGTTGAACAGACATGCTTGTTTATGGTGACTCCTAAACTTACGGTCATGTTGACTAAATGTGACCTCAAGAGTGAAATGTTTATTCAATCTCCATCTAATCCCATCTCAGTTTTTGCAATATTTTACTAATTTCCAAAAGAGAAAATTCATTTTTTCCTGTTTTCCTGCCTTCACAGGGAGGTCAGAGAGGCTCTGCTATTGAGCAGCTGGTATGGACTATTGGGGTACTATCTTGCTCAAAGACAAGTCAATTCAAGTTAGATGCTTGCAGTCACAGGGTCCTGAAACTAGGACTTCTAATTGAAGGGTACTGTCCCTGCTTACACCAGCCTGCTGCTTATTTAATGGTATCTACTTACAGGGAAGGCAGCAGTACGATGACTTTGTCATGTTTGTGAGATCATTCCTGACCAGCCATAGCCTTGTGGTATGTGACATTATCATGCTATAAAATGAGAGATGGATTAATTACTGCATTTCTATTAAGAAATGTACCAGCCTGGCAGTGATTGCAGTAGACCCTGCATACCCATGTAGTCACTTCGGTGAGTCATGGCCCGTTGTTAGCTTGGAAACAATAGGCTAATTTTAGGATTCCCACCCTTTTCCTCCACAAAAACAAATGAACATGAAATGAAATACAGACAAAAAAATAATCTGATGATATCAGCTTATTATTAGCAACTTACTGTAGAGCAAAGTGCATATTCTGTGCCTTGCTCAAATATAGGCAGGGCTCGTTATTTTATTTTTTTTTATGAAAGTCAGTGATTTATTGTATGCATTTTTAACAATTGACCTGAAGCACAATCAGAAGCTTGTGTGCATTTTTCCTTAGTTATCTTTTCACCATCTATTACAGGAAGTAGCCTATATAGTAAGCTGTCATTGTCTCATGATGACCCCATTTCCTTTAGCAGTAAAATATCTGTTTTAAAAAATAACAAATTGTAAAAATAGGATACTTTATGATTTCTTTCTGCATCCCTCTGTCTTATGATTGTTAGTGTTAGCATAATTTAGTAGTTCAATATATCATATGTATAAACATTTGTGACCTTGTTAATATTGGCTAGAGACACTGCAGCATAGTAGTAGTGATGGCCAGTGCTGCTGAACATTAGAAACCACAATGGGCCTGTTGTTGCGTCTAGTGCAGTGACAGAGTGGGCTTATGATAACCACGACTGATAAAATAACCCAAGGACAGCCTCTGGGCAGGATCTGTCTAACATATGCTCATAGAAAATGTGAGAGAGGAATAGAAGCAAAAAGAAAATAAATCTGACCAGATCCAATACAACAACAACACAATGCAAACTAACAGGTCTGTATTGTTAAGGGTACCCAGCACCAGCCTAGTGGGTAACATAATCTGGCATCACTTGGCATCCTGCCTCTAAACAAAGTGAAACATTTTCAAAACAAGCTTTGATGGTTTTCTAGGATCATGTATGCTTGACTCCAGTAGTAGCCTGGAGGTTAGAGAAAAAGAATTCTGACTGAAAATTTGCCAGTTCTGGACTGACTACAAAAAGCTGAGTGAATACCACTCTTAACCTCAACAGCTACCATAATGTGCAGTTGAGCAAGGCACTGAACCATCAATTGTTCTAGGGGAGCTGCACAGTTGCCAACAGAGAAAAAGCCATAATGTTACTGAGCAAGTGTGAGTGTAAAATGCTGGGAGTAAGACTCTCTAACTTTCAACTGCCTGCCATAGCTGTTTGTGTAAGTAAAAATTTCTTCATCAACTCAGCTTAAAAATCAGTTGTAGTAAAAAAAAACCCAGTTCTCCTTGGAAATCTGTCTTGGAATATATAGTGTAACCATTAAAGTATTTTTTTTATTATTCATTACATCACCTTGTCTCATTTTTATGGCTCATTGTGAGAATGGCAGAAGATGTGAGCCGACTGCTGATTTACCTTCATTTTGCATTTGAAAGTCACAGCGATTTGTGTTATTACAGCTCTGTCAGGCTGATGGAGGCGGGATTGATGGGGTTGCTGAGCTGTTCCCGAATGCTCGTATGAGAATAGAGGTTACAGTCTTTTTCTCATCAACACCGATGACACTGTGATGAGTGGAGGCTTGTAGTTTTGACTGACAACTAAATGTGGAGGCCTGCCACATACTTATATTTGGATAAGAGGTAGCATGTGACTCTAATTTCAGGAAAACACTGCAATCCATGAAGCTTAGCAAGACATGGTTATAGAGTTGTGTTAGCAGAGAAGATATAAAGGGAGAGGGAGGGCAGGGAGGGGAGAGAAATGAGAGAGGAGTGAAAAGTTAGCAAAAGAGTGTGAAGTCAAGAGGAGCAGAGACAAAAAAATAATGAAAAGGGAAGCTAAAATAGTGGGGAAGTAATATAGTGTGAGCTTGTAGCATTAGTAGCGTGGTGCATAACTTTATTAGCTAAGTGTAGAACCAGCCTAACTTTAAAACAGCAGGCAGAGGTCTAGACAGAGGCAAACAAAAACATGTCCAGCAAAAGCAGGACCAGAGAACGGTCATGAAACTCTTGTACTATCCCAGTAGAGCTTGGCTACCCAATTGACCCTGATGAAAAGAAGGGGTAAACAAAAACCAGGTGCAGGAAAACGTTTTTGTCTGTAAGAATTGTGAAGTGATGACTGGTACCAGGTAGGGAAAATTGGACTTTAGCGGCACAAAAGGGGAGCTTGATTTGGTCTAGGGACACATTTTTTTCTACTGTTTTTTTTTTTCAGACAAGAAAAAAAAACCTTCAGTCTACACAAACATAATATACATTATAATCACTACATTGGTAGTTAGCCATATTGGTCAGAAGTTATCCAAGTTTCTTTTTTAACAGAGGGGCCAACATAGCTTGACCTTTTCAATGTCATGTTGTTAATCTGTTCAAGCATCTGTTCATGAACAAAACACCAAAGAGAGTAACAAGCATTAGGACTTGTGAGGAAGACTAGTTGATTATCTGCCCTCTCTCTCCCTCCCCGTCCATTTTGTTTACATGGTGGATTTATGATGATGTGACCTCTATGATAATCAAGAGGGACAGGCAGAGGTTAAACCAGACGGCGTAAGAAGACATATGGTCAACATGATCCTGCCATACATTTCTCCTCTATCATCTCTTTCTTTGCCTCTCTTTCAGTCTAGTTCAGTCTTTTTGCATGAGTGCCTGTATCGCAGATCCCAGTCCCCTCTAAAGCAGACATCAGTTGGCAGTTTATCTAGCTCCACAGGCCTCCTTCATCACAACAGATCTCCAGCTGCCATAGTAGACATCCTTCCAGCCACCACACTGTGGGCAGAAGAGGTTCAGTCCAAGAGAGCTGCTCGGGTTCCTCTCTGACACATCAAGCCCTCCCAGGAAGTAGGTAGCAAAAGCAAAGGGAGCTTTTCCTCTCTCCTGTGGTTCAGTGTGCAAAGCTAGTTATTATCAGTAGGAGGAGGTGAGGGAGCACCTTACTAGGCAACAAGGTGTCGAATGAATGCATCTTTTTCTTCTTTTCCCTCTGTCTTCTTTCTTGCCTTGTACCTACCCTACAGTGTTTCTCCTTTGTTGTGCTTCTTTCACCTTTCCTCTCCACATGTCTCCCTCTCTTTTGCTATTCCACACAGCTGACACCAACACAGGTAATTCTGGCTAATGTGACAAATAAACTCTTCTAATCTTAACAAAGTGGCTGTTGCTTTCTCCTGTGCATTCATCTGTGTTAAATCAAAGGTTTTATGCAAATAAAGGTTTTTACAGGGTCTTACTTTTCATCCAAATAAGCAGCTATATCAGGTTGTAAGCTGGACAGCTTTGAACTTACTATGTAAACAAGTGTCAGGCTTCGTGCTGAAATGCAAACCTCCCCAACATTCACCTGTCAGAAGCAGACTTTTTTTTTTTCTAAATTACACCTTTTCTAACGAATCAACATCTCCTGCAGAGAGGTTTAAGTTTTTAATCAGGTGTGTCTGGTGAGTGATTCACCTGCTCTGCTATTTGAAACTCCTGTGACCTTAAACAGCTTAACACAAAATCATCACTTCCAGCGCAGAGCCTTACTGTATATGTAAAGCTTTAGGCTGTCACCTGTGCAAACTAGATAAATAATGTCTGTAAATGCTGCAATTCCGTGAGTAACGACGTCAGATTTGTAGGTCTTTGCAGTCTGGTCAATCACATTCCAACTTATATCTCCAAATAAGCTTCATGCACCTTATTTTTTCATTTCTCCATCTCTTGCTTGTGGGGAAGTAGAATACTGTGTTTTGTTTTGGCATGGCAGTAAAGGCATTTAAACATTAACAACAATACATCAGAATATATGTGTCCTGTCAGAGTGTGTGCTGTGTACGGCTGGGAAGCACATTGCCAAAGCACAGCTGTCTTGTAAGCGAGGGTAGGTTCAGTGCAGCAGAAAGACAAAGCATCACCCTGCAGTATTTATGAACAATTTTTAGAGGGGTGGTGCTGAGTGCTCTCCTTTGTACTCGCCAGTCTACATATCCTGACCTAAATAACCTATGTGTGACAACAAGCAGTTGTCTGTTGAGTGCTGTCTGCTCTCCAAGGGAAAGTCTTGTTTACCTCACACATTGGCATCACCTTGTACTCGGTTTAATGTGCTAAACAATTGATTCATTGGAATACAGGTGCACAGTGAAAGCTGCAACTCATGTCAGTTCACCCAAATCACAAATAAACATATTTTCCCACCTTTTCCAAGTGGTATCTTGCCATGCAGACAGTTTTGGTTGTATTTGCCAAGGGTTTGAGATCTCTGCCAGTGTGAATTATGCTGCCACCACAATACAACGAGGGTGAATGGTTGTCCTCAAAAACTGGAGAATTTGCATTTCAAAAATTAAACAACTGCATGCCTTTCCAGACACTGTATTATTCTAAATAGCAGGGACTGTGTCTGACATTTCTTTAGACTTTTTCGAATTTAATTTTTCAAAGCTTTGTCATATTTTCAGGGATCATACTAAGGCAATGCATATTTTACCAACAATAGTATTGTGTTCAAAGTCTTTTAGATTAAGTCTTTAAGATTATTCTGTCTGTAAAAGAAATTCAATATACTTCATTTAGTGATAACAATATTTCTAGCCTAAAAAGGAATCTGTTCTCTTACCCCATGACCAAATGCCACGGAACATGTGATTGTGATCCACTGGGTTATGACAGAAGAAGTAATGACATCACAGGCCTCTTGATCCAACACACACTTCAGACAGAATTTAGGTCAACACATTTGGATAAGTTGAATACTGGAGAGACCAAATGTCAAGTTGATGTCTTTTTATCCTTAAAAATGATCACTTCTTTTTCATATATTTTATGATATATAGCATTGTGTGCATTTGACCTGCATGTAAGCTTATAGCAATCGGTCAATGCTAAATATTTCAGTAACGGCAGAAAAAAGCATGCCAAACAGTGGTCCATGTTACTCCTTGTAAAAAACAACCTAGAGTTCACATATCAATAATTGTGAGTATAACTGTTATATATAGCAAGGTTTCATCACAGCAAAGGTCAATCTGAAAGACTGTACAAATACATAAACACAGATTTTGCCTAGCCAAATGCCTAAAACAGAATATTTAAACATACAATTAAGCCAAACTGTATTCAGATTATTGGAATAGTTAGCATTTCTGAATAAATAATCACTATCTCCTCTATTTGACATTTTCCAGGCATTGAGTGGTTCTTCACACGACCCTGACAGTCATCATCGGGCATCAGTTTGTGCCCCAGTGGTCCTGGATGATGCCATCAGGAATGGATGTGGTCTAGATACCACACAGGCCTCTCAATACCATGCCAGATGCAGCTTTGCCACCCGTGGCACCATGTCAACCTTTCGAAATTTAACGGTTCATGTGCGTCAGGGCTGAACCATCTGGCCCTCCAAAGAGTTTTTGCATGTAAAAATCACTTTGGAGTTGTTGAAATGGACAACCTGATAAATGCAAAATACACATTATGCATATTCACTTTTATTTTAGTACATTTGATCAGTGGTTTGTTGCACCATAAAATTTGTAAATGAACATTTAGTAGTGTGCACATTGTTGAATAATTGGTTGTCCATCATTTCCCATAGGCTAAGACAGTTCTAAGATCTGAGTTCTTTTTACAATAGAAGAAATTCATCGTCACTGAGGTTATTTTGTTATAGAGAACCAATCTGTCGCCCCCTGCCTCGTCCTGATAATGTACTATTGCATAATGTGTTTCTTTTGTCTACCTTTCTAAGAAGCTGAAACATGATGTTGGGGTTTAAAATCCTCACCTAAACATCAAATTAAGGTCATTTTGGAAGGCACTGACTCTACAGACATGACTCTATGGTTTAAATGTAAAACTGGCAAATCACTTTCATAGTTAAGAGAAACCAACACTAATATTTGGTAGGAGATGGTATGCAAACCACAGACGTCACACACTTTGTTCATCCAAACGGTCCACTCACCTTCTCCCTTAGATGTTTTGTGGCAGAATAATAATGTCATGCTACTCCCTACCATCTCTTTTGGTACTGTCAGTCATTCATTCAGGAAAACAAAAAAATCATAACATAGCTTATTTTAAGCATTTACGTGAATGACCAATGCTGCTGTTGGTCCTTTTGAATGAACGTACACCCCAGTTCTTTCGGAATATGTTTCTTATGTGCAAATATTGTCATGAAACATGGATGTGTCTCATTTGCCTATGTGGGGTGCATGAAGCTGGTGCGAAGTTAATCGATTACTGTATCAATAGCTTAATCTGTTGAGCAGTCAGTAAATCAATCAATTGATAAATGAATCAAATAAGGCATGGTTTTCAGGAACAAAATAAATAATTGGACCTGTCTAATTTGCGTTGAGTTCATATCCTTTGATGTAAAATGTGAAATCTTATTGTAAACTGGTGTCAGGCACAATGTGTCACACGGACAGCGGATCTGAAGAGCACTGTCACTGTCCTTCTGCCACTCAACTGCCACTTGAAAACAGGGTGTTCAGAGGTGCACTGGGCTGTGATCTGAGCTGTAACACTAGCCCAGATGCACAACACATGCACAGTTACACACTCACACACACACACACACACACACACACACACACACACACACACACACACACACACACACGTCACTTGCTGTGATAGTCTGGGTGGTCCACAGGAAGAAAGAGACAGAGAGAGGCAGAAAAAAAAGAGCAGTATATCTGAAGAGGAAACATTAGAAGGGCATCTCTTATGTTTTCCATTAAGGTAACAGAGATGTGATGGCAGGGATGTTGGACCAGATAAGAACAGAAAGAGACATAAATGGAAATGGAACACCCCCCCCCATAATTTCACTGTGACTCCAAGTGCTCATATTGTAGAAGCTTCAGTGTTAGGTTTGCTTTCTATATAAAGTTGCATTACTACTCCATACACAACAAAAGCAAAATATAATGTGCAGTACATTCTAATTTAATATATGTAGTACAGATTTTGTGCAGTGGCACCTCAAATGGAGAAAGACAGACAGAAGCTAGTACCATTGTTAAGCCAAACTGAGAATCCTTAAAGATAATTTCCCTACAGCTGGTTAAGTAAATGTCAGATAGCATTCAAACAAATCAAACACCCAAACCAGGGAGTCTTTGTGTTATGTGGCACACATCTCTGGGGAGTTCCTGTTATTTACACCCTCTCATCCTGTCTAGGTTGGTGCTGTGCGGATGCATCACATTCTCACTTTGTTGTAGATCAGCTTTAGACTGCTTTAACTGTCAGCCACAGCCCTTTAAATCCCTTAAGGCCCATTCTATTTGCACTAGCCATTAGCCAAGGAAAAGGCCTCTGTCTGTCGCTCAGCTTATTTAGCAACTCTTTGTTTGTTTTCCCTTGCTGATTCCTATTTGATCGTTCCATCCCTCACTCCTCATTGAGGCGGACATAGTATTCCTTTTTTTGTTAGTGTTTCAGTGTATAAGTTTGGGGAATAGTTGGGTGGGGGTTCAAAGCTCTAAAGGATGGTCTAATCACATGCAGGCATGCTGTCAGAGGCTTTAATCGCCTTTGTCAGACGTGTCTCTGAGTTCAGACAGGGGCCGACGTCCCTGCATGATACCCACTGCAGTGTTCATACTGGAGATACATAAACTTTGAAAACAAAGGGAGGAAGTCAGAGGCAGAAGGCTTTGATCCGACTAAAAGTTGCCATTTGCCATTCTTGTACGCGCTATACCATGCAAAAGTTTGACCAAGGCTGAGTCTTTGAAAAGATGCCAAGAGACATGTCTCACAGATTTCATTGTGGCCAATTGACTCTCAAGGCCAAAGTGAAGTATTATCCTGGTAGAAGCATTCTTGGTGCAAGTAGACTCAGTGAGCCGCCATAACTTCACTAGAGTTGACAACAACAGAAAATGTCTGAACTTTCATCTTAAACACAATGTTGTGTTTAAACCTTATATCTCCAAAATGTAAACCTTTCCTAAGCTGAGAAAAACACCCTTTCAGGTTTGTGACAATGCATTACTTAGCTAATTCAAAGGGTATTTAAATTGTTTATTTGGCATAAGAAGTAGGAGAATGTAAAGAACATTACAAGGAATAATAAGTTTTTTTAGATTTTTTCAGAAAAACAAAAGCAATTTTCTCTGGATAACAAACAGTATTAGAGTTTATTAAAATTATAAAGCACATTCTTGCTGTTTTTACAAAGTAGCAAATGCTGGCTTTTGTTAGAAATACTTGTTTTGTAGAGTAATAGAAATAAAATAATTAACTAATTTAGATCCACGATAGAATCTAGGTCTAGTGTTGTGATACAGGTGTGCATTTCTCTACCACACTGGACACAGCCTGTCTGAGGACAGCAGCGCTGATGATGACAAATACTAAACAGACAGAACTCCTGGCACTGAATCGCATAATTGCTTGGAAATGTCATTTATGTTCCTATTTTAACAAGGAAAGTCAATATGGCAGATAAAGCACACGGTATTAAGGTAAATTTAATTATCTGCCCCTCTAATTTATTTTTCCTAACATGAGATTTATCATGCAGCAAAAGTAATTGGTGAGCGTGGGGCGTGCATGTCTGTGTGTGTGTCTTTTAACATTTCTGCATGCATACTTATATGAGTGAAATTTAACACAACACTGTACATATTCTGTTTATTGGGCTGCATTGACCTCAGAGTGGATAATGACTCTTCTCCTGGGGGAACTTTAGGAGGAGACTGTGTCATGGAAAGTTTTCTAACTTTGCTTTTAGCCCTAACCTGAACATTATTTCACAAAGATCACACTTCCACAAGCTTCCCTTTTCAAAGAATGTTTAAATATAGAGTTGACAAGATGGGTAGCTCAGGATATATCCCAAAGAACATTGTCAAAATGACATTGTGGTAAACCTCAGTTAATGATGGCATAGATAATTGATATTAGAGCAAAGGATCAATGGTGCAGCCACGCCAGAGGAGAACAGCTCCAATTGTAAGATGTTTTGTCTCCAAGGTCATATTCTGTTACTCTAATATTGACCTTCCTGTTCCCTCCTGACATTCTGTCCAAATCACATCCTGTTGTTATTGTACAGCCATTTAGGTATCTGTCTTCTCTTTCATCCAATACATCCTCTCTGTGATGGCCTCTGTGGCAAGTTATCAAAGTCTAACAATAAAATCACTTGAGGATTGACTATTAAAATAACTGATCCAAGTATAAACAAATGAAAATTCTCATTATGCCCACAGATTTACAAATTATACGCAATAATATAGGTGCTCAACATGATCTTTGGTGTCTTGCTTTAACATTTAATCAACATTTTCTTTTGCCTAGTTATGTGACAATATATTGAAAAAATTAAATGTTCAAGCATTTAAAAATTAAGCAACCATTGCATTCAGTAATGAACCAGTTAATGCATGTGTAAATAAAAAAAAAGATACCATGGAACATCAAAAGAAGTAACTTCAATGAAGCACTACGAAGGCAAGAATCTCAGAGACTGTATCCGATTTGACTAGAAACACCAGAAGTGAAATATGTACCAGTAACAGGAAACGAAATAGGTGAATAGAATTGGTGGCATTTAGTGAAAGGTCCTCTTAGCTCTTGAGTGTCTTACACACCAGACATTGGATATTTATAAATTGATTCAGCAGTGTCAGTCAGTCCTGCACTTTGCCAAGGGCGCTAATCCATGTGATGGAATTCATATGTCTACTTCATATTAAGTTTCCTGTGCTGCTTATTGACCTTTTCATCTAGCATTTTCCCTCACTGATTTGAGCTGGGCCCTTCACACATGTTGTCTAGAGCCATTATTTTGCTGCTTTCTATTCTACTTCCAGTGAGAAACACTTGAACACTTAACAAACTGCTTCTCTTCGAGGTGAATGTGAAGGAGGGCTTGAATGTGAAAGAGAATCGGCAGTCTGAGGTTTTGGGTGCAGTCACAAGTTTGATGAATGGTTGAATGTAACGAACACATGCTGTGTGTTTTCATATTCATGTATCTATTTTGTAATGAAAGCTATCATTTTCTGTAGGTTTGTTTGCTTTTGAGGACATACAAACACATACAATAAACATTTCCAGTTGATAAAAACTGGATGCACATTTGCATAGAGCGTCACAAAAACTCTTATCACCATGGCACATTCATAGTGCCATGTATTGTTATTTAGGCATGTGATGTTGTTTGTCATGATTGCGTGTTGCATCATTTCTTCTTCTGTTTGATGAAAAGTAATTCTCTTAAACACCCACTCAGGCACTGTGACTGTAGATACCTACTGTGTTTCTGTTTTTATGTCAGTGACAGCAAATCAGTCGCTATGCATGACTCTCCTGATATTCCTGCATATTTCCAACCTCCGTGTCTCTCACGTGTCTTAAACATAACCACACACACACTCTCCCTTTCACACAGTCATGCACACACACACGCACGTTTTTCAATTTGCCTTTTCGAACACTACCACAAATGAAAGGAGAACCCTTGTCCTTTAACTCGAATATGATGAATAGCTTCTCTTCTTCATGTTGAAAAGATCTTCTCTCCATTTGCCCTTTTAGCCAGCTCAATACAGAACAGTGCTTGATTAAATCCCATTAGCGCAGTTATTTGGATCAAGGACCTTGATTAAAATGCAGAAATATGATTTTCCTATATAGTGTTACTCCAAAATCTCTAACTTAATTTGCCTGAGACTACACAACTAAATGAATATTAGACTAAAGTATCCACCAAAACTGTATGCAAATTTTCTTGCTCTATGTATTAAACTAACATATGTATTTCCATGATAATTATCACTTGTTGTTGTAAAATTTCAGTTACATGTATTGTCAGATATGTAAAAATCGACTTCTTTATTATGTTCAGATTGTGTTTTAGCTCAGGTTTGGTCACATACTTGTTACTGCTCTTTACCTACCACACAGTCTGCCATACCAATATAAATATTTCACACTTTGTTACAGTTTCCATAACACGTTCTGAGAGACTATGATTGAACGTGATTGAAACATATGAGAGGACAGGCTGTTATTTTTTTGAAGGTATGCTGTAGGTTTAAAGAAAACTCTGTCCACTGGGCCAAATGAGACAGTGCTGCATGTACCCGCTGCAGTCCTAGAAATTGTGTTTTTGATAGGGTACCTCTGCTATCTTTTTAATTAATATCTGCCTTGAGGCGACTAGTTAGATACAAACAGATAAATAGCCATGGTGCATACCAATGGTCTGCAAATCCAGTATGGGGTAAAACATTCCCTCTGTGGTTTTGATTGATTTGATCGAATCCTTTTTAACTGATAAATAATTCCACGAATAATTCATCTTGATGTATTTGAATGAGTTACTTTTGGCACTGAATTTCTGTACACATAAAGCACTAATATTACCATCCCGGTTAATTAGAAAAATCCAAGTGCATTAAGATAGATCTTGAGAGAACTACAACACTACAGACATGAGTTATCCATAAAATGATTTTAGTTTTATATTTGAATTTAAACAAAGTTTCCTAACATTTAATATCTTCATCACCAAGAAAATATCCACTGGCAGGTTATGGGAAGTCTTTGTGCAATTAGGATGTGATAGTCCTGAATGAGTATTTAGAGGGACTGCAGTCTGGGTAATTACTAACTTTAATCCTTAGACAGCAGTATGCTGATTGATGCACAGAGTCACAAAAGCATACAACCATATGTACTTCTGCAGTTAAACAGTGATGATGGAATAGTTTCCTGAGATAAATGTAATGGTGTATCCTTAGGTTCCATGGTCTATCATTTTGTATTGGGAAACACTGAAAATGGACATTAAGAACCCATTTCAAAGCACTAAGCACCAGTCAGCTCTAAAAAGTTTGTTTACTATTCTTCTTCTTGGGGAACTAAACACCATGAGGGAGGTCACATCTGCCACAATGTCAGTGTGTGTGTCCACCCTGAGCATCTAACACCTAATAGCCATTAATTATGAATCAAGCAAACCAGATCTGACTGAGCAAATGAGAAGCATACAGCATATATCTCTAACCACAGGCCAGTGCTGAAGAGACTTCACATTGGCCTCTGAATGCGAATCTAGCTGAAGGGTGGAGTGCAGCATCTTATCTGAGAAGAATTAGTACACACAATTTCAAGCACCAATTTATTTGCCTCTGAGCAATTAGAAAAAAAAACAGAGCATGAGCAGTAATCTTTTCTGTGGTGAAAATGTGAACTAACGTAATGAATGAAGAATCATTTGCCCAAAGCATGTCTGTGTATGTGTGTGTGTATGCCTGGGTAGGAGGTGCATGCATATGTGCATTTAAAACCAAAGAACACAATTGAAAAAGCCAATTTTTGTCTTTTCCACAGTAAGCTGGCACTCTGAAAGTAAACAGTGCAATCCTATTTGACAAGGCAAAATTGGCCGCGTAGATGCTTATCGGGTGTGCGAGGTTATCTCTTGGGAGAAGAGAAATTAAATCAAAGCCATGACTAGCCATTCCTCAACCAACTCATACAAGGACAAGAGCAAACATTATTAGTAATTGCTTTTTTATTTGATCTTTTCATCTTTTTTTCAGATAGATCACAATGAACACAGCCTTTAGACAATAGCAGTTGAAATAATCCATACAAATGAATGTCTCTGGTCTTTTCACCAGTTGCCCATTGTAGCGTGGAGCCCTATGCTATCAGTGTGGGCTTGGGGGTGAGGGGACGACACTGACAAACATTGGGTGCTTGTTTTAACTAACCAAAATGGCATGTTGTCTCTATGTGTGTGAAGCAGTGGCTGTCTGAGTCTGTGTGCACCTGCATCAGTGTGAGTCAGAGACCAGAGGCGGTTAGCCACATTCAACAAGGCCCTGTCCTAATCACTTGGTAAAACCAACAGTCTCAAGTGGGCAAAAATGACCCACTCTAGATTTGAGTAATGCATTGCCAAGAGTGTATGATGCCAACAGTGTGTAATTAGACAATAATGAGAGGCCTTACATTATGCTCAATCTCCAACTATGTGTTGACCTCAGCAGTAGCCTCTGCTCTATTAGACAGCAAATAGCCTGAGAGAGGGGCCATGGCTTTAAAGAGTACCTTCCATCCACTGGTCCCAGCTCATTTCCTGCCCACAATTTGTGAGTGTACAGACAGTGGCCAGGCCAGGGGAACACCATTAGAGGGGACAGCACTTTAAATGTGCCTGAACTGTGACAGTGACTGTTTGTGGCAGCCAGACTGAGTAAAAGACAGAATCCTGGGGTGACCTCTGCATTTTGTTTTAATTAATGCCCAAATAAAAGAGAGACCACAGCAATTGAGGTTTAATGTGAGTTGGAATTAAATCTATAGTACAGAGGAAACATAAATTAAATAAAGGAAGAAAGGAATTGTTTTGTAAAACAATGAGGGCATGAAAGCGAATCAAGAGAGGGAGAGAGGGAGAGAGGGAGTGTAGAGAATGCTTGATCCAGCATGAAGACTGAGCACAATGAGATAAAAAGAAAATAAACCATGAAGACAAGTGTGGAAGTGTCACATTTGTCTGTGTGTTTCGCCCTCTCTTTTAGCCTTCACTTTACCTTTAAGGGGCATTTAAATGAAAGGCAGTGTGCTGCTGAAGTGCCCAGGTGTTTGTGTGTTTGTGTGTGTGTGTGTTTGTGTGTCTGGGTGTGTGCCTGTGTGCATTTTTGTTAGGATCACAGTTGCAGTGCGCACTTTGAACAGCACATTTAACAGTTTGTACTGTTTGTATGATGTGAATGGCAGGCCTGCTTGATTTATCCAGATATTTGAGAGAGATAACAAAAAATCTAATTTAAAAATAACCATAAATATTTTCCTCCTCCGTCAAATCTTCCAAGCTCTCTAAAAACAGCCTCTGCCATCTCCCAGGAAAAGAGCAAGGGTAAGCCGAAACCAAATACTTTACAGACGAAAGAGAGGAGAAAAGCTAACAGTTGCTTTGCTCCTCAGAGGCGAGAAAGCAAACAGCTGAAGAGGAGAAAAATAAGCAAATGAATAGTGATATAAAAAAGATGGCAAGTAGGCAAAAGATACAGCAGAACAGCAAGATGACAGGAGAATGTCCAAATATCTCGATTAAGAAAATGAAGTAAGAACAGAAACAGATGTGACATGTCTGCAGGATAGAATGCGTTATATCTGCTGTCAAGATTCCAACTCTGCTCAGATACACTTTACAGTAAACACACCAGGAGCCATATGAATGTAAGTCGCTGTTCCCTCTCATGGCTGCATCTTAAATAGATTTGGTGATTGTGGTCATATTTTGCAGAACTCATCTAGTCTAATAGTCTACTGTTCTGCTTATTTTATTGTCAGAGAATATTAGAAAAAGCACCTCCCATTCATATTTCAGAGAGTGGCCGAAATGTGCCAACATTTTCAAAAATAAATGTCTGTATCATTTTTTTAAGAAAGCCTGAATGTGAAGACACTTGGTTATATAAACCATGTACCTAAACAGCTAAGACATCAAATCCAAAGTAACTTCAGATAGAATTTCAGATGTCAAGTTTCTCTGCAAAGTATGAGAATTCTAACATGTATTGAGAAGGAGTACATACATAAACAACACAGACTGCTGAAAAAGAACCTCTTTTGGTCCTTTATAGAAAATGCACATTGTGGTGGACCAGGGCTTTATAAGCAGTCACAAGCTCCATAGATACAACAAGCTCTCCGCAGAGACAGTAAGGCAGTTTTATGATCACCAAGGAAACCACTCCACTTTCCATATGGCAGGGTTTTTTTTTTTTGGAAAGACAGTAAAAACATAATAAACACAAAATACGCATACTAGTTATTGTTAAAGAAAATAGCTGCCCTGTAAAAATCTGCTCAGTAAAAATATTCAAACTGTTATCTTGTGGTTGTTGCTTTTTGTTGTTGGTTTGAATTGTATTCTAGATCAGCTGGCTCATTAAGCTTTCAACAGTTACTGTATTTGATCCAGCTGGATCTCAGGGTAAAAAGAGGCGACATCTCAAAAGCACTGAAGCCAGCCTGCAAAGATGCAGAATAGAGAGGAAAAAAAACACAAAAACCCAAACTAAAGCAAACTCACAGAGTTCGACAGCTACTAAGGCAACTTTTGCCAAATACAATATAAGCCCATGTATATTGCAACACAACTATATATTAATTTAATAAAATACACAATATAGCTTTTGTACACATAACAATTTGGCTCAAATGCACAGAAATTGCAGTAAAATCAATAAAAATATGTCAATTTTTTGATGTAAACACATCTAAATTGGATACATTTACACATATAATGATATTATGTATAGTGATAATGTGAAGGGACATTTTCTTGTTTGTTATGTTTTTGGATATTTGTCTTCGAAACAATGGCAGTGTCCTTTACAGTTCTTTGAGTTAATACCCCGTACTTTACCTTAACTCGAGGACACTTTTTGCTGAGATTCCTCATTTCTTTTTTTCTTAAAAAATGTATAAATATTTTGTTAATATTTGGACACTATACATGGATTCATACATATAATCATCTATATAATCATATAGATATAATTTTTTCACAGTTGAGGAAAAATGTCCCTTTTTATACAACTTGTGATTGCCTTAAGGCATAGTCACACACATGATAATTCACTGTACACAAGGGACTGAAAGCTGATGATGTTCATGAATAAGACAATTACACAGATGGCCAGTTGTGTGTAAGCTTTAGTGTGTGTGTGTGTGTGTGTGTGTTTTGCGTGTATGTAGGGGCATCAGTGCATGCGAGTGTGTCAGCATGTGTATGCCCAAAGTGTAGAGCACATGTGTAAAAATTGGTGCGTGCATCTACACCAGTCAGCAACATGAATGTTTAAATAGAGGCGTGAGACAGACACAACTTACACATGTGGCTACAAATGACAGGTGAAACATGGTTACACTGTTAATAATTCTCCCTCAGCGTAGCATTTAAGCCCCTCCAACCATAAGTCCATAACCAAACCCCTGCAAACACACCGATTAACCTGATTAACCAATCTCCTCATGTTCAAAAACAGGATCCATCACACATTAAACACCTAGATTAAAGTCAGAAGTTTGTTGTTGTGTATTTTGATCTTTCACTGTCCCAAACAGATTAGAATTTATTTCTCTGTTTCTGCATCGATTGTCGTGTCTGACCATAAATAGTCCTTTTTCATTCAGTTTCTATGGCCATCACACATAACAGAAATCCACCTACACACACTTAGATATGTAGGATTTCACGAGAGACCATGAACAACACACTTATGAGCTGGTGGGCACTTAGATAATAGCTTGCGAGGTGCCAGAGGCATAAGCCTCTGCAATTTGCTTAAGAATCCAAAACAAAAAGAGTTTATAAATTCAGCAGAATTCAGATGTTTGTTACCCAGTTCCTTTTCGTTGGTAAGGATCTTAGCACCAAAAGTGGTGCCAAATTACTAACATAATAAATGTTCCTTTTATCCATCCAGTGTCAGTACTGGAATTCAGTGAAAAGAGCCATTTAACATTTTTGATTTGTTGTGGTGACAGTTTTGACATGAGACATGTCTACCTCCCCACTTCATTTTGCTGCAGTCCTCTGTGTCACTTCCTGAGTGTGCCAGTGGCCTCACTTCCTCTGCAGTCCTGCAATAATTTGTCGATGTCTCTCACCACCTGGTCAGCGTCCATTCTGTCACGGTTCGCATCGGGCTCCACCTGCTCCAGGACACACTCCATTTCACCTGTTGCCTCTTGGCTGATCCTGGAGCGGGCCTCTGCGAGCACCTTGGCAACTGGGTCTGAGGGAGGCAAGGGTGGGTAGACCCCCTGGTCTCTGGCTTGTTTGGTTGGTGACAGGTACTGACCATCAGGAGGCCCGTAGTGGCCAGAGCAGGTAGCAGGAGGAGGTTTGCCTTCAGCCCCATCAGCTGGGCTTTTGACTGAGGAGCAGGGAGACATGGTAGAGCAGCCCTTGGTAGGACTGCTCGAGGCTGAGGGTACCTCTTGGAGCAGTGGACTGAGGGCACGTTTCGCCTTCAAGTAGGGCTTGACATTGGCCACCAGAATTGTGTGGTCACGCCTCTCTTTTCCAAAAGTACAGAACGTCTTCTTGCCATTCGGGTTGACAGTTTCGTAGGTCTCTGTCTCGGGCACAGTCTCCATCCCTGCTGGAACAAACATATTGTTGTGGTAGTCGATGCCCTCTGCCTGGTTTCCTCCAGCGGGGAACTGGGGCATCCAGCAGCGATCAGAATGACCCAGCACTCTGCACTCCTCCGTACAATTCACACAATCCTCATCTGCAGATAGAAAAAAAAGGGAGGGGGTGGATGGAGAAGAAAGTAATATTTACGTCAGTTGTGTGTATAGTATAGTGTAAAACCACACAGAATCATAGTACTATTATGAAACTGAACTGTACAAAGAGTTGGAGCCCAGACTTAGAGAGGTAGAGCCAAGCCTAATGAAACGATGTAAAAAAGGAAGACCCAGCTAAGGATGACCCATTCCAAACACACATATGTTAAAGAAATGCACATGTGCACACGCACAAACACACACACACACACACACACACACACACACACACACACACACACACACACACCTTTCCAAGGGACTGGGGGACACCTGCTAGCATTTTCCAAAGCTCTGATCAAGGGGATGGCAGAGCATACAGAAGGGATGGGGAGGGAGTGAGCGAAAAACAACAGTTGAGGTTTGGCAAAGGCGTAGTGCCGTTATCATAAATTCATGTCAGTGGGCTTTGAAGCCCTCCCTAGACAGAGAGCTTGTGCCAAATGGCTTGTGCTTCTTCCCTGTGTGTTTCTGCCTGTTTATTTGTGTGCTCCTTGCTGTTGTTGCTGTGCATGCGTGCATGTTTGTATAAGTGTGAGTGTGTGTTCCCCTCTTTCATCTCTATTCAGAAGGATGCACACTCTGGCTGATTATGGGAGTGTTCATGCCTGTGTCAAACAGATCCAGAACTTGGTTTAAATAATAATAATAAAATAAAGAGGAGGAGCACATTTTTTTCTCCTCTTGGGCATCAAGTGAAAAATAAAGGGAAAAAAACTGAGCATCTGTTGTCCCATAAATGGAATTTTTCCATTGGCCGGGTTGGATGAAACCACCAAGTCACACAGACAGACAGGATCCTAACAGTTGAGACTATACGAATGGAATTGGTACAACTAGTTCCTTGTTTCTCATTGACAATCACACATAAGACAGTGTAATATACTATAAGTGGTCAGTTACAACAAACTCATATGAAAAGATATCAAAACACTGATTGTGTATCACGTTTAGCATTGCTGTATCGCGTGCAATCAGACAATTTGCACATGCTACTCGACACATTTCAATATGTTGCCTTGGCAGGCTTCCATCAATCATTCCATTAGTTAAAGAAGTGTAAACTAGGTTAGACAAACCCATAAAATGCAACAACACACCAGCATTTAACACTGCTCTCCAGTAAAATCCAAAAGGTTGCTTGCACAGGCTTCTAAACAAATGCAGTAGCTCAGGGCAATTTGCATATTGGTTTTGAGATATGTGATGCATCACTGCCTGTTTGTGGAACCAAACGCTGCAGACAAACGCCATCTAATTTCTTATAGCAATGCAATACTTGCTTGTTTGTCTTGCAATATCTGAACTAAAACATAGTCATAGACTTAGCAATTCCAAGCTTTTATAATTAACAGAACACTGCTTCTTGTCACCTGCTGAATGTCAGTGGTTTAAACCTTGATTCCTCATGATGAATCTTGGTCCTCGTATATTGAGTGTGGGACCAAAAAAACATATTAAATGTAATTTATCTTCCTGTAACAAGCCTGTTGTGGTTTGAAGTCTGAAACTGAAGTCAGTAGATGAAATTGTAGGGATATGTTAACACAGGGATTGAAAATATTCTCTTAGGCAAGGTAACATTTAAAGGAGTAAGAATGAGGCTACTCAGAGCAGAACAGCATTTCCACTATTATTATTCTCAACTAAATGTGAGAAGACAACATTACTGTTAGGAGCTGTAAAGCCACCCCATCAATTCCATTATGCGATGCATGGACTTTTACAGCATAGTGAGAGTGCTGCTTTAAAGACCACAAACTTGGGACTAATACAGTCTTTTTGTTGATGCAAATGAGCGGGCAGAGTGGATGTGCTTGAGTGCACTTGCCTAGGTGGTCTTTGCTGTGTTGTGGGTCAGCAGCCTTGATTCCTGAGAGACTGGCCTCCTAAACTGCAGAGATGAGCTTAACACTTCACAAATGTTTGAAGAAGCCAAACAGAGCCGGCAAAGAGAGCCTGACATTTCCCATGTTGAGGCAGTCATCTGAAGAGGAAATAAGGTGAGCTGGAAAGCGGAGGCCAGACCGGTTTGAGAAGGACTACATAAATGGGGTGGGGGTGAGCAAATGCATCTGCACACAAGCATTAGTCTGCATGTGTCTGTGTTTGTGCAAGAGTGATTTGAGTAAGAAAATATAAACAACATGTCAAAAGCACAAAGATCGATGATTTGGTTGAAAGCTTGTACATACATAATACAAACCTGAATACACTTTCCAACCAGAACACACTATTACTGTAATCCATCACCAACCCACAAAATATAGACCCTACGTGTAACCAAGCTTAACAGCTAGACAACCACTGCCTTTCACACACCTAGCTTGCATGCATTCCAGACACACACAATTAACTTGGCCCCTACAATGTCTTCATGCTCTCAGAGGTGATTGTCCATTCACTGTGTGCATATTAAAGCATAAATAAACCATACAGACATATTTCCCTCTATTTAGTTGGAGGAAACCTCTGATAGATTATTCATGTCTCAGCTGCACGTTCAACCTTGAGGCGTTCTCCTCATATCTATGGCTAACAATATGACATATGAGAGCAAGGGTGATCTCTCTCTCTCTCGCTCTCTCTCTCTCTCTCTCTCTCTCTCTCTCTCTCTCAAGGACACATTTGCCTGTGATGATTTGGCTACCAGGGGCGTGCTCAGTTGCTCCCCCTCCAGTTTCTCTCTCAGCGCTGTGTATGGTCCAAGATAAATTATACTGATAGATACACTGGAACATGCAATCATTTGTCACAATTGGATTCACCTCTCAGTCAATGATTGGATATGGTGCAATGATGAAACATACTAATAATCTTCTATATTAATTATTTTTGAATATACAGTAAATCATTAAGAAAAAGAATCATCTTACCATATTAGTGTTGCTATTTCTCCACCACTTTAGACCAGCTTATACTGTCCACTCACTTTCGTGTTTTGTATTGATATCCTGTTAGTAGATGTCCTCAATCTTATATGGGGTATTTTTTTCTTTTTTGCAACATCATTGCTTCCAAAGTATTTGTTGTAAAATCAAAACCTCAAGATAGCTTGTACCTCAAGATATCAATCTATGTTTACAACAGGCACACAGTATTTTTTTTTTAATCTTTCTTTTATCTCTATTATCAAACTTGCAATCTTGGCCACTGATATGTAGTGGCTAAAGAAAAAAATGTCCATAAATCTCATTTTACATACAAGCCTTAAAAATAGCCAGTACAGTTTATAACCACATTGGCCCTTAACCAAATGGGAACAAATGGAAAAAGACAGGGTATGATGCAATGATGTGCAGCGAGAATGTTAGATTACTCAGTATAAAGCGTGACCAAAACATCTTAGACATCAGAAAGAAGAGAAGAGGCAAAATTCAGCTTCACTTACAAGGAAAGTGTCACTGAAACTCTGATCAAATTGTCAGGAGTCAGGCACAGTTGATGTTTGTATCTTTGCAGGCCTATTGTAGACACTTGACCTGAATCCCTGATTGAAATCAGATATTTATTACACCTCTATTGCCAACAAAAAAAGTTTAATTAACTCCACACACTCTTTTGTACTTGTGGATGCTTTTTTAACAGCGTGCAGTCAGAGCTATCTTACTACCACTGGCAGGGTTAATTGCCTTGCTTTAGGGCAGAATAGCAAGACTGGGTAACAATGAGTTAGATAGGATAGCTATGTAGCTGCCAGTTATCTTTACTGCTAAAAGCACATGAAACAGATATAAAAGTAGCAAAGCTTCTCTGAGAAATCTTTGAACAATAGCAAAAGGACACACAGTGTCAAACAAACCGTTACCAATTCAGAGACAGCCTTAATTCAGCAACATTGCAAAAAAAAGGAGTAGAAGTAAATGATCCTAGTTCACTGCTTTATTTGTCAACATCAGACATTGCCGAGCCTCTTAACAGCACCCGGGGTGAGATAGGCAAGTGAAAGATAGATGAATAAAGGATTTGTTAATTACTTTTCTGAACCAATGAGGTGCCTTATCTAAATGTAAAAATCAGTCCCTACACGTATCTCTTTAAAGTGACTGGGACATTTTAGAGGCAGTTCTTGCAGAATAAATTATGAATAATTGGAATGAATAATTTCAATAATGAATTCCATTTAAAAGCAGAGTAGAGCATCGAAATCATGACGTGTAATGACTGCCCAATGTATTCAAAACAGAAGAAGGCAAAACAACAGAGAACTACATTGTGCATCGAAACTGCATTACTGTATGTCTGTAAATGTAGGTGTCTGCATGTGTGCATGGCAGTGAATGTGCGATGTATGCATTAATGTATACCTATAACATAATATTTCTAACCAAAAAACAGAAACCAAACCAAAGAAACAACTCTAACAAAGATAGACTTGTAATTCATCTGTGACAAAAGGACACAATGAAAGGAGAAAACAATGACTGACTGATTTCTTAATAACTTTGAGTAATGTTTTTTCTTTTGTTAAAAAAAGTCTGATTTACAATGTTGTAATATCTGTTTTCTGTTTGAATGGCCAGATCTCCAGGATCTAGAGCACTGAGCCTTTGTTGTGTAGTTATGGTGGATTTACAAGAACAGGAAACTATTATTGGTATCACATTTTTCAACCTACCCTTTTCTAATACTCCTTGAGGAGCACCATACAAGTGCAGATGCAAGAGAAAATACACAACAAAGAATCAAAGATGGTTATGTATACCCATATGGACATATACACCCACCCACCCACACACACACACACACACACAAACACAATATCCACTATCACAACTCCACTTGATATGATTCACAACCCAGTGTCCACTGGAAAATGTCAAGATGGAATGAGGTCGATATTAAAAAACTCCAATAACCCAAAGAGGTCAGAAATAAATGCTGAAGGAAAAAAAAAACAACTTAAAACACTTACAAAACTTAATACAGTTAAACTGAGTGGACTACTAAATTGTGTGTTCTGCTGTCATTTAGCTAGTAATCATATACAAACAGCAACATTTTAACACCATGTCATATCATGAGAGTTATCAGTATCATGAAAACCTCCCACAGCCACCTCAGCATAACAGCAAAAGTGAAGGTGTTTCTTCTACTGAGCCATAAAATGCCTCTTATTTCTTTCCAAATTATAACATGAGTGCCCCTGTGTTTTCCTTCCAGAAAAAGTCTTTTACTAAATTAACACTTAATTAACAAGGGCCACGGGCCACTTAAAATCACACATATTGGGACAAGAGGGCTCAGGGCTCTCCCTCAACACAGACAAGAAAGTAACTGGTCACCACTCCTAGAATCCAGAGTTGTTTTTTCTCCTCTCCTCGATTATATTTTTCAAACTTTCAGGGTGGAAGCTTTCAGTATGGTGCGTGAAGGATGTACACCTAAACCTGTGAGTGCAAAAATGTGCTTGTGTATCAGTGTGTGTCATAAAGCATGGTGTGATTTCCCTAAACACCCTTTTCTCCCTCCAGACGCCTGCCCCCCTGGCCCTACATGCCCATCCCTCCTCGCTTTATTACCCAGCCCTGTGATTAATGTCCCTCTGTCACACACTGTGGTTCCCAGGGAGGGAGGGAGGAACCAAGAGAGAGCTGTACACACAGGCTATGGCTAGCAAAGCAGCAGCAGCAGCAAGCTGAACACAGGACAAACTCATAGTGTGGTAGAGTGTTCTCTAAGTTCAAAAATAAGGTGCAGGAAAGTAAAAAGCTACAAACAAGGAACAATTTAGCATCCATCACAGTGGTGGTGAATAATTTTACCATCATGCACACCTGGGTAGTCATTAGACAGCTTTATGAGCTACCAAAGTAGCCTATGAGGATGGAGAATGATCCGAGATAATGTGTGTGTGTATTTATGTGTTGAGGTTGTGTTGTGGTGAATATCCCCAACCCACCCAAGGTGGACAGGAGGAATGGCAGCTGACGAATTGAGCAGAGCATCTGTGACAGACCATGACTGCACCTGTTCACCTGAGGGAGCTCACAGTGTGTGTTTATGTGTGTGTGTTATTGTGTTTTTAATCTCCTCACCTACTGCTATCTAGCCCAGCTGATCCATGCAACCCCCCTCCCTGCATTCGCAGCCAATCGGGGTGACTAAATATTTGAACTGCACAGATGAGAAAGTCTCCACTCTGATTGAGCCTAATGTTTAGTAAATATCTTATGACTTCTCCGGTCGCCAGTCTACCAAACAACAGCAACCGGAGAGAGAATGTCAAACTTTGGGTCTGGGTGAACAGAGTGTGCTTCGGAAATTTCTGATTTTGTTTCAGTTTACAAGGTAGACTGGAGGGCCAATTTGTCCTGAGGCTATATACAAAAAACTATCTATGAATATGGTATTCTGGCCATATTCCGGCCATGCGGGTTCGCCTCTATGGCCGGGAGGGCCATGCGCGGAGGGGGTCATAGGGCCTCTCCCCCGCGTTCCTCTTTTTTAAAGAGTTTCCCCTTGGGGATCAATAAAGTATTTGATTGATTCTGATTATTCACTGTTGAGGTAGATCTTACAGTTGCCATTTTTCAATTTGTGGAAATGAAAGAAAGAACCACTGTTTTCTAATGAAACTCCCTCTGTTATATATTCTGCTGTGAATTTGGTTGGTCTACACAGACCCAAAGGAATCAAAATTTGATATTTCTTATCACTTCAGATATAGAGCAAGTTAGTTTACAGTATATTCCTTTTGCCTTACACAAGATTGTGTGGTGAAAATGAGAGCATTACTGCATCTGACATTGTTATGATCCTAAAACTGAGCTGTGCTGGGAAAACAGGTTGTTCTCTACAGTTGGCCAGTCTGTTTTGTCAACACTATTTCAAAAGGTTGCAATACAATAGTATTTCCACGAAACTGTTGTTTTGGTGTATTCAACAGAGGGTGGGACCTGCATTTTATACTGGCCAACTGCTCAGCTTGAAATCTATCAGCAACAGTAAATGGTACCCATGATGTGATTTAAAATGGCAATTCAGAATAAATTGCAGTTGTAAAAGACTCTCCATCCATGGCATCAGAGCCCACAATCAATATAATATATCTAAATAATTTAGCTGTATCCAAATTGAAACAATTTTCTGATATTATACGATAAATTGTTGGTTATAGCGTACAATTATTAATTCAGAGTTCTACTTTGAGTGTGGTTGTGTGTTGAGGGAATAGGTCTGGATTGTTTCGTGCAATGGGTGGCTTAGCACAATGAGAAGGATACTTCTCTCCAGTGTAATAGCTTTTATCACAGTGGGAGGCAAGAGAATACCGATGCATAGTAGGAAAAGCTTGGCGGCAGCGGTGGGGGTGCCCAGTGGCCGCCGATGCCGAGACTGAATCAAGGACATATATCTCAGGATCAAACACGTCCTCTCTTCAGGCGTTCCCTCACAAACTGCAGGCCCCTCTGTCAGCTAATGCCTGGCTAAGTTGTTCAAAGAACACCCTGAGGAGAGAGTATTTATGCATTGGAGAGAGAGGGATAAAAACCCAAGAGGAGGAGGAAGAGGAGCATAAGCTCATATTCAAACAAAAACAAACACACAAAGCCTAATCAATGATGAGCAAGCAGGGCTGTGTGCTGTGGGTGGCGAAAAAGGTCTGTGGGTTGTAGAGATGAGGGGCATCTGGTCAGCCAGATTGATGTTACCAAACAGCATTTTCCCTTTAACACAAAGCAGCAATGAGGGCCCTAAAATCCATGATGTAGTCCTTATAAATACAAATTTGTTTGCAAGTGACCTACCTGGTTATATAAAGGCTGCCTCGTGTGTACACGTGTGTGTGTGTGTGTTTGCCTGTTTGTCTGAATAGAGCAGACCTGACTATGTACTTAGACTTTGCCAGTGTCAGTATGTCTGTGACTTGAGGGTGTATTGATTGTTTTTAATAAAGCTCATTAAAGATACTCCATTAAAATATGAATAGCTTTTCCTCGCATTCCGCATGCTTTAGACTTGTCATTCACGGCTGAACCATGTGCAGCCTGCTATAATCTCAATTTTCAAAGGTTTGTGCTTGCTTTAATTGTTAGTGAAGGTCGGCCTTGAGACAACTGTGTGAAAAAAGGAGGGGAAAGAGATCTCACCGTTTCTCTGTTATCTGTTGACAATCAGACCTCAGACTAGAAAAAAACTAACAACCTCAACAAACAGGTTCAACAGTAATGAACGACCATGGGAACCTATCCAAGGCCAAAAAGCGCTGAGAACAGGCAAACTGATATTTATCTGGAAGCACATTTGTGACGTGTGACAACATTCTTCAGAAAATTCCCACTGCTGTGTTTGAGAACCTATTTTAAGTGTTCTTCATTGAGGTGCTTTCATTACTAGAGAGAGCTCAACAGAGAGGAGGAAAACAAACATGGAGAATTAGCTATAATAAGCTGAGCGGCTTTTTTATTTTTTGTTGTGCATACAGCCGCTCGGAGCATTCACTGTTTATAGTGGTCAGAGGCACTCAATAAATATTGCAAGATCAGTCAAGGAAGATTCTTGCTTCAGCCAATCAAAAAACCTGAGCCTCTTTCCAACCTGTGAACCTGAGACCTTGTATAATTCCCATTTCCTCTGGCTATAGCTCACTCTTTAATTCCTCTTTCTCTCACTCCTTAAATGTTCTAATAGTGGAGCAATTGCAGCAGAGCAGCCACAGGCAAGCTATTAGATGTACGTAGATATCTGAGAGGAACAACCCTTACATCATTGCTTCTGCCATCAAGCTATTTATACCTATCAACAATTAACATGAAAATGTTATGAATGAATAAATATCAATAGTTTAGCAATACAGTGATATACTGGCAATTTAACAAAGTATAAAGTTGCCAGGAACCCAAAATATAAAAAAATGACACAGGCCCCTATATAGATTTACAGATTATCACTCAAAAATATTATTATAGAACAGGTCAAACACAAATACAGCAGAAAACTAGAATGCAGTCTATTTACATGTAAAGTGATATCACCCCAACTTGTTGTTCTGCCTTTTGCATTGAAAGTATGTATGCCAGTGTAAATTAAAGTTTACATTTGTTTTTAGCTAAAGCTGACCAATAAAAAAAGAGCACACATGCCAACACATGCACTAATACATACAAACCCATACATACAAAGCAAAACATATTACTGATGTAAACACTGTCCTATGTCCCAATATTGAACATAAAATGTTGAGAGCAACTATCAAAACAAGTCTGTTGCACAGCCTACTTTTAAAATGGGATTAGGTGGTGTTGTCTGAGGCAGACATGTTAGCAAGAAGGAACAAATAGAGACAGAAAGCCACAGGTCAATAGTATCTTTTTACCTTTACCTGAAGAGAGACATGGAGGGTGGCACAAAGGGTGGCAAGGAGACAAGAAGGGGACTTATTAGAAGATGAGGCGAGAAGCGTAGTGAATCGGTGGCTAATCCTCCGCTTCCTCTAAGCCTGTGTAATTAGGACATGGGGGATTGCACCGTGACAGGGGATGCTTCTGGACCGCCTTGCTTTTTTCCTCTCTCTTTTGTTTATTTCTTCCCTCTTTAGCTTGGGTTTATGGCAGTTTGTTATCTAAATATAGATTGCTTGTGTGTGTGTGTGTCTTGTCTCTATTGTGTGCATTGCAGCATGTTCACTCATAAGCAACATAAACAGACACAGCATGCCTGCATCATGTTTTATTTCTACTCGCTGCTACTTACTGTTTGCAGATGTGAAAGAGAGTGCACTCTTTTGTGCTGCTTTGGTCGCTGCGTGACACCCTTAGATTGTATTTGAGGATATTTGTGGGAATCAAATGGGCTGTTTCAGTGAAACAACACTTTCTCCACTACACACACACACACCAAACAAACAAACACACCATGGTCGAAGGGTGCCGATTACTGAAGAGCCTTAGGAGTGAGAACACAGTATGGACCAGACATAAGACCAGAGACCAGAAAGGCTGATCAGCATCCTTCTGCCTGTTAATAGCCTTAATCTACTTCCTTCCCCCAGTAGACGGCAAGGAAAGTTGCCTTGGCCCATTTAGAGAGATAGAGAATGCAAGAAATAGAGAGAAAGTGAGAGAGAAATGGGAGGGGGCAGGGAATTAAAAAAAATTAACCAGAGAATTTATGATTCACCAGCTCATTACAGAAATCCTGTTTCTATCCAAGGAGAAAACAGGGTTAAAACACCCTATTAAAGAAAGAGTGAAGGGAAACCTTTTGTTGCTAATTCACAGAGGGTCATCTTTTGAAGTGCCTCACTCCAACAGATTTTTACACTTTAACCATGCTACTTTAATGATGCTATTTCCAATGCTCCAGATTTGAGGGCTCTCTTCGTAAACTGATTGGATTTAGAGCCTAAATTGAGGTGCTGTGGTCCTGTCCTGATAACTGGCCTGAAACAACAAGGATAAACACATTCAGCACTGTGGAGGCTTCATTCAGACAATCCATACAATAACAAGATCCACCAGACATCATACAATCCTGTCACATTTGCTGAATTTAATCACTTTCTTTTATTGTCTCTCTCTCTCTGTCTGCCTCTGTTTGTCGCTCTCTTTTGAACAATGGGATTTGAACAACTCAGGGTGTCATGGCTTTGTGCAAGTAATCATTCCCATGTGTACTGCTTTAGCAGGATTAGGCAAAGTGCTTCTGATTCTCTCTCTCAACAGAACCATCACTGTAATATAACAATGCATACACATACAGTATACAGTAGCATAGTGTTGTCCTTACTATTGCATTTGGGTTCTATGGTATCAAATGACCTTGATCATTTTTGGTGTTGAGTTTTTGTATGTAGAATGAAGCTCTGAGACAAAAGTTGCAATGACAACAATACATTCATCAAAATCATGCAAAAAAGAGGAAAAGGAAAATGTAACCCTTGCCACTAGCAATACCTTCCTCTTAGTGGCTCCAAACCGGTCAAACTCAATACAGACAGGGTAGGTAGGTGAAACATGTTGAGAGGCTTGACACTTGAGCCTAATGCAATCCAAGAAGGGGCCGAAACCTAGAAGAATTAATTGGTCATGGTTGGTGCTGACTTGGGGTTATGAAAACGGTTTCAGACATCAAAAAAGTGACAGAAAATATCAGAAATTATGTTTTCAACACACTTACAACAAATCAATCAAAATTGTTAATCCAAGTTTGGGAGTGCTACAGTAGAAAACCTAGTCTGACTATGGTTGCATGAAAAGCCAGATGTGCTGATGATTTGTAATGTAATCTTTCAGATTCAATTCTGCAGATTGTGATACCACCACCAGAACCTCCAGTATTTCTCAGGAGAACAGCAGTGGCACTTGAGAAGATCTGTTGTGTACTTCTCTTACATTAATTCAGCTAAACTAACAGCATCTACAGCTGTGTAAATATGCTGTGAGCTTAAGCACATACCTGTTATGACATCAGACAGATGTTTTCAAACAGTCTGACAGACCAAGCCTGCTTACTCCTGTGTGCTAATATTTTCCTTTTTCTTTCACTTTGACTCACTAGAGCACAGTCAGGCATTTTCACTGTGTATTTTATTTGTGTGTTATTACAATTCCTGAGAGTGCACTAAATCATATTGAAATATGCACTATTTAGATGTAATTTGGCAAATAAGGGGGAATGTCAATGCTGAAAAATGTTTTTGGGTAAATTATTAATGCACATCATAATCAATACTGAAAATGCATTTAGCAAATTTCCAATCACTACTTTTTCTTTACCGTACATGACAGTGATACTGTGTAAAGTACCAAACTATCAAATAATAGTATCATTACCTACTGTAATGAAGTGGGATCGCCCTCAGCCTGACTGCTTGCTAAACAGCTTGATACATCAGCCAAAAGAGGGAAAGAAGTGTGAAGACACACCACCTGTAAAGCTACTTACCTTGCCGCATAGCAGCACACCACTCTAAATTCATTCCCCTGCACATGTACTCATGAGACTAATACGTGCAATAAGAAAACTGCACACTTTAGCATGTGGGCATTTGATCAATTGTGCCAATGAACAGCAGTGTAGCTCCCCTAAGGATATTGGCGGGTGTTGAACAGAGGCTAAGTGGAAAGGTGGAGAGTGGTAGGTTGAGTCGATGGTGTTGGCTTTCTCAGCCCCGGGGCCTAACACATTTAGAGAGTTAACTGACACACTTTGGATGTATTAGCCACAGTGAGCTCTGCCAACCTCTCCTCTATTTCTGCTGCACCTCCTCCTCCTCTTGCCGTCTGTCTGTCACTACAAGCTCCCTTCCGTGCAAGACTGAGGAACATGCCCTAGTGTTTCAGCAACATTTCTTTAGCATTGATGTTCCTCCGTGTCCCAGCCAAATTGGTGTTTGCAGTCTAGACGCTGGTTGCTTGTGTCTCTGTATGGGTAAACATACGTGCACACTAACACTCTCACTCATCTGTTTATAAGTATGATTAGATTAAAAGAAACTGACGGAAATGCAATAACGGTCTATTAGTCTACCCGTCAGGGGGGATAAGCATTTCAAATAGAAATGTGTTTTCCATCTCACTATCTAATTTATACTTTCTTTGCCTCTCCATATGTTTCACTCCTGAGACTGGTGGGTTATGAGCACGAGGCTTTAAAACAGGCTGGGTTCAAGTCCAGGCCAATGCAATAAAACACAAATAAATAGAAATATATAAGAATAAGTACCTCTCAGACTCGGCCCATGATAAAAAAAAAAACAACCAAAGGCTAGAGGACCCCAGCATTCGCTGACAAATGTATGCATTGAGTTTGAAGGTGAGAAAAACAACTCTCCTCAATCTACACTGCCCCATTCTATGTGGTGGTTTAAGATTAGGGTCAAAGATTAGAAGGCTTACACAAGATAAGAATGGGATTAAAAGAGCTCAGAGATGTAAAATTACAGATCAGAGAACTGGTGAAAACACACCTGAATTGTAAACAAACTCATACCACGGCAGCCACCTGTCCTGCTGGACAATCCCGGCATCATGGGGAAAAAAACAAAACAATGTATTCCTGATGAGAGAATAGGACGTGAATATTATGGAAACAGCATCCAATATTCCAGAGAGGGATTCAGCACACATCAAAGGCTGCCTCTGCAGTAAGTCTGTTAGATTTGGGATTAATGGACTCCAGAGGGGCCTGGACACACACATGCAGGCACACACACTCACAAACACGTACACACACACACACACACACACACACACACACACACACACACACACACAAAATCCACTACCACAACTCTGCCTGATAAGATTCACAACGCACGCTAGCAAAGTACTGCAGTGCAGAGTATATCTATTCTAGTAACTCTCCATAGTAGACTCTCTACTGCAGCATGATACTGTGTTACAACATGTTGTAAATCAGTGAAGGCAGTTAGTGTAATTTCTTAACATTCCAGGAAATTTTGGAAAACAAATGCTTCAACTGTCCTGGTTCGAGTGCAAGATGGCCATGAATGCAGGGCAAGCTCTTTCCAGTCATGTCTATTGGACTGTTTAGACAAGTTCTTTATTTTGCTTGTCAAATTACAAAGCACATGCCCAGATACACACTCGCATGCATGCATACATGCACGCACAAACCGTAAGTTGCCTCCAAGCTCCAATGAGTTCATGCAAATTACAAAAATGTAAATTTGAATGGTAAGGCTCAGCTGTCCTCTGATGCATTTTGAGGAAAACACGACAAAATGGGGGAAACTCACAATGAATCTATTTCGTTTAATCTCGACAGACAGAAAGACAGCCTAATCCCAACCCTGACTGCCTTTCCACCCCAATGCCCAGCCTCTCCCCATTCTGCCACCCCCCTCCTGCATCTTCTGCCCTCTGGGCTAAAACCACAGGTGCAAGCAAATGCAAACCACTGGGTGGAAAATGCTCGTTGACAGCATTCTGGTGTGTTTGCGATTGGTCAGTGAACAATGAGGGAGTTTCCTGAACCACTTGTCGTGCTGATGGAACAGCTGGACACCAACACCAGACACGGATCAGGGTGGGAAGAGACCATGCGGAACAACAGGGAACTTAAAACTAAAATGAGATTCAGCAGAGCTTAAGCTCACTGTCATTTCACAAACTGTTTGCGTTGAGTCACAAAGAAAAGACAAATTCACAAAGAACACAAACAAAGCTAAGTCACAGTAATTTGCACGGAATTCTCTACATTTAAATGTTTTGGATTATATTTATATTATAAATGTGTTTTCTAGTAAACAAGGTGTAGTAAATTAAATAAGCTAGGATTTGTCTAATTTTACTGTCACTTGAAATTGTTGTATATTAATTCACATATGAGTAGAAGAAGTTAGCACTCAAAGCTGAAAAAGGAAGATGGTGGCAATCACCTGTTGTTCAATATGTCTTGAATTCTGATGTGGTTGCCTGGATACAGAAACAGCAAGAGTGTGTATTTTCCATCAGTCTATGTGTACTAATTCACTGGCTGACGCTGCTATTGTCTGCCTCTTCTCTTTTGAGCACCACCACGTAGGCACATAAGTACATGCAAGCACAGACCCACAGCCATGTGCACACCCAAACCCGCTCTCATCCACATGATCATCGTGAGCAGCATTATCACAATCTAGGGAACTGGATTATCCCTAGGCTCAAAACTTCATCCTCTTTGATCCCCACTTGGGAGGGGATGAGAGGCAGCACAGGGGACCATCACCCAGATTTCCCACTTGTTAATCAAGGCAGATTTTGATCACCTTCAGAGACAGATGGACAACTGTTTTTAAAACATCACCACACAATGGGCATTATGCTATCGAGGATACTTCCTCCAGCAGCAACAACCTCACAATGTTTCTAAGATACCATAATAATCTCAGTAATGCTTATTTTCTAAAATTATATCAGATACAGCTGCTGACATTTTAGTTAATATGATGTATTGTATGGTGCTTCAGATAAATGTATGTGCACCGGTGCTGCATTTCACCTAAAATGTAATAAAATTCAGCTACATTAATGTATTGCTACACTCTAGGTGTTACAGACACGCCAGGCTCCACCTCATCACAGCCACACCGCACTCCCTCACCGGAGTACTAATTCCCAACACCTGTCAACCATTACACACCTGCACTTAATCAACCACCCTACTCCCTATAAAACCCAGCTCCGCACCTCAGTCAGTGTCCGGTCTCGTTAATACTAAGGACAGATTATAGCAGTCTTCCTACGTATACTTCACGGACTCACCACTACGATTCATTGAAACCTACCCTTGGAACTCCGAACCTCGGCTCCTGTCTGTCACTAATCTCCTGAGTGTGCTGCTGCTACTCCTGGCTCCCGTCTGTCTCCTGTATCCCGAGCTCCTGTGTGTTTCCTGTCTTCCGTGTGTGTCGCCCCAGTGCACACACGATTCCGCCATCCGTAAGATAAAGGACAGTATCTATTTCACTCCTTTATACTTCTGTGTTGCAATAAACTTTCTCTGTATCCTTACCATCGCCTCCGGTCACTCTGTCCGTAACAGAAGACCGGACCAAAGAAGACAACTATACTCAGCATGAGTACCACCGATCCAGTACAGGAGTTACTGGAGATTCTACGCCGGGGTCTCATCGCTTCATCGCCATCTACCTCCGATGCTTCCGCTTCCGCTTCGGTCACTCCAGCAGTTCCGCCATGTCCCAGTCCCATGGCCAAACCAGCGCCATTCTCTGGCCTGGCGGAGGACTGCAACGGATTCATCCTACAGTGTTCCCTGGTCCTGGAGATGCAATCCTCCCTGTACCCCACTGAACGCTCAAAAGTGGCTTTCGTCATCTCTCAGCTACAGGGGAGAGCGTTGCAGTGGGCCGAATCTATCTGGTCTCAGAACAGTTCAGTCACTCAATCCCTGACGAGTTTCCTGGAGCACTTCCGCGAGGTGTTCGGAAGACCAGCTGGAGATTCCTCGGCCGGAGAGAAATTATATCAGTTGAAACAAGGTCAGCGGTCGATCCAGGACTACGCCCTGGAATTCCGAACCCTCGCGGCAGCTAGTGGATGGAACGAGCAGTCCCTTATTACCACCTTCCGTCAGGGATTGGAACCCCGGGTCAGATTGCATCTCGCTGCATACGAGGACACCATCGGCCTCGAACGGTTTATCCAGTTAGCCATTCGGGTGGCTACTCGTATGCAGACGTGTTACCCAGAACACCAGGACCAGCCATCACTCACACGCAACCTCCGTCCGCCAGAGAAACTCCGCCCTCCAGAACCTGAATCCGAACCCATGCAGGTGGACTCCTATCATCTAACCCCGACGGAGCGGCAGAGACGGCTGACCCGAGGACTTTGCCTGTACTGTGGAGCTTCTGGACATAGTAGGGCCACCTGTCCAGTGAGACCACCACGTCCTATGGTGAGTGTGATTCTTCCTAGTCTCCCTTGCAGTAAACCCCTGTCTACTGAAATAACTCTGGTGACCCATAATGTGTCCGTTCCAGTACAAGCCCTCATTGATTCCGGGTCAGCCGGCAATTTCATCTCCGGTTCCCTCTGCCGTCAGCTTGGCATCAAGACGCCCATCACTCCCACCAGTTACCAAGTCCGAGCCATAACTGGAAAATCCATCAGTCGCCGTGGCATACAGAGGGCTACCCATCCTGTCACCATCCGGGTAGGCCTGCTGCATGAGGAACAACAACGTTTAATGGTTCTGGAGGGTTCAACTGTAGAGGTAATCTTAGGGCGCCCATGGTTGGAACACCACGACCCCATCGTTTCTTGGGCTACTGGAGAAGTCCTGAAGTGGGGTCAGTCCTGTTTCCTGGCTGCTTCCTCGCCGACCCAAACCATCGACATCCCGCCTTCAGAGTCTCCACTTGTGCACCACATCCGTCGAAAGTCCCAGAGAGAAGCAGTCAGTGGAGATTCCGCCATGTTATTCCGCCTATAAGGATGTCTTCTGCCCTAAGAGAGCCTCTCAGTTGCCACCGCACCGGCCATGGGACTGCGCAATAGACCTCATCCCGGGTGAACCAGTGCCCCATGGAAAGATCTATCCGTTGTCTATTCCGGAACAGAAAGCCATGGGGGAGTACATCGAGGAAGCCCTCGCTCAGGGTTACATCCGACCGTCCACTTCTCCAGCAGCCTCAAGCTTCTTCTTCGTGGCCAAAAAGGATGGAGGCTTGCGGCCCTGTGTGGATTATCGAGCCCTCAACAAGATCACAGTCAAGTTCCGGTATCCACTTCCCCTCGTCCCTGCTGCGCTGGAACAACTACGCGGTGCCACTATCTACACCAAGTTGGACCTCCGCAGCGCCTACAACCTGATCCGAATACGTGAGGGGGACGAATGGAAGACGGCATTCGTAACACCTACGGGCCATTATGAGTACCTGGTAATGCCCTACGGTCTGGCCAACGCCCCCTCTGTCTTCCAGGACTTTATTCACGAGGTACTCCGGGAGTTCCTTCACAAATTCGTAATCGTGTACATTGACGACATACTGATCTACTCCCGGAGCCCAGAGGATCATCTCCTACATGTTGTGGAGGTCCTAGAACGCCTGAGAAGTCATCACCTCTTTCTCAAAGCGGAGAAGTGTGAATTCCATCAGACTACAGTGCAGTTCCTTGGTTATACCATCAGTGGTAGTGGCATCCAGATGGACGAGGGGAAGGTGGATTCCATCCAGAATTGGCCCACACCAACTACGGTAAAGGAACTGCAACGATTTCTGGGGTTCGCAAACTTTTACCGTCGCTTCATCCGCAATTACAGCAAGATAGTCAACCCCTTAACCAACCTCCTTCGTAATAAGCCCAAGTCTCTGTCCTGGCCACCAGCTGCTCAAGAAGCTTTTGACCTCCTCAAGAGGACCTTCTCCAGCGCACCGCTCCTTACTCATCCAGATCCAGAAAAACCATTTACAGTCGAAGTAGACGCCTCTACGACTGGGGTAGGAGCGGTGCTATCCCAACCTCATGGTAACCCAGCTAAACTCCACCCATGTGCTTTCTTTTCCCGAAACTCAGCCCGGCGGAGATGAACTACGACATCGGTGACCGAGAACTGCTGGCCGTGAAGTTGGCCTTAGAGGAATGGAGGCATTGGTTGGAGGGCGCCCAGCACCCCTTTACGGTTCTAACTGATCATAAAAATCTGGAGTATATTAAACAGGCCAAACGTCTTAACCCCGCCCAGGCACGTTGGGCTTTGTTTTTTACCAGATTCCATTTCCAGATCTCTTACCGTCCCGGTTCTAAGAACATCAAGGCAGATGCTTTGTCCCGGCTACACGCTCCCGAGATCACTACAGATGACCCTGAACCCATTATACCTCAGCACGTGTTCGTCAATCCCATACTATGGTCCGAGAATTCAGTTCCCTCCTCCAATGTCTCCACCAGTACTCCGCCGGGCTGTCCCCGGTCTACAGTGCGTTCGAGACTCCAGCGTAATCAACTCATCCATACTTCTCATACCTCGTTGGGCACTGGTCACCCAGGGGCCAATGGAACCCTCTCGCTGCTACGGGAACGCTTCTGGTGGCCAAGCATGGCGAGGATGTGAGAAGGTACGTCCCAGGGTTGTACAGAATGTGCCATATCTAAATCTCCACGTCATCTTCCCGCAGGCAAACTCTGTCCCCTGGCGATGCCCAACAGACCCTGGTCACACCTGGGGTGGACTTCATCACAGATCTCCCTCCTTCAGACAATCACACCTGTGTCCTTGTAGTCGTGGACCGGTTCTCAAGTCCTGCCGCCTCATCCCACTTCGAGGACTGCCCACGGCTATGGAGACTGCCGAATGCATATTTAACCATGTCTTTCGGTACTACGGGTTACCGGAGGATATAGTTTCTGATCGAGGACCACAATTCATCTCCCGGTTCTGGAAAGCCTTCTTTTCCCTCCTGGGTGTGACCGTCAGCCTCTCCTCTGGCTACCATCCTCAGAGCAACGGTCAGACGGAGAGGAAGATTCAGGACATTGGGCGTTTCTTACGTACCTTCTGCCATGACCACCAGGACTCTTGGAACCAGTACCTGGGCTGGGCCGAGTACGCCCAGAACTCCCTACGTCAACCATCTACTGGACTCACTCCCTTCCAGTGCGTGCTCGGTTACCAGCCCCTCTCTTCCCATGGTCTGGGAACCCTCAGAAGTTCCAGCTGTGGATCACTGGTTCCGAGAGAGCGAGAGGGTCTGGGACGCAGCTCATCATCAACTACGGAGAGCACTCTGCAGGCGCAGGCTGACGGCCGATCTTAGGAGATCCACCACTCCAAGATACCTACCCGGCCAGAAGGTCTGGTTATCCACTCGCGACATCAGGATGCGCCTGCCCTGCAGAAAGCTAAGTCCCAGATTCATTGGCCCCTTTACCATAATCGAACAGATCAACCCTGTCACATATAAACTCCAGTTACCAGCCCAGTACAAGATCCATCCTACTTTCCATGTCTCATTACTGAAACCATTTTATCCTTCTGTTCCTGTCTCCACAGAGCCTGGCGAAACGACAGATGCCCCCTTACCGCTTCTCTTAGAGGATGGTACCGCTTACCAGGTCCGCGAGGTCTTGGACTCCCGACGCCGTGGTGGCCTTCTGGAATATCTGGTGGATTGGGAGGGTACGGTCCAGAGGAGAGGTCATGGGTTCCCGACATGACATTCTCGACCCTTCTCTTCTGACGGAATTCCACGCAGATCATCCGGATCGTCCAGCCCCGAGGAAGAGGACGGCCGCCGCGGCGTCGGGGTTCCGGTCCTCAGGAGCGGACCGTGAGGGGGGGGGTACTGTTACAGACACGCCAGGCTCCACCTCATCACAGCCACACCGCACTCCCTCACCGGAGTACTAATTCCCAACACCTGTCAACCATTACACACCTGCACTTAATCAACCACCCTACTCCCTATAAAACCCAGCTCCGCACCTCAGTCAGTGTCCGGTCTCGTTAATACTAAGGACAGATTATAGCAGTCTTCCTACGTATACTTCACGGACTCACCACTACGATTCATTGGAAACCTACCCCTTGGAACTCCGAACCTCGGCTCCTGTCTGTCACTAATCTCCTGAGTGTGCTGCTCCTACTCCTGGCTCCCGTCTGTCTCCTGTATCCTGAGCTCCTGTGTGTTTCCTGTCTTCCGTGTGTGTCGCCCCAGTGCACACACGATTCCGCCATCCGTAAGATAAAGGACAGTATCTATTTCACTCCTTTATACTTCTGTGTTGCAATAAACTTTCTCTGTATCCTTACCATCGTCTCCGGTCACTCTGTCCGTAACACTAGGATGCTCATATATCTATATATAGATATATCTATATCTATATATAGATATATCTATATCTATATCTATATCTATATATATATATATCTATATATATATATATATATATATATATATATATATATATATATATATATAGATAGATAGATAGATAGATAGATAGATAGATAGATAGATAGATAGATAGATAGATAGATAGATAGATAGATAGATAGATATATATATATATATATATAGATATAGATATATATAGATATATAGATATATATAGATAGATATATATAGATATATAGATATATATATATAGATATAGATATATATATATATATATATATATAGATATATATATATATATATATATATATATATATATATATATATATATAGATATATAGATATATAGATATATATATATAGATATATATATATATATATATATATATATATTTTATTTTTTTACTGCAACTAATTGCAACAATAAAAACTGAAAACATGAGTGAATCTGGTACTAACTAGTGGGAGTAACACATAGAGGTTGAGTGTTGTTCTCTTTAAAACCTGTTACAGAGACACATCTGCAACACATCCAACCATCTACCTCACCGTGGTCTGAATTTTAATGAAGTGTGTATGTGTAAACCAAAAGAGGAGGTGCAAACACTCATAACCACTGTCTGAAGATCCATCACACTTAGTTGTTTACACTGCAAGCCTTTCTAAATCTCCATAATAGATCTTTGTTGTGGTTTGAGGTGGGATAGTGAGGTCAGCTGTTAATTGGCTGCTGGTAATTACAGATGCATCTTAAGCTTGCTGATACTGTCCATGGGGCTTTGGAGACTTGCAACTAATGCACCGCAGAGATTACAACAATGTACAGAAAATTACACAACTCTCATTCATTCATACTGAAACAGCAATTAAAACTCCTCATTTTAAGTCTAAAATGGTTCTTCACCCTGTCGTGGAGCCATTGTAGGCATCACATGTTAGGTATATAATGTATTTAGTGGCTTAAATTATATTTAGGTTGAGCGGGGTACATCGTTTTTTTCCAAATTTAAGATCAGATCACCCTGTTTCTTCCCCTACGCCTCTTCATTTAAATGTTCAAGCTTGTCATTCCCTTAACTCTTCCATCCTTTGCCAGTAGCCATAAGGGTGTTTTCTCCCTCTATGGGGCTGCTTCCAGGGAAAAGGGAGGCAGCGCAGGGACAATAGCAGCCACCCAATTAAAGCTCTGTTGGCTTCACAATTCCTCAAGGTATTGCCATGTGACAGTTTAATTAACCAAGCCCCTTATCTTAATTTAGCAGGATCAAAAAGTAACAAACTGAGGTTATCAGAGAAAAACACTCCCATTTGCCATCCTCACATACTCACCAAGACACACACATTCTCTCTCTCCATCGTCGTCAGTATGAGAAAAGCTATAGTACAGTGCCACATGTGTAACAGAGATATTTGATGAAAAGCTAGCTTGTTTTGCCATCCACACATATATCACAAAGCGCTATTGATGGTGCAAATGCTTTAATGCATATTTAATACAGTCTTTTTATGCCGCCACAGTGTGTGCAAGTATTTCCCTGAGTGTATATATATGTGGCTGGGTTCAGACATGTCTTAGCTGGGTATGCATTAAGGTTGTTAGGTTTTTCTTTTGAAATTGAACTGGTGGCTCAGTGACTGCACGAGGCCAGGCACCATGCTACTTAAGCCAATCTCCCATGGAGCCCCGCCTGCTGTTCTGTCCTTCTTCTTTATTCATCCATCCATCCATCCATGAGCTCTTTCTTCTCATCATCTGATCAATTATCAACTTGTTGTCATGTTTCTTCCTTCCTTCACTGCAGCTCTGTTTCTTAGACTTTTATTCTTTCAGTCCACCTATTTGAATTTGTATTTCTTTCATACATTTAAGCCCTACTACTATTGCTCTATATACCCTTTCATATATCTAATTTTTCTTCTTTTCTGATCATCCGCATGCACTGTCATTGCATAAACCACATCTCTCTTTGTATTATATAGCATTTCCTCTTCTTCAGCTACTCCATTATCTACAGTATAGCACTGCGGGCAATTGATGAAAGGACATTACTACTAGTTATGGTAGTAACAGAGAAGAAGTCTTGATGCCTTGGACAGGCCAGGCCCATTTATCTCTCTGGTTCCTGATGCAGTGTAACATGGGGAAACAATGCCCCAGGGCACCACAAATATTTATTCACATCAGCCTAGGAAACAGCCTGGACAAAGGGGCCGTTAACTTGTATCTTACTGATTCGGTGGAAGTTGTGCTATTCACTGTCTAGGGACATTTTTACCAGGCATTTCATTTTCACATAATCAAAACTGAACAATTTCCCCAGTTTGTAACTGCCTGCCTGGAATTGATCAAACAATCTGTCACTTGGTGTTTTTGTAATTAATAATGTTGCTGCATCCAATATAGCATTACTGTGCACAATATAAGTCAAACCGTAGCATTGTGTGATCCAAACCTCAGCTGATTGTGGCTGTCTCACCAAATCCATACAAAAACATATTAAAATAACTGCACACTTACAGATGCCACTTTTCCGCTGGGTCTAGGTTTTTAAGCTGTACATTGTCAGTAGCAAAGTTGCCACTTGTACCAAGTGTTTGTGGAAAGCGAATGCTGTGCAGCTACTGAGTTGCACGGACTATGAAGTGTGCCAGCCAGTTTGCTAATTCAAAGTAACTGTTCTGGTACTGAAAGTTGCAGTAAAATGCACAGATAACAGAAACACACAAGACAAGAATTCATTAAGCAAGCAGTGAAATTACAAGTGAAATGCTTATGGTGAGATCAAAAAACAGTCATGTGAAAAAGATCTGTGCCACTCATGACTTCTCACAATATTGTTACCAGCCCGATAGAGAATTAACTCCTCAAATTGTGAGAACATGAGTGCATATACATCAATGCTGAAAAGTAAAAGTCTTGTCTCTCCATCTGTCTCTCCATCTGTCTCTTCATAATAAAGTGTAATGTTGTAGGTGCTTGATTTGATATCATATTTTTAGGTTAGAGGAAAGCTTGAAATAACCCTCAGCCCATTAAAAATACAAAACATGCCCAGCCTGTGAAGCCATGGAGAATACATGTTAAAATTCAGTATATAAATAAAATTAACAGAGCCATCTTTATTAAAACTAATCCTTAAACTGTTACATATCCGTAGTCTTTATGATGTTTCATTAATTTTATGACATGGACTTGGAGATTTGTTTCTTGTGGTCTGAAAGAAATTCAACACGAGACAAAAACTACTGATGGCAGCACTACATTGATTGCTACAATACTGACAGAAATCTACAGGACGATTCATTTTTTATACCATCAATCAACTAATCTTTTGCCTATAAAACATATTGTAAATAATGACAAATACAAATTAACCAAGTAATTTATTCTCATTTCAATTCAATGTATAATGATTGGAAGAAGATTAAAGCAAGCAGCTCTTTGCATTGTGCAACTTGCACAAGCAGTAACTGTTTGGTATTTTTACTTGCTAAACTGCTTGAACAATCATCAAATTTGAAACCAATGAAATTTTCAGGGCATGTACATCAGTGCTGAAAAAGATGAGAATGATAATGTATATGACAAACCTCAGCTGATTGTGGCTGTCTCACCAAATCCATACAAAAACATATTAAAATAACTGCACACTTACAGATGCCACTTTTCCGCTGGGTCTAGGTTTTTAAGCTGTACATTGTCAGTAGCAAAGTTGCCACTTGTACCAAGTGTTTGTGGAAAGCGAATGCTGTGCAGCTACTGAGTTGCACGGACTATGAAGTGTGCCAGCCAGTTTGCTAATTCAAAGTAACTGTTCTGGTACTGAAAGTTGCAGTAAAATGCACAGATAACAGAAACACACAAGACAAGAATTCATTAAGCAAGCAGTGAAATTACAAGTGAAATGCTTATGGTGAGATCAAAAAACAGTCATGTGAAAAAAAGATCTGTGCCACTCATGACTTCTCACAATATTGTTACCAGCCCGATAGAGAATTAACTCCTCAAATTGTGAGAACATGAGTGCATATACATCAATGCTGAAAAGTAAAAGTCTTGTCTCTCCATCTGTCTCTCCATCTGTCTCTTCATAATAAAGTGTAATGTTGTAGGTGCTTGATTTGATATCATATTTTTAGGTTAGAGGAAAGCTTGAAATAACCCTCAGCCCATTAAAAATACAAAACATGCCCAGCCTGTGAAGCCATGGAGAATACATGTTAAAATTCAGTATATAAATAAAATTAACAGAGCCATCTTTATTAAAACTAATCCTTAAACTGTTACATATCCGTAGTCTTTATGATGTTTCATTAATTTTATGACATGGACTTGGAGATTTGTTTCTTGTGGTCTGAAAGAAATTCAACACGAGACAAAAACTACTGATGGCAGCACTACATTGATTGCTACAATACTGACAGAAATCTACAGGACGATTCATTTTTTATACCATCAATCAACTAATCTTTTGCCTATAAAACATATTGTAAATAATGACAAATACAAATTAACCAAGTAATTTATTCTCATTTCAATTCAATGTATAATGATTGGAAGAAGATTAAAGCAAGCAGCTCTTTGCATTGTGCAACTTGCACAAGCAGTAACTGTTTGGTATTTTTACTTGCTAAACTGCTTGAACAATCATCAAATTTGAAACCAATGAAATTTTCAGGGCATGTACATCAGTGCTGAAAAAGATGAGAATGATAATGTATATGACTGAAAAATGATAGGTAAGATGTAAAAGAGGCTATTCAAAGCATACGTAAAAGAGTGTGATTAATGTATAGAATTACATCCGACACACACACACACTTACACTTACATACACATACGAATGCATCAATGACCGGCTGTCCATGGACAGAGGACAGATGGCCGCCGAGTGGCTCTGGTCCAGGAAGTGACGATGCTCTGTATCATTATAATCTGCTCTGTAGTATCCTCCCTACTGCTGTGCTGGACAACATGTTTCACCCACTGAGAGCAGATACTGGAACAGCTCTTCTGCTGCTCTGTCACACATACTCTTAGAGAGGTGCTGCGACAACAAACTAACTTATATTGTGAGTGCTTCTTGGTTTCACCCTTAGAAAGTTGAGGGGAGGGGGGGGGGTCATTTCATAGCCCACAACTCAGAATTTGACAATTTCTTCATGCAGCAAAGAAACGTATACAAAGACAGTGCAGAAGGTTCTAAAACACATCCACTCAGCCATTTACAAATCAGTGTCAGATTGCTCACAGGAGTTATTTCTGTCAGTCAGTCTGTATATCTAACTGACACACAGACATAAGCACAAGGATACAAAGCACTGGTTCTGATTTACCGTTCAGCCTGTTTGTTGTTTTCAGAAAAAGCTCACTTATTACCACCCATAAGCTGCAAAAACTGCAGCAACATCTCCACTCTCTGAATCCAGCACCAGAGCTTCTATCTTAAAATATATCAGCATCAAAAGTTCTGATAACAATCCTAATTGTGTGTGCTGTAACCACAAATTTAACTAAGCTTTTCAATTAGAGGTTAATGCCTGCAAAAAAACAAAAAGTAGGCTGCACTGCCATGGGGCTCAGCCACACAATGTTAATTAATTTCATTTATAGCACAGATGCCACATCTACAAGGTTGTTGTTCAAAGAGAACAACTGAGAGCAGAACATGTCTATCGTGATGATGGAGTTGATAAATAACACTGGTTTTCTCTTGTGTGTGTGGTAGAACAGGTTTTTTTTTTTTTTTGCTGTTCAGTGTGAAAACACACACTCTGGATGAAAGAGTAGGTTACTAGTGTGTTTACAGCAAGCAAGTCTGTGTGCATGTATAAACTGTAAACATGAAATATGCAAACTAATCAAACCGCCTAGCCTCACTTTGTGAGTTATATTACACACAAATGAGGCATTAAACAAATTCAAATTCATATTCATCTGCAGGTGAGGCTTCTGACAAGAACAATGACAAAAGCATCTCTGGCTAGACCTACAGTTCAGCATTAAAACGTGTGTTTAATACTGTGCATGCAAAATCTGTTTTCCAGAGAGATGAGTAAGACTGACAAAAAAATTAAAACAAGAAATAATAATTATATCACTGAGGTTTTACTGGACCTAACAGTGGATGAAACTTTAACAATATGGTTGAAGAGTGATTAACATTAAATCTCCATGACTCTGGACTAATCCTCATACTCAGTGCGCCTACATTTTTTAATGGGCCTTGAATAACATTTCCACAGCATTTAATGGCTTTGTGTGTTTTTTCAATGTCTAATATAAGTGAGCACAGATTAATACCCTATAATGTTCTCATTACAGAGTGAGAGAAGAGAGGGCTTGGCAGCCATAAGCATTTAGGGGCAGCAGCCCTTATTGGAAGGTGCAGGAGAAAAGCACTCTTTTTTTTTTAAGAGAAGAAGTCCAGTCATGCTATGATGAGAGGTTGTAATGGTGCTTAGAGAGAAATAAGACATATTTTTACTCATTGCTTCCATAAACATGCCATAATTATTCATTGCGGCTACGAGGGTGAAGAGATAATGTCAGAGATTTATAGCCCAAGTGGTAAGAGTCTGAGATATTCATCAGTCCTCTCCAACATTGTGGTGCCACAGTGCTTGAGATAGGCTTCACTGGCTGAATGAGGATCAGGGGGTGAGCCCCCATGCAGGCAGGCTGAGGTTTAGAGGTGGAAATCATACCCCACAGTCAGCCCAGCCCAATATCTCTCTCACACACACACACGCACACACAGCACAAGAGGAAGGACACAAGAATGGACATTACCCTTCTTGAACCACAATCACAACAATGGAATTTAATAAAACTTTGTGTATTAAAGAAAATAGACTAATCCCTTTAAATCTTCCATAATGAGAAAGAAGAAATCCTAAGACTGTGATATTTCCCCTCCCTTCACCCCACAAGATTTTAGGCTTTCCACAGGATTCCACTAGCTTAGCCGCAAATCGCCTCACTGCTGTGCGATACCGCCATATCCTCTAAGAATGGGGTGAACACATGATCTGGCACATGTGTATAGGCACACAAACACACACACACACACACACACACACACACACACACTCACTCACAAATCTTCTTTGACTTTGAGTGATGGATCCTGGAGAAGTCCAGATTGCTGATGGTTCTCATTTTCCACACCAGGAAAGTAGCTGGTGATGTTGCCATGAGTCAGGCTATGAGCCCAGCCAAGGGACAAGCCATGGAGATCCGAGAAGATGAGGAGCAGGAAAAGATGAAAGGCTAAGAGACAAATCCTCTCTGTCCAATGGCTCGCACAAACAGTAAGAAGAAACATGAGCATCTGGCTGCTGTTTTCAGATGTTGCTTGTTTTTCTAATCTACTCCCTAAGGCCATGCTACGGACTTTTAGATATATTCTTTACGGTTGATTAAAACACGACAGATACATAAAGAGAAGCTAAAATTATCCTAACTTTTAAATCAATGATTACTGATGAAAAGCGCTAACATGCAGTCAGTGAGATGGGAGCTCTGTAACACATCAAATCCTGCTCATGCTGCTAGAGTTCACTGGAATGACGCACGTACATGTCTCCACTGGAACAACGGGTGTAAACACATTCCGATGGCCCCAATTAATCATGTTTAAACAGACAGATGTGATAGCGTCACATGAAACCATGACTCCTCCATATGCTAGCTGTTTAGAATAATGTTTGTAAACTGACTAATTACAATGCTCTCAAATGAAGCTTCTCTCTCAGCAGATGTTTGTCCATTAACCTGCAGAACAATTACTTTAACATTGTGTGAAGAATCGCACATTAACAATGCCCTCATGAGAGTCCACCCTGACAGAGACTTCTAACAAGTTTATTGTGCTACCTTGCTAACAGGAGATGCTTGGAAAAATAATAAAGGTTTAGCTTTGAAAAACTAAGTTCTTGCTGTACTGATTTATGGAACAAGTGTAAGTGTAAACCAATGAGAAATGACTGTGCTATATTTGTTGTTGTCACCGATGATATGCACATTTACTAGGGTTATTTATGCAATATTGCAAAAAAGACCCTTGATCATATGGTCAAAGGGTATGAAAGGTATGAATATTATATATTATAATATCACATATACTGTTGTGAATATCACAGGTAATAAGGATCTATTAATGGTAATGAGAAATGGGAACTTGACCAGCACTTTTCAGACACTCATAACAGCAGTAACTGTTGTTGCTTTTTTAGTTTTCATCTGATGAATAAATGTCTAAAAGTCCGTTCCCTTGTCCACGAGATATGATTGAGTCACGTTCTAGCTGTGCCATGGCTCCATCACATCTCCACTTCGGATCCAATGCCCACTGGAAATGTTTCAGAAGAAGGGCATCTTCAAGCAGCCGGTATCTCAGCAGCCAGATTTTCTGTTGCTTTGTGCATTTGTTTTTGGGATTCAATTGTACTGTGTCTGAACTATGTGTTTCTGTCTGTCTCTTGCGTCAACTGAAATTGTACATTACAAACAATAATTTACCCCAAAAGGGAACCCACCTAAAAATGACAACAACGAAAGATATAAACTCATCCATCAGACTGTGATAAACCGTCATTGACACTTTTCAGTTGCATCCATCACTGAAGTGACTAAATATGAATAAATCTTTCATACACCAATAATAAAGTAAATTATCTTGGGCACATGGGTGCACACTTTTGCCTATAAAAGTTACAATTGGTCAGCCATAATACTTAACACTTGATATTTTATACAGTTTTGAGGGAATTATAAATATACATATATCCAAATTAAATATACATGGATTATTAATTGCAACCATAATTGTAATATATATTATATGTACTGGCCTTAGTCCACTATTTGTGGACAAAAATGACATACATGTCAATAATGAACTCATAACAGGCTGGTTGTGCTGCACTTTGAATACAAATTCAGAAGCATTCAAAAAACAGATGTAACACACATCTACCCAACCTCTGAAAAGCATGTCTGCATTTATCTGTGTATGAAATATGAATGATGTTGAATGGAATGCCCTTTTCCAACAGTCAGATAAAGGTTTATTGAAGGCCATAGTGAGCAGGATAGAGGTTGCCATGGCTACAAGTGTGAAAAGGGCATCTGATTTGACTTCTGACCAGACAATTAATCTTGGAATTGAATTTTTTTTTTCAATCAAAAGGTTCACTCACGATTCAAAATTAATTGCTGTGAATAAAAAGAAAAGAGGAAAGACTTAGATTGTAGGGACTTGAAACACTTTGGAAAAGTGCAGTAATGCTAGAGTCTTAAGATTAAGACTGCCACAAGGGAAGATGGGCGAATACTTAAGATGGATTAAATTCTGAATATTTAGTTTGTTTGGTCTCAGTGTGAAATGGTAGAGATAAGCTATTATTCAACAAAACAACATATAAAGACCTAATTTTCTCTTGATTTTACAGATGGATAATTTTCAAGTCATGCCTTCTTCTTGCCACAGTTTCATAATGGTACAATGAAAAATCCATTACATGAAATTGCTATTTAAAATATATATTGTTAGGCTGTCAATGCCAATGAACGATTAACTAGAAAACACTCAAGAGCTCTATTATGGCAGCAGCTCTACTATGGCCTACTACAACTAGTTATTTAAATAAAAAATATATTTTTTAATTTAAATAGTTTTAACTGAAATATTCATATAGAACCAGGGACTTCAGGGTTTTCTTTCTTTAAGCTTGTGAGATTGTGTAAAAAAGGACTCTGTAATGCAGACATATAGGATCCCAAAACATCACCGAAACATCATCAGTTCCTCCTTGGCCAACATCACCAATGTCACTCAAATCTGTTAGGTAGTTTTTAAGATATTCTGCTACCAAACAGAGAGATAAACAGATAACATGTTTTCGGAACATCTCTTCAACACATTTGATATATAAACTGTACATGCATCCATGTTCAGAGGACTCGCTGACATCCTCAGCACCAGAAATTACTGAACACCTACAGAGGAGACAAACATCATATAAATAAAGGGTTTGGTGAGTAACAATTAAATATACTGCCAACATCATCATTTATTTGCATACAGTATATATGTCTATATGTGCATTTACATCATTTTTTGGGTGTGTATGTGCCAAGAGTTTGCGTGTGGGAGAGCAATTGACAAAGCATGACATTTCCCTTATTTAAGCTATTCACAAGCTGAGGGATGATGTGGGGGTGGGGATTTCTATCACCTTCTACAAATAACAGGGAAAAGTCAATTTCATCGCCTTTTACTGCGCTGTCATAGGAACACATCTCATGCGGTCTCTCCTCACTGTATCCACGCTGTCCTCGTATCACATTCTCTGTTCCACTCATGCCTCCCTTTTAAAACAAGGCGGGAGGCAGTTTGATTATCACACTCCAATCACAGCTAATTAGGAAAGGTCAACTGGTAGAGTCAACCCGTGTCCGTCCACGCTCTTCCTCCTCCTCCTCCATCATCCCTCTCTCTCTCCATTTCCTCAGACAGCCCTATCAGTGGGTAACATCTCCCTACACCACTGCCGCCTGTCTGTTCATGATAGCGACTATGGCAGTCATCTCCACAGAGGCGAGCGATGTGCTGCCAGCCACTTCGCCGGAGCCAGACAAGCCTGTATCAACGTCTGCTGCAGACGCGTTGGAGCATCAATTAATCGCTGTTTAAAACTGGAAAAAAATGCATTTGATATACTTAAGCTTAATTAATACATTGCTACTAATTTTGCAAGGCTAATTAATTAATTTGAGACTGGTCCCTGATGCGAAGATGTCCAGATTATGTTGTCTGAAAGGAAACCACGCTGAACTACAGAGACGATGAATTACAAGCATGGAAATAGGGAGTTGTATGTTTGCTCTACCAATGTCTATTACCAAAAATGAGCATAAATAGTGAAATGAGGGGAACAAAGTACATTAAGAAAGAAAAAAGGCTAAAGAAGGATGGCAAAATTAGTAACAAAAAGGAGAAAGACACAAAATTGTGTATACACTGCAGGCTACAACCTAGTGACTATAAAGGCTAAGAACTGAAACAGGGTTGGGGACTGATTGGGACTTGAACTACATGCTTTGTGCACTTGTAGTTCTGTTTATACTGAGCCAGTGAATGAGGCCGCAGTGTCCTGGCAGGCAAGCAGAGAGAGCTACAGAGAGTAATTGGGAGGGCTATGCTTAGAGAGAAACAGAGGACTTAAGATGGGATTGGTGGGGGGGGGGGGGTAAGAGAAAGACCTATGAAGTAGATGCTAAGTGCTGAGATGTGAAGAAAATAAGCCTGCAGGAAAACGACCCCAGGGACAGTGACCAATGACAAGCTCCCTTTTCCTTTTTTTCCATCTGATAATAGACCTACAAGAGCTTTATTTAAACCACAGATAGCAATTACCTGAATGTAGAGCAGAATATTACATCATATTTCCTTTAACAGCTCATGTCATGTTTCAGTTTCCTCTAATCACTTTTTCTTTTTACTAAGCCTCATTAATTAGCTATACAATTACTATAATAAATTACCTGTACATGAGTGGGTCTGTTTAAGACAAAGTAGCAGATGGGACTACTCTTGAGCTTACCAGGCACAAGGTGACCATCTTGTGATTCATCTTAAACAGCAGGAGGACATAAAACATAAAAACAGACCTTTCTAAGCAGATGACATTGTAATAGACACAAGATCCTACCATAATATTGCTGTCTCGTGAACGTATGAACTCAAAATAAGGTATCATTTGCTGCTTTGAGCATTTAACTGGTATCTTAATCTTAATAAAGATGCACTGGAACACAGCCAGAGTGGTGTTCACTACCCTTCACACCTCATCACTGCTCTTGCACAATGCCTTGGCCTCCTGCCCCTGCCCTCCCCCAAAGCTTAGCTAAGCTCACGTTATTGGCTAAACACAGCCAGCTGCAGCCAGTTAACTGTCTAATCTCACATCAATCAATTTCCCCAAACAAGGAGAAATGGAGAAGTGGAACAAAAGTCGTGGAGCAGGGGTGAAAACACAGCGGAGGGTGAGAATAAATGGGAGGGCAGCGATGAGTATGAAACAGGCAAAGGCAGGTTATAGCCTTTCACTGAGTTTCCAGCACCACCGGGCTTGAGTGTGTGTCTGTGTGTATGAGTGCGACAATCTCTTGTTCAAGACTGTCAAAAGGATACCGAACACTCAGAAAGGTGGATGGACAGGCTGTGGTTGGCACTATCAGGCAGTAGGAGTACACATCCACCAACAACGTTGTATTTGGACAGTTTTTACTGAACGACTACTGCTCAATAGACTCTTAGCTCCCTTTGTCATGTGTGTTTTGTGAGTATAAATGTGATTGTTTCAGTCCCTCATGGACAATTAAATGGGAACATTTTCAAAATGAGAAACATATGGAGCTTTTTAATTGGCCAATTTCTCTTGCTAACGTGTGTGGCTTTTTTTCATTCTAAAAACCAATGAAAAGGAAAAGAAATGCTATCTAGTCAGACATGCATATTGCAGCACAGAGTGTTGCACAAATTGTCATTGTCCTTCCGCAAGGAGTAAAACAGCCCTTCTGTTCCCTGGATTAATAGCACCATTACAGAGGATCCATGTTTAGTATACAGCACTGTACTTCTGGATCCAGTCAGTGAGATACATACTTCTTGGTGTAGAGACTTTAGTGAATTTGTATTTCTGTGGGAATATCTGTTTTGCCAAGCAGATAATGGCCAACACCGAGGTACATGACTGGTTGAAGCTGCAGTGAGATATTTACCATATCTCCTGTCCCATTACTTCTCTCTATACCTATGTATAATCTTGGCTTTCTTGCCTCCCTTGACCCTGCACTAATCATGCGAGGTGGCTGGGTGAGGAGGACTGCAACAACTTATATCTGGGGAGTTATTGTTCTACACATGTCATGTGTAATCTGCCCGACCCACAGCGCTTAGAATAATTATTCATATTTAATCACCACACTACGAAGCTACATCGCCTGCCGCTCACTAAGTCATTTTCCATGTTCCATTATCAAAGTTTCAGAGACGGGTGCTCAGGGAAGGGGGACTAAATAGAGAGGCTGAAGTAGTTGGGCTTATAAAAACATAATGGGCTTGTCTGCTTTGATAAACTGAGGACGTGTATAGAATGCACACTCACTCACACCCTAAAATACACACATAGACATACACACCACACACACATTGAATGAGAAAAGTGCAAAGAACAAAGTAGGGGAGGATAAAGTGGCCAAGTATAAGTTCAGATTGTGAGTGGTGAGGCAAGTTAGGAGCTCAATCGTTAATACAAATAACTGCGGCACAGAAAACGGATTGATAGTCATTTGGTTCAAGTGTGTGTGGCTTGCGTGGCATCTTTCATTTCTCACACAATCAAATTTGCCAATGAGGGCTCACCTTGCTCCAAAGGTGGTGGTTTCACGCCTGTAGCCTTCAACTTGAGGGCTTCTTTTGCAGACATATCGCAGCAGGAGCCTTTGTTGGTGTCCTGGTCGCTGTCAGCCTGGTCGCTGTCACCATGACCACTGTCTCTGAGGCTTGCTCGCTCTGGGTCTTTGAATGTCGAACTACTAGACAAATAAACAAAAAAAGAATATGAACATTAGTACAGAGTGTATGGCAAAGAAATCGTCAAGCCTTTTTATTTTTTTTTATCCTCAGTGGAAGTTTAGAGACAGAATGAAACATTGATGAGCACCCCTGAATGCTTAAACAAAACAGGAAGAATTATAATAATTGGATTTAGGATTTTATAAAATGCTTCTAAAAATACTGCATCAGCAATACTGTCTGCAAAAGGAGACTAAAGATGAAACAAAAAGTGGACCTTGTGTGATCATAGTTTATGTGTTGTAGAGAATACTGTTAGTGACCACTTTTAAACCTAATTAAATGTACATGCCCTTCCTCTCCCTGCTATGACCCAGTACAATTAATTGTCAGTTTAGTTACTGTTGGTATAGTACTGTGTTGGGACTATTGGAGGAAAGAAAAGAAAGGTCTGAGATGTAATGACGGTTATAGATCCCAACTCTTACCTTTGAACAAACTGTTGTCTGCTACCCATATAATTAGGCTCAGTGGGGAAATTGTCCGTCTGTGGAGAAGAGAGAGAGAAAAAGAAAAGTATATAGTGGGCTCTACAGAAATAAGTCCTTCTGTGAAACAAGATCTCCTAGTGACATATGATTAATTATACAGAAACAAATAAGAGGATAGAGTAGGGGCAAATAAAATACTGGGGATGTGAGCTCTAAATTGTTTAGGTTTGAGTATTTCATTAACCACATAAAGGTGGCTAATTAGCCATTCAAGAGTAAACCGCAGAGCTGAACATCAAATCTGTCAGACATAATAATCAATAACTGCTAGGACAATAGTCTTGATTAGCATAGAAAACTTTGCAGTTACTATGTTGAAGTGTCAGCTAAACATCTCGTAACCAAATTACAGCACTATTTGTACAGAAATTAAAATGAGAGTTTCTTTAACAACATTTCTGTGAGAAACTGTTCACTCTCTGAGCCTCAATACTTTTTTTTTCTTCCAGAAATTGAGGAATTGTTTGTGAAGAACTGTGGCTCGTATGTGTTGAACCGTCTGTTGTTTATTTGATATGGGGCTACCTGATCATACACAGGGGGCTTCATGCTATGTGGATCGATAGAAAAAACACACATACACTTGTGTGCACACATCTACACGCAAAGACACACTAACACAGTAAAGTCTTACATATACAGTCACACAAACAAACAGTATGGCATGTATAACAAAATACAGTAGTACAAAGCAATACTGGTACAAACTCTATACTGCCCAAACAATCCGCACTGTATGCAGCAGTGCATTAAAGACTGGATCAATCACATTGGCACTGGAAAGTACTCTGTCTCTCTCCCAGTCTGTCTCTCTCTCATGTTATTATATCAATTATATCAAAGTACCGTATATGAGGGTTTGCAGGTCAATTGAGATAAAAGGTCACAAAGATCCCAGTTTCTTACAAAAGTACCTACCAACCTTACTAATAATGAAAACAACTAACTAAGCAATCAGATTCACTGTAAGTCACGAAGAACACAAGAAGACAGAAACTAATGTGTTTATATTTTGATGACAGGAATATCTCAAAGTCCCTGTTGGGTAGACATAGGAAGGGTTGAAACAAATGCCTTCAAGAGAAATAGCTTTCATACTGTTGCAGGGGTATTCATCAGAGTAACACAAATAATTACCCTATGTAGTGCACAACTCTCTGTCTTGATAGCAGTAAAATGTCATGTTTAGTGAGTAATGTCTGCCTTGTGCCAGGCTTTTTCACATGCACAGCTTGACTCACAGTCGATAGAGTATTTCAATGTCATCCGTGCTCTGCGGTGGCTCAGTATGAAAAAGGGTGTGTGAAGGTCAGACAGGCCACCTCAGTACTTTGACCTTCCATGCTTTTGCCAACACCTTTATCTCTACCTAAACACTCTATTCCACCTCAGCCTTCGCCAAGATTAAAAGAAAACACCCACAGAATAGATCAAAGGCTGGAATCTGACCACGGAGTAAGAGAAGAATTAATGTTTGAAATCGTTTGGCATTGAAATGATAACAGCCTGAGTTTTTCAAAAAGGGTAGATAGAAGTCTTTATATTGATGTACCTCTTCTGTACTTTTATGACCAGGGAATCGTCCTTGGACATACTTTTCAATCAACTCAGCTCTGTTGGCACTGAATCTGATCAGGATGAAAGGATATTAACAGAAAAAAGGGTTTTTCTTAATTGTTATAGGGTTTAATTTGCTTCCTGCACCTGTGCACATCAAATAGCTAAGTGATATTCTTGTGTACAGATTTTTTTTCTACGTTAAAATAGACTAAAAAAGTTCATCTTTTGTCACCCACTGTAGTGTTTACCATTGATGAAATAAACTTGAAATGGCAATGGTCTACTGTACTTCAGTATAAAAGAAATACACCACTGAATCCCATAGCAAGTTATTCATGATTGTAGCTTTTCTTATCAAAAAGAAAAAAAAAATGTGTGTGTCGCACTTTAAGTAGTATGTGCTCTATGCCCCCACCCTCCAAGCCAATAAAAAGCACATTACGCCACTTCATAGAAGCCTCTTTCCTGCCAATTAGAGTCCAGGCTGATCTTAAGCCTCCATCTCTTCCTGTCCATCTATACTGCCCAGCCCTTCCACTTCAATGGGCCACTTTCCAATTTATAGATCGATAACAGCCAGTATAGGCTGCTTTGTACTTGGCCAGTCAGAGCCCACAATGAATACAAGATCATTTGAGGGGTGAATGATATATACTGGATAGATGTCCAGTAGTTTTATTATCATTATTAGACACTGTATTATACAGTACATGAATTCATCTAGCATCGCAAATATCATTGAGTATTTTATGTTGCATGCTTGCCCTTCTTGCATTCAAATTTTCCCTTGTGGGGCTTCTTGAAATGAACTGAACTAAACTGAACTAAAGTGAACTGAATTGAACTGACCCAAACTGCAGCATATGTATATTTGACCTTCAAGGTTTCAAAATCTGACTTACTTATTGACCAAAAATATGATTCTTTGACCTTAAAGGCTCAAAGAAGCACTGAATTTATTCAATACTAAATGAATCCAGCAGCTCTGGGTCAATGCACTTTATGAAAATATCAGCAGAGGTTAGTTTCATTGATAGGGTGGATGAGAATTACAAAAGCATGTTGTTGAATTGTTCTGAATGATGTGTTGTATCTAATCCATGCAGCAAGGCCACAAAGGTCATGGAGATACTGAGTACAGTGAGGATGAGTAAGTGTAAAAAGCTGCACTCTATTCTGTATTCCCATTGAGACCCTAAGACTGACCGAGCAGACTGCAGGCCGATTGAGACAAATGGGACGAGTATATTGGAGTGCTATTCTACTCTCAGGCCTTGTTGCATTTCTGGGCTATATATATATATATATATATATATATATATATATATATATATATATATATATATATATATATATATATATATATATATATATATATATATATATATATATATATATATATATATATATATATATATATATATATATATATGTGTGTGTGTGTGGTAGGGGTGGTGAAAGAGGACAAGTTGCAGCTTCTCTTTCACACATCATTGGACAGGTCTCTTTTATTCACCGAAACAAAAGTACACCCCCTCCCTCTACCTACCCTGCTAGGTATGATACATGCATTTGTCCTTTATGGTCTTCCAACAACACACATAGTATTCACTTTGTGTGTATGCGTGTGAGTGAATGTGTTTCTTCATGTCAGAGGGTGTAAGCGGTTCCAAATCCACCATTACTTTGTCAGTAAGCCAGAAATATCAGGACTGCAGTTTTTAATTTGATAAACTATGCCTCTGTTGTGTGTGTGTGTGTGACATTACCACCAAGGGAACTCTAGTTTATTCCTCTTGGAAAACTGTCAAAGTAGCTTAGCAACAGCCAAATGGGAAGAGTGGGTAAAGGACAAAACAGAGAGAAACTAGGCTTAGAGGAAAGAAAACACTGGTGAAAGGGGGATGCAGCAAAAGCGGGAAATAAAAGATAAAAACAGAAAATGGAGCGCAAAACGGTAAAGTGAGAGGATGATAAAAGAAGTAAGGGAAAACAGGGCGGAGAAACTAGACAATAATTAGACTGCATTGATTACCTAGTGGCTGAGGAGCAATTGTAAGTGATCAAATCTAATTAGCTGGTCCTATACATCTTCCTGGAGAGACCAGACCAATCAATCAATGGGTTTAAGTGAACTTAAAGCCATCACAGTCTACTGCCCGCTAAATATCTTCCACTATCTTCCAAATAACTTACAAGAGGTCCGGTTCAAATGACTTTCAGACAAGTAAGGAAATGCCACTGATGCCGGTAAATGGAGACTAGATAGATTTCAACCACAGTAAGGTCTTATCAGTCCAGATGGACACCTTGCAAATGATTTTGGACAATACTTAATCATAAACAAGACTTTGAAAGAAGATTGAAAGAACATTGTAGGCTAGTTATGCAGGCTGATAATATGCAGTCATAGTATTTTATAATGCCTTCACCATATTCATATTAGGAGTGGTTTCTCTGTGGAAAAAAAACACATTCATTTTTGTAATTTTGATGATGCACTGCACATGGACTTATCTCATCTATCTTACATGGACTGTTGTGTCTTCCACCAAAAATAATAATAAAAAAAATGCCATTAGCCTCAATTAGTCTTTGATTTATTTAGGGGATAACATTTTTTATTTTTTATTTGTACCACATAATTTGTACACTATCTGCCAATTATTCTGCAAAGAAAGATGTGGTAAAACAGGTAGAAAGAGTGCAACCTGTGCACCAATTCTTCCAACAAGTGCTTTTGAAGTATGTCCACCTAAGAATAACAAACTAAAAAGAAAAATGAGGTCCGTAATATTCTACTGCTGGTTGTAGTTGTACCACATGTCAGCAACACTCAAACAAAATCTCTTGTATAATTCCAATGTGAGCTATGATGTAGAAAAAGGTACAAAATAGTACTTAAACTGGCACCTCCCAAGTGTGAACCAGTGCAGTTGTGACGTGAGGCACAGCTGAAATCAAGCATGCATGCTCAGCAAACCTCTGGATAAAGTTAGGAAAAAGACTAAAAAAGGTTTCTTTTTGCAGTGCAGAGAAACACCAGTAAGGGTGACACCCAGTCTGTTGGGTTATTCATCTGAACCACACAGCTTTTACTCTACTCCTTTAGTTCTGCTAGTTTCAGCTGGAGATCTTACAGTCTATCCCTTTTTTTTCTTTTTTTACATTTTGACAGCAGGATTTATGGCCCACGAGCCAATGTTTAGTGTTACTGTTTTTTTTTTTATGAATTAAAAGAAATTCTGTGTTTAGTTCCCAGCTATATCGAAAACTTACTCAACCCTGACCCAAAAACCATGGTACATATTCAACTGTGAATTTTGTGTAGAGTTACAGCCCTCATTATCCGAATATGTTGAGATGCAGACTGCATCATCTCCTGTTGCTTGGTATCTATGAGGTATAAAGTCCAGTTTCAGTCTTTACTGACTTCATATATATATTCTTTTTGCTGGTCAGACCACAACAGAAGATAAATATGCCCTTATAGCAGAGTTTTTTGGAGAATGATTTACTACAGTGACCCACCTGCATAAACCGTGTTGATTTTCTTCTATACCACAATGTTTGTCACAGGATGACAGGTTACCAAAACTGTCACATGAGTGAGTGAGCTCCATGTGACTTGTGTTTAAAGCTCTGGGATTGTTTGATATAAGGCAGTGGAAACCTTAAATGGACTTGATACATGTACAATAATGCATCCTTTGCTGGGATTATGAAAAGGTTTCAGGTTTTTTTATGCAGAGCTGACATTGAACATTATGTGCCATGGAATATTTCAGAAATGTCTGCAGGAAAGAAAGGATATACCTCAGTAAAGCAAGAGAACATGCTGGAAAATTAGTGCCAGTATAACGATAACATATTACTACAGACTGTATCAGAAAATATCGATTATTTGTCCCACCCCTTGTGATCAGTCATTTAAAGTATCTCCTACTGACAGTCGCTCCTCTCTTCCCCATCTCTAATTGTACTGAACTCGACTTCAGTACCACAAATCTAACACAACTCAAGCTGAATAAAGTCGCCCACATTTGCATGTGTTAGAGTTGCCACTGCCTTGAAATATTGCGACTGTGTTTTTTATAGAACTACTATGGGGATTTTTGTAAAATTGCTGGTTTATTATGAGGCTGGTGACTCAGGCAGCTGTAATCTAACTCAATAGTCTCATCTTGTTAATCATGGTTTGCCATAATTCATAACATAACTGCATTTCTTTTTAGTTTGTTGTGTCCGTGTTCATTTGGTGGGGAACATGGATTTTTTCCTTCATTAAATAGGGCTAAGTAGCACTTAGGAGCCTTTTATATACAGTTGCATAAGACACAATATTTATAATTAATATGCAACCACTCACATTGATTGCTTATTATTTTGATTGGCCATACAGCATCATTAGAAATGCCTATTAGGAGCTTAGTGGAAAGCATCATGTCGTCTTATTGGCACAACTTTTCATCATCCTCAGTCTCAACAAAACCACTTTATATAGTGAGAAAACGGCTTGCAAATCAAAGAGTTGACTCGTTATTCTAACCACACACTGAGAAGGGGACTGAAATCATCGATAGGTGAGAAGCAAAAAGTAGAGACAGAAAAGAAGAGGTGCAGAGGAAGAGCTGAAGTGGTCGTGCTTGCCTCTCTTCATCAAGAGAAACGGACAAAAAAACAAAAAAAACTACTTCAAAGCTGATTTTCTTCAACCTGTGCGGTTACTGCTACTTTATTATTCCTTTTGAGGAAGAGCCCAAACAAGCATAGATATAATTTTCTCTTCTGTCTACAAAATGACTACTTTGGTCACATTTCTAAGGTCGTTTCCTAATGTACAAGAGGGATAGCTGCACTTGCCTTTAAGAGTAACAGCTATGAAAGAGTCCATCAGTGTTCTTTTTTAGAGCACATTCTTTGTAATAATGTTTGTCATTTAATTTTGGAGACTAAATTACTTTTAAAGAGCATGAAAAGAAAACTCTAAGGGATCAACAGAACCTGAGTCTGAGAGATGGTCAACAAAGCGTTGTTAAACTCTAATCTTAAGCCTGTCATTATCATCTTGAGAATCAACTCATGTAGAAAATAATAAAATGCAAACCTCCTGATAGAGTGCATATCCTTGAACTTGTTTTTCTCTCTCTCCTGTACCATTACAGGTACTGGAGATCTTACAGTCTAGCCTATTTTGTGATGCATGAAAAATCAAATGATGGGCTAAACTAAATCCTGCATAAACAAAGTGGCTCAGAAGGCTTGTCTTAATAGGCATATAGTAATACAGAATAATCTGTTTACCACAAATTACAAAAAATATATAATTATCTGTTTTTAACTCCTCTCCATGTAATTGATTTATTAATGGGTTGATTAAGCTATTATTGAATGAATCATCCTTATCTAACTAAAAAGGACAACATTACCCATAAACTGTTATGATGTTGACCAACATCCCCTCGGGCAAAGATTACAATAAGCTGCCACATTTGAAACACACAACTGAGGCTCTATACTATGGCAAACTGTCAACATCTTTTTTTTCGCTAAATGGAAATAAATAAAACCAATTTGACTGTGACCCATTTTACAATGCACCTGTAGCTTGAAATCAAATAAATTGAATTTAGGAGTATTTCAGTCAAGGAACCTACAAAGAATTTAAGAATCATTGTTTTTCAATTTTACTAAGATCTTCAAAAATAACCAGATTCTTTTGGAAGGCAGCTTGATTTAAGCACATTTTCACCCGGATGGAGAGAGAATGCAGATTATCTACTGGTTATAAGCTACAATCCTCCAAACTAATTAAAAAATAATATTTTTTCACTAAGTTTGAGACACCAAGTGGTTAGATGTTTGTTTCAAGGCAGTTTTTTTATTTGCAACAAGTAGTAGGGATGTAGACTTGTGGTCTCACGTGCTTCCTTTGCCAATCTCCACCAGGACTAAGTGCATTTTTTCAATCCAAAATATGCATCATAAATTATTCTTAGACCTTTTTTTATGACAAGAATACATCATTTTCACTGGCGAAAGACAGTGGCACACATGTATATTTAATGACATAAACATACATGAATTAACTTGTGTTATTCCTGAGCCATTATTATGAGGTGCAGTCGGACCTGTGTACAGTGCAATATAATGAGGCAGTCTGTTCAGGCGTTGGCATTCAACACTACACCAGACAAAAAAAATCATTAAATAGGACCTGGACATGAAATAAAAAAAAACATGTTAAATCACAGTCCACTAGACAAAAAGAGTCTGACTGGAAGAGGTTGTGACCTCATCACTATTTTCCAAAGAAACAGTTTTTTGGTCTTCAGTTGAAAAGGGTAAGAAGCACTCTTCATTATAATCTTACTCAAGAATTACAGGCCCTGTTATATTTGCAATTATCTTCTGCAATATTACTTCCGTAAGTCTGCAGTTCCTATCCGCATTATCTTTTATAAATACAACAACACTGTCAACAATTCAGAAGCCAATTCAGTCTCAGCTGCCATCTCTGAAGCCAGCTCAGAGGAATCTTTTCTACTCTGAAAAGGAGGGGCAACACAACACAGCGCGTTTGTACTCCTAACAACACAATCCACATCTGTGGCAGTTGAGCCCCAGGAGTAAATGATAAATGTAGCTTTTGGCATGGATATGTATTCCAACACACAAAAACCCCTAACACAGCAGTTTGCCAGCTCTCCTAAAATAGCATTGTTGGGACCGATCCTATGATTATTGATATGTAAACTTTGGGAAAAACGTGGAGTGGGAGACAGAGTTCTTTACTTGATGTTAAATTATTTATATACCGTTGAAACTGTGAGGAAAGCAGTAAAAAAAAAAAAGAAAGGGTGCAGTATGTGATTATGGTGTGTAAGCTACTAATCATTCAGTACTTGCTCATCAATAGTTACAACAGTTCTGCCGTTAACTGAAGCCTTGAGTCAGCACTGACCTTGCTTCACCCTCATTAATCCAAAACCAACTCAGCCCTAAAATCCAAAGCTGTTACAGACCTAACAGGCCTATCATACATTTTACATGCACTTGTTCGCTTTCTGTCCGAGAGTTAGTTGAGAAGATTGATATTGCTCTCATCTCTGTACACTAAATATGAACCTCATGGTGACGGCAAGACTCCAGGAAATCACTGCATCTGGCCAAGAGACCATTTGACACACAACCTCCTGTAAAACCACAACATGTTGTTTTTACATGTTGTGGATAAACAAACAAGATATACCAAATTAATAGGGATCTTTAGAGGTGCTGTTAGGTGGATTTTGCACACGTTTACTACACTTTCAAACTGATATTAAGTACTTATCCAGTATTTGTATCAAATTTGACTAAAGAAACAAGCATTTTATAATTTAGTATTGAACAAACCATCCACAAAATGTGATCTAGTTTGCGGGTTAACAAGACAGAAGTTGAGAGCTCGTGAACAAAAGCATTAAAGAACAAAATTATTCCATTTGAATTGATGGGGGAAGAGCTGCTTCGTGGATGAAAGGATTTTAGATATTTCCCAAAAGCCCAGAACCAAGGCCAGACGCAGATAAATAAACACACAAACACAGACACAAAATGCATGTACACATATGTCTAATATCAATACATGCACAAGTGCACACACACACACACCTGGGTTCTCCTCCTCTGTCTCTCTATGCACACACATACACACATATGCACACACAGCAGATGGACTATGTTTAGTTTCCCTTCAAGGTGACCTATCTACTGTATATGTATCGGGTCAGAGGTATCGGAGCAAAGGAGGGGCCGGGAAAAGGAGGAGTGGAAGACAGGAAGGATACTGTCCATACACCTGGGTAAAAACTGACAGGATAGGCTTTAGGGTAATGCTCTGTTGTCAAAGTGTTGGACGCCAGTTCCTCTCAGTCTCTTTTAAGTGCATCTATGGTGCATTAAGAATCTGTCAGACCAGCTTTAGCATTAATCAGCTAGCCCACAGAAGAAACAATCACATAATCTCAAGCTCTAAACCCTGCTGACCTTCTCTTCAAATGCACAGATAAACTCCCCTTGAAACCTCAGTCATTTAAAGACACACACAGGCCCGAGCTCCAGCGCTAGTAATTTCTTCCTCCCTGCTCTCCCTCCCCTGTAGTCTATCTGATTGGTTCCTCCCACAGCATCACCCATGTCTCTCCACCTGGGAGTACATTGACTCAGCATGTCAACGTGACCTCAACGAGGATGCAATTGTGACATTGTGAGTGGGGAGAGGGGCTGTTTTACCCCATCAATCTGGAAATAGGAGAGGAGAGGAGGAAAGATGGGAGGAAAAGAGAGGAGAAGGGCAGAATACACAAGTTCCATTCATCATCTCAGCAGAGATGAGAGTGTATAAATAGCAAGATCTGTTCAGAGGTATCATTGAGCCAATGCTTCCATCGTGGTACTTCATTTATTAAGACTGTGCGCAGATCAATACAGCAGACATATACACTCTGTACTGTTGACAAGATAATCTCATCATTATGAATTTGGCTTGGGTCGTCAGTAACATGAGCAATTGCAACGCTTATCTGAGATGACAAGAGCAGAGAGAAAGAAAGGGAATCCGAAAAAGAAAAGAGTCAGAGCAAGATCGCGGGGAAGCAAGGAAGAGAGAGAGTGAGCACTAGTTCTCTTGTTTTTTTTACTAAGCAATGCTCAGAGTGATAGATAATGAAATACAGTATTTCAGTACCAAACAGAGCAAAAATCAATAAGAAACGGAGCAAACCAGCAATTGATCTGAATGCTAAAGGCCCCACAAAGATTTCTCTCTAAGACATAAGCCCAGTGAGGGGCCAATTGAGTACATCTTTGTAGTACAATAGAAAAAGATGAGACCGGCCAAATATACCATTTTCAATATGCCATTAGCACTCAGCATCGCCACTGCTACCCTGAAGAGCAGACACAGTCAAACGTTTGATGACAAATCTTGTGTGCCCACCACTTATTGCCTAAACAAAAACCCCACTAACATTTGAGAGGGCCGACTCATTCGCCTCTGTTGCCACAAACACATAACAGCCACTGAAAAACACAGTGGCTGTCAATTTCCTTCAGAGACACACAGGGCTTTAGACATGGGAGTCAGATTTCAAACTGTGGGACAGTGGGATCTCTCCTATTAGAGTGTCGGCCCTTCTCAAACACACACACAAACATACACTGGCAGGATTACACTGTTTAGAAAAATACTCCTCAAACTGCAAAGCAAATTTTCGTTTCTGTATTGGGTTACTGTACTGTATGAGGGAGAAGAAGTCTACAGTGGCTTGTTTTGACATGTAGCTAAGTGACATTAAAGCAAATGAGATAGTGTTCATGGTAATCAATTAATCACATTACTGATGAAGCTGAAGAAGTGCTGAACTGTAGAAGACAAGGACAAGGAGACAGAGATTCAGGGAGAAAGGGATAAATCATTTCTCTTTTACTAATGAGATAGAAGGTGAAAACAGATTCACATAACTCATTCTTTTAGCTGCATGTTGTTTCTACAGCACATGCCTAGGGGGCACAGTGAAGGAAGATGTGGCAGAAATAAAAGCTCTCTCAGGTTGGACTGTTGCCAAGACACAGCAGAGTGAGTTCCACTTTGTTTGACTTTGAAAGTGTTTGATTTACAGCAAGGAGACCCAGCTGCTGGCAGTTCAAAGAATACATCGCCATGCCATGTACACCTATGTAGCCCTCTGTGTGCTGTGCATCTCAGTGCACATTACTGTGAGGTCACTCCTATCTATCCCCATCTATTGCTGCAGCTCCAGCACCCTGCTGCTCCCCCAGGAGGGATCTAAGAGCCCTCAGGGGGCAGGCGACCCCTACAGGGAAGCCCATTCCAATCTGAGGGAACCAGCAAGACCGGTGCTTCAGAGCACAGCTGGTGGTAGCACAGGTGTGTGTGTGCATGTGCATGTCCATACACACACACAGACACAAAGAAAGACACATGGCAGCTGAATCTTAGATTCCTCCACTGTGAAGGTTATGTTTTGTTCTGTTGTTTTTGTGACCTCTGTTGATGCTAGGTTGGCTCCTTGTGCCTGAGCTGTTTGAGCACAATGCTAGCAGCACCAAGGTAAATGTTTTAAAATCTACTGGGGGCATGCACAGATTTTTTTGTCACAATTGTCTTTTTCATATTTCACATTAAAAAGAAAACACATTACAGCAAAATGATTATCAGGTACAGCACAGATCCATATGGTGTAGGCGTACACTTGCAAAGCAACAGAAATATGGGCAACTCGCAGTACAAGCAGGGTCAGAAAACAAAACACACTGTCACACAAGAACTTCCATAAAAAAGTAATTACTAAGTCTGATAGGACTTGATCTAAAACCACTTAAAATGCCAGTCTACCTATGTAAGGTAAACCAAGCTAAACAATGGCAATTGATACTCAACAATATGACATGACAATATGACATGATATTTTGAAGCTCTGGTGACAGTGAATTAGGCAGAGGAGTCCTAATCATCCACTTCCCCTCTATCAGAAACATACTCATGCACACCCAAATCCACAATAACTCGAGAGTGAATTTCCACTGACGATCCACAGTCTTATTATCGTGCGGCTGCTTCCTATTGAACCAAGCAAATTGGTTTAATGTGTCCGGTCAATCTGGCTATCACGGACGTCAACTTGTGTTCTCATATCCTGTCTTTCTCTACACTTGAAAAAAAAAATCCTTTGTTGCCCTGCATTGCCAGGTTGGGAGGTCTATTAAAATAATGTAATTATGCAGCACAGATAAGTGTTGTGGCCACATAAATGCACAACAGCTGGCTGAAAGGATTTCTATGGGATGACCAATAAGACCAATATGCTGTATACATACATAATTGTCTTCAGTCACCTACCTACCTATCTATCTAATTATATGTCTACAGTTTGACTCTACTGGATTTAGTTATAAGTTACAGGGGAAAATTGTGTCTAGTGGTGAGCATAGTCAGGGGCCTACATTTATGTTCAATTATTTAGCAGGGTTACTTGGATTTTTGAGAACTTGCAATAAATAAAAAAACATTCACTTCTACAGCTGCCTCCAATCTCAAACAAATTTTCTTGTTTTTCATAATATGTATCTGCAACTGAACTATTAATTGTGTAAATCCTTGAAGAATTTTCAGTCTGAGTCAGTTTAATGTTTTTCATGGAAATAGTGGCCAAAGAAAACATTAAAGTGAGGGTAAAGATAAAGACATTGGTGTGTGTTTGTTACTACCACAGCAGATGTCCTCGGTCTTTCTTTCTAAAACTTGAAAACATCATTACCACTTAGACAATGAGAGAGAAGAAGAAGAATGGGCTACTGGAAAGATTACTACAGCCATCTCCACTTTCTCTGTGCTGCCTCACATTGTAAACAGACCCAGGGAAAGTAAATGAATGCTCAAATTCTGCTCATATCAGAAAGTAAGTAGCTTCTGTTTCCCCACTTACCCTGTGTTCTGCCCTCTTCTTCCCCCTGTGTTCATAAATATGTAGCCAGAAACCTCTGATGTTTATCATGACATCTTCTGCTTCCGTCTGATTTGTTAAACATTATGATTTATTAATGAAAGAGGATGCAAATATAGCTGCTGTTTTGTGCTGTGCATTACACTTCTGCTACAGCTTCAAGACACACTAACGCATCTGTACTGAAACAAGCACCTCTGCAAATTCAAATACCAGTAATGGCAGCTAATAAACGAAATATTAAATTAAAAAAATCTATATTTTGGTTATATAGAGATAACATAATTTTCTGTTGTTCCCCAGAGCAACATTCTGTGGTCTGATGGCACTTCCTCTCAGTTGTATCTACCATATGAGCTTAGGGGAGATGAAAAAATAAATAAAACTGCCCATTAATAATTCAGAATTTCAGTGTATAGTATTATGTACAGTAGCAGCAGGTTTATTTGAGGAAATATGAAGATACACCCTAAGGCAAGCTGATTTTTTTTTTTTTTTTTTATGTACTGGCAAGCTGAAATAAAACAAATCTGGCCTAGTGGCCCAGGAGAGCTCAACTCGGGGACAAAAGTATACAAATTACAAACGACTTCTTGAACTGTCTCCCATTCCTATAAATGACTGTTTGTGCATCTAGTTGCTGAGCTGCTCAGTCCCATCTGCAAGCGAGCTTCAGCACATACAGGTTTACCAAACTCATTCCATAGAAAGCTCCAGAGGAAAGCAGTTATCTAAAGATGAAGGGAGAGGGAGAGAAATGAAATAAAGAGCGTTTTTCTATTTATTGCCTCAGTGGCCACTGAAGTGTGGGAGCAATTTCAATACAATATACAGCGGAGGCTTTGATAAGACTTTTCGGTAGAATCCTTAAAAACAGCACAAGCCCGGTTACATGTGCATCTGTGTGTTTGTGTGCACAAATGTGTGTGTGTGTGTTTCTTGGAGGAAGGGTGTTTCAAGGTTCGGACAAATGCAAGATTGTCCCACTCATAAAAGAGAGGGGCTCTGTCACGGAGCCTGCCAGCTAAAGGCTTAAATCACATGCCTGGAATACACAATGACGTTACACCCACACACACCCAAACATACACACATACACACACACACACACACACACACACACACACACATCTCCCTAAATTATGCAGAGTAAGACCATTCCTTGAAGCATACATTTTCAACATCTACCCCAGCTACATTGCTGGCATGCACATGCTCAACCTAAACAGATCAAAGGAGTGAAAATCTCCTATATTGTATAGAGGTTGCTTAAATGATCACAGTCACACCTCTTAACTGCTTTTTTTCCAGCATTCTTTAAATGTACTCACTAGGTTTATGGCGGCCAGTTATGTTGAGAATCCATTCAAAGACCTTGGTTTATTAGAAATTGTGAGAGAATTCTGCCTTGCTTTTCTAATATATATGCAGTAAAACTTTTAAATATTATGGAGTCAGTGTCTGCTTGGTAAATTCAGTGATTGTCATTCAAAACAACTGTGTTTGTTACTTACTCATGTCTGACAATCTTCATTAGAGCAGTAGGAGCCTCCTAACCAAGTGACAATGTCACATCAGCAGAGACTAGAGCCCCTTTTCTCCTTGAGACCCTCATCTCAATGCCACCCTACACAAGGCAGAATACCGCCACCTAAAGGCAGCTTTTATAGCCTTTCAGACTCCCACTTTGCCTCTGTACCACCTGCACCTTATTAACATAGATGGTCTCCCACCGAGACAGGAGTCTGTTTAATTAGAGTTTCATGGTGAATCAAATTACAATACTCAAAACTTATCAAAATAAATCAATATGATAAATTATGGGCCTATTAAAAGTACTCACACAGGAGTTTTTGAATGTTTCGTAACAACGAGGGCCGCTTCTCAAAAAGGTAGCGAGAAAGCAGCAGAGAAACTTATGAACCAATCAGTGGGCCACATCCTGCACAGCTGCTGAAGCTAAACATAATGTGGGACAAAATCCTAAAACAGTGGGCGCAGGCTCACTCTCTGGAGCGAATTACTGAAATCCCTTCTTCCTGAGCATTGAGGAATTTTGTAGCATATTGGTTTTAACCTTGATTCCACACTAAGTAATTCCCTTCAACGCCTTAAGCTGAATTAGGCATCATTACGTATCATCCATCTCCTTATCCCAGGAATTCTCTTTAGAAATGAAATGAAGCTCTCCACCGGGCCGGGTGCTGGCATGGTGGTGACAATGATAAGGCCAGCAGAGCTTTGCTGATATGTTCATATTATTCCCCTCTCCCAGCTAGAGACCAAGCCCAGCCTGTCTGCCAGTGCACCACTATAAAACATCATTAGAGGCCAGCAGCAGTGTGGAGAGAGACTGGGAGTTGCAGGCAACTACAGTAGCACTACTAGGTGCAGATGAAGTCAGCACCACTAAGGTGCCCTTGTGACTGACTGAGCAGGCGATGTGCTCTCTCGCTTTATCCGTCTCTTTATTTATTTTTCCTATTTAGCCTCTCCTCCCGTGGCAACTGTAGTGACAGATGGGCTGAGAGGCCTTGGGATCGATGGAAGGGGAATTCTGTCTTTGTTTCCTGACATTTTTCCCATAGCCACTCTCCTCTGACTCAGGTTACTTACTGTCCACACGAACGGAGAGGCAGAATCAGAGAGGAGGGAGGAAAGCGATATGCTTCTGTACAGCTTCTGAAGAAACTTAATGCCTCAGGTCATCTCCCTCTACACAGGTTTCTGTTGAATAATACAATAGAGCACCCTGCACGCCTGATGCGTCGAGGGGACCGTCTGTAAACAAGACACTAAGGAATGTGTTGTTGCTGCTCCTGCTTGTTTTCCCTTTGACAGTCTAGAGGAGGAGAGAACAGTAAGTGCACAAAATGGTTGTGCAACAGCCTCACACAGTCTAATTCTTCATCACTACATTAGCAGCGAAACAGCCTGCAGAATGGACCAGCAATTATTCTGTCCCTCTGATTAGGAAGCCTTAACGGTCTTTGTACTGACCCTTGCCCTATGCAGCTGGCTCATAATAGAAGCAGGGCTGAGACAGAGAGTGGAAACAACAGACAGTGGCCTTCCTCCCTGGTGGGAACACATCACATCTGATCACAGTCATCGTCACATACAAGTCCAGCGCAAATAGTGGGATAGAAAAGACAGCAGAGAGCCTAATCGAGAGACTAATAGTTACAGTACATCAGGATGTAACTGGAAAGAATGTCATTCTCCAATTGTGCCAAATAGTATAAGGCCAAAGGCAGAATGTAATAATAACAAAAGCTCACTGAGGACTCTTTATTATTCCTATCAAATTATATTATAAAAATATCATTTTTATTTGTTAACAATAGGTAAACATCAGAAAAAGGGTTTTGCTACAACTGCCGTTACATACCACTGTCTTAAGCAGGCCTTAATCCTCGTCTGACATAACAGACTTTTAATGGGATTAAGGCCAAAGACAAAGAGAAGTTATCACATTAGAGGCTTATACACCCAAGTACTCCACACAAAGAAGTATAAAGGAGCTGTGAAAATAAGTACAATCTGCTAAATCTAGGAATTAAAAATCGCTAGAATTAACCACAAAGACCTATAGAATTTGATGACTGATATGATGTGATCGCTTACAGTTTAGAGTAACTTTATTGTCATGATATGACATTATAGCTCTTACTATTACTGTGGACAGATGATATTATTATTATTATTATTATTATTATTATTATTATTATATACAGGTATATTTTCCAAAAAATCTAGTTATTGGATTAGGACATGCAAATGTCTGTGGGATAGTTGTTAGATTAAAATGGAAGTGGTCCTTAAAAAAAACCCACATACCTGCTTATACCTCAGCCACAGGCTGATCTCTTTATGAAACAGGAATGAAATGACAATGATTGAGTGACTAATGAAAATTTTCTACATGAAAACTGATTTCAAAAGCCTGTCGTGACATATTTCAAGCACAACTGATCTGTGTTGATGTCACAGGCTCTGTTCTATGAGAGCACCAGAATGACTGTTTAATCCTTCTAATGCTCAACCCTCCCTCCCTTCTTTTCTCTCTGTGCTCCTGGGCCTCTCTGCCTCTGCTTATCTTCTTTTTCTTTCATTTTACAAAACAAGGGGCCAGCATTGATATAGGACATGGGAGCGTTCTGAGGGTTGTGATGTGAAAATGGTGGCATAACAGTGAAGGAGAAGAGTGCAATTTCTCTTACCTGTATGATGGACATGCGGTTAGTAGGTGTGTCTGTAGTGCTGGTGACTGGGCCTGTGAAGCTGGTGTGGCATCCCACGTGGCCTTGGGGCACGCTGAGGTTATTGGCAGTGGGCTTGAGGTACATGACCTCTGACCTTGGTGAGCTGAGTGGCAGACGTGTCTGGTAGTCAAAGTACATGGGAGAGGTGGCCAAGGAAGGGCTGCTTACCACATTCATCACATTCATGGCATCCCGCTCCTCCACCTCGCTCTGCACCAGCATGATGTCATTCTTGTTAATCTTCTTCTTCTTGCCTTTCCCCAGCTGAGGGTGCGAGTACTCTGCAATGCGACAATTATAGGTACGGATCTCCTTGTTTTCCCGCTTGCACTTGATCGCTATGGTCACCATGGCAGCCAGAAGCATGATGGATATGATGCTTAGAGTTACAATAAGAGGCAGGGACATGTCCCAGTTCTGATTGTCCTTCGTGTGTGGCAGTCCATCAGGTGGACGTCCGTCGGAGGCCTTGATGATGAGCCTGGCTGCAGCAGTGAGAGTTGGCTTACCATGGTCCGATACTCGGATAATCAGCTCCACAATGGGGCTCACATCGTCCCAGAATGGGTGGGCTGTTCGCACTTCCCCAGTCACCGGATCAATCTCAAAGAGGTGCTCCTCATTGCCATCTGAGATCTCATAGGTGAGCCTCCCACTCTCACCATAGTCATTATCCACCGCCCTCACTGTAGTGATAATGTAGCCAACACCAACATTACGTGGCACATGGATTTCAGCTGTGTCGTTTAGGAGTAGGGGCAGAACAATGACAGGGATGTTGTCATTGACATCCAGAACACTGATGCGCACTGTAGCGTTGCTCTCCAGGTGTGGAGATCCTGCATCTTTAGCAAGAACCTTAAAGTCAAAATACTTTATTTGCTCATAGTTAAAAGATCTCACAGCATAGATGGCTCCATTAGCAGCGTTCACATTAACATAGGTGTTGACATCACCCCCACTCACATTGGAGTTGATTATGCTGTAGTACACTGTGCCATTCTGGCCAAGGTCTGGGTCATGTGCCAGAACTGAACCTAGGTACTCTCCAGGGATGTTGTTCTCAGGTATCTGAAGAAGGTAAACTGACTTGGTAAAGCGAGGAACATTGTCATTCTCATCCAGAATCTTTACAGTGAAGGATTTTGTGGAGTTTAGAGGAGGAATGCCATTGTCTTTGGCCACAATGGTGACATTGTACTCATCCTGCACCTCTCTGTCCAAGGGCCTGTCTGTCACCACTGTATAGAAGTTATCATAGTTCTCCTCAAGTTTAAAAGGGACATTACCCAGCACTCTGCACTGAAGCTGCCCATTCCTGCCGGAGTCCTTGTCTGTGACACGAACCAGAGCAATGACAGTGCCTGAAGGTGCTGCCTCGCTGATGGCTCCCTGCCTCACAGACACAAAGCCTATAGATGGCCAGTTATCATTCCTGTCAAGCACTTTAACAGTGACTTTACAATGACCTGGGATTGGATTGGGACCTAGATCCTTGGCCTGGACGTCAATCTCAATAACTGGGCTCTCTTCATAGTCAATTTCTCCCTGAATCTTTATGACCCCTGTTCTGGAATCTATGGAGAAGAGCTCCCGGATTCTCTCTGGGGCATAGCCACTAAAAGAATAGACTACTTGTCCATTGTTGCCCTCATCAGGATCAGTGGCATTTAAATCAATCAGGACTTTACCAGGAGGTGAATTTTCAGGAATTTCCACAACATATGAGGGCTGATCAAACACAGGGCTGTTATCATTGGAATCAATAACTTTAACATTAATCTGCATGGTACCTGATCTAGGATATTCCCCCCCATCAGTGGCTGACAAAATAAGGGTGTGATGGCTTCGTTCTTCTCGGTCCAGTGGTCGTTGAATAACTAATTCTGGGAATTTAGTCCCGTCCCCACGGGATTTTACCTCCAAGGAAAAGAGATTGTAGTCGTCGCGTGTTATTTGATAGGTTTTCAAGCCGTTTTCCCCTGCATCTGGGTCATGCGCGCTGGTCAGGGGAAAGCGTGTCCCTGGCACTGCGTTTTCAGAAATGTCAATATCAATCTGATCTGAAGGGAAAGTGGGTGAGTTGTCGTTAATATCCTGAATATCTATTTTGATCATGCAGATCTCCTTGTCATTGGCAAACACCTCCATGGAGAGCTGGCACTTGGGGTTTCTCTTACACAATGTTTCCCTGTCGATGCGCTGCTTTGTGTACAACAGTCCGCTTTGGGGGTCCACGTCAATGAGATGCGGAGCTGAATTCTCCAGCACCCTGAAGTTGGCTTTCTTACCCTGACCTGCCTGCCCAGTCTGTTCAAGTCCGAGTCTGGCATCTTTGGCAATGTTCCCAATCACTGTCCCCGGACCCTGTTCCTCTGGGACAGAGTAATTCAAGTTTTTCAATGTCAGGGCTTGAGCCCATAAGAGGAGGAAAAAGAAAATAGAAAGATACATCCCCACTCTGTAAAAGCTGCTATAATATGTGTTGTTTTTACACCTTCTTTGACCTGTTGATATGTTGTTCAAATTTGGTATTTCTATTATTCAGGATCAAATAAAGAGTTCTGTTCATCATGTGAGGCCTTGGCATTTGTCTTTGCTCTGTCTCTCTCTTCCTCTTCCAGCAATCTGTGGTGCTGAACACCTAATTTATATTCAGCTGAGCGCCCAGACTCATCTGAACAATAATCGTGATCCAGTCTCCAAACAGAATAGTCATTGTTGTAAGTGTTCACTCATAAGACCTAGGAAGGAAAAAAGAAAAAATGTATTTGTTATAATGTATGTGTGTCAATTAGTCACCCAAATAAAAACAGACTAAGCTACACTAGCCACTCTGCCAGTAAGAAATCAGATCCACCACTGAGCCAAAAACGAAACAGGGCTCATGTGTAATTCATCTCCACAATTATGGGGGAAGCTTGTCAATTAGTTAACCTTGGGACACTTGGCGCAGCCCTGATACACAGGCATATAATGATTCCCCTTGCAGCTTATTTACTACATGTATTATTATAAACACAAGATTCAGAACGCAGTTTTTATCTATCTCTAATGTGCAATGCATGACCTGACCCTAGCGTCATAATGGCCCATTCAAACATTATGAGAATGCTGACTGAAACTGTAATAGGGCAACTTTAATAATATGGTAACACTGCAGGCGTACAACTGTAGATGGCCTATTGTGACGGCTATTTGAATAAGTGTGAATAAAATGAGCCTCTTACACGCATTAACAAATCCGCATAATCCGGATATTCACAATGAGCCTTATAAAAAATTCGGAAATGAGCTGCCAACATATCAGCACAGCCGTGTAATTCTCTCCACTGATGCGCTCTGTCTCTCTCTCTCTCTCTGCAAGATTCAACGGTCCTTGGAAGAAGCTGTTGCATCCGCATGTTTGTGAAAAAACAATCGTTTGGAAATGAGCTACAGACAGGGCTTCCAGTGGGAAATTACACAACAGAGAAGACATAAAGGATATAAAAGACAAAACGTAAACTTACCAAAAGAAACTGCTGTAATAGTCCAAATAAATATATATATAGCTGTAAAAATCAAAACAGTCAGTTCCAGCAGGGTTCAGGGAGAGTTCCATCCCCTAACCACTTCGGTAGGTACCACCCGCATCCTCTTTCCCCTCTCTGTGCAGGAAAAAAGCCACAAGCCTCAGATGCACACGCAGGCTACAGTGCAGCGCAGTGGAAATAAAAAAAAAAGTGCTCCAGAAAAGTATGACTGTAATGTCAATGAGCTGAAGTCCTTTCCGCTGTTTGATTAGGATGCAGCGGCTCTCCTTCTGCCTGCAGTGAGTCACCGTTCTTCAGGAAGGAAAACTGTTCGAAGAAAGACTCTATTAGAAGAAAAAATCCCACATGTACAGTAAGGTAGATCCAAAGTGGATACTGAAAAGTCGATCAGTGTTGTTTTTTCCCCCGTCCGAAACAGCGCTGAGTGACTGATTTCCGTAGTGGCATTTTGTCCTTGTCCACCGTCCCCGTCAAAGTCCACACACAGAGACAGCTGCTGAGGAGGTCGTCAGCGACAACCGCACATTCTGGCACAAGTCTATCTGTAGCTGTCAGAAAAAGGGTGATTTTCTTGAATATATACGCACAGTGGTTATTTAGTATTTTGCGCACGTAAAACAGCCCGAAGCACACAGAACGCTTCCTCTCACTGACTGAACTCCAGACACCGCATGGTGCATTAAACATTGTCGCTGCTCCTCCGGCAGCCAATGAATTTGAAGAGGTGGGAAGAGAAGGAGGGATTCAAAAGTCGCTTTGGGTACAGACTACAAATGATTGGTGGCTCGTAGTTCACCGGTGGCGCATCTGTTTTTTTCAAATATCACACTTCATTGTTGTTTACAATAAAGGAAACCGTGCGTTGGACAGCCTTGTCAAGAGACGTATAGGGGCCAGGCTGAAGTGGTTTGAAATTTCAGTTAAGTCGTTTATCAAAAACAGACAAGGGGATTTGAATTCAGAAATTGGAAATTAATTCATTTTGAATAACTGAATTTAAGATGTGGGTTCTCAACCCTTTATTCCTAAACGTTATTTATAGAGACAACGTTAAGTAAGAGCACACATTAGATAATATTCTTAGATATAGTGTATAATTGTAGTTACTTAAGGATGTTAATTTTAGGATTATGACTGATTTATTGTGTGTGTGTGTATGACGGATTGTGTGTGTTTATGTACCACACATCATTCCAGTTTTCACTTTCATTCTTCGTTTAGAGAGTATTTTGCATGTTGGAGCCAATTACTTTAGAGACTTGTGTTTGAACCCAAACTTTAAGTTTCACAGCTAAAAAAAATCCCTGCACCGGTGCCTAGACTCAGTATCTATGAAACTATCCTGCTTTAATTTGCAGGTCTGTTATGCCACCTGAGAAGCAGCAGTAATTGCGTTAAACATTTTTTTTGTATGTAATTAAAAGTGTTAAATACCAGGGAAATTATATGTTGGGAAATTAAGGAAGGTTTGGATCTGATGAATGCCGCAGGTATAGCCTTTTTGAAGTGACAACGAAATCCCGCATCGTCTTTGTCATTATTACACTCTCAATTATAGCTTGAAAACTTCACTTCATCTTGTCTCGGTCTGTCCTGTTGTAAACAGAAAAACCAACACAAACTAGACTGTGCATTAAAAAGTTCTTTCCCATCACTGGAAGTACAGCTGAAATGATTACAGAAAATTAACTATTAAGCAACAATTTTAGTAATTTTATTAATTGTCATTTTTCAAGCAAAAAAGCCAAACGTTTCCCATTTCCAGCTTCTCAGTGGTGTGTGTTTGTTGCTTTTCTCTGTCTTATGTGATGGTTAATTGAATATACTGTATTTGTATTTTAAAATGTTTGTTAGACAAAACAAGGAATCTGAAGATGACACCTTGGACTTCAGGAAACTGTAATGGGTGTTTTATATGCCACACAATTAACTGAGAAAATGTTCAACAGATTATTCAATAATGAAAATAATCTTTAATTGCAGCCCTAACTTGGTTTGTAGGGGAATACACTGGACAGATTACCAGTGCATCAGGGTGAATGCAAGTATTAAGAACAGATTCTTAACCATGTGGCTGTGTAACAACGTTGCTAATCACTGAGCCATCATGCCATCCATATTTGTATCATTTAGCATTTGAAAATATATCATAACTCATGAAGTTTTTTAGTTGTTTGACTTGACTGTTGTCACAGAGCTGCAGTTTTGTCAGAGTTTAACCATACCCTTCATTTGGTATTGCTATTTCAACATGTCAGCTTTGTTCAGTATAATCTTGTAGTCCATCCATGTATAAACATGAGTCTCAACCTCTTTGACTTTCTCACTGACCTTTCTCTCTGACAGGAGGGAATGACAAGAGTGTCATAACCATTCGTTAGTCAGATGGTGACCAAAGCTCATTATTAAACAGCAGGTTTGATGTACTAATGTCAAGATGTTGATAACTGATGAAGGTAAATGTCACATCACTGTCTCTATCTGCATACAGTGTGTGTGTGTGTGTGTGTGTGTGTGTGAGTGTGTGCGAGCGGCACACGCGCATGTGTATGTGTCTATTCAAATGTGATGCATATTTTGTTCACCAAATGTACCTTCCTCTGAAGTCTTCAGGTTGTGTGGGCATTCAAAGAATTATAGAACCCAAGAGGAAATGCTGAGTATACTAATAAGCCAGATGTTTAAAAAAAATATTATTAGCAGCATGTGTTGAAAATAATAGTAAATAATTTGATCTGCTCTTGAATAAAGTTGAATTATCCATTTTCTTCAAGACCACATTTTTCCCACCACAGGTTTTTATAATTTGCCCAAATAACATGTTTTCTTTTTTCTTATCCAACTACGAAATGCTACACACTGAGCTTAAACAATGCTTGTAAAATCACCTGACTTGATGAAATGTCACTAGTGCTTCCAGAGATAAACCCAGCCATTAGCAGCTTTCTTCATTAGCCCAATTAAATGGCCCTCAGGAAATGCACTGACAGAAAGCGTATTTGGAATGGGCTACTGGTGAACAGCTGCATTAAAACACTATTTCGTAAATTAAATTTCAATCTAATGGCAATGGCCTTTCTTCAGGTGGTAATAAGAGAGAGAAGGCCACTTCCTGCCTACACTATTTAACCCATTTTTAAATTCTCTTTTCCTCAATTTCTTACACTCTCTGATTTCACTTCTTCCCTTCCACCATAAAGAAATTAAAACCATGAAGATGGACCGTGTGGAGGCTGAGCGTGAGCTTTTTGTGTGCTACCTCTGCCAGAAAAAAAGAAAAAGAAATCAGAGCTGACTTTTACACATGGAGAGTTTTTCCAGCATTGAACTGTCACCTCTTTTCACTGCTACTTTTTACTTGCCTGTTGTTTGTCTCCCACATACATTTTTCCATGTTGCCGTCTGAATCTGTGCCTCTCTTCTTTACACAGTTCAACTGTACGCTATGTTAGATGGAAAGGAGGAGTAGCACATTATTGTTTACTTCACTTTGCTGTGGTTCAGCAGTAGAGAAATGCTGGTTTCCAACACAGCACCCATGTATAATGCAATCTGACTGCACTGAGCTTTTAATACTCTCTACATCTCTTTCCTACAGGTGAGCCACATGTGACAAAGTTAGTTCAACCTGCATTTGACCCCATACTGTATATTTTACAGGTTAATCCCTGGGTGTCTAAAAGAGACTGTTGAAGCGGTAGTTCCCTACAATGTGCCAAATTATAGAATTAAACTGAATTGCAAAGAATGACATTACATAGAATAAGATCCAGATAAAGTTAACTTTCAGTTTCCCTTTCACACACTTTCTCTCAGTTGCTTGCTTATTGGGATCTCTTCTTTTGCTGTCTTTCTTTCTCTTTTAATGCCATTTTTTTCAAACTTGTCTGGTAGAAAGTAAAAGTTTCAGTATACTTCAAATGAACTAGTTTGTATAAAGTGTTGTCCAAACACACGTCTAAAGGCAAAAATCTTTATACCTGTTCTAAATGGCCAAAGGCAGGGCGAAAAGTCTGCCTTTGGCAGAAAAGGACCGTATGAATCTAGAAATGTAGATAACGGTGCACACTTTTTGACCTCTCCTAAAAGGCATTCAAGGTGTTGTACTTGCTTATATATATATATATATATATATATATATATATATATATATATATATATATATATATATAAAAAAGCCACAGAAGTAGTTGTGAGAAGAATGGAAAAAGAGATCCTGAGATATAAGTACTTTGTTTGAGGCACACCGATGCCTTAAATCTTCATGAACATCATTAAAACCTCAAACCTCATCAAAGCTAAGTAGTGCCCAACCCGCATTTAAACAACCAGCTCAGGAGGGCGTTTGGAAAGCCAACTCAGATATCAGTGCACTGAACGCTTCAGATAGACCATCATGGCAGGTTTAACCCACGTCACTGTGTCAGTCTGAAAGAGGTATAATAGAGGTAAGTACTGATGAGCACGGTAAGCGTTTACAGTTTGAGCCATGGGAATCTGTCTATGCAGTATGTTCACTATGCAGCCTCTCTTTCTTTCTTTTCTTCCAGCTTTGTTGCCGTTGCAACAGAGCAGATTAAATCCCTGACCTGACGTTGCAGTGTCATCAAGCCTCAAGAAAAACAATGGTTTATTCAAAGAGGGTGATTGACAAAATTCTACCCTACATATACTGTGCATTGTGTGTGTGTCTGTACAATTTGTCTTTGTAAATGTGTCTATATGTTGATTTCTAATTTATCTTTATTTATGCTGCTTTTGCAGAGTTTGTTGGACAGGATGACTGTGTTTAATGGTCAAGCACAACCTGCATCTGTTTGTGTGCCTGTTACTGTTCATTTGCCTGTGTGTGTTTGTGTCAACCAAATGTTCGATGTTGCACGTTCCAAGAAATATTTCCTGATCAATGCTCACTGTGTAACTGATTCAGCCTCATCACAATCCTCACTGTTGGATTGTGAGCCATAATGGGCTTCAGCAGGTGGAAGGCAGGATCATGAATTACCACACTGAAAAGGCTTTTGTTTATTTCGGAGAAATCTTCAGTGAGATGTTGATAAGTTGATCTGCTTTGTACACAACAGTGAAACTAAGATTTGTTTTCATCAGGCGTGTTTTTTCACATGCAAATTGCTGGACAACCTGACACCTTAAACAAAGTCATGGAGTTGGATGCATACATTAATGCTCTCCATACTTTTAGAGTAATAACGCTCTTCTCCTCGGGCAGAACATGTGAGAGCTGAATTCTAATAATCTCCTATAGCTTCTTAGCATCACCTAGTGCTCCTAAAGAGCCAAATCACGTTTGGCCAGCTCAGACTGGACACAGGAAATTGGTGCAGTAAGAGAGGCATGCTCATCATGGTTATGCCTACAGTATCTCTTTTATACACCCCGAGGTGCAAATAATTACCTCTCCTCTCACCTGCAGAGCCAGGTATCATGCTGAGACAAGAAGATGAGACCAGCAGCTCCCATTGGCATAGGTGGGCTTTTAAATGTTAGCCTAACATCAAATGATACACCAACACACATAACACCATTTTTGATCACCATCCACTGCATTAAAAATGTCCATCAACCATCTGTTCTCTTCCGGCTCGCTTCAGTCAAAAACACTCTGACATTTTAAAAGTACTACATCTTTATCTCCTGGGTTTTCAACATCATTTTTACTTAATCAGATGATGTAGAAAGACTCACTTTATTTTTCATACAACAGTTTCAAAACCTGTGGAAGAAATCAAGCTGGGCAGTCATTTGTATTGGCACTAACCACTTACACCTTTCCCTGCAATGCTTTTGTTTAACTTACTAATATCAGAGAGATTAATTAAAGCATTAAACAGAGGCTTTTATTAGACAGCATAAAGGGCTAACGGAAGTGACAGAGGATGCCACCTGAGAAACAATGCACAGACAATAGCTTTTCATCAACACTTATTAGCAGGATATGATTTCTTTTTTTCTATCAGCCTGGCAATGTAAAACTACTCAGGCTAATAAAGGTTAATTTTCCCATGTTCATTTAGCAATTTGAGTTCTGCAAACCAAAGTATTGATTTACATAATTTCATGAGAATGACACTAAGGAGGATAGTGATATTAACATGCTTGATTCAAGTGTTTGCACTCATGGTCCACTGGACAAAAGTATCCAAATAGTAATGTATGAAATACTCCAAGGTAGTGTCTTAAGAAGGTAATACTGGCTTAAACTAGTCTAAAGTTAAAGATGTTGAAAGACCTAAATCACTTTTGAGTACATATCTGAAAGAGCTGATTTAAAATATGCTCAAACTCTAATCTCTTGACTCTCCTTTTGTTTCTGCAAATATCAGCCAAAAATGATACATTTTTTTTACCATATTTTCACTTGTTGCATGTTCTACTTGTTTCCAAAAGTCATCGTTTACTTCGAAATAAAAGATTCATTTATTTCGTTTTATGATGTTTGGCACTGAAAATTTTTGAATGGGATGATGAGCAATGCAACATGTGTAGGCAGGAGTCTATGCAAAAAGGTGTAGTTTTATTAACAAAGAAGGTGAGAAGTTCAACAAAGAAAATGTCAAGCTAAAGCAAGTCTACTAATGAAACCCACAGCCTCACAGTAAACTGCTGCCTTTTCTCACACTACAGACATTTGACTGGCATTGTCTTCTCAACCTGGAACCTACCATCTGCTCAGGTAAGTACAGGGGTGAGCCCAACAAGTGTAAGCATTCCAACAATTCAAAATAAAAATACAAAATAGTAATAGGTATTGTTGGCATCAAAATTTTGCTATCTGCATGCACCCCTGCTCACATGAGCTACATTAATAAACTGTTATCTACTGTAGAACAGTTTTACACTTACTTCAACCACTTGTGAGTGCCTCATTAGGATACAATGATTCACACCTGATTGCATTATCATTGAATAAGCAGATGATCTGCAACAACACCACAAACACAACTAAAACAAGCTTGTGCTCTATTATCTGTATAATATGACTGATATATTGAACTGAAACAATAGACTGATTTTAATAAACTTTAATAAACCTGCCAATGTTGAAGAACAGGGCCTTGTGAAAAGAGAAGGAAGCTGACTTTTCACATTTGAAGATGCAACACAAAGTTATTTTATGTTTAAAGCAGCATTTAACCACCAAATCTAACGTTATACATAACAAGAATAATCATTCTTTAGGATACTATGTCTATCAGTTCACCAGACTATTGCAGGGAGATAAATATAGTATGTTTTTGGAATGGTACTGAAGCATATGTCCAAACTTGTTCCTTGTTTCATCATCCGTTTATATGATAAAAGGCAGAAATAAGAACATGGACTACTTTACATCAAAATAGGTCAAAGTGATTTTCTACAGAGGAGATAGAATCATATGGGTCACTGCATTATTTCTGGAAATTCAGAAAGAACAAGTGTTATAGGATTGTTGAAAATTACCAACCAATTTTATATAGGTGACCTAGTACAGTGTCTATATTTGTCTTGCATTGGGCTTCCTGTATGTGGATGGAGCTGATCTCTCTCCCTCATTTCACATCTCATCTCACTTTATCTGGACTTTATCATCTTCTCTCTCTCTCTACATGCCTGCCTGTCTGTGTTAGATGCCCATGTCTGTCAAGGCTAGACTACTAGAAAACCATTGTAAATTTGCATTTTGAAAGCCATTCACTTGTCTCATATTTTGATACCTCAAGGTCTTGTTTTAGAGACCCCACACACACACACACACACACACACACACACACACACACAGCTGCTATCTCCTTCTTTCTGTTTGTGCACTATACCAACCACTACTCCTTCTATCTTCCATGTCTCCATCCCTCTCGGTGCCCTCAGTCACCCTGAGGCGAACAGGTGTATCTGTCTCTCTCGTGATGAGTTTATTACTCTGAAGTGTCTCTATGGTCCCCGTGGACCCCCTGCCTCCTAATACGCTTAGCCCTCACAGCTTATGTCAACCAGAGTGGGTGGTCGGATAACGCTCCACTTGATCAAGCCATCCCCATCAGGGTCCATCTGGTCCACAGTCACTTCGGTCAGCTTGTATGTCAGGAGGTAGACACACAGACAGCTCCACCCATTAAAGGTGATGGGAGTGACACTGCAGTTTGGTACCACGGTGACCAGCTTTCCAGACCTGGGAAGCATTTCTAGACATCTTTCTTTTTTCTCAGTGAACAGGTATGGAGATTAATGTAGAGTGACTCAGCTTGGTTCCTTCAACACATCAAGCTGCTGTGCTCTCAAGCTCAATCAGGAAGATGTCCATTACGTATACAGCAGCGACTGAATTCTCAGTTCACTCTCAGAAAGTATTATACCATTATATCCCAGGCTTATATAGGTAAAGATTTAATACAATAAAATCAACTTAAGTTCACTCCAAAATCCAAAATAGATATTTTTCCTCTTACCTGTAGTGCAATTTATAAATCTAGATAATTTTGGTGTGAGTTGCCGAGATTTGGAGATATCAGCCGTAGAGCTATCTGCCTTTTTTTAATATGTAATGGGACTATAGCTTGTGGTATTCAAAGTGCCAAAAAAACTACATTTGAAAAACTCAACAGCAATGTCTCTATAAAAACAAACTTATTTTCTGATTATCGAATCAGGGTCAGAGGGGCAACTTTTAGATTTTTAAATTAAACCTGCATTAACTGAGTTTTTGTCTACTTGGGGCAGTGGAAATATGTTGTAAACACAACACTAATGTATTATCCCCTTTTAAATTAATAAGGCAAACTTGTTAGCAAACAGTTGCCTATTGACATGTCCAGCAAATATGGAGCAACATTATCATTTATTAAGAGTTGTGTTTCTGGCCATCTGACAATGTGAGTCCAATATTAACTCTCTTTTAGCTCTGTTTTTGGTCTCCACTAACTCCAATCTTGCTCTTTAGCTGATAAATGCTTCACTATGTTAGTCTGCTGTTTGGTGCTGGGAAGGTAGCATACAGTGGGTTTATCAGAGCTTTTTCCTTGAAAATAGCCATGTGTTAGCTGCATCTGAAAATGAAGCTAGTAAGTGGGATGGGAGTGAACCTAAACAGGAAAGCTGAGGGCCCTAAAACCAAAACAATGAGTTGAAATATGCAAAAATCCTCCATAGAGCTGATGGGAACTGCAGAGTTGGGTAATATTTTTTTGTGGGTTCACCACTACAAGCGACCCCTTTCACATTACACATAGTCATTTGATCTATTGTTAATTTAAAACTATTGATTTTAGCAGCTTTAAAGCCATATAATGTATTACATGGCATATAATACATTTACAACATCATAACAATATAACTAATGGAAAAATAGGCACTGTAGATTGAGGCAAAACAGATAGGCAGACAGTTAACAACATGGTACAGGACACACTCTAACAGGAATCAGGATCACATGTCACAAGATTCTATTAATTATTAATTATCAAGAGTCATAATGCGGTTTCACTGGCTGAGTTAAATGTTCTGTATTTACAGTAACAGGGAAATGCGAGACTGTATCTTCTTTTCGTTCATGATGTTACCCTCCACTGTTTCATATTCACAGTACAGTATATAAATAACAGCAAGCTAACATATCTAGTGAGTAATCCATAGCGGCTCCATGCTCTGATCCTGGGCACCACAGGCGAAACAGGAGGCAAATGTTTTGCTTCCCATCAATGTAGGAATGATCCCACCCTCTACCCACCGTGTCTCCATTGCTCTCTCTTTCTCTATCACTTGTCTATGTCTTTTACTTGCAAACGCCTGCCTCACCCCCCACCTTCCCACCAGCAGATATCAAAGGGGTTGAAAGCAAGACAAAGACTCCAACCCATCCCCATAGAGTGGTGCGGTGTCTGCGCTTAGATGTGTATCATGCTCAAGTGAGAGTGCAGCACCTGATTCCCTCAGAGCTGCTGCAAGTCTTTGTAGACTCTCAAGGCCTTGAAGTATGCATATGGGGTTGTGTTCGTCATCAGCAGATGTACACAACAGCAGGAGACAACCTTCTGACTCTATAAAGTGCCTACAGGTGTTTCTCACAATGATGTTTCACATGCAAAATAACACTGGCTCTGCCGCTTACAGTCAGTACATTTCTCACAAGCATCAGAGTTATTTACGGTGTGTTATTAGCCAAAGCTGCTTTGCACTCCCATACGATGAATGGACTGAGAAGTGATAGCTTATTTACAGTCATATGTTGTATTCAGTTCACACTGTTTCCATTATCCATTCACGTTTTCTACATCCCCACAGTCATCAACATCAACTGTAAAAAAAAAAATAAATAAATAAAGTACTGTCTATACTTTACACCATACTTTAATGTCTGGTTGTCCATGGCAACACCACACACTCTTTTCCTTTGTGGCTACAAAAGATGCACACAGCTCATACTAAGCTGAGTCTTTTTCTTCTTTTTTACTACAGTAGGAAATTTTTAAATGAATATATTTAATTTATGCGTTTAACTTTAAATGGTTCAAGCATTACAAAAAGAACATTCATCTGCTGATAGGAATGGGGTGGGAAACACATTAGCACCATCTAGTGGGAAGTTTAGAAGAGCCTTTCTGTCCAATTACATAATCTTGCATGTATCACTGCAATTTTTATTAGCAAATCATATCATTATAGCCTCAAACAAAATATCAAAAAAATAAAACAATCACCTGAACACATGAGTTTGCATGCCATCATGTTTTACATGAATAAAGAATATACAGTACTGTATGTATATAGCATACACTATATGCGTGTTGGAATTAATTCAAATATCTATCTATCTATCTATCTATCTATCTATCTATCTATCTATCTATCTATCTATCTATCTATCTATCTATCTATCTATCTATCTATCTATCTATCTATCTATCTACATTTTTTTACTACTTGGAAAATGCTGTAAATTGTATGAACTGACACACTGTCATCATGCCTTGCACATCAAGTGCTCTGATTAAGAGAAATCTCAAACTAGAGATAATTATCTAGATAATAAAGAATTCTGAATGTCAAGTAAATTATGAATTCACTTCCAGTGTGTTCATGTAATTATCTCCAAATGTGTCCTTTTTAAAATCCCCCCTTACCTGTTTGAAAGTGCCAGAGCTTCATGTTGTATATAATAGATCAGCCCGGAGCATTTACAGACTGCTAATAAGCCTTGCTCATGAAAGTCATGAACCAATCTCCAAACCATCTAAATCACAGACGTCAATGCGCATAACCAGCTTTTCTGCACATATGCCACAGTATTCTCACCTTGTGATTTGTAGGGATTTTCTGATTTGTGTCACTCACATAATGGTGTGGATGTTTGTTTCCATGTTCAGGAGGTCCACTTTCATTCTTGTAGAGTTTTTATTTGTCTTTGGTTATAATTTGGTTGTGTTTCTGTGAGTACAGGACCAGTAGTAGACTGAAGCAAGCAGCAAGATAAATTCAGTCTGGGCTAATGTACTACTATCTCACTCCCACTGGGATGCATTTGGTTTTATGTCATCCATATTTAATTGCACATTCATTGTTTGAAAAATTAACCCAGCCAAATATGTACCTATTCATTCATATAGGTATGGTAGGTACGCAATGCAAATTAATTTACAGTTTTTCTCAGTCGCTTTGGTACATTTCTCGAATCAAACTCACAATTTGCAAAACAGTAAGTGCATTTCTCAAAACAATTTGTACAAATAGCAAAACACCATGGATAACCTGCAAAAGCCACTCTCTTACTCAAAATCCTTAGTTCATCTCTCAAAAGTAAATATCTGTGTCAATGAACATGTCAGTGCCATCAGAATGACAAGTCCTTGTGTCATTGTGTACGGATAAGACAGTCAAATTGTTTAGTCATGTTGTCAATATAACAGTTTACTCTGGAGGGATGTTCTGATGGAAACTATGGCTAAAGTTTTGATGACAATTATTGTGAATTGTAAGTTACATCTAAGTGTATGTGTGAGTGTAATTGCAAGAGAATGGAAAAGATTCAAATTTACACTCTTACTGTTTGTACTGTATTTTATTGACAGAACATGTCATTGAGATACAGAAATGAAAAGACAGCACTGAATAGCACACAAAAAAAACAACCTAAAGAAGAAATGTGAACATAGGAAAAACTGTACATGCGGTGCTGTAGAAATTACATTAAGGAATTACAATCTTCCTACACCTCTTGACGATCCTGTCTGTTGGGCCACAAATTCTCATCCACATCACAACAAACATCTTCTCTTGCAATGCAGCGTGGAAAGAATCTTTTTGAGTGTCTTATCCAGCCTCTGCAGGCATCTGCTGTGATGTCATCACATGCTGCATCCATGGCAGCCAGAAGGGTCATTTGTGTATGTGGCTGACAATCGTATACTTTCCATCTCCAAGCTGAGAAAAATTCCTCAATGGGGTTAAGGAATGGAGAGTAGGGTGGGAGGAACTCCATCAGCATCCTGTCATGGGCAGCAAACCATTGCCTGATGATGTTGGAACGATGGAAACTGACATTGTCCCAAACGATCACATACTTTGGCAGGTCATCTCCAATCTGACCACTCTCTTGTTCTGGGATGAGATCCCTGTAGAGAGTGTCTAAAAAGGTGACAAGACGCTCTGTATTGTATGGCCCAATAATGGGAATATGCGTTAGCACACCATTCTCAGAGATTGCACAACCCATGGTTATGTTTCCGCCCCGTTGGCCTGGCACATCAACTGTAGCTCTGTGGCCGATGATATTTTGACCACGCCTTCTACGTTTTGTTAGGTTGAAGCTGTGCTGTGGTTCACTTGCTTCCAGTTCCATTATACGCTATATCCAGAAGACACAAAATGAGTTTTATGAATTACATGCATTTTCATTTTGGCCAAGATATAGTTCCATCAAATGTATACAGCACATATTTGCTATGCCTGTAGAAAAGAAGATGCAATGTGTCAAGTTCACACTTACTGTACTGTATATCACTATACAATGTTGTACTGTTTACTCTGAGGTACAGTTGCTGCATGCTCATACATGTTTTACCTGTACATATTGGTAACGCAGCTCCTTCACTCTTTTACCATTTCTTTCAAACGGAACAGTGTAGAGCTGCTTCATATTCATTTGGTGTCTTTTCAGCACCCTATCAATGGTTGAGATGCTGACTGTTTGGATGTTTTGAAAGATGTTGTTGTCCTCTATAATGGCACTTTTCATCTCCCTTAGTCTTGTTGCATTGTTTTCTATTACCATGGTGCAAATGGCCTCCTTCTGTTCACGTGTGAAAAGGGGCCCTCTGCCACCCCTGTGAATTTGTCTTGCAGTCCTATGTGGGAAAAAAAATTAGTAAGGAAAGTACAGTGTACAATGCCTATTGTTAGATTACATACCTATTCTGTCGACGAAAAGTCTGAATAATCGAGGACACAGTTGTTCTTCCAACATTTGGCTGCACCCTTCGACCAGCCTCGGCCATTGTAAGCCCATGATTGAGAACGTGGTCTATGAGTGTGGCTCTAATCTCATCAGGAACGCGCATATGTCCTCGGCCTCTTCTGCCTCTTCCTCGGTTTTGCCTTCCAACTCCTCCACCACGCAGCCTCACTCCTCTTCTTCGTCTTCTCTCTTCTATATACCTGCTAGTTGATGCTTCATGAGAAGCACCTTCGTTAGAGAAAGTCAAGATTCACCTGGGAGCAATTTACCAATTCAAGACAGATTTAGAAAAAAGTCTAATGGAAATATAGAAAGTATAGAAATATGCTTGACATATTATGATAACTTGTTCAACCATTTTGCATGTAAAGACTTATGCTATGAGCTTGTGCCTAAATGTTGTGGGGGGTGAGACTATTCAACAGAGACCCAATATAATAAATTTTGATCAACATGACATAAGCAACTGATAATGTAGGAAACAACAGAGAATTGTACATAATCATTTGCATGGATGTACCAAAGCATTTGCAACTTGTTCAAAGAAATGAGAAACTGCTTTTTCGATGTGCACAAGTGACACAATGATGTGAGAATTGAACAGGTAGTTTTGAGAATTTCAATTCTGATCTGAGATATGTACCAAAGCGACCGAGAAAAACTGTAATATGATGATAATTCAGGGGCAATAATGTCCTCCACAAATATGAATGAATATGTAATTCATATGAAAATGGGGTGGAGCTGATGTTATTGAATTGGCATTTCTTTGATACACTTGATACAGTACCAGCAATATTATCACAAATAAATGGTTGTACATCAAATATCAGTGGATGAACACTGATATTATAAATGTGTCTTTTTCTCTGTTCTCTGTCTTTTAGTGTACCTTTTTTTCATCCCCAGTGCTCTGATACCTGTGGTAAAGGCCATACCTGAAGCATGAGTAAAGATAGTAATTTATGAACATTCTGTGTAATTGTAGTCTTCTGCTAGGACACAAGCAACAAGGAGGCATGAAATCACAGCATGATATTTGGTCTATTAAGGTCTACTTATGGACACACATGGACAGTGGGAGACAAAGGGAAAAGGAGAGAGAAAGAAAGAACATGTAGACCATGAAAAACAGTGAATTTGTCATGCTAAAAATAGTGGTATTTTCAGTGCATGTTTTCTATATTTCGTGACGTTTGTGAGAGCATGGATTGAGATTCAAGATTAATCTTTAATAAAATGTAATTTTTCCAGACATTTTTTTTCTGGACAGGTGTGGTATCAATATCTGAAAATGAATTAAACTGTAACTTCTGCCTTTATTTTACAGTATATTTTTAGGTTCAGCCTCCCATAGAGCCCGTAACATGACACAGAGGAAATAAATCACGTTTTGCTGGATTAGAAACAAAAACAACCTTCAAATACATTTTTGCAACTGCATCAAAAATGTGACAGAAAAGGAAAAACCACTACCTTTGAAGTAGCTCCAAGCGCATTTAAAAAAAAGTCAGTATTAGCCACCACATCCACAGAATGCACTGAGGTAAGCCCAGTGCATAGTCTGTATACTTACACAATGAATCAGGGGAGACTTGGTGGATTAGGGGGATTCACCCGACTGAAGGAAATACATGACTTCATACTAAACACTAACTTTGAATGACCTACAGTTCATAAACCAAATTGTATGATTCACTCTGGTGATTTATTTATGTATTTGTTAAATGTAATATATTAATATTATACCATTGTCAATATTATGTCATTGTCTCTGTTTGGTTTGCAGTTTACAGTGATGTCATTTCAAGACTGTGCACTGTAGCACTCTCCATGGTGTTGATCTTGCGGCTGGGTGCGGCTAGGGGGCTATCCTAGCCAGCGGGAAGTTAAGTAGCCTCATTGGCCGTAGTGTTTTTGTTTTGCCAGGATAAAAAATTTGTTAAACATGTCTTCAGTCTCCTGACTCTGTGGGCACTTGGGTCCTTACTGCATTCTTACATGTCAGGTTTGGCTATAGCTATCTCGTTTTAGTTTAGTTTTCGTTTGCAGGTGATGGAATATGCATTCTTGTCAGTGGTATCACACCATCCCACTGTTGTACAGGTGACAGTAATGCACCAACAAAGGCAGGGAACAAGAAGGGAACAAGGGAACAATTGTAAATGGATGTAAACAATGCAGGTTTCAAACTTGGCTTTGCAAATATTAACACTCAATGTGAACAGAAACTTTACAAAAGTTTACAAGAAAACTTCACAGGTCCCCTTTAAGTTCATAAGTTCTTACAGTATATCACATAACCGACTAAAGATTTATAAAGGCTCGTTGTTTTCAGTTTTTACCAATTTTTCACAAACAATTTGTCAGATTTAAAAAAAAAGAAATACTGGTTTACATTAAATTTAATCAAGATTTTATGTTCCCAGTTTATTCCGTTTCCAGCAGTAAGAGGACACTGTTCTCCGGAGTTTACAGTAAAAGGGTACAGTAGGGCCCTCTAGTGGTGAGCACAGCTGCAAATATATAAATCTTTTTATATAGCTCTGTTTTTAATTTTCAATAAGCCTCCAATGAAAACATAAAGACTCATGCATTCATTTGATGTTCTGTTCCCTGGCTGTTCAATGAAGCTTGGAGTCATTAGGAATATTGATAGGATGAAATTAATAAGGTAAGCTGTTAATTGATATTGTACCAGCTGTATAGTGGAAGAATGAAATTTGGATTGAGGGAAAAGAGACAAGGAGGATTTATGGTTTCTTAAATGGCTCAATGCTGTAAGACCTAAATTTAATAATTAACCCAAGTCCTGAAGGTTTAACACCTCATTATCAACAATGAACCCGCAACAAAGGCTCTCACATAAGCATTAGCACCACACTATAACATACTGTATCAACGGCATAGCTTTGAGTTCTAAAAGACTATTCTGATTTTTTATGAAAACAATCTTACTGGGATTTTTGAGCCCCTCACACATGATGACAGAATAAGGGAGGTGTAAAAACAAGCAAATCCACTATACAACAGAAGGCAGATTTATAAGAAATGCAGTAGTGATAATCACTAGTCAATATGGTAAAATTTTAGTATAACCTTCTCTTTTTTGGCAAAAGCACAATATTCATAAGGGAGAGAAATCATAACCAGGTCTGATCACACGCTGCATAGTGATCATTATATAACTTTTCTTTTTCATTATTAAAAAAATTAATAAAAAACCGTCATCACGGCTATTTCTTTTTGGGATTGCTCATAATTTCAATTCCACTGTATGGCTGTAGCATTACTGACAATGTGGGGATGTAAATAGCAATTTATGGACAATCTGTTCATAATGTTAGTCTTTCATCCAGCCTGCTTGAAGAAGAAGTAAGCATGAAATTACAGTAGAAGAAATCACTGTTCACACAGCTCTCTCTGTCTCTGTTCACTAAAATTTGTGTATTGATATGTACGATGTGTTAGATGAACATAGGAACAGTCTGCTAAAGCATCTAAATAGAATAATAAAAATGAATAACTTCAAAAACATTGAACATTAAAAAACAAATCATTACCAATAAAACTAATATGAATACATCTGTTACAGATATAATCTCTTTTTATTATTTTGATTTTTTAATGCAATTAATAATCTGTAATTATCCTATCCTGTTCAAACTAAATACTATATTAGCATTTTCTTGTAAATTTTTATAAAACTGCCCACTATAAAGTTGTAAATTAGAAATTAGATTAGAAATCAAAAAAGAGAATACATTATCACTCCCGTCTTTTATGTTCAACTAGATTCTTTTGTAAAGAGTTTTAAGAATCCTCTGACTTTTTTTAAATGTCGATCTTTCTTTCTGCTTCCTTGTGTTCTGTCCAGACAGTTCCTTAGCAACCGAAAACACACATTATCCCTCAACAGCAACATCCCCTCACACTCCCACCCTAATCACAAAAACATGAGCATGCACCTCTTCAGCATCTGTTTCCCCAGGTCTTCTGTTAAAGAGGCAGAAAATGAGTCTCCTCTTTGATGTTAGAGTGTAATGCAAGCAGCACCATGAACACTGTATACCACTGTGGTAATGGAGAACAAAGCCCACGGAGGTGAATGGGTGTGACCCTTGAATTTTAAATCTTCCCTTGCCTTTCTTAATATTACCACCTACAATCACTAGCACTTCTCATTAAAGGGCACTTCCCATTAGAGTGAGTCAGTCCCTCAGAGTCTCTGGCTACAAGGCTTGGGTTATTTCTCATCAGTCCCACGCTGTATTCATTATATCTTCTCTTCTCCTTTCCATTATTCAGATTAATATTCCGGAAACAAGACTAGCAAGCCTGAAACAACAGAAAATGTGGTTTTATTTCAAAAACAGCACCCACATAGAGAAGAGAAGTTGGGTTGGGCCATAGATAATCAATGTGAAAAATTCTGTCCATGAAATACAACTCCAGTATTGATTTAGGCAAAGATCTGGGTTAAAAAAAAGTATCTAAGGTAGCTTTTTTGTGTGAAAGTTTCCTGCTCGTTAGATACCACAAATGCTTTTGAGCACAAATCCAGGAATATTCTGCACAGATGGCCTCAAAAGCAATCACAGGAAGCCTTCAGGTTGCTGCCAAAGACATTATTATGATCATATACTGCAAAGCACATACGTTTCACTAGTGACTCAGCCAAATCAAAATATTTCAGCTATGTATTAAACTTAAATAGTTCATAATTCACAGTCTGCTACATATACAGTATATGTTACATATAAATTGTATTTGTTTAAACCATTTAATCATTACATTACATTTATAATTTTAACATGTATTGAGTAAAACCTATTTGATATGATACTGCATGACCACTATGATGCCCAGCTGTGCACATGACTGGATCTGGTCCTCCATTCTCTAGAGCAGGGGGTTCCGACCCCCAGGTTGGGAACCTCTGGTCAGAAGATAAATCTGAGGGGTCCCGAGACAATTTATAGAATAGGAAATCCGAAGAAACATACAGTACTTCTGCCAAACTAAATTGTATTGATTTTTTCAGTGGCCTAGTCAAAGTCCTGACCTGAATCCTATTCAGATGCTGTGGCATGACCTTAAAAAGGCAGTTCATGCTCGAAACCCCTCCAATGTGGCTGAATTACAACAATATTGCAAAGATGAGTGGGTCAAAATTCCTCCACAGCGCTGTAAAAGACTCATTGCAAGTTATCGCAAATGCTTGATTGCAGTTGTTGCTGCTAAGGGTGGCCCAACCAGTTATTAGGTTTAGGGGGCAATCACTTTTTCACACAGGGCCATGTAGGTTTGGATTTTGTTTTCCCTTAATAATAACAACCTTCATTTAAAAACTGCATTTTGTGTTTACTTGTGTTATCTTTGACTAATATTTAAATTTGTTTGATGATCTGAAACATTTAAGTGTGACAAACATGCAAACAAATAAGAAATCAGGAAGGGGGCAAACACTTTTGCACACCACTGTATGTGTTCAATTCTTGTGCTGCTGGACTTAAGTGCTGCCTTTTACACAATTGATCATGGCATTCTTTTAGCTAGACTGAGGCATCTATTCTTTATCTATTTGTCCAATAGGAAGTTCTGTTCGCCATTAATAACTAAATGTCAACCTTTTCCCATATCAATTATGGTGTGCCTCAGGGTTCAATTCTGGGAAATACTGTTCTCCCTATATATGCTCCCCTTCTGTGATGTCATCCGTCCATGTGGGATTTCTTTTCAATGCTATGCGGATGACACACAGTTGTACCTCCCTGTCAAGCCCACCGACCTTAGTATGCTGATTTCTTTGCAGGACTGCCTGTCTGACATGAAAAACTGGATGTCGATAAATTTTCTTCGGCTCAACTCAAATAAAACCGAAATCCTTGTCATTGGGCCCAAACATATCACGAAACACCTGTTTTAGCCTCTTTACATTGGCTCCCTGTTTGTTTTAGAATTGATTATAAGATCTTAATGATTACTTTTAAGGCTTTTTATGGCCTGGCTCCAGATTATATTTTAGAACTTTTAACCCCTTATGAATCTTAACGTAGTTTGAGATCTTCAGGCAGGGGTCTTCTGTCTCTTCCTGAGTCCTGGATGAAAACATAAAGGGACAGAGCTTTTTCCATCAAGGCCCGAGGCTCTGGAACAACCTACCCGATGAAATTAGGTTGTCTGAGTCAGTGTCTTCTTTTAAGTCATTTTTATCAAAAAGCATATCCTGATCTTATCTGAGCTGTCTGTGTATTTGATTGGTTAATTTACTGTTATTATCTCTTATTTTATTTTTTGCCCTTCATGTATTTTATCATTCTTCTTCTTTTCCTTTTGGCTGTTCCCTTTCAGGGGTTGCCACAGCGAATCATGTGCTTCCATTTAACCCTGTCCTCTGCATCCTCTTTACTCACACCAATTAACTTCATGTCCTCTCTCACTACATCCATAAATCTCCTCTTTGGTCTTCCTCTAGACCTCCTCCCTGGCAGCTCCAACCTCAGCATCCTTCTACCAATATACTCACAGTCTCTCCTCTGAACATGTCCAAACCACCTCAATCTAGCCTCTCTGACTTTATCTCTGAAACATCTAACATGAGCTGTCCCTCTGATGTACTCATTCCTGATCCTGTCCATTCTCGTCACTTCCAAAGAGAACCTCAACATCTTAAGCTCTGCTACCTCCAGCTCTGCCTCTTGTCTTTTCTTCAGTGCCACTGTCTCTAAGCTGTACAACATCACTGGTCTCACCACTGTCTTGAACACCTTTCCTTTCATTCTTGCTGATACTCTTTTATCACACAACACACCTGACACTTTTCTCCACCCGTTCCAACCTGCTTGCACTCGCCTCTTCGCCTCTTTTCCACAGTCTCCATTGCTCTGAACCGTTGACCCTAAGTTCTTAAAGTCCTGCACCTTCTTCACCTCTGCTCCCTGTAACCTCACCGTTCCACCTGGGTCCTTGTCATTGACACACATGTATTCTGTCTTACTGCAGCTAAGCTTCATTCCTCATTTTTCCAGTGCAGACCTCCATCTCTCTAGATTTTCCTCCATCTGCTCCCTGCTCTCACTACAAATCACAATGTCCTCCGCAAACATCATACTCCATGGAGATTCCTGTCTAACCTCATCTGTCAGCCTGTCCATCACCAGAGCAAATAAGAAGGGGCTCAGAGCCGATCCTTGATGCAGACCCACCTCCACCTTGAACTCCTCTGTCACTCCTACAGCACACCTCACCACGGTCTTAGAGCTCTCATACATGTCCTGCACCACTCTAACTTCTCTGCCACTCCAGACTTCCTCATACAATACCACAGCTCCTCTCTCGGCACCCTGTCATACGCTTTCTCTAAATCTACGAAGACACAATGCAACTCCCTATGACCTTCTCTGTACTTCTCCATCAGCATCCTCAAAGCAAATACTGCATCTGTTGTACTCTTTCTAGGCATGAAACCATATTGCTGCTCACAAATGCTCACCTCTGCCCTTAGCCTAGCTTCCACTACTCTTTCCCACAACTTCATTGTATGGCTCATCAGCTTTATTCCTCTGTAGTTGCCACAGCTCTGCACATCTCCCTTGTTCTTAAAAATTGGCACCAGTACACTTCTGCTCCATTCCTCGGGCATCCTCTCACTCTCCAAGATCTTGTTAAACAAACTAGTCAGAAACACTACTGCCACCTCTCCTAGACACTTCCATACCTCCACAGGTATGTCATCAGGACCAACTGCCTTTCCACTCTTCATCCTCTTCAACGTCCTCCTCACTTCACTCTTGCTAATCTTTGCTACTTCCTGCTCCACACCAGTCACCTCTTCTACTCTTCGTTCCCTTTCATTTTCCTCATTCATCAACTCTTCAAAGTACTCCTTCTGTCTTCCCATCACACTCCTGGCACCTGTCAATATATTTCCATCCTTATCTTTAATCACTCTAACCTGCTGCACATCCTTCCCATCTCTATCTCTTTGTCTGGCCAACCTGTACAAATCCACCTCTCCCTCTTTAGTGTCCAACCTAGCATACAAGTCCTCATATGCTCTTTGTTTGGCCTTTGCCACCTCTACTTTCACCTTACGCTGCATCTCCCTGTCTACTCTCTTCAGTCCTCTGTGTCCCACTTCTTCTTAGCTAACCTCTTTCTCTGTATACACTCCTGAATTTCCTCGTTCCACCACCAAGTCTCCTTGTCCACTTTCCTCTTTCCAGATGTCACACCGAGTACCCTCCTACCTGTCTCCCTGATCACATTAGCTGTAGTGGTCCAGTCACCTGGGAACACTTCCTGACCATCCAGAGTCTGTCTCAGCTCCTCCCTGAAAACTACACAACATTCTTGATTTTTCAACTTCCACCACTTTGTCCTCTGCTCTGCCTTTGTCCTCTTCATCTTCCTCACCACCAGAGTCATTTTACACACTACCATCCTACTCCGTTTCTCTTCCTATGACCCATGGTAGAACAACTTGAACCCTGCTCCTAAGCTTCTAGCCTTACTACCTTTCCGCCTGGTCTCCTGGACACACAGTATGTCCACCTTCCTTCTCTGCATCATGTCAATCAACTCTCTAGCTTTCCCTGTCATAGTCCCAACATTCAAAGTCCCTACTGTCCGTCCTACATTCTTAGCTTTCCTTTTCTCTCTCTGCCTACGAACACACCTTCCTCCTCTCCTTCTTCATCTTTGACCAACAGCAGTCGAATTTCCACCGGTACCCTGTAGGTCAACAGCACCGGTGGCGGTCGTTGTTAACCCGGGCCCCGACCGATCCGGTATGGAAGTCATTGTCACGATTTGCATTTTTAATTTGGCATGTGTTTTATGTCGGATGCCCTTCCTGACACAACCCTCTGCATTTATCCAGACTTGGGACTGGCACAAAAAGACACTGGCTTGTGGCCCCTTGCGGTTGCATTCACTGTGGTATTTTATTTCTCTCTCTGTGACTTTGTACTTTATTTTGATAAGTGCTCTAAATAAAATAATAAATAAAGCTTATTATTATTATTATTTCACTTATGTAGTGAAATCTTTAAGTTCTAATTAAGTTCTAATTTTAAATGAGGTGGTGAGGAAGATTGCAAGCCTTTTGACTGACCAAATGTTGTTCTGTGCCTTGGAATACAGTTACCACTTGTTTCCCCTCTCGCCCATGATTCCTTCCTATTATATTTTTTGATCAATTGATAGATTAGATCTAGAGCAAGGCCATTTCTACACTTAAATATTGTTTTTATAAATGAGAACTTTATAAAATTGTAAGAATTTGGCAATGGTCTTTCATTGGTCTCTGATCCATTACCATTAAGGTTTGTTTGTATAATGACATTATATGCTTGATTACTGACTGGGAGGCCTAGCCCCAGATGATCACTCGGTACGATATATGTGATAAAATCATGGCATGCATATACATTTGAGCTGCTTGACAGATACAAAAGGTCTTATCAAAAACAAAAAACAGACTTTTCTAATATGTGCATCAAACTTGAATTGAGATCCAAAATGAAAATTCTTTCACTTCCTCAATTTCCTTTTGGCCAATGTTGATTATATATAAATCTACCCAGCACTTTTCTCTTTAATGAAAAGTGCATGGAAACTGTTTTGGTATGATGATGTTTTTCTGCTGTTACATAAATGATTGTGTCATCTGCACACATTTGGTACCCAATGTCTTTACAGCTTTTAGGTCGATCATTTATAAGCAGAAGAGCAAATGGCCCTAACATTGAACCTTGTGGTACACCCAATTTGTAATTTTGGAGTTGTGATTTTATACAATTAATTTTGACACACCGCTGTCTACATTCCAAGTATTATGTAAACCAGCTTACTATTTGTTGAGAAAAAGGTTGTTTCAATTTATTGAAGTACTTCATGGTTTACTGTATCAAAGGCTTTTTTAAAGTTAAAAAATACTGCTCCCACTACTTTACCTTCATCCAAACTACTTTTAAGGGTTTCTGTAAAATACCTTTATAGTAATCAGTCATGTCAGTAATCCTCTGACATGACTGCACACCTACGAAGATAGCTTTCACAAGTTCACCTGGAACTCCCAAGCTGCAAGTTAGTCTGTTTCTCTCTGCCATTGTTTGTTCACATAGAGCCTAAAGTTAGCTAGCTTGTTCCAGCAGACCTGTGCCAGACAAACATCAGTTAAAAGTTAGCTTTAACCAGCCGGGTTCTATGTGAGAAAACAGCGACAGAAGAAACAGACTTACTTGTTGTTTGAGAGTTCCCAGGTGAACTTGTGGAAGCCATTGCTGTAGGTTTGCGGTGATGCCAGAGGCTTCGGAGCGGACGAGAGGAGAGGTGGTTCAGGAAGTGATGTGCTCTCCTTAGTATGCAGATTATATGTAAATCACCTCTCCCCTCAGACCCCTCCCCTCAATGCCAAAACAGTGACAGAAAGTTGAAAATGAAAAACAGTGAACTGGAAATAAAAGCTGATAGAGTAAAAGAAAACTGTCACTGAAAAAAGAGTGACATGAAGAAAAAACATTGTCATTGACAAAGCATTAGAATGCAAAAAAAATCTATATATTTTAATGTCTGTGTTTTATTTTTCAGTTCTTCCACTGATAGTAGCACTGACTGGCCTTTCCATTTATTTACAGAGTCAGGGACTGTCAAGATGGCGACGGCTGGAGCCACCGGAGCCGCCCACTTTGAGCTTCACAACGGCTCTTCAGAAACCTATGGGTAACATCATGGACACTACATCCATTTTTTATACAGTCTATGCTGCCGTCCAGTATGACTGAGTGTTTGGCTAACAGCACTGTCAGCAGCCCGGCTCCACGAAGCATTAGCATTTTATAACTTCAGGATGCACACTTTTTATTTCTGTGTGGAAATCTAATATTTTCACATCACAGATGATGAACAAATTCTCATATTTGTAGGAAAGAAAATAAGAAAAAGCATGAACCAATGAATCACAAGCAGATTACAAATGAATACCCAAGACAGCATCAATGTCCAACATTATTAGTAAGAGTATTTAAATCATCAATTTGTAGTACATATTCTGGTTGATATTCTTATCTCATTTTCAAACGGAGGCATTTTCTGCCTGGGGATTTCGGTTTGCTGTTTGTTGACTCGGTTAAAAAACTTTAACTTTTAATTGTTATATTTATGGTGTCTAAATCTTTATTATCTACCACAATTTCTGAGCATGTAGTAAGTCCACAACAGAAGAAAATGGAATGCACAGACACATACTCTTCAGTTCCAGTCCATACTTAACAGGTTCAATACAAGTGCAAATTCAATACACCAGTCTAAACTGAATGGGTGTATATGACAGGGATGAAAACAAGAGTGCAGGATAAATGGGACTTTAGCTGATTTATAGCTTCTCTTCCCACAATGAGAGGCCAGGTGTTTGGATGGCAGTAATCCTTGTCTCTCTACCAGCCAACAGCAGAGGAGCTCTCCTGCAAAGATGGCCTCTTAGCCCACCTAGGCCTCTATTGGATTATCTTTGCTTTTAAAAAGAATTACTTGTGTTATTGAGTTTTGTGCCCATGTTGGTTAGTGATTTATTTGCTTGTATTTGTGACAACCTTAGTTTTATCCATTGTCTTACCAGAAACTGAAATTGACTTGCTTCACGGAATCCAGTGTAGGTCGAAATATAAAATACTCCCCATGGATTTTCAGAGAATAGAATATAGTCAATGGAGGACTTATCCATCTTATCCATCATTGTGACAATATTGCCAGTGCTCATGTTTTGCAAGCCTGGACATTGTTTCAGGAAATGGAACTCATACAAGGAAGCAAGAAAGCACTGTTTTTGTTTTGTAGAAGTTCATCATAAAATATCCAGATTCTTTAAAATGAGTAGTTTGATTCAAGCAGATTTTTCAACTGGGTGCTTTTCTGTTTCCTACTGCAAAAAGACTGCAGTCTACAGTAAACAAGGTCCTTTTGTGGCTAGGGCAACTCAAAATATTTCTCCAGTAATAGAAAGATGGTGTGGAAATGCAGCTCCTCTGCTGTTTATCCTGTTGTTCAACCAGAATCCAACACAAAACAAAAATATATAGATATTGTCATGGTAAGAATTCTCCCTCATGTGTCTTGTTGTTTACTTCCTGCCTTTATTTTTCCCTCCAGTAAATGTCTGCCCACCCTGATTAGTTTCACCTGTGCCTAGTTATGTTTCACCTGTGTCTAGTTGTCCTTCCCTCACTGTGTATTTAGTCAGTGTGTTTCTGCTGTTTCATTGTCAGTTTGTCTTTGTCCCTGTGTTTAGTATTCTAACCTTTTTTCCAGTGTTGTGTTTTTTTGTAAGTCTTTTATTTTTGGTAATAAATCACTGATCTGCACTGCTCTGCCTTGTCGTCTGTGTTTGGGTCCAATCCCTAGTTTACTCCGCTATCCTGCTAGCTTAGCCTGGATAGTGATAGTAAAAAAATAAATACATTAAAAAAAATAAAAAGACTGAAAAAGACAAACTGACAATGAAACAGCAGAAACACACTGACTGAATACAGTGAGGGAAAGACATCTAGACACAGGTGAAACTAATCAGGGTAGACAGACAATCAAACACTGGAGGGGAAATACAAACAAATGCAGTAAGTAAAGCTACAAGACACATGAGGGAGAACACATACCAAAATAAAACAGGAAATAACTAAACACAAACCCCAAACCATGAGATATAAGCCAATTAAATTCAGACTTGAGCATTGCACAGTTGCACCCTCTTACTGTATTTGTCATCCTTCTTCTATGCAAGTGGCTGGCTTTGTGAATGTTGGGATAGAATACAACAGCCATTTGTATAGCCTGTATCAGTCAGGACCCAGAGATGCCATATCAAACCTAAACCTACAAGCAAACAAAACACAGATCACATCAGTTATGCTCTTTGTTTTTATTGCTACTGTGAGATGCTCATAATAGCAAGTTCAGAATAAGGATTTTGGAGAAAACCTTATTCTCAAGTGTTATAATTGTCTTTAATGGCCAATAAACAAAAACAAATCATTTTAGTTTGGTCTTTAGTTTAGTCCAACATTTCATCACACCATCAAAATCTAGAGAAATACAATTAGATTTGAAAAGAAAGTATATTAATATCTGACTAGCAGCTTGCAGTACAGTCACATGTGATGTGACTCACTGGATAGAGAAGCATTTGGTCAATGTAGAAGTGATTGTGTTCACAGACATTTTATTAAAAAAGAGAGGATACTGAAAATTGTGACATAAAAATGTAATCCCCACAGCATATCTAATAGTAAAGTATTCGGTCATAACTGTCAAAACTGTTTGTCATGGTCTGTCATAGCCAGGGAACATTTTAAGAATCTAAAACTAGTCAGTGTAAATGTCTCATCTTGATAATGTTCCTCTTGTTCATCATCAATTACAGCAATGATTAATGTTAAATTAGCTTTGTAAAATGTGGAAATTACATTACTCTTTATGAATATTTGGTTAATTGAACAAGTAATGTGTTTCAACACAATACTTGCAATATTACAGCTATTTACATCACTGCAAACCATGTCTATTGATTTATGTCAGATATTTTCTTTCTTTTTTTTCTGTTTTCAAGTATTTTGCTTTTAGAATAAAGTCAATGAAACATCCAATGGGCATCCAAATCACGCAACCCATTAATGCAAACTGCATTGTGAAAAGGGGTTAAGACAATAAATGTATGGCTGTTATGAAGGCAAACTACTTTTATGAAAACATAATTAATACATTTGAGCTGTCTTTCAGAGTCCAATGACAACTGAGAAAATTGTGTGGTTTTCTAAAGCAACCATAGACACAGAGGGCCTGACTTTGCAAGGGCAAAGTCAGTAATCCTGTCACATGCTGATTGGTTCAGATGCATTTGAATGACAGCGCACGTCTCATCAGGTATAAATTCATGTTTGTGTGCACTCCACTTGAGTCTGAGTTGCATTATAAAGAAAGCTGGGCGCTCACATTAGCATCCCCCATGGAGCCCAGGCAGAAGCATCCTAGTCATTTGCATGGAATAAAATGGACATTGAGAGATTTGGTGGATTTGTTGCCTTTCTGTGTTGCTGAAATCTTTGAATTGAATCTCTAAAAATCTTAGTTTTTAAAGTATTTCAACATTAATAAGTTATTATTATTACTTTGTTAATGCTGTCAGAGTTGTTAATTCGACTTTATTATTCATTATTGAGGTCAAAGTTAGTGGTGGTCTACTGGATTGCATTATATTTAGAGGTGTTTCTATTATTCGTCCCCCCTCGTGTTTGTAAGTAGGGAGGACAAGAAATAGAAACACCTCAATATAATGTAGTCCAAAACAAACAACACTTCAAACTACAACCTCAAAAATAAAGTTACATTAATACCTCTCTGACAGTGGCAATCAAAACTGAACATTAGTATCTTTGCAAAGGTAGAATTATGTCTGAACTGTTGTAATGGATTGCATTAGTTTTTACTGGTGTGCCTAATAAAGGCTGATTGACTCTAGCATTACTTCATAAAATGTACAGAGAAGAGAGGAAAAAGGAGTGAGACACAAATAGTCAAGCACCAACCACACACACGTCACTGCTTAAGTTGCTAGCTAGCATCTATACAGTTGGTACATTGGCCATTTGGGGCGTAAACACACAGACTCCATAAACGGTCCAGCAGTCAAATTTATGGAAATAATGTGAGGTAAAAATTTGCTCACTGCTGCAGTTCAAGCTAAGCTCCTGTTTTACGAGTGGTGCCATCATCATCCTTGGTGTTTGCATTCATTTCTTTCAGTGACTGAATTGAGAAGAATTTTGATCTCTTATTTCCACACCTTATTTATTTATCACTTATCACTAATTATATACTGTATGTCATAATTTAATGATTTTTGAACAATAAGGTTACATCATATTAATATTAATTTTTACAGACAACATACATATGAGAACATTTGTTTATAATATTGAGCTAAGGTTAAAGAAAGAACATGTTGTTAAATCTAACTTAATGATTCATCTGTAGTCTGTGTCAACCAAATCTTACCAATTTTCCAAAGACATGCCTCTACACAATTATAGGTTAAAAAAAAAGCATGTACATCATCATTAGTTATAAAAGTAAAAGTAATGCACCAAAAGGAGTAGAGGACTTTGTTTAATTAAATAATTCTTCCATTCTAATGTATCGTGTTAATGTACACACAACACATACAGTGAGTTGTTGACAAGATCAAGATAAAGCTAAAACTCATGTCTAGACTAGATTTCCAGTATGTCTATAAACAAAACACTTTAGGGTTTCTTTTTAGAACCATGCAAAGTATGAACAAAGTAATAGTAAAACAACGGCAGGGAGTGCCTGGGATGGAAATAGCAAATTGTCAAACACACTGTATACTGTAAAAATGTAAATAAAATTGGTCAAACTAGAAACTGTGAAATTGATAAAATGGGTGATGGGTTAATGATGTTGTGTTGTTAAATGTGTGTGGGCAGGTATGCACTTGAGTCTAATCTGCTGTAAATTGGTCTTAATTGAATATGCTTAATTTAATGCAGTTGATAACATAAATGTGAATTCAGTCCTAATATGTAATTTCCTTGCTCAGAGGAAACCTTTTTTTTCTTGTGCTAGATAGTGGAATTTATTTTTCTTTGCCAGAAGTTCACTGTATTTGTCAACTTTTTTGTAGGGTTTTTGGAAAGAGCTGGTATTGTTAATTGGAAAATGGGTTGAGGTGGAAGATATGACAGAAAGCAGCAGCACCAAGGTCCATGGAGGTATTAAAGCTCAACACTGGAATAATTTTGCTTTTGGCTCATTGCCATTGTTGGCTCACAGCGGTACTGGTAACTTTCACATACACACCTATTTTCAACACCTCCTGCATGTATTGCTCCTTGCTGAGACGTGTTTTTTGTTTGAGCGGCATAATCCATTACAACAAAAAGAGGCAAATTGTTGCCTTTTATTATAATGAAATTGACACTTTTTTATAGATAGCAGCTCTGGAGCAGCTCACCAGCAATTTCTGGTGTCTCAAAATAATTGTAAATGTAGCATGCAGAAGCAAAATCATTTGTGATATATCATATTTTCTGTTGACAATAAATTACACAAATAAAAGGTCCAGTGTGCAGGATTTAGTGGCATCTAGCGGTGAAAGTGCTTGCAACCTTTTGAATACCGCTCGCATCACTCTCCCCTTCCAAGCGTGTAGAAGAAACTACGGTGGCCGCGAAACGTGTCTGTTCTGGGCTAGTATAGAAACATGGCGGTGCAACATGGTGACCTCTGTGGAAGGAGACCCGTTCCTTATGTAGATAAAAACGTCTTATTCTAAGGTAATGAAAACACAAAGATTCTTATTTTCAGACGATTATACACTAATGAAAACATACATAAATATTATATTCCATTTCTGCCAATAGCTCCTCCTAAATGTAAACAAAGTGGACCTTTTTAAGCAAATGTCTTTAAAATGTGTCTAACATCCCGCCCCCCCTGAGCGTGTGCATGACTTGAATCACAACATTGTACAAGGTGCCTTTATGAAACAGCTTGTTACTCAGTCAAAACAATTAGGGCTGTGCATTATAGAGGCGGTATCCTGGCAACTGGGTATGGCAATGCAGAAATAGAAAGAGACAGGGAGAGAGAGGCCTGTACCTGCTGCCATAACTGATTTGTTAAATTTGACTTCATCGACTGTTGATCTACTTATTTATTTTGTATCGATGTTCTCTGCAATGAGGGAAGAACGTATTAAGTTTGTGGTGAGACTGAGACTGGTGGTTTTTCCAAGTTGCAAGCAGAGCCACAACTGTGAGTCCAACCCACAGGCTCTTGATAGAGCCAAGCAGCGCTACAGGGACTTGCTACAGAAGATAATTTTGACAGTGGCTGGAGGGCTTTTCACTACTGTTATTTAGTATTCCCACTACATACACACAAATGTGCAGTCCCTGCTTCTTTCTATTTCTCTCTTTCACACATATGCACACACACACACACACACACACACACACACACACACACACACACTTACAAACAGATAGACATGCACACACACAAATACTCTATCTGTGTTGTCCAGGAGAAGAGATTGGTCTCTTTTTGATGTGGAGTGTGCCCCTGACAATGAAGTACAATTAGGCTGCACACTTTACAATACCATTTGCATTTTGCTGTGCAGCTAAAGGTTTAGAAAACACACATGATTGCAGATTACAATAAAACAGACTTATGCACAAACACTCATACATTATTATTTACATCTTTTTGAAAATTTGGCATTTAACTGGCAAGAAGAAACACTACATCTAGGTCAAGTCACATGGGATGGAGAGCAACTATACCAATATTTTGACTCCATAACTGCTGCACTTCACAATCAGAAATCAAAAAGTTTTCACGAATAACTGTTCCTAAAAATATACACAACACTTACTCCTTTAGGCTAAAGAATGTTGTTTGTTCAGCATGAACATGTAATCTAATATGATATATAAATGGATGGTATGCTCGTGAAATGGAAGAATAAATGCATGCTAAACAACATTATTTGGCCATTATTTAGATTATTCTTGTGTTCTGACCTTTACCAAAGGGTTAAAATAGATTAAATTTATATTAGGAGGTTAATGGACAATGTCTTTATTACTAAACTAAATGAAAACACATTAAAAACGACACCCACAGATGTAATGGTGCACGAGCACTTGACGTGCACACACATGCCACTTTTATACACATCATTAGCCACAGCAGGTTTTAAAGTGGCAGTTTAGGATGACTTGTCACTCACTCTACTGCCTCCACCTTGCTACACTCAAGGCTGCCAGGCCAGTAACGACAGGAGCAGCAGCACCCAGCACACTATGCTAACAGCTAAGCAGAACATAAGGTGACATTGACACAGTCATTGCACCAGCTCTGGTTCTACCCATGACGTCAGTGTCCTTCGACAGGGAGCATGCAGGATGTGGGCTAGCTGAATCATATGATCGGCCATCCATATCTCTATTTGTCAGTCTCTGCTGTAGCGCATCTACCTATATACATGAGAAGAGGGGTTGATGCATGAGAGCTGCGTATGACAAGTACCGTCCAGAGAGAGAATGAGAGGGGGAGAGAGAGAGCTGTTGTCTGGTTGCAGCACCTGGAGTAGGACTGAGGCTTTATGCCATCAGTCATGAAGCATCCATAAAGCATGCAGAGATAAGGTTAAACAGCATTTAAAACACATGGTTATAAATGGCTGACCATGACCTTAAAGTCTCAAGGGAAGAGAGGGAAAAAAACAAAAAAAGAGGGAAGTGTGGAGAAGGAAATGAGACGTAGAAAGCTTGAGTAATGAATATAAAAAAATATAAAAGGACAAGAAAAGGACGGACATGAATGTAAAAGTGTGATATAAAAGAATGTTAAAGACATACTTTCCAGAGTGATAAAGAGAGTGTCAAATCAATGATACAGTGTAGAAAGAGGTTAACAGAGAGCATGAGCAAGAATAGGAACAGGTAAATGAAGAGACTGAGTATCTTTGATTTCTTGTTGGTTCACTTGTGATATATTTCCTCTACACAGAATTATTTTAGGATGCTGTCAAATGAATATGACAAGAATTTGACACTTTGTCCTTCTCATCTATTGATCAAAAATGTGTACATCATTGAATTAATCAAAATATAATAATGAATATCATTTGAATGTTTTGCACAAAAGAACAGGGAAATTCTCCTGTAAGAACCTTTGATTCTCAAGAATGTCCTCTGCTCACTCTGTGTCTGTCTGTGTTAACCTTATAAGTGAGAGCAATTCATTTTAATGCATACAGTTAAATTTTATCTGTTTCCTATTGTGTTAACACCTCCATTATGATTCATTTTAAACAGCTGAATTATACAGCATTCCAGCATACCCCTGTTCCCCATTTTTACCTGTATCTGTCGTTGTGGAGTCAAATACAATGTCAAATCTAATTGAGTTGCAAAGCTGTTTTCACAAGCAGTAACAATTGGGGGTGAAGGCTGAGCCGCTACCATGCTTGTCAATAAAACCCCATTAAAATGAACACATCATAATTACTGCCTCTATTATCCTTCAAGATCTAGGACAGAGGCGCCCGCTTGTAATTGGCTGACTAACTACTCCATATGGCCAATAGAAATAATTGTCCTTGTGTGTAGCAGTGACATGTTAACAGTCATATCAGAGTAACTAAAACAATCAATTTCAAGGTGTTCCCAACCAACATATTCCTATTTGCAATTATTGATTCAGTACACAGAATGGTACAAACATCATTAACAAACTGCTGGATGGTAGAAACAACACAGCTATGTTTATAGATTTTCTCTAGCTAAGATGGACTTAACAATTAAAATAAAAACAACCTCTCAGGATTAATTTTCTTTTATTTTCTTTAATTGTGGAAAAGGAAAGGAGTACCACCTGTTGTTTGCCTTGTTTGTAAGAAGGTTTATCATTACACTAACAGCTTAACAATCAGTAAAAACTAACAGTTGTTTGTCGTGTTCAAAACAAATTATGCACAATGTCTATTAAATTGAATCCTTGATGAGACACACATTTGATAAACAAGCAAAAGTGGACTCTTGCAGATATGGCATTCAATCATGCAATCTTGCCACATCTATAAGCTGCTTGAGCAGATTTGATTTATTCACCATCTTAACTTTGCAAGTGGTTGTGGCTTAGTTGCACCACTCCTGTTGCCACACACAAAAAAGAAGAGATTAAGAGACTAATGCTTTTAGAACAAAGTGGAGCTGCCGGTCTGTTGTGAGCTTTGACACTATGCTGTTTTAAATCTGCAGAAATGAAGAGCTTACAGAGGTAAGGATGTAGTAATTCTCTCATCTCTTAAAGGAATTAACAGTCCTCACGATAAAGGGGAAAATGAATCTTTGATTAATAGTTTGGCTAGGGCTATGCACAGATGTAGATAACATATTTCTAATCTCTTCTTATGATGTATTATTCCCCCCCACACCACCACCACCACCACTTTTTTCTTCTCTTGTGTGTACAGAATAGCATGAAAAGGCGAGATGGATTGTCCGATGTTTGAAGATAGATTGTTTTGGAAGCCAACTGTGAAACTGGGATGATTTCCTGCATAAGTTACATACTCAGATCAGACCCCAAAGCTTGCCAAAAAGATGTGGTCCAATCCCTGTTCTTCCCTCGCTTTCAAACCGATTAGATTAGGGTTTCTTGATATTGAGTGCTCTTTCCTTTCTATGCTTTAAGCAAAACTTACTTTAAAGTTTTATCTTCAGGCATTGACCTTTCAACCAGAGATTGTTCTTGTTACATTTCTGTTGTTCATTAGCCCTTGTATTGACCTAGCCTGTGTCTTCAGTGTTTTCAGACATTAATGTGACATAAATGTGAAATCTTGGTTGAATATTCCTTCCACTTATTCAAGTTTGGGATAATCTTTTGATACAATGAAAAAGGAAATTGACGTTTGAGAAAACATAACTTCCTTTCCAAACAGGCTTTTGAATACATAGAAGTATTTGTAAGAATTTCTCATTTTGCTGAGGAATTACTATAATAGTGTTACACTGGTGCCAGCCAAAGGAGGTTCCAGTTGTCTGCTTCAAACCTAATTTTGTCCAATTATGAAGCTCTACTTTCCTGTGAACATAACACAGCAAGGAATGAAAATATTTTATTACTCAATGCTGCTAGTTTGGTTATTGATTAGGCTTAGTTTAATTACACTGGTCTGAAGAGTGGCTAAACTGGTGTAAACAGTGATTCATCAATAACTTAATAACGCTCAAAGGTCTTATGGTATATCTGTTCTATGCTTCCTCCAATTCATTTCTGTTATTTACTTTGCTCTCTTTCACTCTGTTTTTTTTCTTTTCTCCCTCACCCTCTAGGCACTATTCATTACACACATATTATACTGTGTGCAGCTTAAGTTTTGGATAATGTTCAAACTAATTAGAAAACACAAGCTACATGGCTAAAAATAAACATCGCAATTATGTGTTTTTGCAGATAAAAATGAGAAAACCCCAATTTTTCAGCTAAATGTAGTTGTCAGTTTCTGCTGATGGTCATTTGGTCAGATGTACATATACTGTAATTTACTATTGTTCACGTGAACATTGGCTTAAATCAAATGTTTTACAACATTTATAACATTGTGTGCGCTGTTTACAATTTGTGTTCTAAGAAAAGGCAGCGTGAGTGTGTGTGTGTGTCTTTGTTTGTGTAAGCGTGTACATACTGTAGCTCAGTAAATGGGTGGCCGAGTGATAGAAGCTCATCAACTGAGTGATAATCTAATTACTGCTCCAGACTAAGATAGATGGGGCCACGTAGCAAAACACACATCTTTGTGAGATTTAATTTGCGCTGTAAAAGCTACACAAATAATTTAGGGCCTTGCGAGAGATATGAATTTTGATGCATGTATATTAGTTTGCACAGCTTTCAAATGGGGTCTGTTACATAACTCACAGCATGCCAGCTTGTCGAGACAAACTGAGAGTCTGTCGAAACAAACTGTGAGACAAATTGAGTGTCGTTACTGCAGGATCTGATTAAAAGCAAAGGAGAGTGACATTTTGAGAGTTATTGATGACAGATGTGATGACTACCAGTGACGGATACCACTCCCCCACCTCTGGTTTTATGTTTGGTCTTAGTTAATTTGTTATCCAATCTCTTTCTATTTAAACAGGATGGAACATTAGAGAGAGGTTTCACAAGGACTGAGGGGGAGTAAAGTCTTATTTGTATGGCAAGTGGCATGAGTGCATGAGTGCATATGAGCAAATCATTGCTGGTTTTGGAGATGCATAGAAATCATGATGGTTTTGTTCAAGAGCTGACAGCATTTTCATAACATCTGACCTCTGAAAAAAGATGGCTGTGTGTCTTTGTTCCCAGATATACATTGCAGAATTGCAGTCTGTCAGCTGAAAACATCAACAGTCAAATAATTGGATTTTTTTTAAATAAACTGTAACACAGAGAGGTCATTTTAACAAGTCCTTGTAATTACACATTAGACATTGTTGTGTGCCAAGGGAGCTTTGTGACATGGCTGCTGTAAAATGATTCCACGGCCCTGAATCAGCTCCCCCCTTTCTCACTGTGGTGGAAAAGAAATGCCATAGAACAGGTTTGAGCCTTGTAATTTATGCACTTCACTTCTCAGGTCATTTCCTCTGATTAATTAAATTATATGTGGCTTAAATGAGAATGTTAATATGGTGTAATATTCTGATACCATAGTTTACTGGTATGAAAGAATGAAGAAAAAGTGTACTATTTAATGTAGTAGTCAATGCTCTAGTCTGATTCAAAATTATATAAAAATATCTGAATTTGATAAAGCAACATCTTTGTGAGTTTTATTGTACTTTTGTCTCTGCAGTTACTTCTACCTCAAATAAAAATGTGTTCAAATGGGTTTTACCAGACAAATGATTTGAAATAAGTCACAATCTGTATTAGATACCAACTTATATTAAATGTTCCAAATCTTTTGGAATGTTTAATAAATGTACAGTAGATAGTCACTTTAGCATACAGATACAATCTGTGTTTTGAGTTGAGTTTTGATGAATTATTAAGAAAATGCAAAGAATTAATTTCATTAATTTAGCTTTAAATTGCAGATGTAATATGTGGACATTTATCTACAAACTTATTCCTCCTTTCGAGCTCTTCCCCAGCTTACCATATAAATCTTACTTACTGTAATTTATTCATTACACAAAGTTCCACAGATATGAAAAGTTACATATTAACTCCTTCATGGGTAATTAATAGTATATGATGTACCTGCATATTAAAATGTTACAAAATATATCATGTAGTTCAGAGTGCACTCATGATGAACTGAAATTAAGATTAAGATCAAACTAAATGTGAAATTACCTCAGATTTTTATATTGCTGAAAAAGCCAGGAGTAGTCCTTTCGAGCAGTGGATCAAAGGCAAGTAAGACAAGTAAAAAACAAGGTATATGAATGAGCAGACAACACTTGTGCTGTGTTTACAAGCTGTACAAACTGGAAGATAGCTATTGTATTTTTAAAATTTCTGCAGTGCACAAGGTAAAAAGTTGAAATGAGGTTCGGTTTTCATGACTCCCTCAAGTTGCTCAGTTGCAGAGGATGGCATTAAAAGGGCTGGCTGGCTGCTGGTATCACCAGACATTTGAGCTGCAAAAGCTGACAAGCTTGTATTACATTTCTTTCTTTCTTTGACCAGAAATTACAAAGCAGTGATGTATTTACAATATTTTGCATTGCAGCATTCTATATTACCTCCCATGACTCGCTAGACTTGTGAGTTTACTCTGATTTTATTGATTGTGTCAATTACAGGCAGCCAGAGCACAAGACATTTGTGAGTCTGATTTATTAACACGTGATTTGAAAACAATGTGCAAAAACAATGTAATTTCAGCTTACATTTGAGACACATTGTCTGATGCTCTGATGTAGAGCAACAAAAACCTTTGCCACAATAGAAAAGGCTTAAATTGTTACCACAAGCATGAGAGCTGAGACATGCAAAGGTCATGTGAGTGTGAGTTTCCCTGCAGAACCCAAGGCCAACAGAAGCTCACCTCTCAGCTGATTTTCAGTGCTCTCACTCACTCTCTCTGTCAGCAGTAGCAGCTGCTTAGTCTATTTCTCAATTGTCCACCTCCCTGCCGGTTTAATCCCTTCATTGGAATCAACTGTACTTTCCAAGTATCTTGTTGACAGGCTCAGAGAATGTGATTCTGGAGACAACTGCTCGTCTGCTGTCCTTCTCATATCCACTGCTCATCTCCCTCTCTCCCTTCTCCTGCTACTCCATTTCCTCCATTAGTTTTAGTTTCCTAATTTCTGTTTTGACAGAAGCATATTATAGATGGAGTGTCCTTTTGCGTCATGTACCTTTCTCATCAGTGAGAATGAGTTTTTTCACATAAGTTACAAGGCCCTCTCACCCTAAGATTTATTGCCAGTGTTGAGGCTGAAGTTGACTGCCTCCTCTCTGTGATGTATTTTCATTGATGCCATGACACTGCAGAGATGTGTAGAGATTAGCTTTTACCATCAATAAAACACACTTTTGTTGGTGTAGACCTACAGGTAGATGAGTGGGTGAAACAAGAAATTGTGTTGAGACTTAAAAAGAAGTAACATCAGGAGACATCATCATGTAAATCTGAGAATTCTGTTTCAAGTATTCCTTCACATGCAGTAACAATCCATTTGTGATTAACACTGAGTGTCTTCTGTCTTCCTGAGTTCAACCTAAATGCTTTGCTACATGTTCCTTCTTTTTATACTTTTCTTTTAACCCATTTTTGTCAGTCTCCTGCAGCTCCTCTCCTCTCTCCCCTCCCCTCCACTTGCACCTTCTCCACTTGCTTTTTTGCCTCTGACACTTTACCCCCATCTCTCATCTACGTCTTCCTCCCGTCTTCCTCATATCCATTTGATGGCTGTGTCCTTCACCTTGCCCTCATCTCGGGAGTAGATCAATAGAGGTTGTGCGAGGCCAAGCATCACGCTTTCAGTGATTTCCTCTTTCCCTTGGATTCGGTTGCATGTACAGATTCATGCACATTGATATATTGGTCTGGCAATGTTCTGTGAGCTAATTCAGGCTCAAAAATATATATATATATATTTTTGAGTAAATGAATATTCTAAATCACTTTGGTAAAATATTGCCATGTTCCAAGAGCAGCCAGTTCATGATATCGCTGACATTATCAAGATTTTTTTTTGCATTCTTTTGTTTTCAATTTACTCGTGGACTATTTTCATCTTTTGCTTCAGAAAAAACTTTTAATCGAAACTGAACTGAACTGAAACTACCTCATAGCTCTGCCACAAAAGGGTATCTGAAACACCCTCCAGTGGCTCACATTTGTTAAGCTGTTTCAATAATTGTCTCACTTCAAATAATTGAAATTGTCTCGCTGAAAAATATGTTTTGCACGTCCCAGATAAATGGCCCACAATGTTAACATAGGGCAGACATGGTATTTTAAAATATGTAATGCACACTACCAAATGCTAATTATATATACGTTTTTGTGGACCTTTCTGATAAGTAATTTTGCAAAGAGAAAAATACAGCATACACAAAACTGAACTGTTGCTTGCAACATTCAATAGTAATACTCAAATTTCTAGAGTAGCTGCGTGTTGATCTTTCTTCAAGTGCTAAATATTCATGATGACAGACTTTAACCTCCAAGCTGTATCACCTACACTATGGAGCTCAATTGAAGTGTATGTTGCTTGTTTCTGTGTGCTTTGTAGACTTGTCTGTCCACAAATATATATATGTTAACTTGCATCAGTGAGCATGCATCTATAATGCATATATACTGTACATATCTAAATGCTGACTTTTTGTAAAAAGAAAATGTACAGTATGAGTGGTCTGTGTTAATCTGTAAATACATAATTTCCTGCCAAACATTAGTCAATACGTTTCACAAAACTCTCTCACGGTATCCCTATTTCAACCGTAGACTGTATATAAAGATGAACGACGGGTCTCCACTTCCTCCCGCTGTACAAAAATGAAGCCAAAATATTCCAGTTTTTAGTTTGGCTCATGTTCCATCCACTAACATGGAGGGGGTGGGGTTTATGACCTATACTGTAGCCAGTCACCATCAAGATGTTTTGGCTTCACTATTGGGGAGCTGTCATGTTGTCCATCTATATATACAGTCTATGATTTCAACATGGACCAAATTGTTGTGTTGGGAGTAAGGCTTAGGAAGTAGGAGTTGCACAGAAGATGAGTGTGAACATGAGCAGCAGGCCATGGCAGACTTTCAGAGAGGTGCTGTTCCTCCCCCACACTCTGCCAGAACATTCCTCATTTTCAGACCTAATTGAAAATAAACAGATCGCTTGGGACTGGAGTGTAAATCTGATGGGCTGGAAAAGTCCACTACCATTGGTAATGTTTAATCTTATTATGCGGATCTGCAGCAAGATTAATTAACCTAATTAGACTTGAGCAAAAAACATACAAAAGTGAGATCAGGCCTCACTTGTGCATATCAAGCAGACAGTTACCATTTACTGATCAGCAACTTAACATTTCTGCTTTGAGCTTTTCTGTTTTTTTCTTCCGAAATCAATATTGTGACACATACCATTTTCCGGTAACGGACTACAAGCCTCATTATTTATATATTGTACACAAGGATGCACATGTAAAGACTAGTGTATATAATTGTGTACTATATACTAAGTACACCATTGTAATATAAATACAAATGTAGACAAATGTGCCTTCTCATGCAGGTATATGCATGTGAATTGAAATGATTATGAATGCTATTAGTTAATATATATCATTAAATGACAAAGTAGGCTGATTGTCAGTGTTGAAAATGACTCTCGAGTGTCTTCTGACTTACCATCTTATGGTTAAGGATTGGTTGAAGCTGCTCTAATCAATATTTTTACATTAACAATAGATCAAATGACCCACAGAGTTCATTATTTTGGTTTTTCCACCCACAACTTTACTGTTGTGGTTCATGCTAGAGCCGGATATTTTCCTCAGGACATGGACGCAACCAAAACAGAGCTAAAAGGAGAGTGAATATAGGACATTCATGAAGTGTGCACAAACATGTTGCTACTGTTTGCTAACACCTTTGACATATCATGTTTATAAGGTAATAATATGTCAGGGTTGTTTTAACAGCTTGTTGCACTTCCACCAAGTGACCAAAAAATCTATTGTTTTAAGTTTATGCAACTAAAACTACCTGGTTAAGTTTAGGGAAAGGTTGTCTTCATTGTTAACTGAAACCAACACTGACTGTAGGTACTTTAATAGACATGAAACAAACTAAAGTCTCTATTGTCAAAGTCATAACAAACATACACCCGCACCACATCCCTAAAGTTTTAGCAGTGTAACAATGTCATGCTGCCGCTGACTTTTCTCACAAAACCGCAAGAGGTTGCTTGTAATTTTAAGCATTTGGACAAATGACCAAAGCTGTCACTTTTCTGGTGAGGACAGGCTTGTTACAGACGCACAGCCCTGCATTGGGCTCATGCATCACTTACTCACATTTCCTTAAGCTATTTGTCACTATCTGTGATATATAAAACATCTGACAGTATAGGGTTGTTAATTAAATTTTTGCGATACCTGAAGGATTTGAGACCTGATTGAATTTTAATGACTCTACCTAAGAGTTTTTCATAACCCCTCCTGAAGAATTTTAAAAAAGCAGTGACCTTCCCCCCAGCAATTAAATTCTGATGACACAATACATGTTGAAATAGTATCCTAGTCCATTGTGAGCTTTTGTCATCAGGACTGGTAGATCAACCAGCTTTGGCTATATGAGTTGTAATGGATATATAATATAAAATATATATCAGTGACAGACTTTCTATGCAACAATCTTTCTATGAATTGTTCTTTACCTGTTCTGTGCTGCTTGTGTTTCTTACTTTGCTTGAATTGCTTGTATATACAGTATTTTCTTTTATTGTTTGTAAAGGCTTTTTAACAGTTACACTTTCTCAACTATTCATTTTTGTTTTCCTCATCTTCTTCCTCTTCAAAAGGCCTCGCATCTTGGGATGGTTAGCCTCTGAAATCCAATTTATGTGAATGCAGAAATTGCAAATAACTATATTTGGATTTTTACTTTTGCCCAACCGCAGATGCTGTTTACAGGATTTGATTTGTCTTAGCGACATCTACCAGATTATGGATTTGGTATGACAGCTACAGCCAGAAGGTATGTATAATCTTTATCTACATGTATTTGTATAATTAAAGCATTCTGATATTTCTTGTATTTTTGAAAATGTGTGGGCTTACTTTCCATTTTGATGTACTGATCTACATTGTAACGTTTTATGGTCTCTGTCTCTCTATTCTGATTAACTGGGTTGCCCCAGTTGTTTTCTTGGAATCTGTATATATTGTATAAAATCTGGCAAATTACCACTATTTTGTGATAATGGTTGCAAAAAGCTATGTTATACTAAAATGTTGACTTAAATGAAAACAGCCACTGTGATTTATGTAGAAGGTGTTATGTTTTCAAGATTCATGTGAGTTTCTCCTGCATCAAAAGATCATTTGATGTTCACATTAAGCCTATGCAGGTCTTTTTCAAAGCACACACTTTGACTTGTCATAGCAGAAAAAAACACAGGTGTTACAAATAACATTAATGATGGCTCCACTTTATTCAAGTGTACCAGTAAGTCATGACAGTGTGACAGTGAGCCAGCATGCATAAAACCAAGACCCTGAAACTGAGCTGTGCTTTTCCTACTGTGACTGTGAATGTCTTCCTTGAAAATGACGTGTTGTCATAGATCCACATGCAGGATCTAAGATGCGTTTTTAGGTTACGCAGTGTAACCCTAATGATATTAGCATAAGTTTAGTAGTTTTAGTAGAAGTTTCTTTTTTTTCTTCTATTTTTTGCAATTGCTGATGCAGGTATTGTTACATATTATAGTGAAATAAACCTGCAATGCTCCCTTATCATCTTCAGTGTTTCCATTAATTTCTTTTTAGTGGATGAGTTGAAAAGGAACGCCCCCCTATCAGCAGTACAACATCATTTGTCTGTGCCAAAACCGTTACAAATCACTGTTGAAGTGACTTTATGATGTGACAATGCTATGGTTAAGGTTTGGTTAGGTTTAGGCACAAAAACAACTTGGTTAGGTTTAGGGAAAGATCATGGTTTGTGTTAAAATAAGTAATAACGTTAGGGAAACATTGGTTTGTGTTAAAATGATCTTAAATAAGGTTTCGGGACCTTTGTCATCATGGTTACCATAATATACACGGTTATGGAAAGATCGTGGTCGTTTAAAAAAACTATGCTGACTGTTGGTTGGAAAAGCGAAATGCACAGCTGTTTCCAGTGTTGAAGTCTGGTGTTTTATTATGCAGACTTTGTCACTCTATAAGAACGTCCACTTTTCCTTCTACATCTTTCTTTATAAACATGATGTACGTTGAATGTTGTTCTTTATCATTATTTAGGTAATTTACTCATGAGTTGTCAGTGGTTTGCATGTTTGTCTAAAACTAATGTTACTGTTTGCTGTATGATGGTTTTGTTTCTCATTAATAAGATAATTAGAAGGCACTGCACATTGGCTTCATTAAGGTTTTGTTAATTGAGTCATTTTTGTTTTATGATAGGGTTTATAAAATATGCAGACCAAAACTCAAGAGATGCTACAGACTCCACTTTGAAGTGTATCCAAGCATGACCTCGGTGACCTGCACCAAGTCAGAAATGCTCAAGTGTGCTCTTGAAAAAAGTATTTACAACAGTTATCATGGCTGTGTTGTAAGTAATTGATGGGAAGCACAACATCCGACAACAAGTTGGCAACAAGTTGTAGCAGCCTCTAAATTGTTTATGTTTCCATTTGTTTTTGCTATATTTTAGAAGAGATAAATACTGCTTCATTATTTCAAAAGGTTTGGTGACATTTAGATAAAAAAGTCAAAAGTGACGCCATTCCAGAGAAAAAAGAATTACATCATACCTATTTTTCTGTAAGATTTTAAATTTTATGTACAAAATACTGAAGAAAGATGGATGATAACAAAACAAAGAAACTCAAAACATTACATATCAAAGTACCCTGCCTGTCTGGAATGACTTTAGACAACACTTTGGTTTCTCTTTAAAGTACAGCCTCAGGCCTCTCCTTAACTCTTTCGGGTAACTACTGATCCCATTCCAGTTGTCTAATGTTTCAGGATGTGAGTTGAGTGGGCTGAGGTCCTCAGGAACAGTATTTTCCTCCAGTGTTTTCCAGCTCATCCTCTTGCATCACCATTATCATGGTAAATAATTCAACAGTTTGTTTCACAATATGACCTCCCTGTACTCTTTCTCCCTCTTTTTCTCCTCTCTTCTCTCACACATAGTTTGGTGAAAACAGAATAACCTGTTAATGCACACCTTCGGATGCACCTCTTCTCTCGTGGACCTGGTCCTTTAATACATTGTATAGCCCTTTTTACACATGCACACATAGTCCCACTCACGTTGATGCAACCCACACACCAGACTGATACTAGTACCAGTCGTGATAACAATGATTAATGTGTTCACTCTCACATCTACTCTCACTGACTGAGTCCACTGATAATTGCTTGTTGTTGTTACTGCGCTTCTCGAAATCTTAAAATGTTTAGATGTACAATCCACATGACAAAAGACCCCGGTCAAAACATGTGAAATGAGTACAAGGTTTTAAAATACTTCAGGCACTTGGAGCAAGAAATCCTTCTACAGTATTTTTCTTTCCTTGTCTTTCCTTCTATTCTGTGCAGTTATGAAATGCTTCCATGTCTGCCTATCCCCCAGAAATCATTCAAACAAAAACGACAAGACAAACCCATTCCCAATTGTGAATGGACTGCATTAAGCAAACACAAACACAAGTAGTAAACCCCCAGATACATGGCATTTATGTTCGTCCCATTGCAACAAACATAAATGCCATATTTCCATCACATTCACCATTGTTTGAGGTTTGACTGGCACTCTTTTAATTACGTCATCTTGTTCTTCTACAATGGTTCAGGATTATCGGACATCTATTTATGTCATTATGAGCTAGGAACTTTGCCTGTGCAATTTTCTCATGTTCTTTTCTCTTCTGCTCTATGCCTCTATATCTTCATCATCTTCTACTGTATTTTCCATGTGATTAAGTCCCCAGTGGTCATGCACTTTGTAATGCCTTCTAATCACAAGCTCCATTGTAGAAAATTTGTCTTGAAGTGCCATCTTAATTCCTTTCTGTCCATTGACTTTCATATGACATTCATCCCTCTAGCTCTCCTCTGGCATCGCCATTGAATGACTGTGCAGTGACAAACAGCATGGCTGGAGTAAGAGAAGGTTAAATGACTTGCCTCTAAGACAAAGAGTTCATCATTGCATCTGCTCTATAATGAAGGTAAAGGATTGCTGGTCTCTTTACCTCTGGGGAGAGAAAATTAGCACCTTCCAAGTGTTCTGCCATTTCATGGAAAGCAACTCACACTGCAGTGTGATCCCTGAGGCCTTTTACATAATATTCTGATGATCTTATGAGGGAGAATATTAGTGTTTGGTTATTAAATTCAAATAAGCTGATACAGTATAACTTAGATAGAGGATATTGATAAAGGCAAATAATTGACCAGAGCCTGATGAACAGACCTTAAAATTTAATTGATTTTGAATATTTGCATTATGCTCTATTTTATGAAAAGGTGAGTTTTGACTGATTAAATCTGACCTAGGAGGAAAGGGCTGACCTATTTAAGATTATATATAATCCAAGCAATTTGGCCTCTGGTGCTCCAGAGCACTCTCATTATGGTACAATACAAATCATTTATATTCTATTGAAGGCGGCACATTGTTTCTGAAAAATATCTGCTTATGGAGTCTGCACTGCCTATCCATCTTTCTAAAGTTTTATTGCTGTCATCATACTTGTTTGCTGCCTAAAGTTTATCAGGAAGTCCTATGTAGTAGAGCCCACCCCCCATTAGGTTTGAGGATGTAAGCTAGAGAATGCACACTGCATTTATTCTTATTTAATGGTACTAAAATAAATTATTTGTATTTCACAGTAATGCTGCAGTACTTGCAATGATACAGTGTACTATACTGAATTTGCTAAAATCTAATGAGACTGACAACAGCAACAGCTGGTATAACAGCGGCAGTTTCTCTATCCTTGTATGCAGTTAAAACTTTAACATAGTCAGATGATACACATTAAATTTAGTTATGTTGCATGTTATCTCTTAGTTCCCTCCTTGCATTGTAATTTGCTAATCAGTGCCAATAAGGCACAATACAACACTTTATTTTCTATTAATTATTATCTATGCTTAATTAGGAATTATTAGGTTGAATATCGTCAGGTATCTATTTGGTATCACTTTAATTTATTTACCTTTATATAGCCGTATCCTAGCAACCTATCAACAGCCACCAGCTTGGCTCTACAAAGTAACTTGCACCAGCATTTTACTAGCGCAGGAGAAAATGGATTATAATGACATTGTCAAATTTACTGACTTTGAATTTCTCTGATCGGTTGTAGAAGGTATTTAATGAAACATGGAGTTTATATCATTGGCATTATGCAATTCTGGTCAGAGTCACTGGCTGTCAAACATGTTGTCTCTTTAAAGCAGGCAGCACCTCCCTTGTGCCCACCAACCAACCAAAGTTTATGGTCAGCTACAATTCAAAGCCTCTCTGATGTTTCACTGGAGGCATGAGAGATCACAGCTGTAAGTGGACGTAAAACAGAAACCTCTCTTGAGGGTTACTGGCAAGATGGAGCAATATTTTATTCATTGCTAAGGGAATTTATCTAAGGAACTACTGTACTTTCTCTGCATAATCTATATAAACATTCTCACTAAGGTTTTTGTCTCACAGTCAATAACTAATAATAATACTAATAATACTTATACTAATAATTATAAATTTCACTAATGTAACTTCTGGAAAAGAGCAATAACGCCTACCATGTCCTGTTGTATTACCACACTCTAAAACACTCTCTTTCATGTAGGCTATTATTGCAAATAAGTATCCAGTTCTCCATTATCACTGTTAGAGGTCCTTAGCTGGTCTAATCAGTTAAAAATAGGATCTTATTCCTATAATGTACCACTTTTGCAAGCAAGTAAGGGAGGGATCAGACATGCCGCTTCTTTTTCACAAGCAAATGCTAAATACAGCTGTAAGTGTCATGATGGCACAGAGAACAAGAGTGCAATGAGTGTTACATGGATTTCATTACAAGGCAACATGGTGTTTGACAACATAGTTTAATAGTGTAGCTAGTATAGATGCAAGAGGAAAACTTACAAAACCTAAACAGACACCAAAGAGAGGAGAGAGCAAGGAGCTTATCATATGCCAGACTACATTAATCATTTCCATCCATTAATTTCTTATACACAAATATGCCTGCTCAGGCTCATGGGGCGGAGGAAGGTATCTATCCCAGTATGCATTGGGAGAAACGGGCATTATTGTTGTCTCGAGAGGAAAAGAGATGAGGTTTTTCTTTAACAAAAGTTAGTACAGGCTGAAATTGGTAGCATCAAAACATGTTAACTGTACTTTTGCTTCCAGGTATAGGCAGTTTATTTTAAAGCAATACAGGTTAGCTACTAGCCTACCCTAAGCTAAATTACCTCACTGTCAGAGACTGTCTGAGAAGTTGGAACTTGTCTTCCTTTCTTTTTCTTGGGGCTCCAGAAAGCTACCAATGGTCAAGACCTTTAATCATTTTGTCCCTACTCTGGCACCTGAATGACTTTCCATTGTTTTCTTTCTGTCTCCTTGATACAGTATGTCCTGCAGCTACTTCACTTTTTGTAGCAGTCATTGTTTGTCCCTAAAAATCATAAAATATTACAAATTACTGTACTACTGCCATGCTTTAGATAGGCCATTATATTGAATTCCATATTAAGGTAAAGATGAGCTATATTTCTAAAAGCTATCTATTAGTCAAAGGAAGTCAAAGATAATTTATTCACCAGACATTAGCATCAAGCTTCTTACTCTCCTCCAATCGCAGTTGGAGTTAGTTAGTTTTCTGTCTTGTAATTTGAGCCCTGTACACTGATCTTCTAATACAGAGTGCTTTCCACACATATACCTGAACACTGCTGACATTAATAAAATGTAACACAGGCCGGCAGACTGAAAGTTTTGGTATTAAAACGAAGCATTTAACCTCTATTTTTTTCATTTCTTTTGAGATTGTATAACTTTCTCAAGAGAACTGACACTAACTTGCAGCACAAATTGCATGTGTTTCCACAGCGAAGTGCATCATTTGGAACAGAAGTCAAAACAAATAAAAACTTGCTGTATCCAAACTAGAAAATAACCTGTAGAAAAGCATCCTCTCTCATTACATTTCAAGCAAGGCCGATGTTGTTAATGTGTGCAAACATTTCCAGCCTGCAAATTAAGTCTATGAATTATTTAGCCTGCATGCTAGTCTTTAGCTGTAAAATCAGTCACATTGACGCTCTATGAGTAAACTTGAATTGTCATTGCTTCTTATTGTGTTATATTACAAAAAAGGTGAAATAACCACATGTGATCTGGCAACAGAACAGCCTCAAGCTAAAAAAATGAAAGACAGCCATTCAACAGAAATCATTTGAATGTGGTATCTCCCCAACTAAGCCAGATCCCTATTCAACAAGTCAGTATAACAATAAGTGTTCCAGTATAATTACTTGGAGAGGAATTCACTAAGGAGTCAATTTATCAAGATGGATGCTTCATTTGTTATTCTTTAGTGTTCCGTTTTTTGTTTTTTTTTTCAGTTGTGCAGAGAATCATTTTCACTAGAGGCTTTTTTGAAGTATTGAAGGTGACTCCCAGAATTGATGTGTGAATGGGATCTTTGGCAGTAATAAACTGCTGTAGAATGGTACGTCCTTTCTTGTTTGAAACTGTGTCTTCTGAAGCTTTTGTTGGGGAGCGTGTTGATTAGATTCAGTGAATGATATTGTTCAGCTATCTCCTAAGCTACCTATTAAAGGACTTGATACAACTAGTACAGCAGGTTCTTTATTAGTGTTGTACCCAGTTTTGAATGTTCATGATCAATTAAGTCAGGTCATCTAGTTTGTTATATAACTAAAGTTAATCACAGAGATTAATTATGAGATCAACTAAACCAATTTATTAAAGTGTTCATGTTTTGGTATGTATGTCCGTAAATGCATCATACGTAAAATTATTATATGTAAATGCTATATTTATCAGGGGAAACATTTACATACATATTAACATACATCAGCATAGCAACATTTATTTTAATAAAAGCACAATTAATGTCCAATGCATTCTGTGGCCAATATCAAGTAATCATGTCAAGCCATAATGCAGAGGGCTATAACAAATGCTCCAGTCAAGAACTATTGCATAGAAGGTTATGTATAGTAGTGAATTGAATTCATGATTGGGATATTTGGGATGGATCTGACTAGTACTATTTTGCGTCCTGGTCGAGAATAACAGTCTTAATCCTAATGAGTTTTAGCTCTTTGGTGTCCTTTACGTCATTAAGGTTGTGTCAGTGAAGAAACTGATTTCAATGTGTAGATCAAAGATGCATTTTAATGCCAATTTGTATTCATACACTGTCTGACCACTACACTTTTTTACATTTAGGGTTGTTATTTAGAAGTTGTTACTTTTGTTAGTATATGTTTGCATCATGTTTCTTCTTCATTTACAGTTCTAGGTTTTTGTTAAGATAAAAAACTCAGTTATTATAGTACTTTCAAAGCACATATCAACTGATTCATAAATAGAAATGGTGTGTTTTGCACACTGCAACATAAAGCACGTTTGTTAAATTTTCATATTGAATAGTTGCAACAAATTATGAAACTATATTTCTCCTCTCACAATAGGTTACTTTTCTTCTGACTTCATCAAAAAGAGTTTAAGTAACATCCAACTTTGTGGTGTGGGCATAGCTATTCTCTGATAAATCTCTCTTAAAAATGTGAGCCACAAGCAGTCAATGGACACCCACAGGCCTCAAACAAAGTGAGTTTGGTAGCTGATGTTACTTACTGTGAAATCAAGCATCTATCACGATTGTTTTAAAGGGTCAGTTCACCCCAAAATCAAAATTACATATTTTCCTTTCCTTTCTTACCTGGCCAGACCTTGTTGTGAGTACGTTCATGTAGGAACTATCGGTAGAAAGAAAATAGTTACTACATAAAACTGCTCACAACAAATCTGTAATCGGATCATGCTATCTGGAAAGAGACAATGCTATTGAGTTTTTCAAATGTATTTTTTGGCGCTTTGAGCACCACAAGCCAAGTGCCGAGCTCCATTATATTAAAAAAAGGCAGACATCTCCATGGCTAATATCTCCAAAACTCAGCAACTCACAGCAGAACAATCTAGATGAATAACTACAAATAAGAGGGAAAATATCTATTTTGGATTTGGGGGTGAACTGTCCCTTTAAGTCTTGTACTTTGTAGCTTTTACTTGCACATCAATATTTGTGAATCTCTCAAAATAAGTTTTGTGAAACTTCTTTTTCAAATTGAAATATTATCTAACACTATGTAATTTGTAAACACTCATTTACATCGAACAAAAGTTACATCGGCAGAAATTAAGTGAGGAAATTCTTCTCCTTTATCTGACTAATTGGAGGAAAAAATCAGTTCAGCATTTGATCATGTGTGGACGAGATCTACAATTATGGTGTAAAATATGTCCTTAGGGGCCACACAAATGGTAGGTAGACTTATTGGCTCTACACTCTGCAGACGTGTGCACATGAACTTTAAAACAGAATAATGGAACACCAAATGGAGTTAACTGAGATGATGATCATGCCTCTACTTTAACAAATAAAACATTCATTTACAGAGTATTGTGTTGTAGTTTGTTGTTTTTGTGTTGGAAAGATTTGATGATGAATGATTGATTATCATTTCATAAAGGTTATATGCTTAATTTGGAATGCTAGTCAGTCTCACTGACAAATGTCACTCAAGGCCCTTCACACACTATGCAGTGACAGCATTTTATCCCATGGCACAGGGTTTCTCACTACAGTCATTCATAGTCCCCTCACACAAAAACTTCAATAAAAGGTTGTCTCTTAGTATTTACATTATTTATCCATGGGCTGTCACCTCTGAGGTCCAGATTGTTTTTCAGGCCCTCAAGCCACAACCAAGGAATTTCATTCATTTCAGCTCAAGGTGCAGTGGTGATAAAGTCCCAGTATACCACCTATATCTTAGGTTGTCAATGTTTCAAGCCCAATATAATTGGAGCCAGATGGTTTATTGCATATCCTTATTCTGAAGGATAAAAAAGAATCGATATGTTTCTATCTTCTATCTATACATCCATCCTTTACTTGTGTTACCTGTATTGTCTTGCCAAGTTTCAATTATTTTGTGTATTCATTAGGTTAGGGATCATTTTATGAATAAGGATTGTAAGTAGACTGAATAACAACTAATTATGCATGTAGAAAGGTCATCTTACAGTCAATTAAGAAAAGAAACAGGAGGATAGAATATATTTTGCCACTGGCACTTGGTTGTTCATCCTCTGTCATTACCATATGTGATATGTCTAATGTAAAGTATAAAATTATAAAAATGGTTGCTTTTAGAATCAGAAATTAGTTGGTTTATTAAAAAGTTGAGCTGTTAGCATCACTTGTAGTAAGCATTATTTAAAAATCCAACAATAAACTAAAAGGAAAATGTAGTCACTTTGAGAACTGTATGGCACCAATCTCCAGTGTTAAAGTGTAATTGTAAGGTGATGGGGTGGATTCAGATTTTTTCAGTTTTGGGAAAAAGGGCTCAGCCCACTGTCCTGTTTGATCACTTCAGTTTTGTCTTTTATCTAGCTTCTGTTGATAGAGGCGGTCTTCTCATCGTTTCATCTTTAATGCACAGATATCAGTTACTTCCCTCCTTTTGGTTTTGAGAGGCCATTGTTCAGTCACCCTCTCCTGGTTTCTGCCTTGAGAGAGTTGCCTCTTCACCCATCTGGCCTCCAGTGGGAACTTCCTGGTGCCCAGGCGTCTCTCTTGTGATCCATATGAGTCCATTGAAGAGATTTCCCTTAAGTTGTTCTCTTTGAAGAGAGTCATATTGCTTGCTCTTACTTCGATGACGCAGGTGAGCGATCTGCGCTCTCGGCCAGTCCACACAAGCTGTTATGTGCATTTGCCTGAACCCCTTATTTATACCTTAGAGCATCAGATGATTCTTCAGGGCACTGTGCTCAGTTCAGGCACTGCAGGTTTCTTGAGGTCTAGGCTGCTAGGCCACTGGATGTTGTCTCCATTAGCAGGGTAAATTTTCAGGTGTGGTGGTTTTTCACAGCCTAGACATGGAGTTGAACCCTTGCACGTTAAGGTTCCTTTTAACTTTTTAAAGTCTCCAACTGCTTTGGTGTGACACCGGTTATTTGGGTGGTTCTCTGGTGTGGCAAATGCCTCTCTGGGCATGGTTGTTACCAGTGTGCCAGACAGGTGGGAGTTAGGGCCATGTTAGTTGCCACTACCTCCCACTTGTGGGTACACTGGTAGATTAGGTTGGGTGCACAGTGTGGAACAATAGACGTGCTAAATCTGAGTGGAGTGACAAAAGTAGCTTACAGTACCTCTACCTCCTTGATTCAGTGTGGACGATGAATGGTATTACCCCTCCCCTGTCCTCCTTTGGAGACAGTTGAGCATGGATGAGTGTTGTGTGCCTACTGTGTATGATCAGTCAGGCTGTGCTGAGTGAGCTCCATCTTCCTTTTAATCCCTGGTATGGGGGGGTCCTTGATGGCTGACCAGCTCTTGCATCATCAGGTTGATGGCCATTTCTTGCCATGCTGGTGTCACAACAGGGGATCATAGCAGGATCCATTAGAGGGAAACAGTGTTAAACCAATCGAAGGTTGCATATTGAAACCCTAGTGCTATGAGAACAGGCAAATCCCTCTAACCTCAAATCTGCTGGAGTTGCATACTTTGAGAATGCTGTTCATGGATGAGGTATGACAGACATGAATATAGGCAGTACTGGGTAGGGTACTGGTAGGTTTGTCATACAAATGTTAGCACGCCAGCAGTGCTTCTTTTAGAGCCTGTTAAGGGGGATTCACCACTGCTCATATTACAGTGCATAACCTTCACTCTACTTTTACGTAAAAGTCATCCCTACATAACAAGTCCTGCTATTATTTACCCTCATTTGCTGTGAATAAATAATTACCTCATGCTGTACCACATGACTACTGTAGCATGCTGCAGGAAATACATGCACATGAAATAGGTTAAAATTGCAGTAAGGAAAGAGAACATGTTACACAGTAGTTTCAAGAACAAAGATAATTAACCATAATGGAAGTGGGGGCATTCACATAGAGCAAAATATTCATACCCACGATCATTTAACATTAAACATTTACACGTATAAAAACTAAGAAAACTATTGTCTCATTTCTATACACACCATCTTTTCAATACTTCCCATAACCAGCAGTACAGACGCTGTTTAATGTATCCCTGTGTCTGTCAAACTCTCAGAGGCACAAGAAGAGTACAGAGGCCATCACTTGTTACTTGGCAAAAGACAGGGTTCCCATCAATGCCACACACAATGGGGGTTGAAAGAAAATGATTAATACCCTTAACAAATGTTATATAATCCCCTCTTGCATTTGTTTCTCAAAAGCTGTGCTGCGTGTTCCGTATATCAAATGTGGGGGAAGAATTCCAAAGGATCTGAAGTAAGTGGAATATTTTTCAACAACAGACCCTTATGTAAGCTTTACAGTTCATTATATCAGTGGGGACGTAACAGTGAGAAGTCTGCAAACTGCAAATTTTCCTCTAAAGAACACACTGGAGAGGCGATTGCACAGGGACTGAGGGAGGTTTTGACATGGATTGTGCAGGAGGAAAAGATGTTCTGCATTAATGGTTTGGACATTGGTTTGTCTAATATTGTGATGGATTTCCTTTCAGCAAGACCAAGTGCTTTGGGCACAATAGAAGTACATAGTAATTAACCCTTACAGGTAATGTTTAATGATTTTGTGAAAATGAAGAATGCACCTATCTGTAAGTAATATACGGGTATGTATACATAAATTGTATTATTGTGCTTAAATTTTACAATAACCTACCAACCTGTTTCCACAAGCTCATGAATATTAAATGGAAAGGTAAGATTCCTAATTCCTGCAATGGATACAGGGGTATGTCCATTGCAGAGCCTTCTATTAAATCGGTCAAATAGTATCTCTCTTTAAGTTTCTGGTGTTCATAAGAAGCCAAGTAAAAACTAACCCATGTCTTTCCCGCCTTGTAGCTCGAATGCACAGAGTTTGGTATTGACATGTTTCCCACTTCCACCTTCCCATGTCTGGCCATGAAGAAGGCATAAATACAATGGCGATGGTAACTAATTAGATGCAACTGTGACAGGTGAATCCAGAATTGGATATGAGGAATACACCAGGGAAAGCACTGGGAGAGACCAGAAAATAGAAGCAAGTGTGGCTGCCTCAACAACCATGACACTTCTGCTGCAAGAACAAGCCAGCAACAAACCTTCAGTCCTGCTCCAAAATAACCTCTGCAGCAAAGAGGACTCTGTAGTCCAGTGGCCAGATCACCTGGGACAATATCCATTACTGTCTTCACCAGAAAAAAAAATGTAGCCAGTCATCCAGCTGACAGCCTAGCATTGGCCATAAATCCTGAAGCAATGGACAAATTACCCTCATGTAACCCCAATTATTTGTGGTTAATTTGGGCTATATATTTTTATATTTCTGCACATTGCCATATTCAGACATTTTCCGCACAGCTACATGGACAAAAAATAAGATTGCAAACTATAACCGTGGTTCCATGCGCAGGGGTGGATTGGGTTAAAAAAAATGCTTTGGACTTTGACCAGGAGTGGCCTATCACAACCTGTGTACAGATGTTATACAGACATTGGCAGGTTTGTCCTTGCATTAAAAGCTCTTGCAATAAATTTGGTACAACTCACAAAATCAGGACCGCTCTGTATTTATTTCACTTTAGTCAAAAGAGTTTGGGGAGGAATGGTAAAACTTTCGTTGGCATAGCCACAATTTCGAGACGGCTGTGTCCAAGCCAATTTCACTTTAACCAGACTTAGTAATATTGTCTAAGGATCATTTTCAAAGTGTGTGTGTGTGTGTGTGTGTGTGTGTGTGTGTGTGCGTGTGTGTGCATTCAAGTACACTAATATTGGAAGCTGTTCTTTTTGGAAAGCTGCCAGTCGAGAGGCAGCCAACACAGCATGGGGAAGATGGAGAGAAGAACAAAGTAAACAGGGTGCATACACTGGAGAGAACTGTGACGCCATTTCAGCATTAGGACACACACGCACTTACACAAACGCACACATGAAATCACACACATACATGCATACATCCCCCCTCCAAGAAAACATGTAGCTCCTATATCCAGCTCATTTTTTTCATTATTCTTGCTCTCTCATTGTCTTTCTTACACATAGAGGGAGAGATTTACTATTGCTGCACTGCTGTTTCAAAGAGAACAGCCTTTGATCCTTAGCTACTTCATCTTTTGAAGTACACAGCCCGACTGTCAGTCAGAAACACACAAGCAATAGTGATTCAAGTGAAAAAGATCAGTCTGATTTGATGGTTGATCAGGACAGTTCTAAATGAGAGCAGCAAGCCACATGGATTGACAACAATCCAGATGATTTCTACATGTGTGAATAACAGCAAACAAACAGTCATGATTGCAATTATAAGCACACCTGCCAACCTTTAAATAGATTTGCAATGTTTCTGAAGAACTCGAGCACAGATAGCAGCCAACAGATGGATGTGAGTAGATCAGAAAATGTCCATAGACTAAGGATCAGAAACAGATGTCAGCATAAACGTACTAGTATATACATAGAGAACATTCAGTGATCAGAGTCATAATGTCAGGCATCAGGCAGGTATATTTGTCTAGCAATGAGAGTATCTGTGACCAGAAAGTAAAAACGCAAGCGCTGCTCAGTCATTGAGCTGCTAATGTGAGGGTGAACAGTCGATAGCACGTGGGGAAACAGACAGATCGATCCACCTGCCAAAAACAAAAACAAACACATGGAAGACTAGAAGAGAGGCAGCAACAAAGCCAGGCAGAGATTGGTGCTATACCTGTTGGATACAGGCAGGCCAGGTACAAATCAAAATAGAGGTGGAGGATATGGTGAGGGATTGAAAGTGAAAATTTATTCTCCTTCCCACTGCCAAAGAAAAAGCTTAGTTAATAATTTAACATGTATTCTTCACCCATGGTCTCCATAGATGTCATCTTTGACCAAGCTCTTTCTGTACCTAGCTTTTTGAAAGCATCCTGCTTGCTTATCTGCTCTTCCACTAGAGAGAAACCAATCCAGGACAGGATCTGTGACCAGACATTTTTAGGGGCAAACCAAGCTGACTTGCCTGAGCTGTCCCCATCCTCGTGTTTCCACCTCAATGGTTGACCACAGCATGCTCCATCTTTAGAATTTATAGACTAAAGAGCAACTAAACTCTTTGATGGGTTTGCTCTGATCTTATATTGTTAAAAATTAAGTTACTCACGATATAAGGTTATTAGCACATATCCCTCTGTATGGTTGAGTGTGGTGAACGACACTAATGACTGGCTCTCCAGACTCTGCTTTTGAGAAATGATGATCATGTTTGTTGGGTTGCACCTGTCTAGTTGACAATGTCACTGCCGTCTAACTTCATCCTTTCAGTAAATAATATATTTGTATTCCAATTACCTGGTCGGTCATTGATAGTTATATACCAAGTTATATTGTTGCTGTTGCACACGAACAATGAGGTGGATCACCTAAACAGAGGTGTGTCAAGATTCTGCGTCATAGGAAAGTCACAAATAGCAGCTTAAAAGAATGCTGTTGCAATTGCACTCTGCTATTGGCTGATCTGTGGTGCTTGTATAGAGTGTATAAAGTGGTGACACATTTCATGTTAACCTACTTTATTGCACATTTTCTGAATAAATTGGAGAATAAGATATGAGCAGCCAACATGTGTGGGTTGTAGGTTAGTTTTCTTTCCATCTTACTCAATTCCTCAAGTCAACATTGATTGTATTCCTCCTTAGCAACACACCCTGCTCCTTTAATTGGTGCTTGAGCATCCTCTTTTCTCTTTTCTCAGTACCTGATAATGTCGCAGTGACAGTTTGCTGTTTGATTTCTATGAATTGCTTCACGATGATTGACAGTTTGACGGGCCCTGTAATTGGCTGCCTGGTCTGCTCAGTCACCAAGTAAATAATAGGGATGGTGATGGGAGTCTGGGGCCTTTCATGTCTATTCATTCGGGGAACACAGTTTTATTACTTAGACATTCTCTTTATTAAGCTTCATTCAGTTTCGTTCTGTAATTTTTTAACCAATTTTTGAAATTGGCTGGGTTCCCAAATGGAGAGGACTGTAGGCACAGCAATTTGTTTTCCTGTGAGCCTGGAAAAATAATCAGTGACCTGCTGGCATAACTATAACCAACAACACTATGCCGGCATGTAAATGATCAATAAGGTCATTGTCAACTGCTACAACTTTGACAACATTTAAATTGATGTATTCTGATTTAAAACATTTAATAACATTGTATAACATGTACTCAGTGAAGTCTGTGTGAATGAAAACCAAAACAAGGAGCTGAAAAATGCTAAAGAGCTCTGTAGAGCTGAGAGTGATTGTGGAATTGTGTGATAATTCTCTGAGTTTGTCACTACAAGCAACCCTTTTCACATTACACATAATTATTTGATCCATTGTTATTGATGTTATGTTATAGATGTTAATGTATGTGTTTATGGTTTACCAGCTGTGGGATAAAATATCAATACAATTAATCATTGTCCATTTGGTACAAATGCACTTTATGGTACTGAATCAGACAAAAAGCAGAGGATAAGAAAGAGAAGTTCATACAACGTGCTCTACAACTTGCAGCTTGTAAACACAACTTCCAAAGTTGCTAGAACCAGAACCACTTAAACTTCAGACAGTAACTCAAGAAGGGGTCTGAGTGACAAGCTGAGAGATTTAGTTAACAAGCTAAAATAGCGCATGCTATGGTTTGTACAGGTATATACTGCTTCACTAACAGCTAATATTGCTAACTAACAACAATGTAGCCTGATAAAAGCTGCTATTCAAAGATTCATGCTCTCACAAGTCTTTCAGGTGGTCACAAGTGGTTTCATGCCATACACCCTCTGCGAAATGGTTGAGACCTAGAAACAAAGACAAAAGACAATATCAGCAAAGAATACAGGCAGAAGGCAGTGTCTCCTCAGACAATGACATACGTGAATACCAATGTACCAAATGTAATGATTGAATATTATGGATGCGCTTATGCTTACAAAGGGGGAATTCCTGCCTTTAAGACCCGTCTTTGAAATGCACTTTCATTGCATGGTTAATTAAAAACAAATGTTTCCTCCAAGATCACTAAACAGTATGGGAAGTAGCACAGGAAGTGTGCGGATGATATAGAATATTAATAACGGGTTGGGATGAAAGTGTGGGAAGCGGATCCAATTTCATGGATGTATCACTCTAAAAATGCTGGGACATGTCTGGCTGATCATTCTCTATTATTGGACTGCTTTTGAGCTGAAGGAAACGACTGTATTTCTAATGAACTCAAATGTGGATTAGACACACCAGAATGGATCATATTGTGTTGGTTTTGTATGAAATAATGAAAGTGTAATCATTCATTGAGAGGGAATGTAAACACAGACACTGACTTTGAGAAGTATTTCCTAGTACAAGTGGCATTACTTACAAGATCATGTTGTGTACCTGGTAATGTAACCCCTTTTCCTTGGTTTAGGAAATATTTTAGCATAAGCTATGCTCAAAGTCACACTGTTCACAGTTATCCATTTCACAAGTAAAGGAGACTACACATTAGCTCAAAAACAGGAAACTGCATCTTTAGAGATTGAGATGGGGCTCTGTTGCTTTCAACTGGCTACAACTCTGGATTGTAATATAGACTATAGTACTATATGTTTCTGCCAGCTAATTTAGATGTGTTGCATTGTTTTTGTAATAAAACTTGTGGCTTTATTTTCCTCAGCCAAGTCACCATCTAATGCATCCTTGATGTTTTCTGGCTGGTGAGTTCAATTCATCTTTAACTGTTCTCTATTGTTGGCATTCTTCCTTTTGGATTCATATTTTGAAATGTTGCGTATTAGATATTTAAGCTCAAGGGCTTTCTATACACCCCACATGCACTTTGGTTCTAACCTACACACTTGTACACTTTTTGAACACTTTATTATGTATTGTTTAATAACAGTAAAATTGCAAGTGCAGGCCTGCAGTAAAATAATCACTTGGGTTTAAATGGGATTAAATGACTAAAACTCACATCTGTACATTTGTTTAGATGCATTAATACTGTAATTGTGATTTAGTGATGAAAGTAAATCTTAAAGCAGCATTAACTAATGTTTTTGGCCACTTGGGGGCAACAGAGGCTGTTAATATATTCACTCAATTTTTAGCTATGTTTTGGTCTTCACCAACAACCACTATGTTCACCAGCTAATTGCTAACTTTGTCTGTCTGTCACATGGTGATGGGCAGTAGCACACAGCCAGTTAATCACAGCTTGTTTGGTGATAACACCTGCCTGCTGTGAGTGATCCAGAACAGTAAAGTTTTGGGCCGTAACATGAAAGCAATATGTTGAAAGATGCTAAAACACAATTTAGTGCTAAGGGGAACTGTTGAGTTGACTGTTTCAATTTCACTACAAACGACCCCATTCACATTACTCATTTGTTCCACTGTACTAGGTTAATACAAAAGCAGGCATACATTTTTTAGCACAGTAGAGCTATAGATGTAACTTTTTATACAGCCTTTTCGCGATCTTCATCAAGGGAAACCTTAGCCCACTAATTTTAATAATATTATGATACGATATGGACCTCGGTCACTCACTGCTTAGCTAGTTAGGTAGTTAACTGCCCATCTTCCTGCTCCTCTACCTGACAGTGGCCATGGTCAGCCACCTCTCCTACTTCCACCTGTTGCTTCATAATGGAGAGTACTGCTGTCGCCGTAGATGTTGAAGCTACTGCTGCAGCCCCTGCAGCAAACATATCTGTGATTTTTGCACATTTGGCAGCATCCGGATCAAGATTCTTCTTTTTTTGGCCCACAACTTCTCCGCATCCCCTTTCTTTCGTTTTTGCTCATCCATCTTGACAATTGACAAAGACACCCTCCTTCATCCACAGATGTTTGGCTCTGAGCCACGGCATCTGACATGAGAAACAGGGGGGGAAGGGTGGGGCAGGCCCAGTAAGAAATGTGATTGTGCCAGCCTAGTGTCATTATACAAAATGAACCAATGGGCCGCTGCCCCAGCTTTATGGGCCGGTCGTTAGCTACATTTTTTTTAATATTAAAAATTAAAATTATATTGGGCCCAAGGTGTGTCGGCCCACTGGGAAAATGCCAGATTACCAGTCCAGCGCTACAAAGTGTAGAAGCTCAAACTCCCCATACAGAGGGCACTGTAAAATATCTTGAACCTTAGAAATTGCTCTCTTACAAAAAATGTGAGACAGATCGGGCAGTTTAACACACAATGATCTTACTGGCTACTTTAAGTATATGTAGCAATCTGTTCTTGTCACCTATTGAGAGATAGGAGAGAAACCAGTAAAAATAGAGAAAGTGATGAATTACTCTACCATGGAGCTGTAGAAGAGCGTCATGAGCTTACTACACACCCCAAACCAGTTGAGCTTCCGGAGGAAGTGCAGTCATTGCTGGGCTTTTTTACAAAGTGTCACTGTGTTGTAATTGAATGTCACCTTATTGTCAATTATAGTACCCAGACATTTGTAACACTGAACTTGTTCAATGATCTGACCCTTAAGGACCCTTCTGAATGGGCATGTAGGGCTTTCTTCTAAACTTTACACAGATATCTTTAGATATCTTTAAAAAAAACTGTTATCACACCACTGAACAAAGTCATCAACCCCTGGGCCATGAGCATAATCACTCCACTGTAACAGGCTCACTATGACGTATGAGTCATCTGCGAACTTCAGAATGTGTCTACCAGGATGGGAACTTCTGCAGTCGTCAGTGTACAGTAGAAAATAGGTGACAGGAAACAACCCTGCAGCGATCCAGTGGAGGAGCACAACATATCAGACACACTAGGATCTGCCCCAGTGCTTAGATTTGTAATGTTTAATCATTTATTTAATTATTTGCATGTTGTTACCAGAGGTTGTATTTACGAACTATACAACATAGTTCAATTCAATGGTTTGGCAAGCAGCAGCTCACTTATTAAAATCGTCTGAGTAAACTGGTTTGGAAACATGGAGTAGAACTATTTAATCACTATGATTAAAATAAGTCCTTGAACCGATTCCTTGAAGTGATTCATCAAAGCAATTGGTGCACTGATGTTCACGTGCATTTATCGGTAATGTTTTCTTAAGTGTCAAGAAATCTACAGCAATGCCATGATACAATGTGCACACAATGCAACACAATGGCATCTGGTGATCTAACAATATGGCCAGTGCTGTGTTAATGAAACTGCCAAGTCCATCCATCAAATCAGACAGCAGGTTTCTGCCGTGCCAAGAAATGTTACCGAGGAGATACCATAGACAACAGTGATCTTTTGAAATCAGCACATACAGTATCACATCGAACAGTACTGGGGATGTAGATCTACACACAATGATCCTTACATTGACAAGCTCTCCTTCCTTGACTTTGCCTTTGCAAACTGGGTTATCAAGTCCTGAAAAAACAACTCCCTCAGCAGCTCTGACTCAGCGGGCATCAAAGAGAGTGCCAAAAGCAGTTTCTTACTCTTGGATGTTCTTGGTTAATATTTTATTTGTTTGATTTGAAAATGACCTCTCTTCCTCACATTTTGATACAGGTAAACAGACTAGTAATTGAAGCACTTCCATCATGTGATTTTGAATTTCTCTTCACTTTGTTGTGCATTTTCAGAAAAGGTGCAGAGTCCCTGTGGCTCCACCGTTCCTGCATACACACCCAGGTCACACTGATAAAAATGGGGAAAATCAAGTAGGTGAATGGACAAGACTGTATATTTGGAAATGTTTCTCAAAATGTGACCAAGAGAAATGGCAGCATCACAACATGGTTATTCTTCTATTCATGTAATTTTGTCAGCAAGTTGCTAACAGCAAGGAAAAGACCAACTGACTAATCGTTCTTTAATCCCGAAGGACATCTGATTCTGAATATGTAATTTTGGTGGTAAAGCGGATGTGCAGTTACAAAATTAACTGTTCCTCACTAATTAAATTCAAGTGCATATTGAATGTTTAGGGGTAGGCATAATTAAAGGGGGAAAATCGACTTAAAGTCATGCAAGTTAAATAAGTGCAATTAAACCAAGAAATTAATGTATTGATCTGAATGCTCATTTGTTTTAAGACTATCCTTACATGAGCATAACAGTCTGCCTACAGTGTGCTTCAATTTCCATAAGTCCCTGTACCTCTTAACATTATAATCTATGAACTTTCATAAACTCCTAATATTTCTTCAAATGCATAGGGAGTGATGCAGTATGTTTTCCAGTGATTTACAGTATCAGCAACTGTTTGTCTGTTGCTATTTGATGATAAAGATGCTCATGGTAAGCATGAAAAACAGTCTTACCATAGCCCTAAAGCTTCATTGCACATTCAGAAAGTACAGACTCGACTGCAAAACAATGTTTCACTGTTCTAATGTTTTTGTTACATTCCCTGTCTTTCCTTTTATGCAAAGTTGAGATTCTTCTTATTCCTTCAACCCATGTGATTGCCTCGTCACGGCTGACTCATTCAATTATCTGACTCACCAAGCCACTCAATCTCCAACTGTGCTCAGGGCTGCATGTGGGCCAATTTCTACACACTCTAAATATATCTATACCGATATATCTATGTCTATATTTCTATATCTCTCTATATCTACTGTATATATACAGTATAAAGATATATACTGTATATAGTCCAACCTCTTTCTGTGTTGATTTGCGTAAACAAGACATCTGTCTCTGTTGCCAAAAATAGAGCAATATGATGGTTCACATGGCCACTACTCCCTGCTGTATCAAGACACACATGCATGCATATTTAAATACACAGGCTCATGTACAAAGACACAAGGACAAGCAACCTGTGATACCATTTTTAGAATAACATCAAGCTGTCTTGCCTGTTGGCAACTCTCAGTGTCGAACTGGAGGTGAAGGAGGTGAGCCGTTTTGTTGAATCATTATCATGGCTATGCCATTCACTAAGTGCGGTCATGACCATGGGGACATACGGATGTTTAAAAATGTCTTGAAATTAAACCAATGTCAAGTCTTAATGTGACAGCATCAAGTTGATTTTTCTAAAGCTTTTACTTTTCAGCCATCATTAATATGATGATCAAATATGATGATCAAATGAAGAGTACTGGATGTTAGACTGGCTTCTAATCTGTCTCAGCACAATAGAGCGGAACTGAGTTGTAGCCCTGTTGCTCAAGTCAGCAGCAATGTGTGAAAAGGATAGCCGCTTTTTTAGTTTCCTTCATTTGTTACATATTGTTCTTTTTATTGTCATGGACGAACTGTTTCCTGGCTGATAAATTACAACAATGCTAATAAATCCAGTGTGTGGATGTTAACTTGAATGTATTGACTGACCATAGGAAGACTAAATATTTGAAGACATAGAATGGCTAATGTTGTGCTTAGCTGTTAAATTCTGTTTTATGCATCTTAACCGTCATGTATAGTACATTCCTTTAGATTCACACAAGGGGTCTAAGCTTAAAACAAAGAGCCAACTCATCACTCTTTTCACAAGTTTTACCAGGTGCATAAAAGCATACTCATGCTATGTTACAAAGGCTTAATGAATAAATAAGTCACAGACAGTGATTGTGCTTTTCTACACGTTTCACTTTCAAGAGTTTTCTCTTGTTTTATTATTTCTCACCCTTTACTGCTGCCCTCATAAGAATGATATACGATTAAGGGATTGGCCCGATGAAACACGAGATTGTCTGCCACTGTCTGTAATTAACATGAGCAGGTACGCACAGAGAGCCCACAGATCTGACAGTATTGCCCTTGAATGGGCTGAGAGGGCCCAGGGACACCATTACCCTAACTGATGAGGGCTATTTCTCATTCCTGGCCAGTCACTTCACAGCCATTAGTGTGTGCATTATCGACCTGTAGAGAGGTCTTTGTGCTCACGGGGAAACACCTGCAGGTCAAATCAACCCACCTCCACAGTCCTCTCTAACCCTCATCAGCAGGCATGAGATCAGTGAGAGAGAATAAGAGTTTTGTTTCCGGTGTGGGAGATGGAGCCACAAAAGAGAGAGCGAGATAGTGAATGTGTGCGATATAACATATAGAGTGTGGGTGGGAATAGATGTACAATATGCATTCAAGTGCGTGGCACGAGTAAAAGGGGAGAGAGGCAAGAGCAAGGACAATGGAGGTAGTAACACAGCTTGACCTCTGCTTTTTCATGGAGGATTTTTTCTTATTACTAAGAGTTATAGTAGGCTGCATCATTTTAAAGAACTAAATGAGGCATTTAAAATGAGCAGGCTATAGCCAGATATTTTTTGTTTTTCTTGCACAATCAATTCAATTATCAACTTAAATGATAAAGCTGGTGATATTTTTACTTTTTTCTTTTTACTATCAACAAATCCCATGAAAAGTCCAAAACCATCTGTGCATAAGTCCATCTCTTAATACTTTCCCACTTCCCTACCCTGCCTGTTGCTTTCAGCCTCAAGCCCATTTGTTTGAATCTTTAAAAAGGAGTCACAAATATATACTTTTATTTAAATAAAGGCTAAATAATTTCCTAAAACAACTGTTGCTTTTAGCAAACTATGCACACAGGAACAAATAATGTATTTGTTGGGGACTATTTTCAGCCCTGAATTTGGTGCTCTAGTGAGTTTTCATGGCAGCAAGAGGGTGTATGTGGGATTGATTCAAAATGAACTATAATGCACACGTTTATGGTAATAAATTAAGAAACATGTCAGACAGTATAACAATGTGGCTCACTAATGTGTTTTTAATAGTTTTTGGACATGGATGGCACAGAGGAATAAGCTATATCAGACTTTGGCTCCACAGGCAATTATTGTTAGTGGCATCACTGTTGGTTTTGGTCTTTTAATGGGATTTGTTGACAAATGAAAAATATAGAATATCACCAGATTTATTCTTCTAATAATTCTGGATTTTACACAAATGAATCTAGTCCAATTTTAGGTCCAATGTGATTACATACCATGGTAAGCATTAATCTGTTGAGTTTCAGCACCATTAATTTTATATTAATTTAATTCATTTTGTCTGTTATGTACCAAAGTCTTCAGGTTGTTTCTTTTTGTTCTTCTTTTTTTTTTCTCTGCACGCATCAGCTGAGACAAACTGTTGAGGCTGAGAGGGTGACTAGCTGTCATTTAACATAAGTTGCCCTCTGTACACACAGTCAACTAGCCTCCTCTGGTGTGGCCTCATCTCCTTCTCCACTGTCATTCCAACTGACAAGTGACCTAAAAACTCACCTTGGAACTGTTCACATCGCCCTGTTCAGACAAGTGCCACGGAGGCCACCCGACGCTCACATAATGCCTGACAAGAGACACTGTGCACAAGTTTCAACAGCCCCAAGCTGTTTGTCTCAACTACCCCTGGGAACCACTTCGATAGATTCAAGTTCTCTTCAGCTAAGTAGATTGGCATAGGGCTGCAGTTAATCTCATGACTGATGTATCTTCTCAGACACTGGTCAGAGCAGAATCAATGGCCTGCACGCAGATAAAATTATTCATCTGTTATTCAAATTGAGAAGCCTCAGACCTGCAAATGCGTTCTATTCTCTGCTTTACAGATGCATTAAATATATTTATAAACATGGAATGAATGTTAGGCTTTTCAGTAGCTGTTGTTAATCTGTGTGAGTGTGGTTTACCACCGAGACCATGCAAACGTTCACCTAACTTCAAAGCCAACTTCTCATTGCCATGTTAAGCTGCTAACTGCGCTGAAAGGAAAGAGCTAATGTAGCCGTGTGTGTGGTTTCCTCTGTGCAGGCATCCAAAGTAGAAAATTGTCCTTCAGTCAACCACCACTAAACCCTTATTCAGCTTTTATTCACCCACATCATGTTTATGTTCTAATACACATGAATTAATTTTAACTGTACACATTTCCACCTGTTCTTCTTTCTTGTTATACTTAGTACCAAAAGGAGCAAAGACATGTTTTAGCCCTTGTTACAAGCCTAGTGTCTAATCTCTGTGTGAGCAGATCAAAGCATTAATGCTAGACAGGTATGAGACCTGAATGAAATGCTAATGCTAATCCTATTAACATTCCAGGCATGCCGAGTGGCTTGCTAATGGCTGGCGCTATGGGTTGGATGGGAGTCATCTTATTTAGGGAGATTGAACTGAAGGCATTCATCAGAGCATTGATATCATCACACATTATATGAACAGCTGCATATATTTTTCATAGGGTTGACATTGTAGGGAGATGCAAGTGTGGCGCCACATAAATCAAATTGACATTACAATGGACCTGAAATGGATCAGGGTAAGACAAAGAGGATGCAAGAAGTAGCATGCATATTCCCTTGCACTCACACACACACACACACTTTTCTCTTTTCATAGCTAAATGCAAATGTTCCGCTTCTTCCGTGGTTCATTTATCCAGTATGTAATTAGTCTATTCTATTTCATAAATCAATGAAGAATCTTCCACTGGTCTTTGACAACCACAGATTCTTGTTTCACAGAAATAATAGTTTTATGACCTTGCAGTGGGGAAAAAAATAAATGATACATTTGTGTTACATGTTAGCAGGGTCAATATCAGAATAAATATTCAGTTTAATAATCAGAATTTTTCTGACTGTACTGTTTGATACTATTAAAGTAATGGAAGAATCTGAAAACCTTTTACCTAAGGCAGGCAAAGGCTACCACAGACATTTTAGTCACTGGCCCCCATGAAAACCTTTTCTAATTATGAGGAATATTTTCTAGACGTGATATGGTTTTATTGCTTTCATCTACTTTGTTTGATTTTCCTCTGGTTTTTACTGGATTGAACATCCTTTGTTGTAATTCACAATAGGTGTAAGACAATGTACAGTAAGTGTTAGCATGATAGCATGAAACAAAAGTTTCAAATATACAGTATAGAACATCTTAAGTGTTAAAAAAGAGGAGCTGTTAAAGCCATCAAATGAGGTTTATCCATAAATGGTGTGTCACCTGCACATTAACCACCTGTCTTGTTTATGGACCACAGGTTAAGTTATTCAGTTAATTATACATTGCAATTCATTCACACCCAGCTTTTCTTTAAAGATTCTGTATATGGTGGTTAATCCTCTGTCATTTCATCATAATTATGTATCAGCAGCACACATGCAAATCAATGCATTCATCAACTCTAATGCCAGCAGTGTACTGGGGGATGTATCAAATGTATTCCTTTCATAGGAACTTTGCCAGACCCCTAAAATAATCTTCTAAACCAACCAATCTCAATAGATTTCAAGTCAAGGACACTTGTTGTGGAAATTCTCTTCCAGGCCTGTGCTGTTGTACATTTCCAAGAACAATCTATATCATTCACTGTCTTCGGCCAGAGAGCAGGGATTTATATAAAGAACAGGCAGACAGGCAGAGCGAAAATAGATGGCGTTTTATTTCCTGCAGGGAGAGAGAGTGAGAGAGTGTAAGATGGAAAGAGTATGGAGTACAGTATGTCTTCTGTCTCCTATTCATTGGAAAACACTTTTGGTGCAGGGGTCATTATTTAGTCTTGTGATCTGGCCAGTGCTGCAGAAGCCTAATGAAAAGTGCCTTAAACCCCTTCCCCATGTGTCACTTTTTGTTAGACAATATGATGGATGGTCCATTTTACAGCCTATTTCATCTGCTGTACTGTTCTAAACTGTATTTTCAGGGTGCTTTTACTTGAAACATCCATTTTTGTGTGACATGGTTATTCATCAGGGAGGAGGCACAAATGCACCAAGGCTTTCAGTAAGTTGGCGATACAGGCATGAACCCCAAACCTATCTTCCTCACTCACTATCATTCTTATCTTATCCTCCTAAAACACTTAGAATATGCAGACACTTACTGCAGTATACTGTACTTGACTCCAGCAGAGGTAACCTTACATCCTCCATTCTTAACCTTTCTGATGGCACACCAGGGAGGCATAATGAAAGTGATAAACAACAAATATTCAGTCCTTGTCAAAAAAAAAAAAAACAGGGAGTGGAAAAATGATCAGCCATGTCATCTCTCTCCTGATTCAATCACAGCAGCCCAGACAGCCTTTCTTCCTGTTCATAAACTAGTCCTTCTCACGTTGTGACACTCTGAGGGGAGGGCTGGGTAATAAGCAGACCTAGAGGGGGGATGTGGATAGCTAGTCAGACAGTCAGTCCTCCAGGTCACACTAGCACAGAGAAGGAACATTAAAAACGAGCCCAGGAACCTCGAGGGGGGTTTATGTGGTTATAAGGTCTCATCTGTGTCCGGTTGTGAAAATTATGGCTGTAATTTCCATTCTGCCTGATAAATGGCATCTACAATTTTTACTTGGGTGATTGCCTTCCATAAATCTCCTCAGATTAAACAGTGTACTCTGTACTGATAGCACTTAAAAAGCAATCTCCTTCTCTAATGGCATCCTGTGTGCTGTAGTTCATAAGGTACAGTAGACTCAAAATAGTCAAATGGGTACTCACTCAACTCAAAGTATTTCATGCTGATGAACTTTTGTCTCGAAATCACACTTATGTGATATTCCGTCTCATCCAGACACATCCAGTGAAATTCAAGCCCAAGGTTCGCAGATGAGCTGCATTTGAGAAATCCTTTGTGCTATTAGGCTTCTATATGTGACTTGTCTCAAATGTGACTGCTCTGTGCCACACAGAAACACAGACATCCAAAGCCACCAGTGCACTCCCTGTACAGCTGTATACTGTACCAAACAGTGTCCTGCCCCAAGGGTAGGTCATGTCATCCAAGGCCACGGTTGACGCATTGCTCTGGGGTGTTCACACATCTGGACCCCCTCGCCCTGCCCCCTGCTGGTTCCCACAGGCTGACTGGCCCTTGCATAGGCCTTTGGACATCACTGTGTCGTAGCAGCTGGGAACTACACATGTTTTTCTCCTACCCTGTCAGCAAAAGGTCAGGGTCCCACAACACCAACTGACACCCACCCACTCGCACACATGAGGACATGAGGTACATGCACACATTTTTCAACCATTTCCTACTGTATGTAAAATGTTGTACTGTTATATTTATGTACAGTTAATAGCTGCAAATACTGTATATGCCGTAAACCCCTGTGTTTTCGGTACTAATTGTAACAGAGCCATGTCGACACAGCTTCCTTACAATCGTAGAAAAGGTTTCAGTCGTAGTCATCTGGACACTGTTTTCAGAATCAAGACGTTTCGGCTCCCATCCGGAAGTCATTCTCAATTGTGAAAAAATTGGACGGGAACTGGAAATTTAAACTACTCTGAGTTACATAAGCCCTGCCCTCAGGAAGGAATCTGCCTGAGTATCTGTAAATAGCTAGTTTCACCTGAAACTGACCTAATAGTTTCAAGATGGCCCAGTAATCAGGCCTATTGTTCTCTGGCTGCATCTACTTCATCACTGCTAAGTGCCTGATTAGCATGTGATAGGCGTGACCAAGGTGATAATACACTCTGATAGACTTTGGGCAGATTAAATCTCAGACCACCATTTCTGTTCAAAGAGGGGTTCTCTTTCTTCACAAAAATGGCTTCCTTGACGCCCCGTTCAAACCAACTCTTCTCTCTACTAAGAATCTTCACCTCGCTGTCTTCAAATGTGTGGTTTGTAGCTTTTAAATGCAAATGCACGGCGCTCTGTAATCCTGAGTTAGCGTGTCGTCTGTGCTGATAAAGTCTTTTGTGAAGTGGCTGTTTGGTTTCGCCTATGTACCGTTCTTTGCAGTTTTCCTCACTGCACTGAATGGAGTAGACAACATTGCTCTGTTTCTGTGTGGGTAACCTGTCCTTAGGGTGAACGAGTTTCTGTCTTAAAGTGTTGCCTGGTTTAAAGAAGACAGGAACATCGTGCTGTCTAAAGATCCTTTGTAGTTTTTCAGACAGTCCAGACACATAAGGAATGGAGACACCGTTCCTTCTTGGTTCAGTTACACTTTTGTCCTGTTTTTTGGCTCTTTTAACTTTGTTGATAGCCCAAGTAGGATAACCACAGGCTGAGAGTGCATTCTGGACATGCCTTTCCTCTTTCTTCTTACCCTCTGAGCCTGTGGGCACTTCTTTGGCTCTGTGCTGTAATGTCCGGATTACACCCAGCTTGTGCTGTAGTGGATGGTGTGAGTCAAAGAGCAGGTATTGATCCGTATGTGTTGGTTTCCTGTACACTTCTATCTGGAGCTTTCCGTCCTCTCCTCTGAGAGTAGAACAATCAAGAAAGGCCAAGCGGTTCTCTTTTGCATCCTCACGCGTGAACTTGATGTTGGGGTCCACCGTATTAATATGCTCTGAGAACGCTTCCAAGTCTTGTTTCTTGATTTTCACAAAGGTGTCATCCACGTAACGGTACCAATGACTTGGTGGTGTGCCCGGGAACGAGGATAATGCCTTCTTCTCAAACTGTTCCATGTACAGGTTGGCCACAATGGGAGAGACCGGAGAGCCCATAGCACAACCGTGAATCTGTCTGTAGAAGTGTCCCGGGATTTGAAGTAGGTTGTGTTGAGACAGATGTCTAATAGTTTACATATGTGTTCAGGTGTAAGCTTGGTCCTTTGCTGCAAGGTGGAGTCCTCCTGCAGTCTTCTCATCACCGCTGACACTGCTTCTGAGGTTGGGATGCAAGTGAACAAGGACACTACATCATAAGAAACCATAACGTCATCTGGGTCCAACTGGAGATGTTTCACTTTGTCCACAAATTTCTGTGTGTTTTCCACATGATGTACTGTGTTCCCCACCAACGGAGCCAAGATTGTAGTCAAATGTTTGGCTATGTTGTATGTGATGGAATCTGTGCTGCACACGATGGGTCTGAGTGGAACATTCTCTTTGTGAATTTTTGGGAAGGCCATAGATGCATGGAATGGCTTCCCCAGGGTATAGTCTGTAGTACAGAGGCCTGTCTATCACCTCCTCCTTCTCAAGCTTCTGTAGACAGTCTATAACCTTCTTCTTGTAGCCATTGGTTGGATCTCTTTTAAGTTTTTGATATGTGGTTGTGTCTTCAAGAAGGTTGTTGACCTTGGTTTCATAATCGGCTGTGTTCAGAATCACAGTGCAGCGACCCTTGTCTGCTGGTAGAATGTTTATGCTGTGATCCTTCTGCAGTGCTGAGAGTGCCCTCCTCTCTTCGGATGTAATGTTGGAAGGAGGTGGTTTGGCACTCTTTAATGTTGCAGTGACACGTAGCCTCAGGTCTGCAGCCTCTGCTTCAGTCATCTTGTTCTTCCTAATGGCTGTTTCGGTGGCTGTGATGTAGTCCACTGTAGGGATGTGGTTGGATGTAACTGAAAAGTTGAGCCCTTTGGAGAGCACATCTTTTTCTGCCTGTGTCAGGATGCGGTCTGATAAGTTTTTGATCCAATTGTTTCTGTTAATACATGTCTCACTTTGTTCAGTCCCTGATCTCCTGTTGTGCTGGTCCTTTCCTAGATTCTTCTTATTCAAAAGGATGTTAAATTTCTTAATTTGCCGCTCCTTGCTCTTCCTATGTTGTGCACCCTGTGCTACCTGTGTAAAGTCCATCACTCTCTTGAGGATTTCTTCTGGGACAATGCTTGATAACTTCTTCTGCAAAAATTCTATTCTGTTCTTCAAATTGTCTATTCTTAAGTTGTTTTCCTGATCCTTTCACTAAGCATCTGGGTCAGGTTTCTTCTCCAAATCTTCTCTGCTCTGTGTCCTTTTACTGGTGGTTTAATCTGTAGGCTCTTGGGAATAATCTTGCTCTGCCTGCATCTTAGATTAAAACGGAGATGGTTCCTGTGGTCTGCTAATTTCCTGGCTGTGTTTTCGAGTTCCCGAACCAGATCCACGGTTTTCTGCCCAAAATTGTAGTAGATGCAGCCAGAGAACAATAGGCCTGATTACTGGGCCATCTTGAAACTATTAGGTCAGTTTCAGGTGAAACTAGCTATTTACAGATACTCAGGCAGATTCCTTCCTGAGGGCAGGGCTTATGTAACTCAGAGTAGTTTAAATTTCCAGTTCCCGTCCAATTTTTTCACAATTGAGAATGACTTCCGGATGGGAGCCGAAACGTCTTGATTCTGAAAACAGTGTCCAGATGACTACGACTGAAACCTTTTCTACGATAGAACACTCCTGGACGAATGAGGGACTACACCGTCTTACTTCCTTACAATGTGTTCCCCTGATCTGTTGCGCACACAAACACACACACACACACACACACTCCATTGTATTCTTTTTCTCTCTCTCTGTTCCCAGTTGGTAGCTGGACACTAAAGCACCACAGGGGAGATGTTGACCCTGTTTGAGTAGAGTTACCCCTGCATCTGTCTGCAATACTACTATATCAGCAAAGGCTTGCCACAAGGTATATGTCCAGCAGAGCAATTGTGTATGCAGAACAGCCTTTTCAAAGACAGGCACTACATCACTACAGTTAACAGCCTCGCGGCAGTGAATGGGGAGAGGGATGACAACCCAGCATGTTAGCTATGCAAACTTGTTTCAGGGGTGTTGAAAATAAAGTGAAAGAACAAGAGCATTTATAGAAATTTAGGGCAAGCATTGAATGGGATGCTTTCTGTTGTTTATGATTTAAATGAATTGAACGGTACATGCTAACCAAATAATTATTGAATTAGTTGTAACTAAGATGTTGAAGATTTCTGAATGTGCTGCATGCCTGCTGTGTCTGACAGACATCTGGAGAGACATCATAACAGGTACCAAGAGCACTTATTGTAACAGGAGCTGGCAGATTTACAATGATGGATCATTTTAGAGCTAGTCTGGCCTGATACTCCAGAGGTATGAAGTGCATCAGTGGTTTAAAGGAAAGAAAGAAAAAATGAGAAATAATTATTTAATTCTTCAACAGTCTTTAGATATCAGTTTTCTCTTGGATAAGGTCATTCAATCATCTAGCACTATGTGTATTAAATGGCAGCTGGTAATAGTGAGAAGAAAAGCATAAGGAATGAAAAAATTGAAAATTGAATACAAATCTTTAAGTACTAAGTATTATACAGACCTATGAAAAATTTCCACCCACCTTTATCCAGCTTCACACACAAAGGTTAACTCAGGAAAGGGAGTCGATTTATATTTATATTTTTTATTTAATTATTGTCTTTAATTTAAGTGTGCACAGCAATCTGTTTCATACCATGCTGTATTTTTCAGGTCTGTAGTTACTTGATATTAAGTAATTACAATGTGAAGACTCAATAATAACCCACTGCACAAATAAATTTAATAATGCTTTTACAGATGTCAGTTTATTGTAAAACAGTACAATACATGGTGATGTAGCAAATGCAGAATAATTAACCCTTTATTTAAGAGGTTTTTGGAATGGTGGGGATAATATTAACAATACAGCACATTGTTTCCTCCACCGCAATGAATCATTCAGTCATACCACTGCCTATGTTTCAAAGGGTGCTTTGGAAATATACAAGGAGACATCAGGTCATAATACAATTTGCAGACAGCCTGCCTGTGAGCATAATGGAATCTTGTCACTCAGAGGGAGCAAAATTGGAATTAATTCAATTTGTCACAGTGACAATTCGGACTTTGATTAAAAAGGACTTGCAGACAATGGCTTTGGTGTTAATGTGTATTGTTTGAGTGTAAGTTAAAAAACAGACAAGCCTGCTTTATTGTCAGTGGGCCTGGGTTTATTGACTAAAATTCAGACTCTACAACATCCCTGCATGACTTTTCAGTAAACAACTATGGGCTCTAATACTGATGTCGCGCTGTGAGTTGAATGTTAGCGGAATACAAACTATTCAAAATGATCTACATTTGCTTTTAGTGTGTCTAAGAAACAAAGGCTCAACAAATAAAAGGAACAATTACAGATAATGAACTCACTCTAAATCGAAGCTGTTACACAGCAGCTTGAGTTCATTGCACTGAATGCAGAAGTTTGAAAATAGGCAGTGTACATATAATGCCGTTGTTCACCTCTAAAGCCAATATAGTGTAAGGCTCCTGCATTTCTTCTCTCCCCGCTGATCCCTCCTCCAAATCATCCAACTCCACTCCCTCCCTTTTGGTCTTGTGAATAACCTCCAATCATTTACAATAAGCCCTCCTCAGAGAGCTTAGTAACATGATGATGCTGTATTTCTAAAACAAGGTGGCATAAAACAATAGCACCATGTAAAAAATGGAGATGGAGGGCCCAAAACAGAGGCCCTGTTCAACCATACATCACAGTATAGATGCAGGACAGGGAAATATGCTGACATCAGGCCTCTATCTACCTTTCTTACCCTCCATGGACACTTCATAAAATGTTGGGTGTAAATTTAGAGGATGCGGCCGTAAACAATAGGCCACCGGGAAAAGTTTAGAGAGTTCAGCTCGAATAACAGTTTAGCCAGGAGAACCGGCTGATGATGAATAGGTTTGTTTGTCACCTTTCTTCCCTCTCTGGAGAACAATGATATGGATCACAGAGGGAGAGAGGGGATGGGGATACAGGGGGGAAAGAAAAACAGCATCCTAAATAGAACTATATTACAGCCAGCACAGAAAATAGCTGTTCTGTGAACCTTTAACAATCCCCCTAATGTGACATGTCACATTTTGTTTTTAAACATTCTCAGTGGGAGCTATTTTCCGGCTGTCACATCAAGACTAGAGTCCATATTTTAGCCAAAACCCCACACAGTCATCATTATTGAGTGGTTTGCTTACGTTACTGTTCAAATGACTGAGAAAGACGAAAATATGAAAAATATCCCGTACAGAGAACACATGAGCATGCACTCTTGTTCAGAAATACACACTCACACACAACCTTTGAGTTTATAATACCCTTACGAGCGCATACATGTAATAACGTACACAGATAATAAACAAGGTCCTTGGAGATGTGAAATGCATTGTTCATTCAGTTTAGACCATAGCATATCTTAACAAATAATGCATCACTGTTTCTGCAAAATTAATTTTTGTGTGGAATGTAAGAGCATTTGAGTAAGAGGGAGAGGGAGACAGTGAGAGAGAGACAGAAACCATGTCTGCAAGTGTGCTGTGTACCTCAGGGGAAATGTGGTGTTTTAGATAATAACAGGTCCCTTGTATTTGCTGATACCTGGCTCTGCATTATGCCATGAACAAAACATCATCACCATTCTCCGCCTGGCTGTTGTCATCTATCAGCAACACACACTCTGAATAGATAAACACAGTCACTGCAAGGCTGTAAAGCATACAAAAATCAGATGTGATGGTGATGATAATGGTGTACGTGTACGCACACCTATGGATGTCATGCAATTTCACTGATTCAGCCTGAAGATCGGACCTTTGTAAAATAACATCATTCTGTATTTTTCATTTTCTGTATTTTCTATTGGGAGCAGTGGTTTGTTATTAACATTGATGTGTTATGTGTAGCTCTTTTGTCCTGGTCAATAACCTGATTATAACCTGATCGTTATAACATAGTTCAAAGCAGCATTGTTTTAATGGATATTGTTAATGAACGGTTAAATAAAATATGTAAATTTTAATTGAAAATTACGCTACTTTAACAGCCACTTAGGCCAGATATCTTTAAAGAAAATGTTTCATCACTGTTATGGTCAAATCTGTCAAAGGTGTATAGTTTGAATGAAATGGATCACTGGCTGATAGTCTATGTAGTTTTTAAGGTTTATAAGAGGGTATACACTCACTTCAAGGTGCAATCTTCTCACGTAAATCTAAGAAGTGGAGTGGAAATAAACTTGGGATGCTTGTCCTCATGATAGATGAGGGTTCTGTCATGGAAAGGGCGTACTTCACTGTTGTTCCACTGACTGCTGTTTTGAGAAGCATATCTATTGGCAAAGAGCAAATGTGCCTTGTCCTTCAACAAACCCGAGAGTAGATTTGGAATGTGTTATGGAGACTGTGGTCTGAGTGCACACTTCACAAAAAAATCCAAGTTCCATGCTACATAACAACACAGGAAGGGCAGGCTTGCTTGCACACCCTGGCTCAAATCTGAGGGAAGCGGTTTGCACTGTCTTTCTGTGTTAAAATCAAGTGCATGCTCGGAGGAAGGATAGGCAATGGGATACAGAAGTCACAACCTTGCCCTTTGCGGTTTATGGACTGATCATGTGAAAGGCTTCTTCAGTAACTTAAAAAAAGAAGGACATATTGTGAGACACTTGGGAGATATGAACCTTGAAATCACAGTGCTCTGAAGACTCACTCTTTCACACTCTCTCTGACACACATCCAAACACAAAGCATTTTTTTGAATGGCTCAGAACTTTCTTGTACTTCAGGTAAGTTAGTGTAAGGATGAATCTATGGTTTAACAAAGGTCAAGGATGCACAGTGTGGAACATATTGAGCAAAATCTGTATTTTACTTTCTATTTCACTACCTCTGCACAGCTCATAGTTTCAGCATATTAATGTATTAGAGTTGTTAAAGGCATCTGAATTAGATGTCTGGGTATTTAAAGAGAAATGGTGGAATAGAAAATGACTCAGAGCCAAGGCAGGATTAAAAGGTGTGATTTTGCAACAGCAGCAAACCGTGAGACACTAAATACAATTTTGTCTCATAGTCCCATTAAAACATGCAGTTGCACACACACACACACTTTTTCAGTAATTTAGGTTTTGTATTAGAATATTGTGGTACAGGAGCAACTAAGTTATAAAGCAAAGTTTTCAATTTATTGGTCAACCTTTGCTCCAACCCTTGCCCATAGCGACATCCTTTGAGTTCTAAATAAAAGAAGGATCTTTTGGATACAAGCAGCTGAGATGAGGTTTCTGGTGTCACTACCCGATAGAGGAAGAAGTACAGTGACTCAGTGAGAGTAAGCTACTTGCAATGAAAGGACCAACTTGAGAAAGTTAAGTCACCTTTGTTTTAAGATGCCTTCTAGTCACTTCCTTGTGGAGGTCTTCCAGGCCATACCAAACGTAAGGTTAGAGAAAACTTTAACTCTCCCCCTCTCTGTTTAAATCTCTGTATTTAGGCTCTACGCTTGGATGACATTGGAAACAATTACTGGTATAGTGGTATCATGCATAGCTGAGGCTAACAGTCCTGCGATTGGAGATTTCTCAAAATGTCCAGTGCTTTCTGCTCTCAGACATCACCCCAAACCATCTGAGAAAATGCAGTTAAACCCCTTCACGTATCATGCTGCCTTCAAAGTATATTAGCATGGCAGGTCACTGAATGATCAGTGACCTGCCAGATAAAAATATGTAGAAACTAGTAAACTTGTTGTTGAAAGATATTGTAGCTTAAAAAATTACGTTACCATGGCCTGTGTGTTCTCCATTTTTGTCTGGCAAGCCACTGGCAGGAAGGTAGATCTTCAATTAACAGTATTTGCTCAACTAATATGCATTCATCAATAACATTGCTGGACCAATTAATAAGTCATACCAACTTGTGCCAAAACGGTAAACAATCCTTGAAAGTAATGTATGGTCAAATGATTAGAAATTATAGGTAACAAAATGCAGACTGACTTTTCACAATTCCTGTCATATTTAAACCTTAATTTGTGGATATTCACTTTTTACTTCACACAACAAATCAAAATGGACAGATACATTTTTTTTTCATGGCATGAGGCACCATGCCATAAAAAGACTCATTGTTCACAGTTGCATTCACAACATGATCTGTTTCTTTTGAATACAATATTTTCTTGAATCCAATTTTACTTAAATGTGAACCAAACTCTTTCATACTATACTGAGAGTGATGAGGAAAGAACAGAAAAACAGGAAATGAGACGCAAATGGTTTGGCATGCATTTTCTGAGCTTAACAAGCTTCCTTGAAACAACCTTCATGCAAAAGTTATGCTCACTCAACTTCAGTTATGGATGGCTGGTTGCTGACTTCCATAAAACACATTTGTATATTTGAACCTGGATATATTGTCATGTTCTCGGCTGGCAGTATTTATAGCTGGCTTTCTCTGCTGTCAGGGAAAGGTTGCTGAGATAGACAATGCGTTGGAGGGTTCAGACAAGCCTTACATAGGGACAGATAGACCCCTATTACAAAGCTCTAGTGAAGTACTGTACTGTATATGTGCAGTACACAAACACACACACTAACAGCCACAGTCTGTGGTATATCGACGGACTCTCTCAATTTATCCTTTATCGTAAATTTTTTAAGCAAGTATCCAAGTTCTCATTAAACTCTTTTAACTGTCTCCTCAATACAACATCCTCACAACCTCTTTCCAATAATGGCTGTGCTGGGATGTACATTACAGCTACAGTCTGCCTATCTGTTGTGTAAGGACTCTCTGAGGTATTGAAATGTGTGTCTGAGCCTTGTCCAGGGGCCACTGATGAAAATGCATGAGGGTGATTTTGCCCTTCACTCATCAAACTTAGTACATTAGACTGTGTGCTGAATCACAGGGGTGCTAACTCATGTGTTTATCAACTTTGGATTTAGTGCAACCACAGGAAGACAAAATTTGGCTTTGTCCTCACTGAAACCACCCATTCTGGAGAAGAGAGTCCCATGACAACTTTCATTTGGTTAGTATTGTTATGCAAATTATTTTAACCCTTAGAACTGCATACCTTCAAGGTTTTTTTTCTGTTTGCATTCATACACCGCCAATAGGAACGCTGAAGTGACGTAAGTTGTATTTCTCCCGTCGCATATATGATCAATCATTGTCCGTGTTTTCTTCCATTTATAAGACTCCCATTACGTACATTTTACACAGGTTTTTAAAAAGGGTGGTTGCCAGTGCTTCATTGGCTCGTGCTTGACCAATCACCGTACACTTACCTCACTCAGGGTTCCTCTTGTGCTGGGAGAGTACCTACTCTGATGTAGGAGCTAAAAAAAGTTGCTCAAAACAGCGTTCTAAGAACTACGATCGTTCCCAGTTCTTGCAGTGCAGACACAAAAGGGGGTCCTCCAGCTTTTCTTAGGACTATTAAAAAGTTTCTCCTGTCCGGTCCGAAAACGCCTATGATTTAACCTGGAGAACAGTGGAAGAAGTGAAGTAAAATACATTTTATTTGTATGTCAGCAGCAGACATCTTTTCCCCTTTTCTCCTTTTCTTTAAGATGGACAACATCATTCCAATATATCATACCATCACGATAATGATCTTCACTTAGCTCAAGTCCATTCGGGGAATTAAATGGTAAAAGGGGACAAAGATCAGTCTGTCCTTACGAGTGTGAAGCTGTCAAACCATAGTACTAAGCACTCTGATGTCTTTGAAGTGAGTTCAAAAGGCAAGGACTGTAATTCAAAGCTCTTTCCAGTTGACTCCTAATGAGTCCTAAAATTATGGCACCCCCTCTTATGTGAGTTTGACCTTTGGAGGCAAAAAATGTCTTTTCATTTTGTAGGTCCAATAGTGGTACCAGATGGGACAAACTGTTCTTCTCATTTAATCCAGTGGTTCTTACACATTTTGGAGTCTGGAATCATAACTTTTGTTGATTTTCTGAAAAAAAAAAATGGGCTCACGAAAGGCTGCACTTGCTGAATGTAAATATGTTTTTATTAAAACACTCAATAATTAAATTAAAAACCCACTTAATCAAAACTCCTTTCAGGTTTAAAATCATGTAAGTGTTATTAGTTGTAAGTGTATGTTTATACTAGGTTTTAATGATGTGAAGCTAATCTTTTGCTGCATCAGTTTCTGTAGACAAACTGCGAATAGAAACAATTCAATTTCATTTTAGACTAGATTAAACTGGTGTTTATTGTAGAAATGCACTGTACTAGAGTTGAAAAGCTTGTTATGTATGCAATCTCTTGGGGAAAAAGCAACAGCAGCACAAGAAAACAAAGTGATGGAGAGCTTTACAGAAATGTCAGTTGACTGAAATTAATTTCCCCAGCTGCAGGAATTGAATGTGCAGAATCACAAACACACTGATTATCATCAGCAATTTAAATTGTCATACTTAAACACAAGAATGATAAAGATAAGTGGCTAATACTTTCCAGAGCTTGAGGATATAATAAGGGTCTATAATGTGGTTTTTAAGGAATGCCCTATCATCACGCTCTTGATGCTGACACAAATGTAAACACGGCAAGACCTGCTCTGCTTTTTTAAAGTGGCTATAATCAATATTTTTATAATAACAATGGATCAAATTTCTATGTGTAATGTGAAAGAGGTCGCGCACAAACCCACAGAGAATTTTCACCCAACTCTGCAGTTCTCCTCAGCTTTACAAAGCTTTTTTTTTTTTAAATTAACTCATTGTTTTCCAGCCTGCAACTGCTGTGTTGGTTCAGTGGCACTGCTGTCATGCTGGTGATACTGAACTCTAAAAACACACTGTACGCTACCTGCCCAGCACCAAACAGCAGACAGACAAAGTTATTTACTAGCTGATGAACACAGGGGAGCATTTGGTAGCTGAAGAGCCAGATATTCCCCTCAGGAGTTGGTGGAGACCAGAAACAGAGCTAAAATATTTGACTTACATTTGTTAGGTGGCCAGCAACACAACTCGAAATGACTGATAATGTTGATCTGTATCTGCTGAATGTTTAAATTAGCAATTGTAAAGGTGATAATTTGTCATGAATTGTAAAAATTGTTTAATTATATCAAAACAAAGAAATGATGTTATTAGTTAAAAAGGAAAGTTATTAACTAGTAACAATAATAACTTTCCTTCTATACCCCCTACCCACTCACACAGAAAGGCATTCTTCCAGAGCAATTGTATGAAAAGAAGCTATAAAAATGCATTAATCTAATCAGTGTTGTGCTGTATATAACTAGAATAGACGAGAAGGGGCAAAGGGATTGCTGAAGACTGGGAAAACCCATTCAGAACATCACAACCACTTAATGAAGTCCTTGGCTGCTAAACAATTAATACGAGCCTACACTTTATTAAATATGCAATAAAGACTATTATGGCTAAGTGAGGAAATAACAGCCATTCTAGCAAGCATTAAAATGTCTAGCTCCATTTGAGGCTCATTTATGGAACCTTTCCCATTAAGGATACATTAATACTGCAGGCACAGTTGAAGGGCATTGGAAAGTACTCTTCTAAATATTAAAGATGGCTGTCACTGGAAAAATATGTTGTCAGCACGCTGAAGAATTAGGGCTATGTAAATTTCATCACATCCCTGCACTTAATGACAAAGCAGAGATCAAAATGTCATGAAGGACAAAAAAGCTCTCCATATCTGATTTAAACAAAGTCAGACACAAGATGATTATTTAATGACCGCCTGCGTTCCAAGAAACACACGGACACACACACACACACAGGACTAACCTCACACACTTTAGCTGGATTTGGCTTTTAACATCAATAACATCAAGGCAAGATCTTACGTGTGTAACCATACCTGCACACTTGTAAAATTATGCTTGATGTAAGTGTTAGAGAATACATCAGTAACACTTACAATATGTTATACAAACATGTGAGTACTAAGTTAAGTTACTAAGGAACTACTCACATTTTGTGTACCATATTGCAAAGTGTTACCAGCACACCCTGACTTTTTAGTAATTTCTTGAGCATACAGTCACTTGTTATTTAATGTAATTAATTAAATGCTGTAATTATGAAATTTCATGATAGACGTAGAAGTAGTTAGTATAATCAAAAGCTACAACCTCAATAATGAATCTTCAAAATGTTACTTTATCCACTCATTTACAGTCAACATGATCAAGCAGTACAGTCACTGATGCAGTGACATTCAAAACAAGTGAAAGCAAGTAGAGCGCTGGTTACAGGTTTGCCATGTGGGAGTGTAATGCATGAATAATGCAGTATTGTTTTCATTAGGTTACAGTCAGATCAGATTCAAAAAAAGATAAAAAGTAAAAAAAAATGTAACAATCCTCTTCCAAAACAAATTAATATGTTGCCATATGCAATGAAAAGTATGTGAGTGTTTCTATAATAAACCAACTGAACCAACATGCTGTGTTCACCCATCCTCCCACACTTCCTGCTTTAATTCTAAACATAAACATACTGTGGGTTGTTTTTAGCTGTTTCATAAGGTTGTTCTTGAGAGAACAGTGTAAGGTAAATGTTGAGTGGCATCAAAACGATTTTACACATATTGCATACCTTTAGAACAACAGTATGATGTGGTGCACACAGTTCCAGGATGTGAAGTGTGATATGTCTGTGAATGAATGGAAAACATTAATTTCTGTGGAATATATGGTGATAAATTCTTTGGAATAAAGCATATATTTAACAGGTAAGCTTTACTATCGGATGTCAGTATTGTGAATGTAAGATCAAAATGCTTGCTGCTCTCATGCTGCATCTTACTGTATATAATCAAGAAATGTCCATGCCTACATTTTCCTCTATATACTTTATACTTCATGAATAAAATTACAAATGTTGATTTTTTGGTTGTCCTATAAATTAAAAAGTTAAGTTCCAAGTTAGGTTCGTTTCTTGGATTGCTGTGGATGTAGACATCAAAAGGATGTGCACATCAAAAGTTTTTTTTTAATTTGTGGTTGCCAACTCTTTTCAAGTTCACCAATGCTCTTTTCCTTTGGTCTGACATTATCGTTAAAATGTAACATGGACAGTAATCATCATTATGAGAACTTCGTGTTCACCACAGCCCTACTTGTGGAAATATATCAGGGGACAGCCATAAGTAATGACTGCAAAGTGTAATTGAATTTGATCATATTCATCTTCATCACATTAGACTTTGCCCAGAGAAAGAGGAAATGTGGAGCCCGTCTTTCAATGTCCAACTGACATTTCCCAAAAAGAGGGGGTCCAGTTTCATCTTTCTGACATTTGACAAGCTTAAGACTATCAATGGAAATCCTTGGAATTATGGTGTTTAAAAAAGGGCATCACACTTGGAACTATGTTGTAACCTGAAAATCAACAGATGAAATTAATAATGGATAACAGTGATGCGATTTCACTGGTTTATATCAAAGGTCAAAACACTCAAAGCATTAGCTATGGTTTGTTGGGGTGTCTTCTTAGATTAGTGCATATGAGTCTTAGGTTAATTCCTTTGTAAAATGCAGCCCCAAAATCCTGAATTTGAATCCATGGTTTGACTTTTGTAGCTTGTCCTTATCTTAGTGCTACAAGAAAATAGGAAAGGTAAGGTAAGTTAAGAAATGCCTTAAATACAGTCTCGAAAAGCATTACCTTATAGGTTCTTACCCCCATGCAGGTACGAGAGCAACAATGATCTTTACATAGGTTATAAGACAAACCTGAAATGAGAAACCATTAGTTACAACTGCATCACTGGATTCCCCGAAAATGAGGCACAGCCAGCAAAGAAAGACCGACCCCAGTTTGTTTTACAGAAAAGTAGGGGAAACCTATGCAGCCTGTTGGACAGTATTTTACAAAGATTTTCATTATTATTGTTTTAAACAAAACTAGTCTCACATTGCAATTCAATAATCTTTATTGAGAACAAGCGCTAATATTCATACTCCAAAGTTTAATGCGTTTGATTTTTCCATCAAAACTACTGTAGATCTTTCTGTAGTGTTCACATTTACATGCAGCAGACTTTGGCTAAGTAACACATACCACAGGGAATGCAAACCTATCAAGATCCAAGAGATTTGATATGATACAGGGGTACAGACTAAGCATACACATATTAGATTATAGTGCAAAACATTAATAAGATTGTACAGCTTTCAAAGGCCTTATCCAATTTATAAACAACATGTCCTGCCAACACAGGCAGGTGCTTGAAATTATGTGAAAAAAAGGAAATTGTTAATAGACAGACTGTGCTCATCTGTAGCATATGTTACCAGCCAAATCGCATGTAAACTCAGCAAGTGTTATGGATGTAACCAAACAATATTATGGTGAAAGAAGATCATTAAACATGCCTAAACCTGAATCTGTTTTAAAGTGTACTAAAACCTGCTCACACTGGGAGAGGGAAGGGCAGTAGAAATGAGCCTCTAAGAGCCTGAAAATATCCGTGGTCAGGGAAGAACAAAGAAATTAGGTTAAACACTTAACGGCTGTAAGGCTATGTAAATTTTAGGTAATCAGCGGGAGATAAAGTGGATTATCAACTTGGTAGTATGCCCCTACCAGATCATAAAAAATATCATCAGACGCAATGTTAGCTCAGAATCCAAGAGGCTTCCATCAAAATTGAGTTTCCATCATTTCTGTATGTGCCAAAAACAGATAATTTTGTGTTAATAACTGAGAGTCTTCTGAAGGTCATCGAACTCTTGCTTCTTTGTTCTAACAAGGAAGATCCTCAAACAAGATAAACAAGAGAAGTCCCTCAAGAAAGGCCTTAAATTGAAGATAGTTCTCTCGTGTTTCCTTTGTGTACTGTAGATTGTCCATGCACATGCAAAGCTTTTCCAGGCGGCTGTGGGAATTCGAACTTTGGCTGCTCTTCTTGACAAAGGCACTGCAAGCCTCTGTGATGATGATGAGCTTAGAAAAAACACACAATTTTTCTCAGTGGCTTCGATCAAACGCTTGAATTCTGATAAGATGCTGGTGGTGGTTCATGCTTTCAACAGCAAAACTGCTGCCATGGTTTGTATGCCTTTTCACCTCAGTGGACTGACTTCTCTGAGGTTGAATTGACTCTATCAAATGTATGTTAATGTAATAAGACCTTATTCCGGAACTAGCTGCTTAATTCAAATAAGATGGTAAAATACGCATTGGCACCACACTCCTACTTTTACAGTAAGCAGCCATTCACCAGCTAACACTCAGAAAATATATTAAACCTAATGAGTGCAGCATCTACTTGTTCAAGAACAAAGTATAAGCAGGTCATGCTTATAGGGACAGTTCACCCCAAAATCAAAAATACACATTTTTCCTCTTACCTGTAGTGCTATTTATCCATCTAGATTGTTTTTGGTGTGAGTTGCAGAGTTTTGGAGATATCAGCTGTAGAGATGTCTGCCTTCTCTCGAATATAATGGAACTATATGGCACTTGGCTTGTGGTGCTCAAAGCGCCAAAAAAATACATCTGAAAAATGTTACTCTAGAAAATCCACCGACCTTAAAGGCTCAAAGCGCTTAGGGGGCTCTTTTGTGACGTCAGCCATCAGACTCCACAACGCCACAGCACCCAGTAACTCCTACCTCCACTGATTGAGACTCAAAACCATACACCACTCACAGTTAAACCACTCACCACCACAGATATTGCACATATATATGCAAACAGATACTGTATGAATGTATGTACTGTATGCATATTTTAGAAACACTGCATATATAAATACACACATCTTCTTATTGTGTGTATATATATAAAAAACCTTATTTCGTTTTATTTTATTTTTACTATATTCCCTTGTGCTGCTGAGTCAAACTGAATTTCCCCTATGGGGGATCAATAAAGGTACATCATATCTTATCTTATGCATATGCATGTATGAATATACATCACTTACACACACAATATACTGTACACCCACACATTTACATACATTCATATAAATAGCAAAGCAAATAATGTCTTCTCATCTCATATATTTACTTTCTCTTCACACATTAATTATTATTATAGAATAGTACTAGTTCTGCATTCTAGCACAATACACGTGAAGACGGTGTAGTCCCTCATTCGTCAGAATACTCGTGAACTTGATAGAAAAGTAGTTTATACAAAACATTTACTATTATACAGGTCAAGGTGATTTGTTGCTGCTGCATACAAACCACACAAACCACAGTTAAATGCAGGGCAGGTTCTCTCAAGTATTAATGAGGCTGATAAAATACCAAGTATTTGGTACAAACTCTTGTGTTTTGTAGAGTTATTTGACTAATTATATCTCAGATCACATGAAACTATAATAGTATTTTATTTATAAAGGAAAAAAGGCAGAATTCGTCAAGAAATATAACATCTCTACAGCATGTCAACTTGAAAAGATATATCCAATCTCTCTATTCCACCTGAAAAGCCAGCCAGTGTCACAACTACAACAAGGACAGATGAGGTAGGGAGAGGACTGCAATGCCAAATGATCAGCTTCTTTCTTCAGAGACAAGGGTTTGAGATCGAAAGAGAAATGGCATCCCTGAGAGGGATGCTAAATACCTGTCTCGCTAGGATGTGAAAACTGCTAGAGTTGCAAACTAAACGGTCCTGGTGGCTGCTGCATCTGTGCAACGAGCATGCAAGGTGGAGCATAAAAGGCAGACTAGATGGAATGTTTCTGTAATGACTGACAGTTAAAGATGTATTTAAGTGAATTTTATAAAAGAAAAATATTTCTGCCAACCACATTTTCTTCATCATCAAGTAAACATTTTTTTTTTTTTGTATTTTGTAGTAATGTTCTCCATATCCCTCATATAATACATGCAATTCTGCCTCAATGCTGTATGTTTTTCTTTTTTTTTAACATTTGGGGGGACATTTTATGCCTTTATTATAAAAGTGATAATGGAGAGATGACAGAAAACAAGGGAGAGAGAGAGATACACTAAAGTTCCCAGCTGGATCTGAACTGGGGATGTTGCTGTTCTGCCATATATACACCCAAAGTCCAGACAAACTGATCTTGACTGCCAAAACCATCTTCAAATACAGCCAATGTAATAGGCACATGATTAGCTGATAATGGCAAGTAAAACATAACAAATATGTAGGAGAAATTGTGTGTGTCTGAGCACACAACAACACAATTTTAGAAGCCTACAGAAACACATACACAAACAAATAGCAATTGCATGTAACTTTTACTTATACTACATGAGTATTTGGATTTATTGCAAATATTATCGCTCCCTGTTACAGCTTTCTCAGCAAAGGTGAAGCTAAAAGTTGTTGCAGGTTCAGAGTGTGCCCTAGGTTCGCTACAGCCCCAGCTGCTCTGCATCTCCTTGATTACTCCCCAGCTGCTGCTCATTGCTGAGTATTTAAGGCAGTGACTTCAGCAACCTCTTTCTAGTTTGTCAATTTGTCTTGTTGTCCTGACAAGGGAGTGATAGGTTGAAATTCAAACTTAGCTACAAGTTATTTTTGCTGTTTGTCTCTGTGTGATTTACCTCATCTCTTGTTCTCCTGGTTATGATATGATTTATGACCAGTCTCTTCTCAATCACCTACCAGTCTTTTCCTATGGCTTACCACCAGCCGGTGATCACTAGACTCAATTTTGCACTCTTCAGTTGTCTTCAGTCTTTCCCAGCAGTATGCCCACTCCTTGCTGCCTGCCGACCTTCTCTTATTTAGCTCCAGTTACTCATTTCCTCGAAAGTGACTCTGTGCCTGCAACTTAGACCAGTCTCTGAGTGGCCATTTCAAAGCTATAGGAAAACACAACAATGTTTCAACTAGAATTTCCTTTTTCCTTTCCCGGAAAATCTAGATTAGAACTTAAAACTTACTGAAGGGTGTGGATATTTTACATCACAAACAACTGCGTAATATACAATAAATCTTGCATAAACAGCACATGCTTGGGTGTTGTTTGTTTTTTGGTGATAATCTTAAAGGACCCCTTCCATGGACTATGTAATCCTCTTCCCTCTGGAGGGAGGCAGGTAGGCAATATATTCTTCAACAATAGCACAAACTACAGTGTCCAAAATAGAAATAAAGCTGAATCAACACCTCTAAACAGTTTAAACAAAAACTGAACATTACTGCTTTCATGAAGGTATGGTTTATTGCAGAGCTGCTGTATTCATTTTAGCAAGGTGTACCTAAATAAACTGTCTATTAATCATAACTGCGGTTTTTAAATGAAATAAGACATCAAGGCCAAATGTTAGTAACTTAAAGATATTAATGTTAATTGGCTTGGATGAAACCTTCCCCCAGAATGAAGGGGTCAAACATAAATAAAAAAGCTTAAAAATAGCCAGCCAGTGGTATTTTCTACATCAAACATTGAACCGTAATATCCTTATTTTCGCATTCCATGAGATTAACAATTTTGTGAAGTGTTGAAAAAAATTACAAGTCATGCAGTACTTTTTAAAAACCATAATACCTTGTTGTAAACTTTTGAATTTTTGCAAAACCGAGGTTGAGTATTTTTTTTTTCTCCCTTTATCTCAGCTTTCAACATGAGAAAATTAGTTGAAGTTACAAAATGAATTGATGCCTTTAGTTGAATCATTTGTGATTTGTTCAATAGTTTCTGTTCAGAGTGCTGTTAGAAACCAGTTTACCAACGTGGGGAACACACCATCACAACAGTTTCACCTTTGCAACTGTCACATAGCAGTGTAATCTGTCCAGAGGTGGAGAAAGTAATATGGCCACATATCTCAGGAGGTTTCAAAATACTGTTCCTCTGAAATCCCAGAATTGGACTGATTTCATGGCGCGTCACCCCAGATATGCCAATGGAGCGTGAAATTGAGTCACTCAATGTGAAAAACTAAGAAAAAAAATCTTTTCTCTTCACATTTCACTGCAGAGAAGAGCAGAGATTTTTTGCCAGTATGCTGGCATTGCTTTGGTCTTTAATTTCCAAGGCAACCAAGTGAAACAAACCTGTACATTCTAGACAAAAACAGCCATTTCACACTTAAGAAAGTGGATGACATTTTGCAGCTAATCAGTGAGTACATGGAGTGAGAAATGTCATTATTCATGAAGCATGGGGGAAAACGTATCACAGTTGATAGATAAATTTGATAAATGTAAGTAAGACTGCAGCAACAGGTGTGATCAAAACTGCATTATATCCACTTTGTACTTAATTTATCTTACCTGTATTTACCTGCTGTCACTAACTCCCCCTTGTGGACTGATCATAGTGCTGCTATTTGGAGCGCAGATCCCTCTAGTGCTACATTTAATATTCCTGTGGTAATTTTGTAGACACAGCCGACACAGCAATAATAATAACTTAATAAGGATCTGGGCCAGAACCCTGCCTCCACCCTCAACCTCAAATCTGAACCAGCACAGACTTTTTAAGATGGCTCTTCTCAACGTAAGATCCCTCTCTAACAAAATGTTTATTTTAAATGATTTATCTCTTCTACTGATTTAGATTTCATGTTCTTAACAGAATCCTGGTGATCACAGTCAGCTGGCTGAATTGTGCCCTCCAAATTATGACTGCTTTAGCCGCCCTAGGGTTTGTGGTCAAGGTGGAGGCCTTGTTACTGTCTATAGGAAGCATTTAAAGTGTAACCTCATAGCTTGCAATGATTTTTCCTCCTTTGAAGTGCTCATGTTTAAACTTGGTGGCCCCCTCCCGGTCATATTTGCTATTATTTATTGCCCCCCTAAACCAGCTGGCTCCTTCTTGTTGAAACTTTTTTTATCCAGTCTTGTTTTAAATTATGATAGAATTGTTTTTTGTGGTGATTTTAATATTCATGTTGATGACTCCTCTAATGCTCTTGCTGCTGATTTTTTTAAATATCACTAACTCTTAACTTACAACAACATGTCTGGCCAAACTCATTCCCGTGGCCACACCTTTAGACATAGTCTTTCATTTGGGCCTGAAAACATCATCTGTGGAAGTCAGGGACATAGATGTATCCGATCACCTATGCATTGTTTTTAACTGTGGATTAGAGGCTGCTAGTACTGTCTTATCCAGCTCTAAGTACACACACATCCTTAATGAGCATAGAGCCTCAAAATTCTGTACACTGTTCAGTTCTTCTGGCAATGTGTTTCCCAATTCCTCCAACACCAACGATTTGGTTGATTATTTTAACTACCTCTGTTCTTCAACCTTAGATCTCATAGCGCCTCTGAAAAATAGACCAAACCCAAAGACTAGAAAACAGCCATGGTTAAATAATAGTATTTGAAGCTGTAAAAGGAAATGCAGAGCAGAACACAGATGGAAGAAATCAGGTCTCCAGGTCCACTTTGTGGCCATGAAAGAGTTATTACTCCTTTATAATAGGATGATGAAGGATGTAAGAACATGTAATTTCTCTGCATTTATTTGTGCCCATCAGCACAACCCCAGATTCCTATTTAAGACTGTGGATCAGTTAATTAACCCACCCACTCCTTGTGCCCCTGCTGATTGTGATGCTGATTGTGAAAAGTTTCTTTTGCACTTTGCTGGTAAGGTGGAGTTAATAAGATCTGATATCCCCCCCAATCCTGCCTTTTTAGATGTGGATCACCCACTCGGGGATTCTTTGAGCAATCTTTCTGCTGTTACTCTGCCTGAACTTACAGACATCATGTCTCTTATAAGAGTCTCCTCCAGCCCTTTGGACAAAATCCCAACTAGGTTTTTATTAGAAGTTATGGATTGTATTGTGCCCCTTTTACAAATTATTTTTGAACAGCTTGCTGTCTACTGGTTGCATCCCTGATTTCTTTAAAACAGCTTGTATCCAGTCAGTCTTAAAAAAACCTGGGCTTGATCCCACCCTCCTGGATAACTATCGCCCAATCTCCAAATTGCCTTTTATTTAGAAGATTCTCAAAAAACTTGTATCTAAGCGGCTTTTTGTTGCTGTGGAAAACAATAATTCCTTTGAAAAGTCACCAATGACCTTTTAATGAATGCAGACGCAGGCATGTGTTCAATTCTTGTGCTGTTGGACTTAAGTGCTGCCTTTGACACAATTGATCATGGCATTCTTTTAGATAGACTGAGGCACTGGGTGGGCATATCTGGCACTGCACTATACTGGTTCTCATCTTATCTATCCAATAGGAAATTCTGTGTCAGCATTAATAACTTCATGTCATCCTTCTCCCATATTAAGTTGTGCCTCAAGGTTCAATTCTGGGACCAATACTGTTCTCCTTATACATGCTTCCCTTGGGTGATGTCATCCGAAGACATGGCATTTATTTTCATTGTTATGCGGATGAAACACAGTTGTTCTTCCCTGTCAAGCCCGCTGACCTTAGTACACTGAGTTCTCTGCAGGACTAAAAAATTGGATGTCAATAAATTTTCTTTAGCTCAACTCAAATAAAACTGAAATCCTTGTTATTGGGCCCCAACACATCACTAAACAAATACTGCCATCTACTGGTAACCTGTCACAACATATCAAGCCTGTTGCAAGAAATCTTGGTGTCCTGTTTGATAGCAATTTATGTTTTGAGCAACATATCACAAAGCTTGTCCAATCATGTTTTTATCACCTCAGAAATATTGCAAAAATACGATCTATTTTAAATCTTAGTGATGCAGAAACTGTTGTACATGCTTTCTTCTCACGCCTCAATTATTATAACAGCCTGTTCACTTGTCTTAATCAAAAAACTTTGACACGACTGCAGACAGTACAAAAATCAGCTGCTAGGCTGTTAACCAGGACCAGGAAGTACAACCACATCACACCTGTTTTAGGCTCTTTACATTGGCTCCCTGTTTGTTTTAGGATTGATTTTGTTGATTACTTTTAAGGGTCTTCATGGCCTGGCTCCAGACTATATTTTAGACCTTGTAATCACTTATGAAAACCTTCAGGTAGTTTGAGATCTTCGGGCACCTGAAGTTTGGTTAGAACTTGACATTGGTTACTTTTAGAAAATTCTGCCTGGCATTGCTTGTTCTAGACACAATTATAAGAACAAGTGACTCATTTGATTTTGAATATACAGTGTAATTTTTATTTCGTGTGTAGGAAATCTACATTGCTGCCTGCGTTCTGTATCATATGTAGTGAATACAAAGCAGCAGCAATTGAATTAACATTCTTGACCATTTTAACATGTAGTAAAAATTTGGCACAGTTTTACACTAAGCCGTTTCTCAATCAGTCAGGAGATAATGCGCAATTTAGTTTTGTGAGAGAATTAATCTGTAATCAGGTAGCAAGATCATTTCAACAACTGAGATGTTTTGGGAGGCCCTTCAGTCATATCATGATTATATTGAAGGGATATTCTATTCTAGACCTCACGCTAAGTTACTTGTTAGTAACCCAAATATAACACAGGAAAAGTATTGAATCTGGAGGTTCCATGCGCAGTTCGACCAGTGATTCCTCTTGTGGAGCTCCCAAGAGCTCCGGCTTCTTCAGGCATTGTTGGTCCCACGGTGTGACTTGGCTTGAATCGGTCTCTCAGGGAAGGCGGATCACATCTTGTGTACCCGCTTGGCTGGGTGTTTAGTAGTTGCAATTGCTTTCAGAGTTCTAACTCTGTCAGGTTAGATTGCTGGATGTCGGCCTTCGACACATTCTGTGTGGCTTGGGATTCAGGTGATTTCACCTAGACCTGCCTGGGGTCTGAAGAGAAGCGTGGACAGCAGAGCCAGAAGCGACACTTGTAGGAAAGGGCAGAGGGCAAGAGAGATAGCACGTAGGCCGCCTTCTGAGTGATTCCCAGAACTCGAAGGGTCTGTTAAGTATTGAAGAGTGGGAAGGGAGAAGGGAAGACTGAGACCAGCATAGAGAGTTTGGGCTTTCTCTGTTATTAGTAGTCTTCTGTCCAGGGTACGGCGATGTGATGTCATTGGTGTCAGAGTTTGAGGTTTTGTCCCGTTTCCTGTTTAATTTTGTAGTATTCTCCTCCCCTTGTGTGTCTTGTGGTTTTACTTCCTGTCTTTATTGCTTTCCCTCCAGTTTTGATTGTTGGCCCCTCCTTGATTGTTTGCACCTGTGTCCTTACCTTACCATACCTTAGTATATTTAGTCCAGGTCTTTTCCTTTGTTCATTGTCGGGTCATTGTTCCTGTCATGCATTTTTCGGTGTACTTTGTGTCGGTGTCCAGCATCCCGGCATTTCTTACCATGAGTTCTTTGTATTTGATTTCTTGTTCCTTGGACCTTGCCTGTACTATGGACTTGTGTACCTTTGCCTGCTCCCTGTCAGATTGGTTTGCTTTGTTTGGACTTCCCACATCCCCCAGTGTGTGCTTGCAGCTTATAATAAATATGTTTGCTACCTCCTTCACATATCGCTTCCTCGTCTTCTGCATTTGGGTCCTTAAACTGTGCATTATGTGCATATGACAATCGACACTTAACACTTAACTCCCACCCCAGATCTGTTTCTTCCTAAATAATCAATTGTTACAAATTTAATTATTTCATGTTACAACTCTCAATTGATGAAAGAGACACATTATTAAATGAATCATAGGAATGACAGGATATCATCCTTATGAGTAATAGACAGGAAACCCAGGAAAATTTCATAAATGACAATCATATTACATCTGCTATTATTAATATACACACATAGATATGTTCCTAGATAGATACCAGAAGCCTGGGAGTTTGGGGGTTCTGTGTAGTATCTTAGCTGTTCCTAGGACTGCACTCTTCTGGACAGAGACTTCAGATGTTGTACCTGGAATCTGTTGGAGCCACTTTCCTAGTTTGGGGGTCACAGCCCCCAGTGCTCTGATTACCACTGGCACCACTGTTGCCTTTACTCTCCACTTCTCTTCTAGCTCCTCTTTCAGCCCTTGGTATTTTTCAAGCTTCTCGTGTTCCTTCTTCTTAATGTTGCTGTCGCTTGGGATTGTTACATGTATCACCACTGCCTTGTTCTGCTTCTGTTTGTTGATCAACACGATGTCTGGTTGGTTAGCCATCACCAGTCAGTCTGGATCTGGAAGTCATTCTCACATACCTTAGGAGGTATGTTCCATTTTGACCTTGGGACTTCCAGCCCATACTCATGGCAGATGTTCCTGTACACTTTGCCAGACACTTGGTTATGGCGTTCCATGTATGCTGTTCCTGCCTGCATCTTACACCCTGATGTTATGTGCTGAACTGTCTCAGGGGTATCTTTGCACAGTCTGCACCTGGGGTACTGTCTGGTGTGGTAGACCCCAGCCTCTATTGATCTTGTACTGAGTGCCTGTTATTGTGCTGCCATGATTAGTGCTTCTGTGCTGTCCTTTAGTCCAGCCTTTTCAAGCCACTGTAATGTTCAACCCATCTGCAATGTTGCTTTCTAGTAGTTCAACTCCCTCAGTTCTGATCATTTTCCCTCTTTTTGATACCATCCAACCACACTTATCCAGCCTGAATGACATTCCAATGTCCTTGCTATAGATCCTGTTAGTGTGGATCAGTTAATCGATGTCTCACTTATTCCTGGCATACAGCTTGATGTCATCCATGTAGAGGAGGTGACTGATGGTTGCTCCACTTTGGAACCGGTATCCGTACTCTTTGTCATGATCTGGCTGAGCAGTGGAGATAGTGCATTACCTTGGTATATGCCACACTTGATGGTGACTTGAGCAATTGGCTCAAGTTGGCTTCTAGACTTGTTTTTCCACAGCATTCCAGTATCCATGGATGTGGCATTGAGTCGTAGGCTTTCTTGTAGTCAATCCAGGTGGTGCACAGGTTGGTCTGCCTTGTCTTGCAGTCTCGAGTGACTGCTCTATCGACCAGTAGCTGGTCCTTAGCTCCCCTCATTTTACTACCAATTCCCTTGTCCATGTATTGAGGCCTGTTAGCCTCTATGATTCTATGTTATGCAGAGGCAGGTCTTGCGGATGCCGTTTCTTTGTCAGTGTAGATATTGGGTTTCAAAGCATCCATATATCCCATAGCCTCTCCATATAACCCCTCGCACCGGGGTGGCTGGTATTGTATCACTGCGACAGTTCCATATTTCCTGCTCTAGTCCATGAATGTATTTTTCCAGTAGCCCATTTCTCATCAGGTAGCCGTGGTTCCCCAACACCTGACGTGGACCTTGTTGACCCAGGCGACGTCCGAGTCACTATGACTCTTATTTTTGTGGTTTCACTCATGCCTGAGGTAGGCAAGTAGCATTAGAACCTTGCCTAAGGATCCACCTGGATACTGCCATTATCAGGAATTGGATGGATGGACGGATGTCATGTCAGTGTTTATATCCATATTCTTCACAGGAATGTCTTTTGTTTGTCTCTGAGAGGCATGCAGAAGGGGCAAGAACCAACTCCCTGGCAGGTGTGTCCTATTTACATCTCCTTTCTGGATTAGTTCAGTTCCTGTATCAAAATCAGCATGTTGAAATAAACTTTGCATTCTTCCTATAACATTAATTAAACATGGCATATCAATTAATGTACATTTGACTCTGAATTGCAAAGTTGGTTTCTTTTGTTCCTTGTTCCCTTTATTAATGATGCCCAGATATCATTCCGAGGGGGATTAGTCAGGGTCATAAAATTGCTCACAGCCACGTAACTTTTATTGGGATCCTCTCTGAGTCCTGGCGGGGGTTGTTTTATGACCCAAAAGGAGAGTAAGACAGGATGTTTGGGGTTGGAGATATTGTCCTTTTTTAATATATCTACAACTACAACAACTCTGTCTGGAGTCTGCTCCTCCATAGATGAATTGTCATTTACACTTGTGGGTGGGCTTACAGCTGGCAATTAAGACCTCTGCCAACCAGCAACACTTACCTTAGACAAGTGCCTGCAGTTTGACAGATATAGTAAAGTATCAAGAAGCTGAGCTGAAATAGAAAAAATACACAATTTACTTATCTAGCCATTAAAAAAATCATAATTCAGCTTGCTTGCAACTTTTATAGCGGTTTTAATGATATACAAAGTAAATGTGAATAAAATTAGTTATTGTCTAATATGAGCTGGGTTAATTATATGTATGGTGATGTAAATTGTTTCTGAAATAAGTGGAGAAATAAATTAAAAGTTATTTGTATCTAATTTAAAACTGTTGTTGAGATGATAGAAAGCCATTTACACAGACTATTGAGGGGAGAAAAAAGCTGGCTCTAAGGACCATCTCATCTAACCATCCATTGTCCCCCAGCCCCAGAGAAAACAGATGATGTTGGTAATTTTTGAAGCTGATAAAAAATATGGCAAAAAGCAGAAGGACAAATACATTGGTGAACATATAAAGCAATGAAGCACTAATAATTTATCTGAGCGTGTTCTGGTACACTTTAAAGGAAAATGTGACAAAGTAAGATCTTTTATTTTTCAGCGCATGAGACGGTGACTTAATTAACAAAATAAACAAGGCAGCAAGTACAGATTAGGGAGAGAGTAAATGACTCAACAGAGACAAAAAGGCAGAAGAAAATAAAGAATGGTTTTTCTGGTGCAGTGGCAGTTTGAGGAGTGCATTGTCCTGGGTTGAACCCTGGCCCTGAAAAGTGAGATTAACTTGTTTTGCACAGCAGACTTTGGGCCTTTTCGAATGGGTACCATATTGCACTTAACAAACAACCCTATCGGCAGGCAAAATGATGATACTAGATGATTATGCCAAACCTTGGATTACATTCAACGACAACATTTTTGAAAGGTCAATGCCATGTTTTATTCGTAATATATCCATGCATGTGTTGAGGCTCACCACGTGTGGAGAACAAAGACAGAGGCCTAGTTGGAAAAGACAAAGCCTTGACTAAGAGGCCTGAATGGAAAACAAAGGCCAGACACTGAAATAGCACTAAATCTCCACCAGGCGTTAAGTCATACTTGTGTTCTAGATTAGAAGCTTGAATCCAAACATTGGATTCCTATGGGACGATCTGCTAAACACAGTGTAGGAAATCCTGGTGCCCGGCCATGATGTCATCAACTCCATAAAAGCAGAGCGCAGAGATCGTTCACTATCTTTCCATTGTAACTCTGGTTAGTACAGGAGACACACTCAATGTTGAACTTTTATTTTCCTAGGAAGGTCTTAACTCTCTGGACGAGTGACAGACAGACATTTTTTGTGTTTGCTGAAACACTTTTTGGATCCCAATTGTTATTGTTATTGTTAACAATCTGCCTGCAGAAGGAAGACATGGATTTACCACTTCTTCATGAAGAGAAAGACTGCCGCACACTCTACTGCCGCCGAAGGAACAGTTTCGCCATTGAACCCACTGACAGTGTGGACCCGGCCATGTCAGTATCCGAGTCTGAGACAACTCCATCAAGATAATCCAAAAGGACTGATGCGTAAAATCGCTATCAAGAGGCACCCCAAGTCAGAGGCTTGTGTCTGGTCAGAGATAGATTTTATAACTTTGTTATGAATTGTTTTCATTATTGTGGAAAGTAACGGACCAACATGTCCGGTTTGCGCTGTGTTTTCGTGCTTAGCACGTTCCACAGTGTATCAGTACCACACTGTTGGACCGTTTAACTGTGTTAGTTTTGTAGCCACTATGGAGGCTAATAACTTTATCAGACCAAAGTCCAGTAACAGAGCTGCTGAATGAACATTTGCTGCCAGGTTCCTGTGTGATAAAGGGACAGCTATTGTGCTTTGCCACGGCATTTGACATTTCTTGTGCCGTACTCTGTGTGTTTTCCTTTCTCTTTCCTCTCAACTAACCCACACACCTTTACACACACACCTCAAACAACCCAGATAGCGTGGTAGCCAACTAGCTCCACGCCATCTTGAGGACAAATAGAGCGTCCTCCATTTTGAGTTTCGCGGGTGTGCCTGCCATTTTGGATCTGTGCATGTATGACACACTCACACACACCCTATATGTTTGCTGATTGTTGTATGCTAATTGTGTTTAGAATAGACGATAGTAGTTGTAGGCTGAAGCTATTGATTATAAATCAGTGCTAAGGTTAAATAAACTCTACTGTACCTTTTTTTTTTTTTTAAAGAGCAGTTGCCTGTGGTTATTCTGTGTATTTGTTGTAAGAATAGCTGATTGTGATGGTCAGTGCTCCGATTAACCCTTCACTGTCCACTATTATTAATCTAAGATAGTACTTTAAATATCAGCATTTTTAAGTGGACAGCCACCTTTGAGACTGTTTTTCACATATGGTTATTGGTCCCTGATTCCAGGGTGGTGCCCTGTAATTACTAATCCATATTAATAATTTTGATAAGATTCATAATTGTATTAATATTTATTAATATATTTGATATTTCTGCTAATAACCAAACCTGCCCTACCTGTATCCACATCCTGTAACACATGGCAACCACATGGGTAATACTGTGGTTATGGCAAATAAAATAGGGTTAAGGTTAACACTTGAATGAGGTTATAGATAAAGGTTTTTATAGTTTTAGTTTAGTTTTTAAAAAAACATGCTTTCTACCAATATGAACATGAAACTGAGCTGAAATGGGTAGGTCCCACATGCCCAAGCATTTTGCTGGGTTTACCTCAGCTGCAGTACACTCCCTCATACAACTGTAGCATAATGGTGTCCGTTGTAACCCCCACAAACCACTGTTTATAACAAGTACAGTTGTACAAGATGTAGATTGCAACATTTGTGTGAGGGTGGGATGTAGTGTAAACCACAGATTTTCTACAATCCTAGTGCAGGACAGTATCAATGCAATTTCTCAATTTATCATCCAGACTGCGATGATCAATCATGTCAAGGGCTACACTTAGGTCAAGCAGCAATGATGCAGAGAGCTCAAAACAATCTGCAGTCAGTAGGCTCAACCTTGACATGGCCATTTCTGTTCCGTCACTATCTTTTAAGAAACTAACAGTTCCTTCCCCCTCCCCCAATCTTCTCCTTTCATCTTCTAATACTTTTTGGAGATGATGCATTTATTATAATATTAGAAATTTTAGCATTAGTTCTGAAAGAGGCCCAGACTGAACAATTTGTTAATGTTGTGATGTTTTTAATAATTTCTAAGCAAACGTTTGAAGAGGCTGTCATCATGAGAGAAAGTTACTCTGCATGGTATTCCAAAGGCAAGGATCTACAGCCTCAACAGCCACTTTTGTCAGAGTAATTGAGTATCTACAACAGACTATAGGAAAGTCTTATAGCAAAGAGTAGAACATGTGTGCAATATCTGAGGGTGTAATCTAATACTTTCAACAACAATGGTAAAACCCTTGCAAGAACTGCTGTAGAAATAGTGTCTGCATGCTGATCAGCAGTACCTAATTAACAAACCTAGAATTGCACTGCTTAGCAGTAATACAGTATAGTCTAAATCTCTGGCATATTAGGTTTTCTTTGGTTTCCCATTAATATATTTTATCTAGCAATAATGGACAAAATGTTTACTGAAATTGCCTTGTTCTCTCATCATTCCTTCCTTGATTGTGAGTAAGTCATATCTGCAATTGACTTACAAATGGGGGGGTGGAGAGGTGGGCACTTGAACATTTCACAGCTGGTCATAATTAAAAATATATGGCTGCTTTACTGTTGTGTTACTGACAAATCTTTTATTTCACTGAAAACGCTAACTTATGTTCAGTTGTTGACCTGTCAATCAATTTGGAAGTGCTAGCAGGTTCTACGTCCTTTACTTTGAATTCTGATGGTGTTTCTGTCCATTTTTTTTTTTTTTTTTTTACATTTGGATCACAGATTGTGCCTTGAAGACTCGATGTAAAATGCTGCAGCACAAACTCTGGAGAAGGACAATAGGGTGTTATTTGGTTCCTTTCAGCAGCATCAAGTCGTCTTCATCAGAAAGTACATTCATGGCTGCTGCCATCTCTCATCTTACAAAGCATGGCAGTCTGCACAATACAATTCATGTGCAGTACCTACTAGCTTGGCACATAGAGAAGAGCCAATGAGGATTAACTGTGGTGACCAAACTGGAGCAGTATGGCAGTACTTGATCAGTGTGCCATCGGATAAAAGTGATCCTTAACTTTCATTTTACCAGCTGAAGAAGAGTGCATGAGGAGCACCATTGCTGCGGTCCTTTTACTGATAGACTAAGCACATACAAGCAGATTTTATTCTGAGTAGACTGATGTAAGTGCACTTGTACACTTATAGCTCTGAATCACAGGATGAAACGTAAAAATGAATTCTGGATAAGGTTAGACAAACTAAAACAAAGTATCATTAAGTCATAGTGACAAGTAATCTAAAGTCTAGGTGTAGATAAACATTTAGATATGTGTTGGCCAGTGCATGGTAATTGTTACGGACAGAACAACCGGAGACAACGTTGAAGAGACTGAGTGAGTTTATTTATACACAGAGGTAAAATGAGTGGATGAAAGGGGTTAATGATACCGTCCCTTATTTCGCTGATGGCAGAAGAGTTCTGGAGATGAACTGGAGCAACACACACAGGAGACTGGAGACACACTGGGGCTGGAGCGACACACTCGGGGAACTGGAGATCTCAGGAGTCGGGTTCGGGGTTCAGAGTAGCGGTAGTTTTGACGAAGCGTCGTGGGTGAGTCCGTAGAGTATGGGTGGCAGGAGTAGAAGCTCTGTCCTTCATACTAACGAGACCGGACATTGACTGAGGAGTTGTAATTTATAGAGGAGTAGAGTGGCTGACGACGTTCAGGTGTGTGATAGGTGACAGGTGCTGGGAATCAATATACAGGTGAGGGAGTGCAGAGTGAAGGGGAGTGGCTGGAGAGAACATGACAGACTGTGACAGTAATAACCTTTCACACAGCCTCAACTTTATTCTTGGCAATATGTTCTCCGCCTGTTTTCGTGATTTCTAGAGGTTGCCATCAGTGTCTAGTCAACATCAAAATGTTTGGGTGCTAGGATATAGTCAAAATGCCAAAATAACAAATTTATTTATTTATTTTGCCTCCTCACCATCCATGTCATTGCCTGTGAGCAACAAAGGTCCTTAACATCGTAGGAGTGTGGCAACACCAAATTATGTCTGCCACTGAAACCTCTCTGTAACACATCCTATCTCTCTGCTCACCATGGTGACCCTTGAAAAAGATACACACAGATGGTCACACAGACAACTTGGCACCTTCTGGCTGAGAAGGAAAAAATAAAAATGGAAAAATAGGAACATTTCATTACTGTGTCATTTGGCAAAGGGATGATGATTAAAAAGATAAATGTCCCTGTGACTAGTTTGTTTTATGGGGCATGGATAGTTTAGTTCAGGGGTGTTGATTATTGGCAAAACAACATACACATTTCTGTATTAGTTGCTAGGACTAAGATGATTACCTATGACTCATTAAACAATGGCAAACATGGTTCATTAATAAATGTAATTCTTTTAATAAGCTCATGTATTGTTAAGTTCACTTGATAAGGGCAACAAACGTTACCCATAAGTCTGTTGGCTTAAATAGTTAATGCTACCGCTGTATGTTTGAGAGGCATTCCAAATTGTTCTGAAAATATCCCCTTACACAGCAAAGCAAATTACATTACCATGCTGTCAAGAACAAATATTGAATTTACACCACATGTCTACATGCTTCTGCACCTTAACATTCACATTTTGGTTTCTCTGACAGACAGATGGTATAAATGGATCATTTAGGCTTACGTAAGTGGAGAGATGAAAGCACTTGACCATGAAACGTCATCTTTTGCCAATGTATTAATTTGACTTTAAACATTATACACAGTCACTGTCACTGTTTCACAATAACTATACTGTATAGAAGTTAAGATCCAGTGACAAGGTTGAACATAATGAGCTACGCCTTCTGAATTTATTATAGCTGACATGAGTTTCTGATCTGGTTGGACACAGTTTGGTGACCTCCACTTTTTCAACAGGACCGTTTTGCCTCAGACATTCACGAATAATTGGACATGTTTGTGGTTGAGACTTCTTTTAACCCCTGTGAGAACAAATTAATTATGCATTGATTACTGGAATTTGTGGTAATGAAGTGATTTCTCTGCATCCCTTTTTAAAAGAGGGTATTGATTTTCTTAAAATTGAATGAGAGCCCTGTTTAAGTTATGATGGCATCTTCTTGTATGGTGTGTTTATTGATTTACGTAGCTTGCAGTTGAGCAGCTATTCAAATGACGTATTTGTTAGGAACAATGGAGGACTAAATGAAGGCAACAGAGAATAAAGAAAGTAGTGTTCCATCACCACTGTCTCTTGGGAGAAGGCGTGAAATCTATTGGACTGGACTTTTCGACATCTTATCAAAGGTTCTTCATCAGTTCTACTGGCTGGAAGAAAGTCCTAGGCATTTAATGAAGTAAACAACTGATTCACATGCCTGTTTCTAAGTTTGTCCATGCATAATTGAAAGATGCTTGTTAAAACAGGCCTGACAATAACAATTCAGGTTATTGTGATTCTTGTGTACTTCCTTGTCCCCTTGTGGAAAAATGTTGTAGCTCAGCCCTAATTACAAAAAGCCATGAAAATACATTGTGGTGATGTGAACAGGGGTTAAAGTTGGCCACCTGGCATTCCTTCCAGCTGATGACATGGAGATACTCACTCAACAAATCACCAAGTAATATCACCCAACGGCCCCACACACAACACACATCCTTTTTCCTTTCTCATCCCCTCCTGTTGGTGGGTTCATGCTTGCAGATGTTGTTCTCGCGGTTGCAGTACTTCTTGTCAGAATGTAGCTAGCTACAGAAGGTTGAGCGAGCACTGACGTTCATTTCTTTGGTTGGGCCTCCTTTGGACCAGTGGGGTCCAGAAAAATATGTCAAGAAATGGGTGCTCAAAAGAAGGTCAGCTGATCACATAGCCTGTTCACAAAGAAAACAAGTCCACTGGAACTCACAGTACAAATCAATTTGGGAGTCATTTTGAGGTGAGTCATTTTACGCCGCTGCACTGCTACACCGGATCTTAAGGTTCCCCCACCTGCCAAATCCCACTTTGACCCCTGTGTATGAACTATGTATATGGTCAACAAGTAGTGTCAGCAGGTACCATTTCAAAGATAGATGACTTAAGTGTCTTAACCATGCCTTGATCAGTGTTTTAGTCAAAATAATTAGGTGCCAGTTCACCTAAATATGAAAAGAGGGTGAAAGGAATTTTCTTTGTGCTGCTATCATTCGGGGTGAGAAAGTGAGAAAAAATTATTTATTTATTTTTTTGCAATTTTGGTGAACTGACCCTTTCATCTGGTTTGAAAACTGTGACATGTATCTGATAAAGAACAACAGAAATCTAACAACACTGAATCATGTGAGACAGCCTTCCCAAAAATATGACTGATAAGTAGATGATTTACAGGACTGATACATTGATTTTTGATTGAGTTTTTAATATTCTGCTCCCCTTATTTTTTATGCTAGTGCATAACATGAATAGACATAGACATTAATTTGGAATGAAATATGTTTCCATAATAATAATTAATAATAAAATACTTCTTTTTGTTAGCTAGTCTTTGGATAAAAAAAAAAACACTTTTTACTCCTGCAGGGCAAATGATTGATTTCTACAAAGCCAAGGACAGCACATTTTTTATCATGCCTACATCTCGTTTATACCTTAATTACACCTTTCCTGTTGAGGAAAAATAAACATCAATGCATACACAATACTAAAGTACAAGCAAACCAATGCATGGCAACCCCATATTATCTCCAATGTGTCTACAAATTCATGCTGAGTGGCTCTAATCAGTGATTAGACTAGGTAAAAACCCCTGATTTTTTGAGAGCCTTATCAGATGAGGAGAGCTCTTATCTGCGTGACTCTATTGATCGCTCTGTGCTCTAACCAAAGTGTATATGAACTGGAACTCAGAAGCAGGAAGGACGTGCTTGTATCTACAGTGCCCATACCATGTGTCATCTGTGAAACACTGATGGTTATCAGTTTTCTATTTCATATGTTTATTATAGTCCTTCTTCTCTCTGCGCTGCCTAAAGGTAGGGAGATCCACTGACTTAAAATACCTTGAATATGTAAAAAGAGAAAGAAGAGTAAGAAATTCAGCAATATAAGTTTGTGCATGTGAGAATACTTTGCAGAATGACTCAACTTTTGTGACTTATATCGTCATGCTTAATAAAGAAAATGTCTGTCTCTTTCTGAATTGCAGATGACACATTCATTCTGTGAGTCTTAATCTTATAAGCGTATTACAGAGTATATGCCCGAAGCAATTATGCATGATGAGAAAAGGATGTCTATGTTGTGTCTTGTTACATTACGAATGTAATTCTTCACACAAACCATTTACATATGACCTTACTGTGACCTATGTATCTCTTTAGTGTTGCTATCCAAGATTTACTGTTCCCTCATGCCACGACACGTTGCTAAACTTTTTACATCTTTCACTTTACAGACAGAAGTTTAGAAAAGTCCATTTGCAGGTGTCAGAGGACAGGTGTTTGCTGGGATATATATTTACCATGCAAAGTAAAGCATTATGACTGAGTTTGTTAATGATAACTTTGCTGCTGGAGGCATATACAGAAGAAAAATACAGAATTATAATAGAAACTCTTGGGACTGACATTTCTGGCAATCACTCTCTGTATTCTGGAAATACAGTATATCACATACTTCCAGATGGGAGCAGAAACGTCTTGATTCTGAAAACAGTGTCCGGATGACTACGACTGAAACCTTTTTCTACGATAGAACACTCCTGGACGAATGAGGGACTACACCGTAGTATATCACATAGTACATCATGCATCCCCATAGGGAGCAGAGTGTATTTTCAAACTGAAGCGCTAACTCACAGTAAAATAAAAGTGTTTTTTTTCTGTCGGGGTAAATAACATTTTAAACTTTTATTGGGTCATTTTCATATGTGCAATATTTATGTACAGTACCTCAATAACCTTTTTCTCCAGTAGATACAGGAACTAGTTTTAATCATCAGTCACATCAACTTTGCCACCTATTAAAATCAATATGAATTTATTCAGATATGTGATTTTTTTTTCTATTCTTAAAATGAGCCCAGTTCACAAGAATTTGTCAAATGTGGTTGCATAGTAAATCCTTGTAACCTGTCAATCAATCAAGAAGTACACTTACACTTGAAGAGAGCATGATCCCAGTGTTCAAAGGCTTCTGCCCCTCTTCTCTTGCCTAAATATTGTCAAGATACCTGATATTGGCCGAGTGCTATCTTTCAGCTGCCACAGTCCAGCAGAGGTTCGATCAACCTCTTTAGAGATTCAGTGTGGATCAGCCCTGGTCACAGTTTTATAATACAGGCCAGGATAAGGGAGTTAAAATAATGAGCAGAAAAAGCAGATGGGGGTGGGAAGCAAACCTTTCCGCTCAATTTAAGAGAGACACTTGTGAGGGAAAACTTTAAGAAGGCAATTACAGCATGACATTTCTGAATTGTTTATCAGAGTGACTTGAGATTTTGAACGCAGCAGAGCAGATCAAAACAATTATTTCCTCAGTCATGCCACACTTGACATGACAATGCAGGAAGCCATAATCATTTCAGTCCTTAGCCACCATAATTATTAATAGTCCCTCTAAAACACACACTTAGGAGTACTCTGCCCCACAGGGGACAGGCATATGTAATTATTCTTCTTAATTAGTGGTCTGAAAGTGTATCTGATTAAGTTGTAAGATGGGTCTTTGACTAATTCAATTTGGACTGTAGTCTGCAGCAGTTTGAGCGCATCAGGCCATTGACTAAACATACTGTAATAATTCCTGCTGTGCACCAAAGGATATAACCTGTGCAATACAAACTAGGTGATCAGACTGAGGACCATGTTTGTCACACCACAGTTGGTCAGCTAGTTTTTTTAATTTTTATTTCAACATGTCCTTTTAAGCAGTTATTTCAATGTTAATTAAAGTGCTTTCTGATCTGATGCTCCTATGGACAGGACAACATAATTTGTCTGTGCCTCCAAAGCCATTGCAAATCACTGTTAACAAATACAGTAAATCTGTTTCATAATGTGACAACACGATGGGAAAGATCATGGTTTGGGTTAAAATTACTCCTTCGTTGAGGTTAGGAGACCTTTGTCATCAAGGTTACAATAATAAAAACATGGTTACGGGTTGCGGAACAATCGTGGTCATGGTTTAAGTAAACCAATGTTGGTGTAGTTGGAATTGGGAAACAAACAGCGGTCTCCCATGTTTTAAACCCATCCATCAACCCTGACCTCCTGCCTAAGTGGACTTTGTCGCTCTATAATAACATCACCTGATTTTCTCCTTTGCTCACATCATAATTACTATAGCAGCTAGAGGGCTTTGTCACTTGTTTTTTCTTGAGACGACAGTCTTGTCAGTACAAGTGGAAGCAGGAAACGAATGGTATCATCAACAAAATAGTTTGCCTTTATTGAGGCAAAAAGAGAAAAAAAAAACTTTTCACAATGAAAAGATAATTATAATGTAACATGCCTTTTTCCCAACCCATTCCCTTCTGAATGTGTCATTATCAGGGGGATTCTTCTCAGTATCACATACTTGACATTTGCCATTGTTGGACCATTTCACTAATCATGGGAACTACACTAAGCAAACCAAGTTTCAAATTGTGGTCACGAGAACAATAATGCTGTTGGATCATGAAGGCAGGGATACCCACATACAGCAAGGAGTAGGATTTGTCCATGTTATTTTGGTGGTTCTGTCCAATTCTGTCAAGTAAAGAGTTCCACTGCCTGGTCCAGGGGTGGTGATTGCATCAACAAAAACTGTCTGCCAAAATAGCAGAGCAAATTACTCAAAAAAAGCATTACTCAATAATTTCTACACAATTCTCTTAACTAGTATAGAATGATTTATTAATGTGAGTCCCCATAATAAACTGTTTCATCTTTCCTAATGCCACAAAGTATGATAGTGTAGCAGCATCACAGGTCACGCTATTTAGAGCTGTCCAACTGACATCTTTGCATGTCTTTGTTAAGGCACTGTGACCCCTAAATGGCAAGAACCACAAATACACTGAAGAAGCACAGATTGCAGCCTCATGTTGGTTTGTCTGTCGACCTGTTGTCTGGATCCATGTTCACAGGCAGCACAGCATGATAACACAACAGGACCCGGGAGATCCTCCTAGACCACAGACAGGAAACTGACACTAGTGGAAGTGGGGAGCAGGGTCAAGTAAGTGCAATGACTGCTACAGCATGTCAAGTAGGGTGTTAAATACACGAGGCAGTGAGGAGGAAGGTTCACCCCATGGAGAATCATAATTAAAGCACAGGCATAAGTAGGTAGAGTCACATGGCTGATCATTACTACAAAGCTGTGTATGCAAAAGGCAGATGCTAGAGCACAGGTTTTCCTCTAGTCTTCTCACTGTGGACACAAGTCCTAAAACCCACAGTCCTTATGAAATCATGCACATATGAAAAAGCTTAATGTCTACATCCTGCCAGCCCCCACAGTTTGCCATAGATTGAAATATACAGCCGTATAAATAAACCACAGAGGGCAGATTATGTTGAATTAGTGTGGGAGAGGATTACACATTGGGTCAGCATTTTGCAGTTGTTCTAGGAGACCTGCTGTCCAGTGTGAGACAAAAGTCAAATGGTGGAAAGCTAAACAGACCGATGCGGAGCCACTCTACTAATCTACTGACATCTACAGTATAGAGGAAGTGATCTCCACTCTGAGCATCATGAAACATACCAACAGCACCAGGTGCTCACAATGAGAAAAATCTGTTTCTTGCTTGAGTGATTTTATGTCACATTGACCAACATATCAACAAAAGAGGATGATAGGCTTTATTACAGAACCTATGTGTGCATCATAGGTAGAGCCATGAAAATTGCTTACTTTTTGGTTTGCACCATATGTCTTTGACCTGGTCTGAGCAGGTGGGAGAAGTGAGTATAAATCCTAATAATACCTTACAAAAAACTTTGCAATGCAATGCTTCAGACACCTCCTTCTGCCCCTTTGACGCAGTGACGATTACAAGTTTAGATGAGAATCGAACCTCCATGCTGCAAATTAAGATTCCACTTATAAAATGGAGCACCATACTATATGTCACACACTGCTGTTGTCCAGGTTTAATTGAAAATGTACCAAACTGTACATCAGATTAGCATATAGCTATATAGAATTAATTATGTGTACATGTATCGTGTGTGTGTGTTAGGGTGTTACGGAACAAGCCAAACCTCTTTGAGTCAAACTCACAACTTAAAGTTGCCAATACTTTAGTTGTTCAGGTGTGAAAAATGCAGCTTCATTCAAGCAGATACAATAGCTTAAGGGTCTTGCACTTGACAGGATATCAATATGCTCATGATATCCTCCTGTTCCTTATGGTCAACAGTGTTTATTTGATGAGTGAGACTCTCCGGTAATCAGCAGAAATCTCTGGCTTCTCTTATCATCCTCATATTTCCTAAAGCATTGTTGATTTTGGCTTACATAATCAGCAATAAAAGATAAGACATATTATGCATATTATTTGGATGCTGTTCAAACTTACAGGCCTTTTTTGTTGCTTTTATTTACCTTTGTGAATATCTGTGACCACTGGAGTGTCAGATCTTCTATTAACAATGAATAAACAAAAATGAAAAGAGACAATAAGGAAAGGCTCTTTCATGAAAGATGATATCAACAGAGGCAGGGTTCATGAGAGTGCTTGACTGTAATGGAGATAGACTGCAGATAGCTTCAGGGGGATGTGATTTTATTGAAGCCATTGTGATACTCCAATATCACCTCTTCTTAGATATGAATTATTGCACCTTCGAGAGAAGCTGAAACATTTAAAATCTAGATGACAGCTTTAGCAACCGAAAACAGTTGCTTATGTCCACAGGTTGTCTAAGTAGTCTTTGACCTTATTTAAATTCTCTCATTTTTGTGCTTATCTACCCCTAAAAAATGCTGGAACATGTGCCAGTGTCTTTGGGTGTGTGTTGGGTGTTTTCTCCCGTCATTGCTAATTAATTAGATAGCTGGCAAAGGGCCGGTCATGCTCATTTGCCCTGTGATCTTCCAGACGGACACCATTTAGAGCCAAACGCCCTTCTACCCTCTATTCATTTATGTGCTGAAATTCAACCATACCTCAGCTGCTCTACACAGTCACAGAGGTCAAAGGCTATGGGCTCAATGATAGGTTAAGCTCGCCATCTTTCAATGAGGCTTGTCCAGATAGGACAGGCAGAAAGGAGAATGTGGAGTGAATGCTGGAATAGACCATGTGATGATGTGGAAAGCATCACAAGTTTAAGTGTTTTTGCTTGCCCTGTCCTTGTCAACACCTTTTTTAAAAAGCAATTGTCAAGTTTGTTCTTATTGATTGTGTTTCTGCTCAGTAAGCTGCACACTGAGTGATAAATATATAATTTAGCATTTAGCATGTGTGTTGACAAGTGATAGATACAAGTGTCAGTCGTTTGTCAATCAGGCAGTGACCAATAGCATAATAAATGAGATCAGCAAATGGGGACAACTAATAAGCAGCCTACATATCTACTGAAAAGGTGTTGGGGCAATACTGGGGGCCAAAACAAGGTTCTGCAGGGTATTTGATTTTAGCTAAATTTAGCTGGAGTCTCCAGATTTATAATATATTTGAATAAAACCACATTCTGCTGACACATATATAAACTACACATACTGTACAAAAACATAATGGCCCATCTTGCAGATAAAGAAAACATCAAAATGATCTCTTCATTGTCTGGAATAACCACAGACTTTGGCATGTTGGTTACAGAGGCCATGAAGATGCTGTGCTGAAGGCACTTGTCAAGATATTGGACTATATTTCTGTAGGCTACTTTGAATTTTCGCCAAAGCTATGTCAGTTAATCGTAACACCTCTTCACATGACAGAATTTTTTTTCTGTCTATGAATATTTCAGACCATGAACTGCATCTCAACTCTGTGCCCTGTAAAGAGTTAGTAGAACAAGAATGAAAAACACTGAGTTTACGTGAAGTTAATTTTTTTAAATAGCCTCAGGTATTATGCTAATATTTTGACAATCAGTTTCATTCAATGCTGTATCTTTAGACTGATCTAAATCTGCTCCAGAAACTAAGTTAGATGCTACTCTGTATTAGTGCTCACATACATTTTCTTGTGCCTGATTCATCAGACTTGTCTAAGGCTTATCTATTTTCCCTTTTTATGTTACCATTTTAAATTTCAATCTACCCTGTGATATAATCACCACAAAATATGTGATATTCTTTACATCAGCGTGTAAAGGCTTGACCTCATCCTGTACATTTCCAATTAATCATAATGGGCCAGGAGGATTGCTTGCCATTTCCATAAAAGAAATGAGAGAGTGCTGGGATTTTACTATTCTAGCTTTCAGGTTTAATGTTTGTAATGCTCACTCAGTGTGACCTTGGCTTTTCCTTGCCTTTTTCATGGCCAACCTGGACAGAGGAAATACAAAGAATAAGGCAGAAGAGATCTGGTGAGGACATATTCTCTACTACAGAGTCGCACTCTTTATCTTTCACTCATCTGTCACTGACTGTTTCTCCTCCACCTCACTGGCAAGGCAAAACACGGCCTGTGGTTCTCCATTCCCTCGACAGGGGCCCTCGCTGACCCCCCAGCAGTAATTTTAGACTTAATGTAGGCTGTGCCAGAGAGCCAGCCCCAGCTAATTCAAGGTCATCCTAGTTTTTATTATTTTATTTTGGAGAATAGAAGGCAACCTGTTCTCAGGCACTGTGCCGTGTTAGAGACAGCTGAACCATTGCATTATATTTCTGTAATCATTTTGCCAGTGTCTGCAGCAGTCTGCTATCCATATGTCCATTTCTCTGTTCTGATTTAATAGAATATTTGAGTGTAAATTTCACAAGGTGCGCTTGTTTTTCAACTGAATTAATGATGCCAAAAGTCCCCTTTGTGCTCACTTCAGGATTTTATTTACACAAATTTTAAATACAAAGTGGGAGGACTAAAGCTCCTTGTGGAAAAGGCTGCCTGAGAGAGAGATGAGACAGACCTACGAGACACATTGCAAATGCAGCAGTTGGACACTACTTGCTCCCATACTGATGAGCGAAATACTGGTCACTGTTATTAGATTGAATAATAAAGTAAAGGTCTATCTGCAAGCAGGGAGTTGGGCTTGCAACAGTAGTGCCAGCTATCTGTCATATTCTTGTACGCAGTCATGCTCGACATTTACAGTAAATGTTGAGGAGATGTCAGATGCCTCCCATTGTCATGCTATGTCAGAAAAGTTGAAGCGTGACCGTGAAATGTGTTTGGACAGCTTTGGTGTCGCTACCCATTCCAGGGGACATCATCCTTCTACAGACAGTGCGGTCAGAGGGGTCTTTTTGTAAGGACTGACATCTACATAGAACCAAAACAGTGGTTTAGAGCGACAGATCACTTTTTTACACTAACACTTGCCAGTGGCCGCTGTGAAGCTCCTGGTCTTGATCCAACGGAGCAAACCGAGAAGCACTTTACAAATGAAAAAGTTCTGTGGACTGCAATGAAAGCATTATACACCCATACTACACCAGTGCTAAACCAATTAAAACTAGCATTACATTATACTTTTTACTTATTAAATTCATTTTGATATAATATATACTTTAAATGTAACATGTATAAAAGATGAATCCTGTTTGACAGCTTATGATGTTTATTTTTGCTAACACTACTGGTACATCAACATTTCTATTAAGTTATTCTCTTGTGGGGCTGTACAGCAGACTATTTTTATTTATTTAAAATAAAAATGTCGTTTCTGAATGACTGACTGATGCAGGCTCGTAGCTCTTCCAATGCCAAGTACTGTTAAACTTCACTCTCAACTTTCCAAGATCGATTTCCTCCTCTTCACTTCCACAGGATCACATCATTAGATTTGCCTGGTTAGGTGACACCTACATGTCTGACGGGTGATGGATGTTTTATATATAGAGACCAAATGAAACCAACCCCCCCCACCACCACCACCACCACTTCCACACACTACCCTGTCATACACACACACACACAACTCTGATGTTCCTCCTATCATCTTCTATCAGAGAGGCAAGATAACCTCAGAGCCAATGACAAACTTTGACAAATGGCTTGTCTCCAAGCACCTGCAAGAAGATGGAACTGACAGACTCCTTCACCTTTCCTCTTCCTCCAAGCCTTGGGCCGTGCCAAGCAGGCATAAGTGATATACTGTAGGACATGGCTGGGTGTAAGTCATGCTCCTTCCGTTTCCTCCAGATTGTGAGGGTCTCCATCTATCATTGTCAGTCATCTCTCTCTCTTTGCCTGTGTCCGTCTCACCAGCTCTGTCTGTCCTATGAGTCTTGTCTCTTTACTCATTCACCCAAAGGTCACTCTTCCATTCTTCCATCCCCAATGTTTCCTCCCTCTGCCACTGGAGCAGTCTGCAGATATCTATAGCACTGTGCAGATGGCTGGTAATCTGGCCTGGGGTCATTATGAATCCTAGCCAGGGCCCTGACCGACGGCTACATTCCCCTTCTGTCAGTCCATCTCCATAAACGTGGCCTAAAATGAGCCATTAATCTAAATTTCCAGACATTTGGCTTTTCTTGGCAAATATAGCTCAACTATTTTGCCTGGAGAATCCGAATCCATACGCTTTATTTAAGCAGACAAAGATGGATATGAGTTGAGGATAAACTGCATGCACACAAACCCTCTCTCTCTCACTCACTCACTCACTCACACACACACACACACACACACACACACACACACACACACACACACACACACACACACACCAGTGATTACCCCACCGTACTGAAACACAGAACATTAAAGATTTTACATGCCACCTGGCAAAACTGTTAGAGACAGAAACTAAATATTATTCCTGAATGGAGTAATAACACCAAGCCTAACGTAACATTCAAAGTCATGTAAATAGTTACATTTAATTTTAAGTCAGAAGGGAATCTTATACTTCCAAGCTCATGATTTGCGAGTCCTCGCTTCTGGTCCCTTTTCCCCTCTTTACAGTATATCTGCTTTTCATAATCTCAGCACCCTCCATGCATCCACATTGTTGCATCCTGTTTTCTCTCTTCCCCTCATTATCCTGCCATGTGCCATGTCTCTCCACCAAAGCCAGTCTCTGGTTAATGTAGTCACCTGACTCCTGACCTCCTGTAGTCTCCGCCCTCCTTCCTCTCAATGTTCATCACTGTGTGACATTACTGACCTTCACCGGACATTGTTTTCATTAGTTTGACAAATCTGGTGCCTCAAAGCAGCTTTGTTGACATGCAGGTGTAGAATCACCACTGAATGGAATTCTCATAATGAAAATGCCTGAGGAAGTGATGGTGTTTGTTAGGGGACGGCAATTAGGTTCAGTCAAGGGCCACTATTTTCAGCCCAATTAAGAGGGACCAACACAGTTTTACAGGTGCAAGATTATGTTTAGAATATATTTGTTTAATGGCTGCTTTTGCCAAGACCTAGCATATGTGGTTGGTCACTGCTTTCTACTACAAATTATGTTCATATGAAACTAATTTACATTGGAAAGATAATTTCTGTAGGAAACATAATAAACAATTACTGTATATGCATTAGCATGCTCACCTGTAACATTTTGTTCTAATGAACCAAGTAGTGTTACATTGTTACACAGAGGTATTTTGAGTTGCCTTAACATAACCATAAAAACCCCAAATAACCATAAAAAGGCATTGACAGTTTTGCAGAGATACTGCACATACAACATGAACATTTTGTGTTGGCAGTAAACATTTTTCAGATACTTTCAATATAAATGTTTTATCATTAGGTTAATAAGAAACATATTCTATGTGGGATTGCATTTCCTCTAAAATGTATTCATTTAGTTGTGTATGTGTTTCATAGCAGACAGAGTTGGGTTTGGTTGTGTCCTGTGTGTGTGTCTGTGCATACAGAGAGATGTATTGGTGTGATCTCTGGAGGCAGCAGTGGCTCTGTCATTCCCAGTGTGAATGCGAGAGAATCTATGACTGCCCAAGGAAATGGTATAGCCACGTGAACAGATGAACCAGTGATAAGACACTTTAATTTGTATTTCTGTGTGTGTGTGTGTGTGTGTGTGTGTGTTAGTGTGTGTGTGTAGCGGTAGATAGACCGGAGACTTCACATGAACAAGTACCAATTCACGTAACAGCAAAGCCAGCTGAGCTTGCATTGCAGTATGAAGTTCCACAAAAGGCAACATGAAAAAACAGTTTCCCACATCCAACCTACTACTCTGGTTACTGGCTTCAAATGATGCTTAACATTCACACAATTTCTCTTGGCTGTCCCTCAGTATTAAGTACTCCAACATTGCTCCAGCGTATGTACAACAGACACTATAGCCACATTAGGCGCGGAACATGCTAACGCCAAGTTCAACAGGCTAACCTGCAAAATAAACAGTAAAACAACATAAAAATTGCAAAACTTACAGGTTCCAAGTTCGAAGGTTGGTATCCATCCATCCTTGAACTTCAGTTTTTATGCAAATCCTAGTTTGTACTGGCTGTCGTTGAGAAAGCAATCAATTAAAATGGTTAGCACACACATAAGAGTTTTCCAGTTTTTGTGGGGACATTTCCATCAGAAATAGTTAATTCACTGGGTCTTCACTTCCTTGGATGGGTGGAGTAGATGAAGACTTTTGTGTTGGTGTCACACTTGAGAGTGCTTATATTCATCCAAACCACATCACAGTCAGCTACAAACTTTTCCAGTATACGTAAGACATGAAAGTCCTGTTGAGTCAAAAAGAAAACATCGTCTGCAAATAGTATTAGTGTAACTGTAAAGTCACCAAACCTGACACCATCCAGACCTAGGCTGTCTCTTGATTTCCTGTCCATGTATATCACAAACTGGAGAAGTAACGATGAGCACTCTCATCAAGTCCAATTCCAACACTGAACATGTTTCACTCCCATGAAAATATCTGAATTGTTCCCCATTGAATCTGTGGTTCCTTTCCAGAACACTGAAAATGATATATTAAGGTTGATGTTTTGCAAGCAGGGGCTTTAAGTTGTCGTCAGTTATTTTGCCCCTATCACCATTACCTGTGAAAAATGTAAGTGCAGCAATATGTCTCCATTAATTGTTTTAATAGATTTTATGAACAATGGGAGCCAAGCACAATTGGTAGTTAAGGCAAACCTACAGTAGAACAGGCAGGAGTATGGTAGTTTGTGGAACACAAAATGGTGGGAAAACATAAAGACAGAAGTAAAAAGATCTTGTAATTTTAAAACAGTCAACTGTTACACAATGTAATATCTTTAATTAATCTTAATTGAATCTTGAAACCAATACTGTGTTTTCATGAAATTGAGAGAATAAAAAGTCAACCTCTTCATGACCATGATCATATGTGGAATGTGATGTTTAAATGGAACATTAAGTAAAGTAACATGGAATACTCTGGATTTTCATATCCCTATGTACATTTTTTCTTTAGTTAGTGTCATTTATTATTATCCTTTCGGAAATTTCCTTTGTGTCTGTGGCATCCGTCAGACAAACACAACCACAACAAAAGACATTACAGTTAAAGACATTTAACAGCAGAGTGCTCCGCAACAACATCACAAACAATCAAGTGCAAGTTACTATAATTGCAAGAACATAAACTGTGCAATATAGTAATGCACTGTACATTACAGCAAAGTACTGATTTGAGTTTATATGGCTATATGGATCTTAATACCAGTAAAGGAAGATGATAAAACAAGTGATAATGCATTTATCCTCCTCATTACAAGCATACATTAACGTGTAGCTCACAATTACATCATTTATCATCACATTGGTTGTTTTTTGGCATGACATTACTCAAGTGGAATATGTGCCTTTGTAGATCGCAGACATTGATCAGACATTCACAGGCCACACTGTCCTGGCCTCTTTTAACCCAGCTAGCATATTCAGTTTCCCAGAGCCAGGCCTAACCTGGGTTTCTGTAATCAGATTATGATGATTACATGCAACAAAACACATAAATGGGATAATCCCAAAACTAAATCCAAACCAGGGTACTAGTAGTCCATGTATTTGTTATCAGCAATTTCTCTACAGTTTCCTCCACAAATACAGAAGACTATCAGTGGGTGTAGAAGATTTGGCAGCAAATTACATTATGATGCAGGGATCGTGCCCATGTGCTGGACACACATGCCAACACAGACACACACACAAAGAGCATATTACACTCTGCAGAGCAACACTGACGGAGAGCCTGTTTGTTTCCCATCTGTCTCTTCCTTTCAGTCTACTGAGCTGTTCTCTGTCTTTTCTGCTGGTGGAATTTCACTCAGTCTTAATTGATTTGTAACTGTGCCTTTGCCATTTTGATCACCCTGGCACAAAAACACAAATATCTGTTGATGCATCACAACTTTTTCCTTGTAATATTTGGACATGTCTGTATTAAAACAGTTGGAAGCTCTTACAACCACCAGATCTTTTGTAACTGACTACACCATGTTTTACCATGTTGTTGATGTCAGAGTTGCATAGTATTTTTACTGGAGGTGAATAAACATGACAGAGAACATGGAGCATATCTATGTTCCTGCAGGGTCCTACGTTCCCCAGCTCAATATCCTCTTAATATGACACATTAAGGAGACCTGTTAAATGTTCAATGTATGTTTCCCTGGGCCAATATGTTGAAATCACCCACCTACAGCCTATAGCCTACTGATGTTACACTCCTTGAAACCTACGCCCTCAAATTTGCAGGCAAGACAGTTTTCTTGACTTTAGAGATTGATAGCTCCACACTGGCTCAACTGATTTTTACTATTCAAACTGCATTTGAAACATCCATCTCCCTTTGCTCTTTTGTAATTTGAACTGAGAAGAATCAGAATCAACTTTTTTTCCAAATAGGTTTACACTTAAGGAATTTGCTTTGGTATTTTGGTGCAAAACAATAAACCAGTCTCTTACACTGTTTATATCAAGAGACACACATGCTGGGAACATAGGATCCTGGGAAGATAGGGATGAGCCCATACAAATAGTGTAAATTCCAAGATACAAGATTTTTCTTATTCAGGTTACATATAGCATATGCTTCTCCTCAACAGAGCCATAACTTTGTGGTAAAAGATACTATTAGATACTATTAGGAGGATTCTTCAGTTAGTATGAGCATTTCTTATTCAAACAAATGGACACCACAAGCCACAAGCTAGCTTGTTCGCTTGCATGCTAGCAGTGTAGGATATATTAATAATTCAAGCCATGCATCTTGCTGAAGGATAAGACTGGAACTTTTTTTTTTCCCAGAGTTACAAATCCCTCGTATAAGAGAATAACATTTAAATTAAAAATGTCAAGCTTTCCCTTTTAGCCCCCGCTTCTGTTGCATAAATTGATTGTTATTGATCATGACTGATGTTCATTGTTTACCTCACAAATGTGATTTCCATCTTCTGTTTAGCATTTGGGAGAGAGACGTGACAAAATTGTAAAACAGCATCTTTTTGTATTTCTTGTTTATTTGCTTTGTTTTAGATGAACATTGATGTGGATTTCAGCAACCTCTGGATTCTATTGTGTACTATAAACTATCACTGCTGTATGTCCCAGTAACTGTCCATTAGTCACAAGGCAGTTGAATCAAATTACACCTGATCCTGGAAATCCTCCACATGCACAGATCCATGTTATAGGCTGCTGTCTGAGGGAGGATATATTTCAGTTGCATCTGGGGGTTTGTGTGCACCAGCCCATGAAAAGGTCAGTATGCAGCTAATTTACTGGTGTGTAACTAATTTACAGTACTAATGTTTGGTCTCATCAGATGTTCATTGTGGGTTGATGAAATAAAATACTCACTGATAAGGTTATAGCACCGCCAATGCTCAGTAAATCAAAGGTTTGGCTGTGAAGGACTATTAGGGACATAATTCAGAGTTTACACTTTTTATGTGTACATTCACTGTGACTGTCAGTGTAAGTCTACGTAAGTGTTGTAGTTTATGTGGTTAATATGTCACTGTAAAACAGGGGAGACAAAGGAGATTGCTGAATGACTTGTCAGACTACTGTGGTGAAGAAAGATCATGACACGCCTTATAGACTGATGCTATTAATATCTACAGGAGGTGGACACAATAGTGCAAACAGTTGTGCAATATAGATAAGTGGTCTTCAAGGGTACATTCAATTCCTTTTAGTTGAGACCCGACCCTGGGACCCAAGTCGGCAGGGTCCAGGTGAGGCCCTGTTGTATTGCCGCCGGTCTCGGGTCTGTGTCTAATGCCCAAATAGATCCAAGGAGACCCACTATCAGCTCTGATCATGTGGTGTGTCACAATCATCAAATGTTTTTTCTGATGCATAACAGAAAGGTGGTGAAGGACATTACATTTATGGCTTTTCTTTTTAACCATGGCCGCTAGTTCATTTGTGTAGCATCATGCTGCTGCCAACATTGGTGTTCTCTCTCTGCTTGGGTCTTTTCAAGTTGAACACATTTTGGATCTAGTTGAATTACCTTTGGGTCTATTTGGATTGGGTCTGACTGTCCTCTGGTCCCATTTGGATCAGTCTCCTTTTTTGCAAGTTAATCTATACAAGTGAGGATGGAAAGTTTTTCCACTGGTCTATTTCAGAAATGGTCCAAAATTTAGGAGCTCTACTACACCTCTAATATACATGCAATGCTATACAATAATTATGCAATAAATACTACTTCTGTGAAGCTGATGTTATTTTTGTTGATTTTTGTTAAAACTGCATTATTAATATTGTTTCAAGTGATTAACACCAGAGTATGCATTATCATTGCATTGAAATGAATTATATTGAAATATGAATTTGTTCCCCCATTTGTGCAACCATGAGAAAATGTTTCCATGAAAATAAAACCAGGGGAAGTTTTGTTCTCTGTGTATGAGGGTTAAATCTGTAAAAACAAAACGAAAAGAGCTTCGCCACCGCAATACCTTCCCAAAGGTTTTTCATTGGTGTTAAGCATGTAGTGACACACAGTATGGTTGGAGATCAAAATCTATCTATCAACAGTCAAACTTCATCACTTCAAACACAGATTTTTTTTTCATCTTAAATGAAATGTTGCATAGTGTCCAATCCACTTAATCGTATATATATTATATAAATAAAGCAGAACAAATCTCAGTTACACAATAAAAGCCTAGGAACAAGATATATTTCTTAACCTGTATAAATATTGTTAAAATTCTTATTTACATAAAAAGAAACATCAGTACATCAGGTTTGTTCTATTGGTTCAGAAGAAAAACATCTGATATCTGCCAATTTACACACAAATTGTGTTGTTAGAGTAACTGATAATTTTAATGTTAGCCTTGTTCTGACATTTAGTTTAAAATGGTTGAGTGTGGCTTTAAGAGTCTTTTAACTCCCAAGGTATTTATGAGTGTAAAAAATAAAACTGACCTACTCTGGGAACAAAGGAAAACAGTTTACATTAATAATTAGTCTCCTGTTATTTTCTAGTACACAATTTTTAAGTCACTACAATCATAGCAAAAAGTTCCTCTACAGGCACCAAATAAAAATAATAAAATAAAAAGCAAAACATTCTTCACTTCATCAAACACTCTTATTGTGTCAAGAGGGGTAAAACTATCATGTTGTCTTTTCCTTCTTCATTGAACACTCGACTGCAGGCCTGCACATGGATCAAACACCATCATCAAGTTTGCAAACGATACTACGGTGATTGGTCTCATCAGCAACAACAATGAGACTGCCTACAGGGAGGAGGTCCAGCACCTGGCCACATGGTGCTCAGATAATAACTTGCTCCTTAACACATCCAAGACAAAGGAGCTCATCGCGGACTTCAGGAAGGAGAGAGGAGGCACACATGACCCCATCCACATTAACAGGATGGCTGTTGAGCGTGTCTCCAGCTTCAATTTCCTGGGGACCCATATTTCAAAGAACCTGTCCTGCACCACCAACACCTCCTGCCTGGTCAAGAAGGCTCACCAGCGCCTCTTCTTCCTGAGGACACTGAAGAAGAACCAACTGTCCTCAGCTATCCTGGTGAACTTCTATCACTGCACAGTAGAGAGCATCCTAACCAACTGTGTCACAGTCTGGTATGGGAACTGCTCTGCTGCAGAGCGCAAGTCACTGGAGCGGGTGGTGAAAACTGCCCAGCGCATCACAGGGACTTCACTTCCAGCCATTGAGGACATCCAGAGCAAACGCTGTCTGCGTCGAGCCAGCAGCATTCTTAAGGACTCCTCTCACCCCGCCCAGAGACTGTTTTCTCCCCTGCCTTCCGGCAGGCGCCTCAGGACAAGGACCAGCAGAATGAGAAACAGCTTTTTTCCCAGAGCTGTCTTCCTACTGCACTCTGCTCTGATTCCACTGTCCCCTCATATACCTTAACATAATTGCTGCTATATTGATATTGTTTTTGCTACATGTACCACATGTTCATTTGCACTACCAGACTATTTATTTTTACATATACTACATTATTTGCACTCCTATACTGCATCATTTGTACTCCAGTACTATGTACTGAATACTGCAATAACTCATCTACTGCACTGTTTACTATTTCTACAAACTAGAACTACACTACACTACTTTATAGTCATTGCACTGCTGTTCTGCCCAGTCCAATTCATTACTGTACATATCCATCAGTATACTTCTGTTTATAGTAATGGCATCTGTATATAATGTCCATAGTATCACTTACCAGTATATTTTCATTATACTGCTCTATCCTGTATTTATGCACACAGTTTATATCCTGCACTTGCTTATTGTACTACTGGTTAGACCTTAACTGCATTTCATTGCCTTGCCTTGAATCTAAAAAAAACAAAAACATCTCATGTCATGTCATCTCGTGTCAGCTGTTAAAAAGCGTGTACAATTAGTATCGTCACCTCTACCCACATTGGGATATTTATGTACTTTGGGTTAAAAAGTAAAGTATGTGTTAAGGAGGAAGTTACTTCTAAATGCAGATGTCCAGTGCTTAGATCTTACAGCGGAAAGTGCAGTGGACCATCTTTATTATCTCAAAATGTTCCTTTTTTCCTTTTTTATATTAAGTGAAGCTGATGCATTGCCCATGGTGAATGAAGTCTGATGGCAGCAAGAGTTTCCTCTGCCAAGATTCACTTAGATGTGATTACTAATGGTGCAGGCCTGTGTTCTTCAGAAAAGTACACTACTTTTCATCCTTAATGCCCCTCTTGTTGGAACTGATGAAACTATGGTTGGATTAATACCTAATGTTATTCTTATTAGATTGTGTAGAGATAGTTGTCAAAGGAGTCAAATAAATGTCACAGATCTAAGTTTAAGATCTGTGACATTTAAGATCTGTGACACTAAGTCTAAACTTTTGTGTTTAATTGCTGCCTTAGGGAATGTGAAGCTAAGCAAGAAAACATAATTCCTTCCATTTGCTATTCATTCATGCATTACTATACCTTATATCTATATAGAGTAGATAATGATCCTTAATTGATGTTGTCCATATTTCAAACAAATATTTAATTCTATCTTCAGTTTGTTATTTGATCACGTGTGTGAGGAGGGCCTGCAGAGTCACATCAACATGATCAGAGAGGTGACACCTGTCCTTCCTTTGAATATCTTTAAAGCTTCTGTGAGACTAAATCATGTTCAGCCAGGCGCTTTACAGTGCGACAAAAGCAACTACACAGATCTTGTTAAGGACCAGTGGAACCGACAAGTACATTCACTGTGATTTAGTTCCAGTGAAGTGCACAGCAATCTTCAGGGCGAAGAACTGTGTGTGTGTGTGTGTGTGTGTGTGTGTGTGTGTGTGTGTGTGTGTGTGTGTGTGTGTGTGTCTTTGTATAGAAGCAAAGGGTCAGGGTCACACTCCAAATCACTGAGACCCCGAAGGGAACAAACTGAGCCTGTTAGAAATAGTGCAGAGACAAGCTTAACCTATTTTTAATAGTCCCTCCCTCTCCATCATTCCCTTCCCAGACCTGTCCTCTGTAACAGAAGGCTGCTGTTTTGAAGGTTAACATACTATCAATAAACTGACATTGAAAAAATTCCACATAGTATTTTAAGACTTGACACTAAAGCATTTTCAACATGCAGTGAATATGTCCGGGAGCTTGTGTTTAAGAATTTAAAAAGCCCTTGTGAAAACATTTATAAAATGTCCAAGATAACCTCTGTTTATGGAATAATAATAAATAATCCTGGAGGTTAATTTAACAATTAAAAGTTAGGAACTGATACTGGATTCAGACAACTTGCCTGTGAGGTAAAGAACAGTTTATGGTGGCAAAACTGTGCAATACTTTCCATTTAACTGCTCCTAAACAACAGTACATTTGAGAAATTAATATGCAGCAGAACTGACAGCTGCAAATTATGGCTGTTTCTTGATGCCGGAATAATAATTTTACACTACATTACAGCAGGTATTTACAATTCAGAGACGGAGGTTGCATACTTAACTACGTCAATTAAGGAAATAGTTGTGGAGATGTCAGATACTCCACTGAAGCAAATCTTTAGCAGGCGGGGATGTGCCATGTGTTGTATTATGACACCAGCTGCACTTGCTTCCCAATGGGAACTAGTTTGATGTTTTCCATAACTGCCACTCTTCCGCTTCATCAGGATTCCTCAAAAATGTTTTGACAGGTAAACATGGTGATGCACACCTCAAGTGAGGGACATTACACAAGTTGAAGACAGCTTGACAGAGTTGCCTGTATTGCTAACGGCAATAAAGAAAAAAGGGAAACATTTACATTAGTTTTACCCACTAATTCTTTTTACCCTTTAATTCATCTATGGCTTAACAATCTTACACTGGTAGGAACTGCCTACTGCCTATAATTTTACGTATTTAGTTTAGTTTCAGGTTTTGTTTATTTTGTACTATACAAACAGCATAAAAACTGATACCAGAAGTGAAACAGATGTGACGGGAGAGCTGCAATGTTACCATCTTGTTTCTACAGCTACAACCCTGTCTCTTAGAAATAAAATTTTCAACAGCAGTTTTATGATAACAATGTCTGCCAAGTCGCAAAATGTTGACTCTGAACATATCTGGAAAACATTGTTTCACGACATATTTCATTTGTTTTCCCACAATATCTGTTCTTGCAAAACAATATCCGCTCTGCAACTGAAGCGTGATAAAAAAATTTTCATGGTGCTTGGTTAAGGTTAGGAAAATGTCATCTTTCCCTAACCTTAAAGGTTCTGTAAATGAGATTCTGAACATTAATATAGCAACAAATAACTATCTGCTATATAAAGATATAGTGGAGTAATGGTGTCCTGGCGACTCACCAAAACCGTCTCTGTTCCACTGTCACAAACTCTGGTTTGGTCAAAATAAATTCTTAATTCACCACGTTAGATGAGAAAAAAACTCTCTCTCCTCACAGATGAAAAGTTTCACATGAGGAACCAACATGTTTTCATTCCCAGGTCATCAAATACCGACATTTTGTCATGCCCCTTGGTGTCTCATACAGATGCACAAGGTACCCTTTCTATATGAGACCCACCAGGCTTTCAATTAACTCCAATGTAAAACCATCTGTAGCAATATTAGATGCTCAGAGGAACTGCTCCGGCCATCCATTCACTCCAATATTAACCTGACCGCTGCGCTATAAGACACTGTGAGCATCAGTCCCATTGGAGAACTGAGGACCTGCCACCCGGAAGTATATTCCTCACTGTTAATTCCCACGTTATGGTCCCATGTCTGTAGTCTCTTTTGTTGCTGGATTATAAGCCTTCAAACATGCACCACAGTCATGGCTCAAAGGTCAGTATCTCAAAGCAGGAGCCATGAAGAATCTTACATATACTGACATATCTTACTCTCCAGGTCGCGACCTCAGCATGACATAGCCCATTCAATCAGAATCTGTTTTATTAGCCAATGCAAGCATACAAAAAATGTGTCTTGACATTTGCTCCCAAATAACGCAACACAGAAGAAAAGTAATAGAGAAAAGTATGGTATGGCGTTTGGATTCAGGTTATGGCCGACCGGTAGAAATTTGAAATGGAATGAATCCCACTGATGGCAGACAGCCCAAAACAGGAGTCGAACTCGCCAAGCCCACCCACAACATTATGTGCGCGTAGCAGCATCCATAGCAACCATCCATTGGAGTCATACAGACGCCAAAGGGTACCTTGTGTGTCTGTATGAGACACCAAAGGATGTGACAAAACGACAGTATTTAATAACCTGGGAATGAGAACGGGTTGGAGAGACTCACATGCACTATAACATGAACGCATGGCCGGCGCGGCTGTATGAACAAAGCACAGAGAGGCTGCGATAACAACACAGGCAGAGGGTGACACCATTACTCCACTATATCTTTACATAGCAAATAGTTGTTTGCTGCTATATTAATGTTCAGAATCTCATTTACAGAACCTTTAATGTTGCACAACAGTGAATTCTGTCAACCTCTATGTTGAACTCCAAATCCTCCAACCTACTAGCTATTAATGGTAATTTTGGTTATAGTAATTAATTTAATTTATATTAATCAGTTCCAAGGTTATTATAGTTTTGCATTTTTTGTTTTTATTTTTGTTTAGTTTTAATTAGTTGTTAAAGCAGGTTTGCTAGTTTACTTTAGTTTTTAGTTTTTGAAAATGTTTAGTTTTAGTTTAGTTTTAGTGTTAGTTTTAGTTTTTATTTGTAATATGGGGTATTTGTCAGAGTCCAGATTCAAAAAGGTCAGAAAAAGTATTGCATAATAAAAACAAAACATCCATGGCCTGGATCTAACGTTAGCTTCTCTTTCAGGGGAGGGGGCTGGGCACTCTCCCTTACCTTGCACAATTAAGATAGATTAGCCTTCTTGTGCAATTTTTTTCAAAAGGACTTTCATATTCGTGGGATTTTTTTCCCCTTGAGAAATGTTTCACATATTTTATCACCTTCCACTACTACAACGCACTTGCTTTTATCTGTGACACAGTTGTATTCAAAGTAATCCCAAATGGGACTCTGGTGCTTTCTCCTGACTTTCGCCACTGCCATGATGCCAGCCATGGCGTAGATGGATTGGCAACAGGTCACAGACTGTGAGGTGCAGATAGCTGGCGTAAAACTGGCACAGCTAAAAAATAGGAAGATAGATTTCATATCCACCTGAAATACTATGCTTGTGTATGAAATAAATTGACAAAGACAAAAACTAAGGACATTTTCTCTATAATTTTAGGTTGTTTTAGTTAGTTTTGTAAACACACAATATAGTTTCAATTAGATATCGTTTTTTGTAAAGCCTTGTTTTTATTTTTATTTCCGTTAACAAAAATATTTTCGTTATTTCGTTAGTTTTCCTTAATGATAATTACCTTGATCCGTTCCAAATTAATAGTTTAGTATATTTTATGAGACTCAGTCAACTAATTAATCATTTCTCTTCTTTAAGAGTGGTGCCCCCGAGGAAGTCTATTAATTAAAGTTATTATTTATGATCATCTTTGATAATTCTGATAGCCAAAATTTATTAATTGCACCTACACAGTTTAGTGCCCCTTTAACCATTGTAATTCCCAACAGACGTGTACCTATGTGAACCTAGAAAAGGTATTATAAACCTTGTCTGGGAGGAAAACAAACATGTTGACAGTACTGGACTGTAAAGACAGTCGCCTGTTTGTGACAGAGGCAGCTCAGCTATGTGGTAGGGATACAGTATGTTAAGGCGGTGATAGAAGAAGGAAGACATGGAAGGCGAGGAGTGTTAAGGGGCATCATAATAAGTGAGAGGTGGAAGCAAGAAAAGTGTCAGAAGGTTGAGAGGACTGTGAATGGAAACACTGGCCCTGCTTGTCCTGTCATTTCGGCTGACTCTGTTTTGCGAAAGCTTAAGCTTCCCCCTGCCGCCAGTACAAGACGTCCTCTCTGCGGCCGTCGCTGCTAACAGACGCCATCAGTCACACTGGCTCAGAAACCACTCGCCTCCAATCTCACCACTGCTGTGAAGGCAACTGCTCTAGCTTGTCTCACAAATCTGCTCCTCCATGTGCTCTGCAAGCAAAGACATATATTTACACACCGTCACAACAACACACACACACACACATACAGACAGGAAGGGACAAACGCACACAGGATTCTTTCGTCACTTTGCCAGAACCTAAAAGCATTCCTACTGAATTTGTCGCTGTCTTGCTTTTTATATCCCTCTCACTATGTAGCTGGCTGCTGGATTTACACTGTCAGAATCCACCTCATGTCTTCCATGTTTCCTGAGCTTACTGTCTTCATCTGAGCATTAAGGGCTCACCATGCCACATATCCTCATATACTCTACTGGATAGAAACTTGTCCATGGACCATTTGGGAGATTTTAGTTTAATAATAATATAAAGTCGAGAATTAATTGTTGTCTTTTGAATGCTTTTTGAATTTGGGAGCCTGTCTTTTTTTGTGATTTTTTTCTACATAAATGTTCCTAATTTTCAGCTTGGAATCATCAAATACACAGATCTCATGCTGTTCAATATTGTACTGTACTAGCTGCCTTTGTTCGTGGACAATTAAAAAATATGCAACGACATTCTTGTCACTATAGTGAGGAAATAGTTGATGGTGCACACAGTAAGGAGGAAGAGTATTGATGATTGAGTTGGAAGGTGATGGCTGTATGCACTCCAGGTTTTATGTTAATAGTGTCACTTTTATGTACACTATTTTATGTGAACTCATATGGTAGGTTTAAGCATATGTGAATTTTATTATGTTTTAGCATATGTGAATTTTATTATGTTTTATATGTCTCATATTCAAGTCTGTGTGCGTTATTCATTTCACCTGGCTGAAAGACAACTTTCCCTATGGGGCCAATAAATTTAAAGTTGAAAGTTAAAATCATGCTCTATCAAGTTAGAAAAAGGCGGCTTAGTGATAGAGCGGGTCGTGCACCAATTGGAAGGTTGGAGGTTTGATCCTGGCTTCCCCCAGCCCACATGTCGAAGTGTCCTTGGGCAAGACACTGAACCCCAAACTGCTCCCGAGGGCTGTGCCTTCGGTGTGTGAATGTGATATGTAGTGTGAAGCGCTTTGAGTAGTCGGAAGACTAGAAATGTGCTATACAAGTACAATCCATTTACATTTAAATGTGTGTGGTTCATGTGTGATGTGTTAAGATAATAAACTGTGAACAACATTACATACAATAACATAGAGATTGACTGCATTAAGAAATGTATTCATCTGTTAAATTAGCCAATAACAATAATGAGTTTGGTGAAGAGTGGAATGTAAAAGCACGAGGCTTTTTATCTTTTTATGTACCCCATACCAATTTCATTTCCATCCCTCCCTATACAACAAAATTGATTGAATGCACTGTTTTCTAGTCTCCTCCTCTCCTCTCTCCTCACTCCTCACTTTATATATGCACATTCTCCTCCTGCACAACCAACACGTTCTCATTCCCAGGTCGTCAAATACCGACGTTTGGTCACGCTCCTTGGCATCTCATAAGATGCACCAGGCTTTCAATTAAATCCAATGTAAAACCATCTGCGGCAATTAGACAGTCAGAGGAACTGCTCCGGCCGTCCCTTTATTTATTTATTTATTACTATTAACCTGGCCAGGGTGCTATGAGACGCTGTGAGCATCAGTCCCGTTGGAGTGCCGAGGACCCACCGCCCGGAAGTATTTTCCTCATTGTTAATTACCATGTTAAGGTATTCTTTCAATGATATCCTCAACATTTCTCAAAACAAAAGCAAGAAAGCGTTCTTGATGATTCAACAATATGATAGGTTAATGTAACGGCCCTCAGTTTTAAGGATTTCTCCTTGGAGTTTGCTTCCTGCTTTCTTACAGCGCAGACACATTGCTGCTTGCTCTCGCATTTGCTTGCATTCTTTTGCTGATATTCTTGTTTTTTCTGCTAGAAATTATGAGCAGCGGGTCCTGGATACTTGTAAATTATTGGGACTGTAATTTATTCAGATAAAGTAAGCTATTGGTATATCTTCAGCACTTTTATGATCTCCTCAGTACTATGTGTGGTGTGGCCTACCAACAGCACAATCCTATATTACGGTGACTGGTTACTTACCTAAAACTAATTAGCAGCAAGATGCCTCCCTTCTCCACAGCCAATTTCCACAAACTTCTGCAAAAAATTGCAGTGCTGGAAACTAAAATCCACCGGTTAAAAGTGAATGTGGAAGTGAATGGACTATGTGGTAATGACACCACTTCACCATGGACTCAAAGCAGTGGACAAGAGCATGCTAACACACGGCTAATTAGCACCAACAAGACTAACAAGAAACAGGAGGGCTGTGTACCGGGTAATAAATCTAAAAGTGGTAGTCCTCCCTCGAACTCTCTTGGTGCAAAGCCTAAGAGTAAATCATTTCCCTGTGAAAGAGGAAGACGAGTAACGAGGACGAGGCATTTGTGATGCGACTGGCTGGCCAGCATTATCATCCAGGCAGAGCGCCTCTTCAACCCGTTCTTAGTAGGACACAACCATGGACAGCTGTGAAAAGGAGAGTTGGCAACAAACCTCCCCAACAACCAAGTGTGCTTGTCTCTGTCTGATGACCTGGATAACCTCTCATCTTCACACAGCAGAGTAAGGACTGAGAGTAAATCAGATAGTAAAAGGCTACAGGGAAAGCTAACGACTGGTCCTCAAACTCTAATTTGTGGGTGATTTTGCTGTAAAAGATGCAAGAAGCTTGTGCAGTAAGAACACCAAAATACTCTGCTTTCCCAAGGATATGATCTCTGACATGACAGAAAGAATCCTGCATATTATGGCTGCACACCCAAATGTGGAAAATATCATACTGCACATAGAGACCAATGATGTTGTGAAACAACAGTCTGACATGCTTAAACAGGACTTTATCAGTCTGTTGAACACAGTCAACTCTCTGAATGCTGAGGTATTTATTAGTGGCACTCTACCACCAGTCAGAAGAGGAGTTGAGAGATTCAGCAGATTGTTGGCACTGAACACATGGCTCTGAACTGCATGCACTGTCCATTCAGTGCACTTTATTGACAATTTCAACTTTTTCTGGGACCAAAGACATCTTTTTAAGGCAGATGGACTCTACCTTAACAAGTCAGAGGTAAAATTGTTCATCTCTAACTGATTTTACTTCCTGCATCACCCATCTGTTCCCTCTGCCAAGGACAAAATACAAGAGGAATCGAAACAGGAGGAAGACATAACACAGTGCGGCAGAAACCTTGAAGGAGAGCCACCTCACCCCCCGCCTGAAGAGATCTTTAATCATCAGAGACATCAGTGCCGAGAGGAAGAGTCTCCACCCCCTTCACCAACAACCACCTTCTAGTCACCTTCTTCACCCCCCCAAACCCCATCCAGGTCACCCTCATCTCCAGTCACCCTTTCTCCCTCCTCTGCCCTCTTGGAGTTCACTGACCAAATGAAAGAGCTGGTCATTGCTGTAACCAAACTTACCCCCCTGCCCCTTCCCTCTCCCTATTCCCATTTTCTCTCCCCTAAACTTCCCTCAGCACCCACTTCCACCATTGGCTTTAATTCCTCAGCCAGTTTTGACACATTTGTCACAGTTGCGGCGCCCAAGCCCTCCCTCCCCTCGGCATCAGAATCATCCTCTGTCTCCCCAGCATGAGAAAAGTACAGCACGTCCAGTTGCTTCTGTACAAAACGCAGCATGCTCTAACTCATGACTCTACCCAGGACAAGCTGTGGCCCTATGTGCAGGCAGCGTTCTCAATCCCTGTCTTGATAGGTAACAGAAAAATAAAAAACAGCAAGCACTCAACTGATTCTGCAAATTTATCAAATTTAGCATTCATTCCTTGTCAGCCACAGCCTGTCGCAAAAAAATGGCAGATAATGCTATTAAAACACTGAATTCAGTGTTATTAAACGACATGTCTTTGGCACAAAAAATGTTTTTAATCAATGATTTTATTATTGAGCACAATCTTAATTTCATGTTTTTAACTGAAACTTGGTCAGACCAAGATAACATTGAAGCTGTTATCGAGTCTACCCCTCCAAACTTCAGTTTTATGAGCGAAGCTAGAGTGCATAAGAAAGGAGGAGTAGTTGCCATTTTGTTTAATGATTCCCTCCAATGCAGTAAGTTGTCTTATGGAAATTTTGCTTCTTTTAAATATGTGGCTCTTCAGTTGAATTCCTCTTCTCGAGCTATATTTGTAAATATCTACAGGCAACCTAAATACTGTGTAAACTTTTTTGACGACTTTACTGAACTGCTGTCAATAATCTGTATTGGCTTTGACTGTGTAGTCATTGTTGGTGATTTTAACATCCATGTTGACAACCTCCAGGACAGAGGGACTAAAGAACTGTGTTGTGTTCTTCATAACTATGAATTGACTCAGCATGTGACGGAGCCCACACACAACAAGGGGCACACTCTGGACTTAATCATCTCCAAGGGTCTGAACATTTCTAAGGTTGTGGTGACTGATGTTGCTCTCTATCATCATTCATGTGTTTTCTTTGAGTGTCCTATCTCCATGCACACAAATGTTCAAACAGAGGTAATCACAAAACGGTATATCACTGAAAACACCAGTGAAATATTTATTCAGGCGTTCTCTGACACACTTCAATTCTAAAATTACAAATGTTATTGATGCCATTGCACCCACTAAGGTGAAGGTTGTCTCTGGTAAGAAAAGATCTCCAAGTAAAATGCCACGCTGATAAGAATAGAAAAAAAGAGAGCGTTGTAAAGCTGAACGCAGGTGGCAAAAAACAAATCTCCAGGTTTTGTGACATCTATAAAGAGAGACTTCGCATTTATAATTTATAATTGAGAAATGCAAGGCAGTCCTTATTCTCTGACATCATCTCCAAAAACAATAATAATGCACAAGCCCTGTTTGCTACTGTCGACAGGCTAACAAACTCTCCTGTGTCAGTAGCCTCTGAACCTCTATCTACCAGGGCCTGCAATGAATTTGCCTCCTTCTTCACTGACAAAATTCAGAAACTTAGACAGGCAGGCAGTGCCTCCATATCAGGTACAGGATATGTGTTGTTGTCCACTTAAAATCAATTCAAATAGCATGACACAATTTGATCCTATTAACCATATAAACTTGGAGGACATTATGCAACATCTGAAATCCTCTTCCTGCTTCCTTGATATTCTGCCAACAGACTTTTTCAAAAATGTTTCGAATTCTATGGCCTCAGATCTTCTACAGATTGTCAACGTGTCTCTTCTCTCAGATGTCTTCCCACAGGCCCTGAAAACTGCAATCATCAAGCCACTCTTAAAAAAGTACAATCTAGACGCATCACTAATGAACAATTATAGGTCACTATCAAACCTCCCAAAAAAAACTTGAAAAGGCTGTTTTTCAGCAGCTGAACAACATCTAGGCATTAAACAGCTGTTTTGATGTCTTCCAGTCAGGTTTTCGAGCACACCACAGCACTGAGACTGCTCTTGTTAAGGTTCAGTGACATCCTCTTAAACACAGACAGTGGCAGAATTTCAGTCTTGGTATTATTGGATCTCAGTGCTGCATTCGACACGGTCGACCGCAACATATTACTAGACTGTCTGGAAAACTGGGTGGGACTTTATGGCACAATATTAAACTGGTTTGAGTCCTACTTGAAAGACAGGAACTACTTTGTGTCTATAGGTAATTACACATCTAAGCAGACAAAAATTACATGTGAAGTTCCCCAAGGCTCCATTCTGGGGGCTCCTCTGTTTAACATCTACATGCTCCCACTGGCTCAGATTATGGAAAACAACAAAATATGTTACCATAATTATGCAGACGACACACAAATTTACACAACAATGTCACCAGGGGACTATGTATTAAACAAATCAACAATTGGATGTGCCAGAATTTTCTTCAATTAACCAAAGATAAAACTGAAGTAATTGTTTTTGGAGCCAAGGAGGAACGACTAAAAGTCAGCGCTTGGTGTAGTCATGGACAAAAACAATTACAAAGCCAGCAACTACCACCTTAAGAATATATCCAGAATTGAAGGACTTATGTCTCAGCAGGATGTGGAAAAACTTGTCCATGCAATCGATCAAACAGCTGCAGCTAATTCAGAACGCTGCTGCATCCTCACTAAAACCAAGAAAGTGGTCACATCACTCCAGTTCTGAGGTCTTTACACTGGCTTCCTGTCTGTCAGAGAATTAATTTCAAAATAATACTTTTGGTTTATAAAGTAATTCATTGTTTAAGGCCAATGTACATTTCTGATCTTCTGCTACATTATGAACCATCCAGACCTCTCAGGTCATCTGGGACAGGTCTGCTTTCAGTCCCTTGAGTTAAAACTAAACATGGAGAAGCAGCATTTAGTTTTCATGCGCCATATATCTGGAACAAACTCCCAGAAAACTGCAGGTCCGCTGCAACTCTTAGTTCTTTTAAATCAATAGGCTGAAGACTTTTCTGTTTGCCGCTGCCTTTTATTAAATCATAATGATTAATTTCTTACACTGCACTGTAACTTTTACTCTCCTGTTTTATCTTGTTTGTATTTTCTATTTTAGTGTTTTTAAATGTATTTTTATATTGCCCTATGTTGCTTTTATGTTTTATGTAAAGCACTTTGAATTGCCTTGTTGTTGAAATGTGCTATACAAATAAACTTGCCTTGCCTTGCCTTGAATTCTCAGAAATAACGTTTTTTTGTCCTATTCTTTTCTATTGGCCTGTGTCCACGTCACATGACTGCCAAGTTTCTTTTGTGAAAACCAAAAATGGTGGACATTTCTTTTATTCTGGAAAATGCAGTATTTTAACATAATTTCTGCATTAAAATTCGTTTTGATAATATTCCATTCTCATAATCTTCGTTCAGTGAATGTTTATGATCCTGTGTTTTGTTATTACGAAGATTCTCTCAGGTCTCAGATCATTGCTATGGTGGTTGCTATGGACGCATACATAGGGAATTGTGGGTGGACTTGACACATTCAACTCCTGTTTTGGGCTATTTGCCGTCAGTGGGCTTCATTCCATTTAAAATTTCTGCAAGTTGGCAGTAACCTGAATCCAAACGCCACTCTGTTAAAAAAGGCAATCTATGGCCTGTGATTGTAAAATGTGAAGTTGCTCATTTAATTTAAATTGTATTTCCTAGAATATGTGGCTGGGGCTATTTAATTATGAAATCACCTTTCTTAAGAAGGGGTTATCAAACTGGACTTTACCTTTCACATCCCTCATTTAAGCCCTGCACTTGTCACGTTCATATATATCATCAACTTTAACGTATTTTTGTCTATTATTATTCTTCTGTGTTGCATTATTTGGGAGCAAATGCCAAGACACATTCTTTGTATGCTTGCATTGGCTAACAAACAGATTCTGATTGATGTCATGCTGACATAAAATCCCAAAACTAAGAATCACAAAGATACAAAAAATCTCCTGGGTTATGAAAATAGTAGCCTATGCATGCCTCAGTATTTGATGACCTGTGAATGAGAAAGAGTTGATCTTTTCAACCCTAGCCCAAGGACTTCAGGCCTTCCTCCAAGCCTAATGCCCTAGATTGTCAGCAATATTGTACAATAATCTCTGAAGGTGACTCATTTTGGTCACAAGTTCCACTGAAAAAAGAAAAAACAAACAAAAAGCAATTTTATATATTGGAGCTAAACCAGATACATCATTGGAAAGGTTGGGACCTGGAGAGTAAGATATGTCAGTATGACGATTCTTCATAGCTCCTGTTTTGAGATACTGACCTTTGAACCTTGACCATGTTTGAAGGCTTATAATCCAGCAACAAAAGAGGATACAGACATGGGACCAACTGTTATAGAGAGCGCTTTACTTCAGCTATCATGTGAGCATAGTCAACAACTGGGTCAAATGAGATAAATTTTGTTGATCCCACACCGGGAAAAATGCTTGTTATAGCAGCTCAAGATTCAACATGCACAGGAAAAAGGTTGATATCTAAAAAAAATACACATCAAATAGAAATAAAGAATCGAAAATAAGCAATACACCTATCATTTATACAGATATGTGATGGATAATTGATTATTGCAATACAATAAGTACTTTATTAAGTAATTTAAACATTTTCCACCAGACTTTAGGTTTAGCGGTGAGCTGGATTTCTCTTGCAGTGGTGACTAATAATCATGGGTAATGTAGCCTAGCGTTTCGCTATCGAAAAATGACAACAAAAAACTTTATTTCTCCTTTGATTCTGAGGATGTTGAGGAAATCATTGAAAGAAAACCTTAACATGGGAATTAACATTGAGGAAAATACTTCTGGACGGCGAGTCCTCCGTTCTCCAATGGGACTGATGCTCACAGTGTCTTATAGCGCCGCAGTCAGGCTAATATTGAACTGAATGGATAGCTGGAGCAGTTCCTGTGAGCGTCTAATATTGCCGTGGATGGTTTTACATTGTAGTTAATTGTCAGCAATTGAAAGCCTGATGCATCTCATACAGACGCTAAAGGGTACCTTGTGCATCTTTATGAGACGCCAAGGGGCTTGACAAAACATCGGTATTTGACGATCTGGAAATGAGAACGGGTTGGCACAACCCCTCCACACACTAGATCAACACGCACTGAGTCATCCCTAACAAACACAAATGCATAACTCAACCTCATTACCTCCTCCACTCCTCCCATGTAACATAAGTGACAAACTAAAATCCGTGAGCAGTTGTCTTGTTGGTGGATTTGACCTTTGATCTCAAAGCCAAACATGTTTGAGAATTGATATAAGCGAGCTGAAAAGTCAAGGCTACACATTAATCAACATGGCATGAAGTGCAGTATGAATTGACCTTATCTTTTAATTTTCTTCATATTTTCACACTGTATTCAATTATAAACATTTTTGCTGAATGTTTTAATGCTTTCTCCATTAATTTGCCATTATTACCAATGGCATTTTATTTTTTTAACACTACTTGTAAACAATTCTTAACAAATAAAACATGCTGAAATTTTATATCAATATAGCTATTTCTAAATCAACACTCACTGACGAGTGAGGGCTCACGATACTTTTTTAAAATTTCTTTTATTCCCTGCTTGCAACTATTGCAGTATAGATTGTAAATGGAGCTTTACATACATAATATAAATCTCAGAACTTGTTTGACATGCCTATGGGTATAGCGGGCTTCATCACAACTAGGACTGTTGAACTCATCTCCCGTTCTCGTTCTCTCTCTCTCTCTCTCTCTCTCTCTCTCTCTCTCTCTCTCTCTCTCTCTCTCTCTCTCTCTCTCTCTCTCTCTCTCTCTCTCTCTCTCTCTCTCTCTCTCAGCTGCTATTATTTATTCAGTTTGTTTGGCGGGACTCAGTAGCCGCGGCAGCCCCGGCCTGGCAGACCTATCGAACTGTGGCATAATAGATGTAATACATCAATGCGTTTGAGCTGAGAGCCTTTAATTAGGCCTTCCTGCTCGTTTCATCAATTCCCCCCTGCCCTCCTGGGATTTGGGGGAGGGGTGGAGGTGATACAGAGAGGCCCCTGCACTGCATGTGAATCACTGCACTCACCCCCCCAGCCCATTCCTCTGCCTCCTCAGTAGGCTCGTTGTCCCTGAAAATCGCCAGCCCCCAGCCTCCTGTCCTCCTCCCTACCCAGCCCACTGCCACTCATGTCTGTGGGGTCAGACAGCATAAAATGCTAATCCTCACCTGAATGGCAATAATTAAAAACATATCGCCCTTCAGGATTTGAAAAGTGGTGGCTTTCTTTCAGAAAGCAGCAGGGATTTCCAATATGAAATAAATGATTCTGAGAATGTAAGTGTGTGTGGGTGTGGGTGTGTGTGTGTGCCTGCATACATGCATGTGTGAGTGTGTGGTTGTGTTAGTGTGCAGCCATGACCTTGCTCCCCAGGTGCTCTTGAAATGTGTCATGTTAAATAAACGCCAAGCAGGACCCAGTGGCGACCAGCAGCACAACTGCAAACACAGAACAATCTCCTGCTGATTTTGCCATTTTCTGTTTACCATTTCTAGCCGTTCGCATTTCACATGAATCATAGCAACAACATCTGACATTTACCACAAGTTAAAATATGACCACACCAGACCATAACTGAGGGCCACCAGCACTAGAGGCAGAAGCTGATCTAAGTAAGCATAAAGTGAGGACGACTGCTCTACAGCTTTCATTGCTTTATGCCATACCATTGATTGCATTCACATATATTGTAGACATTATAGATTGCTTGTGTTTCAGATGAATAAAAATATTGATTGATTGGAATTCAATCCTCAATCCAAATATGACTCAATTTATTATAATATTCAAGAACAAGGATTATTCAGGAAGACATTACTGCAGTGTATGTGAGTTCAGACTTATGTGTGTGTGTGTGTGTGTGTGTGTGTGTGCGTAAGTGTAAATGCATACGTTTATGCAAGACGAATCTGTATGTAGTACTGTGTTCATGCATTTCTTCAGGGGGTATTGAGTTTTAGCCAAGATTAAGTTAAAGCCAAACCAAGGCTAATGTCCCTCAAAATTACCTCCACTTTAAATAAAGATTTTGTCTGTATCCATGTGCTTTCGGTAGCTTAAAGGGCTGGACTAGCATATATGTTTACAGCCAAACATCAGCAGCACGATGCAGTTTTTGGTTCAGGACGTACCGTGCAGCCAGCACATAGTGAAGGAACATGCTTTATGATATATACAAACACTGAGCATATGAAAGTAAAGGTAAAGGTTGCTGCCTGCTTTCTAAACCAGATTAATCAATATCTTTGCCTCAGTACATAGTGTTACTTCACAAAAAGAATGCAAGCTTTTATGAAAGGATTTTCAAAAGATGTGATCTTATACTGAAAAAGCATCTTAACCATGGCAATCAGTTTAAAAGTAAAAAGTTATTTCAGACAGTCACTGTTATGCTGGGAAAGTATATTCCACATGAAGGACAATGCATTTATAAAATATTCATAGTTTGTCAAATACATACAGTACTATTCTATATTATCATGCTGAGTAGTCGTTCATGGAAACACATACAAAATGAAGCAACCCCATACTCAAGGCCAAACAGTTGGAATACTGAGGAACACTCAGAAAAGGAGAAGCCCTGGTGGAGCTGCAGAGCAGAGTACATGAGTGGGACTTATTATATAGCTATTGACTTGGCTGCTTGCAAGTTGAAAGAGTAAAGCCTCAACTGTGGCAAAAGTTCCTGCTCCATGATCAGAAAGTTTGTGGTGTGACAATGATAAAAACAATAATAAAAATTAGTCACAAAAAGAAAGTTTTGAAATCCACGTTAATGTAACTTTCAGGATTCAGCTTGTTACTGGTGTTCTCTGTTGGTTTTCCCCATTCCTGTGTTTCTTGTCGGTTCCCTGTCTACCTATCTGTGTGTGTGTGTGTGTGTACTGGTCTGGGCATGGCACTCCAGTTTTCCCTTTTGTGGCTGCTCACTGGCACACCTGCTGCTCATCACCAATTAAGACCACGCAGTATATCAACCTGGCTCTCCTCTCCAGTCTTTGCCAGATTGTTCTGTGCACTTCAGTGGTACTAAGCTTAAGGCCAACTTTAAGTTTTAGTCTCCATGTTTTGCTTGTTTACCTGCCTTACTCGCAGATTTGTTCTCCACCAGTGATCTCAGCCAGTTAACCATTCAGCTCCTAGCCAGTCTTCAGTCGCCTGTCTCCACACTCGCTGCTGACCACTCTGAGCCTGAAGCCTGCAGGAACCCAGCCTGCTAATCGGTGGACTCATCTGTTTGCCACCACGCGCTCTGACATTCTCAACTGTGCTTCGCTCACCCAGACTCTCAAATCTGGACTTGTTTTTGCTCAGAACTTTCAATAAATTTCATTGTGTTTTTTTCACCTTCCAAATCCTACTCTGTGTCCTGCTTTTGGGTCTCTAGATGGTGAATTGCAACAGTAACAGCAATTTAGTCCCATTAGATGTGCAACTCCAATGAACAGCATAGTATATAAAATTTATTTAGGAAAACACACTTGTCATGGGCTTCATAATGAACAACAGATAGCATCATTCTGTTATCCATCATGTCATGGATGCAAAGTATTTTTGCTGGAAAAACACAAGAAATAAGCACATGTGCAGTCGCATACACAAGCACATATGCACTAACTGCATTCGCTATGGTATTGGTTTATAAATATTGTATAGTATCATCACTACATGATGAACTGCCCACAGTCTGTTAATTCCACAGAAGCTAATCCCTTCAGTCTTTTGCTAATATATCCATTACATGAGTGATGCTCCCATAAGCCTGCCCTAGTCAGTAAATAATTCTGGTTAATTAAAGCCAAGACATCCATCTTTGTCTTGGCTTTGTGTGCAGACTCTGAAAAAGGCATGTTCTATTAATAAAACAGTGATTATCACCGCTGTTGATGTAGTTTCAAACCTGTTAATTAGACTGTAGATTTCAAATGGAAATTAACGGCCAATAATTCATTGGAAAAGGGGAAATGACACTTTATTTCCATGATGGCACACCCATCGGGAGGCACACCATCAGGGGATGGATGTGTAATACAGACACACTTAAGTAAACTATTATTGTTTTGTGTATTTAGATGTTCATGTCAGTAGACTACTTATTTCCCAGAGGAGATTGGTAGTTAATGGTCAGATAAAGGAAGCCCAAAAGCTACATTTAAGTAAACACCAGCAAAATTTGTTAGCAGCATGTCCCTGTATGCTCTAAAATATTGGTAATTCGAAGGGCATCATTATTTGAGTCCATACTTTGTGAGGCAACCACCACGTCACATGGTGAAACAAAGAATGACTTGTTTTTGCACTCCTCTCTAGTCTATTTACCAGTTTAAAAAGAGGCATTTTAAAAGATACAAGATATTTGTTTACATGGGAGAGAGGGGTTGTTAACAGACACTTAATGTTTAGTGATCTCCTATATCTTTGTTCCAAATTTAATTTTCACAAATGGGAAATTATACCCAAGAGGAAGCAGCCAGTATTTTGATTTTCTATTAAATAGCAAATTAATTTCATACGCCGCAAAATGTTGATATTTTAACTAGCATTAGTTCCTTCCCAGTATACCAGAACCAAATTTATAATGTCCCCAGGGCATTACTCCAATATGATTATACTCCGCTGGTAAAATAATTAAGTGTGGAAAACACATTAGGTCTTTCTGCCTTTTTCAACAACAAATTAGCACATCTATCCATCTCTATCTATCTATCTGTCTATAATACCTATTTCTTCTGTCTGGTGTACAGTGGAGTTGTGTAAAAAGAAACATGCATGTAAGTATTTTTACTGATAAATCATCAACTTTGTAGGAAAAAATAGCATAAATCCTCTCTTCATTATTAGTAAATGAGAAGAAGACCTAAAGCTAAGGTGAAAGAAGAATGATTCAGCTCCAGTGAAAAGTCATTGATTTTACTAAGGACACTGATAATTGGGTTATTTACATTCCTTTTTGTTTTTGGATTTACTGGAAACTTTTTAAAACTTTTTTAAAAATCTGTTCAATTTAGGATTTAAAGTAGAATTATATCCACATAAAAGACAAAAATAAGAACTGCATTTACAGGTAATGATGAGGGGGATTAGAAAAATAAGAGCTAAATACCTGACGGCTGTGCTTTGCAGTGGCAAATAGTTGTATATTACTTTAGTACAGTAGCTGTTATCAGAGCTATAGTGCAGTTTCCAGCAAGAAGCCAACTGTATTAAAGACTGCATGTCTATCAAGAATGGTATGTAATGAGGAGTGATATATAATTTTGAGTGTTTTGATTGGCTCAGTTTGGACGAAGTTTGACAACAGGCTAAGAAACAAAGGCCATGCATTTTAAATATAATTTGAGACAAAGTGTCTAAAGCCATGCTAATGATGTTTACCATGTTCACCATCTTAGTTTATCTTGTGAGCATGCTAACATTTTCTAATTAGCACTAAACATAAATATAGTGCTAATTGCATTAGAATTCATCCTCTGGGCACAATGAATATCTGTACAAAAATTCATGGAAATCCATCCAATAGTTGTTGAGATATTTCAGACTGGACCAAAGCGATGAACCGCCTGTCAGACAGACAAGCATTGCCATCCCTAGTCCTATGTCGCTAGCAAAGCCTGTAGCAAGTATCCCTTGTTGACAGTTCTGCCAAACACTAAATCACTGGCATTTGGTGGCATTTTTTTCAGATATTGACTGCAGCTAATTGCAAGTGGTGGATCTCTGATTTCCTGACTGGGAGCAGTACATTCAGCTGAGCCCTCAACTGATGACATGTCTTTATGAAGCTGATCAGTATAATTGATTGGTTTAAAGGAAAGTGGCACCCTGTCTGATATTAAATGCACCAGCCTGTTTCCCCTACAATAATAGGAGCATGATATTTTATTATTTATTATAATTATTATTTGCCATTTGTGAGTGAACTGCCACTGGATAATGTATATTCCATTTCAAAACTCTACTTTAAATGTAGAGTCCACAGAACTGTGATACAAAAGGAGTATTATTATAAGACAGTCTCTCTGTGTGACAGCAATCAGCAATCAGCAGTTTTAAAATGCCAATATGTCTAAAAATTAGAAGTAATTTTCTCATACTGACGACACTCTCCACAGGGAAGATGGTGCTAATGGAAGTTTGGGCTGGGAGCCTTTTTAATAGTTATGCAAAAGTCATGTAAGACAAGAAAAGCAATTCACTTTGCATTAAACCCAGTCTTCACACTGACACTTAAACTTATCTGCATCCTTACAGTATGTTCTTCACAGACTTAACTCTAAGAAAAGTATAGAAAAGTTGGATTCTCATGCACAGTTTTGCAGGCAGACATCAAGCTGGTAAGTTTAAATAGAAACACTCCATGAATCATAAGTTGGTATACAATAAAAGGTGGTGCTGTGGACAAAGTCTGTTGTTTTAGAGTTGCAGTTTTGAGAGAAAATGGAGCCGTAATGGACATTGCTCATTTACTCAACAAGACATCAGAGATACTAATTACTACTCACCATAAACTGCAGGGTTAATTTCACCTGCATCTTATTTTCTTTGGCCTGATTCATAGAGTTCCTTTTTGCACATTTCCCTCCTCTGTTTAGGTTCACACTGCTCATTTACAAGTAAACCAAGGCTTGTAAACAAAAGTTACATGGATTAGTTTACAGGCAAATACCGTCTGTTATCCTTTAAGAGTGTAAGATTTGATGGCAAGTAAATCAAAACTGAGTTAGTGCTTTTGTCAGAACACTTGCTATAATTTACCATATCTGCTTCTAGTCCCAGGTGTAAAAATATGAAAAATGTTTTTGGTACAAAAAGGCAGTGTTCTGTGATTATACGGCACATACTGGCTGCCATTGTTCTCATTTGCCATATCAAGCCGAACTAAAGATGTAAAATGTCAAGATTGTTTTTTTTTTTTAAGAAAAGAAGAAAGTTCCCTGCTTGGTGTGAATGTGCCATAATTCCCATATGTCTCTTGCTAACAAATCTAAGACATTTTGACTTTTAGAGAAGACAGAATAACAACAAAATATTGTAAACTATTCATTAAAACAACTTCAACTTTGAAGTACTTACATCACCACAGCTACAAATGTGGGTCATATTAGCTTGAATGCCAGTTAGCAGAATTTGTCAACCCCTTTTATGTGTCCATCAAATCCGTGTTAGCTAGTTTCAACTTCTTCCTCTAAGAGCAGCTTGTCTGTATTTGCCATTTGATGGCAAAATGTTGAGTTCCCCCTGACATATCAAATGATTTTGCAATGGGTTTTTTTTGACACTTTCTCTTGTTTTGGTGGCACAGATAATGTCATACCAGTGTTCTTCCATAGCTGACAAATGCTGCTAATTGACATTCAAGCTAATAGGTGTTTTCATTATTTGGTCTACCCCTGCACATTATTAGACTACTCATATTACTGCTGTTCAATCAAATCATGTCTTATCGCACTTTATAAAGTGAGTAATTAAAAATTTGTAATTATTCTACAATAATTGTGCAAGAGTGCACATATAGTAATAAGAGCAACACATTTGGTACACCTTAGAATATAATGCAACCAAATACACCAAAATGATGATAAAATACCAAAGAGGTGAATCAACACTGCTCCGGGACAGTCTAAAAACAAATAGAACATTTTGAGCTGCTCAAAGGTAGAATATATTTATTGTATTGGAATGTGTTGCTTTTTTTGTGTCCACCTCCCTTTATGCTTCTGACATCTCACATCCTGAAGATGAGCAGTATAGTTCACCATGGGAACAAAAATGTGTGTGTCTAGTTAACACACTAAAGAGGGGACTGAAAGACTTGCAGCCTCTTTCCTAATGAGCCTTGGAAGACCTCACGCTGTTTGATGTCTAGGACTGTTTCATCCAGCTCAGACACTGTCTCCATTGCCCCCTAACCCTCGCATTCCAAGGAGGGGACTGGCAGGCTGGCACCCCTCTGCCCTGTGCCTGCCACCCACCATGCCTGACCATGTTCTCCACTTCATTTACCTTATGCTTTGCTCCTCTGCCAGACCAGGGCCAGAGGCCAAAACACAGACAGATATGCACCTGCAAGGTAGCATCCCTTGGGATTAAAGTGGACAGTTAATTTTGTTTGCATTTTGACAGGGTGTTTTTAATTTTACCTGCCAGCATAGGTTGGTTCAGGTGCTCTCTCTGGACCTCTGTCTAGTATGACCTATCATCGCCATATGGTCACAGTTCCCACAGCTCACTTTTGATGGATCTAGAGGCACTAAAAGAGTCATTAAACCTGTGTTGATGTTTGCAAAAACAAGATTGTGCTATATTAAAGGTTTATTGTGCTGTATACAGTAACATATAGCAATTTTTGTTATTGACCATTGTTTTTTGCTTGTGTGTTTTTGACATGTGCTCATAGTTTTCTTCTTATCATGTTTTTGATCACAAAGTTAAACCTGAAGCAAAGAAAACTCTTAATGGATTTTATACCATAGTTCTAGATCTGACGACTTTACTCAGTTAGTTGAGACAGTGAGCTCATGTGTCTTGGCAACTTCCAGCTTCAAATCTTTTCAGGTTTTCTAAATGAGATTATGGTTGGATTTAATGGAAAGGGTTGTTTTCACAGTAAAAGGCACAGAAGACTAAAGGGAGAGAGAATGTAGTCAAAATAAGTGGTATGAGGGGAATGAAAAGTTATACATTCAGTGAATATCTAATAAAACGGAAGCAGTGAAGAAGGGAAGCAGTGAGTGAAGCGCATCAAATAAGAACCAACCAGTTCTGGACATGCTGCACAATTTTAATGGACTCACTGAATGGTTATACAGTGAGTATGAAAATGATGTGAAAAAAACTGCTAAAGCCTTTATATCAAATGTCACCAGATCTCACTGAATGGTTTGGTGAGTATGAAAACCTGTGAATAAAGATTTTGGTCACCAGATCTCAACGTTGAACACCTATGGAAGATTTTGGACCAACGTCAATGCTCTCCACCACCATCACCAACACTAAATGTTATAATATAAACTTATCTACAAATCTATTTAGTGATGTCTGTGACTGTCTCTGATGCTACATGTCCAGCACATCAGTTTTATGCTCTGTATTAACTATGAACTATATCAAATTGCATCGTCCCTATCAAATAAAATTCAAATAAAAAAGTTGTGCCCTGTTGTGGCTGGAGCACACTGTAGCAGTTTACTTTGAGACATTCCAACATTTCAACAGAGTAAATTATATTAAGTACATATTTTGTGTATATTTGAGCACATTCAGAGTTTATATGGCATTGCCAGGCCAAGTTCTAAAACAGTAAAGATAATTGTATAAGATGCATTGTATTCCCCTCGTTTTCGGATTAAATCTATTTTCAATTTTATGCACATTGCTGAAAATACATCCTCCGTTTCACATTTACTGTTAAATCATAGTAAATTCTTTACAGCTACCAAGTCTCCACCACCCCCTCTTACTTTTTAACCTTGCTATTTATGGCAACATGTGAACTGATGTGATCAGTCAGTGGCCCTGTTAAAGGTGTTACCAGGAATGATCTATTAAACTCAGTCACCTCTCACCATAAAGTGACGCCTGAATTTGGAAGAGAATGACCATGGAGAATGCTTGATTCTGATTGGCTGGAAGGTATAACCTGACTGTATAGCTGGACAGCTCTAACGCAGGGTTTTTTGTCATTATAAATTATTGTGTCAGTATTAAACTATAGGGAAGGATAAGCAGTGAGACTTAGCCACAGAGCTTTGAGCTAGTGTTAATTGTGTAACCAAAGTGAAAAAAAAAGTCAAATTAGCTTCTCAGTAAGAACCACGCAGATAGATTTCAAATGTGTTCATTGATTTGGATGTCAGGACATCAGAAATAACATTAGCCTGGGTGAAGCTGCAGAAGGAAGGAGAGATGACATTTGACCAAAACTGACTAGAAGAAGAGATGTGGAGAAGTCATGAATAAGAGTGAGCGGTAAAGAGAGACCGCAATAAAGACTGTGTGTGACTTGTACTTGTCTGTGTTTAATTACACTCATTCGAGTGGGGACAGCATTCATTAGCGTAGTGGCGTACCACAAAAGCAGATACAGATAAAGATACTGTGTGTATATGTGCACACACAGTGTGCAGTAAAAAGAGACAACGGAGGCAAAAGAGGCAGACAGAAAGCAGACTGATGAGATGCGGGTTCGAGGTGAGCTCCAAGATATTGTAATACTCAAACAACACTTGCATAACAATATTGTTGGCAGCATGTCGCATGTGGTATTGAAGTTCATTATTTCAGAGTTTGTCCGAGGCGAGAAAAAAAGTTTGTATAACTAGCCAACCTCCATATTTCTAGCTGTCGTCCTGTCTCTGTCTCTCTTTGGGTTATTTGCTTCACTAAGACTAGCCTGGATAACACTCTCTATCCAGGAGAGTGTTATCTAGCTCCCCCACCGCCCCCACCAAAGTCTGAGTAAGGATTTCTTTTTTATCTTTGTATTTATCTGAGAAACCCAAGCAGTCCTTATTGCTTATCTTCTGAGCTCAATGGGTAAAAAAAACATTTTCAGTTGAAGATGTTTTCTGAAATAGGACACCATTTAAATGTCTAAAAACACATTTGGATTTTTTTTTTGACCAGGAACTACCTAACTAAAATGCATACTCATATGCTTAACATGTATACAAGTATTTCTATTAGGTTGTCACAGGACTGTCAAGGAGACTAAACAGATTACTTTTGGGATCACTGTTCATTCTCCATGTATTTGTAAGGTGATAAAAGAGTGGGTCATATTCTATGCTGCTTGCTATAGTTGAGAAAAAAACAAACACAGACAAATCAGGAGAAGATGGATTTGACAGAGTGTAGTTTTGCCATTGCTCTCGTTTCTCACCAAATATTTTAGATCTAACAAACATTTAAAAAGACATTTTTTTAAATATTTTAAAGCATTTGCTTGCTAGCAAAAGCTGTCAATCAGTGGAATAACAGGAACGTGTATCACATTTTCCCAGCCCGTTCTCATTCCCAGGACGTCAAATACCAACGTTTTGTCACAACCCTCAGCGTCACAGACACACAAGGTACCCTTTAGCGTTTGTATGTGAAGCACAAGGCTGCCAGAAAGCTTAAAGGAAGTCAGGTAATGTAGTATAATGAGCGACATAAAGAGCAAGAAAGTCTGCCTGTGGAAGTGGTGGGGTGGGTGGATGGATGGATGGATGGCACAAACCAACACAGGACTTTGACCCAGGAGACTGGGGTTTGTGTCCAGTTTGAAACCAAAAGTTAATGGTGAGTTATTCAAAGTTTTAAGTAATGTTATGTTAAAAGTCATGTCATGTGACTTTCCACTACCTAACCAATTCGTTTCTGAAGGTGTCCCCTACAGACGCAAGTAATTTCTTAAGATGTCCTACAGACGCTAAAGGGTACCATGTGTGTCTGTATACAACGCAGAGGGGCATGGCAAAACATCGGTATTGCCACGGATACACCAGGCTCCACCATCTGTTGATCAAGCATACCTGCTCCCTATCACACTCCTGCTCCCCATCAGCACCCAATCACAGCCAGCATAAAAGGGCCAACACTCACCTCAGCCAGTTGTGTGACCTTGTTTGATACAAGGACTGACCATGCAATTCTGCATAACCCCTACGGCCCTTTCCAGCGATCTCCCTCTCCAGCGACCTTCCTCTCCAGCGATCTCCACGCCAGCGAGTCTTCCCTCTAATGGACTTCCCCATCTCCATACATGCACGCCTGTCTTTTCTGGCTGTAACCTAATAAATACCCATCTGTCTCCATATCGGTGTCTCCTGCCTGTCTGTCCGCAACACGTATATGTCACCCTGGAATGAGAACGGGTTGATCTTCCACATATTGTGTGCGTGTGCGTGCATGTGTGTCTTTCATGATATACAAACAAAACAGGAACCCACTCTTACAAACATCACTCCATAGCACTACTAGTGGTTTAAAACTCCACAAGGTACCTTTAACTGACGGATAGCCTACAGCAAGGTTACCCCATAAAGGTAAACATGGCCAGTGATGCACTATCCAGAAATTATGTACTGTAAGTGCAGTTATTTACACTTTCTTGAGGTACTGATACATAACATCAAAACACAAAGGAATCCTGTAAAATACTTGTAAGCTCTTTAAATAAAGTCTGTCAATATGATATGTGATGTTTTATAAGTGATTAAGAGGTGTAGATTCAGGTTTTTTTGTATTTGTGGTCAAATCTTTAAAAGCAGGGTCTCATCTGATTTACAGTTTACACTCATGAATATGTCATTCATGTTATTAAACTTTATTTTGAATGAGGGATTGAAGTGTCTGAGAGTGCAAGTCTGTTTTTGTGTGTAATACATTTTCTGTCCCATTGCAAATTCTGCTCCAGGCATACTTGAGCTCTCAGTCTTCAAGAATTAATTTAGTCTGTTTTGATTGTAAATAAGGAGAGTGGGGAAAAACTTGGGGCAGTAAAACACCCTGAACACACTTAAAGATGTTTACTATCTCTTAAAATCATACCACAGTAGCATCTTTTGAAAATTCCCTGCAAGGTCACCCATGAAATGGTATTCATCCTCGTTCTCGTTCTCAGCGTTCTCATCTTGGCATAGGACATAAACTGTGTGTGACATCAAACACATTTCATTTTGCACTCAGCATAAAAATGGGCTTTCCACATATCACTTCACTACTTTCTGTAAATCTTCATTGACAACTCGAAAACACATCAACATGTGCCCACACACACACACATCAAAGTATAATGCACTCACACACACACACACACACACACACACAAGCCTCCCCCTCACCTGCTCACATACAGGAGCACAATTAAAAAGACACTATTACCAGCAAGTCTACTGTACCAAAATCCAGCTCCAATACACTTCACTGACTTCCCCACAGTGACGCACTGACTGAGAATACTTGACGAATCACGCTTGCCACTAACATAAAAAAAGATGCAGGCCTTACCTGAAACCAGGTGAGCTTGAATCGCTTTCCGCAGTCACTCCACATGTCACAAACATGCACTGACATAGGTCTCTGTTTCAGTTCAGTAGGTTAACAAATAGACAGACAGAAACTAAACCAAAATATTCAGGGATGCGGGTCATTATTCACTGTCCATTACAGTCTCAACAAATTCAATTCAATTTTATTTACATAGCGCCAATTCATAACACACTTTTCCTATAGAGCAGGCCTAGACCATACTCTTTATAATATTATTTATATGTATATTTAAATTCCACATAGATTTTTAAAATAATAAGAAGAATGATAGGAATAATAATGATAATAATAGTAATAAGAGTAATAATAATAATTGTAGCAGCGGTCGTCGAGCAGGAAAACAGGGGCAGCAGGTGGCCCGCAATCATAGATCCAGAGTCTGCAGCTCCATGGCAGAAATACCTGCTGAAAGCGACAGAAAAAGAGAGGAGAGAGACGAGAAAGCACAATATATGGGGGAAAGAGAAGATGGAGTTAGTAACATGCATGAATGGGATAAGAATGGATACAGATGGAGAGGGATAGGAGGAAATAGGAGCTCAGTGCATCATGGGAAGTCTCCCGGCAGTCTAGGCCTATAGCAGCATAACTAAGCAATGGTTCAGGACTCACCTGAGCCAGCCCTAACTATAAGCTTTATCAAAGAGGAAAATCTTAAGCCTACTCTTAAATGTGGAGATGGTGTCTGCCTCCCAAACCCAAACTGGGACCTGATTCCACAGGAGAGGAGCTTGATAGCTGAAGGCTCTGGCTCCCATTCTACTTTTGGAGACTCTAGGAACCTCAAGTAACCCTGCATTCTGAGAGTGCAGTGTTCTAGTCGGATAATACGGTATTATGAGATCTTTAAGATACGATGGTGCCTGACCATTAAGAGCTTTGTAGGTGAGAAGAAGGATTTTAAATTCTATTCTGGATTTTACAGGGCGCAAGTGCAGAGAAGTTAATATAGGTGAAATCTCTTTTCACTTTACACATGCCGCATGATCCACTGGAGAGTCCTAAGAACTTATTCGGGCAGCCTGATAATAAGGAATTGCATTAATCCAGCCTAGAAGTAACAAATGCATGTACTAGTTTTTCAGCATCATTTTGAGACATGATATGCGTGATTTTTGCAATGTTACGTAGGTAGGCAGTTTTTGAAGTTGTTTCATGTGGGAGTTAAAGGATAAATCCTGATCAAAGATAACTCAGAGGTTCCTTACGGTGGTGCTGGAGGCCAGGACAATGCCATCTAGAGTAACTATATCTTTAGATAACATGTCTCTGAGGTTTTTGGGGTCAAGTACAAAACTTCAGTTTTGTCAGAGTTTAACATCAGAAAATTGCAGGTCATCCAGGTGTATATGTCCTGAAGTCCTTGAAGTTTAGATAACTGATTAGTTTCATCTGGCTTGATTGACAGATATAATTGGGTATCATCCGCATAACAGTGAAAATTTATGGAGTGTTTCCTAATAATATTGCCTAAAGGAAGCATATATAAGGTGAATTAAATTGGTCCAAGCACAGAACCCTGCGGAACTCCGTGACTAACTTTGTTGCTATTGTAACAAAGAGTTGCTTACTATCAGCACGCCACTCTCATGCGTTCGTATCTCTGCTCTCTCTCTCTCTTTGTCTTTCTAGTCGTGTAGGTTTTTGACTTGTGTATTGCCCATGCAGTGCAACCAGGAAGTACCCCTCTGCTGCAGCTCAACAAAGACATACAGTCTGGGGAAACACAAAGAGGGAACTTCACGCCAAAAAAGACTAAGTTTTACATTTATATTTGGCTTACAGTACAATCATCAGATTTTGCATCAGTATGCATGGTGAAATACCATTAGGTGAATTATCTTCTTAAAGGAGCAGTGTGAAGGATTTAATGGCATCTAGTCGTGAAATTGCAGTTTGCAACCATTGGAATACCGGTTGCATCACCCTCCCCTTCCAAGCGGGTAGGAGAAACTACGGTTGTGGCGAAACTTGAGAAAAACGTGAACGGTCCTATCTAGAGCCAGTGTTTGGTTTGTCCATTCTGGGTTACTGTAGAAACATGGCGGTGCAACAAAGCGACCTCCATGGGAGGGGACCCGCTCCCTAAGTATATAAAAACAGCTTATTCTAAGGTAGTGAAAACACGATTCTTATTTTCAGGTGATTATAGACAAATGAAAACATACTTATAAATATCTATATTCAATTTCTGCCAATAGATCCTCCTAAAAGTTATACACTGGACCTTTAAGCAAGTTGTTGCTGCATATGTGCTAAAGGACTTTCGATGCAGCCAGCATCTAATTTTTTTTGTTATCCCTATGGAGCAGAGGTTGTAGTGAAATTCTTTTAGCAGCCAGGTAGAACATGGCCAATATGTGTTGATCTACAATTCAACCACTTGAATATTGGACACGGAAGGGTGCTCAAGTGGTGCTTCCTGGTAGCAAAGTCTTAAACCTTAAAGTACTTGAATGAACAATGAGCTTTAATCTGCTGTCCTTGCAGCTGGCCTGATTAAAAAAGTGGATGGGCTCCTAAAAATTGAGTACAAGCAGTGTTTGAAAAAACATTCAAGCTCCAATAAAATGTGGAGCATTGCAAATTGATAAACGGTGACAGTGAGAGTTATATAAGCTACTGTGGCAGATCTGAGTCAGTTAATGTGATTCCCACAGCCTGACCCAGTCGCTTAGAGAACGCACCTTTCTTGACGTGGAATAACAAAAATTTGCATGAAATCCAAGTGGGTGCAGGAGGGAATGAGATTCGTGACAGAGAGGCACACAACAAGATTGAGAGACTCACTCACCGGCCTCACACTGTACCTCGGCAAGTCATCCAATATAAATTCAACTGTAGTCTACAGAACATTTTCTCATTCATTAGAACCATTAGAATTGAATGAGGGCTCGCTGTTTTCACCTATCATAATTCATATTCTCTACTATCATGAAATTCATCCACCCACATTTCAGTGGTCATTGCTTTTGTGTTTTGAACATTACAGTTTTACCCAATACACCCTCATCAGTCCCTCTCTGTGTTGCAAGGTTAACACTACAGCCAGGTGAGAGGCTGAGGAAATATTGTACGAGCATTGAAGACAGTCAAGGGCACCTCTGGCACTCAGTGTTGTGATGGATAAACAACCACACATAAACCAGAAAAAACACCACAAACAGAAAAATCGCCCTCCAGGCCACGAGTGATTCATAGACTGCACAAAACCCACAGATGACTTTAAACCTGGCATCCTCCATTGCTTCAGATGGCTTTAGTTGTGGCACTTTGCTGCCTTTTAAGAGGCCACATAATGTCAACTGGCCGGCTTTGATGGTATACATTCAGCATTTTCAAGGCACAATCCCTTATCCAAATGTAACCAGGTAAAAAAGGAAAAGAGAAAATAGAAAAACTCCTGTAGACATATTGCACTCTTGCTGTTCACACCCATTTCAGACAGCAGGGCCAGTAGTTTTACCTCGCTGCAGGAGTGGTGTAGTAACTGAGAGTTCAGGAGGCAACAGGAAATGAAAGTAAAAAAATGTCACATTTACTTTGCCTGCTGTTGCCGTATAGTCCGTATAGTCCAAGAGAGCTTATTACCCTTGAAAGTTGGTTGGAAACTGTGTTTATTGACAATGTTGAGAATTGACATTTAATTTTTTGTTGTTTTGTATTAACCATATGTGTTTAGGTAGTTTAACAGTAGTAGGCGTGGTGGGAGAAATTTTGCAACTTCTGAACTAATTTCAGTATTACGAGAGATATTGTAGTAGTACATACTGTATGCTGACAGGCAGTGTTTTGAAATGTTTTGCCTCTTTTGTAGAGGTGCCACTGCCATATTTTCAGCTGATTCTGACTGGATTTTGACCATATTGTCGGTATTTGCCATAGTTAAGCTCCACTTCTGCCTTTTAATTATCATTCTGACTATATTTTTATACTGCGTTTTAAAATAAAAAAAATTATAATCCATGATTTTTTAAATTTTGTTTTATTGAAACAAGGAAAGAAATATTGGGGAAAACCAATGAACCAATCCTGTTAGAATAAGAAGACCCCATATGTTAATTCCCCTTGGCTTCACAACTGTAAGCAAATGGGTATCTCAAACACCAAAGTTCAAAATACTGAATTTAAACCTGCAATAAAACTGATTAAAAGATGTTGTGATACACCAATAACAATAGACAACAGTGAACTTTAAATAATTTATGTTAATGGTCATCATTATATCGCATGCATTCTATCACAGAATCCAGGTTGATTGGCACTAAGGACTTTTGTTTTACTGTACAGTGCAACAGTGAACAATTAACATGTATGTCACAATCTATTTCATTATACAAACTATGGCTCATAAAAAATTATCCAAGAACCACTTCCCAGTGTCAGCAGAGACTCCTTTATATGCCTACCTCTGTTCCTCTCGCTGTTTCAGTGTCCTCCATGTGTGTGACAGAACTGTAACAGAGACCTTGGGAGCAGTTGAATAGGGCTTTGTGAACATGTGTCAGTGGAATGTCTAATGGGAACACCATGCTCCTAATATACAGTCCATCTGTAGCCTGCACAATGAATAACAACAGCTCTTTGCAATATTGACTCCTCCCTGCTCCCCCATTTTAATGATCATGCCTTTGTCCTTTGTGGTAAAAAGACCTGTAGGAAACATTCCATTACTGTGTTTGTTTTTTTTTTGGAGGGGGGGGGGGTTGTGGCTGCGGAGCACAAGGCTGGCTCTCCTGTCACATCAGCTCTTTATTATTCATTAGGATCTCTTTCTTTTCCCTGCGTAAATGGACCTTGATAAGCTATGTTTATTCATACACTAACCTTTTTAAATATTTCCAAGAGCTCTCTAACAAAGGCCTACCTGGCATACCTAATACCTAATCTTTGTTTCATTATTCAGTCCTCATGCTTTCACTTCTCACTTAAGATGCTAAACATGAATTGTGCCTACACACTCTGTACCTGTCCCTCGCTTGCACTATCATTTCATTATTTACATTTTCATGTAGGCATTCTTTTTATGTATTGTGTTTCTTCTTTCCTCTGCAGACTGATCCCTTAGGGCAGTCTACTGATTAGTGCAGTCACCCCACCCCCTACCCCCACCTCAAACTCACCTGCCCACAATTGTTTTTGTTTTTTTTACTTAAATTATTTATTGTACTGAGGTTATTGTCACAGTATGCTCTATAAAAGAAGATAAGAAAAATAACACCTGTGTAGGCAATTACACTACATACCACAAAACAGGTGGTATCTCAAGCCAGTGAAATCATGGGAAATTGTATAGTTAGTGCTGGGATACCATTTGAAATACTTTAAAATACTAAAATAATAATATGCAATACTGTTGAGCACCACTAGTAGAGTTTGGTACCACTGGTACAACTTAGCAAAGTGACTCTCTTATCAATTTGCTTATAGGATAAGTATCTTGATGTTTCTCTCCAAAAACCTTTGTTTTTCATTTAAAGGAATAGTTTCACATTTTGGGATAAAAGGCTTATTCACTTTTTTGATGAGAGAGTTTATATACCACTCTCATGTCTGTTCACTATATATGAAGATACAGCCAGCAGCCGGTTAGCTTAGCTTAGCATAAAGACTAGAAAAAAGGAGAAACAGCTATACCTGCTATGTCCAAAGGTAAGAAAATACACCTACCAGCACCTCTAAAGCTCACTAATTAACAAAGTGTATCATAATTATTTAATCTGTATAAAAATTTAAGCATAAAAAAGGCACATTGCAGGGTTTGTGTGCCAGACTTGGCGTGGCGCAGTAACTTCCTGGAGTTTTTGCTGGTTGCCTGGCAACTTCAGTGATGATAAGACTTCAGCAAGTTACTGCAGCTGGCCAAGAAATAGTTTCTACACTTAGAATTTTGTTAAAACACATACGGATTAAACAAACAAGATATAATATATAAGCGAAAAAAGCAAAATGTATAAGAAACATGTTTCAGACATTTTAAGTGTTTTCTTAACTCAGTTCTATTCATACAGAAATTTTGTATGATTAAAACACATTTTGATTGCAACTTTCAAAACTTCCAATATTTCCTAGTAATAACAGGTAAAAAGATAACAATTGGTCATGAAAGGAATTTATGTCCCGACTTTTGTTTAAGAAGAAAGTATTTCGATCAGATTTTTGTTCTGATTTATCTATGGATCTAGAAAATTTACCAATGCAAGGGATAACGTGTAAGTGAGAGCACTTATTTCCAACATGGTCCCATGGTATTAAAAGACATGTAACACGAAATTTTAAAAAACAATCTTACAACTACATAATTGGAAACTAAGCCAAAAATAAATATCCACATCAATACACAAATACAACAAAAACACATTCGTAGCTCAAGTAAAATTTATTAATAACCTGTCACCTTAATCTAAGGTGACAGATTAAAGCTGTTAAAGCTTATTTATGAGCTCTGGAAAAGTTCCTCTTGAATTACAATTCTATTATTCTTTTGCATAACGTTAAAAAAAAATGGGTGTGTTTGCATACATCCTTCAGGAATTAGATGTTGAGAAATTCAATGTGAGTTTAACATTTAACATCTTAATTAAGCTATTTGTCTAAGTTCCATTGGTACCGAAACTCTTTTTTTCCTCTTTTCTACTGGTTGTTTGTTAGCACAAAAAAATCATGTTCCTGTCCAGCTCCATTTGTCTTCTATAAGTTGCTCAGCAAACCTGACTCTGCTCCTCTATTATACCTACACCACTTGGATAGATACAGTAGTTAGCACTAGCAGACATGTTCCTTTCTCTCTGTGCCCACATCTGCCAGTCTGCCAGCCACCCATGATACTTGGCAGGATTTCACTGGATACAGTGAGCGCTGTAGCAGCACCACTGGCACCGCCGGCACAATACTAAGAGATGGGCCAGCTGTAGGCCCAGATACTGACACACAACAAACACAGGTGCTGGTCCTAGTTAACACAGGTAATCTGCAAGGTTTCTAGAGCAGCAAGGTTCCAACACAAACATGGCTCATATCCAAGAGAAAAGATATACGGCACATACCCAATATACTGTATACCCACTAAACAATTACTACAAACCTGTGCTTTTCATTACTGCTGTTTTGTGCAATCCCAAATGTTTATGCCTAAAACACTAAGAATTCCCTGATGCATTTATATTATTTGTAATCTAACTCTTACCATAGATACTTTTTCTCTGGTTATCTACACACAGGCCTTCGGAGCACTGGCAAATAGGAAAGTGAAGCAATAATTGATTTCTGAATGACCATGACTTTATTCATGTGGTCTTTCTTATGAACACCTGCCTTTTCTATCCTCATCCAAAGACAAATAAAGCACCATAGCTGAGCTTTGACCTCATTAAGAGCTTGTTTGGATTTCACTGAGACAAGCAACACCACTGCAAAAAGTTTGGAACATGATGGAGAACAGGCAGAGGTTGTGCAGCAGGAAATATCTGTTTCAGCTGTCAGCTATTGACTACATCAGGAAATGCTTATTAGTGAAATTAATTACTCATTTAGCAACTGTGCCAGTTTCCAATTATTCTGTCTGGGTTACTTTATTTTCCATCTCTACTTTCCTATGTATTCTTGCATGCTGTCAGCCTTGTGGCGCTGTCAATCTCTATATAGATCTGCCTGTTTGTTTTCCCTTCTCAGTCCCATTCTTCCTTCAGATGAACTGTCACATCCCCTCCTCTGAGCATCAATCCACTCTCTGCAAACTGCCCCAAAGTTAGTGATGCCAAATCCATGACGGCCTCACTCAATCCACATTTTCCACCCAATGGAATTTGAGGACGCATAAACCAAACCTTGCTTGGATATGCACATTTCTACTCAGACTCATCAATCAGGGCTCGTGGGAGCTGCCGTGGTCCAGATTGGTTTTTAGCTTTCCAGTGAATTGATTGAGAAAAAGAAACTTAAAGTAATGTGTTTGCCAATAAGTTGCCACACCGGCTCGATATGAAATGGCATTAAGCATCCTGACTGCCTCTACCTGCGATTACTAAGGTTTTTTGATGCTATTTTGGAGTGCTCTTACCTTACCTCTATTGGCCACACAAACTATCAAACTATGTTAAAGTACCCTTGGATATTGCCTGCTACCTACCATGAGAAATAGGAGTTTGTGTGAAGCAGGAAAATTGGTGAATGTGAGGGTAAGTAAGAGGGGGTGAGAGAACGAGTGGAGAGAGTGAAAGCTCGGCAGTGAGAGTAAAAATCTGAAGGGGAAAGAAGAAAGAGCTGCAATTCAAATGCTGCAATCTGACAGAATAATTTATTGAGTTTCTGCAGCTTGTTAAAGAGTTTCTGATAAATGAAGCAAGTCACACTGAACTGTTATCAAAAAATGAGAAGGGGGTCATACCAATTGAGAAAATATATAGCAAATATCTGAACTATCCATCCATTAGCTATACCTGCTTATCCTTGAGGGTTGCGGGGGAGGGTACACAATGGACAGGTTGCCAATCAGTCACAGCACTGAATCTGAACTACATCCTTCAATTTGTTATATAATGATGACAAATTTTGAAGAGTTGCAACTGTGTTATCTCTTCATCTAGTGTTTTGAAATAGCTGTGATTGCGAATTAGATTTTTTTTATTTCACTCTACTAAAAGCTACATAGTCCTTTTCTGCAATTTATAAATCAAGATAATTAACATAATAATAATAATTCCAGAAACTGGATTAGACTGGTGAAAGTTACATGCAGGATAAACAAACCCCTTTCACATATGTGTTGCTGTATAGACACGAATAAACAGAATATTTAGGTCATTATGATTGAGAGGAAACATTAAACAGAATAAGTTTAGTTGACGGCCTCAAAACATATTTTAATGTTCTACAAACAATATTACATCAACTGAAAAAGTTTTAATGCCTTCACAATAAAAAGTAAGATGTTTATAAACTTGAAACACAAAGAGTCTTTGTCAAAGGAAGCAGAAGAGATTGAGATCTCCAAACCTAAATCAAAGTATTTAGAAATTTTAATTGAAGGCTGCCTTTTTTATGTCACATATTCAGCATCTTGCTGACAAGTTTAACCTGAATATGGGAATTAATTTTAGAAACATGTAGTGTTTTTAATTTGTGATTAAAAAAACAAACTGGTCACCACTACTATAATGTCATGTGTACACAGAGTTTAAGTCTTTCATGTCCCTGGTTCACTGTTCACATACACATTTAAATGTATTTATTTGTTTATATACTCTGTGTTTACATCCCAATTATTATTTTGTGCCCTAATCCTATGAAACTGACTGAATTTACCAAATGTGTTTTACATGATGCAGGTCAGAGCTGATTTAGACAAAAAGTGTCTCCATGAACTGTCCATATGGACCTCCAGCTTTCAAATGGTTTAAAGCAGAAAGTATTGGTCTCTGTTGGCTTGGAGTTTAAAAATAAAGAAAAATCAATTGACAGACTCAATAAGGAGCTGTCTGTGCTTTGTCTAGTTAATATTTAAATAGGTTTGGTCTGTGAGTTGGCTGGTTTGCTATTGAACTACTTCTGCACACCCTGTATTTTGTATTTTGCTTTCACACCATACATTGGCCAATGTCTAAAAAAGATGTAAATATAAATAAACATTGTTTATATTTTAATATTTTCTAATATCAGCCATTATAATAAGGTTTCTTATAATCTAGAAATTAGTTTTCCAAGGCTACTCCACACTGCAAATGGTACATAGGATTTACAATATATGCTAATATGTACTGTCTTTCCAACAGAAATGCAAAATAAGGCATTGCTGAAACTTTAACCTTCAAGGTCCAAAGCCAAATCAGCTATATCACTAGACGCTTCACTTATTTTTAATTTGCTATTGATGTTTTTAACCACACAGTGATTGACATAGAATACGGGGAATACAATACTACATAGAAGCCTTGGGTGCTCATAAAACTATCTATAGAAAAGCCTAGAAGAACACTGAATCCCTTTATTAGGTCTCCATTGCAGGAACATGACATTTTGAGCATGGTTTTCAGCTTAGACACTTTTTGATTTAGCAAACCACGAATCTTACGCTGCAGCAGCAAGATTAGAGCAGAATGTCATCTGCTGCTGACTTCTTATGTGAATGCCAAATGTTAAAATATCTACAATGGGTTCATCATTATAAGATTGCCTGACGGGTCTTTGTCACACTATGTCCTCTGAGATTCTGCTGCTGACACGCTGGAAATGTATTCATGAAAGACCTGTTTTAACTGCGGCGCCGTTACGGTGCTCCGAATCTTCTGTCTGTCTACAAACAACACCTCTATTTGGTGAATTACAGGTGCAGCATGTGTTAAAGCAAAATAATGAACACAATGAACCTCCCTCAGCCCAATGAAAACGCATAATGTGCTTTAAGGTCAATTACTGCATTAGCAAATGGATATTACACCAGCAGCCTGATAGCTTGATATGGGTGAAGGTAAGGTTAGATGACAGCAAATAAAACAGTGATTTGCAAAAGTGATTGCTTGCTTCGTAAACACTTTTGATGGCCAAAGCATGCAGAGACAAGTTCCCTGATTGCTTATTGATCAGGAATGAGTACCTCAGAGAGAGATCAGCTCAAGGTTACAAAGGTCAGTCAAACAGCCTGCCAGGCCTGACACAAATCTGTTATTAATGCATTACCGTGTTCATCAGTGGTGGGTGTGTTATTGATTAATTGTAAAGCATTTTTTAACTTTATCCATTTTTTAACTTAAATGTTATTATTGCTGTAGCCACACTATTCGATCAAATGACTAGGTGTATGTCAAAGGGGTTGCTTGTAGTGATGAACCCACAGAGAATTATCACTCGACTCTTTCAGCTCATTGTTTTGGTTTTCCGAATTGCAATGTTACTGTTTTGATTTTGATTCACTGTCGCTGCTCTCATCGACATCGTTTTCAGAGGCACCAGGCAGCTGTTGTCAATAAAAAAGCTCTAAAAGCAAACGGCATGCTAGCTTCCTAGCACTAGAACGATAAACAGACAAAGTTAGGGACTAGCTGGTGCACATAGTGTTCAGTTTAAGTTCTGACAAGTTATTGTCATGTGAACAACAATTCTTAGATCTCAGGCTCCCTCCAACTGTGCTCTTACAGAAAAAAGTGGAACAAAATCTAATTAGAATCTAAGGCATATCTGAATCTGAAATAGTCCTGCAGATAAAATGTATGAATATATATATATATATATATATATATATATATATATATATATATATATATATATATTTAGCAGCTAAGTTATTATATAAAAGCATCAGCTAAATAAATGTAATGTAATGTAATGTAATGTAAAAAGCAATCTAGAGAAGAGTCAATATTGGACTTACAGTTGCCAGATGGACACAAACACGCCTCCAAATGAATGCTAATGTTTCTCCGTATCTGCTTTAAGCAGCGCTGTTAATTACTAGAAGTGGCCAATCAGACTGTATGAAGTGCCCGCCACATCATGGGGAGGGCGGTGGGAATTATGTTCATGTTTGTATTTTTGGTACTTTGAGTTTGGTTGATTGTTTAACTATATAAGCTAATAGACAAATTGCCCTGTGTAGTCTTTTATGCAGTGGCCATCCTCACAAGAAAAACGGCCGTATAGGTTAATTGTGAAAGCTGCTTATTACGACCCATATTTAAGTTTACTATTGTACTAGTGGCCATAGTAATTTTGACTGGAGCAGAAGAAAGGCAGTTAGGTGACATAGTATAGGTGATCGTGTCCCATGTGAAACCAATTATTATTATTTGTTTAAAGTTAAATAACATAGTTGACTTACGTCACGTGACTTACATAACTTATTTTAACCTAAACCACGATCTTTTCCTAAACCTAACCAAGTAGTTTTGTTGCCTAAACCTAACCAAACTGCGACTGTTTAACAACATTAATCACGTGTTTAACGTCACGTGACTTGCGTCACGTACTTAAGCAGTATGCCTGTCGCTGGTACTTTCCAACAGTCGTATATGTCATTTTGGGAGTCATTGACAATCAACCTATTCTGTCATTTTGGTATGAGGATGTGTTGAAAAAATCGCAGTTACCTGCTGTGGAAAACGTGAAACAGAATAAACTTTAGGAAATAGAGAAACGCAACCCTGTCCCGCTGCAGTGGCCAATCCGGTTTTCGGACTGGTCAAACACCCTGAAATATCAAGTAGGGTATCTCTGCAACTTTCACCACTGCTCATTTTAATCACATGTCATAAGTTTGTTAGAACAGCATTTGTTGAAAAGCTAGACACTGGTGGCTAATGAGCTACCACTGGCTGTATGCAGTAAGCTGCAAGCTAATGTTTGCTAACTCGCTAACCTCTATGGGAAATAACAGTACTCAGCTAACAGGCTAGAAGTGGAAACTGGAAATGAAGTAGTTGCCTTGCCTTGCCTTATGAAAGTCAGAACAAATTTTTAAATTAGGCCATGTAGAGCTAATATGAGTGAAGAATCAGCAGCTGGATTGCTTATTTCTCGTTCTCCTTTGAACTCAGAACCACCATCAGTTTCCAAATCCCAGGCAACTTCTCCAAGCACGATCAACAATGTTTCTTCTCTTCCTGCTACACAGCAAGTTGGCCCAGCTAACGTTAGTGCCAACTCCACTGCAGTAGCTTTCTCAGCTAGCACCATCAATGGCTAGCACAAACAGTAGCAGCTCAAGCTCAACATTTGGACTAGAGCCTCCACCACCACCACAACTACTCCACCTGAGGATCTCTGTTGGGATGAGCCAAATCAGGTGAAACGAGACAATTTATCATTTTGTTTATTGGTTATGATACATTGGCGTATGTAATGGGTTAATACAACGTCTTGGCTTTGGCTGAATATTCAATATGGCCAAACTCAAATGCAATATCGTTACACTACCAAAAACAAACGTCCGATCTGTGACCATGTAAACATGAGTGCCGACCCGTGAAAACCATGTGCCCCCTTGCTGATAATTGTCTGGTCTGTCTTTTATGTGTTCAGATTGTCAGGTCAGTTTGGTCTAGTCACTTACTACAGTTTGCGTTTTGTTCTGTTAAGATGACCTCTTTTGTGGATCCAAAACTTTAGTTTCATATTTGTAAATTGATTTTTTTCGTGCTTTAGGGTAAATAACCTGCCAGCTTTGTCCCTCACAGTAGACAGATTCATTTTTTTTCATCCAGGTACAATATAGTTTCTAAAAATCCATTTAACAGAAAACATCACGAGGGAAAGTAATGGTCATATGGGAATGTCTTTGTAATCATGTAAGCTTGATAAGAAAAATTACATTTATTTTAAAGTTAAAGCTGTACATTGTGTATATACTGATTTAATTAGAGAGACACACACAAAGAGAAAGTGTATGAAAGAGACAGCATGTCTGCTGAGTTGGTGTGCGATGGGCATGTGTGCATATCATGTGGCTTTTCATGACAATTAGGGGAGACATTTGGCAGTCCTGTGTTTTAATCTATAGGTTCTTAGAGGAAAGGAGGATCAGCGGAGGATTGTAAACCATATTTCAAAGGAACTGAGCAAGATAAAAACTCCTCAACATTCCTTCGCTCTCCTCTTCCCCAGCTGTGTGTATCAATCATTCTCTAATATTCCCAGCATGTCTTCAGGGTCTCTCTGTTCAGGCCCTAGAGCCCAGCTTATGGCATCCTTCAGATCTTGCGCTCTTTCATGTGAATGCACACTCCAACTTCAACATGTCCTACCAGCATTAAGATTTAGGGTTTTCTTTGAGGGGCAGAATAGTTCTGGGGTATCTTCTGTGCGTGATGAAAATGCTCCACAAATTTGTGAGGTCAGTGGCCAAAATGAACTGAATAGGGATTAGCAAAGGAGTTCTGTTTAAGAAATCTCGGATGAAGTGCAAGTCTGAACTCACTTTGAAGAGATTAAACAAGTGCAGCGATATGTTTTCAGAGAATAAAGACGACATTTCTTTGCTCTGAAAGGTAGAGTAAAAAGAAATAGTTTAAAAGCTGAAGTGGTAAAATGATCAATCACGAGACACTCAACGATGTAATGGCTTATTTTATCTATTTGAAATGGTTATGTTATTGACATTTAACCAAAATCACGATCATTCCCTAACCTTAACCAATGTGCTTTTGTTGCCTAAACTTAACCACAGGAGTCTGTACGCGAACCCTCGATTCTGGTGTGACAGTCCTGTACTTGTACGCCCACCCCAACCATCTCTTTGCAACTCCTGCATGGTACATAACTGCACTGTTTCATTCACTAAAAGAAACGTAGTCTCTGAACATAATCCAGGCAGCGATTACATTGTCACCACAACTTAATTAGGAAAAAATGTACTAATATACAAATGCTAATGAAACTCTGTTTCATAGACATGGTTGCTGTATCTGGTAACACTTAAACCCCTTATTTACGGTTTATATGCACTATATTAACATTTAATAAATAGTGCATATAACACACTCATGTAGCTTCACTTATGGGTGCCCACAGGAGGAGTTATAGTTGTTGACTAAAAAACTTACCATTTATTACATGTTTATAAATGCTAAGTAGGGGGAGTTAAAGTAAAGTGTTACCCTGTAGGGGTATCACATCTGTATAGAGGCTGTTTGGTCTTTTGTTCTCTGTATCATGTTTATTTTATAATTATTGGAATATAAATGTGAAAAATAAAAGAGCTTCAAAGCTTGAAAAAAAAGCCAGAAAAGACCAACAAGGAGCTTCTGTGCTTAATGAAGTAATGGCAGACTTTGCCAAAAGATCAGAAAATGTAGCACATCTTCAGAGGACAGAACAAATTGATGTCTGCAGAAAAAAATTTTTTCAGTGAACCATCAGTGTTATGTTCACTGAAGATGTGCTACATTTTTTGATCTTTTGACAAAGTGTGCCAGTACCTCATTAAAATTATGTATTCTGTATATGATAGCAAAGAAGCTATATTGCTGGCATACAATTTTTACTTTGAAGATTTGATTTAGTTTGAAATTCAGTCATCAAGTTGCCATACTGTTGTTTTGTATTAACTAACAAACACATTAAATACATCACAGGATCACACTTTATATGGATAGTCCAATATTAATATTTTTACATATTGAGGTACTGTGTTGTTAATATTGATTAATTTCTTGGGACACTGTGAAAGGTAACCATTAGATACTCAGTGTATGGGCTATGGTTATGGTAAAGATTTGTTAAGTAATCAAATCATACCTTTTAAATATCCACTTTTTTAACTTGAGTACCATCAATGGAGTACAGTATTACATTACAATGTAATTGTTCACACCAAGTCCCATGTGGTAAGTTTAGCAGTCTATCTATCTTTGTTGTTAAATGTAAGGAAATCCAAACATGAAGACCTAAATCTTTCAACACCACAGGCTGGAAAGCATGAAAAAGTTAGATTAAGATGTGTGAGTAATTTGCTGCATCAGCTTTCTCCCTTTGTTTGTTTAAATTTCAGCTACCTTGCTCAGTTGCATGTTGTGTTCACACCCCTCACTTTGTTGGAGCTGCATGGCCACCAGAGGAGGTGCGAGTTGACAAATGAGGAAGGAAGACACAGCATGAGGTCATGGCAAGGTAGCGAGCTACCTCTCGCTGGGTAAATAAATAAGCCATGGTGCTGTCAGCAGTGCCGAATATTCATCACAATAATAGCCACCTTGGGGTTGGTTAAATGTTCCAAGGAAACATCAAGGTCAGTCTGTGTGCCCTAATAACATTATAAACTTCAGAAAATGTCTGATTTGCGTCTCTGTGTGCTGGAAAACACTTGAAGAAGCAGTGGAGGCTCAGTGAGAAAACATGTTGGGGAGAAATGACATCATTTGAATAATTAATTTTTATCAGCAGCATCTCCTTGAACTTTTAATCTCTGTATTAAGTAAATGTAGCAGTTTCCTATGCTCATATGTGCACTAACTTTTACACAGTATGTTAAAGCAATGAATCCACAGCAAAGGTGTCTTTAAAATTATTGATCATATCCATACAACACCTTCCCTGGCATTGCATCTTACATAATAACAACAAAGAAGGACTCTCAAGAGAATCTGAAGTCTTGTGGAAATGTCTTTCTGCCAGACATTCATAATGCTCTTGTCACACAACCTGCTATCATTCAAAGCTTGAAAGAACATGTAAAACGTCTCCCTTGTGCCATGTTTTCTGTGTCCTTGGCTGCCCCACTCTTTTAACAGCCTACAGAGACTCAGACACAGAGGTGGAGAATAGTATTCACTTAGATTATTTAAGTTAATATGCACATGAAGCAGTTATGCTCTACTAAAGGGACATTACTCATCTGAAGCACTGTCTTTTTAATGCTTTGTAACATTCTGCACAGTGTGTGTTTATGTGCTGTATGTGGTTACATCTCTCTGCAATTTATATCCGACTAGAACCTTTTGTCGTAAATGATTCATAATGGAAAACTAGTGAAGTTTATTTTCTCATTTAAACATTCAGCCATAGAAACACATTTAAATGTGTGTTTGGGTGAACATTTCTTATAAACAATGAATTCAAAGAACAAGAACAAGGTTAATTAAGGTTAAATCTTTTGTCCATGACCCCTATCGCCTTTCCATGGAGTCTGGGGACGGCTACCATTGTAAGAGATGTGGTGTGTTTGTAAAATCATGAGACAGAAGCATTATGTTCAGTGGAGGAAATGGCCTCATTGCTACTGGCCTGAAAGAGGTGTTATCAATTCAACTTTCCAGTTTGAAATACCATGATTTCTATCGAGCTGGTCTGCGCAGTTGGAAAAACAACTCAAGTAATTCATCATATTTTTAATAGTTTGAATTTTAAAGATGGAAATGCAGTGGAGGCCTTGACTTACAGCAGCAAGGGCAGTTATTAATACATCAAGTAATTAGCATGGTTCCATGGTGTTATGAATGAAAGTAATTGCATTGAACCTCTTTCCCACCTTGCCTCTCTCTTAAATTTTATAGAAATGGAAATTTCATCCTGACCTTTTAACCTTGTGCATTATTCAGGTGGGCAGTATACCCACTATTTCTATCACAGTATAGCCCAGGGCCCAGGTTTTTAGCATGTGTTGAAACCTCTGTGAGGCTCTGGAGAGTCAAGCTGGGGATTTATTACCCTTCACACACCCTTTTGGCTTCCTGAAAAATACCTCCCTTTGGATTAAATGTTAAAGACTAAGGCACTCACATTTTGTAAGGAAACTAAATTAACCTACATACCCTAAAGCTCTCTTCTTCTACCTCACGCTAAAAGCCAAAAAATGCATAAAGCATAATGTTAATGTCGATGATACAGATGGAGAGCAGAGGTACTTTGAAACTGCCCACACAAACACACCAACTGTGCTTGCATGCGGCTAAAAAATATTACTGTATGCATATAGTTTGCATAATAAATGTACTGTACATTTTATAGCAATCACTTCTAAGAGTAATGCCATATAACTAATATTATATTAAGGTCTACTTGGCTCTACACCGTATGTAGATGTGCAGCAATTTGGCTAGTTCCCTTTCTGATTTCCTTTTATTGAAGAAAAGACTGAGGATCCATAATACAATGTCAGTGTTTAAATCACACATTGTGTTCATTACATATTTGCTAGCTTGCTGAGTTCTTTTTCCTTGCCTTTGTTGGCACGTTGCTACATTTCTTTGCACATTACTGCTACCAACAATCGATCAGTGGAATAGTGCAATAGTGAATGTGTATTGCATCACCTGCAGGCTTGTGCGTGTGCATGATACAAACAAAACAGGGACCTACTCTTGAAAACATTGCTCCATAGCACTACTAGTGGTCAACATCTGAACAGGGTACCTTTTTACCCGTTTAATCACTTCTACTATATACAAAGCTAATCTAAGCAGCTACCTTGATGTGTATAATATTAAGCACTTATATGAGGCATCACTGACCAAGGCCAGTTTGCGCTCTCTACAATCAGTAAGACAGACACACTGTCAAAATGTAATTTATAATGTTAAGATGGTGTTGTTTGAGATTTACCTCAACAGGATGACAGTTTTATTTTAATCACCCTCTGCAGAAACAACACAGTGATTATTAAACTAAAAAGATGTATGTGCAATTTTTATTTATGTGCAAGCATAAAGTGTTTCTTCAGGAAACAAGTGCTATTAATGTAAAACATCAAAGCAAAATCAGCATGCAGCTGCAATACTGGGGGTGAGAAACTTGGTGTAATGTTTGCAGCCACAGTAGGGTGTGATTCCAGCAATGCTCTGTTCACGGCTACTGAGGCTAACGCCTGCAGTTTTGCCAGGGGTGACTGGCAGTTTTAAGAGAATGATAAAAAGAAAAATATGTCATTCACAACAATAGACTCCACTGAAATAACTTGATGGGCAGATACAACATTTGTGCAATCTACCAGGCCACCACCAAATGCAACTTGTTTAGATTCTCTGGTATGTATATATATATATTGTATGTTTGTATCCATCTTTGATGTTGTCTCAGTACTAAGTTGCTGATGGCTTTAATGAATGAATAAAACATCTCACGGCATGTTTGCTCCTGTGTTTTATTGTGGTTTTCCCTCTTTGGTTACTCAAAAAAGGCAGTTTGGGGAGCAGCTATATTTACCATATCGCTCATGTTTTGAAGTTATTGGTACACAAGCCTAGGGACAAACACAAAGCAATCCCATTTTTCATTCAGACAAGAACTCCTTGCTTGGCCTTGACTCTGGCTTTATGAAATCCCCCCGTCTTAGTTTACAGAAAGCAGGCTGACATCCTGAACCTAATAATTGACTTTGATAACAAGCTAGAAGACTTGTGTGTTCACTTATTGATGTTGAAAATGTATGCACTAGAGATATATGCTGCTTTGACAGGAACCCACCTGCCTATAAAAATACAGAGTGGGCTGCAAAAAGACGACTCATTCCCAGATTGATGCCTCACTTTTTTATCATGCTAACCCTATTTGCCTTGTTAATATTTGGAATAAACGTTTTGTAATGGGTGTTTTCACCCTTCAACGTAAGCATGTCTAGCTGTTTAAGTTTCAATTTAGCAGTGCTTTGACAAGAATATACTACTTGATTTCACATCAGCTGTTTGGTTAAGCAGTAAACAAAGCAGAAGGTGGGGAAGCTGTCTAGAAGCCCTGTCTAAACGTATTCCATAGAGTGCAACCATTCTTTAACTTTACAGAGCAGATGTTAACACTTAGGCACCATGGCAGAGGTGTGAATAATCCTATAAAACATATTCACATTTGGGTCATTGAGCATATGCGTATAATAAAAGCTATTTCAAGATTTAAGCTTTAAATTCACACATAAGTAGACTACACATGATATTTGGTTAAGACGTAATGCATGTCAGTTATATGGAGGGTGTAATCCTGAATTGTAATAAACTCACAGGTAGATTAATATAGTTTCCTCCTGTTTCCAGTGGGAAATGCAAGCTATTCATTAATTTATCTGTTAATTTGTTTGTTTGTTGTTTAACAGTCTGGGCCTGTGGAATCATTGCATTGCTAAAACATATATTTGATGAGTGTTCTGTGGGGAAAAATAAGAGTGAAATAATAAATTTAATATCAGTCTGTCTCCTTTGTTAGACTGTTTAACAGTTAACTGCTTCACACTGTAAATCTATGCAGCACACTCAACGATACCTGAAAATTATTACAAAAACAGTGTATTTTCGGTATTGTAATCTAACATGTGTTTCAAGTATCTCCTGTAATGAAAGTCAGTTCAGTTCTTAAACTACAAAAGCAGAAATCAGCAGACTGCCGAGTGTGTGTGTGTGTGTGTGTGTGTGTGTGAAATGTAATGAAACAGGAATAATCAAAGAGCTCAGAAATACCGGTCCATGTCATAAGCTCAGGCTTTATTGCATCTTGTCAATTTTAGCAATTCTGTAAATCCAATTTGAATTAAAAAGGTAGTAATGTAGCTAATACCGACTGGTTAGCTGACTTCAATAGAGAGTGAGAGGAGAGGTGTGGGGGCGGTGTTGGATGAATTTTGCCTGTTGAAATCAGGTAAAATCAGATCGCAGAGCACAAAGCGTGCAAGAGGTGCTTTTGTTTAAATCCTATATTGTAAGGCTGTTTGAATGTGCGTTAGGATGCTTAACTATTGAATCTGGATTACCATACATGATATCTGATGAAATGTTTTCATCTCAAGTGTAGGAGTGTGCTCCAGGCAGTGATATGTCTTACCATGCCAGACAGCAGGGCTGGGGGTGGATGGGCCAGAGATGCAGCAATGACAGGAATTGAGCGATGTGAGGCTGCTGCTTACCTGTTGAATCTCAATGCATGATACCTGATGAGATGATTTGGTCTCAAGTGGGCACACAGCTGCTATCTGCTTTTCAGCTTTTAGGAAAGACACTCAGATCATTACCTTGAAACCAACCAAGCAGACATAGCTTCATAATTATCTAATTCAATAGGAGGGAGTGCATTTAACGTCACATAACTAATATACCTGCATATTCAGTGTTTACAAGGAATAACACTAAATGTCTATAGCAAGAGAGACAGCACCATGATTATGCAATTCTTGTTACACACCAAGAACTGAATTTTTTTGACTGGATGAAAGGAAATGGAAAGATAACTTTGCTGTTCTCCGATCCTCCGAAGTGCAGCAAAAAATGCAAACATTGGTGTGAGGGTGACGTCTGAGGTAAGATCATGTTGTCGTCAAAATCAAAAGGGTTTATACTGAATTTGTTAGGCTCCGCTTTGCTTTGATCTGAATGCCAACATTAGCTTGCTAACAGGCATGATAACAACTGCAGCCTGATTTATTTATTTCCCCATTAGCTGATGCCAATGGCACCAGCTAGTCTTCCTGGGGTCCGAAATCCAATACATCACATTCATCATATACATATACAACATTACATTTGTGTTACGCTATGTTCATCACATGTGCACCTCTTATTGTGTTATATTAAAAAAGTGGTCGTTCAAGTGTACATTCAATTACTTTGTCTTTAATGAATTAGTCGCAGGGGCCATCACCAGGGCTGGACTATTGATCAGCTGCTTAAAGGCAGAAAAAGTAGGATTTCTCGGTTGCGGTTTGTAAACATACGATTCAAAGTTGGCCCCTCCTCCCCAGCTCAACGTGAGAGAGCGAGCTAGACAATGAATGAAGAGAGGGAGCGGAAGTGAGAACAAAGCAGTGAATCAGAAAAATAAAACATTATTTTGTGACTGTTTCACCGCAGTTACATTCTAAAGCACAAATAAAATCGCCCACACCTCCCCACAACCCTGCAGTAAGGAGCCAACTTCATCCTGTCCACTGCTCTCGGCTCTGCGTGTGTGTAGCTCAGATCTGACCTATCTCCACACTTCATTTTAGCGCTGTGCCAGCGCTGAAGATACATCTATGACACAGACTGAGAGCAGAGGAGAGACACTGAGCCAGTGATGCAACTTGCTCTCTACGTTTTTATAGTCCCATCTTCACAGCCTGTGCGCTGTTATTGGCTACACACCACTGCCCAAAGGTTGACACCCAGAAACGTCCAGAACAGAGCAAACTAATAAGAAACTAAGAAAATACAGGCAGAGGGCAGGGTCTCTGCAGATAGACACCACCACACACTTCTAGTGGGTCACAAGTGCTGACTGAGAGGGAGTCCATACAGTGTTTTTTAGGAAAATCCTACTTATTCTGCTTTTAAATAATGCATTCTTAAATGGTATTTGAATGAGGATTGGCTATAGTATTGACCTATGTAAAGAGGGCAGCTATTCCAATGATTCATGGCATGATAAATGACTATGAATAAATAAATACATTTTGGGCAAGGTAACATGATTTGGCTATCACCTGCTGTTCTAGTGAAGTTACTACATTTGATCATTTGAGTGTGTAAAAACTCAGGCTTAATGGAATAAATGCTGTTGCTGAAGAATGCGATTGTGCTTAAGGCAAGCCTTTTCTCTACTGGTAACCATAAGATTTTGCGATGCATGCTGTCTGTGTTTGTTCTTATCCGGACATGTAAGGCTAGTCTAGCAGCTCTGTTCTGGGCAATCTGTAGTTTTCTTAGTACACTTTTTATGCAGTACCTTACTGTCCAGCATGTCAGTGCCCACTGCTACATGTTCAGGAAGGGTCTTCACAACCTCCCTTACTTAACTCTCATTCACACTGTTAAATTGAAATGTACAACTTTTACTGAGCATTATATTGTTTCTTATAAGTTCAATAGTATTGGAATCAATGCTGCCCATATTCTGTTTTAGTGCATTTACCTTGTTTACAAAAAATCATAAAAATAATTGGAATCAAACTTTTTAGTTAAAAACCTGCCATTCGATTCCACAAAGGGCTCCCAGTTACCTTTCTCCCTATTGTTTCATTTAAGGTTCTCCAGAGTTCTTTACCATCTTGTTTAACAACATTTATTCTTTTTTTATAATATTCCTTTTCATTCTTTTATTCAGTTTTGTCACTTCGATTCTCAATTGACAATATTTTAGTATGTCTTCCACAGATCCTAACTTTGCTAATGTAGATTTGGCTTCATCTCTCTTTTTCTTGAGGTCTTTTAAAGACTCATTCAACCATGGAGCTAGTTTGGATTTGGCAGTACACTTCTTCATGGGAGCATGTTTGTCAACAATCCTCATAAAGATGTTCATAAAAATATGTAAAGAGGCCTCTGTCTTTTGAGGAGCATGCACATCTTCCAAAAAACATTTAGAAATTAATTTCTTGTTCATTCTCTTATGTATAATTTTGACACCACATTCAGGGATTTGGGTTTTCCTGGTAATTGCTATCATGTTATAGTGACTGAACCCCACAGGTAGAGAGACTGGTTTAGTGCAGCGCTTTATGTAAATATGGTCTATACATGTAGCAGATGTATGGCCAGTACTGTTAGTAAAGACTCATTTGGCATTGACTTGCAAGCCAGTCGATATTCATGTGCCCTAGTAAGAAAATTTCACCATTCACGGTAACACTTTACAATAAGGTACACAAAAATGTAAGTACTTAATTATAATCCAATAATATAATATATTATTCTGGAATGGGCCATTTTGCGTAATTAGTACTTTTACTTTTGAAATTAATTACTTTTACTTGTAACAGAGTATTTCTACACTGTGGCATTGCTACTTCTATTTAAAAGTACGGAGTACTAATTCCACCACTGCTGGAGGAGAGTTGTATGACATATTTTTTGATGAAATAGCTAGTTTACATGCTCACAGTCGAAAGTTAGCATTTTAATGTTTATCATGTAACGGTTAGCATGTTAGCACATCAGAAAATGATGTGCTTTACAGTTACAGAGGCAGCAAGGTATATTTTTGTTTGTGTTTTATCTCAAAAAGAACTATGTACTAGACACCATACTATGCACCATAGCTCAAATAAGAACAGCACCAAAAACTTCAACAGACAATTCTGTTACAAAGAGACTTTCTCTGAGCCAAAACTACACTAAACATCTGCATTGCCTTTCCAAGATGAAAAAGCAGTCCAAAATGAGAAAGGACTGAGAAGAGATGAGCAGATGTTGCTCATTTTCTTTTACCTCTTTGCTCTGGCTACTGTTTAGTCAGTTAAATAAAGACTGAGAAAGCTTCTGTTTCTGTTGAGCAAGTGCCTACACTGAGTAACCCTACTAAATTAACCATGTGTCTTACCAAGCAGGCTGAGCGGTCAAAACATTTAGCTCTGAGGATTAACTGGAAAAGATATCAGAAAGAGCTTTTTTATTAGCTGCAACAACTGTAAAAATCAAAAGTAAATATTTTTTTAATCAAAACAAACAGAATTTAAAGTGAATTCTGGTGTAAACTAAACCTACCTGTGTGGGAGATTTTGGCACATTACAATCAGATGTACACACCTACCAAAGACCATAATGATACACAATGCACCTGTACAAGTGTTAATAAAACCATACACCACAAAAAGAAATTAGAAGTAAGTAATTCTATTCAAATGTGCCGGCATGCTGAGTAATTTCTTCACTAACTGAGAGACCTTCATAAATATCACACACAACTGAACAAACAAATAAACATATGAACTAACAAATGAATGACCACAGCTCTTATTGAGCATTCAATTGAGCAGTAATAACATCTCAATTTGTACTTGTACTTGCTCTCTCAAGGAAACCAGTGAGTCAACAGCTTCAATCAACCAGCCATTCAATGCAAGATCACACGGCCAGCTGCAATAATTGCACAACAAGGAGCGGAAGAAACAATGAGCTTTTGGGGGTTTTTTTCCTCTGTGTGTCTGGGCAAGAAATACTGCAATCACTTAGAGCAAAGTGGATCAAACAGGTGACAGACAGCTATAGAGAACAAAAGTAACATTCAGGTCTGGCAGGATTCATGTCAATACGACCAAATACATTTTACATGCAGTGGTATCTAGCCTCCGCTTTTTGCCTTTGGTAGAAAACAACTCCCAATGATAACAATGTCTACAGCCAAGGTCTGTGGTTTATTACTTCCTCACTATTCACTGTTGAGTTTTACAAATGTCATTTTTTGATGCTTTCAATATCACAAACAAAATGTCATTCACCCGCATTTATACTGGAATGGCAGGTCAAGTTTTAGTCCTGGATACCTAAAAACCTCAGCAAATAAACTGCAAATCTGCTTTAAATATGATTTTTTTAATTTTGTAATTTGGGTGAACCTTTTGTAATCTACAGGCAACCATATCCAGATGAGATTACAGAATATATAGGTCAAATTGATAATAATAAGTTCTTTTTTTTTATATGGTTACAGAGCTGGTTCGCAGACAAATGAAATCATTTCGGAGAGTAACTAAATCTCAGAAGATAAGTGCTGATTACATCCACGCTGATGTTTGACAGGAAGGTTAGTGTTTTGAGAACTCTGGTGGCAGGGTTTTATCTCTCCAACCTATTGCTGTTCTACAACAGTACTGTTGTTTTTTAGTTTTGTTGTTTTTCCCAATTCACAGTTGACGGCACTTAAACTACACAGAAAAACATTACAAATATGTTGTATATTAAATGAATCAGGAGTTGGGAGCAGGAATAAGGCCCATCTTGTAAAGCCATATAAAACGTCAGTTATCAGAATTTAGAACTAACTCTAAGGGCCCTATTTAATCGGTCTATAGCGTATGGTCTAAAGTGCATTTAGGGTGTGTCCAAGTCCACTTTTGCTAGTTAAACGGCGCATAATCTAGGCACAAAGTAGGCACAAGGCGCAACGCAGTTATATTTAGTCTCTTAATTTATCATAGGTGTGTTTTCAGCGTAACATGAATTAAACCAATCAGAGTGATGTAACTACGTGTATGGCCAAACTTTGTGACATGCCTCCAATAGAACTCAAGGGATGCTGTAATTACCCACTTGCAAAGAAATGCAGCGCAACAGTGGCTATGACAGCAACAGGGAGTGCATAGGGACAGCTGGCATTAGTCTCCAAAGAAACAAACCACATAATTGTAGAGTAACATCAGGCTTCATAATCAAAGAAAGTTTTTATCGTTAGCACATCAACACCTCTGTCCATATTTGCATGCTCCCTGTCTCTTACTTGTCTACATGAGCGCTCTCTCTCTCTCTCTCTCTCTCTCTCTCTCTCTCTGTCTCTGCTGCGAGTCTGCATCACACTATTTTATCAATTGATGGTTTTTTATGGTGCCTGGTTTTAGGGGGTGCCGCAGCCCCCTCAGCAACCCTACTTCCTGTGTCCATGTCTCCAAATCATCTGACAGGAGATTAGATGATGATGATTAGATTAGATGCCTGTTATAGCCTGGTGGGATAAGCAAAGTTTATAGTGGCACTCGTCTTCGCTGAGGAACAGGTATGTGGTCCTTGCCTGGTGGATCCTCTGCCATCTCCCAATCCTCTGTCCCATCAACAACTTCATTTGACTGCATATGAGCAAATGCACCGATATTTAACTGAGGAGGAAGAGCGCTGCTGCGCGTCCCTGTGTGTGTAACGAGCAGAGTGTACACATGTTGTGAACCTGCCTATGTAGGCACATCTGAATAATGCGCCCTATAAATAGCAGGAAAATACTGCACCGTTAACTTTAGACTAGGTTTTTGTTGGTCAATGGTGCAATCACTTTCTGCTGCCTCAAGATAGCAATGCACCAACAATGTGTCTAACCACATCTCATTTTAAGACAAACACACCCATGGATGCACAGATGGGTGCAAGCTACTTACACAACGTGGGTGCTGGGCATGAAAATGACAACTGCGCCAGTCAGAAACTAGCGATGGCACTTGCGCTGCGCGTCACTTTGCGCCGGGTGTAAGCTAGGGCCCTAAATGTCTAACTAATAAGTGCCACAGTTTAAGAATCAATTATCCACAATGATGACAATCGCATCCATTTTAGCTTCTAAGAGACACAGTCAAAGAATGGGGGGGGTGTAATTTAGGCAGTTGAGTTGATTCATTTTTGAAAGATGACTCTAGGCCCCTCAAGAGGAATGCAGCCAGGGTGTATAAGTGATATCCGCTCCATAGTTAATTCAGAGCGATTTTCTAAGCACAAGGTCACTCATTGTCAGTATCTGACAGAGGCCCATTCAGAAGAATGAGATGAGCTCAGAGAGCTTTCTCATTCTGAGGCTGCAGCTCTCGACTCATAATTATCTGGATGGTGCAGGCCTGTGTGACATTGTCAAGGAATACAAAGCTGTAATCTCTGCCTGGTTCTTCTGTAATGAATAAACGCCAATGGCGGTAAAACAGCAATGCATCACAGGCACAGAAAGATTTCATTTTAGAGAGTTATCAGCGGTTCTATCAAGGGAATGGACCCAGCAATACTGACTATTTAGAGTGAAATGACCTTTTCACCATTAAGGTCTATGCGTCTGGTTAACAGTCAACCTTTCATTCAAACCCACAGGAGCAATGTCAAATTCTCTCAGACATGTTTAAAGGGTTTTACATCTGTGGAATTATAATGAGTTTACTGCAGATAACACTGATATGCAAAACAAGACTGTAAGCAAACAATGTTTTCACCTGCAATTGTTTGTTTATCTATTTATTTATTCATTAATTCATTCATTGTTAATTTGTGAAAAAGGTGAGCCTACAGTAAAAGAAAGGCAGAATAACTTAATTGCAAGTCCTCCAAATCATGCCCTCTAGAACAAGAAGTGTTTAGAAGTGTTTTCTGGTCTGACGCCCCAATAGACAGGACGACATCATCTGTGCTTTCCAAAACCATTACTGTTGTTACTGTCAGTTTTATGATGCGACAACGCAATGGTTAATGAACGTAAACATGACCAGGCACAGACTGGCCATCGGGAAGTTCAGGAATTTTTCCAGTGGGCCAGTCTTGTGAAGGCTGGTCTTTTTTTTCCCAACCCCAGCATTATATAGCCTATATACATATATTTAATAGGTCAACTTAACTACACCGACATGGCTGGTGCAATCCATAATAGTAGGCAGCAGTTGCCAACACAACTGAAACTGAAAGTATCTAGCACTCGGGCAGTTAGTATCTAGCACACTTAAAAGTATGTAGCACTCGTTGCTGAAACATGGATGGAAAGAGAAAACTTGCAGCCAGTGGTGCAGAGAAGAAGCCAAAAAGAAAAGGGCTTTGCTGGCTGACTCCACAAAATGTGCTAAGATAACAGATTTATTTAAGCAGTCTTCAGGTAATGATGAGGACAGTGCCGAAGAGGCAGAAACATCAAAGAGGACTGAGCAGGGAGCAGGTACTTTGTCATGCTTACATATTATTATGTGCTGTGAACTAACTAAAGAACAGAATGTTTTTGTTAAGCTTGGGGTTTCAGTGCTAGAGTCCTGCTGCAGGTTTGACCATTTCCAAGGTTTAACTAATTAGACTCAGTGCACAAACATTTAGAGAAGTTTACACTAAATTTCTTTAAAGTATTTTTAAAAAATGGTTATCAATTTATTCTGTAAATGGGTCAAATAAACATGCAAATTTGATCTTTTTCTTCTAGACTACTAATCAATTCTTCTTCGCATTATAGCCTATAAGGCATATAATATTTGATAGCCAGCCCAGCAATAATTAACATATTAGCCTAACACAAACAATACAAATTAACAGATTGTTTTTTTAATTTTAATTTTTTGATCGACAAACACGTTAGTTCGAATTTGGTGTATCAAATCGGTGTCGCTTGACCGCAAATTCCCAGGCTGCTTTTTGTTGCCAGTCTGCCCCTGCATATGACATTTTGGGACTCTTGCTTAAACAAATGATGCTGTTGGCCTTCTTGGGAGGACAGTCTCTTATCTTCTTTAACTCTGTTCCTGAGCCTGTAACATAGTCATGGTCACACTGTCATGGTTAAGTCCACACATTGTTGTAATGATGTGTTTTCTGCCAAGTAACATCTATATAACAGTACTAAAGAACGTTGGCTGCTGCAGACAAGAGGGACTTGGCATTTCTCCTTTACCCCGCACACAGGGAAATCTGCAACAACAACAAAACATATTATTCACATCTTCATTGTCTTTAATGTGAAAAGCCATCACACTCAACATTATGCACCAATATAAAATAGTAGGTCAACAGAATCAGTTTCTTCTAGCTGTGAAAACCAGACAGTAGGGGATGCATATCAAATCTAGCCAATCTCTGCTATAACATGAATGTCATTACCACATATTCTGATATAAACTCTAGGTTATACTGAACATATTGTGAGTGCACAGTAATACATGACGAGACATGCTGTATTGTTTAATGAGTTGCCTCAGCTGCTGGCTTCGAAGCTCTGTGAGCTTTCTGCAGGAGACAACTGTGCTTAGTTCCCATGTGCTGAGTAGGGCCCAACAACTGACCAGCATATGGACGCTTCAAGTATTTTCTTGCAGTGTATTTCTACCTATCAATTAATAATTTTAGTACGGTTACTGTGAAAATTAAGCTGCAGGTGACCAAAAGCAGGAACAGTGCTGCACAACACCAGCATTAAAAAGACAATAGACAAGAGATGTAGACACAGACAGGAGGCAGAAAACAGATAATGGCCATGTTGAGAAGGAGTTTTTGAGAAGTTAACTGCGTGATATCCCTGCAGATGTGGACAAATCTAATAGAAAATGAGTTAGTGTGTGTGTGTGTGTGTGTGTGTGTGTGTGTGTGTGCTTGCGCCCACATGCGTGTGTGATTGAAGATGACAGTGGCCGTCTCTGCAACATATTAGCAGCCCTTGTGATTACTGAATAAAATACGAAACCTTTTAATTCTTCCCAGGGATTACTGTTTAGTTATAGCTCATTAAAAGAACATATTGGCCCCAGCTTTTTTTCCTCATTACTTTAAACCATTAAATAATTTCATTATTCAAATAAAAACAAGAGACCTCAGGTTTAAGACTGTGACAGCACTCATGGTTATCAATTGTTTTATTGATAGCGGACTAGTATTACTGTTGAGAATGTGACATCTGCCTCACCCATTGAAGGGTTCTTGTTTTTGGGAGCCACATATGACTTACTAGTTCTGAAGTTATTAGAACAGAAACATTTAACACTGCACTGCACTACTGTGTTCAAGTCTATACCCATGTGGCATCTCTGTCCTGACAATTTTTTTCATACTTGTCAGGACAGAGATGCCACCACATAATATACATATCTACTGTTTGGCAGAACAGCAGAGGTCAACATCACAGCAAAGAACATCCTCTCAGCGATGATGGCTTTCATGTAGTGTTAAAATTTGTTCTGTCTAAAAACTTTTCAGATAGCAAAATACCATTAACATTTGAACCTTTATTTTCTATCAAGAAAATATAAATTATTTCTCATTTGATATTGTTATTTTTTCCTCCTGCTCTCTTTATCTCATACTCACAGTCTTTGGGGTTATGGTTAGTGCATATTGTGTGTTGCAATGTTTTTGTCATATTGCAGAGCAGCAGCTAAAAGAAAGTAAAATATTTTAAGGAAAGTGATGAAGAGATGATAATCATTTTTAAATTACACAAAATGTGAAAATATATTGTGCTTTCCTTCGTGGTATGCGTCCATGCTGTGCAGCCCACTGCACATGTGCATTACTGTCTCTTTTCCTCACCCCACCTAATTTGAGGCATCTTGTCAAAAGTTTTACAAATGTCTCTTTTATAATGGCTGTGTTAGTGGAAAATGCCCTCTGGTCAGCAGGTTGTTTTTTGGGGGGGGAGTTGCAGTACCATGATTGACCACTGGGATTTGGCAGCAAGACTGAAGGGTTCAGCATGCTTCAAAAAGAACTAGTTCGTACAAAACTTCATTCTCTGAATGGAATCACACTCAAAAGGTGGGGCAAAAGTGTCAGGCAAGACGCAGTGAATCGTACAAATGGGGATGATAGTGTTCACCTCAAAGGCATTGTTGCACTTGTGTGAAGAATAAAAAAACCGCATGAGAGAGAAGTTCAAACTCTTCATGCTTTCTCACCTTCGTAAACCTGGCCAATGTTGCATAAAGCAGGCATGCTTGTTGGATTGTCAGTTTCATTAAGTAATAAAAATTGACAGATGCAGCCTTCCCAATACCAGCGTCACACTTCATTTGAAGCATACTGACACCTTGACTCAAAACACCACATCAAGCTTTCTTAATACATTCATGCCTCTGGCCACACCCTATCAGATTAGCTTCTAATACTACAAATACTTTAATAAATCAAATTAGGTTGACCAATCTGCCAAGACAATAATGCAACTACTACAGCAACATTACATTATTATCATTATTACTACTTAAATGATTATAACTCACCACCGACTTCAGACAATGGTGAGTTTAACTTTTTTTCCCTGCGACAGATTAAAGTATTCCCCTTTTTTGCCAGTTCCTACCAAAAATAACTTTTGGATGTTTTCCTCATTAAATACAAATTAAGTATGCTTCCTCTTTATCTAAAGTAAAACAAAAAATACATAGGTTCCCTACACCCTCCTAAAATGTTTGTTCCAAATTGGCTATTTATTTATTTTGCTTACTTGGTAGACACATGAGACATCCTCCAATTGAAGCAATGAGCTGGCATACCTTTACCAAATCACTGCAGCTCCTCATCTGAAGCCATCTTGCTGATGTATAATTCATATGGGAAGATGTTCAGGGGACACAACTCTGGTAATTAAGTTGTGTAAATGACAAGGTCATTAACAAAGTTTATATGGTAATGTCGTGCCCCTAAAAGGAGATAGGCAGCAGGACCTGTCCTGCTGTGGATGCTGACCTCAGCAGGCTGCCCAACAGGGGCTGACGAGGCTTCCAGTGTTGCATTAGTAAGGGAAATGTTAAACAGCAGTACAGAGGTATTTACATAGACACCACCTAGGCATAAGAACTTAGACTGTGATCTCAAATTTATTTAACATTGTTTATGCAAGCTGAAATTATAGTGTCTATTTGTTTCTCTGTATGTATTTGACTATTTTAGGAAGTTTGATGTTTTACCTTTTCTTCCTATATTTTTCATCCTTTTAGCTGACCAGTCACGTGTGTGTTTTAGTCAAACACACACGTGGGTTATAAAACTGCTTTCATCTGACAAATCCAGGTTTTAAATGAAAAGAATATGTAGATTTTTGTCCCACTCTACACCAGCAAGAACTATGTTTGCGATGTACAACCAGAAAGGTGCTATTTCATGTCATTCTTGGTCAGAAAGACATGAAGGTGCCCACCTGGGGAACAATGGCTTGTTGTACAAATAAAATTCAATAGCGAGAAGGCACTACAGCTGTGCAGTGCTCTTGGATATTGCTGATTATGCCCTTAATTCACAGGTCTTGTTCCCTCATCCCTTTCCTTCTCCCTGGCACTGATGGCCTTGCTTTGACAAATCTAAAGCAACAGAAGAGCAGATACTACAGTTAAGTGGATGTAAGTCAACCTGCCAATGAAGGGCGTCCCTTAATTGCAGCACTTGTGCGACAAATCAACATAAATGGCCCTGGAAATGTGGCCTTGAAAAATCTAAGTGCCATTGTTGAATCATACCTCTAAACACAAGATTAACAAATTAGGGTTTAGGGAGCTTACATTCTGTAATTCTATAATTCACCTCGCTAATTCCTTCCCTTTAGGCATGCTTTTTTCCATTTTTCATTATTGTATATTTCAAACAAATCTTTTTTCAAGCTCAACAGACTTTTAATTTCTATCTAACTAACATGGGTTAGTTTGGCCAGTATGAAAATGCATGTGGTGCCAGACGAGCCTGCGACTTCTATCCATTCCTGCAATTGCATTCAGTCAATGTAACAAAACGAGACAATAATGAAGACTAATGGCTTACCTCATTTGGTTAAATATGAAATTCATTTTGATTACTCTCCTGCTTTGCTCTAAATTAGCCATTGCCTGTAATGTTCCTAATAATGAAAATATCAGTCAAAGTCCACACCTTTGTTGCATAAATTGGGTTAAGTATGAATTATAACGCTTCTTAAATTATTTCACATTGTGAAGAAAAACATCAGATGTAATCAAAAAGGCTATACTTTCCTCATCTCATTTGTGGCATTTTACATGCGAACTTTGTAAGTTTGTAGATCTCAGGTCTCAGCCTTGGAACATGGGGCGCACGTTCTACCAGGTGAACTACTGGGGCGCCCCACATGAGCACTTTTAAACAATTTCAAACTGCAGAGAAATTACAAAAGAAAATTTGCTTTGTTGACTCACAAGTACATTCACACCTACATACAAATTCTAAGATCATGTCCATCTTTTCACAGTCTTCTAGTGAATGTTAATTACTGGTATTACCTTTGTCAGATTTGATGCTAGAGCCTCCCTAATCCCAGTTTCCCCGCTGTCAAGCTCTAAACAATTTACAGAGAGAGTAATACAGAGAGAGAGAGTGAGATGTACGTAGAGGGAGACAGAAAGAGAAGCTTATGTGTCCATGACTCACCCTCTCACACACACGATCCAAATTAATCCAGTTATCATACTGTACATCAAAGCCACACATATGGCACGCAACATGTTTGATGGGTGATCTACCTTTGATACTTTGTTAGCAGTCCAGAAACTACAAATGACGCCATGTGAAAACAATGACAGTGTCAAAACAAAATTTTACAAAAATGTATTTTATTCATTATCAGTACAATTGTATGTAGCTGTATCACAGCTGTAGCTGGCTATTAAAATGTTTCTGCTTAAAGACAGAGCATATTATTCATCAATGTCCATTCCTTTATGCCTGTAGTCTATAAGAAAGATTTTTGTAAAGAAGTGAAAAGCCCATGAATGATGTGATTTTCTATTCAGCATTGTTCAAGGCAGCACAACAGAGTATTTTCTCCCTCAAGCTTCTATACTGTCATAGAACATGTGATCCTCTTCCTGGCTAGTTTTAGCAACTACTATTTCTTTAATTTACCCATTTACATAGAGACAATAAAAATCCCAATTAGTGAATCCAAGCAAAACAAACAGATATACTGTCAGCATTTACTACCTAGCATACAGTATATCAGACATAGTGTCGTCATCACATGTACTTGTCCTGATTACTACAAATGGGATATACTGTTTACAATTAGCAACAAACCGATTTGAATATGCTGATTAAAAATGCAATATTAATGTGCACATTAATGCAATTTACTTTTGAGCACATTGTTTCTGAGTAATAAAGCCTTGAATGGCAACAGGTAATCCATTGATAATGCATCCCATTATGTTACCTTCAGTAAAACTTAATTAATAAATCTATTACTCCTCATCAGGAGACTTGTTGAATCAAATATATTGTTATTCAAAAACATCAGCCTAATTGCTAAAATAAATCAGTACAATGAAATGAATTAATGTCACAGTTGGGTAACAATACCCAAATGTAGACACCTGGCAACAGACTGAGGCTGAAGCATACACACAAAATGCTTTACTAGGAAATTACTGTCAGAAAATTGAGGCAACAGAAGATACAAAAAACAACAATAGTGACAGCCAAGACAGGGGTTTAAATACGCAAGAAATAATGAGACAAAAAGGCAACAGGTGAGGCAAGAGAACATGAGGTCTGATGAGGGAATTAGCAGCAGGTTTGCAGAGCAGAGGAACACACTGATTTTGTGTGGTGGACAGATGAGGAAGGGCTTTAACTAACCGCAAGACACAGGCAACACCCATGTCATGTTTCCATTACAAATGTTCTTTTTAACAGGTGGTCTAAGCAGGAAGAAAGCAGCACAATTTCATGCAAAAACCACTACAAAATTGCACTGCACCTTTTGATGCATAAACACACCCTTAGCTGCTGATGATTATGTAAATGGGCACAGCCACATATTAATTAAATTTAAATTCACTGTTACCAAATGAGACCTGATTCTGGGCTTTGTAAGGTTTATCTTGCACAACATGTCTCCCAACAAAATTGGTCATTGCCTTTCAAAATGACCCATTTGAGTGTCTGGCGGCAATGTCATGCCACTTCTGCTTTTGCTTCTCACAGACAAGCATTATTCACATGACCCCATGCTAGTTGACCACCTGTCAGGAAAATGGAAAGATAGGGAGACTGTTATGAAGATAAATATGTTGCAAAAAGTGAGAGCTTGTAGAACAAAAATCTGAACTCTTATGTTTAAATTTTCACTTGTATAAAAATTTCTACATACATGTGAGCTGAATTTGAAGTCAGAAAAAAACAAAACACGAGCTTGTAGAAAAAATGTTAACTTCTATGTTGAAATTTTCACTCATAGATAATATTCACACACCTGTGTTCTGAATGTGAAGTCAGTGATAATATTCACAAATGTATAAATTGATATTTACATAAATACAATGACAGCTGCAAACTTGTAATCCAACATTTACTCGTTTATTTTTTTTTTTACTTGAGTCAATTTTACAGTACATCCCTGGCTGTGCAACTGCTCCCTGCAGATCCTCTTATCTCAACTCAGAACAGATTGCATTTTCATTTTCGTGTTGACACCAAAAGAGTGTGGTGACATGTAAATGTAATAGACTGGGGGCGCTGTTTCGTTTATTGTATTTGAATATTGTCCACTGTGCAGCAGGTTAAGTCTTTGAAAATGAAATATCAAATTCTGTTTTTTCCATTTTCATTTTGTTAGAAAACTAAATTTAATTGTGGCTTGCATAAATGGGAAATTAGGCTGCATTGTTGATGTTGCATATTCATTTTCAAATTTAAATTAACTTCTGAATATTGTCCACTGGACAGCGGGTTGTCTTTTTTGAGCTTTTCCATTTTCATTTTAGAACGCCCATATAAGTATGTGAAAATGAAAATTTAATTATTGCATTCTTGTATTAATTTTTACTCAAATAACATATGTGGGAAATTATATTGTTATGGTGTAATTACATTTTCAAGTTTACATTATCATTTTAACATAGTCCCCTATACGCTTCCATACAAATCGCTGAGCTCTGTTTTGGTTTCTGTCCACAGAAGAATTGTAGTTTGCCTAGGTAAGTTTTGGCAAAGATCAGTCATGCCTTTTTATATCTTTCTTTCAGCAGTAGGGTCCTCCTTGGTCTTCGACCATAAAGCACAGGTTGAAACCATCACTCCAGATTGCTCTAGGTCAGCCTTCAGCTCTTTGGATGTTTTACATGGTGTTTTTTCTACAGTTCGCACCAACCTTTGACAACTTCTCACATCAGTTTTCCTCTTTCCCCCACGTCCCGGGACGTTCTTGACAGTTCCATGAGTAGCAAACTTAATAACGTTGCGTACTGTTGACACAAGGGTGCCAAGGTCTTTGGAGATGGCCTTGTACCCTTCAGAATTCTTGTTTTTGGTGATAACAGCACTTCTGATGCTCTCAGACAACTCTCTTGTCTTCATCATTGTGAAGACAAGAAACAAGCAATAAAGTGGCCTTTTTAAGCATTAAAGCCATCATTCATTAGTTGATTCAGGTTGTGAGCACTGACAATTTATCACAGGTGAATCTAATTTTTAATTTATCACAGGTGAGTCTAATCTAGTTCTTTTTTTGTTTAAAACAAATTTTAATTCCTCAAAAGAGTGCCAATACTTGTGTCATGACAATCAAATTATTATTATTATTTATCCTTTTCTGTTCTTTGTGTTATGTGTCAAAGCTGTTTCACTACACACTTTTATTTTAGGAGATAACTGTATGTTCATGATTGTAACAAGAGGCTGAAATCTGTTACTAACTGAGTCAATTAGAGTCAGATATTGTAGAATCTTTAAAATGTACACATTTCATTAAATTATGCACACAAATTAAAAATGTATTTAAAATGCTGTAGGTATAAACAAAAATGAGAGAGCAGTATGCATCTTGTGTACTCAAATGAGTTAAAATAAGAGGAAAGAGGTGTGTCTTATTAATATACAGTACCATTTCTTTGCAGAATATATACAGTGTGCTTTCATTTCCAGCAGTCATCCATATAGACCCATAATGAGGGGAGAGCTCCCTATTTAAAAAAACTATGCAGTCAGAGTGTCAGCCTGGAGCCTATAGATGGGATGGAGTCTTTCTCTCTGTATTAGTGCTAGATATGAAGTCATCATTTAGACTAAGAACCAAAAAAGCACAATTACTCCTCCTACTTTGTGTGTGTTGAAATTTTAATTGAATAAAGTGGAAGTGGTGCCACTCATTTAGAAATATAGATATTTTCTATTGTTTAGGATACATTTAACAAGTACAACAAAAGCATACAGCAAAATGAGTGGAAGAAAGAAAGAACAAGTGTCTTAGTCTTCGTTTCTTCTAGATTCAGACAATGGGAATCTCTGCACTTGTAAAACAATACCGTGGCTGCAATTAAAAGTTGTTTGGGTTTTTTGGTTGTTGTTTTTTTGTTTTTGTTTTTTTGCAATCTTCACCTGCATGGATTTGTAATGCATATCTAATATGAATTGTCTAAACAGCCAGTACTTTGGGTTTTTGGGAATATCCTTACTGTGAGTGTGTCACAAGAGAGACCATGAGGGAGAGAAAGGGACTTTATGAGTTCTAGTTCTAGCAAACCTCTGTAGGAGACATTCTGTCCCCTAGTGGACATCAGGGTTCATTTTCACCTTTGGTTGGTGAGATCTACTGCATGTTGAAGACCAGGTCTGAGCCGTATCAACTCTGCACATACTCTGTACACGCACTACATAAAGACACATAATTTATTGTCTGTCTGTACAATCCGACATTTCACTTTGCAGTGGAATTTGTCATCCATTCAGTACTTGACATGTATTTATGGTACATCCTGCACTGTATAAATCAAAACTGAATGATGAAAGAATAAGAGACCAGGTATAATACCCTCAGTGAATTTAGAGGTTGAGGAGAGCTGACATAGTATGTAATCAGAATGGTGGTGGGAGGGAATGAAATCACAGTGTTGCTTACAAAAAGCAAAAACAAAATAAAAATTTACAAAAGGTTCCTGTTTGGATCCATTTTTTGCTCATTCAATGGCAATGCATAACGACAAACTGAAAAATGATGTAACTCAAGTGCTTGATGGCACACTCAACAACAATTTTCAGAAACCACTTTACTCTGTTGAGCAGGGTTAAACGTTATCTTGTATCTATGGTATGAGTATAGGATTAGCATTCTTTCTAATGTCACTGATACATTGATTACCCCCAATGTCTGCTGGATGCTGCTGCATTCCAGCTCCACTGTTCCTGCCAGAGACAATCCTCTGTCAATCTAGCCAGTGTGTCAATGTCCACTGGACACATTGTCAAAGCATCTCGCTCACGGCTCACAAGAGGCTCTTTTCTGTGCTGTGCTATCTTAATGCACCAGCTCTATTTTTGCAGGACCAGCCCTCACAAAAGTATAAAAAAAAGTGGTCAAAACAATATTGGAAATGTGGTTGACTGCTTAAAAATGCGCCATTTCTGAAACACTTCCAGTGGACTTTGGAACCTTCATGGAGACGCGACAGAGCCATGGCCAGTCAGAATTCAACCCAGCCACATCCATTGAACATCCAGGGTTGTTCAGGGCTATGTTCATAAAAAAAAGTTAACTGTCCCTAGCAACTGTTACCACAGCTTCTGTGGCTTTGCAGCCATTTTGCCACAGGTTTGTGCACAATGTAGTTTCCTTTTCACCACATGGAAGATATCTTAGCTGTCAGAAATTCCTGAGTAGGAGACTGACATGACCAGTTTTCCCGACTTCTTATAATTATGTTCTGAACAATATGTCATGAATTCTGCATAAACAATGAGAAAATGTGTAGGAACATGATGTAGGAGAGTCCTTCCCTGAAGATCTACTGGTAACCTCGTCCAAGACCTTGAGGACCCATATAGCTTTTATCCTAAGTATTATTGTTAAATAATGAATTGCTTAAGATCGCTATGGCTCAGGAGACAGTTTGGTTATAGAATATTAGATGAACAAAAAGAAATATAATTATGATGGAAGTCCCCTCACTTGCTTTCTATTTATCAGTGGCTTCTGAGGTTTCACACTCTTACGTTGGACCTGTCAATATTGTGTACAAATAGTGCCAAAGAAACCACTATTGGTAAGCTCTGAAATACCGTCCTGATCCAGATGTTTGGATCTGGATCTTCATCCTCCAGAATATTCAGCCTCTCCTCTTGTCTCTCGCGCGCTCCCTTGTGTGTATGTTGTCCTTGTCTCTCTCTCCCTCTGTGTGTGTTTGTTCCTTTCTCCTACTTGTGTGAATGGTGTGCTTGAGTTTGCCTCTTGTGAGTCCGTGTAGTCTGTCCTCTTTCCAGGTCTCCATGGTGGAGAGTAGGTCATGTGGCTCAGGTCTGTTTGGCGACACCTGAAGTTGCTCAACGTCCTCCCAGATCCATATTCTTCTGTTTACAATCTATCTATAATACTGTAATATATACTCTAATTTTACTATATATTTACACACGACATCTATTGCATCATTGCAGTCATTTAAGGGAGGGCTAGTCTTACCTTATCTGAAGGGTCAAAGGACGGAGGGTGTCGTATGTTGTACAGATTGTGAAGCCCCTTGAGGCAAATTTGTGATTTGTGATATCGGGCTATATAAATAAAATCGACTTGATTTGACTACATCATTAGTGCTTCACCTGGTGGCTCTCACAGCAATCTTAATTATAACTGCACTAGTTGCTACAAAACCACGAGACTTTAACAGATGTCAAGTTATATGTTCGTATTGATTTACAGTGTACAGGGTGAGATGTCTAATTAACAGCTAATTAAGTCAGTGTGTGGAAAGTCAATGGTTGATGGAAAGCTTTAGTCACAATATATCTGAACATGGAAGCTGTTCTTTTTCTTAATTTGTCTAACTGAAAGATATTCTGAGTGAAAGAATAACTATGTTGTGTTAGTTTGTGCTTATTTTTAGTATTGATTATCGTTTAATACTAGTATTTAATTGCAAGCATAAATAATCAGTAATGTAGATAAGTGATAATGAAGAAAGTCAGATTTTATGTATATAATGTTGATGGTGATGAATGTTTTGATCCAGCCAATGCTCTCATTTGAATTCTATATCTAATTATTCTCTGTGTGAGAGCTGATGCCGCTCAGTTGACTACTAATTCTGTTTATTCTCTCTCTCAGCTCTCATAATGTCCTCAATCTACAGAGGTCAAGTTGTATCCACTAAATATTTCTCTACTCCGAGCTAATTTACAACAATTACAAATATTGTCCCGAAAATATGACTTTGATGACATAATAATTTTTCTCTCAGTGCACAGTGGACCACTGTAGACTTTAGAAATAGTACTGCCGCATGTTGGCCATCTGGACAGTCATTCATTTGCAAATAATGGAGTGACCCACATCATATGGAGTCAGAAGAAATAGAAATTATCTAAAAACAACTTTTCAGATGTGCTATTTCCTGTTTTATATCATAACAGTATGTATCAGAGTATTTTAAGATGTTGTTACTGATGCAGGTAAATCTTTATGTAGATAGTTTAAGGTAAAACATTAAACTAAAAGCAGATATTTTGGCTGTAGTTGGATGATTTCTTTAGAAACAAGCGTGTGAGGGTTGGTTAGTTTTGTGTTCGATATCGTTCTTTAGTTTAAAGGTTTTTTTCTTGCTCTTTGATACATTCATATTTTGCTTTTTAGAGTCGTGTACATTTTTTTGTTTTGTTTTGTGATTAAGTTGTAGTTTGTGAGGTTTTTTTTATCTCAGAGTGGTTGTTATACCCACCTTCCCATTCCATTATTGTTTGCAGGAAACCAAATATGTTCAGTCATTCATCTATTAACGACTCACCCAGTTATTACATGTCATTTGTGTATGATGTTCATTCACCTTGTGCACCACATCATACCTTCAGTTAGATATGTCATCCTATCTCTAAACAGATCACAGCCCTTTGTACTTTATCACTCAGATTTAGCTCTTTGATTTCTCTTGCAGTTTTTCAAAGATCACAATATAAGTTAACTACTTTTTTCAGATGTTTTCAGACATCATAATGTTTGTGTATGTGGTCTGTTAGTGGATGATGTAATCAACAGAATCAGGAGCCTTTTTAAGACAAGAAAAAAACATTTGAAATTTCGCATAGTCTTCACTCTTCACATACATGTTATACAATGTTCACAGAATCCTCATTCTCTGAAATTGTACAAATCTAACCCACAAGAGTTGTAGTTTTACAGCTCTGAAAGCACTCTCACTTTCCCATCCATTGCCATTGTTATTTTCTATTATTATTATCTTTCTTTCAAATATTTTGTAAATTTCTCTATATCCCATATTTTAAAATTGTGTATAAATGTCAAAACATAACTGAATGAGGGGGGGGATTTCTTCTTTTACAACCAAACTGGCTGTACATGAGCTTAAAGCCAGTGGAGATAGGTGTTTGGGGTTTGGATGACAAAGCAGTTTTTCTGGCCAATGCAGTTGCTCAGTGGTCAGTGCTGCCCCTCAGATAGACAGAGATCAAATCCCACTGTGATGCATCATTTATTCTTTTGCACTTACAGGCCACTTCAAGTCAATCCAATTTTAATTATATAGCCAAAAGTCACAAGTTTGTCTCAGAGGGCTTTGCAATCTGTATGAGGAAAGAAGATGAAGAAGATCTCCACAAAATAGAAAAAACTTGAGTGAGAAAAAAAGGGAAAAACTGCAAAAAAAAGCAACAGAGAAGGGATCCCTTGTCCAGGACAAATATACATGCACGACATGTTATATATACAGAATACACAGAACTAGCAGTAGAAGTATTATTACAAAATGGAGAAACACAATCACAATAGCCTCCGCTGTCGCATCAAGCCCTTGACAGAGGACTGTTTACACATGCACACAAGAAGCAAAACTCAAGACACCATTCACAAATAGGAAAAGGTTACAAGAGATGAAAAGAGAGGATGTTAAAGTGGGAGTTACAGCCTATAAAGACACGTGAATACATTAACATCTTAAGCAAACATGCCACTTTCCACTAATCCCAGTATTCAGAATCGGAATCAGAATCAGAAATACTTTATTGATCCCCGAGGAGAAACTCTTTTGTTACAGCTGCTCACTATCACGTCTGTGCACACAGGAATAGAAGTTCTACGCAAATCAGAATATAATACACTATTATACAAGTAAGATAAATTAAATGTGCTCCCATTGTATATTATATGCTCTCAGCTATGAGCAATCATATATCCTTCAGAAAATACTATTTTCTGTATTTTTTCATCTATATAATTAATTATGGTTTGTATTTTTTCTCTTTCCTTTTGCTGTCTTGTACTGCCTTATATCTGACAAATAAAACATTGAGAAAAACATGTGCCCCATCCATTCCCCAAAATTGAACTTTCTAAATAAATAGTTAGACACAAAAAATAACTGCAAAGAGGAGCCCATGAGCCACATTATTTTCACATTTACCACACAAACCTTAATAATGGAATAGACAAAGAATTACACAAACTCTCCTTGCTTAGGCTTTGTGCACATCAGCCACCTCTCGAGAGTAAAACTGTAGGAGGGGAATTATAAACAATCAGTGGGGTAAGATATTAAGGCAGTGGATTAAGGCCAAATTACTTAAACAAAATAGGTAGCTATAACAACAGCAGGTGGTCTCAAACACACACAAACAACTCACACACTTACATGATATCCCCGCAAGTAATCAAGATGTGATTCCCTAAACCAAAGAATCCTCAAAACACTTACCTGCTGCAAATAATTACACAAAGAACACACAGTGGATCAACACATTTTACATATCACGCTCATGGAGAACACAGAAAATGTCTTTATTTACATGTTGCATATTACATGTTACAGTTTGTGCTATTGTGCACTACAGGACCACAGCACAACATATGGAAAGCCAAAGGGGGTCCGATTCAGATAGAAATGAGGATGTAATCAGTGAAATCTTTTGGTTAGAATAAAAACCAGTGTATACTTGGCACACTGTGGCACATGATTGTGTCATTTCGTGTCTGATTTTGGGGGATATCTCGTACAGTGCATATCTTGAGACAAGGGTCCAAATATTGAATGTCTCCCCACATTCAAGCACGTAGCAGCACCGTATATGAATATGGAATTCCATGGAGGCAGGGGTTGAATAAACTCTGCTCAGACCTCTGGATCTGCACTGACTTCTTACCCTTTCAAACAGTAAAGATGTCAATTTGGATACTTGCCAGACAAGACCAGAAATTTCCACCATGGAGGAAAGACAAGTCATGCTAATGGAGCAACAGCAAAATTTAAAGACAATAAAATGACTCTCTGTTAAAGTTAGCCTCTATTCCCCCGATCCCTGTGTGCTCTAGTGTGCTTTTCCTCTCCTTGTGTTTCTTGGGTGTCCCCTGTTCATTACTGTTTGTGCGTGTGTGTGTGTGTGTGTGTGTGTGCATTCTGGTCTGGCTTCCTGATATCCCGCCTGCTGCTGATCACCGGCACACCTGACATCAATCATTCATCAGTCTCCACAGCATATCTACCAGGCTCTACCACACTACCAGCACCAGATTGTCTCTGTATATTTGTACAATACCTATGTTATGGCTCCAACCTTGACCACGTTAAGTGAATAGTACACACTAGTTTTTTTTGCCTTGTTGTAACTTTGTCTGTTTCTGTCACAGAGCTATTCTCTGCCGGTGATCTCAGCCACAGTCTCCCCTCAGATCTCTGCAAGCCTGTTTTCCTGTACCAGCTGTGACGCTACACTAGCCAGCTGCCTTGCCTGCTCTGTCGACCTCACCTCTCAAGCCTGCTGCCTCTCGTGTCCAACCTGCTCCACCCTACGGATCAGCTGCCTGGTCAGTTCAGCACATCACACTACACAAGCCAGTCCAGAGCCTGCTTCCCCTGTCTCCGTCCAGAGCATCGCTGCTTCATCCACGACCGGACCGGCCACGTCCGCTGAGTCTAAAGGGGACTACGCAAGACTAACCGCACAGTTATTATTACAGCAATAGTAAAGACTGTTACTAACTAAACCCAGTTCTACTCCGTTGTGTTCTGCATTTGGGGTTCTTGGATCGTGCACTACGACACTCTGTGGATTAGTTTAACTAACGGAGGAGAAACTAAAACATTTTCTCCCTTGTCTGTCTCACACACATGCAAACAAACACACTCTTTCTTCTCTTACCCCCTGATGTGGTCTGAGAAGGTTTGCCAGACACCTATCACAAAAGTTGAAAGTACATTCCTAAATGAAATGACTGTGATATCCTTGATTTGTAACCCAAGTCTGAATTAATTTGAATTAGCTATATAATCAAACAGTAATCCACCTAATCAGCATATGTTTCCTTAATGAGTAACCCAACTTTTATTTTTGTAGGACATGAAATGAGCAAGTTATTAATTCATGGCATTAGCCTGTTGTTTAACAGGTGACAGCACTGCCACCGACTGATCAACAGACAAAAGTCTCTGCAACCATTGCCATTATTAATCTGTATAATATTGCTGTTATACTGTATTAAGCAAGCTGTATTGTTTAACCTTATGCCACTTATTAGTGTTTAAAAAATGTGTGTTAAAATGGAAAAAGTCTCACATAACTGAGTGAATAAAATGCTGAAATAAATGCTGGTTACACTGTTTCTCTGAATGTTTCACAACCACTATGCTATTTTTATGTCTCGAATCATAATTGTATGGCCATAGTGATGTTTGAGTATGTGATATTTTGCGTGTAAAACTTAAATTAAATTCACTAGGGTCAGAAAAATATGAAGAGCCATGTTAAAAGTTTCTAACTAAGTTTCTAGAGTTTTTGGTGCAAAAGCCTTCCTCCACACACAAAACTCCTCCTTTGGCAAGCTGACAAAATCACTTTCACTGACATATCAGCTCCAGGCTGGTCCTCACCTTTGAGTTCAACGGTTGTTTTATTTTACCTTAGTTTCTTAATACATATTTCTTTAAGTTTTCTTTTCCTTGCCTAAAGTCAGTTTAACATTTTTCCAAGCAAGTTATTTTATTTTTTTTTTTTATGCCTCAGTATTAAACTGAATAGTTGTTTCTTTTGATTTTTATATTTTTGTAACTTGACCACTAAGCCTCACAACTTTTACGTTTTTATTTTTTATGTTACTGAAACCTAGCTGAAGAAGTTAGTGTAGCCAGAGATATTTTATTTGACTCGACAGAGTCAAAGTAAAGCCCTTCTGAAAGAAGCCTGGACAAAGTCTGTGTTCTAAACAACAAAGGTTAGAGCTGAGGAAACTTTTAATCCTGACCTTTGTCGTCAGCCTTTGGTGATCAACTGCTTTCACGGAGTCACCTGAGAGCGGCCTACTGGGCTCCTAAATCCTACAGTCTGAGCCACAGGCAGACATGCCGGCACCTTCCACTGCACAGCGGATTCAACCCTGCACACCATGCCGGAAAGCTGGCGGAAACACCTCATCTTTGCCAGCGTTTCAGAACTTTAGGCTAAGATATAGCCTACTATAGCCTTAACTTTCGAATAAGATAAATTAATTCCCTTTTAGAAAAGTTATCTGCCCTAGCGTTACTTGAGCGTCTCATCGTTTTGTCAAATCAAATACCTCATAAGGTTTACCTCATCATTCCATATCTGTTCATTTTCTTTATCATATGCCTTATTAATCCTTCATTTATTCAGTTATTAGGCATTTAGCTATAAATAAATGTCCTCATTGAATCAGTAAGAAGTTGTCTGTTAGTTTTCTTTAAAGCAGAAAACAAGGTCAATCTTTCAAAAAGAATTAAATCCTTTAGATCCTGATCAATTTAAGATCGAGTTTTAATTAATTCGGTCTTGTTTCCTGGTTTACCAGGTGGCGCCACAACGAGAGAATTAAAGTGTAATTATTTGATTAAAGTAGTTGATTCTCCTACACAAGTCTTAGTGCATCTATGGAATGAAGATCGTGAGAGACTGAAGGAATACACAGTGCTTGTGAAATACACTTAAGTGTGACAAAGTAGCTGTAGATCAGTGGAAAAAGCCTGATTATATGCTAGACTGCAGAACTATTGTCCTGCTGAAAGACTAAGGTTCCTTGATTTTGCTCCATTCTTAACAATATGTCATAGCCCTTCTGAATGAAATGTGTATCCACATCATGATGCCTCAACCGCCATATTTGACAATCTATAGTATTATGTTTGCAACACACACCACTGTGAATTTTGAATTATGATTTCAAAACCTTATCCAACATCTTGGATGTCACTCAGTTCCTCTCTGGAAAACTTAAGGACACTTTTGGCATGGTTCTTCTTAGGTGATGGTAATCTCTATAAACAGATATCTGCATATGAATGCAGAATCTGTAGGCAAGGGACCAAGATTTTGGCATCAGATGGTTCTAGTTTCCATTTGTAGTCTGAGTAGTATTGACCGTTTGAGTGGGCTTTGGTTGCATACAGGTAAAGAAATCTGTGTGGAGAGCAAAAGAGACAGAACACATTAGCCGAAATGCAATCTCTGAACCCATCGGCTATTGTCTGACGACAATTTAGCCTTTTATTAGAATTTTTATTTTTATTTATTTACATTCATATGCAGATATCTGTTTAAAGAGATTAGCCGAAATGTGTCTTTCTCGTCATTCTCATGTATCATGTTGCTCATCGGACTTTAGAGGAAGTCTTGGCCCGTATATCCATTTTCCATTTTCCAAATATCTGCTGGCTACACCGGAAGCCCAGAAGCATTGACCGTTGCCCCCAGAGGCTAAATCGTCATCAGACAATAGATGAGATTGTCCAAGACTGAGGTGATGGTACCTGTGTAGCCACACTCCTATAGGCCAGTTTTCTGCAGAGCTCTTGATGTGGTTGATTGATGCACCGTCACTCTAAGCAGCTGAAGTCTGTAGCTCTTTCATAATGTTTTGTCTCCTCCTTCACTAGTCTCCTAGTGAATATAACAGTGCCTATTGGGATGTCCAAACACTTTGATTTCACTTTTTACCATTTTATTTATGCATCTCTATTACTTCTTTACATGTCTTATGGGCCATTTGTGAATGTGGAATTTTCCAGAACTCATGTTAAATAATGTGCTAACTTTTGTTTTAACTGTCTTGTCTCCAGTCTCTTGCTGAACTTTATCTTTTAAACTTGCATTGTATTCTTTGTTCATGGGCCCTCTGTTGTATTTTACCCAACAAAACACAAACACTGAGGCCAGCAGTTCCATGGGGCTGTGTGATGTGGTATGTGTCATGAAGAGGGATGGTGCAGAGCCCAAGCCTGACCCAAAGGGCACCGATGTCCGGACGGAATGTGGAATGGGGAGCATTGTGCCAACTTTCTTTGGTCTCTTGATTTATTTGGACTGATATACTACTCATCAGACCTCAAATGCAAATATGAAGTCCTGCAGAAGATTTTCCTCGATCTGGATGGATAGAAGATGTAGTCAAAGGAACATCCTGAAAAAGACTGAAAATCATGTACATATCCTTAAGTATTGTCTGTATCCCAGACAGGTTGTGTTTTTCCACTACAAACTGCACAAAGTTTAAAGCTTTGAAACAGCTGGGAAAAGTTGTGAAGATATCCGAAAGTACTATTTGATAATTTAGTGTAAGATTTCTATCCTACGCATTTGTGTGGATGGAGCAGTCACACGTTTAACCCAGTACATAGTGTTTTCACAATGGACATTTTCACCTGGAGCAGTCACAATACCACACACAAAGAATGTTTTTGCTGCAACAGTTAATGCGAATTAATTCACCACTGATAGTGTGGTTAGAGCTCCCCTGGAATAGAAATGTTGTTTTTAGGACAATTGTTTGACATGTCAACAACACAGCAAAAAATGTGCAAGCAGTGTTGCAGTAATGCTTGAGTGTTCTGGATTTTTTGTCATGCACATGTGTATATTTTATTTGCTTTTGATTATATTTTCTTCAATCTTGAAAGCATTGAAAAACGCTGTTCTTCCAATTGTGCACACATCCTGCAGAATTATGCAGGCAAAGTTTTCTTAATGAGCTAATTTTATTTTGTTTCTAAGATCTCCTACATGTGTTCATACTTTGTGTCCAATTTATTAGGCTAAAACTACTGCACCAGCCCTGAAATAAATTTTATCTTTATGAAGGTTATAATGTTGTTTTTGTTGCTACTGTTTTAGAGAGGGGTTTCCAATATTTTGTCCAACCAATTTATATCAGAGGGTTGACCAAATATTAACACCTCTTGGTATAACTCTGTTCATCAGCACCACAAACTACAACCTCCAAAATGACTATATCAGCACCTCTCTAAAACAGTAGCAACAAAAACTGAACATTAGAACCTTTATTAGAATTTTTATTGCAGGACTGACATAATAAACTGGATAAAGAGTTCACGTTTCATGCATAGAAAATAATTTCGAGTTACATGTAGTATATTAAAAAGAAAGCTTGGAAGAACAGGAATGTTGGTATCTGTTGTTAATGCTAGATGTGAGATTTTACTTGATTTGTCTGTCTCTTTTGCTCTCCACACAGACTTACCTGTATGCAACCAAAGCCCACTGTAGATGGAATATAGATGGAATGATGAAATTATGTTCATCCGATGATTTATTTTTTGGGGTGTAAGATTTTCCAAATTAATTTCTAATACAGATTACTTCTCCTTCAGGTTTAATTTATATTCACATTTTCTTACGTGTTTCTTAAATTATTGACACCAAACCATTTATCAGACATAAGAAATACCCTATACTAAAGTTAGACAATACTGAGATCTGAATCATGCATGCCTTTTTCTCTTATTTGTCTATTTATTGCTCCATAATGTTGTTAAGAAGAAAACTCTGAGAAGCCTATGATCACAGCAAAAGAACTGCTGCTTTTCTTGTGACACAAAGAAATTTGTGAACAGCAGAATTTTCCTCTGGAGCAGGTTTTTTTTTAAATAATCAGTGATAAGTAATGTGCATTCATTATTTTTATTTGTTAATGTGACACAGTGATTATAAGTCTGGCGCACACTTTTCATATAGAATTCTGTTTGAGTATGAAAGGCACAAAGACGCTTGTGGACAACTTTCAGGTCCCTAAAGTGGTGGGCTTGCACTGCTTCTTTGGTTGGCAGTTATCTAGCCAGCCAACTCATCCTTTATATTTTTCATTTATTCTTTCAGGTTTTCAGGTAGGTAAAAGTCACAAAGCACTTAACATCTATACGTAGTTGTAATGTCTGTGTAGAACTGCACCGTATTTAGTTAGTTAGCTGTCCTTCAACCGCGACGTTCGAGAAAGTAAAATTTCTTTGCGAATGCGCGATTCTCTGAACACTTCCTGCCATTGTTACCCTAACTGTGTACTACAGCAGAATTACTGGTTTGCTGTACCCAGTAATACTTGAAAGTGTTCATTTATATTTGATTCTGCCGTTAATAGTTTTATGGGTTATGAGTATATTTGTTAAAGATACTCACTAATTTTGCTCACTGATTTTCCTGTTCATAGACATGTCATCCATTGCCAGCAGCGCTCAAGATGATGCTCGGTAACCACATTAAGTAGTCAGACTTACATTCCAGTAGGCGATTTGAAGGGAGATGGCATCCCCCTTCTTAGCAAAATGACCAAAATGCAGACAAAATGCACAAACTGTTGTGCCATCCCCCCTCTCCATCCCACAGCCTAACTGTGCTGTGTATTGATAAATCTATGCCGCTGTCTGTGGTGCTGAAGTAGCAGACAGTTTTGTAATTGTGACTTTTTCTCTGTCCTGCACTTCTGTTAAAAAACTGTTAACAAATTCTCAACACCTTTGATTAGAATTAGACAGGTAGCTTAACAATAGCCTACTTTATATCCAAAACTATGTAGCTGGCTGTATGTTGAAGCTTGGCTAACTAGTTGCCCATATGTATCTAGAGCACCCATGGAGTGGACAGAGTAGAACAATGTTATTCTTGCTAGAGGAATCCTAGTGTCAGAGCCTTTCAGGTACAGAAGGGGAGTGTAGACATTAAATTTAAATTTCAAGTGTCCCAAAGGTCTGAGAGGGAAAGGTTTGCCTTGATCCAGGAGAAATATTAGAAGAAAATTAGTACAGATGAGAGGAGTAGTGGGACATCTATGGAAGTAACCAAATTAGATCAGTTAATTGAGGAAAAAACAGAAAAGGAGAAGGCAGCCGAAGAAAAGAGAGGATGTAATGACAACAGAGGGAAGATTGATGCAGACCAGGTCAAAGCAGAGGAGGCTAGGAAGAGGGCCATGGAGAGGGAGGGTTAGACCAAACGGAGGCTGAGTGAGGATAGAGAGGAGCACAGCAACAAGCGTAGGAGAAGTGGCAATGACACGATTGCATTTTTGAGAGAGAGAAGCCAAGCTGATAGAGAGCTGAGAGAGAAAGAGTTAGATTTAAAAAGGCTAGAGATGGAGGAGCATGAGAGGGGGGCACAACAGTCGCAGCAGCAGATGGTGGAGATGATGCAAATGATGCAGCAACAGCAGGCCCAAATCAAGGCTACCCAGGCCATGCTCTTTCAGCAGCAGCAAGGGCAAGCATTGCTTGCTCTAATTGGAAAACTTATCAAGGAAAGTTGAGATCTTTCTTTCTTCTTTAATTCGTTAGTATTAACAAATAATGCATCATTCTTTGTATCTATGTTTATATATATAATACCATTTTATTTATCTACAAATGCATACAAAACATTGAATGAAAAAGGAAAGTTGAGATGTTTGTTTTATGTCCAATATTTAATAATAAAACTAAATATAATACATACATGTATGGACATTGTTACCTTTTTTAATAAAGGGCCAATATGTAAGATTTGGCCCGAATTTTAGTTTAAAACCTTCAACAAATGAACTAACCTTATCAACAGAATGTGAAGAAGTAACAGTGCTCACATCATGTCAAAGACATCTATGTATTGTGTTGCAGAGATATCTACTGAAATTAGCATGCTAACCAGCTAGTCCCGGCCCGTGCTGTGTTGTAATACCACTTGTGCCACTGGAGACAATATTCCAATAATATAGCTCAGGTAGTTGCAGCTGGGAGATGTGTGCGAGCGGCATGTTTGCTCCATTACACAAGCTCGCATAGCTTTTTTAGTCTAATAAATAAAGAAAATAAACTCATAAAATATTAATATTCTTACACCTATTTTCCTTAGTATCAAACAAAGAAATACAACCGTACACTTTTGGAATTCACGTTTCTCTCTTTCACCGAACTAAGACCAGCTTAATTGTCTTGTTAACTCATCGTAAAACACACTTCATTCAAACTCGACAGAAACAAAATAAAACTCACCAAAACCATCTTGGTTAGTCTTTAAACTGTTATCCACCGCGTTAGATGTGAAAAATATTCTGGCTCTACAGCTGTCACTGCCTCTCTGATGCCTGACCTCCCTCTCCCTCCTCTGCAGTCCCGGTCTGGCCGTGTTCACTGGGAGGCTGCTAATCCCGGTTCCGTTGCCCGCTCGCCCTGCTCCAGTTCTGTTGCTCAGTCAGCTAATAGCACAGCTAAGTTAGCGGCACGGCTAACTGAGCTAACTACCAACCTAACGGCAGCTAGCAGCAGTTATGACCTGATATGTGATATGCTGCCCCCTACTTATTTGGAGTATGATTTTGAAAGGTGCAGAGTAGTCCCGGTTACTCAAGATAATCCACAGATTTGGTATGAGCAGTTTCATGTGGGAACTATTTTCTTTCTACTGATAGTTCCTACATGAAGCTGCTCACAACAAGGTCTGTGGATTATCTGATAACTGAGTCATGATTTCTGGAAAGAGACATTGCTGTTGAGTTTTTCAATTTTTTTTTTTTTTTTTTTTTTGCCCTTTGAGCACCACAGGCCGAGTGCCATATAGTCCCATTATATTCAGAAAATGCAGACATCTCTACGGCCGATATCTCCAAAACTCAGCAACTCACACCAAAACAATCTAGATGGATAAATAGCACTACAAGTAAGATATGTATATGTATTTATGATTTTGGGGCGAACTGCCCCGTTAAGGTCTTTGATAGTATGGTTGTTAGTGTTGATAGTTGTTTTTGTTTAGAATGTCGTATTGTAATTTTATTGTCTTTGTTAATATATAGATTAAGCTAAAAGGATGTTAGCTACTAAACCAGCATCTGTTGCCATGGTGACAGTAAACATTCATGTTGCAGGCTGGGGGAACAAAAGCAGGATGAAGGATTTAATATGTTGTTAATATGATTAATATACATTGTAAATAGACCAGATTTCATACCCATCCAACCTGTAAAGAGATATAACTTGTGTAATTTGTTTTACTTACCATTGAGTTATTGTAATCATTCAGTCCATTTGTTGTTTTCAGCATAATTGGTATTTTCTATACGTATAATCAGTTTGGCAGTAAACAAAAACAACTATCAACACCAACAACCATACTATCAAAGACCTTAACTACGGTGCTGTCACTTGTCATATCTTACAACAGTTAACTTAGGTTAAATTGTTCAGTTAGGCTAACAAAATACGGTGCAATTCTACACAGACATTACAACTACATTAATAAGAGTACACTACTAATAAGATGTGATGTGACTTTTACCCAGCTGAAAGACATAGCTAACATAGCTAACGTTTTACAATGTTGTCAGTTAACAACCACTATAAGTGCAAATAACATAATGTAAATGTGATATCCAGATAGGCTTTTTAAGTGGCAACAGTTAGCTATACTTAATCTGCAAATGCTTGCAAAGTTAACTTTGGCATTCATTACTAGTGATGGGCAGATGAAGACTTATGAGGCTTTGGGACTTTCTTTGTATTTTGACGAAAAAGATTCAAACTTCGGGCCTTCAAACGCAGCAAACACAGTGACACCTGGTGGTTTGTAGAACTTATAGCAGCCCTTCAAGATTGGGGCCGAGGCACTACTACACCGCTCTGATTTTAATTTTTTGTCTCCTATGTGGGTAGAAGTTATTGTGCAATATGTTTTCAGAAATTTAATAAATGCATAGTCCAAAAAGCGTAGATATAAAATATTTTTGCTGACACGAAATATTATGTACCTTGGAGTAGTTTAGGCTCAGTGTCACTGTGTCACTTCATGGTTGATATTTACATTTCATACAAGTCGCAATGTGATGTGATAATCATAAATTTAACCTATTTATGACAATATTAGTTGATATCAGGTGGAAATGTTCGCATACTCATTATGTTTTTCTAGTGTACATCGACATGTTTCTCAGTTATTCTCCTCTTCTTATCCCACTAATGTGCCGATTACATAGTTTAACGGCAAAACTTTAAAAACAGTCAAACTCAATGTGACATTTGAAGCTCCGGGCATCATCAGTCACGTGGTTTTCTTAATTTGATACAAGCTCTGACATAATGTATTGAAATGCTTCACAAGAGTGAAACAAGCTTCAAGCTTTGGTTTCATCCACCCATCTCTATTCATTACAGACTTTAAAGAACGAGGAATGTGAAAAACAGTGGAATTTCATGTAAAAAAAAAAAAAAAAAATACTGCTACAAAGCAACCCTCTTCTGTTTTTTCCTCCACCTCATAAGTGAAACACCTACAGTGAGTCCAGTGAGTATTTGGACAATGACATATCATGTGACTGTACTCCAGCACATTACATTTTAAATGCCAGTGCAGACTCTCAGCTTTTTATTTAGGGTGTATATGTCCACATGGACTAACCACATTGTATTTGGATGATTGGCTCCTCAAATTTTTCTTGGGAAGTTTTGTTTTTTTTCATCATTATTTCATGCACAAAGTTACTTAGCAGAATGTCTGGAGTTTATTCTAAGTGTGCCATTAGCATTTGGATTCTGTTTTTTTGTTGTTACTCAACACGAGGACCAAAGAAGTGTGGAGAAAGACTGTGCTTTAATCTGGACCTTTGGATGACCAGAAGCATCTGGTCAGCAGACCTCATTGATCTCGAGGGAGTGTGCAAAGATAAAAGATCGGCGAGGTAAGGAGGCGCCAACCCATTTAACGACTTTAACGAACAAACAATAAGATCAAATTCACAAAATCAATTCTAAAACGAACTGGAAGCCAATGCAAAATGGGAGTGATGTGATCACACTTACGTGTGCCTGTTAAGAGCCGGGCAACAGTGTTTTGGATCAGCAGTAGGCGAGAAAGCAGAGACTGGCTGACACCTGAATAAAGACTATTGCAGTAGTCAAGCCGAGAGGAGATAAAGGCATCAATCACCTTCTCAAGGTAAGTGATGAAGACAAAGGGCTTGATCTTAGCAAGTACCCTGAGCTGAAAAATGCTGGCTCTGATGACTGCATTCATTTGTTTATCAAATGTGAAAGTGTTGTCAAAAATCACCCTCCAGGTTTTTTTTTAATAAGATTTATTGTAGGGACCCAGAAGGCCAAGGTCGCAGCTAAGGATGGTGAGGAGGTCAGGACTTCCAAACATCACAATTTCAGTTTCTGTTCATTTAGAATTAGAAAATTTTGTGCCATCCAGGTTTTAACATCATTCAGGCAATCCATTAAAGACTTGAGTGGGGTAGTGGTGTTACATTTCACTGGTAGATAAATCTGAGAGTCGTCTGCGTAACAGTGGAATGAGATACCGTATTTTTTAAAGATAGAACCCAAAGGAAGCATGTAAAGGGAAAAGAGGACTGGAGCAAGGATGGAACCCTGGGGAACCCTATAGCTGAGGGGAGTTGATGAGGATGAAAGCTCACCCAGTTTAACTGAAAAGCTTCTGTCAGTTACATATGATTTAAACCATTTAAGGGCAGTTCATTTAATGCAAACACATTGCTCAAGCCGAGAGATGAGGATGCCATGATTTTTTTATTAATAAAAGTGCAGATTCAGTGCTATGAAGTGCTTTAAAATCAGTAGTTTTAGTAGGTATTTGTGTCTTTCTGAACAAATACAAACATAAATGCACAGAAACACAACAAAGGGACAACGTTCTCCACAAAAACATGACTATCTGTACATATATTTCATGAAGTCGGTGCATGGTTGGACTAGCAGGTGAGAGAACGTTAAGACACTTGTTCTTTGGATGCAACATTTTTGCTGGCAAATTTTTCCTAATTTCGAGCCGTTTATTCATGACGTGGTTTATGTGAAGTGGCCTTTACACTGCATTTAGTACATTTTTAATAGATAGATTTTAATCCTTTCCCCTGAACCATTGATTTTATCTTACATTTAATCTTACACATTCTTACATATCAATTCAGATTTTGTTAATAAACGTCTCCTACTCATGGCTTCTATTGCTGTCTTTTAACGAATTTTTCTAAGGTTTCTTTTTCTCTTTCATTACTATTATATTATTATCTTCATTATTGTTTTTTTTTTATCTTGCATAATTATCAATACAATGACATTAGTTATGACCTTCTCCACAGGAGATGTAGAAGACGATGTCATGGTGCAGGTCCATCAGGAGTAGTTCAATTTTTGAGGGTTCACATTTTGAGTATGGCTCAAGCTTATGCACAAGTGAGTACATTATGTTTTATACAGAATGTATACGGTGTAAGTTGTTGTAAGGTGCATGTTGGTAAAACGCTCATAATAGTGACAGAGTGGATCACGCAAGTTATGTTTTACACATGATGACTTATGCACAGTAAAGGTTGATAGTGTGGGATCATTCCAGTCAGTTTGCTGAAGTAATGCCAAAGGGATTTTAATTAAGTGGATTTCAGAAGTACAATGTAATAGCAAGTAGCCCAAGCTCTGCTCCATCCAGCACATTTCTTCTATGCAGATTGCACAGACTTCCCCAAACACCAGCTGCCACAACTGGCCTCTACTTTAATATAATGGGGTAACATCAGGGTAGAGGGGAGGGGGGCAGAGGGGGAAGTATGACATGATCATTGACTGAACAACATAATAAATGTGCTGTTAATCAGCAAGAGTGATGCTACACCTTGATTTCTAGTCTAACTAAGTTTAAATGTGTGATGTGCATTCTGCAGTCAGAAAAAAAACAGCTGTATACTGCCTTCTGACAAAAGCTTCCCTCCATGAGTGATGCATGTGCTAGCTACACCTCCAGTTTCCCACACTTTAATGATTTGATGTAAGTATATGTATATGTAATTTGAATGGCGAATTGGATTCCAGGCTTTCCTGGATAAGACAATTTATACTTCAGTGTTACTTACTAATGAAAAAGATGGGTTACTGGCTGGGAAACCATCTCCTCCTCTCTGGCTGTTAGCTTCACAGCAGCAAATGTAATGACAGTTTGCTAACCCACAACCTAGTAACCTAGTTACATTACTTGCTGTGTCGTTGTTCGCTCTATATCATGGTATTTGTCATGGTATTGGATTTCTCCAGAATCGCATACCCCACCTTTTATTATATAATAATTCAAAGTCTGGAAAGTTTGGAACTCCACAAATAGTTTGCCTTATATTACTTATGTAGCACTACATAGCAATTTCATGACAGGTACATTATGGTGTAATCTGTAGGTAATGCCACAGTGAAGTCAGCCACAAAAACTAGAACACTATCATTGACTTTATCCTCCTGCATAGTGATGTGTTCAATGACACCTTTTTGATTATTGCAATACAGCTCCAGAATCAACATGTTTTGCGTATGTTAATGATTGTATCTGACAACCCATTCAAACATAAACCACATTTCAACATTTCTTATCATCACTGTACACATAACTGCAGCTCTGTACAAATTAGCAATCTTTATAAAGTGTGTTTTTATAATAAGTGTGTTGGGTGTTGTGCATATTGATTATTATTATTGTGTCCCTCCAGTCTGGCTCAAGGTCTCAGGAGACATGTGGACTTGATTGAGGATGATGTTTGTGGGAGTAGCATTTCAATCACCAGGGTGTATGACAGACTTCGTGACACCCGCATCACATCAGTAGAGCGTCTCAAAGGAGGAGAAAAATGAGGATTGGTGGAAGAAATGCTTTTGTTGCCATCAATGAGAGCACATTCTGCCACAAATGAAAGGTGTAGTACTATATTCATTATTCATGCTATAAATCGTTTTAAACTTGTGGCCGTGTGTGTGTGCAATTAGTTTTGAGGAGTAATGACAGCATTAAGATTTAGAATTGCACTTATTGAGTTTGTCACATACATGAAAATAATTGTACTAATGAGTTTTTCATTTCATTCAGTACAATTGTGGAAGATTCGGCAGAACCTGGTGAGGAAACCGCTCATGGGTATTTGGAATGCAGGAGGTGGCAGGGGAACGTCAAAGGCCAGTACTGAAATTGGTGAAGCAACGTTCCAAAAGGCCCCTTGAACGTTTTGTGGTGAAATATCTGAAGCCTGGAAGTGAGGTAATCAGTGACTGCTGGAGGGCATACCACAGCCTGCAGTAGAGAGGCTACATTGACATCCAGGTGAACCACCAACGTTTCTTTGTCCATCCACAGGCGCACCTACAAAGACATTGTGTACAGATACAGGGGTAACCTTTCAGAGCAGTCACTGAGGGGAACTCTGCTTTTTATTGAGTGGAACTACCGGCTTAGAAAACAACATAGACATGGACCAACTGGCCACTTACTCCATGACTCCTGACTCCAGGTTGTAATGCAAACACAATACATCATGTAAATATTGCTGTTACTGTTTGCAGTGACATCTGTTTACAGCTTAAACAATGCATGTGCTGTTGTCTATGTAAAACATATTTGTACCATGACTGGCTTTCATATAAAAAATGTTTGTCAGAAATAATTTCATTACCTTTTTTAACATGTAATACATCAAATTATTACTCAATGAATAATCAACAAAGTACTGTGTCAACTTAGCAATAATTATGATAAACTTGTCTGAAGACACAGTAAGTTGAAATATAGTCAAATGTAGTGAGTGAAGTGAAATTAGTATATTTTAAGGACCATAATATTGTTTTGTAGGTTTGAACAAGAAGTATAAATGCTGTATACTTTATTTCACTGCAGAAATATCCAGTATTTTCTGCACAGTATTTAGTGGCAACTCTGTTTTATAATATATATTTTCCCTCTGCTTTCCAGCACACTTTTCTGGCCCCTTAGAGAATGAGTGTTTCTCCTGGTGCCTTTTGCTTATTAGTGATCAGTTGAACCTTAGCAGGAGTAATGGCATCAATTACATTTGAAATTTTAGAATTGAAGGTATTCAGTACATCATCAACATGATTTGAAGGTGGGACAGTTTCAGATTTTATGGCTTCCATAAAAAGTGTTCTGGTAGTCTCATTAATGTACCTTTTTTTTAACAGTTTCAGATCTAATGTTGATTTTTGGTGTAATAGACAGATCAAAGAATACACAGAAATGATCTGATAGAGCAACATCATGCACAGTGGCATTTGAAATGTTAACACCCTTAGTAATAACCAGATCTAGAGTTTGTCCTCTAGTATGGGTTGGCCATTTCACATGTTGAGACAGATCAAATATGTCAAGTAGGGCAGAAAGTATTTTTGTCACTGCCATTATCTTTGTGTACATTAAAATCCCCCGTAATGACTACATGCAAAGAAAAGCATCTCAGTAAAATCATCAATGAAATGGGGAGAGCATTTTGGTGGCATGTATATAACAATATATAAAATACATTCATTTCAATTTTACGCTACACATTCAAAGGATGAGAACTCTCCAAATTATCATATTTTTACAATAGGAACCTATCCCTAAAAAAGGCACAAACACCCTCCTTGTCTGTTCTGTCATGCTTCAAACTCAAATATGAAATTTGGTGGGGTGGATTCAATAAGGATAGCATCCCCCTTTTTGGTGCCCAGCCAAATTTCTGTTAAAAACATAAAATCAAGCTCAAGAGGTTATAAAATAATTGATTAAAAGTGACTTGTTACACATAGACCTCATATTAAATAGGGCTAGTTTTATGTTTGTTGGAGCAGGGCCTGAGATACTTGGATTACAGGGGAATGTGAATCAAATTTGTAGGATTGGAAGATTTTACTGTGACCCGCTTATCTAATCTTTGTCATGACACTGTGGCTATTGTATTTGGAAAGGTTATTCTCTCCCAGGGTTCATACTCATCAAACGTATTTGATGGATTGCCAAGAAATTTTGTGCAGACATTCATGGTCCCCAGATGATAAATACTAATGACTTTAGTGATCCCCTGACTTTTCCTCTAGCACCACCATGAGAAAGAGTTTGTGCTGTTGTTTTTGGTGAAATGTCTCAACAAATATTTGACATTTTCTTCTCAACAGCTATTATGGATAAATTTGGTTCCAACATTTATATTCCTCAGAGGATGAATTGTAATCCCTTGGCGTTCCCCTGACCTTTCATCTAGCATCTAAGTAGCAGCACACGCTAAACTGAGATATGAACAAGGATCTAAACATTATACCTGCTAAATGTATGCACGTAGCATTGTCTTTGTGACCATGTTGCCAGGCTGAGGTTAGCATTTAGCTCAAAGCACCGCTGTGCCGAAGTACAGTCTCAGTCTTTTATTCCCTCTTTCTCTTTACATACTCCTGTAAAGCACTTTGTAACTTCTGTCACAGCAACTAAACCACAAATCGTAGTTAGGTGACCGGTATTTCCAGTGGTATTGCCATTTAATTTATGTTACGGACTGGACTTCACTTCTTATCCAGGACACCAGTCCTGAAACAAATACCACACAGCCTGCAGGTACAGTAGAAGAATATTAGACATATAAAACCTTAAAAAAATAATTACATCCACTTCCAATATACCACAAGCATAAGAATGCACCTTTTTTCTTAGTTAACCATGTAGAATACAAAGATTTGGTTCTGGAAAATATATATTTGCAGAGTACAACTTCTTATTCCATTGACTGACATCAGTGATTTAGTGTGTCATAATGTTTGTCAGGTTGAGCACTGCAGCTCTGTAGAGGATAGGAACAAGTATCGCTTATTCACATTTAAATGTGACAGATGAAAACATATACATCCAACAAGTCTTGGAGGAAGCAACTCCTTTCATCCAAACATCCAAGATGTTCTGTATTCTCTCAAGAATTTCTCTCCTATGTAGATTGCCTACAACCCTATCAAATAATATAAATAATATATGAGAAGTAAACTCCATCAATTTGTTATTGTCATGGATATCTAGCGAGCAGACTGTTTCTGTTTTGTTTCTTTTTTACCTCGGGCTATGGTAAGCACACTTGTCAGTGTTCCCTGGGATCGCCTTTCATTTGTGCGTTTGTGTGTGTGTGTGCACAGTCATGTAGGATTTATTTTCTTTTTACTTTTTTGTGCATATGGGTAAACATGGTTGTGGTAGGTTTACAGTATGTACATTATGTATGCATGGTGATGTCTTTTGAATATACATGTAGTATGAAAACTGTATGTAAGACTCCCACACTTGCACTTTTTCCGTTTGGAGAAATGTGCAGAAAGCAAATCCTTGAAAATGAAAACATGAAATTTGCATTAAAATTTAAATAACTAAAGGATAATAACAACATCTTTGTATACATTAGTGGTAAAACGGCAACAAACTTGCAGTTAAACACAAGAAGTGGTTGCATTCAATAGGAAAAGTTATTGTCTTTTATTCTGGTCATTTATTATTACCACACTTTCAGTTTGGAAAAAGATAAACAAGATCACTAAAACAACAATAGGGTTTGCATTGCAAGAGTTTTCATTCTTGGCATGTGCTCTAACACACTGGCTCTGCCACTCATCACAGAATCTTTCCTCATTTGCAAGGAGATGGAAAAGGATGTGCAGAGATGTGAAAATAAGCCCATACTTCCCAATGAGTATTCCACTCACAGCTCCCTGACCTTGAGGTGAGCTTATCCCTGACCAGTGTGCAAAGCTGCGTGAATTATAATATCCACCTATAGGTCCAGCCTCAGCCTCTGCCCCAACCAAACAGCACCGGGCCTCGCACAGCTTCTCCTTGCCTGAGACCAGCAGGAGTTTTTCACCACAGTATAAATCAGCTCACTGAACAACGAAGTCCTGGCCAGTCAAGACACTTGGTTCACGAATACAAAGCGAGCACGAGGATCATAGAAGAGCTGGTGGTAATTTTTTGACATATTCTTATTACAAATATTATTTATTTAGAGTAAGTCCTCTGTCAGGAAGAATTGGGAGATGTTAGATTTCATTTGGATTATTTAGTTGTACAGATTTCTGCTGTGTTTCTACTCTAGAGGTTAAAGGATCTTTAACACTTGATTGAGGAGGTGATGTGAGGTAGGTTTTGCAGTGTTTTAGACATAATTATTATCACTCTCTTCACTGTATCAAGATACAGAATAAGAACATTTGTTGTTATTTGTTGTATGAAAATATTGATTATGGCCACTTTAAGTGAATCTTAGACATAAGTAGTCTAAACACAGATGAAAGGGATACATTCCTGAATCAAAGATGGTTCGAAAGTATGATAAACGCATTTAGTGCCAGATTGTAATGTTTGTGTTAGATTATTAGCATCTTGTCACATGTCATGGGTCCAATTACAGTGTGTGGAGAATGAAAGCACCGTGAACGGATAGTAGCCTGTTTTACTGTATCAATACATTCCCATGCAGCATCTTTGTTAGTTATTGTAATATATTGTTTCGATATTACTGAAATCTCGTCATCCTAGTTAACACCATTATTCCGAATCAATGTTTCAGAGTGCAATCCAAATGCACAGTATGGGCATATATTAGCACCCTCAGTGTTCCACTTCGATAATTGCATAAATAAGAAATAAACAAATACGCTTATTTGCTTTCTGGTGGGGAATTAGATGAGAGGATCAATACCACTCTCATATCTGTCTGTCTGTTTAATATAAAACTGTGAGCAGCCAGTTAGCTTAGCTTAGCACAAAGACTGGATGGGGGCAATCTTCTCATCTAACTCTCCACCAGAAAGCAACTGGTATATTTTCCCAAAATGTCAAACTATTCCTTTAATTTGAATGTGAGATCTTAATAAATCACTCGCTACACTTTTGCAAAACCAACAAAATGTGCTACAAAATTTAGCACATGGTAAATGTTTTACACTTTAAACCCTTTCTCTATCTCTTATTGTTTCTAAATATAACACTTAAAGCAGTTCAGCATATTTGGAAGTTGATGTACTTGCATGATTCTTGCAGTTTTTGGATTGTATTCACATGGTTGAATGCACTTATTGTAAGTTGCTTTAGATAAAAGTGTCAGCGAAATAAATGTAATGTAATGTAGTGTGCCATAAGTTACTTTGCCCTAACTCTATACACAACCACTATAACTCAAATACAGTAACCCAGTACATACTGTGGACTATAATCAATTATAGAACATTTGCAAATGCAATATCTTTAAGCTCACTCACCTCACCACGTCTTCACTGCATGTGTTGTGTTAGATGCTGCTGCAAATGTGGTTGCCTGTTTTGTTTAATGGCTGTTCTGCTTTTTATTAGGTCTATTTGTTTCATTTAATGGTTTGTGATTTTGACCTTTTTGGTTACCACCTTCATGGTTTGCATTATGTGGAGAATATATTGTGACACTTTAAAGTGTTACGAAAATAAATTTGATTTTCTTGGTTACGAAACAGGAAGAACAGAGAGGGTCCGAGAGAAAAGTTTAATGAAATAGAGAAAGGGTAATAGAAAAATTGTGATGGGTGCCATACTTTGCAATTATGTAAGCAATTATGTTGCAGTGAGCAATCATGGACATTTCTGTGCTATTATGCAATATCACTCTCTCTCTTCCTCTCTCTCCATCTGTCTCTTTCTCTCCTCTTTGTCCATCTGTCTTCCCTCCTCGCCTTCCTGCCTGTTCCCCTGTAACCCCTCCTTGTACCCCAACACACACTCACACACACATACACTCGCTCTGCCTTATCTATATTCCCAGACAAGGCTCCCTGTTTGAGCTGTCATTATAACCACTGTGAATAACCTAGCTTCATGGCGAACGAGGAGAGACATGCTGTGCCCAATCTCACAGCACTTTCTTCCCATCCGATAGATGCATGTCATATTTCATTCTGGGCATGGTAATATGTATTGAAGGATTTGACTCCAAAATCCTGGAGTGACTGGACGTAGCTCAGAGAGGCTTTTTTATCATAAGTGCTCTCAGACAAGGCTGGTGTTCAACTTTTAGGAGCTTTGAGCAGGAAGCATTCCTCCACCCAAAAGGCTCAATTATTTCTGTGCCTGCTATGAGGGCGATCAGGCCTGTAGCTTAATTTGGTACATTAGAAATTGTGGGTTGCTACAGGATACCTCACAGTAATTTATATGAGGTGTTTCATGAACACTTACTGTCACTTGAACCATCAACAGGTGTCACAGTGTGACAGAAATACATACTAAACCAAATTCACTACTGAAGACCAGAACCAAAAGGAAATTAATAATTGTGAACATTTTATGTTGTTATGCAATCCTGGTCAAGCATTATGAAAGAAGCAAATATAAATACTAAAGTAAAAGTATCCTTCAAATAGTATAATAAAAAAATAGTTAAACAGTGTTATATAACTGTTGAATTTCAACTCCATAAATGAGCAAATTAAGAGAGGTGTCAACACATAATCACCAAGTACAAGCAAGTCACACGTCATTTACTGTAAGTTTTAAGTGTCTCGTAAAGTCTGTGCATTTTAAAAGCTGTGTCTGCCTCCATAAGTAGTTTGATGAGTAACAGGCATTAACATTTAAAATGCTGTTGTCTGCTAAAGATATTTATATCCAACCGTATGTGGCATTTCTTGTTTATTCTTAAAAGCAAAAGAAAATGTCACTTAAAATAAATAGTAAGTAACATGCAGATCCAATAGACCTTTTTCACAGCAGACATTTTGACTAGTCATAGCAGGGAAAGCACACCTGTAACTAATTTCATTAATGATGGTTCAGTTCCATCAAGTGTGCCAGTAAGTCATGATAGTGAACCAGCATGCACAACACTAGCACCCTGGAACTATAGCTCGTTTTTAATGTTATCACTTACACCTGTTTTTCCTGCTGTGACAAGCCAAAATGTCTGCTGTGGAAAAATTCAAAGTTATCAGGAGGTAAGTCCTGTTCCTCAGGTCGGCAAATTATCTGGCTGAGCGCTAATTAGATCCTACCTGTGAATTCAAACTATGATTAAACGTGCAAAAGTGGGTAAAGGAATGTCCATGACAAAATACCTCAGCAGTTAATTTGAACAAGAAAAGTCGAGTAAAAACTTGAAACTCAGCTGGAGTGACTCTTACACTGATGGTGCTGCAGATTTCCACTGTAAGCTATCAGTTGCAAACTGTGGTTACTCACTCATTCAGGACATCAGGCGGGTGGTCAATACTTGTCTAATCGCATGTTTGAATGCAAATTAGGGTTGGTGCTTGTTCAGAGGTGTACTTGCCTGTAAATGAGTTTGCTCAGTGGTGGCAGCACCTTATCTAATTACAAGCGTTAATGCTAATTAAGTTCAAATGAAGTTCACTCCTGATGGTGTGTATTTTTAGTACAGTGGTGAGGACACACCTGCATTTAGCATGATGCTACAGAATGGCTGAACTTGTAAGGGTGCTTTGACATCTAACCTGATTCAGTTAAAACGAACTTTGGTGCGTTTGCCCATTTTGTTTGTGGCCTGAGAGCAAATGGACCAACCACTGTACTTGGTGATACTAGATATGTGATATTAATATGATTTCAAAGGCTAAATTACTAAGGCCTTGTTCAGACTGCCAGCCCAAATCCGTTTTTGGCGTATCCAGAATGTATGCAGATTGATTTTAGAAAGTCTGGACAACAAAAAAAACACCTGAAATGCAAATCAGATCCAAGCCACATTAGGAGGTGGTTTCAAATGCAATTCCAATCGGATGTCTACAGAAGCATCTCAGTCCGGATGCTCTGGCCGCTCAAATCGGATTTCAAAGTGTCTTTTGCGTCACTCACAATGTGACGCACAACGAGAGAGGAAGTGAGAGAAGTGCATCAGAGCAGCTGAGCTGAATTTAAATGTGTATGTCGAGGTACAATGCAAGCTACAGTAGATCAAAGAATAAGCATCTCAGTTCCACATTCTACCTGACACAAGTGCCACCAAGCTTGCAGGTGCAAGTAACACAGTGATTACTTTTTGTGTGTGTCCGCACCGCACCGGCGATAGCTGTGGCCGGAGGCATTATGTTTTCGGGTTGTCCGTCCGCTGTAGGGTCGCATGGAATCTTATTTTATCCAGGAGACTATCTAGCTGTACATGCTACACTTATTTATTTAAATTTTTGATTGGTAAATACACAAATTCAGCGAGTTTCCCTTTTCCACTAGCCTGTCTTTTGAGAAACTATACCATTATTTTTCAAATGATAACAAATATTACATCAAAAACACTGCAAATAATTTTTTCAGCGATTTCAAGTTGTTTAACTCATATGTACTGTTTTTTCTGCTTCTTAAACATGATTTCCTTGTGTAAATCTAAATTATACTCTCCTCAGCATATGTCAAGGTATGCCAATGTCACTTCTTTGGTATTTTAAGACTGATAATGTTTGTTTGATAATAATTTGGGATCCATAATCTCTTACGTATCTCTGTCCACGCCCACAGTCACTAAGCCACTCCACCTCCATCTAACTGGTGCTGCTTTCTACCATGATTGCCATCTGATGAATTAACATAAAAGCCTGGTTACTTCCTGACAACATCAATCCAGGCCCCCTCTTCCCTGACACCACTCACCCAGTTTTACAGAACAGACACTCGGAGGAGGGCTGTTTGTATAGCAGATGAATGCACAGAAGGCACAAACAGCCAGACATTCATAATAAACTATGGGTGGCTATGTCAGGGTGATTTGTTTCTAGTTAAAATGCTCTAACAGGGAGAAAGAGAAGAGGTATTTAAAGACAACAAAATATGCATAAGCTGAGGCAAATTGTTTATTGTTAGACTAGATTAGGTTAGTCTTACACTAGGCAACTAATAACCTTTTCAGTCCTGCAGGCATTGCACTGGTTACAAATACTGTGCGACAATGGACACATGTTGTACATCCAACCCAAGCCTTATTTATGGTACCCCTTCGACAGGCTTCAGCAAAGGTGTAGATTGACATATCTGTTAATTTTAGACTCGAAAAAATCAAAAACGACTTGCAGGTTGACTTTGACTGAATACCAATGTCTCCTCAAGATCATAGGTCAAGTACAAATTAAAAATGATGCGTCCCTTTATAGCTCTTGTGAGCATGTGCCTGTGAACAAGCAACAAACAGAAGCCGAGTATTTAGTTGTGCATAAAGGTCCAGTATGTAGGATTTAGTGGCATCTAGCGGTGAAATTGTAGTTTGCAACCATTTGAATACCGCTCGCCTCACCCTCCTGTTCCAAGTTTGTAGGAGGGATTACGGTGGCTCATGAAAAACGCGAAAGGCCCTATCTAGAGCCAGTGTTTGGTTTGTCCGTTCTGGGCTACTGTAGAAACATGGCGGCCTCGGTGGAAGGGGACCCGCTCCCTCTATAAAAACGGATTATTCTAAGGTAATGAAAACACAACGATTGTTATTTTCAAGCGATTATACACTAATGAAAACATACTTATAAATGTTATATTCCATTTCTGATCCTCCTAAATGTTACACAGTGGACCTTTAAGGAACACAATGATCATTAGGGATGGACAGCAGGGAAGAGAATTATGCTGTGGGAGTGGTTTGAGAAGTTTCTATGGACATAATTTTGGTAGTGCAGCGAAAAACTCAATTGGAGTAAATTGTAAGTGACATGACATGAATTCTGCTCTCTAAAGGAGTAACCTGCCCTCTTTGACCTGCCACCTCTCAAGCCTATAGGGGAAGAGTCTGTGATGATAAAAAGATTGATAGTTGAAGTGTCTTTCTAAGGTTACTAAGAGCTAAGTGACTATTATGAATAAATAAGCCCCTGATGTAATACGACTGGCGTTACGTTTCCTACTAAACATATTAGCCAATGCAAATTAGTTGTATATGAATGTCATTTTGTGTACGGACCCCAGTCTGGTCCATTTGGCAGGAGCACCCAGAGAGGTACAATTGTTACATTGTCAAAATGTATTTGTATTGACTTATCTGTTAATTTGTGTCCATGGACACTGAAAGTAATTAGATGGTATAAATTAAAAATTCATGTGCAAAAATTACTTCTCCATACCAAAAAATGATCCAAGATTATACCAATACTTGTCTGATTTGTACCAATTTGGAGAATTGTAAAGATTAAAGACAATAAATGGATACACTTCTTCCATGAAATCAATTTTGGAGCTTTTGTTAAAGTTGAGCTGCTAAAGAAGGGATAAAAATGCAACTGCTGCGGGTCGCCCCAGTATCTCACCTGACTGAGCGCACGCCCCATGTACAAGGCTGAGTCCTGATCTGTCTATTGATGAATCACTTTGATTACCATTTTATTACCATTTAATGAAACTATTCAATTTAAATTCTATTCAATTGTTATTGAATGTATATTTCATTATTGTTATTACACTGATGCCTACAGTTTCTGTTTAGTAATTTTAATTTTAATAATAATGTCTACTGTATTTCCCTAATCAGTACACTGTGTGTGTGTGCACTGTGAGCCAATGGCTGTGATTCAGTAGGTTGATTGAAGGCAGGTGTGTCTGGGTGTATGTTTGCATGTATTGTATGCATGGTAAATTTAAATTAATATCAGACTAATGAAATTAAGGGCAGTCATTCTTTTGTGTTTCTCTGAGTGCAGGACAGGGTCCACTCCAGACTGTTTAATCTCTTTTTAAATAGTTGAGTTATTAGACTATCGCAACAAACCCCAGATATTTCCCTTTGATAGCATATTTTATATAAAACAATAAACTAAGCTTTTAAACCTTTTTCTGTGATGTGGTATTTTGTCCCTTGCTGAGACTGGTAAGTCACTGCAGTGGCTGTTACAACAGACAAATACAAAGAGACAGAGACGGTGCTCTGTGTAGACGGGCCCTACAGTTTGTGCAGGTATCAGAGCCAGGCAGGGGGTGGTATGATTGACAGCTTGTATTTTATCTGAGATTGTCTGGCTAGTTTGTTTTCTGTGTATTAAGCAGGTGAACTAAAACAAGGCTGTGAAGACCAAGCACATTTTGAAAACAAGCCCAGAAAAACAATGTGACTGCCAATATTTCCAAGCAACATTCAGTTAAAAAAACAAGCTGAAATGTCTCTTAACAAAAGTGTCAGTGTTGCTGTGAACACAGCAGGTGTAGTTAAAACATATATAACATCCATCCAAAGCCAGGTCATTTCTGGCATTGTCCTCTGAAATAAATAACTTGTTTCAGACGTATGTCTGTGCGCATTATGCATTAGACACATAACATATATAGACATTTTAATTGGATGTGTCATGCAGGCAAACAGAAGTTGTGGCAGTTAATTTTAGAGTGCTACTGTGTTATTATATGGAGTGCAGACGCCAGTGTAACAAAGACTAGACCACGACATCTCTCACTGGTAAATGTAAATGCATAAGGCTCTAACTTTTTTATACAATATATAATTAACTTTTGTGCTCCTAACTCATTATTACAGGGCTGTGACGAGAAGGGATGCAGGAAATGATTTCATGAGTGTCTCATCACCATAGTTAGAATACAAGAGTCCTGTAGGTGTTTCATCTGCTCTGTTCAAGCCACTGTCCAAAACAAAATGTCCTAATGGAGGAGAGTGAGCTGAAAAACAAGTCTAGTCTAGACAAGTCTGTGACATTCATCAGTAGATTTCACTAATCATTTCTAAAGTCAAAGATTAGAACCTTAATTTCCAGGGACATTTTCCAAAAAGGACTATGTAATTTGGTACTAATTACAAGTATAGGTAAAATCACAGGTAATAAAATAGAGGCAGTGTTCAGTTGGTATATTTACAATTAATTCAAATTAAATGCTGGTGTAAGACAGAGTTGTTTAGTCAGTGCACAGAAGGTCAGCTTAACATGCATAAAATGAAAGTGAAAAAATAAGACAACAAGATAACAAGTCAATGTAAAGTTTGCTATAGTAAATTAATTATTAACAAAAATTTGCATAGGTTTAAATGATACAGTTCTTTTAAGGAAATCCCTGTGGTCGTTGTAATAAGTAACAAACAGTTCTTTTCTAGGAAACATACTAAGAAATTATTAGAAAATGCTGAGCAAATTATGTAAAATAAAGGGTTACAATGATTTTTAAACTTTTACCAAATAACAGATAGTTGTTTTACCTTTTTAAAATAAAGCTTAATCATATAGTTACAAAAACATTCATATTTCCATTATGTCTGCATAGGATACATTAATGTGGCAACACTTGACTTTAAGTCCCCCTAGTTAGCATTTATAAGCAGTACTGTTTATATACTGTACATAATCTACATAACTACTGTATATAAATTAATAATCTAAAATATGCTTTCATAGGAGAAGTTATAATTGTACGCTAGCTGAATTCAAAATCAGTTATAAACAATTCAAATCATTATTTGCAAATTTTCACAAAATTATTTACACATACAAATATCCCATGGAGTGGAGTAAAATGCAGTTATATTACTTACAGTCATGTAACTGTTTTAAAGCTGCTGTCTGATACAAGCTCAGATCAGTGACTGACACATAACCAGCACATGAGCATGCAATGATCATTGCCCTAGATGCTTGATTTTCCTAATGGGTCATTCATCAGTTGTAATTTGCTAAGCTAATCTTCCCATTTAGTTCTGTGAGGAAAAAAAATAACCTAGCCAATTCACACTGATGAATGAACCCATTATCAACGTAATGGTAAATTGAGAGGTCAAATTAAGGTAGCAGCTTGGGGGAACCAGGACCCTCCCATAAAAGAAAAGCGTCAACACTTAGAACATGATCTCTCACCTCCGGTTATTAATAATACCAAAATGTATTAATATAGTTTGAGTAGAGCATTGCTTCACAGAACAAAGTGTTTCATATCCAAAGCCCCTGTTGGATGGGATTAATATTCCAGGGAGAGGTAGAAAGTATATGCAGTGCTCCTCAACAGCAGCCTGATGGCATTTTAGCCACTACAGAGGGCGGTTTGTATTAGACAAGAATATTCAACACAACAACTCAGAGATACAGTAAAATACATGGTGTCAAATGGACCTAAAATTATGGGAGGACCAGAGACTGCAGGAAAAAAACTGGAGGTATTTGCATCTGACGAAACAAATCCCACACATACTGTAAATACAGCCTGGATTAAAGTCCCTTCTGACCCACACAGGTGTTTTCACATATTCTGGTTAATTAGACTGCTGTTCTGGTTAAAGTTGGCTGACCTACTGTATGCTACGAATTACATGAGGTCACCAAAGCTTATGAACTGATAAGTGCCCAGTTACACAAGAAAGTGGCACAGTGAAATTCATTTGCGTGTCTTTATGAAACAGGTGGTGTTGCAACCTATATAATAATAATAATGATAATAACAATAACGTTTGTTAATATAACACTTAAATCCAGAGATTACAAAGCGCTTTACAAGAAAAAAATGTATTGAAAAAATACACAAGGTCAAGTACACATAAAGTGAGAATACTAAACCATAGAAAAATGTTATCAATTCAGTAGGGCTGAAACAATTGGTCGAGATCAACAGAAAATGTATCTGCAATTATTTTGATAATAGATTAATCATTTGTCATTTTTCAAGAATTGAAAAGAAAATTGCCAAATGTTCCCTGATGAGTTTCTTAAATGTGAGGATTTGTAGCTTTTTTTGTCATATATGAAAGTAAATTGAATATCTTTGGGTTTTGGATTTATAGACTTTTGGGAAATTAAAATGTGCATTTCTCACTACAGATTTGTTGTGAGCAGCTTCATGTGGGAACTATTTTCTTTCTACTGATAGTTCCTACATGAAACTGCTCACAACAAGGTCTGTGGATTATCTTGAGTAACTGGGTCATGATTTCTGGAAAGAGACATTGCTGCTGAGTTTTTCAAATGTATTTTTTTGGATCTTTGAGCACCACAAGCCGAGTGCCATCCAGTTCCATTATATTCAACAAAGGTAGACATCTCTACAGCCGATATCTCCAAAACTCGGCAACTCACACCAAAACAATCTAGATGGATAAATAGCACTACAGGTTCACCAAATTTGAACGTGAAAGCAACAATTCACCACACATCCACTAACAAATCATCTGATTGTGGCAATTGGCCTGAAATTCATTGATTCTGTCTAAAATTTCTTAATCATAAATGTTGGTGTGCTAAGAATGACATCACAGGTTCAACAAAATTAACAAGAGTGAGAGAGATGTCAATCAAGCACAGTCTATACACTCCGACACAGAAAAACACCTGTGTAGGTGTACCGTGGGTGTGTGGAGGCCTTAAAATCATTGATCAGCACGTGTTATATTAAAATCACCAAGTCTCTGAATGGGGCTTAATAGGCTTTGCTCACAGCAGACAGTTTGACTTGTCAAACACAGATGTACATCAATAATACATCAATAATTACTGCATCCCATTTTGCTGTGCCGCTTCCAGATACCTACTGTGCATGTTTGCTCACTGGTATGGCTTACTGGGACACATAAATGAAACATACACCTGTGCTTTTCCTGCCATGTCAAATCAAAATGTATATTGTGAGCAAGTTCTGTTGTATCATTCTGCAATTAAGAACCGACATGTCCTGTCATGATGGATAGCTTGTAATATAATCATTTCAAATTGATATCTTGGTACAAAAAATTAATTTGTTTTTCTGAGTATGTTTTAATGAGGATGATATGACAGGAAGACCAGATGCTTCTCATTATTCAATCAGAATCAGCCTGTCAGGATTTATTTTGTGATAATAACCAGCTTGCTGTACATTATCTTGTGACTAATGGCTATGCTTCTGCTATGGCTTCCTATCAGGGTTTGTACTGAAGGTTATTTGTTATGTGGAATGAGTTTCTGTATTTATGCATAATTGTGCTGTAAGCCATAAACTGTGGGATAGCGGATGTGCTACTTAATGCAAGGTCTTGCCACATGTCAGCACAGATAATGCATGACTGTATCAGCTGGATAAAATTTACTGTCCAAAATCTGAACTTTGGTTGGTCTTACAAACACACTTTAAACTGAGACTGTGAATACATTTCTTCAGCAATATCCATTGTAATCAAAGTAAGTGATCATCATTTTTAGTCCCTGCTTCTTCACAAGAAACCATGTCTGTGCCAGAAGTGAAAAATTACACGTTTTGTTTTTGAATCCCTGAAAGAAACTGTGCTGGAAACAAAAGGAATGGAAAGAAAATATAATTTATAGACTGGATATAAAACTGAATTGTTTGTAATAATTTTGCACTTGAGCCATAAGCCTCAGAACGTCTTAAAACTGCATAAGCAGTGTACAGAGGAAGCCTAGTCTTATCCCAGCTAAAGCCAGTGAGTGACTGTAGATAAGCAGTAATATTGAGCATATTCTGCCACATGCACTGTGGAAATAGGCTATAGGCTTCACGCATCATGTACCCCAGCTTATACATCATCTATGTGATCACGTGGCAGTCTACTGTCTGGTCGATATGTTATTTTAACATGTCCCAGGTACAAATTCCATTAAATAGGCTTACAGAAAGGCTGAATTCTTCATCGAATGACTTAAACAACAACATTGTCTTACCTTTTTTGAACCATAGTATTTATGTGATGTTGAATGTCTGACTGAACTACTGGTACATATCAGTACTTTTTCAAATTCTGCACCTGCAAAAGCAAGTAATCACAAAACCTTTGTCATATTTTCAGAAGCGTCCTCATCATTGTCCCACCAGAACTGCCATTCTCAGCACCTCGCAAGAGTAAACACTCATCATCAGTGAACCTTTGTCATTGACCCAAATCCACCCTGGCGTAACAAAGACACTTCCTTTGCTTGCTTGTTCATATTGGACTATTGATCCTGACAAACAACCCATCCAGGGTGTGTTGCAGTCATTCAACACAACTCTCCTCTTGTCTCAGTTCTAAGTTACCTCTATCAACAGAACCCTCTTTTGCGTTGAAATGCAAACACTCAGCAGAGTTTACCTTCAATGAGCGGAGCCATAACAACTCACTAAGTGTTTGTTCAAGCAGAAGGTGGTGAGATGGGCAGAAGGGAGGGCAGGAGGGAGGGAGGCAGTGATGATAAATCACCAGCGAGGACTATGTGAAGCTGACAATATTACATCCTTGGACTGTTCCTCAGTAGGCAAGGTTAGGCTGTCTATCGGTGGGCTGCGGCTCCCTCTGAGCCTGCAGGAAAGGCAAAATTAGGCAATTACAGGCAAATAAATCTTGTATCCCTTGACAGCAGCTTTCAGAGTCTGAGTGTAAAATGGTGTTAGGATTCAGATAGAGTGCCTCTGTGCACCAGGACTTAGGCGTGCATGATGTACTCTACACATTATAAAGAAAGGTCCTGTTGTTGTTACCAAGAGCTGGTGCTGCTAATTCTCCATGCCGCAGACCAATAAAAACATAACATAGTTTGAATTTGAGAAACATATGCGAGCTATATAATTTATGGCCACAGATAGTTAATTCTGTGGCATTATGTAGATTTTTTTTGTGTTGTAACTGCTGGGTGTACATGTGGAGATTAAAATTTGTTGTCTGGTTTCACCTGGCACAACAGATTTTAGCTCTGAGGGTGTAGTGCAAAGTTTTGACAAATTGTGATTTGAATGATGCAAACATTTTTAACTGTAAAAACAATGATCATGAGGAGAAAGAAAAAGCCAACCTCCCTCCAAATATGACATTATATCCATTGTGAATATTCATGCAAACATGACCTCTAGTTAATTAAATTTTGAGGGTTTTTTAAAATTTCGTTTCAATTTCTGTTTCGCAGCTCTATTAAGATTTTTCTAATTCTTTGTGTGGGTCTATCACCCAACAAAAGACTTCCAGTAGCTCTGTTGAGATTGCTTAGAGAAATATCAGATAATGATGATGGTACAGCTCAAAACCATTATCATTATTAGACAACAAATGTAATTTTCAATATTCAGTTCCTACTGAAATGTGTCCATTGTAACCTTTTTTCACGTAAAAACTCATAAAACAGCATCACACCTGCAGTTAGTGTAATAGCTTACACAGCCATTAGTGGTCAGCCAGCAGTGAACATGCTAGCAGATTAGCAGTAATGTTAGCTCGGCTACCCCCATTGGTCACGTCACCTTCGCCTCTAAACTGGCCATTGCCCAGAAATCTTGTGACGTTTTAAAAAGAGTACCTGTGTATTTTTGCAGTTTCACTCCAGAAGGATCTAACTCGCTGAGATATTGGTTGTTTTTTTTTCTTTTTGTATTGCATACACTATAACTATGACATGCATGCATTCAACCGATATGGCTGTGTAGACGGTGTACCAGTTGATATTCACTGCATGAAATCAGAGCTCAGTGCTCCTGACTTTACCAGCAGACGAGGTGAGGCTGGAAATAGTAAAGATACATTTAATGATAGTGAAACAGAGGTATAGTTAGTATTCATGAAGAGACACGCCACTCTGACGCCCGTTCTGCTGCGGAGGGACATGGCTGGCCAAACACAGCAGCTTGAGGTAAATGCACAGAGGTAGTTTATAATGTTTGGGAGCCATAAACATTCTGCCCTTGGCTCTTCCCTAGCAGACGGACCATGGAGAATTTTACTACTGCCATAAAGCATGTTCATCTTCTGCCTCTCCTCTTGCTTCCCCTCTGTTATAACACACACAGAAACACGCACATACACAAACAAACACACACCCATCCCTGTCATATTTCACAAACACCTTATGCATTAAGATGAAGGAAGTAAATGGGACTGCAGACAAGGGAGAAATTAATAATTAGACTGCCATCATGCTCTTGGTAATGTAAACAAAGTTTTTGCAATCTGATATCCAGACACATGCCTTTGACCCATGATAACCCCTAGTTATGACAACGCATGAGCTAACAAGGTCAAGTGTGGTTTTATATGATAGTCACCTCAAATCACATCTAATTGGATAAATGTATGTACACACCCCAAGTGGAGGATGAGTCATCAAAAATACTTTAATGTTTTACCAGAAGAGAGCTATGCTACAGCAACACTTCCTGCACAGTACTCTAATCATTAAGCAAGGAAGACTTGCTGCACCATCTTTGACTTCTCATGGTGTGTATTGACTAATAGCAGATACCTTTCTTGGTCAGAATAAATAAAGTTTTTTCGTTACTCTGCGCTTAACTGACATTATCTTTTTCCAACCTAATAATTTGCTAAGAAGAATTACTACTATCTCTTGAGTTCGTATTTTCAACATTCTTGCTGTAGCAAATCTTATGAGCCTCTTAGTGACTGAAATATCAGAGTTACAGGAGATGGTGCTCAATGTCCATGATGCATAGTGTGGGCATTTAGTTACAGTATGGACAGTTTGGTAGGTTTGGTGCTGTGGGGATGGTCACTGGTACAATGAAATCCAGAAATGCTGCACTCAGCATGATCATCAGTACAAACACACACATACACTCCGATCTTAGCCTGACTTTGTGATGAAAAACAGCTTGACTGCTCATTTCTTTATATGACTTCATAAAACTTTATTTATTTATTTTATTTAAAAGGGATCATGTACAGTTTAAAACATAAAAGTCACCATTTGATGCACCGTACCAGATTATAGCTTTAAACTCATTCACATCTGTAGTCCCTTGACAGGTCAAAACAAAGAAACAGCACAATAATATAATACAAAATTATACAAAAAGGAACATGCAAGACATGCAGTAGAAAGCTACACCCAGTAGCACATCACAAATGTATGCTTGTCAAATAAAAGCAAGTCAAATGAAGATTATCTTCTACATGTGTAGTATGTACAATATTTGTTGATCTTTAATTTACAGATAGTTTAATTTTGTCATATTAAATTAGCAGACAACACTGAGGTGGTGGACTGTAAAAGTTCCTACCCCCTTCAGTGTGACATGCTGTTTTGTAATCAAAACCTACAGATGAGGTGGAATGGTAACTATGGTGATAATATAATCACTTGCTAAAATCTTCGGTATCCTCTCCAGTCATAACCCTGTAATAGTGATTCAGTTGCAGTTTAGTTTCAGTTGCACCAGAGAATGAGGCTCGTACACATAACAGCACATTAATTTACTCACACCAGAACCGGTGCATTTTTTTAAATCACCCTGCCAATTTGTTTTTAAGAAGATGGGTTTCTTATACTTGATTCATTGTAGTAAATACTATTTTGCCTATAGGTTGAATGCACTTATTGCAAGTCGCTTTGGACCAAGGCATCTCCCAAATTAATGCAGTGTAATTAATTTAAGTATTTTGTATGGTTAAATTAAAGCCTTGATGATCGCCTTAATTAAGTTTCTATTTTTAGAAAAAATGTTTCTCCGAGGTAAGTGAAAACCTGTGGGAACCAGATGCTGTGATAAATTTACTTTATGTGCAGCTCTTTAGACTGTCTGAGGCCTGGTTCAACCTAACTCTAACCAGCATTTCTTTATTGAACTTCTCTAAGGGTCAATATAATTTTGATTGAAAATAATGCCGAAAAATACACTCCATCCTTGTCACATATTTCTCCCTGAATCCCTTACTCTCAGTACTACTTTTAAAAAGAAATTTTGTCACAGGTGTCTTGTCCTCATGTCATTCTCAGTCGAATAGGACCTAACTGCCATGAACTCAAGATTTAACAAGGCTAACAGTCTACAGCCATACTAGCAGCACTGTGAGGCAGCATGTTCACAATGACAATGCTAACATACTGATGTTAAGCAGGTGTAATGTTTGTACCACATTATCTTATTTAGCATGTTAGCATGCTGACATTTGCTAATTAGCAATAAGCACAAAGTACAGCTCAGGTTGATGGGAATGTCATTAGTTTTATTAGTATTTGGTCACAAACAACAAACTAACAAGTATTGGACAAATTTGGAATTTTGACCTGATGGTGCCACTAGATTAAAAGTCAGGGGATCACCAAAGTGATTACAATTTCTCCTGAGGGGGTGCTTGAATGTGTGTAGAAAATTTCTTGGCAATCCAACTAAGAGCTGTTGAGACATTTCACTGAAAACCACAAACGTCAACCTCATCGTGGTGCTAGAAGAAAATTCAGACAATCACCAAAGTCATTAGGATTCATCATCTGGGTATCATAAATATCTATACATAATTTTGTGCCAATAATTCCAGTAGATGTTGAGATATTTCACAAGATAAGTAAAAATTTTGACCTGCTGGTGATGCTGGAGGAAAAGTCAGGGGATGAATGAAGTCAGTAAGATTTATCCTCTGGGGACCATACATGTCTGTACAAAATTTCATGGCAATCCATCAAATAGCTGTTGAGATATTTCAGTCTGGACCAAAGTGGTGGACTGACAGACCTTCATTGCCATCCCTAGAGCCATACCGCTAGCATGGCTTAAAATTTCACTTGCTGAGAGACAGTTAGGTAGTCGTCATCATCATGAGACTGTAAAGAGCAAAATAGTGTATATTTTTTTGGTAAGACTCGCTGCCAATCCATTTAAAGCTCTGTAGGTCAAAAGGAGAAATCTGCTCTATCCCAGGTAAAGACATCAGAACACGTGATATATGATTAAAAAAAGTATCTTTATATTTGTCATTGGTTGGAGAAAAGTACATAAATACATGCAGTAGTTGATTCAAGATGTTATAACCACATAGACTGCAATATTAGAATATGCAAATTATAAAATTTGGGAATGTCGCTTGTTATGTTACATAAATGAATAAAACAGATGTAATGATACTCTCAGGATCACACATTATACCTAAATTCCTTATTGTCTAACTGTGCAAAATAATGCTGCCATAAAAATACACTTTTCCAAAACCAAAAGCTGCAGGGAGGGAGATTTGAATGTCATCTGCGTAACTGAAAATTTATGTCCTGTGTAATGAAGATTCACTTCAATCAAATATTTATTTTAACTCAGAAATACATTGAGGTAGAGACCTCATTTATAATATAGCCGAGTAAATGTGACCAAGGGGAACACGTACACAGAGAAGAAGCAGGTCAATTACAGATCCCTGTGGGGCACTTCATTTAACCCTAGGATACTCCAATACAGAACTATTTTACACATAATGGTGAGTTCTGTCAGACACAACAAATACCAAAGTACCAGCCCCTCAAGGACAATAGAATTCTCAAGAAGATCTTAGGGGACCTTCTGGTCCTCAGTGTCAAATACAGGACAGATGTTAGATGAGAATCCAATTAACAAATCATTTACTACCCTGGTGAGTGCAATTCCAGTGTTTACATCTGAACTCAGACTGAAGTTGATCAAAAGGAGTGGACAGATGGGCTGTGAGTTGGCTAGCAACCACTGCAGTTTACGATTAGAAATTGGCCAATAATTGCTTATTGTAGGAAAATCAAGGTTTGGACTTCAGACTACATGTGTGACTACATATGTTTTTCAAGCTGTGGGAACAACAATAGGATTTAGTGACTTGATGATATTGAGAAGTGAGAAATGTTTACAAACCCTGTTTTCCGGCGTGTTTATTACGTCAAACATAACACATCAGAAAAAAACAGAAAGGCTAACTCATCTACTGGCAATAGGAAAGGAGTCAATTGCCTATTTTCAGCGGGTTTACCTGCGTTTAAAAAACCTGCATATACGCACTACTTTTAGTGTAAAAAGGATACAGCATACATTCTTTGAATCATCCAATATGAGAAAAACTATCAGCATCATCAGCAACAAATGCTAATTGATCAAAATGTCATGTTTTGGGTTTGTGTTCAGCTATTTCCTGTTTTATTTTGTATTCTGCCTCATGCGTCTTGTGTAGCTTCACTTCCTGTCTTGTGGTTTTCCCTCCAATTTTGATTATCTGCCCTGATTGGTTTCACCTGTGTCTCGTTGTCTCCCCTCACCTGAGTGTATTTAGTCTGTGCTGCTTTGCGTGTCTCTTTGTCAAATTATCTATGTCTTCATCTGTGTGTCAAACGGTCCAGCCCTTACCCTGTGTGTCTGCGTTTGGGTCCTATTCCCTCGTGTTCCCTGTTTCCCTGCTTGACATTTTGTGACACAAAATTGGCTAAATAATTAACAGACATAATGTGTGTATTTTCCTGTGATCTGTTGTTAACATAACAGAAAAGAACAATTAAATACAAAATCAATGCCATTATGTACATTTGGTTCCCTGGCTTGCTGAGTTGTAGGTGAATTGTGTCACCTCCATAGACCGCTGACTGGTCCAACTCAGTAGTTGTAACTGGCTTAAGTCACCCACTTCTAAAATGAGAGTGACACTTATTGATTCCTCAATTTTCCCAAATTTTAGATGGACCTGCTTTTTCTAATGTAAATGTAGTGTGTTTAAAAAGAAGAAAGGTGTCTGACAATTAGAAAATGTCAATGACATTGACAAATGTCAAATGACAATGTCTGACAGGGAGATAATACATAAAGCATGTCTCTAAGGACTTCACAAAAACAAGCATGTGTATGTCTAATTAATCAGCAATCAATCAAAGAACAAAATAGAAAATAACCAAATTCCCATCTGCAGTCTGGCACAGCAAACAAGGAGAGAAAATGTGGGGTTAATGGCTCCTTACCAAGGTGGATTTAGGGCTCCAGATGAAGATATCTAACCTCCTATGTACAAACAACATTAAGATATACTGTACAAGGATCACAGCGAGAAATACAATTTTCATATTTGTTGTTTTTACGGTAGACTAGACTTGCATCCTTATCCAGAATCCATTTGGAAGACATTCATTTCTATAAAAACAAGAAACAATGATTTGAATAGGCTACATATATAGCATCCCTCTTTCAATACATTATATTCTTGACTCAAGCTTGAAGAGTAGTATATGACTGACTCGTTTTTTTGGATTCTGTTCTTTTTTTCATTGCTTTGTATAAGATTAGTCTACAATGGCAATCAAACTCAGCATGTCACTAACCGCCTTTGGTGACATGCTATAGTCCACAAAGTAATGCTGAATGAATGCTGCTTTAAATTAACAATTTAATTTATTTAGTCCCACATAGGGCTGTCTTGAATATTTGAATATCAATTAATGTGCAATATAGCAGATAACATTTCATCATATTCCAGTTTTCAGTGTTTCTGCTGGTCGCCACTAAGGGTAGTTACGTTATTTTAGTCAGTCAAAGTGTACAGATGAGCTCAGGTTGCAGTATAATAGTTAGTGAGAGGCTGTGTGTTGTGTTTCCTGGCCCAGAAAATAAAGTCCCTGTTCATGTAACGTTACTACGGCGTTTCTACTCTTCACAGCAGTTGTTCCAGACTGTGAACAGCTAGCTAGTTTCCAAAGACAGCACTTAAATAGTTTGTAAATATAACTTTATATTAGTACCTTAACATGTAGTCAAAACTGAATAAAACACACAAATAAATAATCAAAACAAGATATTTAAAATAGGTCTAGAATAAAATTATTTCAAAAAGCTATGTAAAAGTCCAGTAACTAAGAACCCACAAGCAGGAGGGGAATCTAAAAGTCCATTAAAAGAGGGGGAATTCAAATATTCAATGTCTGTTAGCGTCAGTCAGCTCCACGTGTTGCGGCCCTCGTCCATTCCTGCCATTGCCATCCTCGTACTCATTGCCGGTCGTCCTGCCCGCTGAGCATACCTGGGAACAGAAAACAACTACCAGTAACAGGGGACACTTGAGTTACCAAGCTCATTTCTCGCATGCCAGAGTACTACACTCTGCCGCCTGCTGTGTTGCCCTATAGTACTCTGGACTTTCTCTCTGTCACGCCATCGTGTTGCGTGTTCTGTCCTGCATTGCTCCCCCCTCATTACCTTCTCTCGCCATCCCTCAGCTCTTGCTGTTGGTCTTTGTACCGGTCATTGCTCCGCTGCCCACTTACACTCTCTCTGTGCCAATTATCTTCCTTGTTCTCCCCCTCCGGCCACGCCATTGCTGCTACATGCTCTCCAGGGATTGGCTCAGTCCAACGTCTAAAACAAGAGGCTTGGACAGGTGCAGGGGATTAGCAATACGTGTGGCCTAGAGTGAATGGCACAAATGGCTCCCAAATACATGCCTGCTTAAACTGCATGCAACACACTTAATACAACTAAAACAGTAATAAAAACAGTCACAACAAAATAAATAGATGAAATCACGCTTTTAAAACAAAACATGCAAAATCAAATGTTCTTCATAGCAACAACATTAAAGTGCACCTTCCTTTGTTTCTGCCGTGTGATATATAAGCGTCATTATCATGGTTAAAGAGTGACTTAACACCCCTTGAAAATCTTGTTTTTGCTGACCTCCAGTGGTTTAACGTCTCACCTTGCTTTACTGATTTTACAGCTGTACTCCAGCACCCTGTGACATCACTGTTGGGTGTGGTTACAGGTGTAAAAAATAAATAAATAAAAAATAAATAAAAGCACACTTCTGACTTCCATAGAGTTGAAAAGGACAGCGAAATCAGTCAAATCAGAGATGTGGGCAGCGATTTACTGTAGAGGTCTGAAACCAGGCTATTGTCTAACATTAACCATACCGTAGTTGCTCTGTGCAAACCTTTAAAAATGTGATCAAGAAAAAATAATTGTCCATTATCGATATTCTTTTCTGGTGAGGGTCTGATCAGAGGTGCAACAGTGTTCAAAGGTGTACATTCACAGTGTGCAATTGTATACATGTATAAATATTGTGGCATCATTCAGTGTTGATGTTCTGAAATCACTAAATTATGTCATTTATTTCTTGGCCAGAGCTACAGAAATAACTGTTATTTCCTTGCTGCTCTCAGATGAACCCTTTTTTGAGTGCACCTTCATCCAACATTACAACCCTCATTTTGCTCAGTGACTGACCCCATCACATCACACATTCATATCCCGTCGACAGGCACACTGTGGCTGGTGGCCATTGGTGTCCCTGTTTGTAGCTGCTTCTGAAGCTCGAACTGTTGCTTTGTAGAGACGTCCCACTCTTTGAAGCCCTCTCACTCTGCCAATGTTTTGTCCATGATGGTGAGTTGGCTACGAGGCCAGCACAGTTAGGCTCGAGGAGAAAGGTTCATCCCAGTTCAACTGGCCAACCAAAATTACCTTCAGTGTCTTTATAGTTCTACATAAGTGATTGGTATGCATTAAAGAGGGAATAGTTGAAGTTATAAAAGATGCTGTTACTAAAACATGGAAATGTCAAGGTTTGTCCTTTTTTGTTTTTTTTTTAAGAGCAACTCTCCCAGCAAGGTATTTTAAAACCACTTTCCAAAAATCTAAAAGAAAAAAAATCCTATTAGTGTGAAATTCACCAGTTTTTAGCTCATAGACTGGAAAATTTCAAGCTAGCTTTTCATGCAAAATTCACAACTGCAGCAAATACATCTTTAATATGGGTAAATGTTTCAGCACAAAAGAGCTACCAAAACTGTTATGATTAGATGTCTGGCATTTAGCATGTGTGGGAAGGCCTTCAGTATTTGGGCTGTAAAAAGCATCGGCTCATCGGTTGGAAAGCTGAAGGAAGCAGCAGGTGTTTGCCTGTTGCTAAGCAGCACCCGAAAATTTCAAAGGCAGCTGAAAACAAGCCCCAAATAACGTTTGAAAATAACACTAAAAAATGATCAATTTTGTGTAACATTTTAAAGGGGGAACATAGATGCAAAAGGAGCCAACCAATGCAAAGCAGTTAAAGCAGAGTGGCTGCAGCTCAGGTGGTAGAGTGGCTGGGCCGAAAATTGTAGGGTTGTATTAAAGAGGGAACAGATGAAGTTATAAGAGTTTGAACTTTTTAACATTAAATCGGTCACAGCAAAGTATCTTAAAACTAGTAATAAGAGCCAAAATTCATAAAAATAAATATAACATAATAAATAAAATAAAAACATAAAAATCATCTAAAATGAAGGTCACTTTTAACATATTGTCTGTCCATTCAAAGTGATTTGGGTTTTAGTTTTGTTTTTTAAAAACCTCTTAAACCTCAGGAAATAGCTGAACACAAACCTCTTAAGATTTGTCAACATGGATAAGACGACTTTAGTTCACACTTAAGTCATACTAGATTTTGTTTTGATGACATGATGGTTTGGCACAATTAATCACCAAAGTCTGTGTCCTGATATTATATAAAGTAACCTCTGCGAGGTGAACACAAGATCTATATGGACTAAAAAGACAATAAGTGATTTAGAGCTTTTTAGAGATTAAAGCTTAAAACCCCATGAAACTTGATTTCAAATTCTAGGTATTTTTTCTTTATCATTACATAGTCTATAATATATAATACTATAATAATATTGTAGATAAATGATGTCGGACTGGAATTTTGTGCAAAGAAAATGCAGGGACCGCACATCACTACTACAGTATGAACACACTGTATTCAATTCAATTATACTCACACACACGGGCCAGCAGCAATACATGTAGTGCAAGTGAACAACTGATGACTATCAGTGCCACATCCCACAATCCCTTTCTTCCTGCTGTGGTCTTCCTCTCTCCAACACATACCGCTCAACTTGAAGGAATATGGCTTTTCTGATATCTCACAAAGTGTGACCTTACTCACAAACACACTCACTCAAAACCAGAAATGGGACACACACACACACTCACCCAGATGAATACAGATATCTCCCTGTCATGTCAGATATACTGCTTGTCCTCAGTGAGCTTATAGTCTAAATCAAAAATCCATTATTAGTTTCATTTTGTCATCGGTCATAATAGGCCCAAATCAGAGATCAATGCATCATGGAGAGTTAATAAATGACTGGAGCAATAAAAATTGGCTGATGGTTTGATCATGATTATGTAACAAGAATCATTTTTATGACTGACTCAGTTGGCGTTCTTTGATCAAACTATAAGACCAAGCTGAAATAAAACTGCTGAAAATGTAAGTCAGATAATGGGGAAAGATGGGTAGCAAGGAGATGGATCCTCCTTTAAGTAACATGACAGATCTTACTACCATCTTTAAAGGATTGTTCTGGTCACATTTGATGACATTGTACTCACCAAAGCCATTACTGAGATCTGAGGTAGTCAGACAGACAAAAAAACGCAATATAGGTTGAAAACAAGGCAACATTTTAGCCAGATTATCTAAACCGGAGGTAAAACCGAACGCCCAAAAAAGTGGTAAAATCCTCAATTTTACAGAAAAACAGACAAATTTGCAAGACCAAATCCGTTTGACAGATTACATCTTTTATCAACATAATAAGGAAATGTTTTAAATGAAAGCGTCTGCAAAGTTGCAAAATATTCATACAGAACACATCTGTATAACATTCATTATAACCCACTAAGGTATTATTCCTCCATTATCCACTCTTGCAATGCAATATCCGCTCGTAGCAACTCAAGCATGATTAACATTGTTTATGGTTATGTTTAGGTATTCCCATCAATTGGGTAAGGTCATGGAAAGATCCCGGTCTTGGTTTAATATTGAAAAAGTCAAAAGTGACTTGAAGTATGAGTTTATGGTTTGGTTACATGTTCATAAATTAATCTTTCCCTAATGTTAACCAAAGTCCCACTGTTGCCTAAACCTAACCACAAATCGGACTCAGGATGCGAACCCTGGTCTCCAGTGTCAAAGCACTGCGCTTTGTACGGCAACCGTTCACCCTGACTGCCTTCCATTTGTTTGAGCAGTTTTCGAGTAGTATGAAAACTTCCTTTATTTGAAATGTTTTTGTCCAAAACAATTTACTAATATAAAAATGATTTCCCTAACCCGGGGTTACAAAATTACTTGTAATAAACTTAAAGAATAATTTATGAGGATATCTTTTCAGGATTTGGTGCCTTTTGTTATCCATATTATACCAAAACAAGAGGGCTCAGATGCCCAAAACACACAGTAACAGTATAAAAACTTCCAAACATTTAATGTTTCTGGTTTCTACCGGTTTGAAGTTTTATTTCTGCTTTCCTGTATTATTCATTACTTGATAAAGTGTAGTGCAGCGCTTCTGTCATATCTCACATGCACTGCCTATTTATACTACAATGTCAACCAGGAGTAAATTTTCATATCTTCCACTATATTATACATAATGAATAAAAGGGGGTCTGCAGGATGTGCAGCAGACACTGATAAACGTGATCAATCCCCTGAAATGACTCTGCTGTTGAGTGTATTTTAAGACTATCTGGGGTTTATGTTCAGTCCCATTAAACTGAGCTCACTGTTAGTGATTTGACCTTCAGTACCTCTGTCATGAGCTGGAAATCCAGAGTTAAAGTGACATCTAGCTGGCATTCACTGACAGCAGATGAGGAGGCGGTTTAGATGTGTGCATGTGAAAAGAGATATTAAACCCTAAGAACTCAGAGTGCGACTGACAGCTCCTCCACTCCTCTTGTTTCCTGTTCTTCTTCATAGCTCATCTCCTCCCATGTTGTTTTTTCTTTCTCACTCTGTCATCTGACAGTTAACTGCATAACAGGAAACTTTCCACCGAAGTGGATGGGAATAAATTGCTCGAATGCTCTTGCATTACAGTTACATAAAACATATGTATATGTTTACAGAAGCAATCAAGCATGCAAAACACATTTCTAATGATTCAGACCAATGGGGGCTTTAAATCAAAAGAGCTCAAAACCAGGGAGTGTCTGAATGTCAACATTTTATGAGAAGTTAAAATCTAACTATGGTGGTGTCTTTTTTGCCAGTTGCTCTTTCTGAGTGAAACTTTCTATAGCCTGCAGAACAAATAGCATCTTATTTTGGAAAAGCAGATATTCTAATTGGAATTCAGCTGGCTTCATATTGATTTATTCAGTAACAGCTGGTCACAGACAGGGATGTAGTGGGGAATAAATCCCCTTAAATCTTGTTAATTTCTTTATAACCCGCCAAGTGTATTTCTATTTTCTTAATTTATAGCAAAGATCAGTCAGTATGAAAGTGTCAAGTGTGAAACAAACACTCTAGAAAACACTTTTTCCATTACGAGGACCTAAAGCTACTAAAAAAATTGTGTTATCAATCCACCTGCCAGCTTTTTGTGCCTTTTTTTTTTTACAGAATACAAGGGAAGTCAGGCTTCACCTCTTGTTAAAGCTATTGTAGTCATTTTTATTTAAAAAGATTTAACATTTTCTTTGCCACAAAACAGTTGCTGTATTTGTGTTGCGTTGTCACGGCAATCTCTTCCCCATGTTTAAGTTTTTTCAGATCAGTGAAACACTGCCCCTCTGAATTACAACAGCCTATAAATATCAGCCAGTTTTTTATGTGGTAAAAATAATGTGTATACAGTATTGCACTGTTATTGAGGTAATCATGTCAACTTTCCAAAATGAAGCCAAGTAAGTTGGCATCTCTAGATAGTATCAAGCAGATGTTGTCACTTCATGCCACTGCAAAACTGAATGATACAAACTATGGAGAAAAAATATATACATTCTTGAGGCTCCTACAAACTAATGAAACTGACATCATTCAAATTAAACAACCGGGACAGTGCTCATGATATCAGCTATCATGCTTTTGTAAGACTAGCAGCAGTGAAGATCTGCAATTTGCATGGAAACAAGTTGTCACTGACTGAAAATAGAAACTCATAGGAAGTGAAACCACTTTGAAAACTGGACCTTCACCCAGTAGAAGAAAAGGAGCAAGTCTGAACATGTGTGTACAGGAGAGACATGGCCACTTAGTCCTGTGTGCTGGAAATCAACTGGAAAATTATATGACTTGGTTATTGACAATTCTTTCTGCTGTGAAGGACAAAAGGTCTTCCACTTCAAATAGGGTAAGTCAAGCGCTCTCTTTCTCTGTGCCTTGTGTGTCAGGATGTAGCTGTTTATTATAGGTAGGTAAGTCACATATTCATTGTGATTCTGTGTGATTTGTGATTATTTAGCCTGTGCAGAAGGTCTGCTCATTGCTTGTAAAATTGTTAAATGCTTGCTTTGCTTTTAAACCGGGCTGTTTTAATACATAATTAGCTATATTATCTATATTAACGTTATGGAATATTGTATTTAGGCTATTTTTGTATGCTATAAGGAAAAGAGGTATGTCAGTTATGTATTTGATACATGTACTACTGAGGTTTAATCTGAGCATAAATTTGTCATGTGTGAATTAATGTTCTGTGGTTTATTATATTCCTTTCAATCTTGGTATCAGAGTAGGTAATACGCTGTGTAATACTTGATATAATTGGAATGGCTTTCTTAAATTTGATAGATGTTCAACTTTCTTTTTGCATCCGCTCATAATAATGTGATGAAACAAAACAATAGACTAAAAGTGATTAAAACTCTACAGAGCTGCACACTGAGGTGTTGAATCTTAGTGGGATCCGCAGTACTAGCAGCAGTTTTTTCACTTTAGACTTTGAATAATTGTATTTTTGTGCTGAGTTTTTCTGGAAATAAACTACTTTTCTTTTTGTTTTTCTTTTCTGTTGTTTTCTACTTATATCTACAATAACTGTTTTTTGTTGGACACTTGGGGGCAGCAGAAACAAGCTGTGAACACAAAACTGTCATTATCACTTCATAAATGCAAGCTTGTTAGCAAACAATTGCCTAAATACACATCCAGCAGTTACAGAGTGGCATTAGCATTAATTTGGAGTTGTGTTTCTGGCCACCTGATGAATATAAGTCCAATAATTGCTCTCTTTTAGCTCAGTTTTTGATATCCAACTCATCTGGCTCAGCTAAATGCTCTACTATGTTCATAAGCAAGACACTAAAGCTGCATTTCCACCAAACACTTTAGCTATAGTACCCTTGAAACCCGTACCCACACATACCTAAACCCGAGATCTGTTTTGCGTTTCCACCGCAGACTGTACTCTTAAATGCAGGCGGGGTTGTTACCGGAGCTTCAGGCTAACCCCCTTCACTTTTCCAGCAGTTCGGAAACAACAGACGAGACTTTTCTTGTTCTTGAGAAGCTGCAGAATATATTAACTGACACACTGTAACCTTCGCTGTTTATTTACTGCCAGATTGACAACTTACTAACCTTTTCCTCTAGTCCACTCACATTCACCGTCACTTTCACGGCACTGAGCTACGCTGCTCTTAAAACAAGAATACAATAGAGGACATCTAATGTTTCGTGTTCTTTCTTCTCGGTATGTGGTTGCTTATCACAACAAGGAGGCAAGCTTTGTTTGAGAAAAGGCCGCAGGCAGCAAGACAAAAGACTGCTGAAAAAAACAGCCGAGTTTGGGAAATCCTACATCAGACGACTCTGGTTTCTCAGATTCTCTCTGACCAGTCAGTGGTTTGAGTGTTTTAACTCCACCTTTTTAGTATTGGCTCAACTCGCTTGGAACCTCAACAGAGGGTCTTTTGGTACCATTCACAACTTTTGCCAATGGAAACCAGAAAATAACCAATCTAATGTGAAATGAACTGAACTGCTTTGTGGAAACGCGATTTAACTTTGTCTGCTATTTGGTGCTGAGCAGCAGGCTAAGCATTTTTATTTGTTAGGAGTTGTGTTGCAGGCGAGCAGATGAATGCAAGTCTAATATTTACTTTCCTTTTTAGCTCTGTTTTGGTCTTCACTAACTCAAGGGAAATATCTGGCTAATTAGCAACTAAATGCTCCACTATGCTCACCAGTCATATTTTTTGTTTTAGACTTTTTTTCCACCTTTCCCAGCTTGAAAAGTGCAATCTGATAAAAATGAACATTTGCATTGCCATTTGAGATAGTCCACAGTCAGAAAAGAAAAAGGTCTGAGGTACAATTTTGAAGGCATATATCTGTGGGTGATAAAAACATTTTCCCATTTAGTTTCCCATCTGTGTGGGTGTGAAGGTGTGTTGATACATGTGCACATGAATGTGCATGTGGCACATTTGTGTGTGTATGCTTGTGTGGAAATGATGACATCACTTGCATGCAAGGTTTTTCATACACACCTCTATTTGGCCCGGCACAAAAGCGTACACACTTCAAAGGCGTGGAGTTTGGATCAAACGCAGTGGGTGCAGGTAGGTGGTGAATGTATACAACTCTCTCCATGGCTCTGCTCCCTTCATCTATAGCTCTTTCATGTCTATGCTTGCAGGAGCCACATTCACTACAACACTTGAATCTTAATGTGAATAAATGAGCTCGAATCAAATGAAGTCGTGGTTCAAATAAATCAGATGTTGGAACCTGAGTGTAAATCGATACTTGACCCTGTGCCTTCGGTCATAAAAATCACTTGATTTCAAGGACTGAGGGGGACTGAGGGTGTAAAAACTCTGCGGACCTTCAAAGCTGACAGCCTTTGAAATTTGTCTCAGACACAACCACAACAGTACCTATTCACTGTAGGCACCACAAATCAGTTTGCTTCACATCACAGGACCTCCTCCTTATTAGAGATTATTAGAGAGTTGTACTGAACTAGTCAAGAAAACTTTACTTAAAATTCTGAAAAAGAAAAGTTGTAAGTTAACCAAAGCTAATGACGCACACAACTCTTTATTTTAAATTATCCACATCTGGTCCTCAGCCATCAATTTAACATTAGTTGAAGCCAGATCTGAGGCAACATGGTGAAGTGCTCCCTAAGAACTGCCATGAAGTGGCCACTTATAAACTCCCACTTAAGTCTCTTGCAAGAAATCCCTGTGGCTGCTCTGCTGCCCAAGTCACACAGTCCTTCAAGTTTATTCTTGAAGTTTGACTCGTGTCCCTTTGGGACCTGAAGGTCGAAGGCAGCGGAGTGAGCATCCCCTCTGCTTTCCTTCTCTTCTGTCCCCTCCACCTCCTCCTCTTGTCCCCCTCCTGTCTTCTCACCTCACCCATGGGATGCAGGGAAAGTGAAAGAGGGTCACACAACTCAAACGCATGGCCAGCTTTTTGTCCACTGCCAAAGGCTGATGGTCCATTCACATCAAAATCTATACTCAGGCTAAACTCAACTTTTCAGTGCAAACAGGTATCTACAGGCTGAATGATGAATGAAAGCAATAATTCTGTTGAAACTGGCCAAAATGAAGCCCTAAACAAGAGATGTGTTATGTTTGCTTTTTGATTTTTTTGTCAGTTCACAGAGTTAATTTATTAACTCACTGTTTATCCTCACTACAGATGTGTACTTGCATCTTTCAACATGCAATATTGTGTAAAATCATTTTATTGCTGGACTTAATTGCTTTTTTATGTAATTTTTATTGACTGCTTATTTTCATTATACTTACCCGTTACACTAAATGTATTATTGTATTTTGAAAAAAAGAGTGGAAAGTTAGGAAGTTTACAGTCGTGTCTTTATAGCCGAGTAACAATCAGTGTTAACCTTATAATATTCATAAAACTCCCCTCCCAACCCTGCAGATTCCTCCAGATTCATCTCGTCAGATTCTGTCTGTATCTTATTAAAGGCCTAATGGAATATGATTGATGACAAAATTCCCCATGATTAAAAAGAGCTGTGGCTGAGATGGTTATGTTGTTGAGTGGAGAAATGTCACCATGATGCCTTTAATGGCTTATTTTCAAATCGCCTCTGTGATTTACAGGATTGCGAATAATTTAATATGCCAGGCCAGTAACATTGTTGTAATAAGCCATCTAAAACAATTTATTGGGTGTTCTCTCACAATAATTCATGAGGGTCATGCATGTTTTATGAATAATCAATCAAACTCAAACTCCAGCAGCCTGGATAATGAGGAACTATTGAGAGGAATGAGGCCTATTCAAGTTCAGAGATGGAGTAGGACAAACATTGTTCTCTATGAACTACCTTGAACATGGCATAGAGGATTTGGAGTTCAGCATAGAAGAGGTTTGCAGCATATTCACTCATGTGCAACATTAAAGAAACCAGCATAATTATACAAAAGTTTTATTATTTATTAAGAATATAATAAAAGCAAAACACACAATATAAAATCTAACTCTAATGCACTAAAGAATAAAAGATGTGTGTGTGTGTGTGTGTGTGTGTGTGTGTGAGTGAGAGAGAGAGAGAGAGAGAGAGAGAGGGCATTTAAGAGTCCATTTTTTTAAATACATGCAGTATATTCTGACATTTGAGACATTTACATCCAAGACAGCAGAGAAGGTAGATCACAATTCAATCCATCACAGATTTTTGAATAGTGACAAGACTAAGACTAAGCAGCTCTGTGAGGCTCTGCTTAAGCACAGTAATGCTTTGAGCGAAATGCTACCATAAGCATGCTAACTTGCAGATGTTTAGCTGGTGTAATGTTTACCATGTTTACCAGATTAGTTTAGCCTGTTAGCATGCTCATATTTCTTAATTAGCACTAAAGGAAAAATACACGCTGATGGAAATGTCATTAGCTTGGCAGGTATTTGGTCATAAACCAAAGTGTTGCATAAATTAAAAGATTGACCTGATGGTGGCGCTAGACCTAACCTGAAGTGTTTGCTATTCATCCTAAGGGAAACATGAATGTGTGTATCAAATTTCACCCAATTTCATTTTGTTGTTGTCACTCAAAACTGCAAATGTGAACCTTGTGGTGGCGCTAGAGAAAAAGTCAGGGGACCACCAAAGTCAGTATGATTCATCCTCTGGGGACCGTGAATATCTGTACAAACGTTTGTGCCAATCCATCCAGTAGATGTTGAGATGTTTCACCAGATAGGTAAAACTTTTGACCAATTGGTGGCGCTAGATTTAAAAAACAGGAGATCATCCAAATCATTAGGTTTCACCCTCTGAGCACCATGAATGTCCATACCAATCCAGCCAATATTTGTCAAGACTTTTCACCAAGAAGAACAGCACAAACTCTTCTTCATGGTGGCACTAGAGGAAATGTCAGTGGATCACAGAAGTCATTAAGCTTCATCTTCCAGGGACCATGAATGTCTGTATAAAATTTGGACCCAAGTGGTGGACCGACCTACAGACTGACATTTCCATCCTATAGAACCACACTGCTAGCATGGCTAAAAATGGTAACAAGTAATGTAAACCACTATATTATTATTATTATTATTATTATTATAAGTGCCATCAAAATTCATTGGACAGGATGTTAGATTGACATCATACTCCAATGTACATTATCACATATTGTTTAATTATGTATATAAATATTTATAAAAATTGGAATTTGTATTCTTAATCCCCTAAACTGAATTATATACTAGCCCTGTCGTGTGTGTGTGTGTGTGTAAGTAATCAAACAAGCCATGACTTAATTTTTATTGAAAAGTATCTAAAAACTTTGCAACAAATGCAACTGTAACAGAGTTTTCCAGTGAACTCTATTTCTGTTACACACCATTTGTTACTCCCCAGTCTTGTACTTAATATGGGACATGACGCACTAATCTTCCCCAGGGGATATGCAGTCTCTTGCTCTATTACCTGCCCATTATTGGGCCAGCTTCCAGATATATATGACCAAGTTGTAGGTAGAGCTAATCCTGTAATGACACAGACGGTCAATTGATTGCAGTCTGATCTCTATCCAAGGCTCTCCCGCAAGGTGGAAATGGTGGCTTGTGAGAAGAGAATTTAACCTTCTCTCAGTGAATTGATTGAGAGCGGGACGGAGCAAGAAATACTGTAAGTCCATCCTCACTGTGGAGCGGATAAGCAGCTGGAGACAATTACTGACATGATTTTGCCACAGACGTCACACTATTGTACTGTCATTTCGTTTAGAGAGCGAGGCAGAGATGTTCCAAGAAATACACTCCTGTCACAAGACAATCAGACAGATCCTTCATGATTTCTGTGTTTTACATTCATTTTCAGTTCCATGTGGCAATACACATGATGCAAGACCGTGCAATGCACTGCTTTAAAGTAATAAACCATGTCCCTCATCTTTAAAACCAAACTATGTACCATTTTGACGTCAACAGATTTCTTTGATAATGTGGATCACTCAAGAGAATTTCTCCTGCAGAACCGGGTGGGCTCACCCTGAAGGGATCCAGTTCGATAGAGGGAACATTTTCTATCAAGCAAAGACTCAATTTGCAAGATTTCAATTTCAAAACTTTAGCGATTGAATATTTGATAAGGGCAGAAATAAAGATGTCAAGAATAATTTGATAAGCATAAGCTACACCAAGAACATGAGTCTGCATGGATCCAGTAAGCATTCAATCAAAAACTGATTTGAGCAGAATTGATTTTAATGACATTTTACACATTTATAAACTCATGCAGAAAGTACCATTGGGGATCAGGAGCTTCCAAACAGTTTTTCTCTCTGCTTCTAAAGGAAACCTTGTTACATTTAAGGGTTTGGTAAGCTTGAACTGAACTAGGTCATACAACGTGTCCGAACATGTCTAAAGGGAAAGTGTCATTATCTGTTCTGATTGACGTCACACTCTGTTGTACACCCAAGTGATGTAGTTGTGTGAAGAAACAAAACTTTCTCACCTCCGCACACCTGGCTAATCACTGTATTAAGTGGGCATGCTTGTTAGATTGTTAGTATCAAAAAAATTGTGACACACAGCTTCCCCAATTCCCCAACATTCCCAAATGTTGAAAATGTGTTGGGAAATGGGATTCAGATGCTGTTAGATGGTCCAACAAGCACTTCTTTTGAAGCATACTGGCGCCATTCGAGCGACGAAGGACGTGTTCAACATGATGACTAGAGGAACAAGCTTTTAACCCAAACAGCATGAGACTGATTCCCTAAACATCCTGGGATCTCTAGACTGAAACACATTTTCATCTGTACTTAGAAGTGCACACAAATCGAGCTGCTCAGTGACCATCTGTATAACACCGTTAAGAAACAGTTTTGTTATGTAATTTGTGTTGTGACGCAAAATGCACCACCTACAACTATGCCTTAAATACATGTGACCTTTAAGTATGGTAAAATGTGTTTTTATGCCAAGTCTTTCACACCACTTTAAAGGAAGCTCATTCCACTGAATCATCTGAGAACAGGATTCATTTCAATACAGCAGCCTTACATTTAGAATTTAAACTGATAAATGTAAATTTTTAGCCAATACATCTGCAACCAAAACTGGCTCCAACCTAATTTTTTTAAATGTTTTATCAGCCAATAGATGTTCCCTGAGCTGTGTGCAGTGATTAATAATGGCTCCGTGAAGGGTTACCTCAGGAATAACAGATAAGGGATGTTGGTTTATTCCAATGTAAACTGTGAGGGTTCAATTAACACTGAACCAAGTGTCCCTATGTTGCTATGCTGCAGTGAACATGATTGACAGATGGGTGTGCAGGAGAAAGGTTAGAGGGGCTTTGGAGGTAGCAGCGGAATTATATATATTATGGGATGGGGAGGGGGGTGGTTGGGAGGTGGTGAGCACAGATCACACTTGAGATCACACTATGCTATCCATACCAATAGGCTCATGCAGTCATTGCCATACAAATCTCCAATTCAGTAAATTCAGTGCACACATTGATGAATTTGCACACGTAACGCAAGGGGGGATCTTTTTCCCCACTTCCTTTCTGTACATAAAGAATTTGTACAAACACATTTACACATGCATTGAAATAGACATGCAAGGGCACACACACACCAGATCTTAGAGGAGCCCAGTGTGTCCCTGGTTACAGAGCAGCTGGGCAGGGTCATTATTATCTGTGAACTGTGACTCACACTGACACTGTCTGGATGGTCAGCTATGATGGGGTGGCATGCTGCAACAAGTTCCATGTGACTCCAAAAATGGTATTGGAAGGCAGTTTACAAGAAAAATAAAGGTGAGAAAAAGACAGAGATGGACAGAGCAAAAACAGGATGGTGTGAAGATTTATAGAAAGCCAGTTTTTTCAAAGAAGGATGAGGAAAACAGATGCAAGAGTTACAAAAGGAAGAAAGGCAGGAAGGAGGAGGAAGAGGAAGGATTTAATATAGTGAGGAAAAATCATAAAAAAGAGAAACCATGGCAGAACAACAGAGAGAGAAAAGAGACTAAGAGAGAGGAGAAAAAGGTAGAGGGACCTATTTATTTGAATAAAAAGCCCTGCGTTAGGATGAGCTGAATAGTGAGCCACAGTCTTGTCATCATATCCCTTTTTCTTCCCAGAACAACCTGTTTGATGTTTACAGAGTATTATGGTGAACAGCGGGGTGTATCTACAGCATCAAAGAGAATTTAAACCACACACTGGCCCATTACAGTGTGCTTATATATGTGTGTGTGTGTGTGTGTGTGTGTGTGTGTGTGTGTGTGTGTGTGTCTGTGCGTGTGTGTGTGTTGATGTCTGTGCCTGCAGAATAGCGACTGAATGCATGTGTGTCAGTATATGCATGCAGCACATGAGACCGCCTGATTGTACCGCTTTGCCGTGTTGTGACGATTATCAACCAGCAGGTGTTCTTAGCATGATTTGTCTTAACCACCAATCACAACTAGCCCCCTGTTTGTTGTTCCATCATTAAGTGTAACAGTGGAAGTAATAGCAATGAACTCCTCTTGATGATCCATAACACCAGGGAGCGGAGATGGCATTTGTTTTCTGCGGTGCTCCATCGTGGGTGCTAGGATCACGCATCAGCAAACACGCTCCGCTCTCTGGTGGAGGGAGGAGGTGTTGAACAGCATGAGAAAAGAAAGGGGAAGAAAGTCACTTCTATCCAGAGTGGGTTGATGGATGGTCCGCTCAGTGTGGCTCAGAGCTCACATGAATAAACAATACAGGCCTGGTGTTTGCTGCAGACACTCCAAATGCAAACCTTTGATTATGTGTTGATGAGATTTAAAAAAGTAATTGAAAAAGTGTAATCTGATTATGGCTACTGCTTGAAGGGGGATTCAGTTATAGCTGAATTGTTAATGTGATGTTTTGAAGGGTACAGTTTTGAACCATGGATTTTTCTTTCCCAACTGAAATTAACCTCTACACTACAAGTGACTACACGTTGTTACCTTTCTTAAAGCGTAGATTTAATTATGTCCATAATTCACTTAGCAGAGCTGTAAGACCCTGGAAAAAGTTCGTAGAAGGTTCTGCAAAACACACTACAAGTGACTACACGTTGTTACCTTTCTTAAAGCGTAGATTTAATCAATCATATGTTTTGTTTTTTGAAGATAATTTTTTCAGGCATTTTTGGACATGCAGCAAAGGGACCTGGGTCGGAATGGAACCCACGTCGCTACGGTAAGGACTCAATGGTATGCACTCTAACAGGTGAGCTACTAGGGCACCCTTCAATCTTTTGTTTTGCACTTTATAGAAGACAGAGGTCATGTTTTGCTAAGTGAATTATGGACATAATTTTTATTCATAATTATGAGAAATAGATTTTCTGGTTTAGCTTCTCTCCGTCCCCCCCTCAGGCAAGGCCCACACTGAAACCTAATCTTGTTCCAGTATTGGCCGACAGTTCAAGGCTGTCGTTGTACTGGACAGCTTGCGAGGATTAGTATTTGAATGTGAAGCGTTGCTGAAAAATGAGCAAGGATGCACAGCCATATTTTTGGATGAATAAACATTAGTAAGTCTTCTGAGACAACATATCACACATGACTTTCCTAGTTGTTCTGTTTGCTAAGGCAAGTGCACTACTATTGCAAACTTTTTTTTCTGAATTTATTTTATTAGAGTGGCACATTTATCAAATTTTAAACCTGCAGTACTAAGTATTATTATTCATTAGGAGTTGTGTTGCAGGCAAGCTGATGAATGCAAGTCTAATATTTACTTTCCTTTTAGCTCTTTTTTGGTCCTCACTAACTAATTTGCTCATTAGCAACTAAATGCTTCACTATGCTTTTGTGTAGGTGCAATCAATAAAATTTGGCTATCAAAATTATCAAAGATTATTAATTAAATGTATTATTTATGATAAAGTCCTCGGGGCACCACCCTTAAATAAGGGAAAATGATTAACTAATTAATTGATTCAGTCTCATAGAATACATTTAACAATTAATTTGGAACTCTGATTAATAATTACATTAATAACTATAACTAAATTTACCATCAATAGCTAGTAGGTTGAAGGATTTGGAGTTCAACATAGAAGAGGTTGGCAGCATATTCACTCTTGTGCAACATTAAAGAAACCAGCATAATAATACAAAAGCATTGATTAAGAATATAATAAAAGCAAAACACACGATATAAAATCTAACTCTAATGCACTAAACTAAGACACGTGTGTGTGTGTGTGTGTGTGTGTGTGCACCAGAAAGAATGTGTGTGTTTTCATTTTTTCTACCTCCGTATGTATGTCTTGCATGCAACAGCATGAATTCGTGAACAAAGAAAGCATGTGAAGCATGAGGTTTAAAGTTCCTCTCTGCCGCGTGCGATCATGTAGGCTGTCCTATTCAATTGGTGGCCCGCGGGCCACATCTGGCCCAGAAGCAACCTCCGAGTGGCCCAGCATACATAAATCTGATATATGACAAAATAAGTAAACTACATATATAGTGTATGGAAGTAGCTAACGAGTGAGCCATCTCACTTCCTTCTCATCTCTGTTGAGAGTTGCACATGTGCAGTACCGATTGGGCAGGATGTTTACAGATGTAACGTTTTCTCATGTTAGTTCTGACCACGCTTAGTAGCTTTTTCCAGTCACAAGTAGGGAAGCGCTCTACTGAAAATATGTCTCTGTTAACCCTGATACGTAAATTTGACAGTGAAAACAATCAGTTTAACCCTCCGTGGACTGGCAAGTATTTGTTTATTTTATCCATCTCCAAATGGCTATTTTTTATTACATTCATTAGCATTTGTTTAAAATTTGTCATTACCAAAAATGGTTTTAAATAGGCCATCTACATTTCCTGGTTTTAAAATCTGGCCCAATTGAATTTGGAATTGAATAGCATGCAAATACTGTGTCTGTGTGGAGCATAGCGTTACTAACATCACTTTAGCATTTGGCTACCAAATTACCCAAAAGATGAAAACACATCACAACAATAAACCTCAGAAAAACACATCAGTACATGTAAAATAAACATGTGCCAGTGAAGAAAGAACCTCACAAATTAGTGTTTTTGTAGTCCCAACAATTCCAACAGCGTCTTCTCTCTAGCTGATCACGTCACGTCTGTTTCAGGAGTCGCATTCTCCCAGTTAAACTTTCATTCATATCATGTAAGTAATTTAATATGATCAACTTTACAGTTTTGATTCAGGATCTTCAGTAGTTGGAGCAAGCAGCTTGTGAAAATAAGGTGTGCCAGTAGTCTACAGCTGTTATTTCAATGTATCATATTCATATTAAATCATCATTTTGCTAAATATAAGTATCGGCTCGGACTCTGAATTGGTAGATACCCAGTGTTAAAGAACTAAAAACATTTGTTCGGGACATCCCCAATGATTATAGCCAGTCTAAGGTGCAACCGCCCTGTTACATGATATTTCTGTCTGTCTGTTTGATACTGAATACAGTAACCCAAAAATAAAACTATCATCTATGATGTCCTGCATGTTTCTAAAGGTTCAGAGCCAATGGAGCATAGTGTTAGTTCAGGCAGAGCAGTGAGGCTTGCATTAGCTGATTGGAATCAGCTGCTTCATTCATGCTTAACAGTCACTGGCTCATTCACCAGCTGTGTGGCTACAAGCTGACTGGTAACCAATCATATTCATCCAGCTGTACAGGACAGCCATTATAACCTGACACTTCTCACTATTACTCTGCTGATGCTTTCATGCTAACCTCTTGCCAACGTGCAGCCAATGGCTGGAAGTTGCAAAAGACCACAATAACACTGGGTCTGGTTTACACCACAATCTGGTGGTTTTCAGCTGTTCTTATGACGACGAAAACGACTGTTCTTAGCAAGGCATCGAGACATTTTAGGCCATTTTTATGGTGAGAAAACTGGTTGTTTTTGCGAAACACAAACAAAGCCCTCAATATGCCAATAAACACATCTCTGACACAGTTTCATCAAAGCTGCAAGCTTCACAAAGGCAGTAGCTTTTGGACTTTTATAACTTACACAGGTATTCATGACATGGCTGTCCACAGTTGGTTATACATATTGGTTTGTTTGGACTATTTAGAGGTATGTGTTGGCAGAGAAATATTTGCCAATGAATGCATGAATTATCTTAATTATGACCTCATTAGCACACCTTATTATGTTTAATATATCATGGTGATTATAGCAGGACATGCTGTTTTGCTTATTAAGGCAGTGGGAGAGCTGAGCGAGAGACAGGCAGCAGGGGAGACAGAGGACACGACTCTGCAGGGTTTTCATCCCATGCCAGCAGGGTTAACAGTGTGCAGTCTCTCAGCTGAGGGCAAGAGATACTTATTCATGGTTAGTCTAACTGAATCTGAATCCATTTTAAATGGTCGCTTCAGCCAAATAAAAAAAAAAAATCACATTTTCTCACTTACCTCTGGTGGCATTAGCTATGCAGATACTTTTGGTCTTTAAGATATCTGCGTCCACCCCAATACAACTGAAGTGATGGTATTTAGAATATGTTGCTCACAGCATTTCAAATTACATTTAATAAATCAACAGCAACATGTGTTTCCAGAACCAGTGTCACGGTTACTCTGGATAATCCACATTACACACCAGATTAATTCACCGGATTATAGCCTATTTATAACCCTGTGTCCTTAGAAATTCCGTTTATATATTACTAAATTGTTTTCCAAATTACGTTGTAATGAAAAATATAACCACTGGCTGGATTATGTTCAGAGGCAATGAAAAAATGAAAAAAAAATGAAAAAAATGTTTTTTTTTAGTCAATGAAGCGCTACATTTATGAATCGCACCAGAGTTGCAGGGAGGCAATCTGGGTGGATGGTAGACATACAAAGCGAAGGAATTTGACACCAGAGACCAGGTTTCACATCCAGAGTCCCATCTGTGGTTAAGTTTAGGCAACCAAAGCACTTTGGTTAAGGTTAGGAAAAGACTGTGGTTTCGGTTAAATGTTAATAAACATGTTGTGCCTCAAGTCACTATGGATTTTTTCTGTATTAAACCAGATCACAATCTTTCCCTAACAATAACCAAGTGCTGCCAGTGCCAAAACATAACCATAAAAAAAGCTTAATAATGCGGTGATCACAATGAACGGATAATGTATTTTTTTTAACAAATGGAACACGTCAATGAACATTTTACTGATACTTCAGTATCAACATTTTTGCGACTTTCCAGATACGTTCATTAACAACATTATCTCATTATGTTAATAGAAAGTGTAAACTGGCTGGCATTATGTTTCCTTCAAAACTTATTTGCTGTTGCACATTAGTTGTATAAACAGGATTTCTAGAAGACAGGGTTTATTATATTCTCCATGGAAAAGAACAGGTCAGCCAATGTTCTGATTTTTATACTTGACCTGGCAACTGCTAACACAGTCAACGAACAAAATATACTTGAGAGTCTTGGCTATTTCATCATGTTATGGAGGGGCCACAGAAACTAACCTTTCAACAACAAGGTGACACATACAAGCTAGTTTTGAGCAACAAAGGTTAGGTTTAGGGAAAGATCATGGCTTGGGTTAAAATGAGTACTTTGTTAAGGTTAGGGAATGATCGTGGTCATGGTTAAGAGAAACTAACAATGACTGTCTCCTGTGTCAAAGTCCAATGTTTTGTTGACCAACATGACCTCCTCCCTCTGTGAACTTCGTCGCTCTGTAACAGCGTCACACTACTTTCTCCTTTGCTCCCAACGGACAAGAGTCATAATTACTACGGCCACTAGAGGTCTTTGTCACAACATAAACATGTGACTTTTTTGGGCATTTGTTAAAACAACTGATACTGTTGTTTTTCTTGACAGTCTCATTGTAACTTACCTTTCCTGTGTGCATCCCGAAGGTAAAAAAGTAAAAAGTAATCACTGAGCTGTGAGTGATTGTCCTAAAATTTTATTCGTTGACAGATAAGCTCTCCACATCACATTTTAAGAATAATCCATTTAACACTGTGTAGGGCTAATGGAATATTATACAATGTTCATTCTGAAAGGCGCAGCACCACCCCTTAACTACATATTGATCTTATCTGTGCAATTTAGCACTGCCTCTGTTCCCTCCAGCTCCCCTCCCTGGAGGAAAAAGCAATACAGCCTCATCATACACACATACACACAACAGTGACACACATGTACACACACACAGATTGTGGGTATGATAGAGGGAAGTGTGTGTGTGTGTGTGTGTGTGTGTGTGTGTGTGTGTGTGTGTGTGTGTGTGTGTGTGTGTGTGTGTGTGTGCGCGCGCACACACAGGGGTCACACTTGAATACATGACTAATAGACTGTCGACATAGATAAATTACATTTTAAGTAACAGAAAATTGCTCTGTATTCCATTCACTGAACAGTAGTTTCCTCTCTTCTCTCTATCAGTCTTCACTCTTTCTTTCCCCTGTCGTCCACTCATTCGTCCTCCCTTTCTCTGCTCCCTGCTCATCACATCTCCATCCTCACGCCCTCTTCATCTTTGCACATTTGCACCACTGAGTCCTTTCTCTTCTGCCACTTCTTGCCCTACTATACTTCTCTGTACTGTAGCAAAGGTTTGAGAGTCTTCTATTTTCTTCTTCTTTTTGCTTGTGAAGGAGGAGACAGAAAAAGATCTGGGACTGCACAATAGTGGAATTATGCAAATTAATCCACCCAGTGACAATGGATTAGAGAGGGCTCTCTCACAGCTGACAGAAGGGGTTTAGAGTGAGCTCTGAGAGTCACTTTAAATGATTCTTGTCTCACAAATCATATTCACATTCACGCTAAGATTTCTGTGTCCACCTTTTGCCTTTCTCCAGCCTCGATGTTTGAATAGCTGCTGTATCTTTGCACAGTGTAAACATACCTGACATCTGAACATAGCTAAAAGAAAGCAGACAGAACCTTTGCACTGAATAAGAAGACATTATTATTACATCTTGATGTCTCTGCAATAGAGAAATCTCCATATGCATGTCTATAAGTGTGTGTGTGTGTGTGTGTGTGTGTGTGTGTGTGTGTGTGTGTGTGTGTGTGTGTGTGTGTACTTGCTACATAGTGAGGACATTTTTGGAAAGTGAGGCCGGTCCTCACAACTTCAAAGGGCTGTTTGAAGGTTATGACTTGGTTTTAAGGGTTAGGTTAGAATTAGGTTATTGTGAGAGTTAGGGTTAGGCATTTAGTTGTGATGGTTAAGGTTAGAGTAAGGGGCTAGGGAATGCATTATGTCACTGGGTCCTCACAAAGATAGAAGTACAAGGATATGTGTGTGTGTGTGTGTGTGTGTGTGTGTGTGTGTGTGTGTGTGTGTGTGTGTGTGTGCACGCGTGTGACAAATTACATTTTGATGAGTGGATGTAACCTGTTTTTCTCCTGTCAAAAGAATAACACACGTACCTGTGCCACTCCTACACGTCACCACTATTTCTAATCTCATTTACACCTTATTATGTGTATGTCACCTGGAGAGTATCATTTTAATGATCCATTTTTCTCTCACGAAGTGCATTAAAGCTAAAATCAGATTACTCCTTCCTTTACAAAATTCAAATACATACAATTTCCAACATCACAGCCTTTTTCACAGCAAATGCAAAATGACTACTCTTTGTTATAAACATTGGCTCTGCAGAGGCCATAACAATGCCGCCACTTATTCTTGTATTTCAAAATGTGTCTTTGTCAGGAACACACCGCAGGCCCAAGCAGGTCAACTTCAATCAAGTTTCTAATCACACATGTACATTGTTGTGTATGTTTTTTTTGCAATGTGGGCAAATACAGAAAAAGGCAGACAATACATCAAACGTCAACAACACTACAACAGAATATACTTATATATTATATTATATACTTGAATGTGTCAACATTTATTCAGGTTGTGTTGTTGCTGTGTGTACATTGATTTTGCATTTACACTTTAGCCCATCCAAAGCACCTCTCACTGCCTCTTGAGGTGGTTTGAGAAGTTAGATCTTTACACATCAAAAGGCATTTACACGTTGACTTTGATGTACTGAAGTTCCTTTATAGATTTAAACAAGACAAGAGTCTACAGCCATGCTAGCAGCTCTGAGGCTGTACTGTACTTAGTCACACTGTGCTTTGAGCTAAATGCTAACATCAGCATGCTAACATGATCATTGATTTGTCAGTCTCTGACATTGGTAAAATTTTGTCTATTACAGATCCCGTCATGGCACTGGTAAACTTTACAGAATCTTTTAATGTTATTGCTGACAGACATGCTCCTTTTAAAAAACAAAGAATTAAAAACAGATTCAGTCCTTGGTTCTCCCCACAACTCTCCAATGCCATCCATGACAGAGATAAAGCCTGGTCCAAGGCTAGATCCAGTGGCACCCCTGAGGACTGGTTAACCTTTAGGCCACATAGAAACATCCGCACCAGCATGATTAGGAAGGCTAAATCAAATTATTATCAGTCAGCTCTCCGCCTGTGATACTTCCACTAGATTTTGGAGCACCTTAGCATCTCTCATCACAGTCACACCTCCCATCTCAAATCAAACATCTATCTTGTCATATTACTGATAGATCTTCTATGGTAGGACGGTGTAGTCCCTCATTCGTCCAGGAGTGTTCTATCGTAGAAAAGGTTTCAGTCGTAGTCACCTGGACACTGTTTTCAGAATCAAGACGTTTCGGCTCCCATCCGGAGGTCATTCTCAATTGTGAAAAAAAACAGACAACACTTTAAGACAGAAACTCGTTCACCCTAAGGACAAGTTACCCACACAGAAACAGAGCAATGTTGTCTACTCCATTCAATGCAGTGAAAACTGCAAAGAACGGTACATAGGCGAGACCAAACAGCCACTTCACAAAAGACTTTATCAGCACAGACGACACGCTAACTCAGGATTACAGAGCGCCGTGCATTTGCATTTAAAAGCTACAAACCACACATTTGAAGACAGCGAGGTGAAGATTCTAAGTAGAGAGAAGAGTTGGTTTGAACGGGGTGTCAAGGAAGCCATTTTTGTGAAAAAAGAGAACAGAAATGGTGGTCTGAGATTTAATCTGCCCAAAGTCTATCAGAATGTATTATCACCTTGGTCACGCCTATCACATGCTAATCAGGCACTTAACAGTGATGAAGTAGATGCAGCCAGAAAACAATAGGCCTGATTACTGATTACTGGGCCATCTTGGAAACTATTAGGTCAGTTTCAGGTGAAACTAGCTATTAACAGATACTCAGGTAGATTCCTTCCTGAGGGCAGGGCTTATGTAACTCAGAGTAGCTTTAATTTCCAGTTCCCGTCCAATTTTTTCACAATTGAGAATGACTTCTGGATGGGAAGTCGCCTTCATCTAAGTGCCCCCTTTAATCTGTCCACATTTAGCACATATTTTTAATCAAACATTTTTAATAGGCATGATTCCAGCTTTGTGGAAAAGCGCCTCAGTAACACGTTACACAAAAGTGGTGATGTCTCCAATCTCAACAACTATCGCCCAATATCCAAACTTCCCTTTTTAGCAAAAATCCTAGAATCCTTGGTCAATTTACGTGCCTTTATTGACTCACAAAACTTACAGCCACAGCATTCTGGTTTTCACCCAGGTCACAGCACAATAACAGCTGCAGTTTCAGTCATTGCTAACATTGTGCTGCCCTCTTCATTGACCTCTCTAAAGCATTTGATACTGTTGATCACAAAATCCTACTCCACAAACTACAGTCTATAGGTCTAGATAAAGCCACACTTTATTGGTTCCACTCTTACCTTACAGAGAGAACTCAAACTGTCGTTGATGATGGTACTCAGTCAAGCCATCTTACAATCAGAAATGGGTTGCCACAGGGATCTATCCTTAGTCCACTGCTGTTTACATTATACATAAATAACATTATACTTCCAAATCAATACTCCAATGTACATTTTTTTGCTGATAATACTATTTTATATGCGCCAGGCGTCACCCGAGCCCAGGCCCTCACTTGTCTTCAGTCTGCCTTTCATGCTTTTCAAGTATCACTCTTTAATCACAGACTAGTTTAAAATGCAGAAAAGTCTGGGGGCCATGAATGTCTGTACAAAATTTCATGGCAATGCATCAAATAGTTGTTGAGATATTTCAGTGTGGACCGAAGTGGTGGACCAACCGACAGACCAACATTGCCATCCCTAGAGCCCCACCGCTAGCATGGCAAAACAAACAAAAAAATACTCCAGAGATGAGAGATGTGTGATAAAGACAGGAGCAAAAAGGACGAAATACAGAAAATTTTCCTGTGTTGTAAAGTTAAACCCTATCAAACAAAAGCATACAGGCAAAAGTGAAATAGTCTGAGTTTTGCCTTTGTGTTGTGGATACACTCAAAATATAATTGTTTGAGATTTTTCTGTTTGATCTTGCTGACTTGTAGGGTACACAAATATGTGTATCGTTCAAGTGCCATGCACATGTTCATGCTCTCCTGCCACACTGTGTACAGCACATGTGTGCACATTCACTTTTTTGTGTATTCGTTTGTACTAATGGCTGATACATTACGGTGTTTTCATAGCAATTCTCTAACTCTGGGATTATCAGTATGTGCTCAGGTAGGTGTCAGGAGCTTTGGAGCAACCTGACAGCAGGTTCTGGTGTCATAATCGCCTTGAGGTGTATATGTTCATGACATATAAAACAAACAAGATTAGTGCCCTTTCTCATATGATGCAGCAATTCCTTCGTGCAAATAGGGAGGGAGACTGTGGGCTGTGTTGACTGAAAAACACAGGTGGTACGATGCTAAAGAGAAATGTGAATTTGTGTGTGAGTGGAGGAAGTAGAGGGGTAGATAAGAGGAAGCTATAGGAGACTCAACACTTACAGCTATATCCTCCCCATTGCTTCGTTGAAGGTCTGATAGGGAGCAGATTTCATAACAGCCTAATAACACCCTCCAAGGGGTCTCAAGATACAGCTGTTCTATCTCTGCAAGAGCTGCCATCATCTTTACCTCAACAATCCAGCACCTGTCAACAGCTGTCAAATCCTACAACCCCTGAGCCGACTGATATTGACAATAAAACAGGAGGTAGGATCAGTGGGTTGGCGTGAATGTGTGCACACATGCGTGTAAGTTTGTGTTGGTGAAAAGGTCCAAGAGTGGACATTCATTTCAACACCACCACCCAGAGAAAAGCTTGGTATGCACCTGGCAGCTATACCTTCACACTGTGGGATAAAGACAGATTTCATGGAGGCATGGAGAGGAATACAGCGAGGCAGCCGCACAGAAAGAAAAATGTATAATGATTCACGTTGTCACAGCCATGACTTTTGGACAGCTCTGGTTACTTGCAGTGTGCTGCAGAGGAGATGGAGAATTGTAAGCCTTGTCATGCATCATAAATGTAATACCATATGGGAATGCAGCTTTCACACACAGCAGAGAATACGAAATTTGTGCACCCCATAAAGAAGAATGTATTCCCTTTTACGAGGTAGCAAAGGACATATTGTGTGGCAGGCCTCATAAACATATGCATGTTTCTCTTATGAGTTTTTTCCCAGTATTTGAGGGAAGGCTGTACAGAATGAGGGAGGAGGATTAAGAGGCAGATAAGCAGAGACACTATTTACATTGAAATGGCTGTATTGCTTGAGAAGGGGGAGGATGAGGAGTCGAAATGGAAATAGATGAGAATGAGATGATCTGGGTGATCTGGGATCTGAATGTGAATGGAAAGAAGGTTGAAGGTGCAGGCAAAAATAATCATGTATGGGATGTTTGTGCTGAGAGATACAGGATCAGCATGTATACCATTTCACTCACCCCTGCCCCAGAAGGGCTCTTCGGTGGCAATCTCATAGCTGCCTTTTTTTCTCCTAATATTTGCCACAGACGTATCAAACAAAAAGTGGATCTTGCGAATGTGGAGGAGTTTTTATCTTGCTGTCTCTGGTGGGATTGTTAAAGCAGACAGTGTCTATAGATCTTTGGGGGTCACAGCATTCAGAAACCTCCATTTGTTGGTGCCATCATCCCCTTGGTAACAATAAAGGACAATCAGTGTGTGTGAATCAGCTTGTGGCAAGGATCTGGACCCCTGCACCTCAGGGTGGGGACCCTATCATCATCTTTGCTTGCTGCACAGCTCTGCAGAGGGAGCAGCAAAGCTTAAGACATCATGCCCAGATTTGGCAGTGCTTACTTTCACTATATCTGGCTATTTCTCTGTCCACTCCCAGTGACTTAGATGCATCTGCAGTGAGACTGATCAATAGATCACACCAGCAAGAGGTCTTGAGGCCAATTAGGCCAGGCAAGGTGTTGTCAGACTTTGTGTCAATACTGAAGCTTGTCTTGCCTTAGGAACAATGGATAAGGAATAAAGGCAGATAGATATTACTGTGTGTGTGCATGTGTGTGTGTGTGCTCTGTGCTCTGCAGTTACTGATTTACATTAAATGACCATCAACCCACCCAAGAGAAGTTCTAGCACATCTTAAGCTCTTGACCGCACCCCATTTTCAGTAAATGCCTCCTTCACTGTCGGGTCTGCTCCTACATACCAAATAGAGCAGGGAAGTGTGATGAAGGGCAGCTGATCAAATGTCATTGTCCTGCTTTCATGCACAATACTTTAGCGCCCTCTGTTGGTGTGTTAGATTACAATATGATTATTTTTTTTATCTCACATTATCCGACTTGTAAATGTATCACAGTTGATGCATATGATCTTAAGTGTGCACATTTTCAACCAGCTCCTGAAAATAATTGTCATTCCCTGAGCCTAACGTATTACAATATTAGTTTAATTTCCCCTTGCCTTTAGCAAATCACTCCAAGTCTGCCCAATACTGAAATATAATTTATCTGTGTCTGATACCTATCTCAGATTAATCATGGAGGTGAATTCATTAACCTTAATTGCAAGGTTTATGTGGTGAAAGGGCAAGGTGTGGTGAGGGTTCATAGAAGAGGAGATACCATCCAATTCATTCAGTATTGGTTTGCAAAAGACTTCTGGCCAAGCAATAACTGAGAACCTCTCTCTCTCACACACAAACACACACACACACACCCTCACTCTCTCTATGACAGTCAAGTTAATTAAAGTAGTTGAAGAATCAGGTACTCAGAGTAAAGACAGAATTAGTCTCCCTCAGGCCAAGCACTTTAAATCTTAATCAGACGTACACTAATTAAACTTCCTTTCAGCACTAGCCTAAAAATTTTGTATTTTGCTCTCAGATGGTTGTGTGTGAGATTGTAGACAGTGTTTACACCAAATGTTTGCTTTTAATTTTAAAAAAAGTATAGTTAGTTAGAGTAGTTATGTTGTTTCTTGTGCCCAGCCCATTTGGACTTACAATAAAAAATATTGTTGCAATGATGAAACATTTGTAGGGCAAGAACGGAACTTCTTACATATAAAATTACATTGCAAACAAAGAATTTTGTCTTCCAAAAAAGGTTTCCTTCCTAAAACACAATGCAAGTCCGTCCAGAAGAACTCATAAGAAATAAAGGACTAAGATAAGGGATGGGCAATAAAACATGAAATAGACTTTTTCTGAAACAAATTTTTAAAAATAAATTCTTTACCAATTAATTGGCCTGCTTCTATGTTATGTACCTGAACATAACTGTGCACACAGAGCTCTGTGTCAGTATTCATCTATGTTTACACCAGTATGTGCTTTTTTAGATACATTTTTATATGCAATAGGAGTCATGAGTTGACATATTACTACAAAAGACAAGCTTAATGCAAAATCTTGTCATTTCAACCATGATGCACATGACAAATGAGCTGTGTACATGCTTTAAATGCAACATATGTATTAAAAAAGTTTATTTGTAGTGGTTTGTGAGGTATACTGCGACACCAGATGGTAAAAGTAGGCTAATGCAAAAAATAAATAAATAAACACATAAATATGCCAAGGGAAATTAGGCTCCTAGCTTGTTTTTCAAAGCTTGACTAACCAGTTATGTCATAACAAATCCTGCTCTGGGCAGAAAAAAGGCTTTGGTGCTGCTGCTTTGGCATCTTAACTGCTCTGCATGTCAGTTCAGGCCAGGAAGAGCAATCCAGCCATTCTCAACCTGAGGGACTCCAAACTAGGAATTCAGTTCATGAATCATGCAGACCCCAGGCTCCAGCATGAAATCACTCATTTGTTCCATTTTTCCATGGACTGAAAAAGTTGGACAGTGAATGCCAGAAGCTATTGCAAGAATGGGGATTTTTCTACCTCGTAATGCTTTTAGGAACTACCCACTTCACTCAAATTCTATGAATAGAGAGAAGATTGGGAGCAGGAGTATAAGGTAACGGATTGGAAAAGGAGAATGAAAGAAATGTACAGCTCCATTTCTCAGAAATATAATTTCATCTTGTATGTGACCTCACTTCCTGGTAGGTGTCCCAGCCTACAGACATAGCCTGTGGTTATCAGGTGCCTTTTTTCCCCTCTTATCAGTGTTGTACAGCACGTAGGTCTTGGTGGTATAAGGTTCACCACGCCTTAGCTGCTGCTGCATGGTCCTCTCTTTCTGGATACGTTAAAAGTTGTGTTTCAAGATTAGTCAAAATAAAGATCAGAACTAACATTTGGAACTTAACCAGGTAAGCTTGTTTCATCAGTAACACATTTCTACCCAGGGATAACACATTATTCATCATTTTATGAGAGCTTATGGTATAATTACAGAAGTTTTACAGTTGTAGTTTAGTATCCTTTTGTGCACACTGATCAGAGGTTGTACCATCAAAGTTAAACTTTAAACTATCAAAATTAAAAGTATGTCTGTAACTCTGTTTTGTACTTATGTATGTCAGACTGTCAGTGAATCTCATAGGCATGTGCAGGCAAGAACACAAAGAGAAAATATGTTTCCAGCAGGGAAAGGGACTAGGTAATCGATGACACAGCAAAAGTGTTGACATTTCTGTGCTCATAAAAACTCTGGGAGGGTGCATACCCATGCATGAATGTCAGGATATCATCTTAAAACAATTCACTTTAATGCCTGTCAATCAAGCTCTCAGAAAAAGAAATAAAAACAGGTTGTAAATTTCTGTTTTGTGCTTTGCACTCTCAAGGACATTCATCCCACATGTGGTGCTTTCCGTTTAGCTGTGCAGGTGTTTAGTACATAAACAAAGAAATCTTTAACACCAAATCCTCAAGTTAAACTGAGTGTGCTGAATCCACACTGTCAATGTCCAAATCAGTCTTTTTGTTTTGGAGCTCCCCTCACTGGTGACTGAAAGCACCTTTGTTTGCTCAGACATGATATTCAGTATGTTCCTGTATCACGCTTCCTCAAGTCCTCACTTTCACAACTTTGTCTACTTTTTCTCTCAGCTCACTCAGGGTAGAGATGAGGTCCAAACAGCCCAGTTGCAGCTACTGTGCTAAAAAGACACTGTATCTGCCTCTCAAAGCCAAAACTCTTATTTACAGTATGTATAGCTGGTTTAATTCTTGCTCCATGTCCTGCCATCAGTAATAAACTGATTTGGGTGTTAATTCTATTCAGTCACAGTCCGTTGGGCACATAGCAGCAGAATACATAGCCTAATTGTGCATCGAGTGTCCAGTGTTTTTCTTTAAAACTGTTCCTAAAGTATTTCTACATCTTAAAGGATATTTATTCTCACCACTGGATTCAAAAATTAAACAGCGGTTGATCGTAAGGGGTAATTAGGCCTACGTGTCTCTGAAATGACACGAGGGTGTCCCATTTGGTGATCACTCTCGCATCGACGCAAGGAAGAGAAGTAGGAAAGCGAGGAGGGACTTGAAGCTAAACGGAAAGCAGCATACACACACACACACACACACACACCTCACCACTGCCTGTACTGAGTTCCGTGCTGTTCCGTTCTTATTTTTCGCAGGTCAAAGGGATTTTCTGTGAAAGCTGCATGTCTCACCACAAAGTCATCATGTCTAAAGGGAAAAAGGATAAGTTATTTTCTGCAGGTAATGATTCATATGTGGCATGGTTTTCTCCCCTTCATTTTCACTTTCAGTTTCACTTTGTTAATGAAATTCTCATTGACACTCATCTGTGAAAATTATCATGAACTGAGTGTAAATGCTTATAATGTCTGAATCAGCGAAGTGTGTCTCCAGCCTCTCTCATTTGCCGTATTTGGCTGAAACAGTGCCCCTCTGAATTAATAAAAAAATATATTATTGTCGTTATTATTATTATTGTTGTTGTATTACTGGTAGCATTGTTATCGAGCCTCTGCTCCATTATTATTATCATAATCATTATTATTATTATTAGCTTTCATTAACGCAAGGTCGCACAGGAGATATAAATTGATTTCAGTTTTTCGATTTAGCAGTTATGGTTGGTTTGTATTTTCAAAACAGCGCCCCCAGTCTATTGCATTTACATGTCACCACGCTCTTTTGGAAAAAACATGAAAATGAAAATGACATTTTCTAACAACTAAAAGTAAATGCAAAGACTGGGGGCGCTGTTTTGCTTACTGCATTTGAATATTGTCCACTGTATAGCAGGTAAAGTCTTTGAAAATGAAATGTAAAATGCCGTTTTAATTAAAATTTTCAAATTATTAGAAAATTGCATTTTCATATTGACTTAAATATTGCTTGCATTAATGGAAAATCAGGCTACATTGTTTGCATTTTCATTTTTGAATTTGAATTAACATTTGAATATTGTCCACTGTACAGCGAGTACAGCTTAAAAAATTAAATGTCAGCTTTTCCATTTTCATTTTAATATAACACTCATGTAACACTCATATAAGTTTGTGAAAATTAAAATTGGATTATTGCATTTTAATTTTTACTCAAAAAACACACGTGGAAAATGATAATAATCTTTTGGAATTACCTCTTAATTTTCAAGTTTACATTATCATTTGAATAGAGTCCAGTGTACGCTTCCATACTCATCTATGAACACAGTCTACGCTGTGAACATTTTCCTGAAATGAGTGCAAATGCTCACCTCATTAATGTCTAAATGAACAAGCGTCATGTGTCTGCACTGTTGTTTCAGTTTAGCTCAGCATTGGTGAGCTTAAATAAGAAAAACATATTTGGCTTCAATCAAGAACATTGTCGCTAATAATTAATCCTCTGAGCGTGTCTACCTGAGATCCAGTTCTCTCAGTTTTAATGTCTTTGAATAGGTGTGTCAAAATCCTCCAGCTTAGGTTACTTGTAATGTTTTTGCTCACAGAAGACTCTGTGGACAAGAGAATCAAGTTTATGGGAATACAAAATGAAAAGTGGTATTTGTTTTCTTTTAAATCTCCTTTCAGATGATATTTATGCATATGCGCTGTCTAAGACCCTGACACAAGTTTCATCACCTGCAACTGTAGGACTCTACTCTTCATGTCAGAATCGAATTAACATGATCCTCGGACAAATGGAAGGTATGTTAACACTCTCTGTACCCCAGCATGTCGTCTCTTTCGTCTGCTGGATGGCTCTTGCTTGACAGTGTCTACAGTCTGTGGGTAGGATAGGATGTTAGAAGGTCTTGATGTTGGCACCAAACATAAAAAATAAACTTCAAATGATTTGAAGTCTGTTTCTGTTTTCAGTGTTCACTCCACAATGTTCACTGTAAACATGACTGGAGCTGGTGTGAAACTGTGGTATGTTGACTGTAGAAACTGCACCTGTTAACAATAAAATGCTGTGGCAGCACAATATCCTTACACCATACAACATTGTTTAATTCTTGCATTGACTTAGCCACTGCAGTAGTAAAATCACTGAGCTGGGCTCCCCCGGTAGCTCACCTGGCACAGCCTGTATCACGAAAGACTGAGTCCGGGTTCGTGTCCGGCCCGGGCACCTTTGCTGCATATCATCCCCTCTCGCTCCCCTGCCTTTCCTGTCTCTCTCTACTGTCACTGCCAATAAAGCAAAAAAGCAAGAAAATAAGACAATCACTGAGCTACTTCTTGGCATGTGAATGACCTGTGCACCACCTCAGAGCTGGTTCATGCTTTAGACTTCCTCACAAGTGGCTGATTGAAAAGTGCAGACCTCTAGGGGATGTCTGTGTCCTCAAGTACACATACCATAATTCTCCTAAACACTGCACATACATCCCAGCTCAAGGTGTGCTCCCTTCACACACCTTATATATTTCCCCCAACACATTTATGTCATATGCATATATAGTCAACTTGCCCATGAAATATGTGAAGACTTGAAAATACATGTGCATGAAAATACAGGTTTTCTTTTTATATACAAGTTACATTGACAGTGGAGGGCTTCATTAGAAAAGCTTAAGGTTGTTTCTTTGTGTTACCCAGAAGGTCATCACATATAGGATTGTTATGATGAATTTTTTTGTAAAACCCTAGCAAACATTATTGCACATGTTGGACCAGGCTTTATGTTCACATATTAATGTTCACACAATAATAAAGCTTCGAAGTGTTGTAAGACACATCATAAATACTGTAATTCAATAGCTATATATTAGAATTTTTTATTGTGCATCTTGCCTTGACTTGAACAATTGAAAAAGCACAATCCTTTGCATATGACCATGTATTTCTGCGGAAAAATCAGGCTAAATATTGGAACAGGTTTTGGGTTTAGTGCCATTACCAGGGCATTTCATCAAAGTTGGTGAGAGCCAAATAAGCAAAATTCACCAACTTATTGCTATAATATTCTACTAAACATTCTAAAAACCTTCTATTCATTGTCCTCTTTATGTCCTACCCAACATGTTGTTTTACCTGTCTTGATACCTCTCTGCCTTGATTTATATTGTTTATCCTTACGTGTATCCCAACCATCTAAATGATTTATCTTGAATATCAATATTATCAATGTTTTGTGTCTCTTCAGAGTACATGAAGCAGGAGGCTGAGCTGAAATACAAAGGAAGATCTAGACCTTGCTCAGTTAACCCTTCATTTAATGGCTTTCTTGCGCTCATTGGCGAATGCTCTTCTGTCGGCCCATTTGGACTGAGGAGAACCAGCAGCACCATAACATCAGGTTCATTTCTGTGCATTTTAGTGCCTGGCATTTTGCAGGCAGTGACCTGCTTTGGGCTGGGCTAGCCATACGGCTGTTTCAAGCCATGCAGATTAACTTTGGGAAATTACAGCTTGTACTCTACCGTGTGGCTCAGCATGATGAAGAAGACGAAATCAAGAAGAAGGTTTGTTAATTGTCTCAACTCTTCTCAGTTATTTAAACAAAGGGTCTAGAGAGAGAGAGAGCGAAATGCATGCTAACATGCTCACAATGTTTATATGTTGATGTGTCGCAGGCTATTTTCACCATGCTCACTATCTTAGTTTATGTTAACTAACGTGCTAACATTTGCTAATTAACCAAACACGTACATCTATGGGTGATGGAATGTCACTGTTTTATGAACAAATACTTGCAAAAATAAAGTATTGTATCCAGCCTCTGTTTTTACATTTGATAGAAAATAGTTCATAGTGAAAACTGATGACAGCAAGGTGTGTTGTGTTTCACATCACCGTTGAGTTGCACAAATGTGAATTTTTGATGCTTTGAACATCACAAACAAAATGCCTTTCACTCTCATTGTACTGGAATGTCAGCTCAAGTCTCAGAGGCAAATACCTCAAAACCTTAGCCAATGTAGAAGATATGTAGTAGAGAAAGTGAACTTTTGACCTGATGATGGCAGTAGATGAAAAGTCAGGGGTTTACCAAAATTATTACGATTTATCCTGAGGGGGATCATGATTGTCTGTACCAAATTTCACAACAATCAATCCAATAGTTGAGGAGATGTTTCACTCAGAATCAAAAATGCGAACCTCATGGTGGCACTAGATGAAATGTCAGGGGTCATCATAGTTATCAGAATTCATCATCTGACAACCATGAATGTCTGCACAAAATTTCATGGCAATCTATCGGATAGTTGTTAAGATATTTCAGTTTGGACCAAAGTGGTGTACCAACCGACGACCAACATTGCCATCTCTAGAGCCATGCTGCTAGATTGGCTAAAAACATGGCAGTGGCGTCTAACCTGCTTCTCATTTGTTCTGTGTTTTGTTTTTCTTAAAAAAATTCAGAAAGTGGAGGATGGTCCTAACCGTTGGAGGTCCAAAAAGATTTGCTGCTGCCCTCTGTGGTTTCTCGTCCTGTCCGTTTTTGTGGTACTAATTATCATCCCAGTATATCTGTTGACTTTTGGCCTTCCTAAAAATGAGGTGCAACCAGGCGAAGGGGTGAATGGAACAACAGGCTGGGTGGGCGTGCTGGAGGGCCTGGTCATCGCTTCATTAGGAGTCCCTGCAGCAAGCACATTGAGGTTCGCTTTTCTGATGGGTAAGAATCTCATCTTCAACCAGGATCTGAACATCAAGAAGGGGATGGACAATGACCGGGTCAGCAGCCAACTGGGCTTCATGAACGAAGTGAGGAAGGAAATGTGGTTTCTGTCTCGCTTCATCCAGTTTATGGAGGTGTTTGAGAGGAGAACGATCCGAGTGGTACTCAAGATCACCAATCTGGACCGGTGCTCCCCCAAGAAAATTGTTGCAGTTCTGGATGCCATCAACATTCTACTTTCAGAAGAGGAAAGTCCATTTATTTCCATTCTGGCTGTCAACCCAGATGTTCTTGTACAGAAAGTGAACTTTGCAGATGGCTGCTTCAGCAAAGAGGACAGAGCTCATGCACTGCTGAACGGCATCGTGACTCTGGCATTCACGGTCCCACCACTGTGCGATGATTCAAAGCGCAGTTTATTTTACAGCCTCTCTAGCAATTCAAAAATCTCTAAGGACATAAGCCGCAGGCAAGATAAACATAGATGTGGGTGCCTCAAAAGGAGATCTTCCTCGGATGTAGAGATTCCATTGGAGTCAAAACCAATGATGGATGAAACTACAGCAGATGTGAAGGAGGAGGAAGTGGAGAAGCTGGTCAGCAGCATCATGACAAGCAATGAAAGGAATCTAAACAAGTACATGTTAGATGATGCCATGTCAATGAGGAGGGTGATCAACTCCATTCGAGTGACTGTGATAATTATGAAGGCCTTGAAAAAAGAGCTTCCTCAACCAGAATACATTGCAGCATGGGTGGTCTTGGCCAATCAGTGGCCCTGCCGCCTCAGCTGGATCATCCAGTGTGTGGAAGATGCTGAGCAGAGAGCAGGTATTGATCATACAAATGTGGCCAACTTTGATGATTCAAAGACGTTATGGGATGTCTTCAGTGAGTCCAGGGCAGAGCTGTATGTGATGAGTGCACAGATTGAGGACCTCCTCGAGCAGGATGGAGATCCTGAGATGTTTGAAAGATTTCTCGCAGTAGATTTTCTTTTCACCATAAAGGACTTGAGGGCATTTGAAGTGGCAACGGTGAACCTGGATCATTCGATTAGGAAGGAGCTGGCTCAGATCAGAGGGACATCCAGACTGAAAGATTCTGATTGGATGAGGAACCTAGCTCCCCTGCCAATCACAACTATCATCAATATGAATACAGAGGATGTTTGTAAAGAGGTAAGAAACTTTTTTAAAGTTATAATCTTTAAGATTTCAGTCCTGGTTGATTTGGCAACACCTGTGGTTACTGGTGGTAACAGCAAGTGCGGTGTAATACAAACTGTGCAAACACTTCTTGAGCAGCTGCTTCAAATCAGAAATACAACAGAAGAACAACTGGTGTATCTGTTTAAAGTACAGCCAAACAAACTCATGTTGTTTTAATGAAGAAATCAGTCAATAATTGGCCTTTTTCCATCATGCCATGAGCAACCACTATCTATTTTCACATGGCACAAATAGTTTTCTACACAGCAGGAAGGCACAGTGGATTTGGTTATCCTGCTGAGGAGTTGGAGATGTGCAGCCAGTCGCCTGCAGCTCTTCATCCAACAGCTCACTGTGGCTGTTCCTTCTTGTTCAATTACTCCCTGCAATATTTAAAATGATCCGTTCTCGAAAACTGCAGAGAATTAACGTTTTGTAGAGGCATTTCTGATGAATGATCACTGTCAGCGCAAACCTTATTGACAAACACATTGCATTTCCTGTGACTGCTTCACAATAAAAGCCACCCCGTGTGTCACCAGTTGAATGCTTTTAATATGCAGCAGCAGTAGGAAATCTTCGATTTGTATTAACAGTAAATTAATACAGCTACAGATAGGGAGTCAGGTGAGTTAACAGTAAACAGTGAGGCTGTTATTAATGAGATAAAATTAGAAACAGTAACGCTGAATTATCTACCACATCATTTCCTGTGAGTCTCTTGGGCGTACGTAGGTAGGCAATTTCAACCAAGCATGGGAATGGCGGACCCAGCCACTAACAATGAAAATTACTATATAGAGAGGTAAATACTGAATGTAAGTACACTGAATGGCTTTTGCTGAAAAATGCTGACCATGAATACATGTAAATCTTGAGGATTATAACTTGAATGTAACTTTGTTACAAAGCAGTATTTACTTATTCAAAGTAATGTGTTTATTCACCTCACATGATGGTGCAAAATTCTCTTGAAAATGCAACAGAAAAGGATTTTTAAATCAAGTCAGTCATATCAGCAAGGATTAGGAACAAAATCACATCATTCCTCTGTGTTTATGATCCTTAAATTTTCTTCTTTTTCCTAGTTGGAGAGGATGAAATACCCCAGTACGTATATTGATATTGTGAGAAGCAATGACCTCAATGGTTTGGCACTGGTGTTTGGTGAAGTAGATGACCTTAAAGCCCTCCTAGATATGACCTTCGGTGAATGGGCACGTTTCAGACTGCACTTCCTGGGTTTACCATCACGTCTCCAACCACAATACAGGAGCATGCCACCAGCACCTTCTCAACCTCAGAACCAGCCGTCTAGATTTACCCTACATATTCCCCATCATTGATCGTCTAATCTCAGTCTGTAACAGCTGCATGTAGGAATCCGATCCATTGTCAGTAAGCCTGATACCTAAAATTATGATCTGCGTGTGTAACATTTATTAACAATCTTAACAGTAAAAATACACAATCTGTGCATAGAAATCGCATACAGAAAGCAATGCATGACTAAAAATCTTATGCAAAATGTGTCAGTGTTACTAATAAATCATTTAATGAATAGTTTTTGGGAAATTTGCTTATTCGTTCTCTTGCCAACAGTTAGATGAGAAGATCATTACCACACTAATGACTGTATGCTAAATATGAAGCTAGAGCCAGTAGGACTCTGTCCAAAGTTTAAAAATACGCCTACCAACACCTCTAAAGCTCACTAATTAATACTTATCACTGCGCTCAGCCGCCATTCACCAAGAAAGAGTTAAAACAAGTAATTCCTAGTAAAACCACAACTTGACATTTTAACATTTATGTTGTTCTGTTGTTTGGATTCAACAAGCAAGATACAAATAACAAATGCACTTCTCAGTTTTTGTCAACCTAACTGGTTTACAGTTAATTTCAAGACATTTTAAGTAATGTATGATTTAACGTTCATGAACTGGAGAGTTTATTTAAATGTGACGTAATTACATTCACTTTGTTAGCTACAGGAGCTTGTGATAAACTCTTGTTAGCAAAAACACTGCTTAGAAAAATGTTTAACCTTTTGTAACTATTTCAAATAACTATCACATACAGGTTTATAAATTTAAGGGGGACAAGCGCAACAATGATAGCTGTAGTGTTACCTAGATGTCCAGTCATGTATAAATCAACCTTAGCTAACTCGACTGTGTCTTTGTCATGGATTACATTTTCCCATAATATGCATTTTTCATTGCAGTTACGATGGTTTAATTCCATTTTAATGCTTCAGTTTCAGGGTCCTGGAATTGTGTATGCTGGCTCACCATCATGATTTTACTGTGACACTTGAATAGAATGGAGCCATTGTTAATGTTACTAATAACACCTGTGCTTTTCCTACTATGACGTCAAAATGTCTGCTGTTAAAAAAGGCCTGTTATAAGACAGCAGTGTTTTTGTTTTTCTGTGTGTTTATAAAAGGAAAGGTGGCACATAGAAAAGGATCAGGAAGATAAAAAGCTGTAAAACTTGTTACCCAAAGAAAATATACAGACCAACTATTGTTTTACCATTGCTTTTAGTCATTTTCAGTTACATATAACATGACCTTTTTGTAGGAAAATAAGAAGCTCCAGAGGCTCTATTATCAGTCTTTCACTCTCTCTTTGCCATCACACAGTGACATACACATGAAGATATTTAACTAAATTTGAGGAGTGTTCCATCAACGACTGAGGCTGTAGTTCACTGTGAGGGTTAACAGGAGATTCCTTCATGCACATAATTGCAACTTGATTGAAGGTTTTACTCATTCCATTTTTTTATGTTGTTTTGGTTGGTTGCACTTTTTTATTTTGTATTTACTGTAACTTTTACTGTAACTTTATTCTGGAATCAGTGAATGTTTATGAGGTGTGTAAGGTGCCTATGCTATACATCCTAAATGCATGCTACAAGTTTAAAAAACTCTTTAATAAATTCAGACAATATTAACTGAATGTTTAGGTTGTGGAAATCCCTTTGATGCACAGACATGGAATTGAATCTATTATAGAGCCTGAACAGGCATTAACAAGGTATATTTGTTATTTAATGGATTGAAATTCACTGTTAAGTGTTTAGGAATACTTTATTGAGCATTAAGCAGAAAATGTGCTGCAGTAAAGTGTCAATAACATGTAAATTCTGGCAAATGAATTGTATATGCAAATGTCCAATAATAAAAATGCTCATCTCAGCAAATATAATTTTTGTTGTGTGGTACTTCACCAGTTTACAAACATTACATACCAACTTCTAACATACATTTAACATCACCATTTGATATGTATTAGCGTAAACATATCGAAGGGTGGATTCATTAACATTTAGTGGTTTTTAGATGAGCCTTGCCAGTAATAGCTTATTTAAAGTTTTACTTAAAACATGTATATTTATTTTTTCATGTTAGCCAGAAGAGTCATCATTACATATTTGCTTTACTAAGGCATAACTGTAAGTTACAATTTAGCCAAAGTCACAATAAATTGGGAGAATAACAAATTTGGGCAATTTAGGAATGTATTAAAAAAAACATTTGCATATTTTTTAAAAAAACAGCAAGAAACAGAAACATCTTCTAACAAGCACCTTTATGACAACACCAAAGTGATATATGTTTATATTTTTAAATGGATCCCAGATTAAAATTACTAATATTGGTGTACTGGTATAATGCTGGGTCCTTATGTTGTAATGCAGGATATTTTACCATCACAGACACAGTCGGAATACATCCATGTTGTTTGGCCAGAAGCAGCTCACTTGCGTCCCAAAGACTCAGCCAGCTTCTTGAGCCTTTTCTTCAGCTCCAGAGGAAACTTCTCATAACACTTTTTACAAACAGGCTTCATGTCAAACTCAACAAACTTGTTCCTGCAAAGAAGGAAAGAAAGACAATGTCAATACTAAATGATCCAATGACTTGTCTTTAGCCCACATTATTAACATTTCAGATTTCCATTCCACCTGCAGAATTTTTATCTAAATATTATTATCACTGTCTCAGTCACAATCTCCTCACTTTAAATTATATTAGTATTAGAACCATACTTTTAAATGGCAACACATCATCTTCTGCTCTGGAATTATCATGGAAACTATTTAAATTATCCTGCAGCTTTTCCCTTTAGTGCAAGCAAGCAAGCAATGACTAATCTCATTCAAACCAAAAAAAAATTATCTCGATGGAAGCTTAAGTTTCTCATAAGTAGAGCTAAAACAACTCACAGAAATCAATTGAGTTGATCTTCAAGCAAAAATGCCAAAAACACAGTCGCCCTGAGAGCTCAACACACTGCAACTTGAGAAAACAAATGCAAATAGACAAAACACAAGCAAATGGAGAAATCATCTTCACCACTTTGACAGCACATGTGTGACAACACAATCAAATACAGAAATGCTCTAAGTCATTATTTGTTGCCATGGTTTGTGGCTCATGAAGTTACAGAATTTGAAATGTTGCGCATATGTTGTCAAATTGATGGAGATGGTTTCTTCATTTGCTTAGTTTTGGCGTTGAGCTCTCAGGGCCACTGTACAAAATTGTGCTTGTTCCCGCTCCTTCAATGTGAGGATTTTCTGTTTTTCCCTGTTTCATATCACTTTAAACTGAATGTCTTTGGGTTTTAGACTGTTGATTGAACAAAACAAGACATCTGAAGACGTCAGCTTGGACTCTATTTTCAGACATTTAATATTATTTATTTATTTATATAGACCAAACAACTCGATTAATCGAGGTAATAATCAGCAGATTAATCAATAATGAAAATAATCGTTAGGTGGAGCCCTACTCATAAGCATCAATTGAGCCAAAGTTATTTTTAACATACATGTATACTTTTACTCAAATGCCATTAACACAAAACAAGTGCAGGGTGTTGGTTTTACTTAAAATAAATAAATGACAAATAATGACATCATGCCATACTGTAAAGTTTACTGAGTAAACACCACAGGAACACCACAGAAAAAGAAAGGCAGAGATAGCACCAACCAACGAATGGAGTGGTGAGTTGTAAAGAATAATAACTCTACAGACAGACAGCAGGTTTTTTCTTGCGGTCTTTGGCATCACGCTCACGTCGGGCCAGGCGGCGTTTCAGCTCCTCAGGCATGCGCTCATAGCAGTGCTTGCACACTGGCCTCAGGTCAATTTCAACAAACTTATCTCTGAGTTACCATAGACGCAGCAAGTGAAGCATGTTAAGAGAAATTGGAGGAAAAGGGGGGAAAGGAAACGAGCCAAAGAGGGAAGAGTTATAGTAGGAGAAAGACAAGAGAGAAAGACAAGTATTAAGACTAACACGAGTAAGTGTTAGTAGGGGTTAAGTAAGAGTGTTACAGAAAACTGAGAGGAAAACAACAATCAGCTGGTAGTATTGTACACGATTAGAAAAAGCTATTAATGAGCAACATCACTTACTTGAGAGTGAGTTTTGTGTTGCAGGTGGAGCATGAGAAACAATTGACACACCAGGCCTTGTTGAGAGCAGACACCACTGAGGGGGTCACAGAAGGAAAAAAAAAAGAAATTATGAACATTCAACTGTTGTATCTTCAAGCAACATTTTATGTAAATTACTAAAAACACTGTACTGAATGTGAGCTTTATTATACTGATACTCACCATCGCCTTCAATCACACGGTTGCAGTTATAGCACACATCGCCAAAGAGCTTGATAACAGAGAAACAAGAAGATTGGGTGTTTATACAGCAAACGCAAATTTGTTTATTTGGTGAAGCAATGAGGGGTTAGTAGTGCTGTGTCATGTTTTTGACAGTTTACTAACATTAGGATGTCTGTCACATCCTCCAAAGCCATTATTTTACTTGGCTCTTTTTTTCTTACCTGGTTATAATGAGTCTCACAGTAAGCCAACCCCTTCCTCTCGTAATGCCGATGACCGAGGAAAGGCTTCTCACACTTGGCACACACAAAATGCTGTAAACAAAAACAAATGTTGCTGAAGGACAGGGGGAAAATTCCTAACAAAGGCATGTGAAACTGACTAGACAAGCAGGTGCCAACACACATGGAGAGGGTGGCAATTTTTTTCTAGTAGTCTGAAACATGAAAACTACATGAGCATAACATGAATATGTTCACTTACCTAGAAATGTTTTAAAAAGTTATAGACATGACCTATGGAGAAATATTACTATAGTAATCCTTCAGTGTTGTTTTTGTTTTGTTTTTAAATCACATTTAGCCCCTGTGCTATGGAGAAACCACTGTAATATTTCTATAGTGTTCCCACAGTGTTTTTTAAATAGTTCTACATTTCTGGTGCCTGCCAGATAAAGTTCCTGAAGTGGTTAGATACAACATTCATTTCAGCAAAAGACTGTCTTTAGAATTAAATTGACTGCAATACACTGTTGATAGTCCTGAGCTTTTTGAACATTATAAAATTCAGCACCCTCCAGACAGATGAACACACAACTTGATCTGCTGCGCTCTGCCTCAGGAGAAATCTTTTTAAAAGTGCTCACATCTCTCCTACCGCCTCAAATGAGCTCATTAACAGTGTTTTGGTTCTAAAGTGGTTTATTTAATTAATTTAATTTAAGTAATGGTAACTAAATGTGAAATGTATTAGACTTTTCCTCTGCTTCTGTGTGAAGGCAGTATTACATATAATATCAACGATAAAAGGTGGTCAGCATGACATTTGTCCACTATTATTAACCAGTCAGCAGTCTTTCTGAAGCAATACTCCCTGTAGTCCAACTCATAATGCATAGGAACCTTTCATTAGTTTTTGTGTTTAATGAACCATTTTGTATACCTCTCGCTGGGAATTTGGACATATCAAGTTGGCAAAGATGATGTCCAAATCAGTTACATACTGAGTTTACTTGAGTTTTCTTTGCTATTCAACTACTGAAAAAAACATAACATGTCTATCCTTACTTCTTTCCAAACAAATACCAAATCATGAACACGGTAATCATGGTCATGATTCCTAAGGTAAACTCCTTAAGGCCTAGCTTTCTTCAGGCGGAGCAAACTCCTAAAGTAAACTAGGCCTCAAAACAACAAACAGCAGCATGTTATACATTACTCTGAAAATAAAGGAATATAACATTGTATCTAGTGTATTGATAAATAGTTTCATTCTTGTTCACAAACCTCCACATGCCACTGCTTGCCCATGGCATTGACAACACGCCCCTCAATGGGTCTCCTACAGGCACCACAGATTGGTACACCCATCTTGTCGTGGCAGGGCAAACAGAAGAGCTCTCCCTTCAGTTCCCTGGCTTCAACCGTCAATTCCTTCCTGTGGACAGAGAAACATTGAAACACATTAAAGAGAGAGAAAAACAGGCTTTGAACCCATTGTTATAGATCATTTTTCATGTGGACCTGAAATATAATCTGAAGCTAAGAGTGTGCTGTTTTCTGTACTAAACAGTGGGGTGGGGTGGGGTGGTAAGACTGACCCACAATTGTTGCAGTTGAAGTGGTCTGGGTGATAGGGGTCATTCTTAAAGATCAGTGGCTGCTCTTCAATGATGGCATGGCACTTCTGGCAGATATACTTGCCCAGGCCACGAGCTTTCTCACGGTTATGGCACGGGCGACACAGGTGCCTGAGGTAAATGGAGGAGAACAAAATTTAGGGGTGTCAAGACAAAGACAAAGAGTCTGCAGCCTCAAATAATGTTTTGACATACTCTGTCACAGCTGCTCAAAATTCCATTATTTGTTAGAACACAAAAGTGAGTGAGTCACCAGCCTGACAAGTGTGTAACCACCTGCTTTACAGGCTGTTAAGACTGTAATAAGATGGGATGCTTACCTCCCAGCATTTTTGACAAACCCCACATCCGCAAGCACAGCCTGGCAAATGTCACAGCAGAAGCAGTCAGGGTGCCAACTATTGTTCATGGCCTTAATGACACGACCGATGATGAACTCCCCTGAAGGAAACCACGAGTGAGAGATCAGCTTGAGGCAAATCTAAGTTTGACTTTTCCTATATTTGTTGGGACTAGATTCTATTTTTTGGGTACCGTACAGTAATTCCTAATGAGCACACCATTATGGATTCCTAGTGTTACTACAATGCACTACAGTGCTTTCTATAGTGTTCTCAAAGTGACACTTTAATGTTGAATGCATTTTAATTGTCCATGTAATTATAGAGCATGTCTGTCCATGGAAACAGTCAAGCAGTATTTAAATTAAGCTAAAATGCACCTTAGGTGATCTAAAGACAAGTGGGAAGTTCTAAATGCATATTACTTAAAGATCAGTGGAGACACACTGGGATCTGATTACTCAAACAACATATACAGTAGAGGTCAGGGATGCTTACATCCAAATATGTACCGCAGTGCAGTGGTTCCCAAACTGGGGAGGGGGGTTCAATAGGGGAGGTGCAGTGAAGGCTGAATGCTACGTCTTGCAAAGAATGGAGAAGTTTGTGAAAGGTCTGTCCAATACACATTGAGCAGACAATGATCCAGAAATGTCTTTATGCGTAAAAGGGGGACCAACAGAAAAGGTTTGGGAACCATTGGTGTAGCATGACCAGACGTGTCAATGAAAATTAAGGCTTAGTCAACATTTGAATGTGCTTATATCATGGCAAACCTCCCACACACAACTGATTTGCCAATGCCAAACAACTAGGCAAAACAATGCCCTTCTCTAGCCGTATGGCTAAGTGCAAATTTCATTTTTTTTCCGTCAAGCTTCAGTCCTCGCAAAATAAATCAAATGTGAGCAGGGAAGCAAAGTATAATCAAATATAATCACTTGTGGCACACATCAGATGTATTCTGGTACCAGGTCTAAAATGCAGTCCATCTCAATTAGACGTAGACATAGTCTGAATATATCTGAATACAAGATACTTTATTCTTTATTTATTCTTTATTTGGATCCCCATTAGCTTCCACAAAGTGGTTGCTAGTTTTTTTGAGGTCTACATAACCCCTCAAATACTAGATCTGGACAGGCCCTAAATGAATGAGGCTATGACACTCACCACACTGGCGACAGCAAGGGGCAAACAGCATCTGGAAGTCATGTTCACAATATTTTCTTCCTTCAAACTGTGAAGAGAAGAAGATTGAGACTGAGTTAAAAGTGTACCAGACAAATCATCACCACACATGCAGCACACAAAGTATGGCTCATCATTGTGAAGATTTGTGAAATGAATTACGGTGACTATTTGAGCACAATACCTCATAGAAGAGTCCCTCTGGAAACTGCTGGAAACACTGGGCACACACAAAGCACTGTTCATGGTACAGCTCTCCATTACTATTGACAATCTTTTCAGTCGCAGCAAAGCCACTCTTACATCGCTCACAGGCCGCAGTGGCCAGGGCATTAGCAATGCTGTTGCATGAGACAAGAAAATACATATTAGTACATTACTTCCCCAGAGTCCCTGTAAAAGGCTGACAAATATCTGGGATGCAAGGCTGGACCAATGTTTATCATTTCTCACATAACTCCTGCATTAACTGCTGTGCTTGTTTCAGCAGCTGTCACCATGGAGAATGGAAATAATATGTGAATCAGTTGGGGAACTCTCTTACTCACTGTACTGCCATCACCTAATTTGGTAAAGGAATAGAGTTACTGAAACCTAGCTGAGAGATTATGTGCAGCCTTTGTCAGCCCTGTGCACACATGCGCACTATCACACATAATTACTGACAAATTGACTAATAACTAGACTCAGATATTATCCTATCAATATACAGTTCAATACTAAGCCAAAATCCACAAGTTTCTGTTAGTAGTCAAGTAAAGTTTAAGGCCAATACTGACTGAGGCTTCGTGTGAAACATAAAGATGTTAAAATTAAGTTGCAAACTAAAATAACAGTACCTAACCCAGCCAAACGTCATTTAATGTTAGTTTATCATGTTTCTCAGTAACGTTAATGGCATGCCCTGCGTTAGTTGCTGTCTTTTAATAGCTAACTTCAAATAAATCATGGTCACACCTGAACGCCCATAAAGGACATTAATGTTGAGGGGCAGTGAGTGGTAATAATTCGCATAATGTTGAGAATTTAAAAGGAAATGTGCCATGTTATACAGCTAATTAGCATGCTTACCTTACAGTTAGCTCCAATGTGGGTTAAGAACACGTTATTTCCTTAACGTTAGTTAACTAGCTATAACGTATCAACAGTGAACCAACTGTTAAACTGTTGCCCTGGACCAAAATATGCAACGTTGTTACTGAAAATAACTTTTTTTTTTTTTCCTGGTGCCTTAAAAAGGGGGCATCTATTCTAACGGCGCTGTTAGCTAACTTTACCCCAATGGTTACGTTGTCCATTTAATATGACGTTAGCTTTAGCTTGCTGGCCGAAGTTAGCAGTTGTGTATGTCTGTGTGCTACTACAAAAGCTAATGAAAAATCTTACCTGCCCGTCATCCCAGCCACCCCCAGCATCACCTCTTAGCACGACAGGTTTAGAAACGTAGCTAATAAATTCGCTGGGCTACCAAAGTCTTCAGCGGACAGCAGACCCGTCCTGCGCCGTACCGTCCCCTCCCAGCAGAGCCGCACCGTGCCTGAGCTGGCAGAGGCTTCAGGCCACCCACTTGGGGAGTGTCCAGGGAAGTATAACAACTCAACTTTCTAAATCTGCTACACCAGACTGTCCTTGACTGGTCTGGATTTTACAGAGCCTCATCATACTGGATTTCAGACGGGACAGTCCTATACAACAATATGATATATGGGCATATATGGAAAATACATAGATAGTGTATATGTGAATGTACTGTATCTCTTACCTATATCCAAAATAATGTCGCATATATGCTACTACATATATTTAAAATATGATATGTGTATGGATGTTTCTTATATTAGCTAGACATCCATTCACCCAGCCTGCCGACAAATATCCCAATATATGGAAATATTTATATTCTGGCTTAAATGAAGAAAACAAAAGAAAAGAAAACACATCTTAGATAATAATATCATTTAATTCTCAAATATTTTGCAAAACAAACTGTCAATTGCCTCCATTATCCTGCCCTGTGGGCTACATAGTTATAATTGATATGGTAACCTATATACCCATTCATTTTATAATACTTAAAATAACATGTTAGATACATATTTTTATGTTGAATAGATGGGTATATGGGTTTCACACATTTCAATATGTACAAAACAAATGTTTCTGCTGTTAGCACATATAGTTTTTAATAATTGTGGAACACAGATATTTGATTAAAATACAGTATATGTCTATATCTGTAAACATCTATAATCCATTATCATATCCAGTATAAATGTGGGGTGAGTGTGTCAGTCAGTTTAAAACACTTTTCATTAATGAAATGTTTGCCACAAATTATGTTTGTCCTGTCCCGAGAAGCCTATTGTAGTTAAGAATTGACCTGACATCACATAGATGCAACATTCCTGTAAATCTAATATCCAGTAGAGGGAGATGCCAGTCAAGTATGGACTGTACAGTATATGCCATCACAGTCAAGAGGTCCAGTTAATCAAAACAAGTGTAAACACCTGAGTGGGGGTGTGTAGGTGATAGAAATGAAACTTTGTTACTGCTAAGTATACAGTACAAAAGAGCTAAAGCCATGTCTATCTTCCACGTAGCATCTCACCCACTAGCCTTCGCTGACAAACCTACCAAATTCACACACTATCTCCTTCAAAGTGTCCATGATTTATTACTTGCCCTTCGGGGGTGATGTTCCAGCAGCACGGCTCATGATTTCAATTTTCAGCTGACTCCAAATTAACACACAAATATAAAGATTTTTTTAAACAATTGAATGACTATTTTGGCAACAAATAAAGACAAGAATGTTCCTGTGATTGTTTCTACATACAAAGCTGTAAGAGGCAATATCCACCGTCTAATAATCTGGTTAATCTGCTACACTTGACAGTACTCATCATCCTATGCGCATTGACGTGATAGTGAGCAGCTGTAACGAAAGAGTTTCCCCTCTGGGATCAATAAAGTATTTCTTATTCTGATTCTGAGTCCTGTCTGACAATCTTCATAAAACTGTGTTTGGAATAATGTGGATTTGAGTAACACCAGCAATCTGACTTCATCAGCTCTTAGTCCGTACCTGAAGTGTTTCCTGTTTAAGAAACATCACTTATTGTCCTCTTAAATCTTAAGACTTAAAAATTTAATTAGCTGTGGGTGGAACAGGAGACAGCACTCAAGTTATGTCTTTTATCTGATTTCACTTAATGGAGCTGTGTCCTCACTTGCTTGTTTTTATGTCCTCATGTTTATTGTTGTTTATATACCTTCTTGGAAAGCACTCTGCTTGGAGGTAAGTGCAGTACAAATAACATTTGTTTGTATTGTATTACACTCTATTCCCTTTCTCTGTAATGATCCAATTCCCTCACAGGTATGTTTGAAGCTTAATCTAACAATCCAGCCTTTACATGGTAAAATTAAAATGAGTTGACTCACTCTATATCCTATGTAGGGGGGCATTTTTCTACTTAGTAACGAGTTATATTTAGCCTATTTTTCACTGTAAACAAATAGCATCTGTACATTAAACATAAGATCTTTTGTACAGTGTTTGACTGAAATGTTCTCTGTTAAGATTTAGAGGACAGAGTTTAAGAGCTCTGCAGGAGGCACACAAAAGGTTATAGAGAAAAATAAAGAATATAAAGAAAAACATTACCTTTTTGTTGGATCCAGCAAAGTCCAACATCACTCTCAAAACATCTTTGAAAAAAATCTGATTGTGAATAGGATTTGCATCCTCTCTCACATCGCTGCACTTTGACAGTAATTCAACTAAAGATATGAAAATCATTTTCAAGGTTTTATGGGTTTGTCATTTTTACCGGGCATTGTTCACACAATGAAATTATTTGAAGGCAAATACTCCAACACCAAGTCCACTTCACCACATCTGACAGAGAGCTTTCAAATATATATAAAGCAATCCCTGAATTGAAATCGATCTTGACCTTGGAAAAAAAAATCTTAATGCAAGGTCACACCAGCTTTTATCCACATTATATAAAAGAGCCGTACTTAGGTCACGTGATGACAACTGAGCAAACTTCATCTGCTGATGAAAACTGAGATGCTTGTAAGTAAGTCTTGAGTTAAGTTTTTTGTCTAATTCCTTGACAAAATTCTAATCCTTACCTGATTCAAATTTGTCGATATAGAAATGTGAAACAAGCGCATGTAAACGCTGTCAGAAACCTGGATACGCCCTCATCCCAGTTTCTAATCATCCTCTGCCATGCGTGTCATCATCTGAAGTTACAGTTACAGTTTTACGAAATGCATTACTAAACTTTGTGGAGAATCTTAGAACAGACAGACAGTCAAACTCAGCTCAGCGCTCTTTAGACCTGTTTTGTCTTGAAACAAGATAACTAGCTAAAATAAAAAAAACACTAAAAGTTCAGACATGGAATACATATTCAAGCAGGCATTTTTAATGTGGCTAAGAACTTTACTCAAATATTACATATCTTTGGGAAAAGTACAAGAGGTTACTTTCCAATAAATCTTTTCAGTACAATGCGGCCTTGTTTAGCTAAAATAAAAAGAACCCACTGTCACTGTACACTCTATAAAAAACTGCAGCCCTTACTCTGCCTATCCTTTCATATTACAATAATCATCTATAAGCACTGAATACAAATGCAGTTAATATTAACCAGCAGATGGCATGGTTTTATAAATACACAATAAAATGTACTGTAAGTCAGTAAAGGAAGTCCATTGGCAGGCCTGGCTGACCTTCAGAAAACATAAATTTAAGACATGGTGGGACCCTATTGGAAGAAACATTAATGTGAAGTAGTAATTTTTTTTCAATTAACATTTGCAAACAAAATACACAAAAAAGGATTAATACAAATCCTGTAAAACAATCATCCATTTTTAACTGAACATAATGATTTACAGGTCTCTTTCATTGCACAGTCCAAGGGTGTTATCTTTGAGCACGTGCAACAACATCCTTGATAAGTCCACCTTAACACGTCTTCCAACTATTATTCTTTCACTCTATTGCAACAAAACAATAGTGAAATATAAATATTTCATTCTTACACATTCAGTTACATCAACATTCAGCTGCCACACTGTCCTGTCTTCAGACAACTACCTCACTGAGATCATGATTTTCATATTTTTATCAATTAGCCTACATAAGAACAGTTGCCACACCCAAATAAGCAACAGATAAAGATGATATAGGATTAAATATAAAGGACCACTATCAATTTAAGTTGTACAAATTGACCTTATCCTTGTTGTAGGCCAGCCAGTTGTTTCTGTATGATAGCCTCAGAAACCTATTGCAAAAAGTACAGCAATGGTCATAATTGTGCAGCCCTGTACTAGCATTTAAATCATCAATCCGTAATTATATTACCATATAACTTTGAGCTAAATACACATACAGAAAAACTGTTTACTTGAAGATAGAAAAGATATATTTTGTGTTTGTGAACTGATCATAATTGAAAATATGGGCCTTTTCTCTGCTGTGTTTACAAACACTGCTGATGTTAAACTTTTAACAGCATCAGAAAAAATTAATAGCTTCAATTATGCCCATGTATTAAAAGACCTATCAATCAATTTGAGACTTCCTCACGGGGCGACCATTTTGTTTGCAGCTTTCCTCAAAAATATGTTTTACAAATACTAAACCAGAATATATCTTAAAACTATTGACTGTGTAGACTATTAGTGTGGTGGATGATTGTGCTGTTATGCAGGTTTGGTCTGGTGACTGTCAATAAACAATTCCACCTGCCAATTTAATTTCTTAGAAATTATTTCCTAAAATATTTGTAAGAATACAAAATAACTCCATAAACAGCAGGTTAACTACCAAGGGTCACATAGAATTGCCAGATTTACTGACCACTGCCAAAATTGTCCATCATTTGGCTGCAAAATCTGTTAATTTCATGCTTTAAAGACATTGCAGCTCATCTTGCTAAACTTGGCTCCTTCATTAGAGTAAAAGTGCATCAGTAGGATTCAATAAATGTACAGATATGACTAAAATTTCTCCCTCCCATTTGTTTTGCAATATAACTTTGATATTTACAATTACAATAGGAACATGGGTCAGGCAATGCAGAAATATAGCTACTGTACACTAGACACAAAAATATGTTCAAACATCACTCTTATATATATACACACACAGTATATACAGACTAAGATGATTATGACCAAAGTAAAATAAGGGCATCACCTTCTCAAACAGCTGTTTTTAGAAAAAGGGAGATTGAACTGTCTTTAGCTTTAACCATATCAAATCAGAGGACAAAAAAGAGACGAAGTGACTAAGGAACACATTCAAAGACATCAAATAGAGACACAATGATATGAGGCAGGAGCAAATGACACAACCAGACAAAAACATGTTCAACATGTAATCCTTATGACCGTAGTTTTGTGATCAACCACAAGCTTCAATTCAGAAACCTTCCATGACAGTTAAGGACTTAAAATGGTGATCATCCCCATCCAATGCATGTTCTGTGCTTTTTTTACTTGAAGACTATTTTCTAAATTACCACACTGCCTGACCTCAAAGACTTTTTGCTTTCAGTGTGGTGATGACATTCTGTTGAATGTATCTGCATGTCAAGTAACTACTGAAATTAAACTCTGTAACTGTAAAATAATTTCTATTAGGAGGATTTGTACTCATGCCCGCTCATGATATGGCAAAATGTTTATGTTTCTGCCTGCATATAATACAGTAAAGACTGGCTGTGCACATACAATAATCCTCACAATTTCCCATTCATTCCCAATAATTCCCATGGAAAAGCGTCACGCCTGAATACTCCTGAAACACTACGCCTAACCGATCTGCAGAGTGTCTGCCCTTAAGGAAGGGCTCAGAGAACAATGTGCTAAATGTTATGAGTGACAAGACAAATACATTTAGATAAAAAATATAGATATAAATCTAAAAATTGTATACATGGCATGGCAGAGTTGGAAAACAATGTTACACGTTTCATCACATAGAAACCAAAAGTGATGCAATTTCTTCACGTATTCAGGGAGAAAACCACATATGGTGCCTGGGAAAGGGCGAAAACGTAGGTCTCGAAGTGACACACACACATACTCATACACTCACAAAAACTTGGACACAACTTCTTTCCCCAGAGCTCTACCAGGTAGGCATCATGTCTGGGAACCAGACACGACCCAAATGCTTTGACACCTCCCAGTGGATATCATCCAGCCCATAGCGGTGATCTGGAACCAGTACCTCCTCCATGATGGATAGCTGTGTCAGTCTGTCTCCACACATTTTGACAAACTCCACGAAAGCGCTGCAGGACACTTCGCACTCGCCCAAGCCGATGGCCGACAGCTGCGTGCAGCGTTGGGCGATGCGGATCAGCTCCTCATCCAGCGGGCGCAGCCCGTTGGCGCACACCACTAGCTCGACCAGACGCGGGCAGGTGAGCCCGACGCGGCCCAGCACGTCTTTACTGACGGAGCGTCCGAAGTACAGATGCGTAACAGGGATTTCATCGCGGAAGAAAGGGCCGAACTCATCCTCATAGAGGAAGAAGTACATGACCAGATTAAATTTAGGAGAGTGGCGCACCATGGCGTCCCAGCTGCTCTTCTTGATGGTGTGGAACTGTTGGCCAGGATTCTCACTAATCACGTCGATGCGAAGGTGCTCGAGGTGAACGTGCTTCTCCGAGGAGAGTGCGATGAGAAGTTCATCACTCAGCAAATGGTAGTTGAGAGCCAGTTCTCTCAGGCCGTGGCACTGATCAGCCACACACAGGATGCCTGGGATAGAGAGAAAAGTAAATTAACGGAGACTATAGATCTACACAGCCTGATTAAGGCGAGCACAGAAAAAAAGATGAAGCAATGTTGGCCGAGACTGTAGCTTCCCCGTAGCTTTTAGACTTAAAGTTGATTTTTTGTAACATTTAGGAAGAGTGATTTATTGAATTGGTGTCTCATTACAGCTTAATAAAAACCTTAAATATCTATATTTAAATATCAGTGTCCCCTCCCATCTACATTCATGTCTTCCAAGTCACCTCTGCCCAATTCACTCTAATTCACACTAATAAATGTGCTTTAATATTCCTTTTACTTCCACCATTCCCTCTCAAGTCCAGCTGCTAAAAACATCACAGGCTGATGTTTTAAGCAGCTGATGTTGAACTGATGTTCAATGTCATCAATAATTGTTCTTGATCAATCAAATTCTTAACAAAAATTTGTCAATCATTATTTATCCTTAACATCCCTAATATCTATCATCCCTTCTATTTGTCAGTACCTGCAGGCGAAACATGAGGGCAACTGCTCATTTTCAGTAGTTTGAGGGTGTCACTGTTATTGGCCACCAGGACTTTGAGGGAGGGGTCATCCACAGGCGTGTCATCGATCTTCAGGGAGGACAGGGATTTGGAGTTGACAAAAACCACTGTCAGAGCTGAGATAAAGTGAGACTGTTGAATAAAAGAGAGAAACATTTAGTCAGTGCTGGTCTTGACAGCACCACTAGTGATCAAAAACTCCACAGGGTACCTTTATATTATAAACATGAATTAAAAAGCATACATGCAAATGTGCAGCCATACTACATTGTTTATAATAATAGGGTGAGTGCAATGTTTTTAGCTGACAACTTAGACATCTGGAATTATAGACATTCCCACAGGCACTTGGTATTAATCAGACCAGCTACGTCAGAGCTCATAGCTTTAAACTGATGAACTTTTACATCCAGGGCTCCAGAGTAACTTTTTACATTGATGGCACTGGTGCACCAGCACATAATTTAAGTGCACCCAATAATATATTTTAAGTGTTACCTTTTTCAGGGGGGGGATAATATATAGGCTAATATTTGAAAGAATACATTACAATATTTCACCATTTTAATTCTACTTAATTCTCCACCTTATTTATCATACTGCTGACTTTCTTCGTCAGCAGTATGTTTTATGAAGTCGCCCAAACAACACAACTTGCGTTTTGGATTTTTTCACCCGTGAGAGGGTGCAGATGAGCCGCATGCGGAGGAGGCTTGTTGTTAATGACGTTGCCTATCAAAACGATCGAAACCGACGTGTTGTTGTTGTTGGTGCACCATCTGCATCAACAGGTGCACTTACATACTTTAACAAAACAACGGCATAAGTAGGCCTACATTAAACAGGGGACTTTCTCTCTCTGTGTTTCTCTGCAGAGCATGCACGATTGTCAGTAAACCACACGGGAGGGGAGGTAGAGCGAGGGGAGATTGGCCACTAATTAATTGATCGCGGATGGCAACGTTTCATTGTTCATTTTTCATCAGAGCTGCTAAATTTCAGGCGCACTAGTGCAACCAATGAAAATGGTCGCACCCTGGAGCCCTGGTTATATCCCTACAGCTATGTTACAGTTCAGAGAAGTTCATGTTTGAGTACTGTAACCCTGATAAAGATGTAAAAATGTTGTAATGTTACATTTGTAACAGTAATCTAAAACTTGTGGCACTAGGTGACTGTTAAGACAATACAGTATCTAAACTTTAAGCTCTAAGATAATAATAGAAATAATTATCTTGCTGAGGCTTACCTTGGGCAGCTCCATGAAGCTGGGCCTGGCTGTGGAGATGAGCCCCAGTGTTTTCAAAGAACAATTCACGAGCTGAGAGAGGATGTCGCACGCTGCCTCTGCAGACTCTCTGCTGCTGTCCACCTGAGCAGCATAGAGAAAGAAAATGAAAATCCAGAGACACTTTAACTTGAACAGACACTTCTCTTCATCACTTTAACCACCCTAACAAAAAACTCAGTTCATACCTTGAAACTGACATACTGCAGGTGGTTGGAGTGCCTTTTGATTATCTGTTTGATGAGATCTGGGTGTGTGGCCTTCAGGTACGAGCTGGCTGGCTGGTTCAACTCAAACTCAAAGCACCGCCAGAGCTCTGGCATGTGAAAAGCCTGGTGCCATCCCCGGCACACCTGTAGAGACACCAGTAAAATCAAAATCTGATTCAAGTGATCTGTCCCTCTCAGAAATATTCCCTATAATTGTATTATATCTATTATACAATTTTGAAAATGTCTCAACGCAGCTAACATTGCAAGTGGCCTTCACCGCAGCACAAATGTGCACAATGAGTTGACTTGTTGGAAATAGAAAAACATCAGGTATGAGTGTATGTTTGTGTTTATCCCTCCCTGGTTCATTGTTAAGAGCCCAACTGAAAACGGACAAAAGCCATATTGCAACAACAATATTTAATTTGCAGCCTGCCTCATTATGTCATGCAGACCAGGATAAATACTGCAGTCTTAAATAAGATCAATAAAAAGAAAATGACAAATGACAGTCCTGCATCAAAGCTAGGAGCCACCCTATCTAACAGTTATGATTAGTGAGTTCTTACAAGCCACCATCTGACCATTAAGAATGAAGTAAAAGTTGCTGGTTCAACACAACAAATACTGCTTCCTATGTTGTGACTGATGGCTCATTATTACATGGGTACCTGAGAAGCGTAAGCCCTATCCAGTAGAGGCAGGTACTGGAAGATGTGGAACAGGATCTCCTGTGGCAGACACTCCCAGCGGGCTCCCTCCTCCTCCATATCTTTCTCCCTCCTCTGCTTGCGGGACCGTTTAAGAGTCTCCTGAGACCCACTGCTGGTGCCACCTCCATCCTCCTGCTCATTCCCTTGCAGACCTCGTTTCATACTGGGTAAACAAAATCCACATGGTTGGGCTGAGTTAACTTAATGGGGAAAGGAACTCTTGATTAGCAGTATTATTTATGCAGGGCCTCTTCATCACCAGACCTGACATGCTTGGCAGACTAAATGTTATCCCATTTATCCTATTATTAACAAGCTTGCGGTTCCATGTCTGGTAGGCTGATGCATGCTGACACATATTGAATATATATGAGTAAAATGACACATGGTTGTAAAGCTGCAACTATTTACATTATCAGTTAATCTATTAATTATTTTTCAATTCATTTCTTAGCCCATGAAATATTTAAAATAATAGAAAGTAATTTAATTCACAGTTATGTGAAACAGAGAATCGACAAGTCCTCACATTTGTGACGACGCTGTAACCAAGAAATGTTAGGTATTATTTGATAAATGACTTCATGACAATTAACAGATTTTTTTTAATTGTCACTCATTCATTTTCTTAAGACTAAGACTAATCATTTAATCGTTAAAGCACTACATGGTTGCCACATGAAAACCTACTTTCTACATCAACTAGGGGTACTTGTCAGGCTGTATAATAGATTCATATTAAACATTTATCAATTATATAATACTTTTGTATGACACACAATTTGCTATCAAACTTAACATTACCAAGAAATGAACAAGACAGATTTCTCCCTCAGTGATGACTGAAAACAAGGATGGGATGCAGCAATGTTTTTTTTAAGCTAATACATTGCCGTTTATACCGAGGTATCTAATTTTTATCTCTAGTTTGATTAGGCCGTTGTTATTTAATTCACTGGATCAGCCAAAAACTGTTTCTCTATTGATTTTCCACAACATTTGCTATATTACAATATATATCAATATCACAATATAACATTACATATGTCATGACAGACTGTATTCATATCGAGCAGTCCTTCTACCAACTCTTAAAAAGCAAAATCAATACAGATTAAGTATGTCTAATAATTTGCCTCGTTGTGAATTTGAGTTTTCTGATCTTTTACTATATCAGTATTAGTCGCAGTGGTATGATGCTGATTATGATGCATTGCATGTTTATTTGAGAATACCAGATCATGCATGCAAAAATTATACTGACATGTTTTGGAAGATGGTCGTCTGATTACTTACTCTGTGTATTGCCCAGACCTACCTGACCCACTAGTGTTTAACCTGCAAGGTTGTACAAAAGGAAACTCTTTCCTGTCAATAACCAGATGTGTTTGAGGGTGTTTCCGCTGGCTCTGTTTACCTGACAATGAAAACATTGTAAAGGAGGACACGCCTCCCTCTGCCTCAACCAACATCACCGTCTGATCAGCCTGATGTACAATTCATCAGCTAAAAGTTAGCTTCTGCTGGCGCGTAAATGGCGCAGTGTTGGCGACATTAATGATAACACGGATGGTTATCGTTACTTTACAACACAAACCATGGACACATCAAGCTAACCAAGATAAGAGTTAGCTTAGCCGAACCGAGCGTTGCATCTTGCTTACTACCGTAACTTACTTAGCAAACAAGTTGTAGTTAATACAAAGTTACATTTAAACACGTGTTTTCAGCAGTTATCGACCCATTCTTCCTCTTACCTGGCTTTCGCCTCCGTCGGCTGTTTGTCAGAAAAGACGATCACTCAACGTCAACCCAGGACCGACACAAGAAAACTGCGTTCTAGCTGGCCAACCGATCAAACACATTGGACCATAGGACAGCACGGTGTGTCGGGAAGTTAGCAAATACTGACTAGAAGCTCATGAAGCTATTTCTTTCGACTGTGTTTTCGTTTTCCGAGCGCCTGACCTAGTTTCGCTCCACAACTCTGCTTCAGTAGTTTCCCTGTCAGCCAAAGATGGCGTTTGTGTTGTTGTGTCGAGCAGTCAGTGGGCCTGGCTGGCCTGCAGTTACAGTGACCTGTCGGCAGGGGGAGTCCTTTCACCCAACTGGATGTATTCTCCATAACACTTGATTTAACTCTCAGTTCATGTTACAACAGTGGTGGAAGACGTACTCAGGTCTTTAGTCCTAAAAGTACTGATACCACAGTGTAAAAATACTCTGTTACAAGTAAAAGCCCTGCATTCAAAACCTTATTGAAGTATAAAAGTAGCATCATCAAAATATACTTAAAGTATCAAAAGTACTCATAATGCAGAATGACCCACTTCATAATATATATTTTATTATTGTATTATAATTATTCATACATTAATGTGTACATCACTTTAATGTTGAAGCTGGTAAAAGTGGGGCTAGTTTCAAATACTTTTATACTGCTGGGTGGTTTAATCTATTATAATACATAATGTATTAGTAGATTTATATTTTGTATTAATCTGAATATGCAAAGTAACTAGTAACTAATGTTGTCAAATAAATGTAGTGGAGTAAAAAGTACAATACTGGCTTCCAAAATGTAGTGGAGTAGAAGTATAAAGTAGCATAAAATGGAAATACTCAAGTAAAGTACAAGTACCTCAAAATAGTACAGTACTTAAGTAAATGAACTTAGTTATATTCCATCACTCAGTTACAACAGTATTATTTCAATAAAGATAAGGGTCAAAAGGTTATATAAAAAAAACAGTAGAAACAAAAACACACCTAAAAATAGATGTACTGCAAGAAAAACTACGTACACTACAAGGACTACATGCCAGAGAGTCTAATTTCAGATGAAACATTTGGTTTAATTTATAACATGATTGAAAAAAGTCAAATATGTTACACCAACAATGAAGGAAACAAAATATGACCAGACCACACATAATTCAATGCAGGACACTTTGATAAACAATTATCTAATCACATAGTCTTGTCATGAATTACATCAATGTGACCCAAAATGTGCATTGTCCATTACTTTTCTTATACATGCTGATGATCAGGGCTAGATTTAGCCTCTTTGGGGCCCCTAGTAAGGTTTTGCTTTTGCCTCCACATCTTAACCAACTTTGAAACTGATGACATCAGCTCACATTGGAGGTGATCTAATAACTTGTTGGAGTTTGCCCTGAGTGTATGCATAGGAGCGTGTTGTATACTGTCATAGTGGCAGTTCTGAGGGGGATCTAAGGGGGTCCAGGGCCTCTGTGGCACCATGCCTGGACCTCATTATGGCCCCCCCTAAATCTTAAGTTGTTTTCTCCCAGAAGCCACAACCAAACTGGGAATCCCCTTTTCAATGTAATGTAATTATCATTTTAATTAGAACATCAAATTATTTCTCTTACACAACAGTTACTATATTTTTTTGTGTTGTCGAAGCCATTTATTCTCTATTTTTCATAAAACTTCTTTCAATGAATGAAACGGTGCTCCTTTGGATTGAGATGCGGTAATGTTAGTCAGTTTGTGTATTTTAGCAGCATTGTTCAAATGAAACAATTGGAAAAAGCTAGCTGGTTTAGTACTTGTTTTGGTACTGTGCTTTTTTAAGACTACATAAACACCATGGAAAGGAGTCTGGAATTTCCCCAGTTTTAAAATTGTTAGTAGTCAATTTGCCTGTTCAGCCATGTGATGTTAAGATTAAGTAACTAACTGGTGAGACAACATTCACATCCCAACAATGACACTCTACATTATTATTAAAAATTAAATACAGTTATACACATTAATGTATTAATGTGTATAACTGCATTAAGTTGTATATACATATTTACATGAGATTTTGGGAGGAGTTCGTCCTACATCAAACGATCTGGACTAAAAGTAGTCCGCTATCTCAGGTCTATCAGTCAGGACAAACTGAGAGCTGTGGTCTCACAGATGTAGTGTCTTTTGCCAGCACAAACAATGTCATCCCAGGTGTTTAACCAATCCTTCTCTCCAGTGCGTTTCGGTTGGGATAAAGGCACCACAATCTTGTCCTGCCTTGTCTTCGTCCCAGGAGGCCATAGCGTTGTTTGGCTCCAGATGCTTCCAGAAAATTGCATTTGACTGTATTTTGTTGCCACTGACCCACATAAAGTTTCCCTCCTTCACCATGTCCTGCAACCCGATTCACGCTGAATGGAACTCTTCTTGAGGGTGCCGCTGTACAAACTGTAAAGTCAAGTTGATCAAGAATGCCTGGTCTTTGGCATTCAAAACAACAGCCAGGTCACCCCCCATGTCAAGACACTGTCTGCGAGCAACTTCCCACTTGTTTGTTTGTTTGAACAAAAAGAAGCAGCGTGAAGCGTGCTCGACCCAGCTAGGCATGCAGCGTGAACACTTCAGTGTGCTCTTGTTGCAGAATCTCCAGATGAAGGACAGTTTATTCGAGAATAGGATTGAACGCTGGTGTTTATTTTCTGCTTCCAACTGCTTGGAGGTTTGCCGTTCATTGTTTAACAGCAGAAGCAACTGTTTGTTTTCTGCAGACGCCACAGTGATGATATGCAATGATTCATTCAGATGCAGGTTCACTTGTCTGTACTCCTCTTTTAGAAGCTTACAGTTTTCCAGGGTTGAATTTAGAAACATGTTTAGCTCTTTGTTCTTCACTTGCAACTGTGTCTATTCTTGCAACGTGTTGTTCAAGAGTAGACTCAGTTGTGTTTTTTCTTGCGACGTGTCGTTCAAGACCAAGCTCAGCTGTGTATTTTCCTGCAACGTGTTGTTCAAGAGCAAGCTCAGCTGTGTTTTTTCTTGCGACTTGTTCTTCAAGAGCAAGCTCAACTGTGATTGTTCTTGCAACGTGTTATTCAAGAACAGGATCAGCTGTGTTTGTTCTTGCAACGTGTTTTTCAATAGCACGTTCTGTTGTTTTTGTTCTTGTAATATGTTCTTCAAGAGCAAGATCAGCTGTGATTTTTCCTGTAATGTGTTGTTCAATAGCAAGCTCAACTGTGTTTTTTCTTGCAACATATTCTTCAAGAGCAAGCTCAACTGTGTGTTTTCTTTCATTGTGTTCTTCAAGAGCAGGCTCAGCTGTGTGTTTTCAGCAGACAAGGTGACGTTGTACAGTGTTGCATTCATGAGCAGCTTCAGTTGGCCACAGTCACTTCCACAAAGGGTGAAGTTTTGATGAGTGGAGTTCAGAAGTTGCTTAAGCTGACTGTTTTCTATTTGCAAGTGCTTGGTGTTATTCCTCGCAGTGAATATCTCCTCTGCCATATGCTGTAATTCTGCTGTCAGACGTTGCTGTTTATTCATCTGACTAAAGAGGACGCCGGGCACACCACAAAAAAGCACCATCAAAATCCCAATCAAAATAGCTTGCCAACTGCATCGCAGTCTCTTCACGAAGGTGTTTTTAGTCTCTCCTCCGCCTATTTCATCTTGAACTTCTGTGGCAATATCTGCTGGTTCCTCACCAGAATTTTCACATGAAAGACTAAGAGCAAAAGAAAAGAAAGAAAAGGGATCAAGAGATGTTACAGTAAACAAGAGATTCACACTGTTGGGTAAATACCACATTTCAATTACAAATTTGTCTTTATGAATTCTAAAAATAATTGTATGTTTTCAAAATCAACATATTTTCATCGTTATCAATTTTTTATAATTTGCTAGTCTCCTGCAGCCACAAGGCAAGCCACCTGTGACACCATTCCTCACCTGAACTGATGGGGTTTAAATATATGGTACATTTGCCCATTATATTGGTTCATAAGTCAGCATACATAGCAGTTCATTATGAAATTAATATATTTTGATGTGTAAAATAATGTTATATGGTTTTGTATAAATAAAGTACATTACCATCTCCTAAAATGTTTGTATATTTTACTTTGATTGGACTGCGTTTTATTGTCAGATTTCTGGAAACTGGCAAAACTTTGTAGGACACAAGTCAACAGAAATGAATAAATAATTCATCCAGTCTTGTCTAAAGTCAAACTAGTAAATAAATTGTTGTTCAGCAAAAGCAATGAAACCATAAAACAAACACCAACGGGTTGAACTTAATTTGTGTGAACTTTGTTTTGTTCTTTTGCATTTGATTTTTTTTCTTGCAGGGACGCATTAGGAGTCAGCCCCATCACCTGAACGCTACAACAAGGCTGCAGACACTTCTATTATAAGATACAGTATGGTGTTTTTGTACTAAAATCCATTATTTTACTTTGATCCACATTCAGAAGGAAGTTAATTGGCATCAAACGAAATACCAAAGCTAATTAAAGAACCCTCTTCACCATTCCCTCTTTAATTATTATTTTTTTTGTCGTTGCAATTAAGCCCACAGGACCTTCATTGTCAAAACGTATTACCAGAGAGGAGAAAACAACAGTCTGTGTAACGATAATCATACCAAAACAGACGGGAATCACTTTTAGGTGTGAAATTGAGACTCCATGAGTTGATATACAGTTTCATGTTTATTAAAATGGGACGGATTTACAGTTTGTACACCCCATCCACATTGGCATTGATTTAGAAAGCAACAAACAAGTACAAATGCAGTATATACATACCAGTATACAGTACATATATTTATAAAATACAATAGCATTTTTTTCACACAACTGTATCTTTTCAATGATTTGAAGTCATGGTTAGGAGGCCTTTTAAGCAAGCTACACTTAAACTGTTCAGACAGAAAGATGCTGTGCATAAGCTGTGATTTTCCGTCATGGCAAGTGAGTCAAACCTACAGTATCTACAATATTCAGATCTCCATGTTAGAAAAATAGTCCCATGTTTGCACAAAGTTCCCAACAGAAATGGGTCGCAATTACAGAAGGCTAACGTCAACAGCACAGGCACCAGAAAAACAAGCAAAACCCACAACAGTGATGTGTCTAAGAAAGTTGGACAATTGTAAATGACTTAAAAGTAAACAACTGTGGACACACACTTCTCTGTTCTTTTGGTTTTTGCTTCTGTTGTCTTACTCAGAAACTGGCAACACTGAAAAAATGTTAGTCCATGGAGGCTTGATTTTGGGAATACTTGCTGATTTTCTCTTTTTCAGAGCTAGTTTGGATGAATATCTTGTACAGTTTTTAGTGTGTAAAGGGTAAGGATTAATTTTCACATCTTCTGATCTTAGAGAAGTTACGGCCTTCTAAATTGCTTTTCACTGTAAATCTGGATGGGCATCTTCAATGTGAGACAGTGGCACATCTCTAGGACGAGGGAAAACATGGAGGTACACAATGATTTAACTTTATAATGAGTGTATTCTGTGTTCAGCAGATTTACATTGCCATGTTTAGTTTTTGTCAGGGTTTTCTCTCATTCCTCCGTTATTGAAATTCATGCGTCTTCTGCCACCTCGGATAACAACATTTTTCAAACCGAACTAGTTTGACATAAACCACTTTTTTAGCAAAGCATCACCTCCAGCAGACATTGAGGAACATGTCCCTGATGACTACACACACACACATTATGCACCTGCCGTTAGTTCTGTCCGTCTGGGAGAAACATTTATGAGATCCAAGCTGCACTCCATTGTTATCTGACACTTACACAGTGTTTGGAAAGCACTAAAGGACAAAGCGGTATTCTGTGATGTCAAGCCTGTAAAGCATTTTAGGGCTTCATTATGATAGAATATGGCCGACTTCAGTTTCTTTACATTTTTGAGAGGGGTGTCATGATGAAAAGGTTAAAGACATAACTCCAGCACTCGGGGAGGCAGTTATGAAAGCTGAAATATATCAAGCCACATGTTGTTCTTGGACCATCAAAGCCATGGATGATATAGATTTTGTTTTCTCACAATTTCCAAACATAAAAAAAGGTTTAGGGGTTATGTGCAGTGCAATATCATGCATTATGAGACAAGCATTTTCTTTGACAGTCATTCATTACTTTCTTTAGGAATGCGGCAGAAATTCATCCACATCAGCTGCTTAATCTGAAAGTTTAATGCTGATGCTGCACACTGTCCCAGTATGACTGATGCAACAGTAGAAGCAATGAGTTTGTAAAATTTCATCATTCTTAGGAAAATATTTTAATAGCACAGTTCCAATGACTGTCAAGGCCAGGGTGTGTGTTAATGGATGGTGGTGTGGTATAAAATATGGGAGAACGGGAGATGAAATAAAAATAACAGATTTGGAGGATTTGTTCCAAACAGCTAAATATATACCCCCCCCAAAAAAGCATATTCAGGGCATTTAGTAGAATAACAGTAAAGAATACCATTAAGTCATTTCCATAATCTTCCACCTGTGGTTCATTTCATTTGTTTTAAACATTACTACCATCCTGTGGCCAAATACTTTCTTACAGCTTAAATAAAAATGGACACTACATGTTTTGCATCACAATATGTAAGCTGTGAAAAAATAACTGAATTACCCAGAGATAGTAATAACGGAGATTAACTAAATGTATCTCATTGTATTCTTGTTACATTCATATGAAAATGTTTATTCACGTTTATTCAAGTTCCCTCCTTGCCCCTCCTGGAGAAAAAAATCTTTATATGGCCCTCCTACATATTATTTAAGTTTGCCACCAGCACATTTTGACTGGGACTGACATTTCTTTTGTGTTGCCAAACAGTAAAATTGATCTATGACGGCAGGTGGGCAGTGAAGATCCCTCTTGATTTATTTAATTTGTTAATCAAAACCGGACAAAATTTATGAAGCTTGATTTCACGTGGTTTGGATGATACTCTACATATCTGCCACTTATATCTGAGCATCTGTCATGTTTCACACTGTGTCTACTGACATATTCTCAATAAAGATTATTTGATTTGTGCAAGTTTTAGGAGGTCAATCTGATTTGGTCCTTGATGTAGTTTGAATATTGAATCCCCAGTTACACTTATTGATGATTAGTGGAGCAATGTAAGTTTTCATGTAGTGTTTTACACTACTGTTGCTCCAAAGACAACACAATGAGACAAGGTCTCTAACCTTGATAACAGGACATTCAAAATCTAATGGGTTTGGATCAAATTGCTGCTGGCAAGTCACCGGCTGAAATACTGTGAATAGAACATCCAGTGCCCTTATGGCTGAGGGGAAAATAAAGCAGCAGTGAGATTAGAGCTCAGAGAGAAAAAGACAGACATAAAAGACTCAAAATCAGTACTGATGAGTCTTTGTAGTATTTCACATTAAAACCCAACACTGCAATGTGCAAGTTAGGACAATATTAATACAATACCCATATGACGTGATTAGACCAGAACCGTAAGAGTGGTAATACTATGCATGCTTCAGAAATATTTGGAACAGGTTTCAAATATTGTGTGTTCTATAGTTCAAGCAGTTTCTCAAATTCAGGTTTAAAACTGTTCAAGCAAAGACAATGACCGGTACAACACTGAACCCACAGATAAGCACAGGAGCCTGTCTTTAATTATTTCTCTGCTTAGGGATTAAAGGGCTGGGTGACTTAGCTGTTTTTTTACTCCTATAAAAAAAACTTGCAGTCTGAAAGTGTGACATAGTTGTGGTACAGGAATAAATAGATGAAATCATCTGTTTCTCCCTTGCACTCTTACACACATACACACTCGCACAGCTTTCTTTGTGTTTCTGATCAACTCCATAGCAGATTCTACAATGACAATGGGTGTTCTGTGCTTATTGTTATCCCCACAGTCCTCAGCATGTCCTGCTTTAGTTTGGTGCCTCTGATCACAGATCACATGGTAGTTTGAAGGGTCAAGTCTCACGTATGGTTACTGCTATTAGTTAACTGTCTCTTTGTGGGAGAGTCTCTTACTCTCTGGGCGACACAGTGAGTGTGGACAGGCACTCCACCTGGCAGACACACCACATCAGGCTCACTGAAGGTGTTGTGGCACAGGTGGCATCCCTTCTTTTCAGACACAAAGATTGGTTTCTTCCGCTCTTTCAGCTGTGGAGAAAATACATTAGAGTTACAATGACTTAAAGCAGTAATGAGCATAAATATAACACTACAGATGTTACACTTCCATGAAAAAATGGAATAATCAATTATATGGACAAGACAATATATGCTAACCCTGACAGGGAGGCCCCAGTTCTTCAATGTTATTTATTTTTTTCCTTAGAACCACTGGTCCAACAACTAAATTTCACTGTAGACAGAAGATATGTTAATGTTTACTGTTTATGTATCTGATTTAAAAATGATACAATCAGATCTCACTCAATGGTTTAATCGGCCAATTCAAATGTCTGGCAAAGCCATTAAGATGAATAATAAATATCAAGAGTTGCTCCCGCCTCCACCTAATTATTGGGAGATACTTGATCGTTTTATATCAGAGAAAGAAAGCTTAAGTTGATTAGTTTACACAAAAGTTTAAATTTGGGAGACTAACAAGTATCACATTTTAGAAAAAGTCGTCATGGTTCCGTTGAGGGCTGCAACTAAAAATAATTTTTATTATCAATTAATCTGCCAATTATTTTCTTGATTTACTGGTATTTGGTCAATAAAATGTCAGAAAACGGACGTGCCCATGAACATGTATTCAAAAGTCTTGTTTTATTCGACCAACAGTCCAAAACCCAAATATATTCAGTTTACTATCATATACGACAACAAAAAGCATCAAATCCCCTGATTTGAGAAGTTGGAACCAGCGAATGTTTGCCATTTTTGTAAGGAAAAATTACTAAAACCAAAAAATAGCTGCTAATTAATTTCCTGTCGATCAACTTATCAATTAAACGACTAATCTTTGCAGCTCTACCTCAGCTGTTCATAATTTAATTGGTTTACTCAGGATTGCTCCATCTATTGGAGAAGTATTGAGAGAAATCTAACTTTGCCAATACCTTTAACAAGTAGTGATTTCTGTTTTCTATTATTATTATTGCTGTTAACCTTTTGTAAAACTAACATCACAAAACAAAAAAGGTCATAATCTAATAAATGATGGTTTTGTACCCAAGCCTGTAAAACAACACATTACACAAGTATAGCAGTTAGAGGAAGAAGAAAGTATTTACTTATTTAACTAATTTGCACGTTTTTGTATTATGTTGTGTGTTTCTCACTCTGTCATGCAGCAGTTGAAGGTTTTCAGAGCGGGCTAGCCCCAGAGCAATCTGGGAGGTGCGGCAGGCATGCATGTTGGCCCTGATAGCTTGACCCAGAAAGGGCCGCAGCAGCTGCAGTGACCAACCCTCAGGGAGCATGCGCAGGACGCGGACTGCATCGAACACCTCGCCGTGCCGATTTAGGAGGTCCACTGCCGCCATCTCCAGGTCTCCACTGCCACCTCCTGTTGCTGTCTGGTTCCCGTCTAGATACACCCCCAAGAGCAGGTGAAATAGCTGCTGTCGGTAAGCAGAATCCTGACAAGAAGAGGCCCACATACAGAAGGCCTCAGCAGACGGGAAGTCTCTGAGCTTGTGCACCAATATGTGCAGTGCTTTATCGTGTTCTTCCAGTTTTCCATGTAGTGTTGCACGCTCTAGCAGTAGTTGTTCACAGTTCTCTATCTTACCTAAACAGAGCAGAAGGACATTAAACATTAAAAGGTCAAAACATTTTGGAATAAAGTCACAAAGTCTTGAGAATCACACCTTGCTATCAAGGATTTTCCAGTCACCTCTACACCCAGTGCATTCATGGTGCTACACATACAATATGTGTTAAGTCTGAGATGACACAGTTATCGATTGTACTATGGCAACATCATTAAAACTAAATAACTTATTTATTAAAATCTTCAGAGAGCTGGTTAAAATGCTGCAAAACACCATTCATCAAAGTTTACACAAAAATAGAAAGATCCATCTTAAAAATAAAACATTCAAGTGTAGTGGTATCTTCAGACTTGTGTCTCACCTAAAAGACACTGTACACGGTATAGGTTGGACTCCCTGAGCATGGCTTGGAGCCTCTCTCGAGCTCTGGTGAGCTGCTTTTCATCTGTTGGCGACACTGACAGCAATGACAAGACCCTCTCTAGGTACAACACAGCCAGGTGTGTGTGGAACTTCTCTTTCTGCATCCGCAAACATGGAAAAAAAACAATTAGAATTCAATAAACTTTCAATTAGGAAGGCAACTAAATCCTGCAAAACAGTTATCTTAAAAAGTCTATGTTTACATTGATTGCAACATTCAGATATTAACTAGATTCAGTACTCTGAATAAGAAATGTATTAAGGGTTATTAAAGATAGCCTCAAAACTACATCACAGAAGAACATAAATAAAGAAAGACAGTGTTTGAGGTTGGACAACGAAAGGAAACTGTCATTGTAAGCTAATGTAGAGGGGACGTATTTGGTTCCACTTTCGTAACAGCTACTGACATGCCCATAAAGAAAGCCCTTATTCCGCGACTACTACAGTGGAACATCTCAGTAACCAACAGATCAGACTGTGGTTGTTACTGTGCAGCTTCTAAGTGTGATTTTGTTCTCAAGTACTTATACTTATGTTGGAGGACTCCTGGGAGGAGCTAGGCAGAAACTGAGGGTGTACATACCCTTTAAAAGGTAACATAATTGACCTAGCCCACAGGTCAGGGTTGTAGGAGGAAGTCAAGGGACAGTGCTAACCACTGAGCCACCGTGTCTCATCATGTGACCAGCTTCATATTTAGAATGTGGTCAACAGTGAGACTGTTGGAGTCCATGTTAATGTATCCATGATAATAATGCAATTCAGTACTTTGGAGAACTGATACTGCAGGGAAATTCCTCTAATGACGCTTGCCACACTGCAGGAAGGTTAGTGTTTAGATCAGCTACAACACAGCATGTCTGGGGCTAGCACAGATTTTGTGTATTGCTCAAGGACACTTCCAGTTCCCTCTCACCACAAAACCACTCATCATGACTGTCATTAACAGCTGATACTTGTATCCTTTTATTGTACCTGTGTCCTTCTCTCCAGCACCAGGTGTTCCAAGTAGAGAAGCAGTGCCTGGCTGTGCTTTTCCAGGTAAGTGATGACATCATCAGGGTTAAATTCTGACTGATCTTTACTGGCAGGCCTCTTAGTAAAGATGTGCACACCTATCTGTGAATGAAAAAGAAAGGCTAGGTTACTGCTTTAGCTCTACCACTTCATGCTAAATATCAGAAAATGATGCAAATAATCTGACATGAAGGAGAAAGCATGAATATTAAGATACTCAGCAACACACAATGAGACACAAGAAAAGACACTGTACTGCAAAAAAGCACATTTAGTCTATCTGCTTTTTCTTCAAGCCATACATGAATGGAGTTGTATGGCGGTATATAAAAATAAGAACTCAGTACCTTCTTTTTATTTAATAAAGAACTGAAGAAATGGCTTGTGAGCACTGGAAAGTGACATCACATCTCTCCAGCCATATTGACTATCTTTATTTTGTCTATTCAATCATCCAATGTTCAGTGTGGACTGTAGAGAATTGTTACTTGTTTTTACCATTGTATAATTATTCTTACAGTATGTGCTGTAGTTATATGTGCATTTTTTTAATTTAGATTTTTATCACCTGACTGCTAATGAAAATGAGCCCTCTTGGCTAACTCTGGCCTATTTCCATTTTTTTCCCCCTGTTACTCAGTGGGCATTGTCCTTTAATTAATAATTAAAATGTAGATGAAATAAAAGAAAAAATGAATGCAACTAGTTTACATTGTTGTTAAACCAATGTAAAAATCAACTTTACATCAAGTTGACTGGCACTAATAATCTTGGACGGACAGCACAGTTACATTTATGAGGTCATTTATGGTCCTGGTAACCTACGGTGGGATCCTTCCGCAGGGCCCAGTCTGCATACTTCCATACAATGTCCAGATTGGAACAGCAGCAGAGAAAGTCCACAATGTACTCATAAAGGTCAGATCTTGTGGAGTCCTGCAGATCCCCATCTACCACACGAATCCACAACTGTCAGAAAAATAAAGAGGGAATATGTGAAATTTCTACACATTATGTTGGTGTGGATTCTTCCGTGAGAACTAATGATAGACTGATTTCAGGCGCACATACCTGAAGTGCTGCTGAATCCTGACCATTATAATGATAGAGCAGCCCAAGTGCAAAATATCTATGGGGGGGGGGGGGGGAACAAAACAAAAAACACTGAATGAAGCAAAGCCATTCCCTCAAGATTGTATTTTTGTACAAAGGTTTTAAACTGACTTGACTAAACGGGACACAGTATTAAAGCTTTACAAGGGTGTTAATTAACAGCAAGGGGCAAGGGAAAGTATGTACTCAACAAAGCCCCATCTCAGTCCGTCCCTCTAGGAATTTGTGAATTTTGTGACCCTAATAATTATTGAAAATTATACTGATTCCCACAGTGTCCACAAGAGTGTTAATTTTTCTGCTAATTACCACAGTTTTAAGCATGATATGACATGATCAAATTGAGACTACCAATTTACACTAATCTCACTCTTCATCAAGCAGTTAAACCACACACGCGCACACACACACAACTAAAAGATGACATTTAACGGGTCCAGCCACAATTTCTAAACGAGTGGATGCTGCTTCAGATTAATTGTATTTGTGTGTCCATTCCAATAACAGCGTTTCTAAAGACTAAAAAATGTCTGTGTTTGTTAAAATGCAGTGATTTTCATGTGATAAATTATATTAACTTATTCTTAAAAAGGAGCGACTCAATACCAAAAATGATAGTATACACACTTGTGATATTTCTCCAGCCATGGGACGCTGTCTGCTAGTACGCAGGCATTGTCTGAAGCTAGCAGGTCTAGAAGGCTGTCGTGATCCTGCTCAGCATACAGCTTTAACAGTGCAGTGTCCACGTCCTCTCTGCAGCCATTGGCTGCCTCTGTGCTTCGTACCTGTGTGTGGAGATGAAGAAAAACATTATGTAATACATATACAGTATTACAAAAACTTCTGTCAAGTGAACTCACTGCAAAATGCTGTGTAAAGAAATCAGTTTTTACTCCATTTACCTCTCCCAAATAAGTGATAAGGAATTTCTTGCATCGCAGCACTTTTTGCTGGTCACCCTGTGCCAGGTGGTTGAGATCTGCAAATTCGTGAAGAGGAGGGTGGCAGCGTGTGAATGAAGAGGAAGCTGGCAGCAGCAATGGATAGAGAGATATCAGCTCCCGCACATCCAGCTGACCCTTCCTGCAAATATAAAAAGGTAAAAACTGCTAATGAGTGAGGCATTCAACAACTAAAGGCTAAAAACTAGAGGAACAGTCACTGAACACACATGACACCTCATAGCTGCAATATTCAACATTTGTTATAATATTAATAATAGATTTTTTTTTTTAATTTGCATTGGTATGGCAGAAAAATGCACTGACAGATAAAAATATTAAAAATACATTTTAAAATTTCTGAATTGGATCCAGATTCACACCCAAAACAAATCCTCTAAACCAAATCCAAAGTTAATTTTCCCATGGCCAATCTTTCAAACAGGAAAACACACAGGACTGGAAACATAACCTCCTTGGCAGAGGCATCTATAAAATCATGAAGTTGTAAAGTAATTAAAGGTTCGCACTAAAATGCAGTTAGTGCAGAAACAGTCACGACTACATATTTATGGGGCTGCAACACTGGTCAAATAACCAAAAATTAAATAGGGGTTTCTGAAGACTTGAGAAAGTTTATGTGTTCTGCAGAAGGTTTTTATCATGGAAGAGAAGCTTCAGTCATAATGAATTGAAAAAGCTATGAAAAGACAGAAAGACTGAAATTGGAAATGGGATGACCTGATGAGTTACGTGACTGCTGTTAAAAGGTGTAACAATTTATTCCACCAGTGATTTCATTTCAATTCTGACCAACTCAACTCAATATGTTTTGTTATGTGAGGGTCAAAAGCAGTCAGTAATAGCAGTTATATGGAAAAATAAACACTCTACTGCAATATTAATCACAAAAATATTTATAGATGAGGTAACGCAAGGCTTTTCTAGGAAAACCTTGGGCCTGAATGGTATTTGTTAGACTCAAGCCACAGACAGTTTAATTCCATGACAAAACAGAGCAGTTTAACAAAAGCTGTAAAATTCTCAACACTCAGACAATTACCTGAAGAGTTCTTTTGCTTCTAGAAACTGAAGTTGGCCAAACTGTATGAAACCTGCTTGCTGGAAGATTCTTTTGTGCAAAATCTGTAGATGCAGAAAGTGACAACATAAGTCAATTGTGTTTTTTTAGTTAAAAAAAAAAATAATAATAATGTAAATGTGATTCAGCTCAGATTCATAATAATATATAATACATTCAAGATCTCAGTCCAGGCAAAGTTATCATATTATCATTGATTATTAGTGATACCAATATCATTGTATGGCCACACAATGACATACTTCACCCATAAAGTCAAAACAGCACACTGTTACCTGGAACTTGTCTTTGGGAATATTTTGCTGCGCTCCCTCTGTGAGGATGAGCGCCTCCTCTACTCTGTGACTGGCTAGTAAGTCCTGGATCTGTCTCTCCAGCGGCAGGGGTACCAGGACATACACTGCCTTTGTAGAAGCCAGAATGACCTTTCCTAAAACACACAGAATACTCACAGGTCAGAACTAATACGCATAGTGATATCACAAGTGGCTTGTTTATTAACAACCAACAGACTTGATTTTAATCTTGTGATACAGGATTTATTTGATATTTGATAGGAACAGGTGAAGAGAGACAGGAAAAGTGGGAGAGAGAGAGGGCAGATGATGTGCAGCAAAGGTCCACGGGTTGGATTCAAACCCGGGCCGCTGCGGTAAGGACTCAGCCTTGTACATGGGGCGTGTGATCTACCAGGTGAGCTACAGGGGCGTCCCGTAGCCATTACTTTCAATGATTGCAGGCAAACCAGAGGAAACAAATAGCAATAGAGTTTCCAGCTTCAGCTCGGTTCAGTTTCTGAGCATCAACTACAAGAATGTGTGTTGCACTTGAAATCTCCTGTGTTCATCTGTCCAGAGATTAACATCATTTCGGTTACTTATTTTTTTAAAGCTCCTTTGAGTATTTTTTTTTTTATTCTAACACTGAACTGAAAGATTCTCTGTAATAGCAAAAAAGGTTGCTAGTGCTTCAGATCCTATTCAGAATCAAGCAGCTTTCAGCCACTTTCTACTAAAAGGTTTTGGTTTCTCAGTCCAGAAAGCCAAAGCAATGACTCCATCCTTGGAATATTTAATAATTCATGGAAGTGTGTGCACCAGGGAAGCACATGACAGTTAAAGACACATAATTGCACTCCATTTTCTATATAATCTATATGGGATGGACAAATTAAAGGGGAACTCCACCAATTTTACACATAAAAGTCTGTTTACAGATCTTGAGGAGTACTATTGCATATCTGGAAAAAAAATATAAAGCCTTTTGTGACCGAACTGTCGGAGGTCAAGTTGCATTGTGGGTAATGTATGCGCCAGGGTTTGGCAAGGAAGAGGAATGTGTGAAATAAAAAAAGACAATAACTCTGGTTCTGCTGCATCGATTTTGACACATGCTAAATTGGTGGAGTACTCTTTTAAACCCCAGGTATACAAAAACATGTCACAAATGGTAACGTGGTTGATACATGTTAATAAGTAGACCTGTTACAACCTAAATGAATAATGGCAAAAATGCATGGGCGGCAATTAGAAAATCACTTCGTCTTCTGATTTCTTTTGGTAAATAGGTGGTTTGATTCAGCATATGTTGAAAATCCTTAAGAGAGCAATATGTGAGGATACCTTCAAAGTCTTGCATAATGTGTCCGTCCCTGAATGAAAGGGTCTGTTTTAGCTGTTGGTCCAACATGCTGTGGATGGTGATGAAACTCTCATCCAAAGCCACCACGTACGGAAAACACACAGCAGCACCAATCACGCTCTCTGACCAGTTGACTGGAGCCCGCTGAGATACCCCTTCTGCATTGGCAAACATTCCTGGAGGGGGATGTGGAGAGACAATTCTCAAGATAAACAGGAATATGTCGTGCAAACATTCTCTTAAGTCAAGAAATACTCATAACGTTTCAAAAACGTAAAGACTCCCACTTTGTAAAAAAACAACAAAAAAACAGCAGATGCACACAGACTGTGAAAATTATGAAGGTTAGCCTGTTTCGACAATTCATAGACTACATGATAAACACTGTACATTACATTACATCTGAAAAAAGAGTAATACAAAATTTGATACACATGAAACTGTTAAAAATTAGTACACAATCAAATTCAAGACCTTTTTAATACCACATAAAATCCAATTTAATACCTTTATCACAGTCATACAGTTTGAAGAATGATGGAAAACCAGAAGGGAAAATAAAGGCCTATAATTATTTATTAAGTACACGAATTTATTGATTTATATCACATTTTTGTCAGTACTTCCCAGCTGTACATAACAATTATTCCTAGAAATATAATTAATCAATTAATGTGACCTGGACCTAAATAAGTGGCAGAAAATTGATGGATGGATTAACCAATTAAAAATTATTAATTAATTAAGTTTCTGCTAAAACTGACACTTGCCCATCATGAGTTGATGAGCTTCCTAGCTACTGCAGCTAGCAGTAGTGACAGTGCTCACTATAGGTCTCATGGTGCTGACTGAAACTACTGCATGCACAATCCACTGTATCCCGACAGCCCACAACTACATACAAAAAAAATTTAAACTAATGTTACGGTCTATGGCAGGCAAGAAAAAGGGAAGAACTGAATTCAAGGCTTTTTAAGACTTTTAAAGACCTGCAGATAACCTTTTTTGTCCTGACTTACCCAGACCACCAGGTGCCGCTAAGAGGAACTCCTCCCTGCCGATCCTCTTCACAATGGGTCTCCTCTCCTCGCTGTTGTAAGGGAAGAGGTCTTGGGAGGCTCCTGTGTTGTAGTTCAGAATCATGTACTGTGTAGCGAGGGCCAGGCACAAGAAGTAACCGTCAAGACTGACGGCACAGGGCTGCTCAGGAGTGGTCACCTCTTTGACCAGCTGCACTCTGTCCTCATACACCATGTAAATCTGCACTGTCCGCCGCTTGGAGGAGAGCACACCCATTTCCACACAGAACGGATCACCGTTCACTGGGTTCTCATTAATGCAGAACGCCGTCACACCTCTGATCTTAGCGCCACCTCCTGCCGCAGAGGGCACAGTCTCCAGTGTCACCATGTCGACGAGGAACACTATTCCATCGCAAAGCACTATGAGACGCTCCAAAGCGGAGGCAGCACGCAGCTCAGCAACTGGTTTCTTGAGGCCCAGATATTTGTGCAGCAGCTTCTGAGCCGAGTAACTCAGTTTCCCTTTGGAGGAAGTGACCTCATCCAGCAGGAAGTGGTGGATGAAGCAGTCATTGGTACCCATGTACAAGTGCTTTCCACAGCATTCAATGCACTCAATGTTGATGCGAGCCTTGTCGCCCATGAGGAGATCTCGCTCCACAGCGGGGACTAGCTCAAAAGCCTTCACACTCATCTCAGCCAAGGCATCTACACTAGATGATACAAAACAGACAGGCATCAACAAAACTGCAGACAAATTAAAATAAATCAATATGACAGTATACTGCAAAACATTTTCTTGTGATACATTATTCATTCACTGGCATATAACTATTCGTTAACAGGATATACTGAGCCATGGGCGTGTCCCTCATTCACAAACTCTGGATGTATTCTGCTTTTCAGCAGTTCAGACTTTTGCTTGTTTCTGAATGATTTATCTCTGAATAAAGACACACATGAGTAGGAGCCTTAGAAATGCCAAACATTCCCTAATATCTTAAGGTTTTGGAGTGTTGCTTGGGCAAAATTGAGGGAAACTGTGATAGACATTTCTCATAATTTTCTGACATTTTATAGCTCAAACAATTAGTCAACTAATTAATAAAATGTAGACTTATTAGCAGCCTTACATATATTCTGGGCAGTCTATCATGTTCTCTTAGTGAAACTTTTCCTGAAAATGTCTGCCAGACATCACAGTCTGTTTGACTTGACAGATGACTGTAGATTACAGTGCATGTTTACATATTAGGCAGGGTTTGTTAAGGACTTACCATCAACATATGAAAGTGTTGTATGTTTAATACGTTTATATATGTTCTGACACATATGGATATGTACTGTAAGTGTGTTTTGCTTGCTTTTGTTCAGTTCTTTCTTGCCACTGTATGTAAAGCAAGTCCTGTACGCTCACATATGGGCTGGGCACTTTGGGGTGTGTGACACTTTAACAAAACTACTTATAGCCTAGCCCCCATGCTCATACAGATAATGGATTATATTTAAAATACAGAGTGTTTCTTTCCCTACCAATAAATGTTAGTAATTGGTAACTTAGCTCCTTCCCTGCTATCGTGTAATTCACATCCAAACCAAAATCTCATGTGTAATGTCTTGAAGCTAAGTTAATCCTCTTTTCTAATGACTATTCATGTTGAGTCTAGCTAGGGTTAACGTAAATTACAAAAATCTTGGAAAACATTAACTTAGCTAGCATACTCTCTCTCATGTAACGTTGCTCAAATAGCTAATGACGTTAACGCTAACTTGCCAAAACCATAGAGGCTAACGGCAGTAGCAAAACAAAGTTTACTGATTAACATTGGCTGTCTGAAAATTGAATATTTTGTTCGTAAACTAATGTAAATTAAGCATGTGAGGAAGTTGTGGGCGGTTTTTAAATTGATTAGGTAGCTTCTGGACCAGCTAGCTAAGCTAACGTTAGCATAAAGAGACTGTTCTCCAGTGATGCCAATGCTAGCAGGCTAATTGCCGCTAAGCTAGATTTTCAGTAAGGCTAAAGAAAGTCTTATTGATGAGACGTTCAAACAAGCTGTACTGTTACGTTACAACAATCACGGGGTGTCTGTCCGAAGAAAAAACACCTAGTTTCCAACCGGCCTCCCCTCCTTTGAGATGATGCTCTGCGCACCAACTCTCTCCCTAGTTTCTCCTGGAGCTGTTGGTGTTAGCAAACATACCTACCGCTGCAGGCAGCGCTCAGGACGGCAGGCCGGATCACCACAAACAGGCGAGCCTTACTACTCCAAAAACAGCGGCCACGACATATATGTACAGTCAAACACTAATAAAGCCATGGTGCTCGGATCAGGACCGCACCGACAAGCGGAAAATATGGCTTGAATGGTAGCGTTAAGTCTTCCTTGTCTAGTATAAAACGCCGCCCATTTGCACTGAACTCCTGCTGTTTGCAGGTGATACGAGGGTGCGTTCAAGACTATCTAGCAAGGAGGAAAGTTGTTAGAGACGATGTCTCAACACATTTCAAACTGACTTCTTAATATGTTACTACAGTAGCTATGTATCAACCGTGGAAAGTTTTATAATCATCATATAACACATTTATTTACAGTTTTTCTCAGTTGTTGTCACATCGTTTAATGAAAACCATGATTCTCAAAACATTGTGATATTCTCAAATCCACAGTTCATTTTTAGTATAATTCTCAGACATATTCATCAACATGCTCATTGTATAAATCTTCACATGCAAAATATTTGAACCAGACAGAAATGTTTAGTATATTTTAGTTGCTATTGTCTGCTACTGTCATAAAAATGATTGATAATAGATTCATATTTTGTAACATGATCATCCTCAATTTTTGTGCAGATAATCACCAGTTTGTTCACAGATGCAAGTCATGTACTGCAGCATACATGTAATGGAGGGTTTCACCATGCCAAAAGATTTTTGTGTAGAATAGAGCAAGAGCAAATATCAGATAATATCAATATCAGTAAGTGTTAATGATGGCTGTATTCCATTTCGGGGATGTCCTGGTATTGTGTGCACTGGCCATTATTGATGTTATTAATTCCACCTGTGCTTTTCCTGCTATGACAAGTCAAAATGTCAGCTGTGAAATTTACATGAATTTGTTGTATTGTGACATTTGTCTTTACTGTACAATGTTATTGATGTAGCAGCTTTAATCTTTGTTTGTATTTTACATTTCTGTTGCTGTAAAGTGCTTACTGTGACTGCAGTTTGTAAGTTTAAATAAGTCCTAAAATACAGAAGAAGAAAAAAACCAGTCCACTAATATCTTGATATCGCTCTTTAGACCTTTGACAGCCTTGGGTTAAACAATGTGACAATGTGACAATGAGAAATGCCTTCATAGAGGCAGTGATGTAATTTATTTACTTTTGACTCATGAGTTAGATGTTTTGAGTGAGTGACGGCATTTTCCAGGACAAATAAAATGTTGTGCTGCGCAGTGTAAATTGATGTAATCATTGTATTTAATGTTTTGAGAATTGCAACAGTGTCTCATAAAATGATAAAAACTGTAAGTGACAATGAAAGTCCAAACTGTCGCTGAACGCAACTCGGCCGCTTTTCACCCAAGATGCACCTGTCCAACTGAACTGTCTGAGAAAAGCCATTTTGTTGTGCTAGCTAGCTATGTGGGTAAAGAAAGCCACCAATAATGTGGGTCTGTTATATCAACGCTAACTATGCCGCTCTTACGTTTTTGTCTACTGTCGCAAACTACAATAATTGAACTAGTTAAAATCTTTAAGTAGTCAAGACTGGCATGGACTAGCCTGTACAGCTAAAGCTAAAGTGTTGTGGAGAAGACGAGAACTGGTAGCTAAAGTGTGCTGCAGTTTCATATGTCATACTGTTAGCTAGCTACCTGTTTACTTAGCTGACGGTAGTTATGTTTTCCGATTAATTACCCTAACCTAGTCAGTATTTGTTCGTAAATGTGTTTTAAATACATTGCGACTGTCTGCGCTTTCAACCAAAGACAACTGGTTCAACAAAGAGGCTGTGTTGCAGACAGTAAATAAACAGGCGACTGAACAATCTGACACTAATTTAGCAAAACATTGAACCATACAGCGTTAAGCCAAAGTGCTAATCTGATAATGGCAGAGGACACCCGACAGGACAAGAGAGCCAGTTTCTCTGCTATAACGGAGCACAACACCAACGGGATGGCCAGGACCTCCGCTGTGGCCTCAAGCAAAACTGGCGCTTCAAAGAAATTAGTGATCAAAAATTTCAAAGGTATCGTCACTGATTTTCTCCCCTCACCTTCGTTATCTGTCATCAGTTATTTAGATTTATCTTAGTACGACCGAAGGTATAACTTTTAGATCATGCTGTAAAAAGTTGTCTGTCTCTGGGTTGTGTACAGTTTTTGACAGAAGTTGCTTAAAAGCCTTCATGTGTCAGATTTGAATAGGGCTTGTTTTTGTAATCACACATGCTTGTATCTGCCAGTGATTTTAGTTATTTTTGCTTGATGCAATGATTTTATGGGCAGTGATGATTTTAAAAGCCTCTCATAACTTCTGGTTGTCCCATCAGAGAGTTGCACATATTGGGTGTAGCCTACTTCAAGTATTAATAAAGGTATAAGACAGTGATGAATGATGATCTTCTGGAAGAGATTATTATTCTGTCAATCGTTTTATTCACCCCACAAATTAATAAAACAAGCATACTGGTTACAGCATTAACTGCAGAAAGTTACTTACTATACCTGTTTTAAACAAAAAAATTAATAACTGTGCATTTTTTGGCTGTTGGTTAGGTTAAATAAGTAATTATACACAGTCATTTGACAACTTGTGATAGGCTTTCAATGTTTTTGACATTTGAGTAAATGCCTATTCAAAAAATTAAAATGATCATTAGTTTACAATCATCTTAGACAAAACTATCTTTGAATTATTTTGATAATTAATGATCTAAGATTTATATCTTCAAATACTAATAAAACATTTTAAAGGCTACAAAAACATACTTACATACTTTAAACTTTTTTTATAATGAAAAAATATAAAACTGTAAGCTTTCTATAGGACTATGTACTGTATGTGCAAACGTCTTCAAAACAATACATGTCCAACTTATTTTCTTGTAAAAGAAACCAGAAATTGAAAATTTCAGTGAAAAGACTCAAAATAAGAAGAATTGTTTTCTGCACATTATGCCATGAAAAGTGTATATTTATTTTCTTACCTGTGAGTCCAAAGTGTGCAGTATAGGAGGCGCTCCTGAGTTCATTGTCAGTATCCCAATAATAACCATTAAAACTAATATTACGTTCATTTGTATTTTTAACCAAGATATATACAATGCCGCTTATTGCAGATGTTGGTGTGGAGTTAAATAAGAAATTACTAGTAGAAACTTTTTTTATTTTAAACATTTGACCAAGGCCTCTGAAATTGCCACTGAATGGACTGATGGTTTCCAAATGTGCAACTTATCATGTTTGTGTTAAACATGTCGAAATACAGATGGGTGACGAATTAAAGGAAAAAGCAACATCAAGTGTCTTAGCATGGAGTCAGGCCACCACGAGCCTCCTGAACAGCTTCAGTGCTCCTTGTCAAGTCTGTGGAACTCTGTGGGAGGGATGAACGCCATTCCTCCACAAGATATTCCCTCATTTATATATACCACCTTATATAGATCAAGATCCCTCTTGCAAGAGAGACCTGAGTATAGCAGATAGAAAAACAAACACAGCCAGACATGACAAAAGGACATGTAGCATCAGAGACAGTCACAGACATCATGAAATAGATTTGCAGATTAAAGTTTATATTATATCATTTGGTGTTATGGTGATGGTGGTGGAGAGCATTGTCTTACACGTTCGTCCAAAATCTTCCATAGGTGTTCAACTGGGTTGAGCTCTGGTGACTGTAAAGGCCGTAGCATTTTATTCACATCATTTTTATACTCACCAAACCATTCAGTGAACCCTGGTGCACGGAAGCATCTGCATTTGATATGTTTCTCCACTCTTTTATTCAGATTTTTCCTTAAATTGTATGGTGTATCCAAATGCTAATAATGTTTCATTTGTAGTTCCCAATGTGTATGACCTATAAGTTAACATTGTTGCTGGCTTTTTGTAACAGACAGGCCAAAACTAGCGGAGAACTATACTGAGGACACGTGGCTGAAGCTACGGGATGCAGTGGGTGCCATCCAGAACAGCACCTCTATCAAGTATAATCTGGAAGAGCTCTATCAGGTTTGCTGTCTGTCTTTTTAAACACCTGCAGTTTGATTATTTTTTTCTCCCTGGCCCTGATAAGTGTGTAGCAGTGTTGGATTGTAGAAATGTCAGTACAGAACACTTCAACATGACTAGCACAAATGCTTTATAGTTTATCATTTTTAAACACATGATCTTTCAGCAGATCATACAATACAGACTTGAAGTTGTCAATGATTAATTTCAGCTCAGGGTTAAAATAAACTCTACAGGCGAGCATTACTACTCCAAAAGCAGCTTGAGATAGGTAATCTATCACATCATAAACAGAATCTCTGCTTTTATGTTTATTACTGTTCTGTTGGTGTACATTAATGGGCATATTGATTTACATAACAAACATGGATTTACATACTTTGCTAAAATGAATGGAAACCAGTGGTCATGTTACAAGTGTTCCCTCTGCTGTTTGCCTTTGTGCAGAATTGTAAAACAATCTCTTGTGCTCTTGTCTCTTCTCCTTGTCTCTGTCCCTCTCTCTTTCTTGAAGGCGGTAGAGAACCTCTGTTCATATAAAGTCTCCCCCACGCTGTACAAGCAGCTACGGCAGGTCTGTGAAGACCATGTGCAGGCCCAGATCCACCAGTTTAGAGAATATCCTTTTTTGTGCACAACCATATCAGGCAAGTTATGTGTCCAAACTGCTTAAACATTTACTGAAGTTCGGACGGTAAATGTTTCATGTTCTTACTTTATGAATCATGATGCATTTTGAGAGAGGGTTCACTGACAGTAGGTGTCTCACCTCGTAAGACCTCTGTCTTTACTAGTACTAACACAGCCATTTACTGTAAACCAGAATGCTTTTGTCCAGTCTCAGCCTGTTCAGGTGTTGTTGCAGTCTTTTCTCACAAGGGGTCAACATATAACAAGTTTGGCAGTTATCCTTAAAATGTCCCACACAATGGGGTTATAACGAGCAGTGGCTGTGACTGGCAGATCGTGGGAAGATGTTTGACATATTGTAGAATAAAACAGCGGCTTTATAGCAAAACATGAAGTAACTGATTAAATTGTCTCAAATTATAGGCAGATCAATTATAGGACCCTTTAATTTATTTAATCATATTTATTGTCATCCAGTTGCTTTATAGCTGTTTTTAGACTTTGTTCTGGTAGGCTTGCTGTAATAAGAACCTTGGGATGCTCAATACAGTTAAGAATATAAGCCATTAGTTCACCCAGTTTGAACACCAAATCTTTTTGAGCCAACAAGCGAAACCAAGGTGTTCATACATGCTGCCTAGCCACAGGATACAGTGAAGTGTGGTCATTCAGAATTTTGGTTTAGTGAAATGAGTGAATGGAAGATTTTTCCTTAACATGGAGCTCACAGAGTCATTGGACAACCTTTCCTTCCTGAAGCGAATGAATCGCTGCTGGCAGGACCACTGCAGGCAAACTGTAAGTTTGACGTTTGATCTTAATGCATATCAAAACTGTTCCACTAATAGGAAAGTGTAAATCCCATGTTTAGCCTTTTTTGTTTTTTCTCTTTATAGATAATGATCCGAAGTATCTTTCTCTTCCTGGATCGTACCTATGTGCTTCAGAACTCCCTACTCCCCTCCATCTGGTAAAATCACAGGTTATTCAAGTTATTCTGTTTGTTTACGTGTGCTTACAGTAGGAGGCTGATGTTACGTATACGTTGCAGGGACACTGGGTTGGAACTGTTTCGTACTCACATTGTGAGTGACAGTGGAGTTCAGAAGCGCACAGTAGATGGCATTTTGGAGCAGATAGAACTTGAGCGTAATGGAGAGACAATAGACCGCAGTCTGCTCAGGAGTCTACTGGGCATGCTGTCAGACCTACAGGTAACTGATTTCCTGTTTACCCTAACTTATCAGTAGATGGACTGAATGTATGTCATTGTTTTAACCTCCAGACTGTCTGACTTTTGATTAGGTTTACAAGGATTCCTTTGAGGAGAGATTTTTGATCGAGACCAATCGCCTGTATGCAACAGAGGGACAGCGGCTGATGCAGGAGAGAGATGTGAGTGAAACTATTAATGGATCTATGATTTTAGTGTCATGTGATCAGTTATTCGCCAGTAACCTGTGTTTGTATGTGTCCAGGTGCCTGAGTACCTGCACCATGTGGCTCGTCGGTTGGAAGAGGAGAATGATCGTATCATGAGCTACCTCGACCAGAGCACTCAGTAATTAAAAATAATTTCAATTATGTTATCATAACCTATCACTGAGACAAAAAAGCATGTCACATATACAAAATATTATTTCATAAGTAACATCTTCAATAAAAAATACTACCTCATGTGCATACCAGCCTTCATATAAGAAAATAAAATAAAAGTAAACATAAATAACCATTAATTATCATTTCCAAGTATTAAAGGTGGGGTTTGCGATTCTGGAGAAATACAATACCATGACAAATACCATGATATAGAGCGAACAACAACACAGCAAGTAATATAACTAACGTTAGCTAGGTTGTGGGTTAGCAAACTGTCCCTACAGTTGCTGCTGCGAAGCTGAAACAGCCAGAGAGGACGAGACGGTTTCCCAGAGGCAGCAAACCAGCTCCAGACAGCAAAACTCACAACTCTCCTGCTACTTAAGCTAACATCACAACAACAGCATATCTTGGCAAATTAGAAAGTAAGCTGAATGTCTGTGAGCAAGTCATTTAACGTGACCTGACACACAAGTCGTGGTGTGTGGCTTGGTTTGAGCCACTTTGTTTATTTCCCATTTACAGAGCCAGGGCTGTGTACAAACACTGGATTTTTTTTCAGCGCACACACTGATCGGACAGCTAGCAGACCGTGGGGAGATATTCGTTGAATTTGACAAAAAGACGTGTATTGGATTAGAATCGCATACCCCACCTTTAAGGCAGGGTGCACCTGTTTTACAATACCATTAGGTGCCTCCTTGAATTTTGAGGAGTCACACAAAACAAACACAGTACGCATGGACAGAATGGTGTATTTGCATGTGGTTGTATTTTATATTTTATATATATATTATTTTTTATATTCTATATTTTATAGAGGTATATATAAACTGCCAAAAGTTCTTTACTTTTGGACCAAGTAGACAAATGGTACATCATAGTCTCACCTGACTGCTTACATTTCCAGTACAAAGGCTTATCTTCACTAAATGTCCAGTACACTGTTTCTTATCTTTATTTGAAATGTTTTCATGTTAAGCTCCCTCAACATCCTCTTAGTATTTCTTAATATTTTATTCTGTTTGTTTTTTACTCCCCACATAATTGAAAACTTGGTAGCTCTCTACTACAGAGACCCCTAAAGGTCACAGCGATAATGTTTTGAGGACTACTTTTGCGTTACCTCGCAGTATTTTGCGTTCTCTCGCAATAAACACAGAGTCCTCTGTTCTTTGCACAAAACAAATTAAAGTAATCTTTAATGCTGAAACAGGTTTTGGTAGAAGGCCTGTTGCTATAAGTGTGGAGCAATAATTGATATTCCTTATACATACAGCTCCTACCCAGAAGTATAAGGTGAGGAGTCCATAAACAATGCTAAATGCATTAACTTGAGAATCTCCACACTACCATGACCTTTAGGAGGCAGCGTACTCTTCACAGTTGATTTTTACAATTTAAAAATGTTGGTCTAATAATGTAAATTGTTTTTTTCTAGTAGTTTTAAACACATGACCCCAGAGCTTTAGTTGTAACCCCTGTTTTCATTAGCTTTCAACAAATAATTTAAGAATAACAAGACTTTAACTTTAACTGGAAAATGTGCTGCGTAGAAAGGTCAGGAGGTGAGATTGAAGGCATTTTCTTGAAAGGGGGTTACAAGATTAAAGAAAAGACTTTGAATGTATTTGCATCTATTCCAGCTTTTGGATACATTTTTTCTTTCTCCCCCTCTTATCCTTATTATTTCACAGGAAACCAGTTATTAGCTGCATTGAGAAACAACTTTTAGGAGAACATGTGACTGCAATACTCCAAAAGGGTATGTCTGTGTGAAAGACTTTAATGAGTCCTTTACATTAGCATGTGTGTGCCAATATAGACTACATTTGTGAAGCTTATTGTGTAAAATTTGGATTCCACTCTATGGTAATATTTGAGGCTGTAGTTTGTGGTGTTCATCATTTGCTTTGCATTACATTGTAAAGGAGTCCCACTTGCTCAATAAATCATGTACAGTTTTGTTTGCTGCTTTAAATCTTAATCAAGCCTGTTCACTTTATCTGCTTTGTGACTTGCCGTAAAATGGTTGTGATTAAAATTTACTAGAGCACAGTCCATGACTAGAGCAAAACATTTTATCTGCCCTCTTTGTTCTGCTATACCCATGTTTCAATTTGTGAATTTGATTTAGTTAGCATGAAATTGTAAAATACAGTTTGTTTAGTTTTATTTAATATATAAAACACATATGCACACATGCAATGATGTGTAATATTTTTGTCCCAGGTCTAAGCATCCTGCTGGATGAGCATCGTGTGACTGAGCTGGCCCTCCTCTACCAGCTCTTCAGCAAGGTGAAGGGAGGACTTCCTACACTGCTGCAGTTCTGGAGGGATTACATAAAGGTACGCACATTGCTCAACCAACATATACGTAGACGTACAACACAAAGCATCGCGAAAACGTGTCCATGTCCTTTTTTATGTCTGAGAAATGCTTAAACGCATTGATGAAACCTTCTCTGGTCGTAGTCCTTTGGTGGAGAGATTGTGTGTACTCCAGAGAAAGACAAGGACATGGTGCAAGACCTACTAGACTTCAAAGACAAGATGGACAACGTGGCACAGAGCTGCTTTACACGGAATGAGGGCTTCATCAACGCCATGAAGGAGGCCTTTGAGGCCTTTATCAACAAGAGACCCAACAAACCTGCTGAACTTATTGGTGGGTGAGACAAATAAATTACATGCTATGGCAGTTGGGACTTTTTTCAGTCCTACAAATTTTTAACAACTTTGTAAAAGTACAACACATAATCTTTGTACTCATAAATAATTTTACACAGCACATTTTATTGTGTTTTTTTTTTTTATTAATTCCACCATGTGTTAACAACTTTCTTGGTTATTGCTTCCCAACCAGCTAAATATGTGGATTCCAAGTTAAGAGCAGGGAACAAGGAGGCTACAGAGGAGGAGCTGGAGAGAATCCTGGACAAGATAATGATAATCTTCCGTTTCATACACGGTCAGTTACATGTGTGGGTGTGTGCGTGCGCTGAATAAATATGTTTGCTTTTTCAGTCAAATAGAGTTACTAACCACTATGAAGCTTGTTACACGCTGATGAGACCCTTTGCTCTCTGTTTTCTCCCTCCAGGAAAAGATGTGTTTGAAGCTTTTTATAAGAAGGACTTGGCCAAGCGTCTGCTGGTCGGCAAGAGTGCCTCTGTTGATGCTGAAAAGTCCATGCTCTCCAAGCTCAAACACGGTGAGTCAAATGTCTTATTTCTTGAATTAGCAAATTGATTGCTTGCATTAATCAAAATCCTCATCTGGCTCATGGATATATGGTAAATGGCTGCCTTTTTATATATTGCACTTTATCCAAAGCGCTTTACAATTTGCCTCTCATTCACACACAGTAAAATTTATTTGCAGCACAGTAAAGAGAAGATATTTGCATTTATCCAGTATTATAGCAGATGAAAGTAAAAAGTTAATATGAGATCAGTGATGAGTGGTGGTGTGAGAACAAGTCAGTTGTGATATTTTGTGGTTTTTACTTCCTCCAGAATGTGGAGCAGCATTTACCAGTAAGCTAGAGGGGATGTTCAAAGACATGGAACTGTCCAAAGACATAATGATCCAGTTTAAACAGGTACGTGCACATAGACACACTTAAAAACATACATGTGTAGCTTTAAAATATTGATGGTATGTTTATAGTATGTGTATGCATCACTCTGTACTGTGTCATTTAATGCATAATTGTAAAACTTACGATATTTCTACTCAGTATATACAGAACCAGAGTGAGCCAAGCAACATAGAACTTACTGTCAACATCCTCACTATGGGATACTGGCCTTCATACACGCCCATGGAGGTCCACTTGCCCCCAGAGGTAAGCATTTCTAGTCGAAGTCATGGAAGCAGTTTGTGCACCTGAAAGCTGTATAATGCTAAATTTCAACATTTATTTTTGTGGGTTAAGTAGAACTTGAGCATCAGTCTATTTGTTTAAACAATATTTATTTATGCATTTGTTTATTTATTTTATAGTGCATAAGTAGGTAGCAACATGATGAAGTTATTGAGAAAAACATTGTCAAAACAAAAGACCTGACTTCACTGTATTTTACTGATTGTGTCATCCTACTGATGTTGTCTCAACTAGGCAGGTTCACAAACAGATCCTTAACAGACTGTGTTAAGGACAAGCTTGGTACAAATCTCACCTCTTTTATGTTTCGGTAGATGGTAAAACTCCAGGAGGTGTTCAAGCTGTTCTACCTGGGGAAGCACAGTGGAAGGAAGCTGCAGTGGCAGCCCACACTGGGCCACGCTGTACTAAAGGCGGAGTTTAAAGAGGTATGGGCATGGTACATCCTAATGGGGCACAGAGAAGAGAGGCAAATTGGCTTGAAAAAACGTCTGAACTGCACTTACAATGATTACTTTGTCCTGCAGGGTAAGAAGGAGCTGCAGGTCTCTCTGTTCCAGACGCTGGTGCTGCTGATGTTTAATGAGGGAGAGGAATTCAGCATGGAGGAGATTCGCACTGCCACTGGCATAGGTTACACATGTCTTTAAATATGTAGTACAACTATTCTATTGTGGGAGAGGCACCTGCTGTATCACATTATCATTCTCTCCTGTCCTGCACAGAGGAAGGAGAGCTCAAGCGTACACTGCAGTCCCTGGCCTGCGGAAAAGCACGCGTCCTCAACAAGAACCCTCGAGGGAAAGACGTGGAGGATGGAGACCGTTTCAATTTCAACAATGATTTTAAACACAAACTGTTCCGCATCAAGATCAACCAGATCCAAATGAAGGAAACTGTAAGAATACTAGCGCATTTCTTTATTTCTTCACACACTCCTTCTCCTCAACCAGACCTTACTTTGCTGTTTTTTACTTATCGCTTGCATAGGTTTTCCTGTGCAAAAGGATGGTTCTCACCCATTTTTAAACACATTTTCCTTACAGGTAGAGGAGCAGGTAAGCACCACAGAGCGTGTGTTTCAAGACAGGCAGTATCAGATTGATGCAGCTGTGGTGCGCATAATGAAGATGAGGAAGACCCTCAGTCACAACCTCCTGGTATCAGAGCTCTTCAACCAGCTGAAGTTCCCTGTCAAGGTGACGTATCTTAAAGTTCTCATTATTTTTCTCTCAGCACATACGCACACACACACAGAGCTCATCAGCATCTGACTTGCTTTCCTCTCCACAGCCGGGCGATCTGAAGAAGCGGATCGAGTCCCTCATAGACAGAGACTACATGGAACGTGACAAGGAGACTCCTAACCAGTACCACTATGTTGCCTGAAGGGGTACCACTGTTACTGCCATGCTTCCCTCATAGCAAGCGTACAGCTGGCCCCCCAAAAACAGCATTACAGCCCTTCAGATACCCAACTCTCCTCTGGTGCCCGTCTTTCCCTCCATCCACGATCGTGGACGCAGCATCCAGATCACACAGAGCTCCAGAGAGACGAAAGAGACTTGGCTATACTGTTCCCACTCTGCGTTATCTTTAGTGGGACGGGGCTGGAGGAGTGACCTGGGTTGTTGATTGTTGGTTTATGTGACTTACGAATCTGCTAATGCAAAACTCAACTGAAAATAACTAGCACTTTCCTCTGTTTTTGTTTTGGGGTTTTTTCCTCCTCTGGATTTGGATTTTTTTTTTCATCACGTCTTTCTAAAATCACTTATTTTCTATTATAGTTGGTTTGTCTTGAGTTTTAAGATTTTTTTTTTTGTTTTATTTTTTTTTTTTTGTTCAACGCATTCTCCTTATGAATGGCTCTTTAAACTGCTGAGTGTAAACCCGATTGATTGGTTGGTTGGTTGGTTGGTTGGTTGCTTGATTTGGCAGAGTAACCGCTGTTGAGGACGAGAAGAGACTTGAGAAGGATGAAGTGGGCCAGAGGGGTTGTTGGGTCAGACATGTTTGGGTCAGAGGGAGGGTTCATTGCTTGTAACACAGAAGATAAATGACATGCAGGCAAGCCATTTGGGTATTTCTTTGGGTACCTTTATATGTTTTGACCAAAATGTCCAAATGTCCAGTGTCATGTGCTGACGTTTTTGTAGATCAGATTGTATTCTATGTAAGAGTGAGAAAAGTGAACCTGAATAAATGGATATTTAATGATTCAAAGATTGATTTGTAGATAACCAGCTAGTGGTAGTTTATTTTATTTTTATTTTTTTGTATTTCAACACTTCTGCCCTGTTGCCTCTGACAGCTTGAGCATGCTACATGGTTCCTCATGCTGACAGAGTGCAACTCATTCAGTCTAATCTGATTTCATCAAATGAATCTTAATAAAAACAAAATAGTAGTGGAATAAGGGCAGTTTGGGCAAGTATCAAGGATGATTTCTGTCTTGTATGCAGCTGTGTCGTGTACAGTTTAATCATCAAAGCATGGACATTATTTAGACCACCAAGTCTGTTACACATCACAGCATTGTCATTCTTTTCCAGTTTGTATCACTCAGCCCCAAATGATACAATAAGGAAGTGGATTGTTCTCTTTCCATACACTTGATTTTGAGCTATGATGAAATATTTTGAGATTTAAAGGTTATTTTCAATAAATAATAGTCATCATTTAATAAATAATAGTCATTACTTTAATAGAAATGAGCCATTCAGGATTTTAATGTCTCAAGTTACTGGAGGATTAAGGGTGTTACTGTTACTTGATACTTTCATTATCGCAGCAGGGAAAGCACAGCTTTTGTATGATTTACGAAATAGATCTTAAACAAATATCTAGTAGAGCTAGTTGTCTGACATTACAGACTTATTTAAAGACAAGATAATAACATGTCTACTGTTAAAGTGTGGTTGAACTATGCAGGGAGAATGTAGCAGGGTCTTGGTAAGTATTAAAGCAGCCTTTGCGTTCCTTCTAGGGTTTTGCTCCCCCTCGTGAATTGATGATGGTGTCAGCTGACTACCCATAACACATGCACTTTGCAGCCTGCACAGCACAGGGTGTGTGTGTGTGTGTGTGTGGACTCACATGATAACTTCCCTTATAGCAAACTATAATGTGTTCCAGATCATACATTGCATATGCCATATAATTGATCTTTTTACATGCCATATATTTAAATAATTTCAGGAATGTTGTGTTCAAGTGTGCGTTAGTTAGGTGGTGCCTACCTGGTCACTGTTTTACCAGAATTATATACTTGATATTTAACATGAATTTGTGTGAAAAGTGTCAGGAAGAGAAGGCAAACTAACCAACCGAAGCAAATGTATACCTGCATTTGATGTTTTTCCTCCCCGCCCATTACATTTTAATTACTTTTAATTAACCAGCCTTGACATATGTCACTTATGTGAGTTCCGCGAAAAGGAAGTCATTTATTATTAATCCTGGAAGTACTATTTTTCTCATTAGCTGTCTAACGTTACACCCTATCTCTACCTTACAGTATGTAGGCTGCAGTTATTTAAGCCTGTAATAAGTGACATGTATCTACAAACATTTTCTCATGCAGTTACACGGGACAAAACTATGTTGTCTTTTCCTCTGCTGTGTATATTTGTGCCATTTTGTTTTTGTTATGGATTAGACAGTTGATTGGTATTGGCTTGAATATAGCTCAGTCCTCGTGAAAGAAAGAGGGGGCGGCCTCACGTGACTGGGTTGCTCTAAATGCTACCAGTTCACATGATGAGACATGGCTTATTCAGGCAGGGCGGTTGTGACTGACATCTAACCGCGTTTACTGATCGTTTCCACCAGCCGGACGTGCTTCAGGAGTACTAAATAACTAATTTCTTTACCTTCAGACAGCAGAGAAACGTAAACAACAACAGGAAGAACAACAGTGACGGATCAGATTTAGCTAACGGTCCGTGAAGTCAAGTGCAGTTTGCAGTGAGCCGTGTAGGCGACCCACCTGCGCCTGCAGCGGCGACACAACACCACCTCTGGGCTTTTTTCTGTCCTCTACGGGAACTAAAAAGTACAGTAAAGTCTGCCTTGTGGAGTGATCTGAACTGAAGGATGAAACTCTATCACGCTTTGGCCGCGCTTATCACCGCCTGGTGTGCGGTTTTCGGTGAGTGTTTTGCGGTTTAAAGCTTCTCATCGCCGTTGGACCAAACGACGTCACGAAACCTGCCGTTGGTTAACTGTGGCGTCACTGTTAGCTTAGATGTTCCCTCGTTTAGCTAAAACAATCAATCGTATAGATTGACACAAGACTCACTGGCAACTATTTTGATAATCGATTAATCAGGTTCCAGCTTCGTCTTTCATTATAGCAAATTTAATATATTTGGGTGTGAACTGTTGGTCGGACAAAACTATTTGAAGACACTTTTTCTGGCATTTTATGGACCAATCGATTAATTTATTATTTGAGAAAATAATCGGCAGATTAATTGACAATGAAAATAATCGTTAGTTGCAGCCAAGTGTTGTCTAAATGTAGCTATATAGTCATATGTGTGTACTTGGGTGTACACTAGCTAAATATTTCAGGTAGGTTATTATTTACGTCTTGCACCATCTGCGTAGCATGTAGAAATTAGTTATAACTTATATTCATTCATGGCTTGACTTAATATATGAATATAACAAGGGACCTTCTGTTGTAACTAAGACATATCCTTTCAAGTGTGACCAAAAAGTGGTCCCACAGCCTTTCAAAGTTTCACATGGACTTTGAAAACTTTGAAAATTTGACGGTCAGCTGTCCTCAGGTAGTTGTGTCAAAACAGGCCAGACTTACCAGAGAAGTCCCTGGACTTTATTCAATTCTACTCTATTCTAATGTAATGCCCAGGTTTTGTTAATGTTGTGGACCAGCAGATTGGCCCCATTGTTGTGTCATTTGAGAGCTTCATGTGACCGCTGTGATGGCTTTGTGTTGCACACAGCTCAGTAGAGGCCTACTGACAGTGTTAGTTTATGACCAGTTTAATCGCCCTGAACACACACAGACACACACAGGCACCCGGCTGCTGACACAGGGAAACAGGCCAATATAGCTCTAGTTGCAGTATGTTTTTTTTTACCTCTTAATGCTCATTTTAACATATATTATTGTATTACTGTTCTTTTTAAGTAAGCACTAACTTGGTGTTCAGTTTTGTTTTCCACTCTGCAACATGTTGAGGACTCCTGCTGAAGACAATGGTGACCTTAAAGTTTAAGCCCGCCAGCACCAGCATTTCCTCACAACACAAGTGGCAGCGTAGGATACTGAACTGTTTAGTTATTCCCTCCACACCCGGCTGTCTAACGCTGCTATCTGCAGCTTGATACTTTGTACACACAGCCGCTTTTACTTCATGATCAGATTGCGGTGTTGTGTAAACCATCTGCCGTGTGTTTACAGGGTGAACAAAGAGGTGACAGCAGAGTCAAGTTTCAGCAAGACAGCATGGGGAGGAAGTGTGTGATTGACAGTGACCAGCACATGACTGAAGTACAGTGCTCTCTCCATTCGGATCGATAGATTATATTAATGGTGAAGGGAGGAGAGGGGAAGGGAAGTGAGAAGAATATGAAAGAGAGAAGAGCTCAGTCAGTCGCCTGCGTAATAAGTGAGTTATGAAATTAGTACTAGCAACTAACACCGCCCACAAGCCAAATGCTAAATAAATCTGTCTCTCAGCAATGTAAGCAGGTAACCAGCTACTATTTGGAGAATCTTTTCAATTCCAAAAGTCCTTCTTAGAAGTAAAATATTGAGAGTGGCAAGTGAATTTTGAAACCTGCCAGTATTGGTGTCCTGTGGACAGAATAATTATTTTTTCCCCTGCTGAGTAGTTTAGTTTATTGGTCCCACACAGTTGATAAATCCCGTATGGCTTAAGTCCGATCGAACAGAATGAAGAATCTGTTAACATACAGTACAGTAAATAAAAATCTATGTCTGTGCTTTTGGAAAGTTCACCAAAGAGGAATAGTCACGGTCATAAAACGGCCACATTTGAGCCAAACTGCTTCAACTTCTTTGTAGACATTCTGGGAAGTGTGAAGTGGTGAAACTCCTGTATTTTATTACTGTACAATAAATGGGTGAGAAAGTTGTAGGGTTGAAAAGTACATGAGTAATGAATAGCCACTGTAGCTTCCGAACAATATGTCTGAGAATTACATCCACTATCACACACATATGTGTAGACACGCAGCGGTGAGTTGGCAGTTTCCAGGCCATAAAGGTATTAATAGCCCACAATGCAAGTGTCAAAGTTGCCAGGTTGGCCGAGTTGGTAAATGCTACTTGATAATTCTGTTCATAGGAGCCGCACTTAGTAACAAGTCTGGCTACAGACTCCATCGGGGGAGAGAGGTTGTGGTCTTGGTCTCTCACTTTTAGCTGTCTGCAGACCTCTGGTGGTGGCTTGTGTGAACTGCTGTATTATGTATGTATGACGTGGCATCATAAAACACTGGTGATGATGTAATAATTCTCACTGACATCATTTGTACTCATTTTGTGACCTTTATTTAACCAGGCAAGTCAAATAGAAACCCGAAGACACAGATAATGAATACTTATTCAATATACCAGTGTTTATTCTAATAGTTATAGCATCCAAATGTTTAAAGCAAACTGATCTGTATTAGCAGTCTAACTCATCATCAGGTCACACTGTGCTTTAATAATTTGTGCTGGACATCATATCAATATTTATTGTTAATCATTGTGGGATGTTTTTAGTAATGTGAGTTATGACACAAATTAACACTCAAGTGTAATTATCATGTCAAAAATTTCCAGAATATGGGAGACAGGCAGCTGAAAATAAGTATTTTTCCAGTATATTTTCAGTTTGAGTGAGTTTGTTTACTTTTATTGGAACGTTATTCCATATTAATTTAATATACTCCCTTACAGGTTGCATTCAGGCGGTTACTCTTGAGGTGAAGGAGGGGAACTCCACCTGTATTAAGGCTGAGCTTTCTGCATCATTCGCCATCACATACAACACCTCCAGCAGCACGGTATGTACAGTGACAACAACTGGTTTCCATCGCTGAAAGCACTGATATTGATTTAATTGATTGTATGTCCTCGTGTATTTTGTCTTTCCTCAGAGAACAGTGCAGGTCTCGCTGCCTGACTCCGCCACAGTCGATACAGGTAGCAGCTCATGTGGCACAGACGGCAGCTCACCGTGGCTGGTGGCGGTGTTTGGACCTGGCCACGCGCTGGCGCTGAGCTTTTCAACCAATGGAAGTCTGTACGGTGTCGCTAACCTGACACTGCAGTACAACCTCAGCGACGCTTCAATCTTCCCTGAGGCCAACAGCTCTGGTGAGAACAAATATCGCAGCAAACAAAAATTCAGTCTGTTGTCAAGTGTTTTTAAATGCTTGTATAGACGATTACATTCACATCAGATCTAAATATGTAAAGTAGGTAAAGAAAATGTAAAATATTTCATTATAGCATTTAAATATGATGAATAAATAAAGAAATTAATCTAATTAGTTGCTAAAACACATTTCAAACTTTCTAGTAAATATACAATAAAGAACACATTGGCTCATATTCCACATGTACTATATTATAGATTTATAGCTGATTTGTTGTACATTTGATTTTGTCCTAGATGTGGTCACTTTGGTGTCGTCTTCAGTTGGGATCTGGGCTACTATCAACACCACCTACCGCTGTGTGAGCTCCGCAACTTTTGGAGTTGGTGGAGCAACTGTCACTTTCTCTGACATGAGGCTGGAGGCGTACATGACAGGAAATGACCTGAGTCCAACAGGTACGAACGACTCTGATTGTGCTTTTGTCCCTGAGTGGGTGGGTTTCTAGGATGTTTGACCTGCTTCTTTGTGGTTGATTACGTATTTTTTTCATAATTTCTCTTGTCACAGAAAGCGTATGTATGGCAGATCAGGCCAGTACTACAGCTCCATCTACCACTGCCAGTACTACAACAACCGCAGCTCCAGCACCAACCCCTCCAGGAACACCTGAACAGGGCACCTACTCTGTTAAGAACAGGAACGGCACTGTGTGTCTCCTGGCCCAAATGGGACTTCAGTTCAATGTTTCCTATTTCTCTTTATCTCAGAATAAGGTAAAAGAGAGCTTTACCAGCAAGGACAACTCATAGTAAAAAAAAAAAAAAAAAAAGTCTATCTAGTGTGTAACAAACTTCAAATAAACCAAATGTATCTTTGTCTACTTTGCCAGACTGTCCAAGAATTAGTAAACCTGACTCCCAATCTGACAAGTTCATCAGGATCATGTGAAGCCAGCAGTGCTACCTTGGTTTTGACAGAGGAGCGAACCACCACGCTCAACTTCACCTTCACTCTGGTAAGATCGGCCTCTTTTGTGAATTTGGTCAGTTTGTTTTTGTTTGTATGTGTGTGTATGTGTGGATACAAGTGTTTATTCAACCCCTCTCCTCCTGTCCACAGAACTCCACAAGCAACAAGTACCACCTGAGTGGGATAACTCTGCTTGCTAATTGGCCTGAAATGACTGGTATGTCATTTGTCACAAGAAACACACTTTTTTTTTTTCTTGGGTCTGATTTATTTCATTCAAAGAATCAAAGAATTACTGACCCATCTCTCTCCGCAGCTCCCTTCTCAGCCAGTAACACCAGTCTGGACTACCTGCGGAGCACGCTGGGCCACTCCTACATGTGCAATGCAGAGCAAACTCTGGTTGTGGTGCCAGCCTTCTCCCTCAACACATTCAGACTGCAGGTCCAACCCTTTGAAGTCACCACCAACCAGTTTGCTACAGGTACAAATGCTTTTTTTTTTTTAGCATCCCTGCTGTTATCCACTTTTTATCCCAAGTTTTCTTTATCTTTGTCCACTGACCTTAATGTTGATAGTGTCAAGTCAGTTTTATTTATATAACCCTTTGCCTCAAGGGGCTTTACAATCTGTACAGCATACGACACCATCTGTCCTTAGACCCTCGATTCAGATAAGGAATGGCTGTAGCTTCATATTTAGGGGACAGACATGAGTGCGGGATCCAGCTTCACTTCTAATTCTTGGCAAGAAAGTTAATAAGAATATTTCCCAAAATGTCAAGCTATTCTTTTAAATGTTATTTCTGTAAGTCGACGTAAAACAACTTGTTTAGTTGCATCAAGCTCATCAACGTTTGTTGCCATTTTTGTGGCAATTCTTCGGTCACTATTTTTATGGCTCTGGCACAGGACGTTTATTTCAACTTACAGAGCTCTTGTTGGCTCGGTTGGCTCTCCAACTGAAGGAACAGCCATCAATGAGCACAACAGCAGAACTATTTGAATCGCCGAAATATAATCAGAGATGTGGCCAGAGAGAGATTCAGTGGTCTTGAACAGGGCTCAAGCAGTCTTGCACCAACAAGGTCAAGGATTCAGAATCACCCCTCTGCTCAAGCTGCATTTCGATAGGGCATTTAACCATTAATCGCTAAAAGCCATAATGAATTATGACAGTCCCCAAAGAGGTGTTGGGTTTTACTGTATGAATGTAAAGAAAGTGACGGCAAATAAATTACGTTTCTAGATCAAAAATTCTGCAATATAACTTCCCTGTTTTCTTTCTGTCTCCAGCGGAGGAGTGTCAGATGGACCAAGACCAGATGCTGATCCCCATCATTGTTGGAGCAGCTCTTGCCGGCCTGGTTCTGATCGTCCTCATTGCATATCTAATAGGCAGGAAGAGGAGCCATGCTGGATACCAGACCATCTGAATGGACCCCTTCATTTAACTTAAGCTTGATGGACTGAATGGTGGAAAGATGAACCCAAGCGTGTGAGTGACTGAGTAATAGACTGCGGACACGAGCATGAGTGAATGTAAGCTTACTCTGTGGTGAGTGCATGCTTTTGCATATCCTATGTGACGTCCTGGATATTTAATTTTCCTTTCACGTTCTCTGTGAGATTATGATGAGAAGCCAAAGACCTGCTTAACTTTAGGTGTGTGTGCATCTTGATGAAGCCTGAGAGGACTTCACAAGAGTCTTCGCATAATCAAGGATGGAGGCAGTTTGAATTTGCTGTGGCAAGTTCACCGTCAACTGTTTGTCTCTACCCGTTTCATTATGTTCTAGGAACTGGTTGAATTTGCTTGAACTGCTGTATGTTGTTTTTAGCTATGTAATTATTTAATATCTCATGCAATTAAAAGAGACAGAGGGAGAGACAAATAAACTGTGGGACAAAGTTTGTTTTTTAAGTTCCAATGGCTTGTCCACTGTTGGTTAAAAGTTTAAAAAAGAAGAATGTAAAACTTGCAAGTAAAAACATTTCAAGTTAGATGGTGTTATTCTTACGCCTACACATGCTCACTAGCACTTGTCTTTAAACTTCCTGAGCATAAGATAATCCCAGTGACGCTAAGTAAAGGGAACGCTCTGAATGTGTGTCTTTTCCTATCATATTCCTCCACAGCGGAGACCGATAAAGCCTGAACTGTCCCAATAATGCACTGATGCAAAGTTTAATTCAACTAATTAAAGTTTGGTGATTGTCACAGTCAGGTAATTGTGATGATAAAAAGGTGGATTGCTTCTTTGTTTAAACAGTGTGTAGTGGTCCAGAGTGCAACTCTGCATTACTAAAATTTATTAAACATTACAAGTGAACAGGTGCATGGGTTCAGTTTCTATTCTTGCTTTCTCCCACTCTCTCCTTAAGGAAATGTTAATATGAATTGTAGTGATTTGATCTTTATTTTTATAGAAAATGGTTTGATCTCGTTTTCTATTATGCATCTTACTGAAAGTTAATAAAAATCTTAAAAGTCCAGCACTGATTATTTTATTTTTTGGACTATTTCATGCAACAGTAGCTTTATGATTTGTTTCATCTTGTTTTGTGTGAAATAAACACGGCTGTTTACTCTGAGCTGCTCACCCAGGTGTACATTACACAGAATACTCTGAGCTGGGAGCAACGCCAATGTTATTTTTGTCCATTGCAACAAAATCTCAGTACTATGAGAGTTTAAAGGGCCACAAAACCCAAACACAGAACAAACTGGACACACCTTTGTTAGAAAAAGAGAGCAGCCCTTTCCATTATGCTTACAGCATTTCTTCATAGTGCACTTGAATTAACGGTTGAGGCCAGGAACTACGACATTTGCCGAAAACAGCCAATAAGTACATGAATTGGATGTTGAAATGTTTGAAAAAAATATGTCATGAAATCAGTATGATTCACATTCGATTACCACAGCAGGTAGTGCCAGCATGGAGTTTTGTCAGTCAATCATACATTTACCATGCAATGTGAAATACAGTAGGCATGTTCCTCTTGGCTGTGCTTACAGTGCGAAACACATCAGTTATCTGACCGATTATTGCCAAGCTTTTTTCTCTACAGTGTCTGTGACTTTCTGGAGTAAAGTGCATAATTCCACATTTTAGCAAAAGAAGACAATCTACATGTTAATTTCAAATCGAATCGTCAGCTCATATAGCACATTGCTAAGAATATTCTCATTTAACCATATATTTACATTTAGGCTGTATGATCGTCTCAAAATATGTATAAGACAAAAACTACACAGTATGTAGTAGTCACTGTGACAAAGTCAGTTAAAAAAAAATATTATGGAGGTGCAAACGAGCTGTTGGGCGCTCATCCCTATGGAATGTGTATTGAGTGGTCGAGTTTGGTTCAGGATTCTTCTGCAATGATGCGAGATCGACATGCCGCCCGCAGCTTAGTCAGGGTTACCCTGGAGAGACTTCCTGGTTCAGCAAAGATTTTCTAGAAAAGGCAAGAAACACCAGGATTATAGGATTAAAGGAGGCAAATGGCAAGGGATGTTTGTTTTATACTTCTTGGTCTTTCCTCCAGTGATGGGATAACTCTTCCTTTACCTGCATGAAAGTGTGGCATTCATCAACAAATGGTCCATGGGTGATCTGCTTGAAGCTTTGGCAGACGTCTGGCAGTGACTGGGCCTGTTGAATCAGAGCCTGGTTGTGGTGGATCAGTGTCAGAGCTACACGGAACAGGATTTTAGAGCCCTCGTAGAACAGGCAATCCCAAATCCGCAGAACTGTCTGCAGAAAAACAGCAACAAAGAAGTAAATCCAACTCAGCTCAATGCAAAAATATGTTAGTAACAGTGATAGGCAACATTAGAAACTCTCCAAAACATTAATGTTGTATAAGAGTCACATCCAAATGCTACCAGCTAGTGTAAGTAAACTACTGAAAGTGCAAACATTCTTGGTCATCATGGGTTGTTAGACTGATATTTTAATGACTTTCTGTAGGTTTTCCTAGTGCACCAAAAAAGCAATGCCTTTTGCAAGGTAGAGGGTAAGAAAAAAAAAGTAAGGAAACTGTAATTATGATATATAGCTGAGATTTAAATAATTTAAACAATTAACTTACATATATTCTTCCTTTCCTTTTGTTGCACTTCCTTACCAGCTACCTTAACATTTGAAATTTGTAACTTGGGTGATGTTCTAAAGTGGAGCAGCAGAGGAAAAACTCTGCAGCAGTAACCCTGAATCAATCTTGGAATGGGAAATTAGTGAAGAATCATGTCCTTGTTGCTGCAGCAGCAACTCCTATTGGTTGGCTGCGGTACCTGTAGGTGGGGGTGAAATCTCGAGGGAATGGCATGAACCTCTGCAAGTGTTACGCCCTCCATGTGTTTTTGGAGAACAAACATAGCAGTCCACGTCCCTCCCCAGGCCAATAGAGGGAGATGACAACAACAAGGACTGTTGTTCGTGGCGTGTTGGTCAGTCCAAATTGGAACAAAAGGAGGAATAAAAAGCCAATGTTTTTCATTTTTATCTGAATCCACTAAAAGCAGTGCTGGCATAAAGCACGTGGATTTAGTGAACAGCGTTTGTGTAGTACGGTGAATGGTGTGCTTTGACAAGCGCTTTTATTGTTTGAGATTAGAAGCACATTTTAACAACAAAACATTAAAGTTTAGAATAACTTTGCTGTCTCATATGTATTGTATAAAGTCCTGAATGCGAATGACCAGAATTCGTCTCTGACTTGCCACACAGTCTGTTATCAAGCTTTCCTAAACTTTTACTTACTCTTATCATTGCATCTATTCCTCTTAAAATTCCTCAAAACTGATTCAGAGACATTAAATCCCTTTTTATTCATTTCCTTTTGAAAAACAAAAAGTCCAGAATCGCTTACAAGAAATTAATTATGCCCAGATCCAGGCGGGTCTAGGAGTCCCAGATGTTTTTTTAGTATTATCTTTCATACAATGCAAAATATCCATTGATTTCTATGATGGGACCACCGGTAACGAGGATGGACTAACGGGTCTGGCGATGTGAGTGTTATGACTGACCTGGTGTAACTTTCTTTGAAAGGAGAGGAAGGTAAAGCGGATCTTGTATTAATGACGAGTAATGTTTATGGAATGTGAACTGGGTCTTGCCCCCCACCAATTCTGATTTTGATACAGGCGTTATGATTAAAAGGATGTTTAGTCACCTCCTTCCAGCCAAATTATTATTTTTTTCAAAGATATATTTTACAAAACAACCTAGATGTTTGGAAGGGAGGGGTATGTTTTGTTTTCATTCGAGTGGATTCTTTTAAAATTTAAAACATTGTAGACCCAATATAGTTTTTAATCGTCTATTTTTATTTTTTGAATAACCATGGAAAATACATAATGTTAAAAGATGCATTGTGCACGGTTGGTGAGGGGTTAAGCTTCCCCACTGATAGGCTCACACATATTAGCTGCTGGAATGTTAGGGGGGGCTGAAAGAAATAGTTAAAATAAAACAGGTTCTAAATAGGATTAAACAACTTAAATCCAAAATAGTTTTCTTGCAAGAGATGCATTAAAAACATGGATAGATTACAAAAAAGATGGCTACGCCAGGGCTGTACTTGTACTCATACACAAATCTATATTGTTTCAAATTGCTCATGTCATTCATGATCAGTCTGGTAGATATATCATTCCAGGGTAATATATCCACGCTTAAACTGAATCTAGTTTGCATCTACGGTTCAAATGAAGATAATCCGCCATTTTTTCAGAATCTTTTTCTTACTCTGTCCACTCTGCAGGGTATGTATGTACAATATAGGTGGAGATTTTAACTGCTCTTTAGTGCCCACAAATGATCGCTCTACTAACCTCGACCCTACTCATGTACAGACAAGAAAAGTATTGATGCAATCCTGAAAAGATTTAAATTCGGCTGAAATATGGAGCGAACTGCACCTGGATAAAAATGAATACTCCTGTTATTCAAGCACACATGGAACTCACTTACGTATTGATTATTATTTGGTCTCCGTCTGGACTACTGACTAAAATTAAAGAATGTTTGTATGATAGTATAGTGATAAGCGATCATGCAGCTGTGTCATTAAATATGCATATAGATACATTTATCCACAGCTCCAGGAGATTCCCAGTTGAATTACTGCAGGAGAGTTTGTGATCAGACTAATGCCTGTGTAAGATAGGAGGCATTGAGGGCGTATATTAGGGGGGAAATAATTTGTTATGCAAATCTTAAAGCTAAACAACACCTTATGGAAATGGAAACATTGGAAAATCAAATAAGGTTGTTGGAATGAGACTTGTATAATGACTATAACTTGTTGAAAGTAAAAGATTTACAAATTATGAGAGCCAAATACAATAAGTTATTGATAACAACAAAGTTGCTAAAAGTTTAATGTGACTTAAACAATCCTATTATGATCAAAGAGAAAATGCAGTAAATGCAAATTGTTGGAATGACAACTTAAGAAAAAACAGTCGGACAAGGCAATTAATAGCATCATGACACCTTCGGACCCACTGGAGATCAATACATCTTTTAGTAGATCTTTATGAGTCTTTGTATGCATCAGAATGCTCAGAGGACTTAGAGAGTCAAAACTTATTTTTTGATCAGTTGCAATTTCAGTCTTTGTCAGAAAGTGAAAAACAGGAATTGGACTGCAATCTAACAATAGAGGAATTATCAGAGGCCGTTCAGAGTATGCAGAGTGGGAATGCACCGGGACCGGATGGCTTCCCTATTGAATTTTATAAGAAGTTCGGGGGGAAAGTTCTGGCCCCACTTTTGGCCATGTATGAAGAATCCTATGCAAAAGGAATACTTCCGCCATCCTTGAGATATGCAATGATAACTTTAATCCTTAAGCCAGACAAACCCCCAATTCTTCTTTCAGTCTGATGGGATATGATACTAAAATCCTCTGCAAGGTCATGGCCAGAAGGCTAGAGTCATATCTTCCACATCTTGTTTGTAATGATCAAAATGGCTTTGTCAAAAATAGACACAGATTTCATAATATCCGGCGTGTTCTGACTATATTGTATGAAAAACATAATTCTAAGGATACAGCTGCGTTATCCTTAGAAGGGCGCCAAGCCTTTGATAGGATAGAGTAGGACTACCATTTTAATGTGCTTCCAAAATTTGGGATTGGTGTCCTTTATCGCCTTTGTTATTTGTATTAGCCATTGAGCCTCTGGCTATGGTCATAAGAGCTCATGAAGGCATATCAGGTATAACTATTGGTGGTCATGAACATCATATATCTTTATACACAGATGATGTCATACTTTTTTTAAAAACAAATTTGAAGGATAGTATTCCCCAATCAATGAGTTTAATCACAACTTTTGGAAATATCTCAGGGTATAAAATAAACAACTCCAAGTCAGCATTAATGTTTTTAATGAAGATGAAAGATTACAGCCTATTATAGATACACCATTCAATACCGGTAAACAAGGTTTTACATACCTAGGGGTTAAAATTAGCCCTGAGTTGAAACAAGTGATTTCCATAAATTATGACTCCTTGGTGGACAGAGTGAAGGAGATGCTAAACTGATAGACCCAAATGCCCCTATCTATGATTGGTCGCATTAATATAATAAAAATGCCAGTGTTACCAAAATTTCTGTATCTTTTTCAATCACTTCTGTTTCCACTACCTAATATGTATTTTCATAACATTAATGATTTACTGAATAAATTCATCTGGAATAATAAAAAGGCTAGACTCCAACTAAGGCCATTATATATACCATATGAAAAGGAGGGCTTCAGCTCCCCAATTTAAAATGGTATTACTGGGCTGCCCAGTTATTTTTCTGTGGCTCCCTTTCCAGTTTGGGTGACTATAGAGCAGATATCAACACCAGGACTTCCTCTTGATCTTTACTTATATTCAGCTAGGGTTAAGGTCTGTGGATTATCTTGAGTAACCAGGTCATGATTTCTGAAAAGAGACATTGCTGTTGAGTTTTTCAAATGTATTTCTCCGGCGCTTTGAGCACCACAAGCCGAGTGCGATCTAGTTCCATTATATTTGAGAGAAGGCAGACATCTCTACGGCTGATATCTCCAAAACTCGGCAACTCACACCAAAACAATCTAGATGGATAAATAGTACAGCAGGTAAGAGGAAAAATATCCTCAGTATATCCTTGACTGCTTCTCAGTGGAACACAATTTGGAGGTCGGCTTTGAGCTCTTCTAAATGTGTGAGATTTAGGAGTAGAGCACATATTACCCTTGTTACATTATCCAAGATGGACGACAAACACAACAAGATTTATGCTGGCACAATTGTGGCAATCGAGGTTCATTACTCCACCTGTTCTGGGACTGTCCAGCTGTTAAAAACACTCTGGTTAGAAGTAATATCCCTAATGTCAGGGGTTTTTATGTTTTTATGATGTTAGTTTACCAGTGTGTCCCAGAGCATGCCTGCTGGGCCAAAAAACGGATAATAGTGTTGGTGTCACTGTTGACGGCTTTGGACATTAGGTTGCTTATCTACTAAAAAGACTAATTCTTTTAAACTGGAAGGAGCGTAAACCAGCCTGCTTCTCTAGGGATTGGTGGCTGGAGGAATACCTGGACTTGCTGAACATGGAAAGGGCAGCCTGCCTGTTCCTTGTCTGATCATGTAGTAAATAGTAACCGATTACATTTGCCCTGGCAATTAAGACTTCTTAGGCAACACAACCCGTCTTTCCCTTCTCCTCTCATTTGTCTCTCTTTTCTTGCTTTGTGTGGCCCATAGAAATACCCTTGCTTATTCTCTGACCACAGGTAAAACAAATAAATTGCAATGACAATGTCTGGACTTCCCTCCTGGCCTCACTGTGAAACACACACAGATACACTCACCTCTACTGGCAAGACGTCTATGTAGAGACAGATGAACCATCGGGAGACCACCAGGGTCCACATGACATTATGTTCCACCATGGTCTGCCAGACTCTGGGGATTTTAAGTTTCACCAGTTCCCCTAACACCTCCTGGTCCGTCTTCAGTCCCAGCATGGCTGGGCTGTAGTAGTCTGTAACCACACACACACACACACACACACACACACACACACACACACACACACACACACACACACACACACACACCATTGTGAGTTATACATTGCTCTTAATTAACTGCAAGCAGATATAAACAAATCCATTTTGTCATACAAAAGCTGTACAAACAGCTTAAATGGAAAACAGTTAAAATTAAACTCTTAAAATTAACTGAAATTGCCCATGTTGTGTCTAACACATAACAGCTCATCACTTCTGTCATTACTGCTGCTACCAAGTTTTTTCTAATTTACATTGGCATTCTCTGAGAGCAAGATACAAATGAAAACATACTGTCGTTCTTAAGCCACAGATAAAGACCATGTGACCTCCTACAGGATTATTCTTAGCCCAGACACACACCTACACACACCTGTCATGAGACCAGAACGATGGCAAATTAATGTGCACACATACACACACACACACACACACCTGGTAAAATTCTACCGAGTAGTGCATCCATCAGCCAGAAGGATTTCTCTTCATCTTTTGTGATGATAAGTAGATACCCAGCTATGAAGTTCATCCCCTGAAGACAAAAGGGAGACACCCTCAGGTTACACATGAATCTTGCGATCCTGCCTGAGCAGGTTTTATTAGAGAATGTAGAGCTCTTTAATAAAGTATCCAGGGGAGAGACCAGTAAGTGTATACTGGAGATGAAATTAAAAAATAAACATTCAAACTGAAACAGGCTACCTGAGTATGATTACTAATAGCTGAGTTCTGGTTATACTTCATAAGAGATGTAACCATTAACACAGCCCTGCTGCCTGTTTGAATTGCAAATCAAGCTGCATATGGTCTGGTGAATGAAATTTGCCTTTCAAATGCTAATGATGACATAGGGCTATACTAAGTTGACATTGACACCAACAACCTTTCTTTTGACACATATGCGTTGAATAATTGACACTCAACATAATGAGATATTATAGATAGATAGATAGATAGATAGATAGATAGATAGATAGATAGATAGATAGATAGATAGATAGATAGATAGATAGATAGATAGATAGATAGATAGATAGATAGATAGATAGATAGATAGATAGATAGATAGATAGATAGATAGATAGATAGATAGATAGATAGATAGATAGATATAGGGTATAGGGTATATATGCTTCCACAATCCCAAATTTACATCTACTTTATTTTGGCTAATAAATATTGGAGTACATATTTAAGTCAGTGTTGCACATTTGCACAGCACTACAGAACAATAATGAAACAATATGAAATACTACATTGTTTTTCTAACCAATATTTACAACTGGATCATATTGCAAGGCCCTTGACAATACCTGATATTCTCACACTGTTCTTTAAAATCTTCTGAAAACATGAGTAAGAAGGTGTAAGAATGGTAATATCCCAAATCCATTTTAGGCTGGATCTTCAGTAATATTACCTGACAGTAGCCCACAGTTGGGTTGTGGTGACCATAAGCCAGCAGCACATTGTACAGAGCTTTCTGCAAACATGGGCTGGAAGTCTTGTGGAACTGGACGTTGTCTGGAAATGTTCTGTTCAAGTCTGAAAGAAAAAGGCCGCACAGACACTCATATATTAAGTGCTGTGTGTTTATGGGTGTGTGAGAGCAAGTACGTTTAAAAGAAGCATCACAGAGTCTGCTTTTACAACTGAAATTGTTACATCAGTCTTGTATTCAAATTATGTCTAAATACAAATAACATGACCTGAGTAATTACAGGGTAAAGGTACTGTACTGTTTACCCTCCCTATCTCAGAGGCAAAGGACAAAATGATTGTTGCTGTGATAGTTGTAGTTGTAAAATCGTCTGTCATATTATTATAAACGACTGCAGTGTTTTAGCATCTAATACGCCTTCACACTAATAGATCAATTACTTAAACTGGCTTTCCTGGATTTTTTTTTTTTTCGCCTCACCAGTGCCTGAAACAACACACCGCCACCAACGCAGCCCATTGCATTCTTTTCACGCACTGTTGTTTTCTGTCCAAATGCCCAGTCAGTATCTCACACAAAGAAACATCAATAGGGTAGGTGGTCTGGTTGAAGAGAAGTCTCACTTACTCACAAAGCCATGCATATGTCACGCTGAACACTAAAAAATATTCTGTAATGCCAAGTATAAGGGCTCTGAAACACCAAACTGTTGGGCATCATTGTGCCCTGTGTGGCTAAATGTTGCCTGCAGGTTTTGCAGTGTGTCTGGAACAGTTGGCTGTAGTCAGCATTAATCAGCAACCGTTCAGCCGAATCAGCATACTGAAGCAGCCTCAGAGGCAGTTGGTGAGAAAGAATTTTCTGGCTGGGTGTTCTAAGGAAATCTGGTATTTTACTCATATAGTGCAGTTTCTCCTTATTTTTCATCTCTGCCTTTTCTTGTTTCACAAGCACAAGACCACACGATGACAATGCCAGTGCAAAGCAAAACTTTACAGTGCCAATTGCAACTTTTTAATCACAAATTCTAATCACTTATTTTGTATTCCAAACACACATAATATATATATATATTAGACTTTTAATCAGATTCACATTGGCGTGAAAATAATTGGCTAATTTGTTTTGTATGTTAGTGATGATCTTTAGAGTAGAAACAGTTATTTCACCTGTATAACAGAAGGTGTGAGGCTATGCACTGTAAGTCTTTGCTAGTTCTCAGTCTTTGAGGTTGGCTTGGTGTGTGTCTTAAGGAGGTCTGAGTGAGCATATGGGTGAATGAGAAACTGTTCACAGCCTGACCTGTGCAGATGGTCTCCATCAAATTGGGGTCGTGCTGGGCTCCGAGCAGGGACTTGTAGTATCCTGGGTTCTTCTCTAGCTGGTCTTGAGCTCCACTGGCCGCCATCCAGATCAGAGCCCGGTGCTCATTGGGAATCCCCTTACGCACATAACGCTTTACTGAAAGAGAGGGGGAACATTTAAGTTTTGTTCAGTTTTATCGCGTGCACTCACTCTGTAAGGATACTGGTGTGTTCAGTTTTCACACTCACGTTTTAAATTCTTCTGCACCTTGCTTTTGCCCTTCAGTAGTTTGGACCACTTGATGGATCGTCGGGTGAGCACAACTAGATACTCGGACATGAGCTCCTCGTATGACTCATAATCAAAGTCATCTGAGCGCTCAAAGCCATATGGATCCACACTGGGCCAAAAAGCACAAAGTTAGAAACTGTTAACAACTTTAATGAAACACATCAAAGGATTGTCAGTATATCACAGTCAGATATTACCACACATTCACTTCATAGCATTGCAAACCTCAGAACTTGAATATAATCAGGTGAACCTGTACAAGTGCACTTGTGAATGTATGCTGGTGTGTGTTTATGTGCTTTTACTTATGTACTTTGATGTGTACTAGACTGAAAACAAATTTCCAACAAAAACAATTGTCATTAGTCCAGTATCATTTAACTGCTAGTGTTTGCAGCATTTATGCCTCGTCATCCCCACTTACTTAGCATCTTGTTCAGGCATAACTAGATTGGATAAAGCCATTACAGCACAAAATAAAGAATAATGGTTCTATTTTATTAGTGCAATCTTTAATATATAGCATGTGTATCTACATTACCTACAGCTACAATCTGGTTCTAGATGAAAAACGTATGGGTGTAGGTGGCTCAACCTAATGCCTTAGGTAACACAATAATCTCCTACAGCTTATCCCTTTCACAAGAGCCAAGTCATCCCTGCAGAAGAAATGCACCTACAGACCAGCAACATGGTAGACTACTACATCTGTTTTGAACATGTTCAAGCCCAACAGACTTTACAGCATGAAACCACTTAACTACTGTATATACTACACACAGTCCAGGCTTTTCTAGTGTGGCTCAGCAAATACTGAAAATAAAGGTATCATTATGCAAACATTATGTTCCTCATGTGAGAATGACTTTGTTGTCAAAACAAAAGCAAGGGCACACATTAAATTTATCAGTGTGAAGTTTGTGAAAGTGGCACCTGATGTCAGGTGTTGGTTTGGGTTATCACTGTTTGTTTGAACTGTGCAACAGCTCCACTTCTCATTTAAAAAAAAAAATTTTAACATATACTGCAGAGATGAGCATGGATTTCAAAGAGCTACAAAAAAGCCAAAATGCTTTGGCTTATGTCTACATGTAGTGAATACCACTTAAGTCCAATATACAGTCAGTTGCCAGTTTATTAGGTACACCTCGATAAAACTAAGCCAGTCTAATACAACAGCCTTGCAATAAAGCCTACCTTCATGAAGGTCATAACATTTAGTTTATGCTGAAATTGTTTTAGAGAAGTGTTGATTCAACTTTATGGTCATTTTTGGAGGCTGCAGTTTCTAATATTTAGTCTACCCTCATTGATATAAATGGGGTGCACAAAATATTAGAAACACCCCTAAAATTCAATAAAAACCACAAACTACAGCCTTCAAAATGAAGTTAAATCAACACCTCTCTAAAACAGTTTCAACAAAATAGGACTCTAAATATACAAACATTAGTTGCATGTCTGTACATTTTGAAAAAACTAAAGTTTTATTTGAACTATCATGTGAAATGACAAAAATGTGTCCAATTTCTAATGAGAAAAAACATCAGCAAGCCACTGCACAACTCCTACAGTAAGTATAAACAAAGTATATTAGCTAACTTACTCTGTAAAGCAGATTATTGGCCCATATATTCAAGACTTAAATGCAGTGACTGTCTGTCTACAGTATATTCAGAGTAGAAGAATGTTGCATGATCCCTTCAAATTTGCCACTGTGTTGCAAATTAATTTTTTTATGGGACAAAAAACTATGAATACCCTCCCGCAGTTATCGCGATTTGATAAAATACGACAATACGATGTGTAATGCGCGTTTTGTACTAGTAACGTTAGCCGTTAGCTGTCCGTTAAGCTAACGACTCGAGTAACGCTCTAAAGTAGTTTGTTTCCTAACGTTACTGCTTCCAGTTTCCACGAAATTAGGAATAAAGTAATTAGCTGCTTCTGGATATATGTATCATTTAAGTGACTCAACTACCCTTGACCTCCCATAATCGATAAGATATGCTTTTAAACGTTTTAGCAGCCTGAGATAACCGTCAAAGCCCAACGTTGCGTTTGCTAACGTTACCTGTCCACTCTGTCTTTGGCTCTACCGTCGGCGGAGCGGGTTCGATTGGTCGCCTTGTTCTTCTTCTCCATTGCCTCTCTAGTTGTCCAGTGATATCCTCAGAATCTGTGCTAGTGTCACCATGTATCCACCCGTGTTGTGTTTCTCCAAAAAGGCAAAAACAACGCAAAAGTTTACAACAAACATGAATGTCTTGGTCACAGTTTAAGTTGAGGTAACTTAGCGTTTACCGTTCATTTTTAACTTTCTCCATGTTTGCGTGCGGAAAAACGGGATAATACGCTGCTTTTTCCTGGGATTAACATGCTATTCTCGAAAAGGGAAAGCCGTGAAAAGCATTCTTACGCTTTACCCCGAACCAAGCAGTCGTTTTAGTTCGACTCTTGAAATATTTTATCGATCCGCCGATGTCCAAGCCGTGAGGAGAGAGCGGAGTTTGCCTGGAGTTTTATCGCCATCCACATACACCTGCTGCTGGTCCCGCAGTTCTCCTCGGAGTACAACCAACTGGCCCGTATCTCTAAGAAAAACATCCAAACATAACGACTAGATGAATGCTATCCAATGCAATCCAAGTAAAAGTCACTCCCACTTCTTGTCCGGAGTAACGTTTCTCCGTGGAAGATTCGGACTTGTGACGTTTGTCCCAGGACACACACGTCAATCAGACTCTAATGCTGCTTTCGAGTGATTCTCGTAACATCCTACTTCAGAGCTCTCATGGGATGGCTAAATGTGACTTATGCCGCATTCACGGGGGCTTTAGTTAGAAAAAAAAGTGGAGCTGTGGCGGTAGAACGAAAAGGAAGTAATTCACTTTTGGCTTTGCTCATAATGTTTTTGCAGTTATACTGTACTAACTTGTAACCACTTTTACAAGAAAACGCACCTTTTTATGAGGTGTTAAAGCTGTTAAAAATCCTGACATTGTTTTTCCACTATGACCTGTTTATAATGTTCAGTAACACACATGTATTTCCTATATATGAACAGATAGCAACCCTCGTTTTGCACGTTGCAATTTGAAAAATAGGCATTTCAGAACATTTTGTACTTCATAGCCAAACATTTATTTGTCATATAACATATCACATTAATGTCAACTGACATAGACACAGTCTACAGCATAACGTATGTTACATCGGCAACTCCCTGCTCATAAAACTCATAGGGTCACTCGTTTAGTATGGTATGGTTAGTGTGTCCGATAACACGTAAAGGCAGCAAAAATGGTAAGTATAGCCGCGCCCTCTCCAGCACAGCCACGTAGCACAGGTAAATACAGCCATCTGTTAACCTGAGCCTCTGCTGGGCAGCATTGAACCAGTACGTATCCTACCTGGATTTAAACATATCTGTTGCATGGGTGATTCAGGGCTCCGACAGTCCTTTGTAGATATGAAAAAAATAATAATAAGGACTAGGCTTAATGAAAATAAATGGATGAACTCAACAAGATGTCACTCAAATTCATCAGTTTACCGGTAGCTCTTCTGTCCCAGTATCAGCAGAGCTTCACATCCTTGGGGAAACATTTAACACGTGTATGTTGTTTTTTTTTATCATAATGGTTTTAATATTATATTTTTTAAAAACTATACTGACATGACTTGAAAGTCCTGCGCAAGTAAGAGTGGAAAACCTTTTCTCTTACTGGAAAACGTGATGAGTATCAAAATGACGCGAACTTTACATCAAGTCACCAGATTTCAATTTGATTTTGTGCTAATGAGAGGATCTGGGGCAGAGCCTCGGGCACTGTGTCCCAACACTGTCACCCAGTTCCAGGCAGTCGCAAAATGACATTAAGGTTGTTCTGGTGGCTTTTTGGTGGCCATCTTTGAACACCATCTTGTAGTAGTTTCCCTTCGGGGATCAATAAAGTATTTCTGATTATTTCTGATTATTTTCCAGAGCTGGAAAAAGGGGAAAATCATGTGGGGAGAGGAGTGTAACTTGTACTCAAAAAGAGTTTAAGTAAAGGACACTTAAGCTCAAAAACTTTTAAGTATACTGTTTGAGGTGGCACTTTTTGGAGTTGCTGTATTTTTTCATTTTATATAAAGTGTATGGAGCAAGCTCTCAGAAATAACTGTATTTTTTAGTTATTATTTGGTGAACAGCCCGTTCTAACAGTGACACAAAGAATCACCCATAAACACCACAAATATCCCATATAATTCAGTGTGTGGGTGCGTATATATGACTGTGCTGCATGTTGTTTTAACCACTGTTAACAGAATGCGAGTAAACAGATATTCACCTATTTATAGAAGTCCTATTAGAGCCCTGTTAGCCCTACCTAAATCAAATAACTTAAAATTTGACACTCAATAACAACACCATACTCCTCATCACCACTGCCTATCAGGATAAGCCTAGGGATGGACATATGATGGATCATGTAGACCTCGATCTCTTATCCTCTTGTGAAAATACCAGAGTAAGTCCAAATGTTTCAGCAGTAGTGTAATCCTGCCGGTGGGCGGGGGTTGGATTTGTGAATAGGATGAGCTTCCAGCCACTGACATGTTTGGCACTGCTGTGTGCGACCATTCATCTGCTCTGGGCAATCGTCACTGTGTCCTTTATAGAAACACTTCAGTTCTCTGTAAGTGTGTACTAGTCACTGTTCACTATTCCACAGATGGAAAATGTCATCTAAAAGTCTAACTCCAATTAAGCATGTCTTCATTCATGTGGTATATTGAAAAATATTTTTGCTTCCCCGTGAACAGCCTCATGACCTTTATATGACCATGTATTTGGCCAGTTCCCCACAAAGTGATTTATATTCCCAGCAGCCAGCTTGTATCAAAAATTGTATTAAAAATTGTACTCATACATTTGGTTTGCAAATCTACTAAAATTACCATATTCCACTGTGACAATAATGAATAAATTAGGCAGCATTAATAGTGTGCTATTATATTTTTGACAAGTTTATTTTAAAGAAATTAAGCTACATTCATTAAAATATAATGCTGTGCTGTATCTTGATAATTATAAAGAAAGAGGAGGGAGTTTTACATGTAACATTGCTGGAAATAATACAGCAGACAGTCAAACTTGAGGAGCGTGCACCTGACAATTAAATCTGGCTTGGCAACGCCTGGACTTCCTTACTTAGCCTGCTGCGACCTGGCCCCAGATAAGCAGCATAAAAAGTATAGGTGGATGGATGAACATAGATTTATATTGAATTAAATTATAATACACCTTCAAAATGTAAAGCTAAAGTCTAACTAGTCTAATAGTCAGTCTTCATATCAAATTATGCAGTGTGAATGTCAAGTGTACTACTTGTCTATGCTCCACTTTAGGCAGCCTGCCATGTTAACAGTGTTGCCACAGTGAGGAACCATTTCAGATTTAGAAAAGATGATGATACTGAGTTATCAAGTTGGCAGTAATGTTTGCAACAATTCAACCTTGATACCTTGTTTGCCAGCCGGTGAAACTGTTGTAGGTCATTTGGAGGTTATCGGCGCTATTACAAATTATTGAAGGGGACTATCAGTTATTTTTTTTTGTTATCCTTATACTGTAGAGCCCTTTATGAATCTCTATCCAAATACACCAAATGACTTTTAACAAATAATCTTTGAATCAACAATGTTGTGATAAATATACACAAGTGTTAGCAATCAGTTTTGCCTAAACAACTGTGGTCCAATACTTTTATGGTATGTAGGCCTATTAGCTTGTGGATGATCATGTGCTCATTTGCTCTACGTGTACAATTTTTAATGTTTACCAGTTTTACTTGTTGCTTCCACTGCGTTTTTGTTGCTGTAACTTTGTAGTAATGTGTGTATTGTTGCTGATGTATGAAGATAGCTACATTGAGAGTAACTGAAATCTTTAAATTCGTAGTACAGTATCCGCGAAAGGAAACAGCTGAGACTGTGCATCACTGTTTGTTCAATAGTACCAACCTAGAAAGTAAATGTGTCAGTAAATCGTATGATTTTGGGTTTATATGTTTGTTTGACTGAAGGATCCCCATAGTTGATTGTTGTGTACTTTGGTCTCTGTTGTGGACTCTCTCTATCAGGTTGAATCTTGGCTGTGTCTTCAGAAAGTTTGGTACTTTGCGGCATATTAGTATCTTTTATGTCCACTGGTGTTACTTCTTCTTTTCCCTCCCCGGCCTCCCCATCTTTTTCTTGTGGTTCACCCTCTGTTGGTTTCTTTTTTGTTATTATATGACAGGTTTGTACCTTCATGTTATTAGGAGGACATAAGTCAATGTCTTGGAAAATTCCCTTTGTCACCAATCCAGTGTTAAAAGCAGTCATAGAAGTATCAGAGTGTGGTGGTGGCATTGCAACCAAAGGATTTACAGTTTCTGGGTGTGGTGCTGATTGAGGGGAGGAATCAGTCCGATCATCAACATCTTGTCGATAATCAAATCTGTAAACACATGGGATGATGTACTTGGGCAACGCTCTTTGAATTATCACAGCTTTGGTTGGATTCAGATCTTCCGCTGCTCTGTTATCCATGGGGTTGCGGCCTGTATATGTAGAAAGTCCCTCAGTTTTGGGCTTTAAATGGTGTTTCCCTTCAGTAACTGTAGTAGAAGGTTCACCTGTGCTTGATTTGCTGTAAGAGTGTTGTAGGGCCCTATGAGGAACTTCTGTCTTCAAGTTAGGTATCTTTTCCAAGTGTGAGCTTTCTGGTGGTTCCACAGCATATTGTTTAGGAGAGGAATCTACACATGTGGACCACACAGGAGGGCAGGTTATGATGGTTGCCACATGCCAGTTCACTTGGGATTCTACCTGTAGAAAAAGCCTGTACGGTTCTGGGAGTGACCTCTCGGTAACAGATGTTAAACAGAGCAGCTCTACATGTCCATATTTTAACTTGTTGGTGATACTAGTTTCTTCTACTGTAGCCTGAATTTCACAATGTTCCCCCAACCTCCAACTCTGAACATCATTATCATTAACTTGATCTTTTATACGCTTTAATGAACAATGACCTTCTGCCTCTTGATCTGAATGCTGGTCCCTCATGTGCTTCATTTGCTCTTCTTTCAAATAATTTTTTTCTTTCAGGTTTAAGTTTACTTTTGTTAAAACATCTACTGCCTGCTCGGGTCTTTGTTCTTGCCCATTTGTGGTTTGATTTCCTTTCAGCCGCTTTCCAACAGATTTACTTTTCATTTGCTTGTGTTGGTTTTGTTTGTGAACAGTTTGATCTCTCTGCCTTTCATGACAAGCTACCCTCTGTTCTACATTACTCCTCACTTTGACTCCTCCAGAAGGCCTTTCATGTGAACATTTCAAGTCACTTCCCTTACATATCGTGGCCATGGTCTCAAATCTCTCCATCAAGGAAGATAGGAGGATCCCTCTTCCAATGAGTCTTGGCTTGATTGGCTGTTTCTTCAGCATGTTATCTCCCTTTTCCTTTTGCGCTGCCATGGCAAACTTGGCCACAATATCTTTCACACGGCTCCCCCTCTTCAGTCCTTGTTCTCTTCTAGTCCAGTCCTTCTTGTGCATGTCTTGCTCACTGCCTTGGCTGTGGTTCACATTACCTGCCACTCCTCTGCCGGAGGACAGAGTTCCTACCTCCCTTTGGTGGGTGATGGGAGGTTTGGGCGTGGACCTTATGAATTTTGATTGGAGGAGATGGAATGTGGTTAGGCGGCGGGATATTAAGTCTCCTGCTCTTTGATCTCCTTCATACCTGCTCAGCAATCTGTCTTTTTGTAGATCTGACCAGCATTTTTCAGGGATCTTGGAACTGGTCTCAGCAGTCTTTCCCTGGGTCTTTTTATGCTCTTCAGGGAGCTGAACAATAGTACAACTTGTCTCAAGTTGAGTCTGCTTCATTGAAGCCTCAAATCTCTGATCAGGCCAATCTATGTTCCTTGTGTTTCTTTCAACTACAATATCCGACACTGGCTTCTCCGGGTTTCTGTTTCTGGTGGTCCACTTGGGCAGATCCTGTGTTAGGTAATGCAGGAGACTCTCCAGAATCCCTCGGAGGACAGGACGGCAGTTGCGGTCTCTAACCAACTTCCTCAACATACTGGCATCAGGGCTGATATTGGTTTTCCGAGAATCTGGTCTATGGAGAATAGAGGACATGCAAAACTTAATCCCTGTAGCCATCTACAGCTAAACATACCTGAATAGTTACGGACATTGACAGCAGTGTTGAAGGATCATTGGCAAATTAAATGTACTATTGCATGAAAATAGTGACAGTGCTCAATGCATACTTGCATGGATGGCTAACAATTATCAAATACTGTCATTATTGTACACAGGTAGAACATTTGCAGTATTTGTGGTGGTCGACATTGTGTGGTCTGAACTTGAAACTACATTCACACTCAGAGTTTTAGCAGAACTAAATGATTGTACAGAATGGGTAGTTTTGAATATGTTTGGATCAGACAAGCAAATAAATTGCGCCCAAACCTTGGAGTAGCCTTTTCGTGTTCTTGCACTATTTTAAGTATGTAGGTATATACATAGTAGGCCTAAGTATTGCACTGTACTTTAGGAAAGGAAAAAGAACAGAGTGGCCTAGACAGGGCTTACCTGTCTGAATGGAACAATGATACCGCACCATCCTACCATTTCCAAAATATGGTGCTAAATTTGTGTTTTTCATGTAGTGGTAGTGATACAAAAAAATCATGAAGTTAAAGAAATGAGCATCACTGAACTGGAGAGGAATTTTTTTTGGAGCATAGTGAATTTGGCCTTTCACAGTCACCATATAAAACTAGTCGCTGTTACTCAGAGTAATCTCCAAAAGGACTACTTTTTCTCTTCTACTTATTAATCTTCTACCCAACTGATATTTGAGAAGTAGTCCTCCCACCCCTGCAGCAAAGCAGAGGAGATCAAATGTTAAGACTTGAAGTGAAGTGTTTCAGCTGTGTGAACTTGTTACAGGTGATTAGTTCAGGGGATTGTAGAGGAGGGTTGTGTAACAAGAAGAGGAACTCTGGTAGAAAAATTAAGATAGGAGACAAGCTGTCCATCGAAATAAATGTTGTAGTTAAGATAAGGAGAGACAGGCACTTCATGTGTGATATATATCTGAGTCAGTTTTAATGTTCATATCATATTAATATCCACCATGTAATGATGCTTTTACAATATAGTACACTATACCTGATAAGAGCATCACAGTGCAAATAATAATTGATCACAGTATAAGATAATATTACTACTCTACAACTCAATAATATAATGCATAAAAGTTAAAATCATCTCAAGATTTCCACCACATTACATGCATTAAAAAGCCAAGATCAATGTAGACTAAAAGCTAGTGAATTTATTATGGGCCTTAGATTAAGGTAATATTTTTAGATAAAAACAGAGAGAACTGTCTTAAAATCAGTTAGGCTTTATCAATGTGTAGATTTTGATGAATTAGATACTCATTGACACAACATAACCATGTGCTTCATGTTAATACAGGTTAGCTTTAGAAAAGGAAAAGGTTATAAAGGCCAATGACCTTTCCCCACATTTCTGTCATTTAATAGGTGGAGTAACAGAGACAAGTTATTCTTCCCTGCTGTCAACAAAACATTACATTTCTGCCAATTGATTGCAGATGTAGTTCCTGAGAGATGGTCTCAAAGGAAAACATTCATGTCAGACAAAGGCTAGAACTCAATACCCTAAATGGTCTCCCTTTTGATGTCCCTCCACCTCACACATACAGTGGCAGGTTCTTTAACTTCTCCAATTCATGACAGATCTGTGTAAAGCAAAGAGAGGAGGTGAGGAGAGGACAAGATGCCACTCAAGACTACTGAGACACTACCAAGGAGGACTAGAGGGTAGTGTGGGACAAAGGGAAGCAGTTTTACAGCCATGTGCAGTTCCTCTGATAGCCAGCAGGGTTCAGGCCAGTGACGAGCAGTATTACTTGTCTATGCACTTCTCTGCAGATGCTGCTTTGTAAAGCGCTTCTCCCAGCTCCTCCAGGCGTTGTCTTTTGTCCAAATCCTGGTACAGGCCTGGGGGAACCTGGCTCAGGCCGTGCATGAGGCCATAGAGACAACCTGCGATCAGGCCTGTGGCTTCACTCTCACCTAAAAAAACCCAGAGCATTTTCACAGAAGTTGCAGTGAGCAGCCTGTATGTTTTATCAGTCTGCGTTTTAATGTGGCTTGCAGTTGCAGAATGCTGTGGTCCTCACCTCCATGAAACATGGCTCGTTTACACAGTTCAGCCCAGTCACTCCCTGCCGCTAAAAGGGCATCGTAGGCTATCATGGGGGCATCATGACCTCTGCGTCCTGCACGGCCCTCTGAGCTCCAGCGCTTATAAATCTGTATGGACAAGGACAGAGTAACAGCAGCACACTGTTCCTGTTAGGGGTTCTGTTGGCATAAAAAACCTGAAGGTAAGCTTTTCTTTATGTGTGTATTTCGTTTTTGTGTGACAGAGAGGCAGGATTTACCTTGTCTGTCTCCTCCGCGTCATAGCGATCAGAGAATGAAGGTTTGTTCTGTCCTTCCTTCTCTATCTCTCTCTCTTCCAGGTAAAACTGCCACTTGGCCTCAAAGTAGAACCAGTTTTCCTGATACTCTGCAGAGAAATGCATAATCACACACATTACTGGATAGTTGTGCTCTCTGAGACACATGCATACATACCGAACTCAGAAAATGACTATATATACTGACAAACACATATTGATTTTACTCTTTTTGTTATGTTTTTTTACATAGAAGCTTCATTTGACCTGGATTAATAGACCAAGCTGCAAAATGATGTGCCTCTTGCACACTAACACAGACAGAAACACAGTCTAACCTGCCATGTGTCGTATGGTCTTCCTGCAGTACTCCTCAGCCCGAGGGATGACCTTCATGAGCTCGCGGCCCCAAGTCACAAGAGGTTTCCCCTGGATTGCATAGGATGCAAACAGTGCTGTTGTCAGGGAGCCTAGGAAGCCTGAAGCAAAAGAGTGACATCACAAGTCATTACGCCAATTCTGTCTACTGATATCTCAAACTCACCAATTAAGCAAGTATTAAATCAATGACCCTGCAGGTAAAATGCAATTAGAGATTCTTAACAGTACAATAATTAGCCTGTAGTTGCCAGATTTGTTTGCATAGGTTAGAAACTGCCAACATTGTCACCTGTGGGGTGGTTGTGGGTCATTCTGCCAATCTCAGTGCTGACCTCCACCAGGTTGTCTAGTCTCTCAGGTTGCCAGTATCTCATACCCACACACATGGCCTTGGCAGCTGCCCCGAACCCAGACCCTGGACATAGACACATGTACACACATACACACGTTTTCATAAGCTATAGTTATGTTGGAAAATTAAAAAAAACATAATGATCTAAAATCTCCACTGGCCTTTTTCATTGAAGGGTGTATGCCAGGCGAGCAGGAAGTTGTGAGGTTTGAGGTGAACACAGCCCTCCACTGTGGCAGGATCAGGGGCTCTGCCCTGGAGAGACACCATGGCTTCAACATAGAGACGTACCAGCTCCCGGTACAGGTCCTCCAGACACCAGTAATCTGGACAAACACAGTGACTGAGAGTCATTCATGATTGGCATGCAAGGCAAGACGAGTGGTGCTGCAGTGGGCTAAGTTTAGCCTCAGCCTGCCACACCACAGATTAGGACCAGCATGCCTGCGGAGTGAGGGGAGTCACTTCCACACACCATGAGGTCAACTGGGATCCTCGAGCAGAGCCCACAGCCATCCTGTTAGTAGTTTATGTGTGTACTGTATGTGTGAAGGAGAGAGAGCCTGGGTTGACAAAGAAGCATCACCTCTAATTTAGTGGTCTAGGACTTTGATGAAAGACAGGGACTTTCACCCTCTTCACTGGACTGTGGATCAGATTCTGTTACACAGAGGATGAGGGAGGGTAGACCTGAAGTTGTCAGTCTATGCACTGTCAAATTCTTCAATGAATGTGTGTAAAGAGGGAGCTGAGAAAATAGTAATTATTGTCTTTCTGGTTTAAGTATTTTTATCCTCGCTTCAGATAAGAATGTATAATACATTGAATAAGCCCCTATGATGACTAATAATTGGGCTAATAGAAATGCCTTGTGCCGATGAGGAGCCACATACAGTATTGTTATGTTATATACTGATAGGCTGGTGGGTGTGTGTGTGCATGCGTGTGCAGGCATTGTGGCTAAATAGGGCTTCCTAATCTCAAAAGATGTCATCACCATTTCACAGGACTGCTGCCATTGGCTTTGAACTGCATCTGCAGCCAAACATGATACCGGCAGATAACAGAGGAGTCTGACCTGCTATTGTTCAGTAAAGGAGAGCTGAGGATCAGCTTTTCTAAAGTAGTCTATTTTGGACTTTTCTGTCCTGGCAACTCCTGGCCACCCTGCGGGAGGGCTTGAGATGACATTTGAGTGACAGCATTCGTGATAAGCTTTCTACGGAGATTTTGTCTTTGATGGCCGGTTGCAAGGATGGATTATGATATGTCAGCAGGTTTTGTCATTCAGAGATGGTCCGCCAGTAAGTGATTAGCAGCTTCCATTGACTGTATAGAGGAAGCTATTCTGGTCCTTCTAAAAGTAGAAAGATCAAAAGCCTGGCTGGACGGGTCTGATGTGTCTGTATATTATTGAAAAGATGAAGAAAGAAAGGTTTTGGTTTTAAGTTAGATGTAAAATTAGAGTGGTATGGTAAAATATGTGAAATTTTGATTTGATATTTTAAAATAGGAGAAAGAAGAAAATTTGTTTGTAGTCATGCTATGATTTTCTCTCTCTAATCTGCCACTTAGACAATCATAAATCCTCTTTCCCATTCTTCTTGACAGCAACCCTAAACATACCTGTTACAAGTGCTTCTGCTGTGGTTATGTGCATCAGCGTTGCATCACTCAGGGGCCAGTTTTCAGGGTCCAGTTTCTGGGCCCCTAGTCCTCCCAGAGAGGCCAGTTCCTCTTGGATCTTCTTGCCTGAGGTGCAGCCTTCCCAACGGCCCTTTCTGTAGCCCAAGGCATCGCCAACAGCACCCAGAACCATGGCTGCCTTGAATTTCTCCATGATACTGGGCTCTGCTTAATCACGAAAAAAAGATCTTCTCTTGAATGAAGGTGTCACACCTCTCCTGGGATTTAGATGGCTCCTGGCACGAACAAATGCCAAAATTTGAACTCCTTTCAGCTGTAGGTCTTCTTCTCCACCTCAACAGACTCACGGTCACAGAACAATGGAAACAGAACAAAACATCCTGAAGAATGTCAGTCTCTCCAGCTCTTACAATTTTGGTAATATTTCCGCTTGATGTGGAGCTGCCACAGACCTCTATCTCCACTATGTAACAGCTCTACCACCTTCCCACCCTCAGAGCTCTCTTCTAGTTTCTAACCAGTTGTCTCACACACAAACACATACTCTCCGTACCAAGGGTGGGTGCACACACACGAAAACATCACGTTATCAGCCACAGTGTCTTTGTGTTGGGCGGTGGTGAGTTCAGCTGTGATCAGGTGTCTCCTAAAAAGGCAATCCCCATGGCCCCAAAGCCTAAAAGCTGGATGGCTGGGTGTGGAGTGGTAATGGGGGCTGCACACACAGGAAGAGATGCTAATGCGCTGCTGGGCTAGATTGCAAGCTTGTCAGCTGGTGCTGAACCTTGTTGACATCCCACCCGCCCCATGGGAGGAGGGTAAGAATGGAGCATCATCCCAACTGATGCCTCCCCACTCCATGAGTCTGCCTCATCCTACACTGAAGCTCAACTCTCTTATCCTTATCTCACTATTTTAAACTTATCTATTAATCATCTCCTGCCCTGACATCAGCTAATCTACTCTCCAGTTATGTGCACTGCATCCAAGAGTTCCCCTCCCTCTCAGTTTCTTGTATTCTCATCTTCAACTAATGCCTCGATTTGACCCCTTTTGATTTATGCTAATTACACACATCTGTTATTCCCAACCCTTTATACACCTTTCATTTTTTCATGTATCTGTTGTTGAATGTAGCTTTAAACACACTCAGAGTAACAGTAGTCAAAGTATTACTAGAAGAGCCAACGATGATGATGATATGCAGCAGGAATGCAACCTGATAAGGGACAACTGTTACCAAGCTGACATTTTACACACACTCTCAAACACACACAGCAGGGCAGTGGTTCTCAGCAGGAATATGGAGATTTTTTTTTTTTTGTTCCATTCACTACTGCCATTTAGTTTGCATATCTCTGATATCAGTCAGTGTTTGGTTTGGATAAAAACTCCTAGACCTCCATTTGACATAAACAAATTCTGAATAGAGAATAGCGTAGTAACACAAATGGGTGAACTCAGTATTATCAATTGGAACTATTAGTGGTATAACATATAATCATTTTAGTTTTACAAAATTATGTTATCCAATCCAAATGAATTATTCAAAGGAAGTTCTAAGTAAAAAAAAGTTAGTTCTTGTTTTACATGAGTGAAGAGTTTGCACTGCAGATCAAATTGTTTATTTTAGCTGCAATTTTGCAAACATTTGCCATGTTGTGACACATTGATTTCAGAAAAATATTAATATCGGGAGACAGATTTCAATCCTGCTGACCAGTATTTTAAACTGACAAGTCACTTTGTTTCTGACAACAAAACAAACACTTGTTGTCAGAACTAACTGCTGCACTTGTTGGACAGAAGTAAATCTTTTACAAGACTGTTAAAAACAACATGCTTTATTGACAACTTTCTTAAAGAAAACAAGGTACGGTATGCTTCTGTGGCAAAACATAATATTCTGTAAATACCAATATTCTTTCCGGCAAAAATAATACTGACTTGATAAGAATGATCTGCATGACTAGAAACAGTTGACCACACAATTGACAAATAAAAACGTACCAAATGTACCATATTATCAAACTGAATACTGAAAGATGTCATTTTCTTTCTTTCTTAAGTCATAGTTGTTGACTTAAGAAAGAAAGAACTGGGAAAAGCTTTCACACCATCTCGCTGTTGTAACACAGTCAGAAAACACTTTATACGGGATATTTCATTGCACCAACACATATATAACTTGCTTAGTTACGAAGATCAACAATATGACACATTTAACAGCTCCTACGGTGACTGTTTAACAGTCATGATGAAGCCGGTTTCTTGGCCACTCATCTGCATTCAATCTGGGACTGAAATCATAATAAATACCCGTCTTGATCTGCCTCAACTTCTTAAAGACAACTTCATAAAGTCTACTTCATGCACACCACTATAGTTTATGACTGACTCTGAAGTTTGTCAACTTAAGGAAAACAAAAGGCAATTATTTTCCTTGTAGTTAGATGTTGACAGGACAGAGAAATCTGAAAAAAAAATCCATCCTTATTTCAACACATGTAATGCAAAGGTTTTATCATGGTGACAACAATTGGCAGAACAAGATAGCATAGTTGGTTGCTGTTTAGGACAGAAAGCATGGCAAATACTGACGTAAGTACAGGAAGCCTGCTGCTCACTGTGACTGGGAGAGGACGCCTGGTACCTGAGCTCTACCTTCTGTCACGCTCCTTAGCTGAGAAATGGGATGCATTTAGCAAATACAGAGTTGTTTAGTGTTTATAATTACACTTAAAGAGTAACACTAAAAGCATTGTTGCACTGACCTCTGTGGGTTAAAAGCCTCAAGTCCTCTGACCATATCTATCACCACAGCTGGGTTTGGTCAGGTGTTCTCATATACTTGTGACCACATCCAGCTGTGATGTAGCGTTGGACTATAGTACATTGAGAAATGCTCTACTGCACAGCCACCCCTAGATGGCAGCGCAAGCAGTGTTCTTAAAGTGATATGTTTTTCTTTACTTTTAGCATGCCACCATTGCCCTACAATTGCTAATCCATGAAAAGCAAGAGACTAAAACATTAAACAGTGTAAACAAACTAAAACTTAAAAACTTAAAATACTCCTGGCTGGCATGTAGACTTTTAAGAAGTCTAGTATGTAAGTGACTGTCATGTAAACTGTATAGCTCTGTAGCTATATACAGCGCTGTCTGCTAAAGGAAACCTACAACAGAAAAAGTGTAAATCAGTGCAGTTTGCAGGGTTGACAAGTCATCATCACCTGGATAACAGAAAACAGTCAATGTGCCAGTCAGTTTCTCTTTGTGTACAGCAGTTCTCACACTGCAAAACTAAAGTCAACCAAAAATGTATTGCAGTAGCATTTTAAAAATTAGGATCATAAATGCTTCATATGTATTAATCATGATTATAAATGTCATTACCTGTTTTCTCAGATATACATTTTTGTTCTTCTAAAACAGAATCTATTCTTATTCCTATGGGTACAGTATTTTACAACTGTAACAACAGAGATTCTGCTGGTGCTGAGCTCAAAATGCTGCTCTGTCCAATTCTCAGAGTACAAAATGTGGATCTGAACTTTTCTCACTGTCGCTCAGTCAAGGTGAATCATCATTTTTTAAACTTCTAATTAGAATAAAACCAAATGAAAATATTTAACATTGTATTGTAAAAGAGGCAATATGTTTAACCCCCCCCCCCCAAAACACACACACACACACACACACACACACGATGATGAGCAAGCACACTTTCTCTCTGCTCTCAGTATGATTGTTAGAGAGCTACACATTTGCAATCTCAGTGAAAATAATGTAGATTACTTTTTTTCCTTCTCAGCGTCCATGGCACTGCTTCACACTAGCTGACAAAAACATGCAGATTTTAACATACTGTTCCATTCACAATTGACAATGTAAGAGGCCACATCCTACTGCATCGATAACTTAATCCTCTGCGTGTGCTGAAGGTTCACTGTTACTGTCCCTCCTCATTGTGCCAAGGGTGCAAGTTAGTGAGCCAAGTCCACAGCAGCAGTTCGAAGCCACACCCATTGGTGATTTGCCCACAAGTGATGAGTTTTAGGGCACCCCTCACTTACATATTGCAATTACAAAGTCTGTTCTTGCCAGCAGACAACAACAAACAAACAAATTATCTCTCTCCTGTTGATTCCCTCCTGCTTTCCTCTCTGAAATGGTGTTCCAGGTCACTCCCCAGCCAAGGCATCTTATGCAGTTGGAAGAACAATCTGAACGACGAGCTGCAGGCTTATTGAGAAGTAGTCTCTTTTTGGCTCATTTGTATAAAAATCCTCATTCAAAAAAAGAAAATTGGGAGAAAACACAAACTCCATCCACTGCATGAAGCCTGGGACAAACACTATGTCATGTTGCGCTTAATCCCAGTCACAATTGGCCGAGCAAACTCCACAAAGTCATCTATGAGGACAGGCCATGCCCCTGAGGAGAGAGAAAAAACACACATTATTAGTTAAATCTCAATGTAATCTATTATAATGACTTAATTCATCAAAGCAATGATTCAGTGATGTGGTGGTTGGGACAAAACATTCACAGGTGCCCCCTGCTGGCCTGAAATGTAGCCAGACTGGACAGTGTCTCTCCTTTATTCTGCAGAGTGTGCCATACAATGTATCATAAAAGAAAAAGGTGCGTTCAACCTCTCCACTGGGCCCAAGGCAACAAAAAAACACCAGCATCCCACAGAAAGTATGAGGAGATGAGGAAAAACCTTAATGTTCATGTGCATACAGAACTACTGTTCACTACTACTGTGACAGCTTGAGTAAAGAATTTTAGTGCAAATCAATTACTGTGTTTGCCTACACATACTTGACAATTTACTCAGAAATATGTGATGCAATTAAATGCAACTGTAAGTGAATTTGATAAAGTGTCAAATGCTGGACCAGTTCATCACATGACATTAACATACTGTACATGCAGATCACCTTGCCACAAGTCGTAAGACCTCACTCTGACGTGACATTTGCTGTAGTCCGAGTTACTGACTTCGGTGACTGACTGAATTATCAGCATGCATCTGTATGTGATCACTGAGTTCTTTCATCATGGAATTAACCACTGAAATGTATATGCATGGACTGTGCCATGGGTAGCCTTTATCCTGAAGGCATTAATAATCTCACCTTCTTCATCATAGTTCGACATGTCGTCTGCAATCATATTGCCAAAGTCCAGAAGGAGGTTCCATGTGTCCTTGGGAATTGAGCGCTTGTGATGCTCCTGAATGCAGCACAGTAACAGAAAAAGGTGGGACTTAAACATTATGGTGTGATATTAGACAACATAAGAAATCCTTGTGCATTGAAAATCAATTCAGCAGTGTGGAAATAAATGCTACCTTTGTGAAACTTAGTTGTTGTTGACAAAGATGTGTTGAATGTACTCGATGGTAGTCTTGTTGTTGTATTTGACTATATTCTACCGCAAGGTGTTTCTAACAGTTTTACTTCTCCATATGCAGTAAGTAAATGAGATGGACTAAATATGCAGAAAGTAAAAAAAAAAAAAATACAAAATCTCTGAAATCTTTTTAAATGTTTTTGTAATATACTGCTGACACACAGAAAATAAATAACAGGGTGAAAACAGGTCTAACAAAAACGTCCTTTCTCACCAGCAGGAAGCGATTCCAGAGATCCAAAAACTTGAAGCGACCTGTGAGAACTAGATTCCAGTAAGCAACAGCCATCTCTAGGTCTAGGACACAAAGTAGAGTAAGATTTTTCAATATTTAAATTTATTACATTTTTTTTCTAATTAAAAAAAATAAATAAATAAATCCAGTTGAAAATCTGCACCTTTGAAAACATCAGGGTATTTTCTATTATTACTATATTCTACATGTTTTACCTAAACCTTTCTGGCCGGGGTTCTTGGCAAAATTGAAGGTAAACTGGTAGAAGTCTTTGAACTTCCCTGTGTCTTTCAGCTCCTGCTCTAGTCTGGGAAGGATCGCCTTGAGTTTTTCAGGGCTGTCACAGCTAGAGGAGACGTTAAGAAAAAAAAACCCAAACAGATCAAATTTTATTATGAGTAGTGATGAACTGCACACATGGACTGGTACAATGTGAAGTCTGAGGTTTCTGACCATGTACATTTTGTATGTGAGGCAACTTTCAAATTCATGTAGAACTCAACAGAAACACAGTATTACATACAACTTTTACAACTTCTTACTATTTAAAAATCACAACTTAATAAACATATTCTTAATGTGTGAAGAATGCAGTAGCATCTCTGATCAAATATTCCAGTATCAGTGTTGCTCACCCCAGCTCAGCCATGCCATCCAGGAACTCTTTCCTGCTGAACTCGCACTGTGTGGCCGCTCTGAACTTCCATGCCACCACCAGTATACTCATGCTAGCTGGGTCCAGGGTCAGGTCATCACAGAACTGCTGGATCCCATCAATGCCTATCTTATTCTCATCCTGGGGGTCTGCAAAGACAAGCTGAGAAGAGTGAGCAAAACGGTGCCAAAGACAAGACAAGCAGACTGTGCTGATATTAACATTCTGAAACTTGATCAAAAAAGCAGAGGTCACTCCCCTAACACTTGCCTTTGTATCTGTTGTAGAGCTGTTCCAGCTTCTTGCGGTCTACTGAGGTTTTCATGGATTCTTTGTAGTAGAGGTCTGGATTCTGGAAGTAGTTGTCTGTGGCGACTTCTAGTTTCCAGTCATTCTGCGTCAGGCAGTACACGGCTGTCCTCTCCCCGGCCTGTGTGAAGGACATGAACTGCCGAACCTTGTCCTTCTGCGATGACTTCAACTTGTGCTGTAAGACAAGCAGGCACACAGGTAAATGCAGTGCAGGAGTAACAACCCCGCCCCCCCACACACACCTACATATTCCTGTTACCCGGATACTCTGGAATACTACCTGTCCCAGGTTTGGTGTGTGTCCGTTTCTGATAATTAGTTTAAAACACAAATCTGTTAAGAATATGCACCATGTAAGAAAATATTAAAATGATTAACGCTGAATTTTCAACACAGGGCTTCAAGGCGATGTAAAAATCCAGAAGCCTTCATCATTTCGGTTTTCATTCTGCTTTGGTGGAGCATATTACAAAACAAATCAGCAATTTATCAAAATGATCACAAACTAATTGATACACACACAACCTGGGGGCCTTCAGGACCTCTGAGGGTCTGGGGCCCTGGGACAGGTGCCCACTTTGCCCAGTTGGTAATCCAGCCTTTGGTAAATGGGATGCAGAGACATGCATGTGGAGTTGAGGCTGCACATCAGCGTTTACACATACAACACAGAGCCTAAACTTTTTGAACATTTGAATAAGAGTGCAAGGATTTGATTTCCATTAAAACCTCCAGAAACTAGTTCCTGTACTTAATCTGTATACAAAAATAGTTGGATGTGAATTATACGTAAATAACACGTGCCATGACTATAAAATCTGGTACATGTGCATACAATTAAAAAAGTAGGACTCGCACCATGCGTGCAACAGTCTATTTATATTTTAGTAAAAGTGCATTAAGGGAAACGAAAACAGTCACTTCCAAATGCACCACCATAAGGTTCCGTTATTTTACTAAAATACCTCCTCGTGTTAATTTAATCTACACGGTCATCGGGAGGATTGCAAGTCTTTGCAGAGCTGCAGATCTGACCCACCCGATGATCAAACAGTACATTCACCGTGACAGGCCAGTGTTTGGCGACCCAGTTTCCTAGGGAGGGGACGTTTGATCCTGCAGACTCTCTCCTGACCCGGGGCAGCAACATAGGCGAGTTACCAAAAAGGGAAAGGTACGTGCCGCAAGTGCGGGTGTCCGATCTCAAAATACCAACAACTGACCTTCCATTTCACTCATATTCCCGACACACATCACCCTGACAATGCGACACTTGGCTGAGGACACCCCGATCCCCCGTGTCGGAGTGTCCCCTTAACGTCAATGATAGCCGTTATCGGGTTTTGGACTTGTTTAACGGAGCTAAAGAATAGCCCCGGTTTCTCATTTTTAATCTTACCTACCATTTTATCACACGCTGTTTTGGCCCACTTGATATCCAATTACCCCTGGTGCGCATGCGCGACAAGAACTGCGCTACTGTAGGGGCACTGGGTTCATGGGAAATGTAGTTCTATAGCACTGTAATCCCACAGGCCCTGTGTTTCTAATACCTTCAGCTTAATAGCTTTCTGCAATAATAGACAACTGTTTCGGCAAAGTATGTATTTGTTCTCAAAGCGCTTCTGCTGAAATACATTTAAAGGAAAAGGTCACATTATAACTTTGTATCAAACTGTCTGTAAAAAAAAAACAGGTTCTGAGCATAAGCCAGTCGAGGAAACTTAGCTTTGAACTTGTTGTTGTTTTTTTAAACGAAACTGTATAATGTTAAACAACCGTTAAGATCAAGTCAAAGTAGATTCAACCAAGCAACAGCTGTCACACTTGACACGGTCGAGCTAGAAAACATAACATCTGAAAACTACAACTCCCATATCAAAGCTGATCAAGATGTTTCGGAAGTAACGTTAATCTAAAAATGGATCAAAGTTACATGGAGAAAACAATGCAGTAGTTGTTCAATTTTAGCTGCAGTTTATGTTAACGTTGTGTTGTGATATGTCTTGATGTGCTGTTTCCAGAAAAGTTGCTGGTATTAACGTACACGACAGCTATTTAGCTAATGTTAGCAAAGTTGTGTTAGCTTTAACTGTTACCTTAGTGTGGACTCAGCTGGCTGGAGCTGGTCTGACAGCTCTGAGGAATTTGAGGGCTAACTTAGCTTTACTTACAGCTCCAGAATAGAAAACAGGTTGAACTTTATACACGCTAAAACTGGTCCAACTTCAACAGGGAGTTCCTCAATAGCAGCCCTACCTACCTGAACGAAGTAACGTTAGCATCCCCTTGCTAGCAAGACTAATGTTACCAACGGGTGGAGGTCGAGGTAAACATGAAGTTGGTCGCCAAGTAAATTGGTGAGCGCCTGCATCGACGCTGGCTTCAGCTATGTGGCAGGGGGTGGGGGGGATGGGTGGTGGTGGTGCGGTACAACAGCATGATTGTTCCCTTCTTCTTCAGCTTCTCCGTCAGTCGTGGAGTGGAGTTGAGAGCCAGGGCAGTGCACATATTTCGCAGGTAGGTTAGTTCTTCATTTATCTGTTTTCATTGATGTGCTCAGTGAAAAGATTTGAGTAAGCTGTGTTTGGGACGTTGAACAAATCCATAATTTCACCGCCCATGGTGTTTCCTGGTGTGTCTGAAACATTATTCATGTCTGGGGTGTGTGTTCAGCTTTGTATGATGTTACTTGTGGCTGTCATGATTTCTCAGATTTTTCATTGTAGGGATGGCATAAGTCTTTTCCTATTCACAGTGCCTTTACATGTTTGGTATTCAGCTGTTTGTATTTATAATTTAAATATGTACATGCATCCATGAGTATAGAATAACCTCCAGGTTTGAGGTTACTAAAAATGACAACCAGTCAAAACTTGTATGCATTTCAGTGGTGGAAAGTAAATTTACCCAAGTAATATACTTAATTACAGTTTTGAGTTACTTGTACTTTCCTTGAATGTTTCCTTGTTTACATTTCATGCCACTTTATATTATACTTATATTATTATACTTATACACCACTACATTTCCTTAACAGCTATAGTTACTCGTTACTTTTCAGATTAAGTTTATACTTACAAACCAATTTTTGTGATCATCTTATGAAATATGGCACATTGTTATAGATTAATCCACCCAGCACTATATTAATGCTATTGTGCTATTGATTTCTAGCAACAGTACCAGATTGGCTGCAGTCCAGTTTTAGGAAGCAGGACAGAGGAGGAGGTTGGAAAGTAAACATCCCTCTGCTTGCTAGACTCATGCTCACAAAGGTGCGGTCCAGCTTGGTTGTGAGTTGAATGCATTCAGTCATTATGCTGGTGTAGTAAAAGATGAATGTGTAAGGAAGCACATGATGCCAGGATATCAGAGGGCAGGCTGTTGACAGTAGAGCAGTTTCTTAAATTGGCACAGACTTTTGTATTCCAAGCATATACTGAAATGCAACATCACATTAGGTGTATGCAGAATAGCAAGCAGTACTGGAATTTATACATGTGATGTGCTCAGTCAAGTGAAATGCACTTAACACAGCACAAGAGATACAAGGTGCTATTAGCTACTCAAAGCAGCCAGTAGGACAGGCCACAGGTGTGTATACACCGCTGTTGCTTAAGCTTTTCAGCTGTGACCTAAAGATTAAACCATCTCTTGAGATGACTTTAGTAAGAAGAAGAGAGTGCACAAAAGCACAGAGTAGCCCACATAAAAAGAGATTATCTATATCAATCTTTAGGACAAATACTACCACTTTATGTACTTTAAAGGGACTGGGAATTCCTGTATTTCTATGTTTTTTGTTATTAACAAATCCCATGAAAAGACCAAAACAAGCAATGTGTTAGTCCATCTCTCAGTACTTTCCCACTTCCCCAGCCTGTCTGTGGCTCTCAGCACCAAGCCCATTTGTTCCTACTTAAGACGTAGACCTTTAAAAACAAGTCACAAATTGTGTATTTGTTAGGGACTATCTTCAGCTGTGGTGAGCTAATGAACTTTTATGGCATTAGGACAGTGTATCAACTCACCCTGTGCAGCAGCGTGGCTCACTAATGTGTGTTTAATAGTTTTTGGTCAATGGTGGAGGTCTATGGCACAAAAAAATAAGATATATCAGGCTTTGGATACACAGACAATACTTGTAAGTAGGATCAATTCATTGTTGGTTTGTTTTTTTTCATGGGATTTGTTGACAATAAAAACATAAAATATCACCAGACTTAGCCTTTTAAACTCTACTGATGTCGACACTACACTTTTTGAGTTCATATATATCGTAGTAGTCTCCTCCTTATTGTTTTTTTCTGTCTTTGTAACGACCATGCCTTTCCTGCTGTCATCTATTTTGGTCTTTCTTTTTCCATTCCTAGGTCTCTTTCTCTTTATCAATCTCTACCCTCGGGTGAAGGCAGAAGTAGAGGTTTGGATGCAGGTTGTATGCTGGCTGCTGTGCTTTGGCACGGCGGGGGCACTCGCTGTGCTGCAGAAGGACCAGGTGGCCCAGCACGCCATCAAGCTTTATCGGAGCAAGGGGGCCACACACGGCCACAGCTGGGTGGCCAGCAACTGCAAGCGGCTAGTGGGTCTCCTGCGTCAGAAGAATGTGGTCGTCAAGAAGCTGGCAGCCGCTGCTGATGCTGTTGGACGAGACCGGGCCCTTTCAGAACCCGAGAGGCACTTCCAGGTACCAGACTGAGAATAAATACCAGATGAAGCAAAGACCCTCTATTTGGATTGTAATGCGTTGATTTGTTAGTGACTGTTTAGCTATGTTTTTTATAGCTGATCACCCTGGTACAATACAGTGTGTGAGACATAATGTCTACAACTCTTCAGGGTGGTGTCTTTTGTCTGTCTGTGTGTTGACACATCCCTGTTGGCACAATAGCTCAACAATAATGCATGCTCATATTTCAGTTCAGTTTTCACATATACAGAGCAGCTGACCTGGTTAGATTTGAGCTGCACCTAACAATTATTTTCATTATGCATGTATTAGTCAGTTATTTTTTAGATTTATCAATTATACCTGTGGTCTAAAAAATGTCAGAAAATAGTGAAAAATGCCTGTTACAATTTCCCAGAGCCCCTCTTTTGACATCTTTAAATTGCTTGTTTTGTCTGGAGATATTAAATTTACAATGATACAAAACAGAAAAAAGCAGCAAATTCTCTCATTGGAGAAGCTGGAACAAGAGAATATTTGGCATTTTTGCTTAGTTAGTGACGTAAATGATTAATGGATTATCAACACTGTTGCTTGTTCATTTTCTGATCATCGATTAATCACCTAATTGTTTCAGCTCTAGATTACATAATGGCCAGACACAAGGCAGGTTAAATGGCTTCTTGTTAAATCATTATAAAATGTGTCAAGCCAAATAAAGTGGATTATAGAGTAATGACCCGTCTCCCCATTTTAACCAATGTTATCTGGATCTATTTTGTCCTATTTATCATGTCTGATCTCTGAGGAAGACATGTGAACTGCTCTTGCCAAGTGTGTCAAAGTAAAGACCATATACAGCGGCTTCAGTAAAAGAGGTCGGATATTTTACAGCTTAATGCCTGACTGGTGTCTCCCTGTCTGCATTCAGGTTCACACTCTGGAGGTTTTCCAGAAGGAGCTGAATGAGAGCGAGCACCTGGTGTTCCAGGCTGTGCACAGCCTGCAGAGGGCGCTGCAGGGAGACTACAGGGATGTGGTCAACATGAAGGAGAGCAGCAGACAGAGGCTGGAGGCCCTCAGGGAGGCAGCCATAAAGGTGAGGGCATCAGCAGTGTTTCATGGAGACTATGTCAGAGTGCAGGAGAGAGGGACTGATACACACTCTTCAGTCAGTCTACGTGAACTATGACTGGTGTTTCCGATATGAAGAGTAATATGTCAACAAATGTTTTCATGTTGTACATAGAAACAAATCTCGACAAAGGCAAGGAATGCATAATGAAATGAAAAGATTATGTGATGATGTGAATAGGGCTGCATCTAACAGTTTTTCATGATTAATTCATTTATTTATTTTTTTTAGTCTTTAAAATGTCAAAAAACTGTAAAAATGCCCATCAAAAGTTCTGGAAGCCAAAAGTGGCAACATTCTAAAACTCAAGATATTCAGTTTAAAACAATATAAAACACACAAGAGAAGAAAATATTTACCATTTTATGCTTGACTAAACAACTGGAATAACTGATTATCAAAAGTGTTGATTTATGATCTGTCAATCAACTAATTGAATAATTGTTTCATCTCTAGAAATGATCGTATCATTGTGTCATTCTGCAAAATGTTGTTGTCCAAATGAATGATTTCAAGGAAACTGATAAAAAGACAATCAAAATAAGTCATTCAATATAGATTTGATGTGATTTTTGGACCCATTTGTCATATTGTGATGTCTGACAACATCAGGCAAATATTATATTGATTTCAACCATTTCGCCCACCCCTACGTCAAAGGCAGAGTAATATCATGTATAATTGTATGCTATATGTCCTATGAGTGTATTTAGTGTGAGTTTCCTGGTTGTGTCAAATGAGTATACACTGCCACATGCATCTCTTGTTAACTTGTCTATGTAACCTACTTGCTAATACACACCTGTCTGTTGGGCTTTGTTCTCACCCTTCAGGAAGAACAGGAGTATGTGGAGCTGGTGGCTGCTGAGAAGCACCAGCAGGAAGCTGTTAAGAGCGCTTTAGCCCAGAATAAGACTCTGTCCATGCTGGACGAGATCCTGGAGGACGTCAGGAAGGCAGCAGACCGGCTAGAAGAGGAAATCGAGGAGCACGCCTTTGACAACAACAAACAGGTCGGCGAACAACAGCATTCACAGACTTAGGTTACTTAATATGTTTCAGACCCTTGGAGATTGAATAGTCATGATACCAACTCAAAAATGTAAGTCGTGTTTGAACAACGTAGGGTAGCTAGTAAATTGTGTCTCTCTCTATACTCACTGCTGTGTAGATGAAAGGAGTAAATGTAGAGGCAGTGTTGAGAGTGGAGGATGACGAGGAGAATGGAGGGAAGAGGAAGAACAAGTCCCGGCAGAAGGAAGTGGAGGATGACCTGGGACTGAGCATGCTCATTGACTCGCAGAACAACCAGTATGTCCTGACCAAACCACGAGACTCCACAATGCCAAGAGCGGACCATCACTTCATCAAGGTCAGGTTATTCCTCCTGCTCAGATATAATCCTGTTTTATCCATGCTACATAAGAAGTGGAAACTCTGTATTCATTTGTTTTGAATCCTTAATAAAGCTTAGAGAACATGAATTATTAAAATATTAACCCCAAGTTTTTTGCAACATGTATGTGCAGGACTTGGTGTCAGTGGTGATGTTGTCCCTGCCTTGCGGATGGATTTGCTCTCTGGTTGGTCTTCCCCCCATGTTTGGATATATCATCTGCGGGGTCCTACTCGGCCCTTCTGGCCTCAACAGCATCAAGGTGTGTTTGTGTTTTTGTGTTTGCAGTGTCAGCATGTCAGATCAGTCTTAAAGAACAATAGTCTTAATTTACTTTTTGTGTTAGTTGTTCATGTCAGCGCCTGTCTCTGTGTCTCGGTGTCTTGTAGTCTATGGTGCAGGTGGAGACTCTGGGGGAGTTGGGTGTGTTCTTCACTCTCTTTGTGGTGGGTTTGGAGTTCTCACCGGAGCGCGTTCGAAAGGTAAATAAAGAGGGGTTTGAATTTAGGATTAAAACTGTACAATAATTTTCATAACAAGACTTTTCAAGACTATACATAACAAATAAGCAACTCGCACTAATGTCATGTTTTTTATGGGTATACAAATTGAAATGACCTCAGACTTGACTTAGATTAGTGGCACATACCTAAAATTTATTCTGAGTTACAGTGAAGCATTTTGTTACAAAAGTTCTTAGAACTGAAAAATTACCTCTTATGAAAATGTCTTTTATGTCCATGAATTTTTTAGTTAATGACCTTTTTCTTCTGTTATATTTTTCATAGTTTATATATAGCTGCTTTTAGTTAGTTACTTCCATTAAGTGGGTTGATAACTGTGTGTGTGTGTGTGTGTGTGTGTGTGTGTAGGTATGGAAGACATCGGTTCAGGGGTCGTGCTACCTGAGTCTGCTGATGGTGGGGGCCGGTTTGTTGTGGGGACAAGTCCTGCGTATTCGACCCACCCAGACTGTCTTCATCTCCACTTGTCTCTCCCTGTCCAGCACTCCACTAGTGTCCCGCTTCCTGGCAGGGGGGAGCAGAGGGGACAAAGAAGGTACGTAGGTGTGATCGTGCACAGAAATGAACATAGATATGCATCATAATGTCAGCTAAAACAAGGTTGTGACCAAAGCAGGTAAAGGTGAAACAAACTGAAGCAAGTGGTTTTCAGAACACTGTGTTGGTGATACAGTGGCATGTATGTATGTTCTCATTCAGTTTTACAGTATGGCAACATTGAGAAAACTGCCTTGAATATTTCACTTGTATTCAGACTTAAGTTGGAGTGCAGATTCAAGCCCTTGCCAAACGAGTTCACATGCTGAGTAAGCCTATCACCGCCAGGTAAATCTCTCTGTATTTTTCAGTATTTTTTAAATCTTAGTATTAGCGACAGAGTAGGCTACAGCAACTAGGAGTATGGCAGAGCCTATGGCGTAAAAAACCTTAGAAGCATCCAAGAAAAGTTTCTGATGTTCCAGATAAAAAAGAAACTCTAGAAGCTATTACATTTACTCTACTTAAATAATAGATTATTGTCTTGGAACTGTGGAAATTTCTCTGTATTTTTTTTAACTATTTCTGAAGACGAGCCTGGGGCGAGCTCACTAGGCATACATAATAAGCACGTGTCGACAGTGTTTCTGTAATTACTCTCACTGCCAGAAGGGGGAGACAAAAGTTCCGCACTGCAGGTTTATAATACATGTCAAAGACGCTTTATTCTGACATGGGGCTATTGAACACAGCTTTGTTAACTTATCTTGTTACTTTCAATGTATTTTGCTCTGTGGCATCTGTGATTATGTAATGAGCCGAAATACAGAAGGATTTGAAGAATAGATAAGCACTGTGAAAAAAGCATGTAGTTTCAGTCCTTGAATTAAAAGTACAGTAGAGCAGGTGGCATCCATAAAACCAAATGTTGTGACACACTATAACTTCATACTTTAGAAATACTCTATTCAGAGCAATTGTGTGTGTGTGTGTGTGTGTGTGTGTGTGTGTGTGTGTGTGTGTGTGTGTGACAGGTGATCTGGACTACAGCAGTGTTCTCCTCGGGATGTTAGTGATGCAAGACGTTCAACTTGGTCTCTTCGTCGCCATAATGCCAACTCTGATCCAGGCACAGAGTGGAGACTTGGACAGGTCAGTTAGTCTTTTTGTTCTTGCATGTGTCCTCTCCCAACCATATACACACACACACACACACACACACACACACACACACACAGCTTATTTAAATCTGTTGTTCTGTTCTGTGAAACACAGCTTCCTGTTTGGAAGTCTCCGCGTGTTGTACCTCCTGGCCCAGGTCCTGGTCTCTCTGGCTGCTGTGCTGCTGCTGTGTTTGTTACTCAAATCATTCCTGATTGGACCCTATTACAAGAAACTGCATGCTGAGAGCAAAGGCAACAAGGAGATCCTGGTGCTGGGGATGGCAGCTTTTGTCTTTTTCATGCTGACGGTATGCACTTTGCTTTGCTGTCCTGTCTTTTTTTGTTCAGCCCCTTCTTTCTTTAGTTTTCCTGCATTTCTCTACAATGGTCTGATATTTCTCTTCCAACGCAGTATTATTTAACCTGCTGCAAAGAAGCTGATTTTTCTCCTGCTGATTGACACTGTAGGTGACAGAGATTTTGGATGTTTCTATGGAGCTGGGCTGTTTCCTGGCTGGAGCTTTGCTGTCCACACAGGGTCACATGGTTACGACAGAGGTCATGGGATGCATCGAGCCGATCAGAGATTTTCTCGCCATCATCTTCTTCGCCTCCATCGGTCAGATCCAACCTGACAATTTATCCCAGATCTCAGCTTTATTATCATGTTACACTTCTGTACCGTTCACAGTGAGACTTTACTGATCTTGTGTGCTTGTGTGACGCTGCAGGTCTCCACGTGTTCCCGACATTCGTGCTGTATGAACTCACCATTCTGTTGGTGCTAACACTCTCGCTCGTCATTATGAAGGTACAGCGCTTTCCTCTCTTTTGCACTTTTCCTTCTCCAGTTCACCTTTGCCACACACTCAGTCCCCCCGCTCACCACTTTGCTCCTCATTTTTCTCCCAGTTCGTGATGGCCGTACTGGTGTTGTCGGTGATCTTGCCTCCAGGCTCTCGACACATACGGTGGATTGTCTCAGCTGGTCTGGCTCAGGTCAGCGAATTCTCCTTCGTCTTGAGCAGCCGTGCTCGTCGTGCTGGCATCATCTCCAGAGAGGTCAGTGATGGCTGAAGTTTTGACAGTTTGCTCGTTAGACAGAAAAGGGGCTCAGGTGCCACAGTCCATATTTATATTTACTACAGGCATTTGTTTTTATTTTAATTTATTTTATTCTGGTCCAGTTAATGTCTTTCTCATTTATCATTGATTTTTAATTTGCTGCCTTGTGTGAAGCACTTTGCCACACCTGCGTATTGAAAAGTGCTCTGTAGATAAAGTAGGGCAGCGACTAACTTATTTTTGTTATTGATTAATCTGTTGGTTATTTCTTCGATTAATTGTTTTGTCTATAAAATGCCAAGTTCTGAGAGCACAAGATAACATTTTCAAATGCCATGTGTTGTCTGACTAACGGTCCAAAACCCCAAAATATTCTGTTTAAAATTATATAAAACACAGAAAAGCGGCAAATCATCAAATTTGAGAAGCTCAAACTAGAGAAAATGAATCATGTTTACTTGAACCTTAACGATTATTTGATCAAAATAGTTGCCAATAAATTTTCTGTCAATAATCGATTAATTGTTTTGATTCTAAAATAAAGATTATTTTAACTACTATTAAACTGTAGTTATATGTTAGGCTGTTGAATAGCTTTCTGCTGAATTTCTTCAACTGTAGTGTAGTCATTTTCTTTGTGTGAGTCTAGAATGAAGGCTGGTCCTAAGCTGTCCATAGCTTCATATACATATTCATATATCAAAAGTGAGATGATCACTAGAGAACCAAGGTTAGTTGGTTAGAGGTGCCCAGCCTGCAGATAGTTTTGGTTTATGTGTCCAGGTTTTGAGATATCCGCCCCAAAAATCTGTGTTTCCAAAAAAAGCGTTGCTGTTGAATTTTTCATTGCTGTCAGCAGCATCTCTTTCATATTGGAGAGGACACAGAAATCTCAGAAACGCGTATTTTAAAATCTGGCCTAATAATACCACAGCTATCTGCGTTGCTGGATACCACTTGTAATTTGGGTGAATTGACCCTTTAAACTATTCTTTCCCTCTCTTTGTCTTTTTTTATGTGTAACTCCGTCCATATACTTCCTTGTGGGGTCAACGTGGAATAAAGTCTGAAGGCAAAAAGTCATAATTATTTTCTCTAAAACGTAAGATTTAATTAAGTATTATGACCCCACATTGTCAAAGAAAAAATATACAAAATATAGTCCACATATATAATATTGATACAGTGTAGGTGTCAGTGATTGTGCTCATTTGAAGTAGGAATGGTACATATACACTAGCAAATAAACTTAGAAAATAATAACTAATAATTAGATTTTCTGAGACTACATGTTTTATGTCTCTCTATCTGCTCAGGTTTACCTGCTGGTTCTCAGTGTCACCACCCTCAGTTTGCTACTGGCACCAGTGCTGTGGAGAGTCACCACACACAAATGGGTTCCCCGGGGCGAACGCAAAATAGTCACATGACCAGGCCGGCTTCAGGGCCAAAAGGTTCCCATGTAACTCTTACAAAGCCGGCAGCGGCATCACGGGAAGCAGAAGTTAAGTCTTATTTTACCGTTCAGAAAGTTCTCACGTTAACGCACACAATGATATGAGACGTGGCCTGTTGGACCAAATCTCTCTTCTTCTTCTTCTTCTTGATTTAACAGACGCAGTTCACGGCTTTATGGGAGGAAAGAAAATCATCATCAGCTACATTTTGGCTTCTTTAAAAATGCCTTCTTCAGATTGTTATAAAGGTCTTCTGCTTTGGTATCATCCATTATATTTCATGTCAAGAGCATGGACCTGGACCATCCATGCTCTTCACCAGTGTATTACATATAGATACTGATACCTGATACTGTATAAGGTCTTATTTTATAACACGTACTGTAATCATTTCAGCTCATTTCTGTCAAATTGCAACCTCACTGAACTGCTCCACTCAAATCAACAGTCTTAAAGGCTTGACAGAATCACTGATAGGAAGCACACCTGCTTGACAGTTCAGTGGAGAAGCACAAGTACTGATGCATTATGAAGAAAAACAGATACTTTCCCTCTCCGCCGTCTGTACGAATTATTTTGTTTTCCACTGAAAGTCAGTGGAGTTGCTCTTTCTTTGATCTTCATCAGTTTTTCTACATTCCTGGTAACAATCACAGGGACCAAATCTGAGGGTTTAACTTCATATTTTGTTTCCTTATTCATGTATGAGTTAAATATTTGATTTTTTTTTTGAAAACTTTTTGTGTAATTTAACATGGCCTCCATTTTCCCTATATTTGACCATCTCGCATTACTATTTCTGACTTTTAGGTTATTGCAAATGACAAATTTGGATTCTTACTGAAGTGCAAACCTTTCTATCTGCTGTATTTAATAGATGGTACTTGTAGTTTATCTAATCACTGTACTGCTGTGAATTTAGCTGTGACAACAGTTTTAGTGTTAGCTAAAAACAAATACATAGAATACAAATATTCCTTTTACAAAAACTATAACCGTCTTTATTCATTCCTTTTTTCAGGCTCTCCATTTTTGTCAAATGAATGTAAACTCTGGTATAATACAGAAAAGTAAAAAGTAAGAAATGGAGATAATGAAATATTTAGATAGCAGTTCACAAGAACAGAAAATGTACATCAGAATTGATTTACTGGTGTTACATTTAAAGAAAAATCCTGCACTAGTTACCATTGAATGTCAAACATATGTGCCTGCTCAACACTGCTCTGCACTAAAAGTAAGACTTTGAGGACTGTAACCTCTGTGGCATCTCATGCTGTAAACGTCTTTGTCTTATCTTTCATAATGTGCAATGTAAATGTATGTATGTATGAGCTACATACATGTTCTATTTTGTTTCATGTTTAATTTTTTTTTTTTTTCACATTTTCCTGCTATATGTCAACACAGAGTAATTTTCGTTACTTTGTGTAGTGGATGAGTTTACATACGTGTTGTTGGTGGCCATGACACTCCCAGGCACAAAGAAATGGTGTTTTCATCAAAATGTCCATGTATTTTTAAATTGTTTAATTAATTCATTTATTTATTAAAAATAATATGACTAAGAAGTATTTACTTGGTTTTACTTTGTATTTACTCTGTTCTTAGAATTGAGTACTTTCTGTGGGGAAACATGAAAATGAATTTTCTAATTGCAGTAAAACTCATAAACGTAAACAAAATCAATCCCAACAATCTAGTACTGCTAAAGAAAACCAGGGCTGCTAATAATAATAAAACAACATTGACTTCCACTCGACCACTGGCAATGTTATTCCACCAAAAGCCTGCCCACACAAATTTACGTACATCAATCATGATCTACATCAATCGAGGATGTCAAGACACATATCAGTGCCAGAGTTGCAGTACCTGGTTATCTGCTGCAGTTTTAGACTAAGGTAGTATAGCCTCCTACCACAGCTTCACAGTTATCTAAAACTTAGATTCCTACATACATGTCAGTGTCTCTCAGTATTCAGATGTACAAAAACTAGTTCCTTTCACTGCATGCATCCCAGGTCAACGGTATCAACATAGTAACACATTTCTGACCCGCTGAGAGTACCTCTGTCGCGTCAACAGAATTTGCCTGGTGTTTCCTTTGGCTTAGTTGTAAGTCATTTTCGTATGTGTGTGCAAGCAGCCTAGGAAGTAATTGTTAAAAATCTGATATATTGACATTTAGAAAAGTTCAGCAGGCTTTCTCAGCAATTTTATCACTTTTGAGATTCTGAGCATTTTAATTCACAACCAGACCCCTATTTTTTGTGTTTTGATTTACAGACCTCCTAAATTGGATCCCGATTTTATTCAAACATTTTCTGAACTTTTATTTCTTACTGTACCTGGACAGGGACCCAACTGAGAGACTTTTAATCCTGGGTGATTTTAACATCTATGTCTGCTGCTCCACTCCTTTTGCCTCCGATTTTATTAATTTGCCTTTAACTTTGTCCGGTTTGTCAGCGGGTCGACTCATACCAAGGGTCACACTCTTGATCTGATCAGTGCATCAGGCATATCATCAAGCTCTCTGGAATTTCTAGACTTCCCTCCATCCGACCATAAAGCTGTAATCTTCCAAATCTCACTTTCACCTCCTTCTCCTGCCTCCCCTTCTTGCATACGTTCCAGCTCTCTCAACTCCCCATCAGCCACTCAGTCCTGCCAGGGTTTTCAGGAGGTTTGTTCAAGTCTCTTAATTCCTCCTCAACCTTCGATTGACGACCTAGTTTCTGGTTTTTAGCAGTATATGTTGCAACATTTTAGATAAATGGGACGAGACATTACAACGTAAACTCTCTGTCTCTCTGGGGGCATTAAAAGAAAGTGCAGGAAAGCAGAAAGAATTTGGAAAAAAGATCAACTTAAAGACTCTTTATGTACCCTCAGAAGTCTAATTAAAACCTTTAAATCGAGTGTAAAACAAGCAAGGAATGCATATTTTCCCCACCTAATTGCCTCTCAAAGCCACAGTCCCAGAGTTTTATTTCAGATCATTAACTCAGTGATCAGCCCTTCTCTTACCCAGTTCCCTGAAGTCACCACAGAAAAATGTGAAGAGTTCCTCAATCAATTATCAATAACACAAAGGAGCTCCGGCTCTCTTGAGTCAGTTGCTTTGTTCACTCCATTTGAACCGATTGGTCTGTCGCCTCCATGAAATCCTCTTCCTGCTCTCTAGAGTTCATACCCCCTTGGTTTTGAAAATCTGTTTTTCACACCATTGGACCTAACAATTTTCCCATTATTAACTGTTATCTCTCCACTGGCACTTTCCGTCTAATTTTAAGCATACAGTTGTCCAGCCTTTGCTGAAAAAGTCCACCCTCGACCCATTGGTTTTAAATAATTTTTCAAAGCTTCAGTTTTTATCAAAGATTTTGGAAAAACATTTGTAATCAAATATATTGGTTGGTCATATAGTGGTATGGTATACAGTTATCACACAGCACAGCACAATCTCTTTCAAGCAAACGTCTGGCCGACACGTGTGTGTGTGTGTGTGTGTGTGTGTGTGTGTGTGTGTGTGTGTGTGTGTGTGTGTGTGTGTGTGTGTGTGTGTGTGTGCACGCATGTGAGCACACCTGTACTGTGTAAGCTGATAACCCACAAACTCTGCAGTCAGCACATTTGTGAGAAAACTCACCACCATCATCATCCTATTAGCAGGGGTAGACAGTAACCAGTTACAAATACTACAGACTGTACTTGCGTAGATTTTTAGAGGTAAACTGCTTTTGCAACAGTTTTATAACTGCTTGTTTTGGTTTTGTTGATGCAAACTAAAAATAAATCATCCCTAAACTTTGAGCTGGTAACTTAATCAAATACACTCTTGAGACCAAACTAAAATTGGAAATGAGTTTTTATTTAGAAAGACTTTTTGCACTTGAAGATGCATTAGCTACATTTGTCACGATGTTGAAAGAACATGTTCTGCAGTGGGGTTTTTTAAATCCCAAATCCACCTCAGAAATCTAGTAGCTTCCCTCTGACACCCTCAGATCTGTTTACTTTCTTGAGTATGAAGAGAGGAGAGGAGGAGACATGCAGACAGAGGTTAAGTTTGTAAGCGTGCACCGGGTTAAATAACAATGGACAGCAAACACATAGATATATATAGATAGATAGATAACAATAGATTTATAGATTACATTTTTTGGTAATGGTTAAACCTAAAAATCAGATGACAAAGAAGTTCATGAATCACTCAGCAAAGCACAATAACTCACATTTATAAAAGTGGGCCTATACTGTTGGGTTAAGTTGAATACAAATGGTTTAAAGCTTGTTAAATAATAGTCACTATTGATCTGTAGACACCTGCTCGATCTTTGATACTGACAGGTTAGTTGTTACATGATTATGGGATATCTGAGGATTTTCTGTTTCTTATTTCACTGCTTTGAGGTAGAAGATGACTTTTCCCTCGTAGGGGTCGTGGAAGTTTTCATAGCTGATCTTGTCAGAGACCACTCTGCACTGGATCTTGGCGTGCTTCTCTCCGACCAGGCTGAACCGAACAGCCACCAATGGGTTGACATAAGTAGGCTGAAGAAAAGGAGGAAGGAGGCAATGCAGACCATGGGTTACTGTTATGCATTACTATTTTTTAAATGATTTCTATTTTTCTAGGACATGTTGAGAAAACATAATGGAATAATTTCATATTTTGGGAAGTACGCTTTCTTGCCGAGAGTTAGATGAGAAGACTGATACCACTCACATGTCTGTTTGTTAAATATGAAGCTACTGCTATCAGGCGCTTAGCTTAGCATAAAGACTGGAAACAAGGGGAAACAGCTAGCCTGGTTCTGATCCAAGGTAACAAAATCTTCCTACCAGCACCTTTAAATCTCACAAATTAACACGTTATAGCTTGTTTGTTTAATTCATACAAAAGTTTTTGTGGTTTTATGAGTTACGTGTCAGGTCTTGTCGTCAGGTTGTCGTGAGGTTGCCGAGCAACCAGCGGAGAATGCAGGAAGTCATACATTTTTACAGTTGGGTTTTTGTAAGGATTAAACAAATCAGTTACAACGTTTTAATTAGTGTGTTTTAGAGATGCTGGTAGGCAGAGTTTGTTACCTTTGGACAGAGCCAGACTAGCTGTTTCACCCTGTTTGCAGTCTTTAAGCTAAGCTAACCACCTGCTGGTTGCAAATACATATTTACCATACAGACGTGAGACAGGTATCGGCCTTTTCATCTAACTCTCTGCAAGAAACCAAATAAGCGTATTTTCCAAAATTTCAAACAGTTCTTTTAATTCCCAAATTAAATATTAATGACTTGAGAATTTTGATCCTTGGTGTGTCACAAACATTTTCAACATGAATGCAATAACATCTGTTTGTTAAACTGGTAGGAAAAGTGTCTTGACTTTTACACATGGTCAGATTAACCTGGGGTGAAAATTAGCTGTGTTTATGGTAATTTAAACTGGTTTATTTATGGATATGCAATATTTACTTTTTAACACAGGGCCCCTTGACAACAGTTGAAAATGTACTTGTGTATATTTTCAAATTTGCAGTTAGTCATTTTAACACAAACCAAGTGACACACAATGAGTATGGGACCACTGCCTGCTTTGCCTGGTCCAGCATTACTTTTACAGAGGACGTTTTAATGATGACAAATACGGTTCAGAGTGTTGCTCAGTGCTTGTATGATTTTCTTGCTCACCTGTGCCAGTTTTCCGTAGTAAGGGAAGTAAGAGAGATCCATAATTCCCCTGTCAGGGAAATACTCGATTTTGGCCACATTGTCCTGTCCTTCCTAAACACACACAGACACAGAATTTCATCATATTTAATGGGGCACTCCACCAATTTTACTCATGAAGATTAGTTTACTCGTCACATGTACTACTTGTGCCTGTGAAAACCGTTGTATATTTCTCATGTGACCCTGGATGAGCTTTTTCAAGTCGGAGAAAATAACCCTCAGCATGAAGACTACACATTTATAACAGAAAGTCTGTGTTACAAACTGGGGTTGTTGAGTTTGAAAGACATGGGTATTTACCAGGCAAGAAGGATCGAATGAAAGGGGTTGCATTATGGGAAATGCATGTATGTATGTATGAGTCCAGTGTTTTTGGAGCTTGGCCCATACTGGGACTAAAAGTCAGCATATCTCGGCCTCCGCTGCATCGATTTTAAATTGTCTCTCGCAAGCCCTCCAACTTTATGAGTGTTCAATACTAAATCACTGGAGTGCCCTCATTTTCTTTAATGCATGCTGTTAAAATCAGTATATGCAGTTGTTGCTCACCAGTACAGTGCAGTTGACATATGGGGGAAGGTCAGTGTGATTAGAAGGCAAAAACTCAATGATCTGCAGAGACAAAACAGATAAATCATTTTTATTTAATGTGATTAATTTTTTTTTTAATGTACTGCAAGATCCAAGCTTTCCAAATATGCTCAGAAGGATATTTGTGAAGTAAACATACCCTGTTCATCTTAATAATGACGCAAGGCATGGTGCAGTTGTAGCCAAAGTTTGGGTCCTCAAATCCTGAGCAGGCTCCCAGCATGCTTTGCGTGAAGGGACATGCCCACTTGGTGTGGTGAGGGGCAGAGAAGGTGTTCTGGATGAAGTACTTTCCCTTAGTGCAGTTATAGGTGTTGCATTCAAGCTGCTTGGTGTCATTATAGGCTGAAGAAGAGAGAAAGAAGGATTTAGATGTCTTGTTTTGAAGTTTGACCTTGTTAAATATTAGGTATAACTGTCCAGCAGGGTCGAGTGAGTAAATACTAACGCTCCAGGAACTTATCAAGGATGTTCTTCATCTTCATCCAGCTGGCTTTATCTGATGTGTTGTAGGAGATTTCAACAACTTCCTCTCCGTAAGTGTCGGGCCACACCATCACCCCTGAACAGACAAGCAAACAGAGAGCTGGTTAAGAGCCACAGAGTAAGTCGTCATTGTCTTAAATCCTTGTTTTGTTCTTGTTGTTGTTGTGTTACCCGGAGATTTTAGCCGGTCTTGGTAGTCAGGGGCGTATGGATCCAAGGTGTACATGAGTGTCCAGATGGCCAGAGAAAAGAGGGCCGTCATCACCACGTAAAAGGCTGCATAATACAGACTGATGTACACTGTGAAGGAGAGTATTTTTATTAATACACACAGTCAGAGTTACATGTTTATGGCTGAATCACCTCTCTTTGCCCTAGTGCCCCTCTGATGTTGTCAGATTCCTCATTTTAAAGCCTTTTTTTTGGATAGTTGTGGATGTTTTCATACCCGAGCATGCAAAATAATGTACAGTAAAATAAAGAAGAAATCCTTCATGTATTTACAGTATACACTAGCAAGGTAGTTATGCTTAATGTGAAAACACTCATGACACAGAGGAGTGTGCTTACAAAGGTGTGTGTCTACATTTGTCTATGTCAAGGTGTCCTCTGTCGATATGAGCTCAATTTAATCTGATTGTAAGATCAAACAAAAGGGGAAGGACTCTGAGGGGGAAAAAAACAAAGCTTATCACAACAGCAGGCTTATCTCTCTCTGTCCACATGCTGCAAACATACACCTCACTGTGATGACATTAAAAGGACAGAAAAAGTCATGCAAAAGGGTACATACATGATGTGTTTGTCTTTTAGCACACACGCACAAACATATGAGTTGCATGTATGTGGTGCATCATTTAGCAAAGTCCATTTATTTTGCAATAATTTTTGTGAGTTTCAAGAATTAATTTCAATATGCCACTTGAGTCAACTGGCTTAAAGGACAGGGTCAGAATTTTTCAAGTAAATACAATAAAATGCTCACATGCCCATATGCAGTGGTGGGATGTAAATAAGTACGTTTACTACATTTATTTTCCAGTTACATTTACAAGATACTTTGTAGGTTTAGATTTTATACACATACATACAAAATATCTTATAAAATATAAAGCACTAAGACGGTGAAGTCCCTCATTCGTCCAGGAGTGTTCTATCGTAGAAAAGGTTTCAGTCGTAGTCATCTGGACACTGTTTTCAGAATCAAGACGTTTCGGCTCCCATCCATTTTTTCACAATTGAGAATGACTTCCGGATGGGAGCCAAACGTCTTGATTCTGAAAACAGTGTCCAGATGACTACGACTGAAACCTTTTCTACAATATAAAGCACTGTTATAGATTAAACTACCTAACAATATATAAAATAGTTCAAAATACCTCCAGCTACAACTTAAAATGCTGCTTACACTTTAAGGCTTTAGTAATTATAATCCACTAATATACATACATCTTACTTATAACTAACTAGATAACGTTTTGAAAGCAGTACTTGTACGTAATAGAATATATTTTTCTTGCTGCTTCTTCCACCACTGCCCATATATACATTGAAAGAGTTATGGATTGCAGTAATCCTTCTTCCTGTTCACACTCTTCCTAATGTGAGCGAAAAATCAGGCTCAGCAAAAAAAACACTGTCTGGGATTTTGCACTAAAAAGACTAACTTTGGTAAATACTCATTTGATTTGGCTAATTAAGACAAATTAAGATTGTTGAATGTTAGTCTCTCATTATCTTAACTATCTTATCTGAACTTTAGACTGCATGAATAGTGAATCGTGGCAGGAAGGGATCCCTTCAGGGGCAGTATGCACAGGAGAAATAATTACAGAGATACATAACTCTTCCGATGTACATAAAGGCATCTGAGTATTGACTTAAAAAAAATCGGAATCCATCCTGCATCCTCTATTTGCAATTCTTTAAACTCTCTCTTTAAACATTGGACAAACATTGGATATTTTAAAGGTTAATCTCAGTTGTTCCAGATGGACTGAATAATATAAACCAGAGTGACAAAATTCACAATCTTTGATATTTGTTGACATTGTCTCATGTATTGATTCAACTTGAATTTCCTACTTGTGTTTAAAGTAGGTGTAAAACTATTTCTCAGTCATTGCTGGTGAGATAGCCGTTGCCTAAATGTTTGGTAGCATTGGTCACCAGCAATGCATAAATTATGTAATATGGCAAAGAGCAATGATCACTGCAAAGATCATGAAAACATATGTCAAACAACAAAACTGCACTGCAGGAACTGTTGTCACAAGCCGACCCACACCAGTAGTTAATGAGAGACAGTTATCAGGATATTTCCTTAGCAGTGCTACAAACTACAGCCTCATAAATGAATAATTTGAATAACACTTTGGCTAAGCCTTTCCTAGGTTTATTTTATGTTGCACGAGAGGTTGATGAAGTTGTTTTATTCCTACCCCATTTCTCTGGTGTTCTCCCCATCAACGTCCCATTGTCGGAGTTCCAGACAAAACGGCCAAAGTCTTCACATCGCTGCCCACAAGTCCTCTTCTCCTTCAGTGTGGCCATGATGAAGCTCTGTGCTGAGCCACAGCAGATCTTTTTTCTTTACTCAACTCTAACCTTTTATTTTTCTTTTTCCTTCCCTCACTCAAGATACAAACAGTAATATGTGTTTCTCCTCTATCCTGTCCCTCCCCAAAGATTTTGAGGCACTTTCAGGTTTGTGCTAATGCCTTGTCGCCTGTCTCATTCTCTTTCACAGTAAAAGCTCGCTCCAGAGTGTGATGTATGTGTTATCTCTTATTCACTATTTATAAGGCCAAGATAAGGTGGCCCTGTAGGGAAGCTGAGGTGGGCCAACGTAGAAATAAGTAAACTTTCTTCTTCAGCAATGATGTCCTTTACTCCTTGGAGAAACCTCAGAATCACCTTGAAGAGCCAGGCTGCTTGGTTGCTAATAGCAACAATCAAGGTGAACAACTGCATATGATTTGCTCAGATTTAAATGATTGGCACACTGAAACATAAAAACCAAAGCCTGCATCTGTTTGATTCTGTACCTGCCGAAGAGCCAATTTGGGCTCGAAACATTGTACTTGTCCTAAAGTACTAAAAAAAAGTTTTACCTTTATTGTTTTGTCTGTTTTGTCCGACCAACAGTCGAAAACCAAAATATATTTAATTTACAGTGATTAAAACTGAGAAAAGCCGCAAATCCTCAAATTTAATAAGCCGGAACCAATTCATATTTGGCACATTTATCAGTACATAGGAATGGCAATGCTGATCGGTCGGTCGGTCCGCCACTTTGGTCCGAATGTCTCAAGAACTATTGATGGACTGCTATGAATTTTTGTTAAAATTTCTGTCCAGTACTTTGGTTTAGCTATACTTTGTGTTTGTTGCTAATTAGCAAATGTTAGCATGCTAACTCGCTAAACTAAGATGGTGAGCATGGTACTATGTGACTGGTATACTATTATATATTGTATCATTAGATTGTCATTACTCATGCATTCATGTAAAAGCAGCATTTTACTATTGTATTTGGTTGAGGTGGAGCTCATTTTTTACTATTTTGTATAGGACTGTGTCACAGCCTGTCATGTCCTCACCAGCCGGTAACCACATACACATCACACTCCTTCATCTGAGTAATAATCCAAAACACCTGTCACCTATCACACACCTGCACTCAATCAGCACTCCACTCCCCTATAAAACACCATCCATTTCCTCAGTTAGCGTCCGGTCTCGTTCAAAGAAGGACATATATCAGTATCCAGCCCAAACGACATTACCGAGTCATACCTCGTCTCATCAAGACGCCTTGTTGGCTCCTGAACTCCCAATCCCTGTTCCGTGTACCTCCAGTGTCTCGTGTGCATCTCCACCGCCACAGATCTCCAGTCTTCTGTGGGTGTCTCAGCAGTCCCTACACCCCAGTTCGGCTGACCAAGGGACGGTATTGTTAGCATTCCCTCTTTGCCTGTTAACCTCGTGTACAATAAAGCCTCCTGTCTCATTCTGGTGTCTCCGGCCTACTCTGTCTGTAACAGACTGCAACTAATGATTAATTTCATTATGGATTAATCTACGGATTATTTCCTCCATTAATTGATTGTTTGGTTTGTAAAAATTCTGTTTTGTCCAACCAATAGTACAAAATTGACAAATTACTCAAATGATTGTCAATTGACTAATTGATTGACTAATCGTTTCAGCTGTACTTGTATATACTGTCAAGTAGTTTCATTTATAACAAAGCATCGTATTGTATAATCTCTTTGTAAGTTTTGTATGCAAAAATCTTGTAAAGTAACTAGTACCTAAAGAGTAGAAGAGATAGTGGCATGAAAAGAAAAGACTCAAGTACAAGTACCCCAAAATCTGTACTTGAGTAAATGTACATTTCACTGCTGCCGACAGACCAACATCCCTAGAGCCATGCCGCTAGCGTGGCTAAAAACTACAGTTTCCTCACAGTTTTAAAGAGAATTATTAGAGGAAAACACAATAAAGGTTGTACTACTTGTATCTCAAAGAAGTAAAATCTCTGTAGCCACCTTTGTTGTTAGAATCATGGTTTTGAGACTGAATGAAGGTTATAAGAGATAAATTGCAAGAGTAAGATCAAAAGAGTATAAGACCAGTACTCGACCAGTGCCTCTCTCTGAACTTCACTTCCTTCCTGTCATTCCAGCCCACTACATGCATAGAGTACCACATTTATCCCTCCTCTCCCTCGCTCCTTCTCACTTTCCATTTCTGTCTCTCCTCTACATCATGTCTCCCGAGTCTTTGTGTCACTCTTTGTGTTCCCTTCTCTACTTCCACAGCGTGCACATGGGTTAGCACAGGATAAAGCATTACTGAGTGGATAAATCCCTTTGGGGAAAGGTGATGAGTCAGGTAGATCTGCATGTGTGTCTGCATGTGTGTGAGAGGAAGAGAAGGGACTCTAAGGTTTAGTGATTGAGGGAAACACTGTGGCTGTCTGCAGCGAGCAGATGGTCAGATGTACGATATTCTCTGCTTCTGAAGCGCTGGAGGAAGAAGAAATCCACATCACACCTTGTTCTTATCTGGGAATTTGTCATATATCATCTCCTTCTCTGCTACTTTCCTCTTTATTTTGCTATCTTCTCTGCACTCATTTCCAGACGTTCAGCTCCACTTCTGCTTCCCTGTAACACCTTCTCTTTGTTGCTTTTGCTGCATCGCACACATTCCTTCGTCCATCCTCACTTTTTGACTCTGTCACCATGGATATTGGTGGCCTGACGACGGTGGTGGCCAACTCTGCCTACATCTCGGCCCGCGGGAGCTTTGATGGCACTGCCAACCCTGCATCCAACCGAGACAAGAAGTACCACTCCCGCCTGAAGCTGCCTCACATCACAGTGTGTGAAGGTCTGCGAGAGACTTTGGACCTGGGCTTCCAGACAGTCTGTGTGGAGCAGCCCATCGGCAAACGTCTCTTCCAGGAGTTCCTAGACTCCCACAGTGAGTATATAGGCCCCTGCCGCCTGTGGAAGGATATTGAGGAATACAACATGGCTGAGGATGAAGATCGAGTCAAGAAAGCGAGCAAACTCTTGTCCCGGTACATGGAGCCTGGCGCCAAGTATTTCTGCCCTTTCCTGCCAGAAAACTGCATCACAAAGGTCAAAGAGAAACACCAAGAGGCCGGGGATGATCTTTTCAATGAGACCATGGACAATGTGATGGACTTTCTCAAGGAAGTGCCCTACACTTTCTTCCTGGAGAGTATGTATCTGAAAAGGTTTCTGCAGTGGAAGTGGTTGGAGATGCAGCCCATGGGAGAGGATTGGTTTTTGGAGTTTCGTGTATTGGGGAAAGGGGGGTTTGGGGAAGTGTCTGCCTGTCAGATGAAGGCCACAGGGAAACTGTATGCCTGCAAAAAGCTCAACAAGAAGAGGCTGAAGAAGAGAAAAGGCAATGAGGTAAGGAATCAGATCATGAAAAGTCCTTTATCATCAGAGAGTGAAAATTCAACAGAAGCTAGATTACATTGCAGTAGTTGTGGTTTAGTTTGTCTCTTGTTCTACAGGCCTTTTATATACAGTATCTGTGTAATCCCCCCCTCTAAACAGCAGTCAGTAACTAGATGGAGCCTTGCAAGATGATGTTAGGCACCTTTGGTTTACATGATTAGTTCCCTCAGCATTAGAGCATTTTGATCTCCTTATACAGTGTCAATCCTGCCATGTTTATAATTGGAGGAGCCCTAGAGTGGATTTCCTAATCTTCTGCTCAGACCTGCTCAGAGACAATAAGATGCCTATTATTTCAGTGGGAGGCTTCAATGTCTTTTAAAATGATTCAGTTTTCATTTGTTTACTGTGCCTCCACAAAATATGTTCTCTGTATAACTCTCTGTATTTTCTTTACGCTGATATTGCTACACCAGGGTGATCAAAGTCAGTACAATACAATATGTCAGTAATACTTATTGGCTATGTGAGAAACACGCTTTGTTTAGATGCAATGGTGTATCTCACATGGAAGTAGATTTGCCCACAAACCAGATGTGTTTTTAATATTAACCTCATCCTTTTAAAAGTTTGATTGATTGAAAGGTGCTCTACATTCAAGTACAATCATATCTATTGTAAAATGAATTTGTCAACTGGATGTTAACTCAAGAATGCAATGTTGTTGTGCAGCCAACTCTCAAGTTGGTTGTCAGAGCTTCCTACCATGACATGACAGAGCACTGAAACTACCAGTGGTGGAAGAAGTACTCAGAACCTGTACTTAAGTAAAAGTAGAAATACCACAGTCTAAAAATACTACATTACAAGTAAAATTCCTGAATTAAAAATGTTACTTAAGTAAAAGTACAGAAGTGTTATGTTATTATAGAATATTATATTATTCTGTTTTATCACTAACAAATACATGTAAGAACATGTTAATGTTGTAGTTCGTCAATGTGGAGCCAATTTCAAATACTTTGTATACTACTGGGTAGATTAGTAGTATAGTACTGCATCATATATAAGTATGTCATATTTTTTATGTAAAAAGTAATTAGTAACTAACTGTAAGTGTCAAATAAATGTAGTGGAGTCAAAAGTACAGTATTTCCCTTTGAAATGTAATGGAGTAGACGTATAAAGCAGCATAGCATGGAAATACTCAAGTAAAGTACAAGTATGTAAAAATTGTACTTAAGTACAGTACTTGAGAAAATGTACTTTGTTACATTCCACCGCTGGAAACTACATACCACACTATATGCCACACCTGTTTTAATGCACAAGCCAAAGCCTAACAACGTTGACCTAGAAGAAAGGAAAAGAAAGAGTTAATTAAGAGGAAATCTAACTGCAGCTGTTGTCCAGCTGAACTACGTAGCCATCTTTGTATGCAATGACTTCTAGGCGATTTTGATTATGGAGGCCCACGTGAAGCACAACCAAAGAAACGGTGGCACTGCGCACGGCGTTACACATCCACAATACATCAGCATACACAGCATCAGTGATGTTAGCTGAATGTAGACAACAACTTTGTTAACAAGCTCAGATGGACAGCTGGTGCCATGTTGTGTCATTAAGGGTGCAGTTTGTAGGATTTAGTGGCATCTAGCAGTGAAATTGCAGTTTGCAACCATTTGAATACAGCTCACATCACCCTCCCGTTCCAAGCGTGTAGGAGAAACTACGGTGGTTGTGAATCTCGCAAAAAAGCGAAAGGCCCAATCGTTCTGGGCTACAGTAGAAACATGGCAGTGCAACATGGCGACCTCCGTGGAAGGGGACCTGCTCCTTCTGTAGATATAAACAGCTTATTCTAAAGTAATGAAAATACAATGATTCATATTTTCAGACGATGATAAACAAATTAAACATACTTATAATATTATATTCCATTTCTGCCAATAGCTCCTCCTAAATATTACACACTGGACCTTTAAATAAAGATGACAGTAACCTAGAGTGCATTATACACTGTAAATATCTACTCTGCTGTCCTTTCCTCTCATGTAGGGGGCGATGGTGGAGAAGAGGATCCTGGCTCGAGTTCACAGCAGGTTCATTGTCTCTTTGGCTTACGCCTTCCAGTCAAAAACAGAGTTGTGTCTGGTCATGACTATCATGAACGGAGGAGACCTGAGGTTAGATCTCATTCACTCTCACCCACAACATCTCCATATTTCAATCTCTCCCTTTGATCCTACATCCTCTCTGGCTCTGCCAAAGGGATCTAATGTAGACACTTTGCAACCCAATATTAAGGAAAAATGGGAATCAATGATTCACAATGCCTGTAACCTGATGTTTGTCCACAATCCCATTCTCTTTTTTACAGATTGTTTTAAATGCTGTGCCATGTATGAAGTGTTTATTTCTTGGATAAATCTATGTATATGTAATCATTTTAGAATTACCATTTTGGAGCATAATGTGTTCATTCAACAAATGTCTATACACTCCTTAACCCTACACCCTCTCGCTTGTGTCACTAGGTATCACATTTATAATGTGGATGAGGACAACCCAGGGTTGGACGAACCGCGGGCCTGCTACTACGCTGCTCAGATCATCCAGGGCCTGGAGCACCTCCACCAGAAGCGGATCATCTACAGAGACCTCAAACCAGAAAATGTGCTGCTGGATAATCAAGGTCAGACACACACAAACAAAGATGTAGTCTCTTGTGTTTGGTCCTGAAGTCATTTTCTCATAGTTGTTGTGCTGTTGGTAATTCATGTGACTGTCACACTGGAGTAATGTTACTCTACAGATGAAGCTCATTTCCCCATATAGAGGTAAATTATACATTCAAGAGACCACATTGGTTCGTCTGGGAGTTCAGCAGTGAATTATGGGGTACTATGTGATTTTTGGACCACTAGAATATAGAATAGAAACAGTTTGACATTTTAGGAAAATTCGATTATTTTGAGAGTTAGATGACAAGATTGACACCACTCTCATGTTTGTTTGTTAAATATGTTTGAGCCAGTAGCTTAATGTTAGCATAAAGACTGGAAGCAGGAGGAAATAGCTATCCTTGCTCTGTCTAAAGGTGACCAAATTCACCTACCAGCATCTCAAAAGCTCCCTGATTAACATGTTATATCTCTGTTTAGTCCGTACAATAATCAAAGTGTAAAAATGACAAGTTGTGGTTTTACTGAGTGACTTCCTGGAGTATTGAAAAGAGCCAGGTTAGCTGTTTCCTCCTGTTTCCTGTCGTTATGCTAACGTACGCTCAGCTAACCGTTTCCTGGCTCCAGCTTCATATTTACCATACAAACATGAGAGTGGTGTCGTTTTTCTCATGTGACGCTTGACAAGAAAATGAATAAGCGTATTCCCAAAATGTCAAATTATTCCTTCAAAACAACAAAATTTAAACCCCCAACCATCTATAAAGACTACAACAGATGTAATTATTTGTGCTTTTACTGTGATGAAATTGTAGCCCCTCACCTTAACTTTAAAAATATGTCTCATTCTTGGCCTCTTGAGGTCAAAACACATACACACACACACACACACACACACACACACACATGCTGGTCTGTATAAACACACTGAACCACTCACATACACTTCACACCTACAGTACACACTGCGTCTTACTTGTAACACAAGGACGTCTTTCAGTTATCACACTACTACAGGTTAACGAGTCAGAGACGTAGTGTGCAGGTCAACATTCATATCTGTGACGTGCACAGCTCTTGACATTACCCTGGTGTTTGTTCTCACAGGTAACGTCCGTATCTCTGACCTTGGTCTGGCTGTGGAGCTGGCGGAGGATCAGTTCAAAATCAAGGGCTACGCTGGGACTCCAGGTACAGTCGAAAACATAATCACCAAAACTGACATTCACATGGTTGTAGCTGCTCCTACAGCAGGAGCTGTGAACAAGACTCACACCTACAAAACCAGATCTACAGTATTTATCTTTTTCATTCTGTAATTAATATTTGACATTTGCCTTGGCCCATGTAATATCTGCAGTGTATACAGACTACATATACATACTATGTATACAGACTGTACAGCTGCCATTAGCTCTCCAACCAGTGTTACCTGAATGACTGGACTGAAACAATCCTACCACTTTATAATAGAGCACAATGATTAAATACAGCAAATATCTGCCCTAAAATGTAATGCTTATATATTAGCATGAATAGATAGTGTAAACACAGAATATATGCATATGTGCTGTATCTGGTATTGTAATTTTATCTCCTATTTTGTACAAAGAAACACAGATTTTTTTGTATTTTGTAGGATTTTACAAGAGCAGCTATTTGCAGATGGCATTGGTTATTTGGACTGATCTGCATATATTGCACACCAAATACATATAATATTTATTTTATTACATATTATGATATATTAATAATTATTCATTATATTACTATTACTGTTATACTCATATTATACTTAATTATATTTTGTTATATGCTATATTGCTGTACTATACTGTATATTATGTTATACTATATTACTACATTTCACCTTATATTATGTTTTATATCCCATGCTATATTATACTATATTATGTTAATATGTTATACTGTTTTATTACATAATGTACTACAGAATAAATCTATATTAATACAGACAACACTAAATATAATTCATTAATCATATTATATACTATTCTGGTGTACGCTGTTATAGTAGATGGTATCATATTACTTACATGTACTATGCTTTGCTGACTTTGCTGCTACTAATCACACCACTATGTCACCTTGCTTCAGACAGTACTGCACTGTTAGTTTAACTAAACACTGGTTGTGGGTACTGTGTGTATGTGTACTGCTTGCCTCGTAATTTTGAGTTTAATTGCTCTTGTAATAGTTTATATTTTTACTTCTATTCTTATTTTGTATACCCGTAATTATTTATTTTTTAATTTTCACTATTTATCTGTACTTATTTCTATCCTTGTGCTGCTGCAACACCTGAAGTTCCCCACTGGGGATCTTATTTATTTGGGGTGTTAGAGGCTAATTCTGATATTTTTTTTCCATTAAAATGTTTTAAAATCTGACAAAGATTGAATTGGAAATTGATCCTTTTCGAAAGGTCATGACCTCTTTTCTCTCACCTGCAGGTTTTATGGCTCCAGAGCTTCTGAAAGGAGAGGAGTACGACTACTCTGTGGATTACTTCACTTTGGGAGTCACTCTGTATGAGTTTATGGCTGCCAAGGGACCCTACAGGACCCGAGGAGAGAAGGTAGATATACTGTGTATGATCTTGTCTGTTTTTCCTATTTTCAGGCCACGTTTTGAGCTATTTTTAAATGTATTGTGTGATTTAAACATGTTTTTGTTTGTCCTTTTGACTCCATTTTCTCTGCCTCTTTCCTCACAGTCTTCTTAGCTCTTACTTCTTTCAAGTCATGTGACGTTTAAACCTGCTTTTACTAAACCTGTGTGATAAACAGTAACAGTTTTTTGACGGCTCAACTTTGCCCACTTGTGGCATGATGCTGCAATACTACTCTGTAAAAATACTTTGTTACAAGTAAAAGTCCTACATTCAAGATTTTACTTAAAAGTATCAAAAGTAAAAAGTACTTGCTGGGCACTACTAACTAACTTCTTTGTATGTTGGATAGTTTAATCTATAGCACTGCATCAGATTTTATAAATTGATCACATATTTAGTTTGTAAAATTTTATCTGCAAAGTAACTAGTAACTAAATGTGTCAAATAAATGTAGTGGAATAAAAAGTACAATGTTTGCCTCAGAAATATATAGCAGCATAAAACTGAAAGTACAAGTATCTCAAAATTCTACTTAAGTACAATGATTGAGCAATGTACTTTAAAGAGAACTGATGCATTTTATTAAATATATACACATTAAGCATGCCTTTTATGTACATGAATACAGATATTATTATAGAGGATTTACAGTGGTATTGTTCAGGATATTCAGAGAACTGTGCATGTACATAAGCCTGAATGACCTGCACAAAAATAACAAGTTAGAGTTAGAATTTGCTATTCTCTTTAATTTCTTGTGCAGTCACAGACTTTAAAGAAGAATACGGTGAAATATGTGTTAAAGTTGGACTAATGTGACATGCAGGTTTTAAATGAAAGGTAGAAATTCATCTCTACTGTTCTTTGTGCTGTTTCAAGGTGGAAAATAAAGTGTTAAAGAAGCGGATTCTGAATGATCCGGTACTTTATCCAGAGAAGTTCAGTGAGAACGCCCGGTCCATCTGTGAGGGTCTGCTGCTCAAAGAGGTCGACAAGAGGCTCGGCTTCAGGAACGGATCATGTGACGAGCTCAGGGCGCACCCCTTCTTCAGCGAGATCAACTGGAGGAAACTCAACGCAGGTCTGTTTCCGACAGAAACAAGTGGTTTGTCTGTTTGCATCATATTGCACTAATACACACATCTGTTTCTGCAGTTTTATTTACTTTCTGCTCACTAATTTTGTTTTTGAAAGTATTCCAAAATTTTGTACCACACCATAACTGCAGTTCTCTTTTAGTTTAGATAAGATTCACTTGTAGAAACAATGATGCTGTCGTTACTTCATAAGTGAACTATGTGCTCAAATAATCAAAAAAAAAAACGAATTTGAAATAGCCCAGCAATTTACTGGAAGAGTCTCCTTTTTATTCAACCAATGTGCATCCAAAAAAGATGGACGTGCAATAGAGAGTTTGTATAGTTATTAAATAAAAGAGAGTTTTGTAGTTTTTTATGCACTTTAATAGAACTTATTAATATTTACTGAGATATTTCCTAAATCAGGTTGTTGTGGTTTGAAGTGGGGAAAAAAGGTGATGTCACATATTTCTGTGCACCAATCAGGATTCAGTTGTGGGATTGTGACATTGCCAGGACGCTGTCAATCAAATTGGTCAAAACACACCCACACAGTCGTGATAAAGGGGAATAGGCGAGTTTTAGTTTTAAACTCCTAACAAATGATAATAAAATAAAATAACATTATTTTTATTATTATTATATAATATTTATTATTCCTGAAGTTTAACTTTATTGATGCACGTTTAGTAATTAATATTTATTGTTATAGAGAAATAATTAAGGTTTGGGGGGCTTTACATACTATTCTTATAATTATTATGTTGTGTTGTGGCTCTTTGTGTTTAGTATTTGCTGGTTATGTTAAATTTTGTTTTAAATTCAAAATATTTCTGTGTATGGGTTACAGTATATTTTAAAGGCAGTTCATTCATGTGTCTAATTCTCATTGGATAATTGACAAAACCTCAGCCATCTTGTCTTATGGTGTGTTTTCACCCATTCTGTAAAACACCTTGATGAAGGCCCAGTGCTAAAACCTGTAGGCTGAATAAAGAGCAGACTCTTCCAGGAAGTCTTAGTCTTGAGTTATTTTTTACTTCACAGTTGACAGAGTTAAAAAATAAAGTTCAACAAGCCAAATGTCCATTAAACACTTACATAATCCTTTCTGATTAACTCAATCATGTTACATTGATCGTGTGAAGCTGTTTGAGGCATCCTGGTGGCTCAGTTGACTGAGGCTGTTACCATCAGACTGGGACTTCTCACCAGATTTATCTGTCTTGTCGTGATAGATTATGTACTAAAAGAAAAAAAGAAAGGAAAATGCTTGACACAGTGCTTGACGTCTGCATTTTCCTGTGTTGTGTCTCCTCAGGGATCCTTACACCCCCTTTCGTGCCAGATTCCAAGACAGTTTATGCCAAGGACATCGACGACGTCGGGGCCTTCTCCACAGTTAAAGGCGTGCAGATGGAAGACAAGGACAAGAACTTTTTCGATGAGTTTGCCTCGGGGAACATCTCCATCCCCTGGCAGGAGGAGATGATCGAGATGGGGATCTACGGTGAGCTCACAGTCTGGGGACCTGACGGCACTTTGCCCAACGACCTGCGACGTGAATCCATCCTGGAACAGCCGCCCAAGTCCTCCACCTGCACGGTTTCGTAAGAGGCTGCAATGGCCTCAGTGCACCACAGCAAGACACCTGCTGTTAATGGATGATTTTACATGAACTGTTTGTTTATCAGTAAATTTTAAACTTTATTTCTTACGCACTTTTTGTATAAGATTTCAGTACAGGGTATTGGTGGATTTGAATGGGAATGAACATTATTGAGCAGCAGTGCAGCTCTGATAGATAATGAGATACTCAGCTTACAGTATTACCCGCAGTCTGTGTGGTATGTCTATTGTCCAGTTTTTTTGTTTGTTTGTTTTTTGCAACAATGCTAGCCAAGGTTCCACAGTGCAGTTATTTAATTATTCGATGTCTGATGAAAGCTTTAACAGCTCTTAACTCTAAAATAATGTTGAGTTTATGTGGACTGATACTGTTTTTTTCTTGCATTATCTAATTGTCTGTTTCTAACATAGTACTGCTGTTGGGGTTTTTTGAGGTAGAGGAATGAATGATCAGTTATTATGTGTGTGTCAGTGTGAATGAAGTGCAAGTAAAAAAGAGCATTTCTATTTCCTACCAGTCATGACAAGCCCAGATTGTGCAGATCTCTGGTCTTATTTGGTTGCCATGTGAGCTGACAGCTGCTCTCTTTCTTCTTCATGTGTTTATAACTCTCTCAGATATGTTTTATATGACAAATAAATTTAAGTGACATGACACAGACACACACATATACCTTTTGTATAAATGTGCTGCACCTGTTTTTGTCCATGTTTCCACTTTTCCACTAAGAACTCTATACAATATGTGCTAGCCTTTGATAAGATATGAAAAAGCATTTAGAGAGCTGTTCACAATAATTTGTACACACACTACTTTAAGGTTGCAAATAACAGTTACTTTCGTTATTGATTAATCTGCAGATTAAATTTCTCAATTAATCGGTTAATTGTTTGGTCAATAAAAGTGAAGTGATACTCCAAAACCCAAATAAATTCAGTTTATAATCACATAAGACAAAGAAATACTCACAACGAAGAGGCTGAAACTGGGGAATGTTTAACATTTTCTTCTTGAAAAATTACTTAAATGATATATCAGTCATCAAAATAGTTGCTGATTAATTTTCTGTAGATCAATTAATTGATTACTTTAACTTTACACGGCTTACATACTACATAAATTATATTGTTACTCTGAATTATCACCAAAAATGTGATATCAGTACATCACTAGTTTCTATGAGGCCAGAGCAACACACCTTGATTGTAAATGGAATAATAATGGCTAAGGGCTTTGTGTAGTCTTCAAAAAACTGACTTTTTTTTTAAATGGGAGAAATTATAATATATCTTTTTCTTAAAACTTCTCACCATCACAGATGTACTGACTGAGAAACATGCATGTACATTGAACTTAATTTAAACCTTTACAAACATCAGTTTCCCCGACAAGATTAAACATACAGATGCTATACTGATATTTATTTTAAATGTTCACTTTTATAGTTATTATTTTTTATACTGATATGGACCTATGTGTCTGAAATAAAGTTGAATAATTATATTTAGGATATGCAGGAATCCCAGATGCTTTCATGTATGGAAGTATATACTGGACTATATTCAAATGATAATGTTATTCCAATATAGCATTATAATTTTCCACATATGTGTTATTTGAGTAAAAATGAAAATGAAAATGCAATAAATCCAATTTTCATTTTCATTTTCACATACTTATATGACTGTTCTATGACTATATTAAAATGAAAATGGAAAAAGTGTTTGACATTTAATTTTCTAAGTTGTAACCCATTGTATAGTGGACAATATTCAAATTATTATAATTCAAATTTGAAAATCAAAATGAAATATAAACAATGTAACCTGATGTTCCATTTATGCAAGCAATATTTAAGTCAAAATGAAAATGAAATTTTGTAACAATTTGAGATTTGACATTTTTCATTAAAAGAGCTTGGTGACATGTAAATGTAAATGCAAAGACTGGGGCGCTGTTTTGATTACTGCATTTTAATATTGTCCACCATATAGCAAGTTAAGGCTTTGAAAATAAAATGTCAAATGCAGTTTTCATTTTCACTTTCAAATAGTCAGAAAATTTAATTTTCATTTTGACTTAAATGTTGCTTGCATAAATGGAAAATCAGGTTACATTACATTTTTATTTCATTTTCAAATTTGATTAAACATTTGAATACTGTCCACAATGTAAAAATAAAAATGAAAATTGGATTATTTCATTTTTATTTTCATTTTTACTCAATAACACATACATATGTTGAAAATTATAATGCTATTGTGGAATTACATTTTCATTTTCAAGTTTACATTATCATTTCAATATAGTCCAATATAGGCTTCCATATACATGAGCCTAAAGCTGAGCTTGTTTTTCAAATGTTGGCCAATGGAGGGCGCTGTAAACTCATTACAGTTTGACTGCCGCATCAATGCTGCAGCATCATGACCAGTCAGGGATGCAGCCTGTAGACATTAAAACCCACCAAAATCTCACTTTACCTGCCTTTTCATTATATAGTATAGAGTTTAACCACATGCTGTAAGTATTTTCAACATGAATCCAAATTATAAGCTGTATTAAACTTATGTAAGATACATCATTTAATGATTTATTACTGAGGTGAATACAGGGAGCTGATTGGTCCCTCTCTCTCTCTCTCGCTCTGTCTCAGGCTTCAAGAAAAGTTGAACGCGCCTGAGAGTCAGTCAGCTGTGGTGAAATGTATATGAAATCGCACTCTTATTTATCTAAAAATGATTGACTTATAACCCCCCAAAAGCATCTTACTCGCAGCTTGTTGCCTGTTGGCCGCGCTCCCGTGGAGGATGAGGACTCTGTTTTGAATCAAAAGGGACAAAAAAACCCGCCTCGATCCAAACACTTAAAAGCGTCGGTTCAGCTGCCTGATCTCCTTTTTCATTTTTAGAGCTAATTCATCCGGACTGAGTCAAAATGCAGCAGCCTGAAACCCAGCACGCAACTCAGCAAACAGCTACAGAAATACTGGATCCAGCAGGTACAATTATGTCAAGTTTCATTCTGAGATCGTCTAACCTGACTCTGTTACAGCCGCATCTTCAATATGTGTGCTTTAATTCACTGTTGATCCATTTTAATTCAATGCATAGGAAACGTTTCTGTGTGTGCACATTTGTGAGCAAAAAGTTCTCCAAAGCACACAGGGTCAATTAAAAAACAACAACTTGTGTTTAAGCTTTTGTTAGAAATACTTAAAATGCTTCTCCCACAGCTCATCTGCAGAGGTGGAAAGTATATTTACTCAAGTACTGTACTTAAGCATATTCCTGAGGTAGGCTACTTGTACTCTACTTGAGTATTTGCCTTTCATGCTGTTTCGCTCCACCTTCCAGAGGGAAAAAATGTACTTTTTATATTCATCTTACAGCCATCGTTACTAGGATTTAAAAAATGTATAATTACCTCAAAGTCCACTAGAAAGCCTTTTTATTGGTGCTTCAAAACAAAAACGCATACTGTTGATGACAAAAACCTACAATAAGCTTATAAAATATGATGCCTTGTTATACAGTAAATCACACAACAGCATATAAACAGGTGGAATCAGTTCAATCCTAGCGACCACGTTAACACACGAGTCTGATAAAAATGTGACACAGGGTCCATTTTACCTGCATAATGAATAATTTTACTTCTGATCCTTTGAGTACATTTTGTTGATAATACTTGAGCAAGATTTTGAATGCAGGACTTTTACTTGTACTCGTTGTACTTTTACTTAAATAAATGATCTGAATCCTTCTTTCTCCACTGCTCATCTGTCAGGACAAAAATTACAAGAGAAATTAATTAATGTCAATATGTGCATGTTGTCTTCAGCAAAAAGGAGGTTAGTACAAGGGGAATAAGTGGTAATGAATGTAAAGAGGTCCTCCTGTCTTCCTCCCATTCGTCCTCAGCTCAGTACCTGCGTCGGAGGAAGACGGCTCTGTGGGTGACCGTGTCTCTGCTGGCTCTGGCTCTGGTGGTGCTGACTGTGGGTCTGATCTCTGCCACTCGCACCAACAACGTGCCTGTTGCTGGATATTACCCCGGCATCACCGTGAGTGACAGGCATCTCCCGTCATTGACACACAAACACTCTGTAATTGTGACATAGTGTGTTGTTCATGTTATCTGCTTCTTCTCTGAAGTGTCTTCAACTTTGATCTCTTTGTACCTCCAGCTGAGTTTTGGAGCATTTCTGGGTCTTGTTGGTATCCATCTGGTGGAAAACCGCAGACCCATGGTGAGTCTGCTCCTCTGACTCTCATGTCACTGTTGCAACACATTTAAAATCACGTTATAATGATTATTTCATTTATTCCATCCATTTGACACCTTTCTGGTCTTCATTTAGACCCCTTTACTATATAAAATTTGTACTTCAAGACTTCAAGAAATGCCTTATTGTTGCATGCATGGCTGGTATTTTATTTATTAGCAGCTGTACTGTAGGTACATTTATTTTGCTAAAGAGGAATAAGGAAAAGTGATAACTTTTAAGATGACAGCTGGTAGCTTTTATAGGACAGCATAGACGGCACACTGCCTGGATCACTGCAGGCACACAGGTAAATGTAGATGGATAAGCCACCTCCTGTAGGAGGAATATTTCTTATAATAAGTCTTGATGCATGCAGGGCAGTAATTCTAATTTCCAGAGTGTATTTTCTCACCTAAATATGTTGTCAGTTGCTAACTAGGCCTGTTCGTCAATCGCCCAATGTGCTGATAAATAAAATAAAACAGATGTCTATAGCTGTATGATGTCCCTCAGCTTCATGTAGTTCCACACATTGGCAGCTGGTGGCAGTAATGTGCTGTAACACACGTAACGCAAACAAAACAAAAGAAAAACAACCAGGAACAACCTCATCAACCGCATCGACTTAATTTCCAGCCGCAGCTGTTTTCAGCAAAAAAAAGCTGTGAAAACACTTAACAAGTTACCTGGTGAATAAAGTGGAGCATTTAGCAGCTAAACATGCAGATATTTTCCCCACGAGTTGGTTGTGCAAATAGGCAACTCTTTGCTAACAAGTTCACCATATCAACATTTTAAGGGTGACAAAATGTATGTTTTGTGTTTCCAGCTTGTTCTGCTGCACCCAAGTGGCCAAAAATTGATTTGCAGATGTTTAATGAGTTTTTAGGAAATGCATTTAACATGATTGTTGCCCCCTCCACCTTTCTTTTGTTTACAATGACAGCTCAAATTGTGCAAAGTCACATTCTCATTTTAGCCTTTTTGTTTGTTCTCTCTCAAGGTGACTTCTGTCAGCCTTTTGAGCTTCATAGTATTCATCTTCTAAAAATGAGGAATTGTTCCAGGAAAACGGGACATATATACACCATAAATTAGAGGATTATGTTACAGACTTTGCAAATACACTAAACTGTTTTACAGGAAATTGCTCTATAATGAGCAAGAAGCAAATCCGATTACTCGATGGCGGAGTAATGTGTTCTTGGTCCTTGTGCCCGGGTCAGTGCACGTGACTTGAGTTGTGGTCGGGGGAAGTGAATGGGATCGGCTCTGGATTTCAATGACATGAGGGGGGAATTGCATTAGTATTGGTCAGTTGCTGACAGGGCTCCTTTATTTCAGACAGAGACACAGGTAATATCGTCAAAGTGCCTCTCTGTCAAAGGATTATCATGTCAATGACTCCAGAGTAGAGACACTTACAGGTAGACAACATTTGTCTGAAAAGATAACTGACTTCTCTTAAAATGTAATTGAAGAGAGTGAAGAGTCTGATCAGAGTGGCCAGTCTTTAAAAATCCTACATTTTCCAACTTATGGTGAATAAAGTAAAAACCCTAGTTTGAGAGCTTCAGACTCCTGTAAAAGAAATAAAACAGAATAAAAAGGGGAACAAAATCTGTATGAACTTACCTAAAATCAGCGTAATTTGTAACAACAGTCAAGTGGCCAACAAATGCAAATGCTACTTAAGGGCCAGTGGCAACCAGAAGCTGAAACTGCTCCTCTGTGTCATTTAAGTAATATAGTCAGTATCACATTCGCAGTACATGAAACCCAGCATGAGATTAACTGTGCTAAGTCCCTGCAAGGATTGAAGAGGACACCAGTGACACAGAAACTTCAGCAGATTGTGAGTTCTTGTCTTTCACCTCTAAATTTGTCCTAATTATTATGTTGTACACATCAAATTTTGCTTTGTGTTGGAAAAAAGTTAAAACATTTCCAAGTTCCAACCGTGTCTTTAATTTTTCATTTCAATGCAAAAACTTGACAGTCTAGTCACCATTAGCATTCATCATATACTTATATATATTACTTAAAATATCGGGGACAAGGAGTATAGAGAAGAAACCAAATAGAGATTTAATTAAAGTTTTAGTTACACCAGGACATAACAGGGCCATAACCAGGATTTTAAACATACTGAAACGCACCACCTCTCCCTCAGAAAATGCTGACCAGATCAGATACAAAAAATAAAATCCCTAAAATGTTTTAAGTATTTGGATTTTTTATATTTTATTTATTCAGTTAGTTGTTACTACACTACAGACATTTTAGAGACACTTTACTGGCTTGATACAGTACAGAGAAAAAGAAAAATTGTCTTGCTGTGATAGAGATGTAAACATGTTCCCTCTGCCTGTCACCGTGACTGTGGTATATCAGTGTGCGTTGTGAATTTTTCATGTGGCATCCAGGGTGTCATTGTCTTACGTTACCCTACACTGTATCTGTCCGGTACGGTCTACACAGATACCTTTCCTTGAGCTGTTCACACATGTGGAGTGATGCAGCTCCTGTGTGTCATTTAACAAAGATAAAGACAGGTTTCATGTTTAGGAAGTCCAATATTTTCTGTAGGCTCTCACAACCTTCTGAGTCCTTGCTGTTGTTTCACTTCTTGCATTGTGTGGCTGGAAATGTGCGAACACAGAGGAAAAGACAAAGACATTAACTACCTGCTGTATCTGTCTGCCTCTCCAGCATCGCTCCCAGTTCTGTGCTTTAAAGTTTAATGGTGTGATGGCTACCACACTAGCGCTGGTCTACAGTGTCTTTTATGAGGCACATGTGGCACGATGTTCCTCTCGCACAGGTGTCTTCTTCCCTCCTGTGTTCGAGGCTCGCGATGTAACACGAGAGTCGGCTGGCAGTAAGGGAGGTCGCTCATTAAAGAACAACTAACCGTACCACAATGCCACGGACATCTGAGAGCTCTGAGGCTTCTCTTACTTGCTGGATCTCACAGCCCTTTGCTCCTCTGCCCTCATAAAGCAGCAGATGGAGGGTTTGATGTTGTTTGAACTGTAAACAGTCAGAGAAGTGACGAGTTCATCTACTGTTGCCAGACAGAGATGTTTTCTGGTTTGACTCCTGACGGGAGAAATCTAATACAGAAATGAACAACTTTAATCCTTCCCCTCTGTTGAAGTGGACTACATCCATAGAGAAATCAAAATGTAACACATTTTATACATCTGGACCATTTGAATCACATGCCATTCTGAATAAATACAGGTTTTATACAGGTTAGTGCAGTTCAAAGTGCTAAAGTGACAGACATACTAATACTACTGATAATACAGTAGAAAGATAAACAGAAAATAAAGATAAACTAAAATAAAAACATAGATATAGCAGTATATAAGATTAAAATATGATTAAAAATGATAAAAGTGAACAAACAAATAGAAAATTAACCATACAAAAGATGATTAAAAACAATTATCGACAGAAACATTAACACATGAAAAATGAAAATCAAATAAAAGCAATCAAACAAAAGCTTAAAGTTATCTTTCAGTTTAAACCAGCAGCTAAATATAAATATAAAATGGTTTTCTTGTACAATACATGTTTCTAACAATAAGTTTTTAAGCACGTATGTACAAAAACATACATTCTGCATATTGCTATTGTGTAAATAAATGAGCTAGGCCTCCATGGCCTTTTCATTTTTGATGATTGGCTCTATACCGGAGTGCATAAATTACCTGATTGTTGGCACCTGAGTAACTTAATAATTCAGCTGTTGTCTTAAACAGAGTGTGAATGCACGTTAACACACGTTGATCAAGGCTGAAAAGGTTTGTGCTGGGATTTCTTAAGTAAATATGGATTAGTAGATAAATTAAGTGTGACCCTTTACTTTCTGTCCATTGAGTTCACACCGATCACACATGGTCAGAGTGATGTGGTATTACTTATTATTCAACCTGCATAAAGCACAGTAAATCATCAAGTCCTACAAAAAGTGATGACCATATTTTTCAAAAGGATTTACTACAAATTAGTATAATAATCAAAAATTTACGAAATTGCTGAGACATCTATTTGGGTAAGATTTAGGTCAGTTTTTTTTAGGATAAAGGTTTTGTTTGTGGTTTCACTTACCTTGAAACGTGACAAAAACAGCCTGGTTGGCAGTCCGAAATGTACGGTACGTGGTTAAAATGGAGGTACCGTTTTGGTCATGATGTAATAAACAGAGACATTGTATTTTTTTACTGAGTGAGAAAACAGCAAAATCAACAACCTACATATAATGAGCTCTATATTATAATGAACACTTTTGCAAAAATGTCACCCATAGTAGCGGGAATTGATCCCATTTCATTAGAGAGGAAGACATAACCCATCATTTTCCACCACACAGATCAGTGTTAAACCACCATCTAGTTGCTGAGTGGGAAAATTTATATCTCTAGATGTTAGTGTCTTAAGACAATGTGCTCCGATCACAGATGTTCCCGAGAGACGCCGCTCCGTTGCAGGTAAAACACACATTTGTGCTCCACTGACATTTCTTGGATAAAGCTTTAAAAATCTTAATGACTCGCACACCGCCACTTTTCATTTTGTCTTGTCCTCCAAAATTTTTATAAGGATTGCGGAACATCAAATTCTGTCTGTAAAAGAAAGAAAAAAAATAAAAACTCCCTTCCTATCTGCACTTACCCTGCAGCTCCTAAAACAGGTTTCACTGCCCTGATACACTGTAAGATTTCTTTATGACTAAATGCCTCATGTAGCTCATGTTCTTTGCTCCAGCAGCCTCTTACTGCCTGTATCTCTCAGGCTGCCGTCCTTTTGGTCACCTTGCAGCTTGGAGAGCAGAACGGTGAACCTTTAAAGGGTCGTATTTTACCCAACAAGTTCTTATTACCAGCTGTGGTTGTGATTGTCACTGGACCACTGAGCAGGAGAAAAAGCACAGTCTGGGAAAAAGACTTTGCGGTCAGCAACTTTAGTTATGTAATCTGATGGGTATCTTTACTGACCCCTATAAAATTCCTCTTTTTGTCTTAATCTCTTCGTCACTGATATATCTTCTTCTCTAAGACTTTCATCATGTGTGCCTTTGTCTTTATTGGTATTTCTCTCACGTATTTCAGTACTTAAAGTGGCTATAATCAATATTTTTATAATAATGTATCAAATGACTGGGAAAACAATGTGACAATGTGAAAGGTATCGCTCGTAGTGATGAACCTACAGAGAATTATCACCCAAATCTGCAGCTCCCCTCGGCTTTATGGAGCTTTAGAGTGAGTTTCTGATCATTGTTTAGCTGTCCGGCCACAATGTTACTGTTTTAGTTCACTCTTTCACTCTCACAGCGTTGTTTTAAGACACAGCAGGTGGCTGTTTGCACTGAAAAAGCTCTATAAACCCTCTGCCCACTACCTACTCAGCACTAAACAGCACACACACACAGTTAGCAACTAACTGGTGAACATAGTGGAGCATTTAGCAGCTAAAAGAGCCAGATATTTCCCTCAGGAGTTAGTGGAGATGAAAAACAGAGAGTTAATTTTGGACTTACATTCATTAGTTGGCTAGAAACAAGACTCCAAATGAAAGCTTATGTTGCTCTGTAACTGTAATGTGAAAATAAGCAACTGTTTGCTAACAAGTTGGCCATTTCAACTTAAACAGTAACGATATGTCAGTGTTGTGTTCACAACTTGTTTCCGCTGCCCTCAAGTGGCCATAAAAAAATCACTCATTGCAGGTTTAAGTAAAAGTATCAATATTATAATGTGAAAGCCCTTCATTCGAAATCCTGCTGATGTAAAAGTACAGAAGTAATATCAGGAGAATGTACATACACATAAACGTAGTGGAATAAAAAGTAGAATATACAGTATGTCTCCCTGAAATGTAGTGTAGTAGAAGTGTAAAGTAGCATAAAATGGAAATTAAGTGAGTAAATGTTATTTTCCACCACTGCTGTCTTTTTAATATTTCCTTACTGACTCGACTCCTGAGAGCAGAAAACTATCTACAGTGTGTCTGTGTGTCTTTAATCTTTTACAGTATTTGATTTTTCTCTCTGCTTAAGTTGTATCAGGGGAGATTTGGGGGTTTGGGCGACCGAGTGTGTGTGTGTGTGCGTGTTTTATGTGCTGGCAGCTGGTGCTAAGGTAATGTGAAGTAATGCAGTTGTCAGGCTCTATTGTCTCTGCTGCTGGCCTCATCTCCCACTTGCAGCCCATAAAAGCAGAGTCATTTAAACCGCTAATGAAGTGGAGAGTCTGGGCCAGTGGCAGATAAAACCCACACAGAAAAAAGCCTATTTTCTCAGCCCAGCTCTTATTTCACTTTGTTGAGGGAAATTCATTTAAAAATGTCCTTGTTTCAATATCCGTTTAACCACACCTTGTGTTATTCTCACATGTTCAGGTAGACATTTCATATATAACACAAAAAATTTGACCAAATCAAATTGACTTGTCAAATAAACCTGATCAGTTTTGGACATTTACAGCACTATATTGAACCGGCATGTATATGTCTGATTTGCCACAACCTATAGAACCAAAAACCAAATAAAGCTTATTACTTAAAGGTCCTACAAACCAATGGTCCACCCACTCAGGTGTTTTCATTAAATTTGTGTACAGACTGGACTTGATTTATGTTTACCTCACACATATTTAGCTTTGTTTCATCTCTCAGTGTCAGACAACTTACACCTTTATTAGGACTGGATTCCCAAGTGGGCGAAGTGTCAAAGTGCCCCTAGAAGCCACCAAAAATACCTATTTTCACTGTCAGTTGTTTTTGTTAATTTCTTTGTGTGGAAATTTGCAGCAGTAATGTACAATATCAACTAACGCTGGTATAATAATATTTTTTTGGCCCTGTCTTATAGAGGGGCCATGTTTCAAAATCTACTTTTAAGACCTTTATTTTAGTTTATATTGTGCTCACACATTGTACATTTGTTTTGTGCAGCAGATAGCAGGTCAATAATTCCAGTGTTTTATTTATTTATTTTATATTATTTGTACATAAATGAATGGGTTTAATGAAGATGCCTTGTGCACTACTGTATACACAATGGGTATCTGACATGGTACATACACAATGCACAGTGGAAGGTAGTTGGGGGGTCAGTATAGAGTCCAACAGCAGATTTTTGCCCCGGGGCCTCAAAACAGGTTAACCAGGCCATGCCAAAACCTGAACGTAAACAATACAGGCTAATACACATACATTTAAAAAGGCTGGTATTGGCTGAATCCAAATTAAAAAGGTACTGGACTGTCTCTAGAAACACTCAAAAGCTGTAAAAAGATTAAATTCATGTTTACTACAGCATCTCCACTACCTGCTGCTGCTTGATTATCAGCTGATGGAGGTTTAGCATCATACCTGCTGCCTCATACGCAGCCTGCTCTCCATTTAAGCAGGTTTCTCCGCCCTTGCCACTACAAAACACGTGATACCCTGACATGACCAAAATTAAGTGCAGCCTATGGTACATGTTAATAACCTCACATAATTTCCAGCACAGCTCCAATCAGCCAGAATAAGTGAATACACCTGTGCAGGTGTGCAGGGCCTTTAACAAATCACCCTGCTCACATTGGTTAGCCTGATCTCACAGCAAATTAATACTTATTTGAAAGAAAATAATGTTATTTTTATGAGTATATATTGTTCCTATATTTAATTTTTCATATTAAGGACAAAACTGTATTTATCCTAAAAGAACAAAATACAACAGGCCTTTTTCACAGCAGGTATTTTGACTTGTCATAGTAGGAAAAGCACAGGTGTAATACCATTAAAGATGCAGCTAAATGGAATTCAGCCATCATTAATTTTATTATTTACACCTGTGATTTTCTTACTGTGACATGTCACAACGTAAGCAAAGTTGGAGAATTTATGACTTCTGATTGAGTAAAGGATCCGTTTTGAGTCTCACAAGCCATCGCTTGTGTTACTTAAGATTGATAAGAGATACTTCCCGTAGGGAAATTTGTCCTGGACTCCGTCCTGCTACTTCAGGATCATTAGTTGTAATTTATTAAAATAATCCAACCAGGAAAGTTCTTCTGGATTAAATAAATTTAGTCGAAATCGCTCAAGAAAAACTGAAGATCTTAAATGGCGTCAGAAATCAAGGAAAGGAAAAGAAAAGTCTCCCATGAATCAAATAAGTCGCTCATCTCAGTGCAAGATCAGTAGATAAACTGTAGATTATAAAAATCTACACTACCTTTCTACTTGTTTTGCTTAATCTTTTTGAGACAAACTGCTGTATCCCACCTACCATTTTAGATAGATACAGTAGATAGAGAAAAAAAGTGTGTTTAATCTCCTGCTTCAGTACAGGAGGTTTCGTCCTGGAGGAGCGATTAAACGCAGACAGTAAACGACAGTCAGTGATAAAGTTCATGATCAGACATCTGTGATCAGCCAGCTGCGTCTGCTGAGCTGTGTGTGTGTGTGTGTGTGTGTGTGTGTGTGTGTGATATCAGAAAATACTTTGTCTTACAGTAAAAGCTATATGGAAGAACAAGTGTGTGTCACATTGTTCAGACAGAAATGAAGAATTCTTTGAAAAGTAAAGATTTGAGGTTATTGATTAGTGATCAGATTCTTGGGCTTAATTTACAGGATTGTGCGAATGTGCGAGAAAAACAACAATGTGGATTTGTTCTGTCCAGGCATGTCTGGTGTGTGTGTGTGTGTGTGTGTGTGTGTGTCATATTGGGAGAATTAGATTGACCTTGCTGGTACAAAAGGCCGTCCTTCTGTCCTGTACGCTGCCTCTTTGCCCATAAATTATCTACAAAGCATCTCTGCGTTGGCAGAGCAAGAAGCTGTACATTTCCTTTATCGTCCCGCAGCCCAGACACTGCAGACCAATCAGGACACGCGCTAGCAGAAACACCACACTTACATTCACAAGAGTGTGTGTTAAGATTATGATAACATTTGGACTTTGCATTTATACAAATTAATTAATAAATAAGAATAAGAAATGTTAAATATCAGGAAAATGATGTGTGGCAATAAATGTTCAAATGATTTTATGATTAAAAAAATTCTAAATCATTTTTAGCATCCTCTGTCTTTATGTTTAGGTCTCTCTGTAAACTCTGTTTATTGTTATTGTTAATTACTTGATAAAACAATACAATTCTGGTCATATAAAAAATATTTTTTTACAAACAGATTTATGTTTGCTGCGTTATTTAAGAATAACCACATAAGACTCCCAATTTATTTGTGGATTTATTTTGTGATAAATTTTTATGATTTATTTTACAACTTCTGTGCAGTTACTTATTGATCTTTATTTTTTAAATTATTTCATTTAGAAATATGTCAGATGTGTGTTTCCAATTCATATAGTTCATAAAATGATAATCTTGTAAATTTATTACTCTGATAAAACTCACAGGTACTTTTCTCTTTGTTCCAAAATAATTTCTCATGACTTTACCCTCTTTGTTTCTTCCTCTACACTCTCTCCATCTGCTTCCACCTCTCTGTAAGCTCATGGCAGCAATCATATTCATCAGTATCGGAGTCATTGCGTCTTTCTTCTGTGCCATTGTTGACGGGATCATCGCTTCAGAGTTCATAGTAAGTATCACGTGTATTTACATGCCTGCACTGAAAACAAAGAAACACAAACTAATTCACCTTTTTGTTTGTCTGAACAAACCCCTGGTAATTTAATCACACACATGCTAAGGTCAACAGAGATGGGGCGGGGGGGTGTGTTCGCTACAGAAATGCAGGTCTGTAAGACCGGCACAGACACATTAGACATTAGTGAGATCAGGAACTTTGTAGATGCAATCAGACAGAACTGTCTGTACCATCACAACACTAGACGGGTAGACCAGACCAACTAATCTCAGTGCCCGACCTGCGGAGCTGCTGGGTCACCTGAAGAGCTGGGGAAACATTCAGCATAACAGGGCTGACTAAAAGTTTCCAAAAGTATTACTTTCTCTAAGTCACTGAAAACTCAAACGAATAAAAACACAAAATATGCAACAACTATAGATGGATATAGCTATAAAAATACATCTTTAATTTATTTCAACTGAGAATTGATTTTTCCAGGAAACGTCCTTGCAATGGTCTGTTGGAATTTGATGTATATATATATATATATATATATATATATATATACAGATATGGATAGATACAGATATAGATAGATACAGATATATATATATATAAGAGAAAATTAGCACATAAAAACCAATTCTATTATGTTCACTGTTACATAATGGTCAAATGTACAATTACCTGAATATGTTTATATGGGAATGAACAGAAAATGCAAAGAGGTCAAATAAGGTCATTGTTGCTTTCTTACTGGATATCTGAGATGTTCTCGGTGTTTGGATACATGGACACGAACACCTCAGTTTGTCACATCGGCCTAATGAATTTTAATGAGTGTCTTAATGAGTATGGACCAGAGAGAGTTTAAAAAGCTGGACCTCTCAGCAGCTGGCACAGAGTCACTCATATTGATCAGTGCTATCAAATCTCTGCAGATATATTTATTTTGTGCTTGCGGGACAGTAAAAGTCATATTTATTGCACCTTCAAGCTTTGGACAATCACATGATATAATTATATACACATTACATAGTCCAGTGAGATTTAATGCTGTAGGTGTAGGTGCATGTTGTAAACCTTCAGTGCAGCAGTGACAGAGAAACAGGAGCAGGATGGACAGAATAACACAAGCCAGGGTTCATATTCACACAAATGTAACTTTACGTGATAAACAAGTACAAAAAGTTAATCACTGAAAGCCTTAAATCATAGAGATTTACTCTAAAAAAAGAAACTGCTGCACGGAGAAACATTTAGATCCCGGTTGTGGTGTATGACAAGTCGATTAACTTAACATTAAGTTAACAGATTTAACAGATCAGTCCCTTCTCTCTCTTTCTAATCTGTCTAACACACATGCAGGACACAAGGCCCTTGCAGGAGGAAATGTGTGACTTTTACGCCAGTGGATCGGGCTACGCCTACGACAGCTACTACACTGAGGTGATTCTCATACGTACATATACTCTAAACACACTTAATATATCACCTGCCATTGTCTGTAGTATATAAACATAATGAGTCATTTCTAACTGAGCAAATATATTCTCAAAAATTTGAATAATGATACCTAACGTAAACTAGCCTAATGTATGGTTTCCATTTACTTACAGATCACCTTTAGCTCTAATCTTCCTCCTGCTATATGCTGCTTTATGTTTGTGTCTCAGCAGTTGTCTTTTAAATGGTGTAAATAATGCTTGAAATGCATTTCAGATTCAGGATTATATTCTGTGCTCTTGCAGGCTTTTGGTGCTTAATTGAAAAAAAATCACAGTGTGTAGGGACATCTAGTGGTCAAATAATGTTACTGCATTGAAAGCAATAACTGCATCAAAGGTTCTGAAGTTCTGGAAATGATATGTTGACATGCAGACAGTTTCCAATCAGTCACTGTATTTCTTTGTCCAGCTCCTACTAATGTGGCTGTTTTCATGAGGTTAATAAAACTCTTAGTACGAATGATTAAAAACCTCTTCTCTGACACTGCAGGTGACTTGCCGTTCATTCGACAAAGCATGCAAGCTGAAACTGAAGAGCAACACCTGCTACTGCTGCTACCTGTACAACTGTGAGAGGTGAGACGCAACAACACAAGCTGCTGGTGTTAAGATCTGAGCAACACCAGATGCGTGTGTGTGTGTGTGTGTGTGTGTGTGTGTGTGTGTGTGTGTGTGTGTGTGTGTGTGTGTGTGTGTGTGTGTGTGTATGTGCGCGCACCTTATTTTGAATAAACAAGGACCATACAGCTGGGTTTGCATGTTTTAACCCATTAACTTACAATTTGCAATGTTTTTAGATTACAACAACAACTGGTCCCCATTAATTTCAGTACATTAAACCTGTTAGCTTCCAGCTGTCCATCACAGTGAACATGTTTAATTATCTATTTTTGTCTGTTATAATGTTATAACTGTGTGATAATACAGTACATAGCAGGGGCAAGTGTACAGTAAAAACAGTATCCTAGATTTCAGCATGGCTAAAAAAACATGGCTGCCTGGAAGGTTTAATAAAGTAATAAAGTGATGGACAGTGTGCAGGATTCTTTGGTTTTTTTTTCCTGCCTGGAAGGTTTGAAGTAAAAAAAAAACTAGGATAAGCATTTTGACATTATTTGTGTTATTAATAAGATTAATAAGAGCTGGACTCAATTTAGCATTACCTGTTCCAGAGCCCTGCCATTGCACATGCTGACTCACTGACATTGCTGACTGACACTTAAATGGAACAGAGCCATTAGTAGTATTATTTACACCTGTGCTTTTCCTGCTATGACAAGACAAAATGTCTGCTGTGAAGAAGGCCTATGTATTTTGTATTGACCCCCTGCTCTCTTCCTCTTCCAGCACAGAGTATCACACACAGTACTATGAGTTCACCGGGGTCAGCAGCTGCTGGGATGTGATCCACCTGCACCGTCTGCTGTGGGCCTCAGTGGTGCTCAACGTGATCGGCTTGTTCCTGGGCATCATCACCGCCGCCATCCTCGGAGCGTACAAGGATATGGTGAGCAGGAGTCCAAAAAAGAGAAAAACTGAAGTGCTTGACTAGACAAGTAGTTAAAAAGGACTCTTTGGAGTGAAGGGCCACAGAATATTCAAAGAAAGAAGATTTAAAGGAGTCCTGAGTGAAATCAAAAGCTTGTAATATTACATGGCTGACAGATGTTTCAACACCTTGACGAAGGTTTTTTATTATACTCATGACTTCAAACTAGTTATCTTTTCTTATTGCCTAAAGGCCACATACAGTATCTGACACTGAACAATGTAAAATCCCTAACATCTGTTTCTGGCCTGTGTGTGAACCACAGTATCCTGATCTCCAGGATGTGTGTCATTAGAAGACATTATTTTAATGACAACTCAACAGCATCTCTCACTAGAGCTTGTTTCAAAGCTTCCAAAAGGTTCAATTTGTCACTGAAAGTGGAAGTGTGCTAAGCTCGCTCTGCCTGCATCTGACCAACACAGTTCCTGAATTACCAAAGGAGTCACTCATGAGATTGAACTGTCAAAAATAATGCATCAACTGAATACTGTTCTGTATACTGGAATTTTTAATGTTTTTGTTTGAAACATGGTTTATGTGTGTGCAGATATCTTTTGGACTCATTGCCTCACTACATTTTCAGAAATGTACTACTCACACATGAAAGCACTAAAAACTCAATTTCTCTGGCATGAATGGTAGTCCGATAATCTGTTTCAGTTACATGAAAATCTGATTTTATTTAGTTAATCTTAATGGTCCCGATTTTACGATTATTGTTCCTACAGTACATTAGGTAGCAATCATACTTCATTACCTCTTATATAATGAAGTCTGTTTCATGTGTAACTGCTGCACACTTTCTCACAATTGCCTCCCAGCTTCTTTTGATGATTCCCCATCTTATCCAAATCCATTTTTACTGTTTTCCTGCAACAGAAGCCGACTCCTCAGATGGCTCCCAGCCCCACACCGCCACCCCACATCCTGTACAACCCAACCCAGCACATGCTCACCTACGCTGGCTTTTGTCCTTCGGGACAGACTCTGCCTGCCTACCCCAACTATCCAATACCCATGCAGGTAGGGGCCCAGACCAAAACCAAAAAGAACCATTAATAGGCACCTTTTTCATGGAAGACCTATTACACTGAGGGAAAACCACAGGTGTGAATAACAATATTAGTGACGGTTGAATTAAATTTAGCTGCTTCAGTTTCAGGGTCCTGCTATGGTTCATGCTGCCTCACGGTTGTACTGTCATGGCTTACTGGGGCACTTGAATAAAACAGAGCCATCATTAATGTTATTAGTTACACCTAAGCTTTTCCTACAATAACAAGTCAAAATGTCTGCTGTGAAAAAGGTCAGTCTTCCATTCCAGTGTATTAGTTTGGCAACCAGATGAGCAGCACTGGATCACATTTATTCTAGCACATCTGTTTCACCCTAACATCAAAGCACTTGACCAGAGAGAAAACTATAAATCTGCACTGCTGCCATGTCACATTATTGAGGTGGATACCTGCAAAACTTGACTAAAACCATATATCCTCAATCTTACTATTACATGTCTGCTGTTTTTTCATGATTTTTAGACAAGGTAGTGACCTGGCTGTGGGGATGGCAATGTCAGTGACAGTCGGTCGGTCCACTACTTTGGTTCAGAGTGAAATATCTCAACAAATATTAGATGGATTGACATGAAAGTTTGTACAGGCATTTGTGGTCCCCTCAGGATGAATTGTAATTGCTTTGTTGATCCCTTAACTTTTCATCTACCGCCATCATCAGGTCAAAATTGTATTTTTATGACCAAATACTGTATCTGAAAAACTAATGACATCAGACTCAGCTGTACTTTGTGTTTATGGCTAACTAGGAAATATTAACATGCTAACACACTAAACTAAGGTGGTGAACATGGTAAACATTACACCTGCTAAACATCAGCATGTTAGCATGCTGTTAGCATTTAGCTTAAAGCACTGTTGTGCCTAAATACAGCTTCACAGAAAAAGCATGGCTGTAGATTCTTCTACTGGTTTTGTTTCTTGTAACATAGACATCATTTTTGTGATGGTTGTTGTCCAAGAACCTGTTGAAAACAGGAATGCCTGATTGATGCTTTATGAACTGGTGCCATAAAGTAAACCGTGACATGAGCTGTAGTTCTTAAACAAGCCAATCACTTCAAGTAAACAGATGCATTGTTTTATTTATGTCATGGAGACTTTGTCTGAAATTTGTAACGTCTCACTGATTTATTTTTGATTATGGCTGATCTTCGCTGAAATATTTCTGTGGCTGCTACCAGAGAACCAAACTATACAAAACAATAAAATAAAATAAAACCCCACATAAAAATGTCAGCAATTATTTTAGGTATCTTTGGCTCTACTCTTCATACCGTTGCAACCTACCTACCTCTGTCTCTTTTCCTGTCCCACAGCATAACAGCGGCTATCAGCCACCTGCTACTCCCCAGATGATCCCTGAGGGAGGCCCTGCCTCCAACTCCTGCCTGTCTGAGGACAACCAGGGCCAGCAGCCCTCTCAGGCTCCCACCCAGCCACAGCCTCAGGGAGCCACGCAGGAACCAGGGGGCTACATGCTGACACCCAATGCTCCTGTCCTCTACGGATCCTCCTACAGCCCCTTTGAGAAACCTCCACCTTACGCCTGCTAAGCCCTCAGACAAACATATGGGGCATATTGGAGAAAAAATATCTTAATCTGGTCAGACTGAATGTAGCACAAAGCACATTTCATAGGTGACCTTGTAGACGGAAAACACTCAGTGAGCTTCACGACTACTCTGTACTGATATAAATGCTACGTTTCATGTGGTTGACTGAAGAGAGACACCGATTACTAGCTACGTAGTGTGATTATATAGACATGATTAAGTTATTTCATGTGTATTCGTTAAGGGAAACGGTTTTGGGAAATATGCTTAGTCAAATATGCTTTCTTGCCGAGAGTTAAATGAGAAGATTGATACCACTCTCATATCTATAGCTAAATATGAAGCTACAAGAACGAGCAGCCGCTAACGTAGAAGACTGGAAACAGCTAGCCTGGCTCTGTACCATCCACCTACCAGCATCTCTAAAGATCACTAATTGACACGTTCAATTAATCTGTACAAAACCTTATGTGTAAAAACTACAAATCAACTCCAGGAAGTTGCTGCTCATCTCACTCTCAGCAAATAAAGGTATTTCCCAAAATGTCAAACTTCTTCTTTCAGCCTAAAGCTGGCCTTCAGATGATTACATATTACATATGAATAAGTGTATACAGTAGTAGTACACTTGACTGTGATCTGATAGTTGTGTCTGTTATAACTTGTGTAGATTGAATTACAGATCTTCCTGTGTATTGTCTCACTATACTAACTACTGTAAAAGCAATTAAAAGGGCTTTCTTGAAATGTGAACTGGAGAGTAAATGATGCTGATGTTGCTGTTATTTAATTATGTTTGTATGACTCATTTAATATATAATTAATATATACAGTATATTGACTTTAAAGTGCACTTTAAAGTCAATATACTGTATATATTATTGATGAAGGATGTTAACTGCTGTGGGATGGGATTCTGTAGCTGCTGCTATAAAATACATATATAAGAAATGCATACAGTCACTGATGCATACAAATACATGTGTCGTAAGGGGTTCATCAAAATCTTACATTTAAAGGAAGAGTTCGGCATTTAGGGGAAATAGGCTTATTTGCTTGCTTGCCAAGAGTTAAATGAGAAGATCAATACCGCTCTCATGTTTCTACGGTAAATACATGTATGATGTATGAAGCTACTGCCAGCAGCCGCTTAGCTTAGCATAAAGACTGCAAATGGGGAAACAGCTAGCCTTGCTCTGTCTCAAGGTAGCAAAATGCTTGCTTAATTTTATCACAAACTGATATGTAAAAACTACAATTCCCAGTTTTACACAGAGAGCTAAGTTAGCCACTTCCTGTGGTATCTTCATAGTTAACGTACAAACATCTGAGTGGTATCAATCTTCTCATCTCTGGGCAAGAAAGTGAGATGTGTATTTCCCAAAATGTCGAACTTTTCCTTAAAAATATCTCACTTCATAGTACCACCAGTACTATTTTCACTACAAGTACCACCAGGTGTTTTCACTGTATTGTTTCACCTTAAAGTGAGACTATATATGTAACAAATCACACATTATTCCACTTATATAAATAAAAAGTTGAATCCATAAGCAATAAAACACTTTTGCTCAACTCAGTACACTCAGAGGTTACTGCTACGCCATACTTTGTCTGGTATGACCAGCAGTGTATGGTGACTAATGTTAGCAAATAAGTTATTGCTGTATAATGCACACTACTGACTCAGTCCACTGACTTTATGACTCTTCTCTACTTGTGCAACTGGTATGCTATGTTTTAGCATTGACCTTTATCCCCTATTGTCACTTGTGGCCACACTGGCCACTTTAGCAAAACTTACATCGGCTCGCCTTAAAACAAAAAATGTTTTTCAATTGCCCTGTAATGTAAATCATTAGCATGATAAACTCAAGGTTCACTTAACTTATATCAGGGCTTTTGATCGAATCTCGCTGCCTTTTTTAGCAAATGGAACTTGCTCAGTCTTCATCATGTGTTATAAGTATGGGACTTCTGTTGTGTGATAACAGGTGGTCATATATGGAAGGGAGATCGTAACCACTCACTCACCTTTGTCAACTACCACTTACAACATTAAAGGTATAATCTAAGATTTTTATGAAATCAAACCCTGTGTTTTCTACTATTTATGGTGAGCATTTTTTTCAGCAATAGCCATTCAATGTATTAACATTCTGTAATATCTCTCTATATAGTAGTTTCCATTGTTAGTGGCAGAGTCCGCCATTCCCGTGCTGGATTAAAATTGCCTACCTAACCATGAGGGATTTACAGGAAAATGATTAATGTAAGTAACCAGTATTACTTTTTGAAAATATTACTAATATCAGCCTCACTGTTTACCGTTTGCGCTCTTTACACCATGTCAGAGCTGTATTAAGTTAAAGCAAACCCAAAATGTCCTACTGCTGCTAGTTCAAATTAAAAGCATTGAACCGGCCAAATATGGGGTGGCTTTTGTGAAGCAGTAACAGGAAACGCATTATATTTGTCACCATGGGTAGCACTGACTGCGATTATTTATGTCAAAAATTACGTCTACAAAACAAGACGTGGTCTTTTCCGGCATTTTTGTCAGCGGATAAGTTTTAAATATTGCAGAGAATCTCGCCTCGACTTAAGACCAAAACAGACGCCGCTAACTCAGCGGGAACTAGATTAGGGAGACCATCCACATCCGATGCAGAAGACCATCCCCGAAGAAGAGACAGAGGTTACAGTCTCTCCCCCATATCCAATAACCTGTTATCATGTGACTGATGTTTTGTAGTTATGCCACGTGATGACACCTGAGCAAGTTGTATTGGCTGAAGAAGGGCGTGAGATAGTCGAAAGATGTATTGGAAAAACACCTCGAGTTAGAACACTCACATGCCACACATGGAACAGGACATGAAAGGTTTATCTTGGAAGTAGCCACACAGAATACAAATGGGTTTTTTGAAAATACAATTTTACTCTATGATGTTCATACAACTGCTTTTATCTTTGTTTTTAAATAGGATTTTCACTGTTGAGGGAAGTTAAAACTCCAAAGGCAGACTTATTTCAGCATTGTACACATACTGGCAGTTAAAGTGAAAAATAAAAACTAAAGACTAAGTTCAATATACAACACATGATAAAAAATAAACAAAAACTCGTCAAGCTCGAAATTCTGGCATTCATTCATCAGAAAACTAGAAAATTATACATTACAGAGGGAAGTAAAAGAACACAGGAGCCCTTTTGGCATTTTCACTCACAATGCTCCTCTGACATTCTTTGTTTTAATTGTGTTTTGATTTGCTCAGCACCTATAAAATGAAATTTTAAAAAGATTTACAATACTTTGATCCCAGGCTATTGCTCTCACAGTCTCCCAAATTCCCATTTCAAGAAAAAGAATAGTGTAATTGTCGCTCAAACTTGTTAGGAAGCAGATGAAGTTGAGAGACTCTGATTACTGTTTTTGACTTTGGATGAACTTAAATGTGCAGAAAACCTCAGTAAACGTAAGGTAGTGTTTGTTTTCTGTCTTCTATAAAGCATTGTACAGTCACGTTATTTACATATTCAGTATATTACAGCGCACTCTTTTTACTCTCAGTAGCTTGTGTGGTGCGTTTGATGCAGTGCTCACTCTCTCCTTCATAGAGAGGGCCCCTTCCTGTCTCCCTGTGCTTCTGTGACTAATCTATCATCCTCAGACTGCTATATGGCAGGTATTAAGTGTGAGTGGGTGAATTCAGTGGGAAAGAAGGGGCCTTTGTGATGAAGTTAGTGATTGAAGATTAATCAGGGTGTCAGTCAGTTCTTTAAAAGACTGTAATACTCCAAAATGCACAGGTGGAAATGCATAGTGTATTAACTGTAATGAGTACAACATTTCATTTGGAGAAGCATTACAGTACTGCACCTTTGTGAAATGATTAACCTGTTTAGAGGGAAGCTGTTGTGAAGTTTGGGTTGGTTGTTCTTGGTAGGCACATGGTTGATTTTTAAGGTTGCAGGCAGAGATGGAGTGCTGCTTTATTTGAGAGGAAATCAAGAAAATGGCTTCACTCGCTGTCCATTCCTACCTGCAACAACGTGCAAGGTTTTCTACAGAACACAAAGTTGTGCCTAATACCACACCTCCCTGCTGTGGTGAAGGAGGGATTCAACTTGTTAGGGGCAAATAAGATTGACTTAGTCCCCAATCAACCCCTAAGTCATTATGCACCAAACACTCATGAAGATCTGAGCACCTATTCACACATTTTCTCTGAGTAGGGTAGCTGATATAGGACTATATATATATCTGGTCCCCATTTTTTAAATTTCATCGGATTCTACATTAGCACTTGATTATTTCAAGCTTTGCGAATGTGGGCCTTAGGTGAACTGGATGTAAGCAACATGACCACCGCTCTATCAACTGAATTGCTGCAGTGGAGAGTCACTCTGCCTACAAAGTTCCAGTCAAATCTGCATTTAAGCCAGGATGCCAGGCGTAGCAGGTTGACCCAAGACCAACCATTTGACATTGATCTAGATAAGGCCTTGTGTGTTCTTGTGGGCTTACAAGGCTGTGATGCATGGGCAGTTTTTGAGGCAATGTTGTGTAGCATTTATTCCCCTATTTTGGGAATACAGATGTTGCTCATTGGCTGACTAACTGCCTTACTGCGTCATAGTACTGAGAAAATACTGTGAAATTCCCTGCAAATGCCTCTAAGCAGCAGTGTCATCACAGTAAAAGGACAGGGTGATCCTGGGCTAAGGCTCCGGCTGCACCACGATACCTGGTCCATTTTCTTTTCTTTTTTTTTTTTCTTTTTTTTTAACATTCCAATCTAAAACATCTCCCCACTGTTCAAAAATTTTATAAATATATTGGAAATCATCCCCATTGCCTGAACTAACTGCTTATGGATCAGTTTTGGCAGACTGATGCGCTGGTCACTGGTGAGAGTCCAGCAGGGGGCAGGAGTGTGAGCGGATGTCGTTGTGTTTGTTGATGGCCTGGTCCAAGTCCAGAGGCTGTCCGTTAACATTGACCTCCATACAGCCACTGTAGGGCGCCGACACCAGCGTGGAGACCAGAGAAACATCTGAGGGAAGGAATGACAACATGTGATCCAGCAGATAACAAGATGGATTGTGTAGGAACCTGTGACCTAACCATGAGTATGCAAACAGCATTACTCAGTGTGTTGAATCTGTCAGACTCAGCAAACACATTAACCAACACTTAGACCTTTTCTCACGTATACATGACAATTCTCATCAAGGCGTTTACTAACAATTTGTTGAAAATGACAAAATAGTTATATTTTCATTCCAGTTTGGGGAATGTTGGAGTTGTTTCTGGCTGAGATCCTGAATTATTTACTTAGTGACAACTTTGCATCATTATTATGGTATGCTATATACAGTACAAGAAAACAAAGTGAGCCACTCATAAATGGTATGAATTTTGCATAATCACCTCTTCTCATCATTAACTCAGTAAGACAATTTATTGTTGACATGTGTTGGATGTTTTGGAGACTGTACAAGAACATAGGAAGCTGTGGCTGAGAGTGTTCAAAGACAGATTGGGCAGAAAAACCTAATCTTTAGGTTATTCAATTGATCAGCTCAAGAGAACTGGCTATAACAAGGCGTGTGAGGCTTTTCAATCTAAATATCTACATGTGCAAAATGCTTGGTTTGTCACATTTTTCTTTACTGAGTGAAATGCATGAACAGCCAACAACAAAGCGTGTGTGTGCCTGTGTGTGCGTTTGTTAAATGACAAGCTTCTTTTATACTGAAAAGAGAAAATGTCTTACTTTCATTTTTATTTTTTGTTTTTATTTAATGTTCCAATTATGAATCCTTCATTTCCACCCAAGTATAAAATATTGTCCGGCAGCTTTAGATTCCTCTACTGTTTTAATAATTATTAATTTTAACTACTAATCATTTATACCACTGTCCTCAACCCCCCAAGGTACTTAGCATCACCACTAACATAAAACCCTTCATACTGTATGAATAACATCCTGCAAAATGTGTGTGTCCTCACCAGGAAGGCCTCCTATAAAGGTGCTGGACTGTGACAAGAGGTCAAAAGGAACTTCGGTGTCTTCACTACGTCCAGACTGGCCATCGACCAGCAGCAGGGTCTGGTTGCCTGAGATCGTCACCTGGATTTCATGACTCTCACCATCACACAGGGGGGCAGGAGAGCTGGCAATGACGACCTCACCTACAGATACCAGAACAAACTGAAGACACACAAAAGGTCAATTCTGAGATAAAACATACAATAACAAACTAATTTTACAAACATACAAAGGTTGAGCATTAAAGTACTCACATCTCGCCATTCATCAGTGCCAGGATGATAGTCGGCCAGCGCAATGGAGAAAGGGACTCTGTCCTGGTGAACAAGTGCAAACAACACTCCAATCGCAGAAGTTGGACGCAGGTTCAACAGGACGCTCAGGTTCTGTGATTCTGAAGTGATGAGAACAGGAAGTCATTAACTTTATCGACAAACAAAGATGAGGCAAACTGTTGACAAAAGAGTAGGCAATGATGGAAGCCAACTAACATTCACCCAAACAAATATAAGCATTGACTAACTATTTCAGGTAGAAGCAATTAGGCTCAGATATGCAAACCCCTCACGCTATGTATAACACACACACACACACACACACGCACACACTGCACCATAGCTGATGTTGAAGAGAGCGAAGCCTGTGCCGGGGTAATATGCTCCAGGATCCTCTGCGCTGAAACACTGCATGTTGTCGTTGGACCGAATGGTTTCTTGTATGGACGTATCTTCACCTGTCAACCATCTCCACTCCTTCATACAGCCGTCCAGACGGGGGTTCACCTACGTAACAATCACAACAGTTGAGACATATGTAAAGAACATCTCTTTTTGGTACATATTCAAGAAAATACACAAGCACATACAAACAAACACCTGATTAATGAGGCCGTCCTCTCTGAAAGGGACTCCTCCCACAGTGAGGTTGAGTTCATGCATTCCCTTCTTTAGTGTAAACAGATCACCGTTTACAGCGATCTTCATGACGGCCTCCCTGTCAATCTTAATCACTAGACTCCGCCCCTGCTCCTCCACCGAGATCTGAGAAGAAAACGAGACATTTAAGGAGCTTTCAATCAGCTAATGAAGCTAATGTAGACAGTGTGTTACTGTTCATGACAGAAACCTCCAACCTTTCTCCACTGGCCGTCATTGACGAGGGGTCCGCTGCTGGTGACCCTGCTGACTGTGCCGTACTTCAGCTGCAGCTCCAGCTTCCCATGGTGCATTGCCAGCACGATCCAGGAGCTGTTTAGGTGACCTCCAGCAAAGAAGATCACACCCTCAGGGTCGTGAGTGCGGAAGTCAAACTCTGCTGAAAAGCTGGGAAATGGGGTGCAGTGACAGAGTGTGCATTTGAATAAGTAAGTTAGTGTGACAAAGATAATTGAGAATAAATAATAAAAGGAAATAAGAAGGGACAGGAAGAGATTGTAGGAGCAAAACAATTCCTTGTCTTCTTCTTTTCCTTTCGGCTGTTCCCTTTCAGGGGTCGCCACAGCAAATCATGTGCCTCCATCTAACCCTGTCCTCTGCATCCTCTTCACTCACACCAATTAACTTCATGTCCTCTCTCACTACATCCATAAATCTCCTCTTTGGTCTTCCTCTAGACCTCCTGCCTGGCAGCTCCAACCTCAGCATACTTTTACCAATATATTCACAGTCTCTCCTCTGAACATGTCCAAACCACCTCAATCTGGCCTCTCTGACTTTCTCCGAAACATCTAACACGAGCTGTCCCTCTGATGTACTCATTCCTGATCCTGTCCGTCCTCGTCACTCCCAAAGAGAACCTCACCATCTTAAGCTCTGCTACCTCCAGCTCTGCCTCTTGTCTTTTCTTCAGTGCCACTGTCTCTAAGCTGTACAACATCGCTGGTCTCACCACCGTCTTGAACACCTTTCCTTTCATTCTTGCTGATACTCTTATCACACAACACACCTGACCTGACACTTTTCTCCACCCGTTCCAACCTGCTTGCACTCGCCTCTTCGCCTCTTTTCCACAGTCTCCATTGCTCTGAATCGTTGACCCCGACTACTTAAAGTCCTGCACCTTCTTCACCTCTGCTCCCTGTAACCTCACCTTTCCACCTGGGTCCCTCTCATTGACACACATGTATTCTGTCTTACTGCAGCTAAGCTTCATTCCTCTGTTTTCCAGAACAGACCTCCCGTCTTTCGAGATTTTCCTCCACCTGCTCCCTGCTCTCACTATAAATCACAATGTCATCCACAAACATCATAATCCATGGAGATTCCTGTCTAACCTCATCTGTCAGCCTGTCCATCACCAGAGCAAACAAGAAGGGGCTCAGAGCCGATCCTTGATGCAGACCCACCTCCACCTTGAACTCCTCTGTCACACCTACAGCACACCTCACCACGGTCTTACAGCTTTCATACATGTCCTGCACCACTCTAACATACTTCTCTGCCACTCCAGACTTCCTCATACAATACCACAGCTCCTCTCTCGGCACCCTGTCATACGCTTTCTCTAAATCTACGAAGACACAATGCAACTCCCTATCTCCCCTGCAACTCCCTAACTCCCCTACCTTCTCTGTACTTCTCCATCAGCATCCTCAGCGCAAATACTGCATCTGTTGTACTCTTTCTAGGCATGAAACCATATTGCTGCTCACAAATGCTCACCCCTGCCCTTAGCCTAGCTTCCACTACTCTTTCCCACAACTTCATTGTATGGCTCATCAGCTTTATTCCTCTGTAGTTGCCACAGCTCTGCACATCTCCCTTGTTCTTAAAAATTAGCACCAGTACACTTCTCCTCCATTCCTCGGGCATCCTCTCACTCTCCAAGATCTTGTTAAACAAACTAGTCAGAAACTCTACTGCCACCTCTCCTAGACACTTCCATACCTCCACAGGTATGTCATCAGGACCAACTGCCTTTCCACTCTTCATCCTCTTCAACGTCCTCCTCACTTCACTCTTGCTAATCTTTGCTACTACCTGCTCCACACCAGTCACCTCTTCTACTCTTCGCTCCCTTTCATTTTCCTCATTCATCAACTCTTCAAAGTACTCCCATCACACTCCTGGCACCTGTCAATATATTTCCATCCTTATCTTTAATCACCCTAACCTGCTGCACATCCTTCCCATCTCTATCTCTTTGTCTGGCCAACCTGTACAAATCCACCTCTCCCTCTTTAGTGTCCAACCTAGCATACAAGTCCTCATATGCTCTTTGTTTGGCCTTTGCCACCTCTACCTTCACCTTACGCTGCATCTCCCTGTACTCCTGTCTACTCTCTTCAGTCCTCTCAGTGTCCCACTTCTTCTTAACTAACCTCTTTCTCTGTATACACTCCTGTACTTCCTCGTTCCACCACCAAGTCTCCTTGTCCACTTTCCTCTTTCCAGATGACACACCGAGTACCCTCCTACCTGTCTCCCTGATCACATTAGCTGTAGTGGTCCAGTCATCTGGGAGCACTTCCTGACCACCGAGAGTCTGTCTCAGTTCCTCCCTGAAAACTACACGACATTCTTGATTTTTCAACTTCCACCACTTCGTCCTCTGCTCTGCCTTTGTCCTCTTCATCTTCCTCACCACCAGAGTCATTTTACACACTACCATCCTGTGTTGTCTGGCTACACTCTCCCCTACCACTACAGTCACTGGTCTCTTTCAGATTACAACGTCTACACAAGATGTAGTCCACCTGAGTGCTTCTACCTCCACTCTTATATGTCACCCTATGTTCCTGCCTCTTCTGGAAGAAAGTGTTCACTACAGCCATTTACATCCTCTTTGCAAAGTCTACCACCATCTGTCCTTCTGCGTTCCTGTCCTGAAGACCAAACCTGCCCATCACATTCTCATCACCTTTGTTCCCTTCACCCCATTGAAATCTGCACTAATCCCCACTCTCTCACCTCTGGGGATGCTCTGCATCACTTCATCTAACTCACTCCAGAATTTCTCCTTCTCTTCTAACTCACATCCTACCTGTGGGGCATAACCACTCACAACATTGAACATTACCCCTTCAATTTCCAGCTTCAGACTCATCAACCTGTCTGATACTCTTTTCACCTCTAGTACATTCCTCACAAACTCCTCTTTCAGGATAACTCCTACTCTGTTTCTCTTCCTATCTGACCCATAGTAGAACAACTTGAACCCTGCTCCTAAGCTTCTATGCTTGCTACCTTTCCACCTGGTCTCCTGGACACACAGTATGTCCACCTTCCTTCTCTGCATCATGTCAATCAACTCTCTAGCCTTCCCTGTCATAGTCCCAACATTCAAAGTCCCTACTGTCAGTCCTACATTCTTAGCTTTCCTCTTCTCTCTCCGCCTACGAACACACCTTCCTCCTCTCCTTCTTCGTCTTTGACCAACAGTAGTCCAATTTCCACCGGTACCCTGTAGGTCAACAGCACCGGTGGCGGTCGTTGTTAACCCGGGCCCCGACTGATCCGGTATGGAAGTCATTTTAGCAAAACAATTCCTTTTGGTGGCCAAAATAATTTGATCTGCTATCCACTTGGCACTCAAATGAAGTGGGTGGTATTTTCCCAGCTAATATTAGAAATTATTTTTAGAATTAGCTGATACAACTTCACAAAGTGACTATGTATGGTAAAAAAGAACCGTTCAGCCTGCTGTATCACTTTAATACAAACATGTCCATTAAAAAGAAAAATATGAACAAGAATTTAAAACACGATTTGATTAAAGCCCAAAGCTTAAATCATGTTTGGTCACTCAACACCACAGATGTCAAGTGAGGCACGTTTGTCTTGTATTTTGAAAGTGGATGAAAATAAAGTTCCACAGAAAAAGTCAATGGAAGCTCATTTCTTGTAAAAACAGAATAATTCTATCTTCTAATACATACAAAACAACAAACATGCAGAAAGTTAGGCAACATGTTTTGAATTCAATGCAATTCCTCAGGCAGCATTTGGGTAGGTTGTTGCCAGAGTTTACACTTAACACTTCCTTAAACTTATATTCACTTCTATGCTCATCTATAAGTGAAACTAAAACAGTCTTACCAACCAAGTTGTGATCACTCCATTTAATCATTTATCTGTCTTTATACTTACTGTAACTCAGGTATAAATGTAGGTGGGACGTTTTTGTTTGGAGACACCTGTTGAGAGTATTGAGCATCAAAACATAATAACTTTCTCACCCAGTTTGAATCCTCCTGCGGAAACGCAGCCTCACCACTGGCACACCGCTGAACATGCGGCCCAGGTAGAGAGAACGAGAGTTCCTCTTCAGAGACGGTGACATGCAGGGAGTTAAAGCCTGTGAAAACACAGAGAGAAAACAAGCTGCTACTTCAAGAGAACCATTTGTGTAATTAAGTGTGACTTGACTCAAGACTGTAGTTTATAGTTCACATTTAACAACAGAGGTGAAAGCTGAACTATTAAAACTGATGGTTAATGTTTGCCACAGTTCATGTATTTCACCTTACAGCTCCTGAGGTCCTGGCCGAGCTTCATGCCGTGACGACCATCACAGAAGCAGCGGAAACTCCCTGGAGTGTTTAGACACTCCTCTGCACAAACACCCGACTCGCACTCATCGACATCTGACAAGTGACAGCAGGTTGAAGAGATAAAAGAGAAGGAGATATTAAAGTCATGAGTGGGGTATAAAGGGTTACAGAGAATCAGAGAGTTCAAGAAGTTATCAGAGTCCCATCAGTGGAGGAATTAGTCAGAACATAAACTTTCAACGATCTAAAAAACATCAGTTCCACAAGCATGAAATATGTCTTTCCTGTCAACATACCAGAAAATGCAAACAACACTTGAGTCAAGTAGACTTGGACATAGACTGGGTGGTATCTCCCCGCTCCATATACAACCTTACATGGCCATGAGAGGGTTGGCTTTAATAAACGTTAATTCTCAGAGGAGGGACACTGAGGTTATGAAAAGTCTGGTTTCCACTGCAGAGCAAAAACAGGGCACATGAGTGATTAATGACTTTGGTTTAAGTCTATGAATTCTTATTCAATGTTTTTACCAACAGACTGATGTTATATATCTTATTTAGCATTTTTTTGGCTTTGGACATCCTTCCATTCCTTGAATGTAAAAGTGTATGTTGAGCAGTTAGCTAATGCCTCTTGCTATGAATTTAGGGGAAAACATGAGATTAAATATACAGTATACAATGTTTATTACGGTCCCTTGGCTTGGTGATGCTGCTGTGATTGCACAGATGGCTGATATAATGTTTTCAAATCATTTCATGTTAAAATCATAATTTGGTGTGCTTAAGATGACTGAAAAGTAGCAAACACTTCTCTAACCTGTAAACCTAAGGCATGTCTTCTGTGTTTGTGAATTCTGACTACTACATTTAAGCTTTATCTCATCTATTTTGCTTACATAACTATTTCTGTCCTGACCAAATCTGAAATCAAAAAGAGAGTCAGTCTGTGTATTTTACCCCTGAAATGAACTTTTTCTAAAAGGCATGGAGATGGTGACCTGTTACCTACTTATACAACATTTCTTCCAATGTCTATGCATTCCTTTCCTGACCCCACAACACAGCTGCATCAAGTCCTGCTGAGGCTGAAGCTGCTCCTCGGTCAGTCCTCATGAAACTATGCGTTTGTGTGTCTTTGTGTGTGTCTCTCTTTTATCGTGTGTGTGTGTGTATACACACACTTACCAACACAGCTCTTGGTTTCATTGTCGTAGACATAGCCGATATCACACAAGCAATCATAGCTGCCCTCCTTATTCTCACACCGTGCTGTTCCACATACACCTGGGTCCTCACACTCATCCACATCTGAAAGACACAAAATGTGTGCAGACAAGTCAAAGTCTTGTGGGAATTCAACAGTACCAAGAAGACTATACAGTCAACTTCTCAGCTGGATGTGATCTAAGGAGGTTATTTGTACCTTTGCTTATTAGTATCAGGAAAAAAATGTGTCTGAAAAAGACACCAGACACAAGACAGATGCAAGTTCTGGTCCTGATTGGTTAACTGGAATCAAAACGACCCCAATATTAAATTTAGCCCAGAGCAGTTTTACTGTCAACATTGTATATACAGTACAGACTGTATCTGCTTGTTCCTGCACTTCACTGAAACTACGTCAGATTTTTGAAATAAATATTTACACTGGAGACACTGTTTTTAAGTACCATTCAATCAAATGGACACCGCAATATGTCTTTATCATGATTTTATGCACATTTCTCTTATCTATGGAAACTTATAAACTTAATAAACTTCTGTGGGTTTAAACAATGATTGTTTGCACAACACGAGTTTGAAATGTTGGAGCTGGCAACGGGTGTTTTTGCCTAATTTGTTAACTAAACCATTTATTCTTTATGGACTTACGGTGATAATTTTGTAACAAGACAGAACAACACTGCTATTGGATTACAATAGGGACCTCAACCACAAAAACTCTCACATTGAAAATCCTTGCAAATCAATTAAAAATATTTATATTAATGGAGCACTGACTGCAGAAGCAACTAGATTGTCAAAGTTTGAAGTGGATTCAAAATTGTTAAAATGCAGACTGAGTCATGACATGATTTCAGTTGCTAGATGATGTGCATCTATGGTTTGTGGCTTACCATTACACATGTGGCGTCCTACCAACATGTAGCCTTGGTGACAGAAGCAGCGGTAACTGCCCATAGTGTTGTTGCATTCGTGGTCACACCCTCCATTTCTATTGCTGCACTCGTCGACATCTGCAAATAGGATGGTAGTACAGTCAACATGAGCGCAGGAAAAACATCATCATGGGTTGTGTACAGCATTAGGTTTTCTGGCTGGTGTTTAGATTTCCCATAGTAATTCAGGATCAGGTTAAAAGTTAAATTTTGAAATTCTGAATAGGAGCATACAGTGTGAATCGCCAGTTTGATACAGTTTGAAAAGCTCACTTAAATGTCCTATGCATTTGTACTTTGTTAGACGCCTTACAAATAACTGACACATTATGTCATTGTGGCCGAGCGTTGCAGCTGAGTGTTTAGGAGGAGTGCGGTTGTCAAGTGGAAAAGACTCAGTCCGAGTCAAACTTTTGGTTTCCTCTCACAGTAAGGTGGCAGGATGAGTCACAGTGGAAATGTGTGGAATGGTGGCTGTGCCATAAATCAGAGAAACATGTTTCCCTCTCCCTCACAGTGTGTGTGTGTATAAATTATGTGCGCTTTCCAGTTCCTGCTTATGCACTTAATATTTGTTACATTTCACTCCAAAAAGTGGAATCCCTGGTCTAACTTTCACGTTTTTCAGAGGAGATAAAAGCCTCCCCTCATATCTATACACAGTAACTAGCTTTGACCTCTAAAGAGACACATAGATTCCCGTACATGCAGACTTGACACACTAATCACACATCATTAATAACAGCAGCAGCAGGAACAGTTGGATATTTAAGAGACAGGTCAACAATAACAGTTGCAACTGTAAGATAAAAGTGAAACAGAAATACTAAAAGTAGAGTTTTGCAAGGTCAAAAAACAAAAAAAAAAATCACAATTCACATTAACATGATGAGAAACAATGAAAATATTTGACAAATATATGACTAATGATGGGAAGCCAGATCTTTCTATCAGTGGACGGGACAGGAGTTGTCTGTCAGAACCAAGGTCACAGTGACTATGACATGTACCCACAGACGCTGGATAAGACACTGAGTGACAGTGCAAAAATTCAACCTCTGCTGAGCTCTAGCACACAGTGTACAACTTTATATCCTCTCCCACTTTCCGTAGTGATGACAGTACCTTTCTCACATCTGGCTCCGGCCCAGCCTGTGAAACAGTGACAAAGGAAGTCACCCTTTTTGTCCTCGCAGCGCACCGTACCTCTGGCATTACAGGGAGAAGGAGAGCACTGGTCTGGAATATCTTCAAGTGTGAGAAAAACAAAGACAGACAGAGAGAAAGAAAGAAGAGTTATTATTGCTTTAAAATTGAGTCTGAACAAACCAGATGCATACAATGAGTGTAACTGTATACTGATACCAGACAGAGGAAGGGCATCTCTTATGGTCTGCATATCAGGAGTTCAATATAAATAGCCTAATGCTGGCTAAGCTCTCCTGCTGGAGATGCCCTAATTCCATCCTTCCCAGCATATCTGACCTCTAGCTCAGAAAAAACAAGATCAAACGGAAATTCAACTGTTCATTTTTGTTTATCTATCTGTCTATTAAATAATTGAGCCCTCTCTTTCACTCCAAGTATGTGTAAGTGAGCACATGAGCAAAACTTTTCTCTCCCCATGCAGTTTCTTTTTCCCCAACAGTGGAGTTTGACTGCTCGACAAGTCTGGGCATGTTAGCTAGAGATCAGAGAGAGAAAAGGACAGCGTATGGAGTAAATAAGGGGAACAGGATTGAGATAAGCTTGCATGTGAAACACAAAGACACAACTTTCAAATCAGGCAATTTTTCACTGAATGATGTACAATACTGTACATATAAATATCTTAATAGTCAAACATCCACTGTTTTAAGTGATTGAAGTTCACATCAACATTTCACACATAATTGTTCAGAGCTTTGGCATATTGACAGCAGACTTACCATGGCAATAAATCTCAACTATGCATGGGTGCTACATATAGTGGCATAATCAAATCAGAATCAATTACATGTTCCAGCTGTCTGAAGTTTTAGAGAGAAATTCTGATTGCCACTGGATGCGCACAACAAACAAGATGTGGACCACCAATTATTTAAAAAAAAAAAAAAGACCGACAAACAAAATAAATGGTTTCCATCAAAGTAATGATCCCAGTTTTTCATGAATTCATCAAAATCCTTCGACTGGGTTCTGTGAGCTACTACAATACTAAAAATGCATTTAAGTCAGTCCTTAAATGAATCAGACCAAATTGACCTCCTAGCTCCTGGTTAGTAATATGTTGGTGTCTATGAGCAAGCAGGGGTAACCACAGGAGCCTCACTTGTTTCCTCTGCTTAAAATTTTAGAGGTCCCTTAACAGCACGTCAAAATGTAATTTCATTTAATAAAAGCACACACCGTGGGCTACCACAATGATGATTTGGATAAGCCTTCCAAGGTTTACAGAGCAGCAACATTTTATGTCACATACAGTATATGCTAGAAAATGTGGTTTTAATGATTCTATTTTTCCGTAAACTGCAGACTAAAGGAACAGAAACAGGCAGGAGTGGGAGAATAAACACTGTCTGCTGTGCTTACAATGAAATCAGCTTTTGGTATGAGCAAATATGAAGCCCAAACTATATCTTTCCATAACATGCCATGTTTGCAACATTGCATGTCCGTAATTTTTCATAAATGGAATTAGTGGAATGTCATGATCAGCTTTGATACTGATATACCACCCACCACTAGTCTGCACTGAGACAGCAGACAGATGGGCAGAGATTTGCAGCGAGAGAGATAGAGAGAGAAGTGGTGAGAGACATAGATAGACAGATAGATAAAACGGACACAAAAAAAAGAACAGTATCTGCCGTATCACGATGCTGCAGCTGAGTCATGGAACCCCCCCCGAGGTTCCTCAGCCAATAGCAGTAAAGCCGGGTTGGTCCAGTGTCTCTTGTATCCTGATGCAGCAGAAATCCTGTGCTCCACTTACGCCAGACTTTTGTTCCACGTCACTCTTCCGCTGAGGAAGGAGCTGGTGCAGTCACCCAGAGAGTGAGTGAGCAAGTATGTGACGACTGAAGGGGTGTGTTACTCATTCACCAATGTGCAGCATCATTGTAGGAAAGTGCTGCAATGTTACTCATGGATACCTGGTCTCACGCACATATAGCACACTCGTGCTTCTTCAAAGTCACAGAATCAGTTAGGTGTGTCACACTGAACAAACGGACCTGGAGTTGCCAAAGAAATTTTGCACTTTTTCATCATCTTTCCATCTTTTTCCTTTTCTACTTAGAGAGAGTGTGTGATGCAGAGCAGTGATACTGCAGTGCAGCCCAACCCCACACTACAACTAGGTGCCTCTCTCCAAATGTAATAATACTTATACAGTGAAAAGAAAGACAGTTTGTGAAAAAATTAGAAAAGGGGGTTCGGGTATCCATCAACCTGTCTACAGTTCTGCAATCGAGCTCTAAACTTAAGTCGGTAGACAGATAAGAGGGCATAAAACTTACTGTGGACACATGTAACCAGATCCTGTTTCTTTTTTTCAGCATCTCCAAACTTCTCCATACAGGCTAGACAGAAACAACAATTAAATTAAAACAAAGAGATTACAAACATATAATCAGTCAAGCCGGCTGTTATGAGTAGAGATGAAGAGTTTTAGTCAGAATGATAACTTACCTAAATACTTGGGATAGAAGTAGTCCTAAATCAGGGAGGAGAGATGGAAAGAGAGAGGGATAGTTATGTAGGCAAATAAATAAAAATATAAACAGAACAAGATAATCTAAATAAATGCTTACGATTAGTAGAGGGGTTCTGTTAATACTTGACATAATCCAGGATTTGGTTTTGTTTCATACCTGATCTCTGTGCTCATACTCATGGGAGTGAAAAGCAACTCATAAACAACAATTAATTTCAACTACGACATTTGCGTGTGTGTTTAGTATCCAGATAGAGATTACAATATGATTATTCGGTAATCTGTGTGTGTGTCTGTGTGTGTGTGCTCTCTCTAATGGGTGTGGACCTTTGCCAAAGGCTTCCTGAGAATTCTCTGCATTCCTGATAGTAGTAGCATCACTCCCGCCTCCTGAATGCAGTATTCCTCCACATATAGGTCAAAATTTTGGGGAGATCTACCAATGGAAAGACTGGCTCTGGAGGTACAGAGACTCCAGAGAGCATCTGCTGCAGTAGGAGCCAGATGCAGCAGGCTGAGGTGAAAAAAGTCTCTTGTAAGAACCAGACAAAAGCCTGCTAAAGCTAGGAACATATTACACAACACAAAGCCTGATTATACCCATGATTTGATGCGACAACTGATTGCAAAGGTCAGTCACATTTGATTGAAGATGTAGTGTGGTCCCAGAACTAGTTTGGGGCTATTACTAAACTTGACCCTAACATAACAGTCAGTTGTGACATCCTTTTTGTCAGCTGATTGTCCCTCTTGAAAGGTCACCTAACAAGTAAGAGAGCAGAAGCTTGGTGCGATCGCGTGTGTTGCCAGTGATAATCATAAGTATCCAGGAACAGCCCACTCTACCTCTCTCTGCAGAGCCAGAAAGCTGCAGCAGAAGAAAATGCAGAGTCAGAGATGGGCACTTTCAGAATGAATAATGCAGCTATGAATGAGACTGCAGCTTTGTGGCACGACATGGTAGAAAACTACAGGCACGCAAACGCAATTCTGCCGGTGATGTGCTGATTCAAACTCAACTGGAAGGCACGTCACCTGACTTCACCTCCTGCTCTGAACCCAGCTCAACTTCGCTTTAATCCCCCGTCAGCCTCCATGTCTCTCCACATGGCTAATCTTACAAGTAATCTCTTGAGTCATCGATTGCCTCATTCACTCCCTCTCCGCTACAATTCACAACAGCAAAACTTCAAGAGTAAGTAACTACTAGCTTAACTATTATAACTTATCTTACTGAGCAACATTCATACACACTGACACGTGCAACACACCAGGCACAGATGTCTCTTAAAAGTCTGCACTCTCAGCCATTGAATTAATACACTCTTGGCCCGTGAGCCCATGTTCCACATTTTCCACAGTATCTCTGGGGCTTGTTTGCATATTCAGCACATATAGTACATATTCAATAGGCTTATGTATTCACAAGGATGGAAAGGCTAATCTGCGCATTAATTAATGCAGAATGGAAAGTAATCTGCAGTAGATATTCCTGAGCACACCCAGTGTAATGGATTTTGTTTGTTGGTAAACATCAAATAGAAAGAGAGTGGGAGCATGTATGCAGATTAGTGAGGCAATGTGCATTACTGACACGTTTCATACCCAACAGCTAATCAGAAATTATTTGAATCAATCATTCACATGCATTTGTGTGTAAGGGATATATGTAAGAGTCGGCATGTGTAGACATACAGCGATACAGATGGTGAGAAGAGAGATGGAGAAAAGACATCCAGGTGTTTCCCATATTTGGCAGAAACCTACGGCAAGCAGATCTCCAGTAGATAGAGCCAAATTTTAGCAAATGGAATATATTTAAGCCAAAAAGAAGACACACAAGTGACTGTGTGTGTTTTTTGGGTGCACATAAGTATGAAGAGGAGTGCAGGGATAGCAGTGTCTTCACTCAAACTGTTTTTCATAAACTAAAGCTTAGTCACGCTGACTCAATGTCTGTCACAGAAACAAACAATAAAGAGAACAAAACATGCCAAGTCTTTGACATGGGAATATTATGTACACCGACAGCTATCAGCACTCTGGACTTATTGGAGCATGAACACCAGCAGCCCAAACAATGAATCATTAGTCTAGTGTTACATTACTGTCATCAATTTGCAGTCAATATGAACATGATGTAAACATCCGACCTTGCACCTTTATGTTTTCTGACAAATACTAGGTGGTGGCAAAAACTACAGTTTTGGGTCCATTAAACAACATGATTTCAACTGTTAATAGTGTTTTGATTCATTAACAGACTTCTCTGAGGTTTTACTGAATACTTCAGTACCTCAATGGAGAAGAAGCCAGGAGAAGGTGTGGTGTTTGGGGGGAGGAAACCTGCCTGCAACCATGACTGAAAACCACAATTTTAGTGGTGGTTTGGTGCCATAATACATAATATACTCACCGTCTCTGGGTCGTTTTCAAACACTTCTCTGGCCTCCTCTTTGGTGCACTTTTCCTCCACACACTCCCTCTCCAAGTGTCCTTGCTTCGTCTCCTCGAAAACTTGATTTGCTCTCCTGTGTCTGCTCAGGAACTGGTTCGCCTCATAGGGAGACAATAAAACTAAACAAACAAACAAAACAAAAATAAATAAATAAGACATGCCCAAAATACATTAATGATCCTACAAGAACAAGAGAAGGTCAAACAACTCTGGAGTTAAGCAAGATTTTGGCTCCCAAAAACGAAAACATGTCAGAAAGGTTGCGAAACATCTGCAGTTAAAGCACCATTAACGACGTTAATAACTAAGACATGTATCATCATCAGCCACAACACAAATGTCAAAGGGGACTTAGCGAGCTAGCTAGCCACCTAGCATGTAATTGTTTACTTACTGCTGTCGGACCAGCGGACAACCAGCAGGATTAGCAGGGCTGCCGATGAAAGGGACCTTGTCGGGGTCAGCCGCATTGTTTAACCGCTGTGTGTCTGCGCAAGGCTTGAGAAACTTTCTCCTGTCCCGTCTTGTAATCTCTCTAACGTTACGCTCCTCTCTGTCTCTCAATCTCCCAATGTCACCGCTGTTTGCACCGAGCCGAGGCTAACGTTAGTGCGAAACACTGCAGGTATTCAGGTAGTTCCGACCGTTGGCCGTTAACGTTTTTGATGTGAAATCACTGCCGCGCGGTGCGTCGCAAGCTAAACTGTCGTGTGTTTCTCCCGCATATGGTTCATAACACAGCAAACAAATGAAGCGAGCGGGGGTTCAGCTCGACCCCATTGCGGTCTGTACTTCAGTTTTTGAGCCTCCTCTCTTGTGTTGAGCCCTCTCTCTAGCCGGACCGAGTCCCCACTCTCTGCGGAGAAAGACTGCTCGCCTCTGCTGCTTCAGGAGGGGGAGTAGCTCTGAGAAGTGCAGGAGTTTGATGCAGCCCTCCAGACACCTCTCCCTCATCCCTCCCTCCCCTCCTTTAAGTGTGTGTGGCTGTGTGTGTGCACCCACTACAGTGGTGGAAAGTAATCAACAAATAAAGTATCATGTTTTATGAATAAAGATAAAACTTTACTGACGCAATTCACCATCTGCAACATTAAGTAATGTACATATTAATGCATCAATAATTATATATCTAATTATATACTATACGGTATTTTTAAATGGGCCATTCTGCACAATGACTACTTTTACTTTTTGTACTTTTAAGTATATTTTGATGATAATACTTTTGTAGTTTTTAATGCAGGACTTGTTACAGAGTATTTCTACACTGTGATATTGCTACTGTTACTTAAGTAAAAGATCTGAGTACTGACCCATTATCACACCTTGAAGTTGGGGGAAAAAGATACAAATTAAAGCTTACTGGTACTTAATGCTTTAATCATTATTTTGTTTGCTGTAGTGCTTCAAGCGCTGGTATAGTCAGTGGTGGAATGTAAATTACATTTTGAGGTACTTGTACTTTACTTGAGTATTTCCGATTTTGAGTATTCCCTTCCTTTGCTTAACAATTCCACACTACAAAAATACCATTACAAGTGAAAGTCTTGCATTTTAAATCAAATTAAAAAGTATTGTCAACAAAACTGACTTAAAGTATCTAAAGTGAAAGTACTTATGTAGCAGAATGTCAGTGTTATATTATTGTTATTGCTGATTCATTAACATGTAAGCAGCTTTTTCATGTTGTAGACAGTCGAGGGAGGGTTAGTGTTGGCAGCTTTATATCCTGTTGGGTGGTTTAGTCTAAAACAATGCATCATATTTTATGAGATGTTCAGATGTTTTGTATGTAAAAGAAATTACTATAGCGACCATGTAGTAGAGTAAAAAGTGCAATGTTTACTCATAAATGGTGGAGTAGAAGTATAAAGTAGCAGAAATTGGAAAGGCTCATGTAAAATACAAGTATCTCTCTACATATCTCTGCATAATGGACAATGGTAGAAAAGGTTTCAGTCGTAGTCATCTGGACACTGTTTTCAGAATCAAGACGTTTCGGCTCCCATCTGACTTCCGGATGGGAGCCGAAACGTCTTGATTCTGAAAACAGTGTCCAGGTGACTACGACTGAAACCTTTTCTACGATAGAACACTCCTGGACGAATGAGGGACTACACCGTCTAATAATGGACAATGTGTATTTCTACTTTTGATACTTAAAAGTACATAATGCTAATAATACTTACATACTTTTACTTGAGTAAAAGTTTCTTTTAATGCAGGACTGTTACTTGTAATGGAGTATTTTATTACTACTTTAACTTAAGTAAAGGATCTGAGAGCTTCTTCCTCCACTTTAGTGGTGGAATCAGAGCAGTCATTACAGCTTAAAAAAACTTTCAGGACAGTTTATTTTAGACCCACACCTTCTTTTTCCAAGTAGTTTTTTTCTTTCTGTTTCGTTTCCCCTGAATCTTGTGTGACCGAAAATCACTTTTAAGTGCCCGTTCCTGTTTTCATTATCTCATTTCTTGACAGTTCATCCCACGTCAGTCTTCTTTGCTCTTTCTGTTTGACATACTTTCCCTCTGCATTCCCATTTTTGTATGTAGGCCATTAGGTCACAGTGTGTCACGTGTTGAACTATTCTATTTTATCATACACGGGGTCATGATAAAATTGCATTTGATAGTTTTGTCAAGTGCTCCTCATCACACAGTGAAAAATCATGATGAAATCTTAAATTAGAGACATTGATATAAGGTCACAGTATAATAATTATTTTAAATAATGTTTTATTGTTACTGTAAATGTTAAATAGTAAAAACAGTTTTACAAAAAATAACAAAAACAATGTTTTGCAAGCTATACTGATGTCTGTTGTCTTTTTAAAAATGCACCCGAAGTCTAGAATTGAGGGGCATTACGAATAAAAGTATTGCTGAGATTCACGGGTGTGATGATGCTCACAATAACGAGTTTTACCAATATATTATGAGTAGGATATGCTAAAAGTGAATGAAAATATTCATTTTGACAACCTAGTTTAAAGTGGACTGATGGTGGCAGAATGGAGCCTGATGCTGCAGCGCCATGCATCCATCCAGCCCTACAGAAATCTCTAAATGAAGGAGAAATCACTTGATGTTAAAGGAAAACACACCTGGGTCAAACAGTGTTTTGTAAATAACTGCTTTACGAGTTTGTCGTGTCACCAAAGGCTTAGGACACAAGTAGTGCTGGAAGGATGGCCACAGAAAAGAATCAGGAAGTGCGCTTTGGATACTGTTGTGTTGAAGATATACCTGATGCTAAATTAATTCTCATGTCATTCTGATTAACCTACTGCCTTCAGCTACAACACGGTCACTGAATGACAACCTTGTGGACTCATATATTGTTTGGTGTGCTATGTTAGAATATGCAGTGTTATCATTTCCCAAAATATTCAGAAACTTCCAGAAACAAATTTTGGATACCTCTAAGAAGAACTTTACTGTGTGGCCTTGTCTCTGGCTATGGCAAGATTGCAAATAAATGCAAAGGTTGCTCTGATCAATTTTATTAAAACAAACATAAAACAAACACTGAACAACTACATTTAAGTTATATATTAAAGATTGTTTTATATACAAGGTGAATTCTGATCAGAAGACAACCGGGAGATACCCTGAAGATGAGGAAATAGAAGAACAGAAGTTGTAGATAGCCTTGCAAGACCAGCCATAATGAGAGGTGCATACATCTGGCGACAACCATGGTGGGTTCTGGGAACAATAAAATGATGTGCCATGTTTCTAAATGTTACTAAACCAATGCAACACCTCAGGAAGGCAAAGCTCCAATAAAGGATGGTGATTTAAACAAGAAAATGCAACAGAATTTGATAGAAAGCCTGGAGGCTCGGCTTTTTCTTCTGTGGTTGTCACCACCACAACCAACAACCGCAGTTTCAACTTGTTGTCTCCAGACGTCTGCCTCCACAATGACCACAACTGAAGAGAATTTAGAGACAGTACCATGATTCAACAACAGGGACAAAGATGCAGGTGGTCTCAAAGCCTGGTCAACACCATTTGTTTATTTTTCTACACAAACATAACCATATCTTGGTCAAAACATGGTATGCGTGCTACAGAGCTCAGCTCTTTTCAAATGTTTCTTGAAAAGCATTTAATTCATTGCAACAAACTGCTACAACTACGTCATACAGACATCCAGCTTCCGACTAGCTCACTGGCAAGCCAGCTTTCGTTGACAAAACCCCAAAAACAAAATGCTCCCGGGATAGGAACAATAATACTTTTTGGATGAAAACCGTAAGACAAAGCTTAAAATAAACCCAGAAAGTCAACAGAAATGACTATGACCATCTACCTCTATCTCCTCTTCTTGTCACTTCTTTCTCATCCCCTCCCTCCCTCCCGTCTCCTCTCCTCTTTCAAAATATCCCAAGAAATGGCCGCTGTGGGATGCTGCCTAATGTGAGGACTTTTTAATGTGATCCAGTTAATTAAGGTCACTTTCTGTGCAGGTGCGGTGCATCAGGGTGACTCTCAGGGGCAGACACAGGAGGACAGGAATGGGACTTAATGCTGTTGTGTTTGCTGAGAGCCTCGTCAAAGTCCAGCTGCTGGCCGTTGATAGTGATGTCCATGCAGCCATGGTAAAAGGCTGTCACAGGGGAGGCAGGTAACGGGACTTCGTCTGAAAGAGAGATAGAGAGTGGGACAGTTAGTGAGAATGACAATGAGCGATGGTGGTAAATATGGCCCTTTTTAAAAGCAATGTTGTAACATGCTATGCATTTAAAAAAGTTGAAATAATAACAAAAAACAACAAAATAGCATAAACACATTAGCAAGTAAAATTTAAAAAAATGTAAGTAGAGTTCAATTATTTAATCTTGTCCCCAGACAGCAACCTTTCATGAGATGTTTTGAGAGATATCAAGCTGTTAGAGGCGGACAGCAATTCTAAAAACACATGTAGGGGCTTTACCTGAAGCTCACTGGAAGCCGGCGAAGAGAGGTGAGAACTGCATTAATGTAGTTTATTTTTAGTCAAAATATGGAGCATCACTTTTTTTGGACTGGATGGAGATAAGTCACAACTTCTTGACTGAAGTTAAGAACGATATAGCAATCTAACAATGTACACTCAAATATTCCAGCCTACACCAAGAGAGACTGACTTTACTGAATTCATTCAACAAATCTGTCAGTGTTGTTTGTTCAGAGGGAGCAAAAATTTTCTCAGGATAGCAATGTCGGTCTGTCCACCCCTTTGGTGCAGACTGACATTGTACATAAATGTCTGTACAAACTATTTGTACAGACATTTATGGTTCCCAGAAAATGTCTTCTACTGACTTTGGCGATCCCCTGACGTTTTCTTCTAGCTCTACCGGAAGGTTGACATTGTGTTTTATAGTGAAATATCTCAACAACTACTGGATGGATTGACATGCAACTTGGTACAGACATTCATGTCCCCCTCGGGATGAATTGTAATCACTTTGGTAGTCCCGTAACTTTTCATCTTGCGCCACCATCTGGTCAAAAATGTAAATTGTCCAATATTCATCCTGAGGTGTACTTTTGTGTTTTGTGGTATTAGCATATGCTAACTCACTAAACTAAGATGTGACAATGGTAAACATTACACCTGCAAAACATCAGCATGTTACCATTGTCACTGTGAGTATGACAGCATGATGACATCAGCATTTAGTTCAAAGTAGCCTACAGTTATGCTGTATAGAGAGGATATTCCCTTTAGGTTTGCTTTGCTTTTCTGGCATAAGGAAATCTCTGAATATGCTTTCTTATTTATAGATAAGGAGTGGTTGGTATTATTATTGAAATGATTATAGCTAGAAAGCCACATTAGCCTTTTAATGATGACCATGTATAACTAATAAATTATGCTCATAGTTATCTTCAGAGGAGTTACTTTTGTACTTTTACTTACTACTTTAACTAACCTGGTATCCCACCAATATATGTACTGATGGGGTTCTGCATGGTGGTGTTGAGGCGCTGCAATGCCTCCCGCAGGGCATCAGACTTCATGTAAGTAATAAAGGAGGAGTTGGCTGAGATCTGGATTTCTGTAGGAGTCACATTCAGCTGCACTGTCAGCCGGTCGGGGTAACACAACATGAGTGAGTCCAGCGTCGCCACGGAGACGCCGTGCAAGAACACTTGCAGATTCTGGAGCATGGAGGGTAATAACATCGTAAAGTTCAATCATGTGTGTTTGTGTTTCTATATATGTGTGAAGACATGCAGAGATACACATGTGCTTATTTCCAGCAAAAGTGTGAATGAACTCACAGCATCATTTTCTCCCTGTGTTACCACAGCGACCGACAGGGGGACTGTGTTGTTGTAGACAAGAGCGAATAAGACACCTGTGCTGCTGGACGGACGTATATTCATCTTGATATCCACATACCAGCTCCCAGAATCACCTAGTTACGCACACCCATATACATAGGGAAACACAAATATATTTCTTTCGTCAGGTTGGAAATTTAGGACTGTTGGCCATTTCCAAGTTTTTACCTGAATTGAAGGATGCCATGGTTCTAGGTTTACTCAACTCTGTGGCACAGTGCTGTGACTACTCAGTGCTCCTAAATATTTAGGATGGAACCAAATTTCCCCTTAGGGATTAATAAAGTATAACTTAACTTACTCACTGTAGTCAATGTTGAAGCGTGCCAGTCCTGCCCCAGTGAAGAAAGATCCTCGTTCCACATTCACAAAGCAATGTTTACTCTTCTTCTCCTGGATGACCTCCTTTACACCAGATGCCCCCTGGTTCATCAAGTTCCAGCCCCGGATACAGCCGTCAAGTCGAGGGTTGATCTAATGCATGGATGGATACACACACTGAATACAAGACTGGATTGGAGCTGGTCCAATGTAAATCCTTATCTATTTATTTCACAATGTTATGAAGGTTATTAGATGTGGTGACGTGGGGAAAAAAAACAAAACATGTTTGCTGGGTGATTCATTATGTGTGCATGCTTTCAGACGAGCTGCTTACAGGTTTGATGATGTTTTCAGTGCGGTTGGGCAGACCAGCGATGTAGACCTTGGTCTCCATTTTGCCATTAACTGAAGTAAAGAGACTATCTGGGCTGTTGATGCTCATCACAGCTTCCTTGCTGATCTTCACACTGATGCTGCTCTCCAGTTCATCCACAGAGATCTGCATGTTACACATATATTAACATCATAACTTGTTCTCACTGTACTATAACTCAAAGCAGTTTAGCACCAGAGCACACAGTTACCACAACACAATCCACTTTCCATCAGTGCAGTTTATTGATTAGCACTTCAGCTACCGCTATGTTAGCCATAGGGGAACAAGTTGAGTATGTGTAGGGAATTACTGGACTGCAGCTCTTTCTTACCACGTGCCACTGTCCATCATTGATGGCTTTTCCTCCACTGGTGACCTTGAATGTGTGCTGGTTTTTGAACTGGACTTCAATGCGACCACCTCTTAGCCCCAACATGAACCATGAGTCCTGGGAGGACTCTGCGTACAGCACAACTCCCTCTGGGTCGAATGTACGAAAGTCAAACTCTGCTGCAAACCTAACAGCCAGAAACAGAAAGACAGAAATGTGAGTTTTTAAAGTAATCTAAATGTAATTATATTCATATGTAATTGCATTGTCCATACCAATGTTTTAGCCCAATCAGTAAAAATCATGTAGACTTCACATCCATTAACATTCATTAACATCCATTTAACAATTTAATGATTTGTGGTTGGGCTTTTCCGGGCATTTTCAGGCACTGACAGATTTAATCCGTAAGTTTGGTATGAAAATCAATTTATAGAAGCCTGGAACTTGATTTAGATAGGTAGGAGGGAAAATCATGCCTACATTTATTATTGACAAAATTACAATGTTGTTCGACATTCACTGAGATGGAGCTCTAAGCTACATCTTATGTTTTTTTAGACGATTAATATTTATCTACTCCATCTAGAAAGCTACAGAAAAAGCTAGAAAGATTTTGAGTTAAAGTTTTTTTTTAAAAATACACTACATTTGTTTGTGTGTGTTTGTGATAGACCCTCACTTTGTGTTCTCCGGCAGACGGAAGAGCAGATAGATGACAGGAAGGCCTGCAAACTGCTCCCCCAGGTAAAGCATCTCAGGGTGTTTGTAGTCATACAGGTCCACACAAACAGGGATTCTTTTACAGTATCGCTTATTGTCCGCCAAACGAAAACCCTGACGACCATCACAGTAGCACGCATAGCTGCCAACTGTGTTTATACAAGTCCCGTCGCACACATTCAACTCGCACTCATCTACATCTGCAACAACAGGAAAAGAAAAATGTACAGGCAGTGGCCTTTGGCTTTTTAATGAAAGCTGTGTGATTATAATATGTGTTCCATGAGTGGGATTCAAACAAAACAAAATTTAATGCACTCAGTTTCGTCACCTGTCAGACTATATGACTCGTGGTGGTAAGACAGGAACAAGAAACTGAAGTCTCACCATTGCAGGTCTTGGAATTGAAGTTGTATTTGAAACCCAGGGGACACCGGCACTCATACATGCCCGGCGTGTTGACACATTTAGCTGGTTCTTCACAGATACTGGGGTACATCAGGCATTCATTGATATCTGGAAAACAGAGAATTAACAATGACAATGGGCAAACATTCTTATGAGAATTTGTAATAGGAGTCCTGATTTTAAAAATGGGTTGGTTGCAAGTGTAATTTTGTTACATGAATGAAATGAATAAATATGACTACAGTCTCTTATATTTCCATTTTTCAAATAATTTCATTCTATAGATTTTCATATGGATGGTCTACTTTCATGCAGCTTTTAGACACCTTTATTTTTTTGTAAAAGTTACATTATTATTGTGCTATAATGCAGTGCAGATGCAAGCAGAGATCATTTTAAAAACTCTTCCTTGGTGGTGGGTTCAAGGAAGGAGTCAGCTGCTGAAAATCACTGCCTTCATGAGATATGTTAAAATTAAACCTAGGAGACAAACTATAAGCAAACTTGGATGTTGTGAAAAGAATACAGTTGACGTTCAGCTGCAATCTTTGATATCTTATGTCAGTCTCCTTTAATGTGGTGCAGAAACAAAATAAGCAATTTGAAGATATCACTCTGTGCTTGGGGAAAATGTGATGGTAATTTTTCAATATTTTCTGACATTTTATGGACTAAGAAATGAATGGTTTCATTGAAAAATATTTGACAGATGAATTGAAAATAATTATTAATTGCAGCTCCACTGTTACGACAGTGTTTGCTTTGGAAAATGTCACTCAACATTAATGTATAGTTTGGGATATGTATTGAAGGGCTGTGCCCAAAACCATCTGTATGGTCTTCTAAATCTTCACAGCCCATCAAAAAAAAAGGACAAAGCAAATTTACCAAACTGACTCAGCCCATGTTTGTGAAGACTTTGTACTCAACAAGCATTCAACACACTCAAAGATAAACACAAACTGCCCACATAAAATAGGTCAGATAGAAATAAGCAGAAATGAGACAACAAGCATCTACGAACTATAAGCAGGTTCTAACAGCTCAACGATATGAAACTGGTGGTCTGTTTACAGCAAAAAGGATGGACTATCTTTTCAGATGTTAAAAGCTTTTCACATTCTGTTACATAAGAGTCACCTCAGGTCAGCTTTAGAAATAACAAACGGTTCGGGTCCAGCTGAGTTTTTGTTATGAAGTGCGTAGGGTTCCACTGTCCATAAGAATAAATAAAAAGGAAGTTATCAAAAAGAATAATACACCATGTAGAAACATGTGCCTTTGCTCAGCTTAGTAGCACTATATGTTCCTCTTCCATAGGGACAGTAAAACAGCTGGATTTCTTGATATAGGGGACTTAAGCCATTGATACACATATACACACACAAACACACACTCACACACAAGAAAGTACAAACTGTACCTTTCTGTCCTTTGGTGTAATTGAAATGAATTCAACTTTAAATGATTCATAGCATTATTGCAGTTTAGCAGCACAAATTGCAAATGAAATGAATGAAGTCTTACCCATGCAGTTGATTTTGTCATTGATGACGTAGCCATCTTCACACATGCAGTGGAAACTGCCGGGAAAGTTGTGACATTTTTGGTTACATCCCGCTGGATATTCAGGATCTGAACACTCATCGATGTCTGCCCAGACGACATACACATAACAACATCTGTCAGCAGCCAGTTCAATCATTTCAAAAGGTAAAATTTATCAGTTTTAAGTTGAATTAAGTCTATGCATGTTAGACTTAAGGCACAGAGTGTACATGTGTACCTATTTAAAAGCTGAACTAAGACATTTAAAATCCCAAATGATGTTTCAGAACTCACCGTCCTCACAGCGCGACCCCTTCCAGCCGGGTTTACACACACATGTGAAGGAGGCCTGGCCGTCCACACAGCGCTCTGTCCCCTCCTTGTAGCATGGAGGCGGCGTGCACTGGTTACTGATCTCTGCCATGCAACAAACAGGTTGGACACACACACATACACACAGGTTGTTGATGAAAGCCTTAAAAAAAGCATTTACAGGTGAGGCTAACCTTTCTTAGCCTTACAGACTACCTGACATAAAAATGCAAACGTTTTCTACTAAAAAGCCCCTCACCCTTCACGCAGTTGCGAAGGTCCGATGGGATGCCAGAATCCGAGTTCTGGTTGTTGATGCCGACACGGTGTGAACCCAGACATGCTGCAACAAAGAGTGTTCTTTATCAAAATAGGCTAGTAAATGCAAAACAAAACTGATGTCACTATATATATATATATATATATATATATATATATATATATATATATATATATATATATATATTTTTTTTTTTTTTTTTTTTTTTAAATCAATTCTGCAAACTTACCAACATATTTGGGGTAGAAATATTCCTGAAAAAAAAATAAAACAGGCAAGAAATTTACCAAGTTTTTTTTTTTAAAAACAAAGTCACATTTGACAATAAGGAAAAGAAGACAAAGAAAGGAGAGAGTGTGCAGCAAGTGAGATTACAGCCAGCTGTGCTTTGAATAAAAATGGGTCTGTTTGAAACAGAAACTTCAGTATAACATCTGGATAAATCCACTTTGCATGTTTAATTTTTCTAAATTACACTGGAAGGAAATTAAATGTTTCAAAGATACAGCGTCTGATCTATATCTGAGATGTTTAGTCAATAAATCTACTAGTCAATCGAAAGAAAATAAGTCAATAGTGATATAAATCATTAACTTTTAGCAAAAGTGAATGTTTGCTGTTTTTCTTAGTCCTCTGTGATAGTAATTGGAATATATTTGGATTTTGGACTGTTGGTGGGACAAAATAAGACATTTGAAGATGTCAACTTGAGCCCAAGGGGCACTTTTCGCTATTTTCTCACATTTTATAGATAAGACAAATCGATTAGTCAAGAAAATAATCTGCACATTCATCTATAATGAAAAAAATCATTAGTTGCAGACATAGTCTGATCTATCGCTTGCATTTTCTTTCCCTTTCACTGCTTAATTCATGTACGAATTTTCACTTCTTCTTCTTCTTTGTCCCCTTGGCCTGATAATTAGAATTGCTGTTGCGTTTCACTTCATTCACCATTTGAATTGCTGTTAAAATCAGAGATGTGGTTAAGCGATTCAGAGGTCTGGAACCAGGCTGCCTTGCTAATCAGTAAGATCAGGGGGCCGCTGCTCTTCTTACCGTCTCTGGATGGTTCTCAAAGATCTCCCTGGCCTCCTCCTTGTTGCACAACTCCTCGATGCACTCCCTCTCCAGGTTGCCCTTCTTGCTCTCCTCAAACATAGAGTTGGCTCTCCTGTGCCTGCTCAGGAACTGGGAGGCCGTGTTCGGGCTCAGGACTAGGAGAGACATAGACACATAAACACGCACTCATTCAAATATATTGTGTAAAGACATCTTTCCATTGTCAGTGTTGGTGTTTGCTATTACAACAATCAGAAGTGAACAAGCCTATCTTATTGTAACAAGCCACTCCATTACCATGGAGTAATAGCTACTCTCACATGTGTGATTAATACAACCAGGCACATGCAGCTACATTACAATAACACATGCCTGATCCCAGCAGGAATTTATGTCCTCATGACAGAAGGCTGATGTGGCTGGTGCCTGCATGGACAAAGTGGACAACCTAATTACTCTTCTTTGAATTGGCCTGGAAAAAAAAGGTAATTGCGAAACCGTTATTTCCCAGAAATCACCCTTAGTTGTTGTAAAAACCAGCTCATGTTGACCAAGCATTGTTTCACGGTGTAGAAAGGAGCCATGACCCCTCACTCTGTTCTGTTTGCTGCTTTCACGTTAAAAGTTATTTAAAAAAAATAAAAAGTCCTGAAGCCGTTCCCAAGTGCTCACATCCAGGCTGAAAGGCTGCTTTCAATCTGAGGCACTGAGACTAAATAGACTGGAACAGGCTATTCCGTGTATTACGTTGAGTTCAAAATGTTAACCGCAAAAACCAAACACGTACATACTTACATCGATAAGCATCGACGAGCGTCACAAGAAATACGAGACAAGCCAAGGATTCACCAAGTGCCCGTTTCTTTCTCCACATAGTCGAGCCGTTCTTCCTGCTAGGCCACGGTTTGGCTCTCAGTAAGGACTGGCTAAGCGCAGGTCCGTGTGAGGGGGGAAAAAAACTTTATTCTTCCCGAAAGTGTTTTCGTAGGGACAGGGGAGTGGCGGGGGCCGCCAGGCGAGCAGATACAGAGGGGTTAGGGGAGGGCAGGAAGGGAGCACTGCTAACGCACTCGCGCGCACTGCCATTGTTTACTTAGCTACACGCATGGATGGTGCTGGTGCTCTGAGCGACTGCTGGTCGGTTGAACTGGCAGCAAATAGGTTTACAAAACTTAAACGAGGACTCTGTCTTGAGCACTTTGTACTCAGTCTAGGGACGTTCCTACACATCTTAATAGACTGACGACTCAGTCTATAAGGTATGTAGGAACGTCCCTTAATTCACAAGAGTAGTACAATACAAGTACCAATACAAGACAAACTACAGACACACAGGCCGGACATGTAGCCAACTGTCAGATTTTCAACGTTCAAGTGACGTTCAAACGTGAGGAGAATGTACCGTTGCTAGGCGACTGACAAAGTTTCTTGTTCTCTTGTCAAATGTAACAATACTTGTAAATTGTTTTGTGTGCATTTATTTGATAATCTTCAATTAGTAGTTGCTTTTCAGATTCAGATTAAGAATACAAAATATGATCAACAAATAAATTATGATATCATATTATTAAGACTTCATTGATCCCGAGGGGGGGATTCACAAGCTACCCAACAGTATATAAAGTAATATATATATATTTTTTTTTTCTTCTTTTCCTTTCGGTTGTTCCCTTTCAGGGGTCACCACAGCAAATCATGTGCCTCCATCTAACTCTGTCCTCTGCATCCTCTTCACTCACACCAATTAACTTCATGTCCTCTCTCACTACATCCATAAATCTCCTCTTTGGTCTTCCTCTAGACCTCCTGCCTGGCAGCTCCAACCTCAGCATACTTTTACCAATATATTCACAGTCTCTCCTCTGAACATGTCCAAACCACCTCAATCTGGCCTCTCTGACTTTCTCCGAAACATCTAACACGAGCTGTCCCTCTGATGTACTCATTCCTGATCCTGTCCATCCTCGTCACTCCCAAAGAGAACCTCACCATCTTAAGCTCTGCTACCTCCAGCTCTGCCTCTTGTCTTTTCTTCAGTGCCACTGTCTCTAAGCTGTACAACATCGCTGGTCTCACCACCGTCTTGAACACCTTTCCTTTCATTCTTGCTGATACTCTTATCACACAACACACCTGACCTGACACTTTTCTCCACCCGTTCCAACCTGCTTGCACTCGCCTCTTCGCCTCTTTTCCACAGTCTCCATTGCTCTGAATCGTTGACCCTGAGTACTTAAAGTCCTGCACCTTCTTCACCTCTGCTCCCTGTAACCTCACCTTTCCACCTGGGTCCCTCTCATTGACACACATGTATTCTGTCTTACTGCAGCTAAGCTTCATTCCTCTGTTTTCCAGAACAGACCTCCCGTCTTTCGAGATTTTCCTCCACCTGCTCCCTGCTCTCACTACAAATCACAATGTCATCTGCAAACATCATAGTCCATGGAGATTCCTGTCTAACCTCATCTGTCAGCCTGTCCATCACCAGAGCAAACAAGAAGGGGCTCAGAGCCGATCCTTGATGTAGACCCACCTCCACCTTGAACTCCTCTGTCACACCTACAGCACACCTCACCACGGTCTTACAGCTTTCATACATGTCCTGCACCACTCTAACATACTTCTCTGCCACTCCAGGCTTCCTAATACAATACCACAGCTCCTCTCTCGGCACCCTGTCATACGCTTTCTCTAAATCTACGAAGACACAATGCAACTCCCTATCTCCCCTGCAACTCCCTAACTCCCCTACCTTCTCTGTACTTCTCCATCAGCATCCTCAGCGCAAATACTGCATCTGTTGTACTCTTTCTAGGCATGAAACCATATTGCTGCTCACAAATGCTCACCCCTGCCCTTAGCCTAGCTTCCACTACTCTTTCCCACAACTTCATTGTATGGCTCATCAGCTTTATTCCTCTGTAGTTGCCACAGCTCTGCACATCTCCCTTGTTCTTAAAAATTGGCACCAGTACACTTCTCCTCCATCCCTCGGGCATCCTCTCACTCTCCAAGATCTTGTTAAACAAGATCATCTACTCTTCATTCCCTTTCATTTTCCTCATTCATCAACTCTTCAAAGTACTCCCATCACACTCCTGGCACCTGTCAATATATTTCCATCCTTATCTTTAATCACCCTAACCTGCTGCACATCCTTCCCATCTCTAGCTCTTTGTCTGGCCAACCTGTACAAATCCACCTCTCCCTCTTTAGTGTCCAACCTAGCATACAAGTCCTCATATGCTCTTTGTTTGCCACCTCTACCTTCACCTTACGCTGCATCTCCCTGTACTCCTGTCTACTCTCTTCAGTCCTCTCAGTGTCCCACTTCTTCTTAGCTAACCTCTTTCTCTGTATACACTCCTGCACTTCCTCACTTGGTACTTAAGGAATTTTTTTTTAATGCATGACATTGAGTATTTCTGCACTGTGGTATTGCTACTTTTACTTAAATACTTCTTCCACCATACACACACACACACACACGCACACACAATAAGATAAAAGAAGCTGCTGTACAGGCTGCATGTTGATTCTCAGTGGGTTCAGCACTACTATTAGCCTATGTACAGTGAATCACCTCATTCCTTAATATTAAAACTATTGTTTTTGGCACAAAATCCTGGCTTCAAGTTATGATTTGCTTAAATAGCGTTTGAATCCCATATGCCATTAGGGATTCTGCTACTAATATACTAAAAATTAATTCATTAGGGTACAATTATTCATCAACATTTCTCCATATCTGCTGTTCCACTGAAAGACTGGGTCAATTGAGATCTTTTTCCTTCACCAATCACGCATATGCATGACTTACAGTAAATCCAAGAAAGACTAGGATGAGGGTTTAAATAGACACTTGCAAACAGTTGTTGGGAATTTGATTCAACAAGACATCCAGTCTTTGGGGCAAAAATCAGATGATTCACTGTACATGACAGTAAACAAATGAAAAAGCCAGGGAAGTCAGGGAAATAGCATCATTTAGAAGGCATGTGTCTGAAACTGACTGTAGACCTTTTTTAACAGCAGATGTTTGACTTTTCATGAAAGTAAAAGCACAAGTGGAAGTAATAACACTAATTACAGCTCTGTTCCATTTGTCCCAATAAGCCATACCAGGAATGTGCACATTAATTTGTGTTATTAATTACACCTGTGCTTTTCCTACTGTCATAATGTACAGACATTCAATGGACACATAAAGAAGGCATAATCAATCATCAACATCAACACATCTTCCTGAGTCCATCATCCAAAATGTCTTTACTAAATGAAAGAGTCTGTACAGTGAAGTTTATAGGCAGACTGAACTGTTTAACAAATGACACAGACACCACATTTGCATTAATATTGGTTTCATTTAGTTATTCAGGGAAAAAAAAACACATCACATTTTCGCCATTCATTCAACTGTTTTATGTACACATATAACAGGCTTATTTTAATACTTTTTTAAAATATTTGTACAAAATACACGGTTCTCCCTTTAAAATGTGTTTGTCTGAAGAGGCATTTTACTGCAAAAGGTCAGCAGATGTGCGTTGTTAATTTGTGATAATTTGATGGGGTTGTTAATATTATTGCATGCTGAAACATCATTATTGCATAAGTCATTCCTTTGTGGGTGGAGGGATTGCCATTACTGTAACTGCCATTACCCCACCAACTCAGCCGATGCTTCTGGGAAGGTTTTGCTGAAAATGATAATAAATATGATTACCAAGTTGGGGATGAGAGACAGAGCTGTTTGGTGGTTTATACTTCAGTCCGAGTCTCCTCGGTCTTGGCAAAAAAACTGCTGAGTTTCATAAACCTGAGGAGAGTTAGTAACTGGTGGAAACAAACACTCACCAAAGTTCAGAGGTTAAAGCAACGCTGCTCTCTTACTGTTTCATCAACATTATTACTGTGTTGCACATATAAAAGTCTTGGGGAGAATATATTGGCAAAGGTTCCTTGAAATGGAACAGTGGTTCTATACAAGAGGAAAGAGGAGATACACTAGATCAGAGTAGAGTAACAGTGTTTCCACAGTCCTACTACAGTCTTTAGTATAATTACAGGCAGTGATTTTCTCTTTTTTAACAAGTGGGACTCTGCCTTTCCTGACCTGTAACACTGGGTTAATTCAATTGGCATTACAACCCGTCATGTCAGCCACTCGTGCACATACTGACACTGCACACACTCACAAACATGCACATACGCACACACACACCTCAGTCATTCAACTCATATACACAGTGAGATTTCTGTATGACAAGACAAAGATAGAAAACGGAGTCAAATTGTTGAGAAAAATTCCATAGATCAACATATCTGACAAAGAAAAAGATGTAATCGGAATAATTGCTTGTCTGTTTTTAAAACAGTACAGGTTTTGAGATATATAAAAAAAAAACATCCAAACAATGATTTTTTTTTTGTTTTGTTTGTTTTTCAAAAAGAGAATTTTATAAAAGTGATGACTGGCACTGTTTGGGATCCTGTAATCACGGGAACACCCATGAGGCTACATAACCAGGTACTTCGTTTTGGAAAATACAAAAATTTGTCGTGGTTTGTAGCCACCCGGTCACACAGAAGTGACTGTGGAGGCTACCGTCGCTGTGACTACAACTATACTTCACATGCACTGGTTTGGCAAGAGTGAGTGATGATGAATACGAATGCTACTGAGAAGGGTTGCCTTTGGGAAGCATAGAACAACACAACTGGTTAAACAAAAATAAATCCTGTACCTTCAACAGATTCTGGGGTACTGACCGGTAAGATTCACAGCAGGCAGTTTCTCAGAGGAATGCATATAAATAAGTTTTAAACTACAGAGGGGCAGCTTTTCCAAAATAAGAGCTAAACTTAAAAACAGAAGAACAACATCATTAGGCAGCCATCAGGGCAACACAACCAGTAACACACTATCCATTTCACAATCATAACTTCAGACAAGACTGGTTAAAATGTTAGTATATCGATTACTTAGAAGTTAAGTTCTGCTTTGTAAAGGGAGAGTTGAGAGTTTGGCTTTAAATACTTTTTCTACTCACACAGAGAAACAAGCACACCTTTATTATGTCTGCATGCATTTTGAGGGTATGTTGAATGGTGATCTTAGCGTAGCTGAGCTCAATTACTGGACGTCGGGAACAAGTATCAGCACCTCTTGAAGGAAACAAAATTCACTGTTTTCCATACATATGAACCTGCAACAGTTACATTATGGTTAAAGCTACTTATATGGAATTACTAATATTTATCCACCATGGATGTGTGTACATGTCAAACAAGGCTGGACTACCAACTGGGCAAAACAGGTAACTGCCCAAGGCTCTAGGTTCAACATGCAGCAATTGGTTTGTGGTAATTTGATTAATTATAAATGTGTTTATTAATTCTGCACCCTATATACACTCAGTGGCCCATGTAATACAATACAACTTTTCTGCCATAAAGTCAGCTTTTATGATGCCTATAATGTTCAGTGTTTTTGACCCTGTCAAAGACGTGTTAATCAAATTATATGTTTTGCATTGATGTCATAGTTAGTGATGGTGTTGTACTGGACTGCATTATATTCAGAGGTATTTCTAATTTTCTGACCCACTCATTAATGTAAAAAAAAAAGAAAGAAAAGACACACCTCTCAATATAATGTAGTCCAGTACAACATCACCTAACTATGACCTCAATTATAAAGATCTAACTGAATTTACACATTTCTGATAATGTCACCAAAAATAGAACATTATTACCTTTGTAAAGGCTGAATTTACGGCAGAACTGTTGTACTGAATTGCATTAGAATGTACAGGTGTACCTAATAAAGTGGCCAGTGAGTGTATATTGTAAGGACATTATTATTTCAGTTTATAGCACAAATTCACAATTCACAGTACATTTCTTTCCCAGAACCCCTAGTGGGTTAATCTGGCCCTGACATCAACAGAAACTGGTTTTGAAGTTGGAGATAATGTAATTTCTTTGTTCAGAGATGGAGATCAAGATGGAGTTCAACTTATCAGCCTCCAGTACATTCTGTCTTACTTAAAAGAGAAGCTGAAACTTGACATCCATAAACTCAGCCACGCTGTTCAACATGTCTTTCAAACAGCATACAAAGATTTAAAAAAGGCATCCATGGGTTTGTCTGACTCAGTGTAAGAAAGAGAAACTATCCTTTAACTCGGGTACTGGTTACACAGGGACACGATATCCTACCACAACAGAACAAGGCTTTAAATTAAATGTGAACACTTGAACCTATACTAACCTATTTGTTAGCACATTGATGATAAGGATTAAAAATGAGGGATAAAATTGTCCGTGGAGTGACTTTTGATAGCTAACATCAAGCTGCTTTTGGCTGTGCTTGGGCCCGACAACCCCTTCTTGTGTGCCCTCGACCTTCACAGCCTTCCTGAGGAGGATGGGGACATAAAAAAACAAAAAAAAACAAAAAACAGGTACATGGGGTCAACACCACCCCAAAAGGGAAAAATTACAGTCCTTCCTTCCTTCTAGAGTGAAATACAATGGAACATTTCAACAACCATTAAAATAACCAAATACAAATCAAACAGATAAAATAAGCTTTTTGAAAGTGTGCTGCAAGGCTTGTTCATCCATAGATTTGGAGGCCATTAAAGTGCGTGTTGGTCACTGTCAAAACTGTCCAGTGAAAACGTTTGTTCTCTCATCAAATCACAGAAAGGAGAGCCATAAAGATGTATGGTATGATTATCTCTTCATTTGTATCCCTCCTTTCCTCCACAACTGTTCCTTTTCTTTTCTTGCCAATCTGAGGTCTGTTCTCCAAATTTGGAGTGATGCACCTTGAGACACTGCAAAAAAAAAAGAGTCCATCTACACGGCTCATTAAGTCGGGTATTGACTCTTAAAACTCTTATTTTCCTTAAAACTGAACAAATGAGCCAGTCAGGTGAAACTTTTTTCCAAATCAGCATCACCTGCTTCTAGAAATGTCTTTAAAAAGGTGAAATATTCCTTTTGAAGAACATCTTCAAGCATGGATACATTGCATAAGTGAAATTATGTCACCTTAATGACTATTTTATCTTGTTTTCAGGAAAAATAAAGATTTAAAACTCAATACTAGATAAAAGAGTGTTGTTAAGATGGATTTCTTTGCAGTAACGAAAAATATGCTGGTTCTGGGCATCATAGACAGTACACAGGGTCATGGCTAGATAGAGTAGGTGGAGCTCTCTGACTGCTGGCGGATGTAGCACTGAAAACTCTTGTCTCCAATCGGATGCTCCCTGAGGAAACACAGAGAAAGCTGATGTTTATTTGTTGGCAGGAGGTTACAGAGAGGCCTTTGGAGAAAAAACAATTAACATAAATAAGAAAAGTTTCTGTCAAGATAATTAGGTGATGAGCAGAGCTGGAGGCCAAAATATCCACAGAGGTCTGAACCAAATGTTAATGTGACTGTGCAGAAGGGAAAATCCAGGAAACAGCTCACAGTAGTGGTTAAAGTTAGGATGTTGGGCGTTATTTGAAATGTTAAAAGTGCTACATTTAATCTCTAACATGCTTTGTACATGTTAAATTAATAACAGGCAAATGTGGAATGTACGACTGCACCACCTGCTGGCCCGAAAAAAAGAAGTTGCTCAGTATTGAACTAGATTTTGAAACCTACCATTTTCCCCGCAATTCTCAGCCTCTATTTCATTATATATGCAATAACTGTAATTTTATAACAAAACATAATCTGAGCTACAAGCATAAATAAACAACAAACCACATACTGGCTGCCTATCCTTGTCTTCTTGAACTTGTCACGTTTGTACTTGGTATGCTGCTGCTCCAAGGTCTGCACAGCTGAAACAATCAGTTTCAGGGTTTTGTAGGTCTCCTGGGGGTCATCGATGACAAAGCTGGAGTACTCCTCCTGTTCGGGCCCGTCGTACACAGACTTACTGCCACAGGCCTCTGCAGGGGAAGATAGGCGGCAGAGTGAGAGACAGAACAAAAAGGGACAATGTGAAAATAAACATGGAAAATATGCAATCCTACAAATGCATGCTCACAAACACTTAAAACACTCTTGTCAGTGTCTGACCTTGCATCTTGATCAGTTTGGTCATGTATGTGCTAAACAGGGAATAAATCCTCTCAGTCTCTCTGTCTCCATCTACGTCCAGCTGGATGTTTGCTGGGAGACCGCTGAAAGCAGATGCACACAGGAGAATAAGGGAGTGGAAACAAAGGAAAGGAACCTGATGCTGGATAGATTTTTACGTTTTTTTTACGTACCCAGTGCAGGGCGTACACCCAGAGGCTGTGTCTGCTGAGAGCTTGCAGCAGAGCCAGTGACCGTTGAGGTAGGCTGAAGGATGGTAGGTGCTCAGGCGTTTGCGGTTGCACTGGCTGACTTTGGTCAGGATGTCGATCCAGTCGCGCGCTTCGACACAGTTGTTGGCCTGGATGTAGAGTGCCCGCTCTGGCTGAATAACCTGGAACATCTAGAGGTGGAAAAAAGGGAATAATCTAAATACTTGTAGGAGTGATTTCGATCAAAAGCTCAGAGTTTAGAGATTTCCTAGGGGTTGCTGTGTGGGGTCCTTACATTTTTCATCTTGAAAGACTCCTCCTCTAGTCTCTCTACAGCCAAGATGTTCTCTATGGGGATGCTGCACAGAGCGCCCTCACCTGGAGGTAAAAGGAAACACATCAGACATGAGAAATGAAGTAAAGGATGGAGTAATGTGTAAAATACATTTATTCCATGTTAGTCTGCCTTTAGAGTCTATAGCTGTATCCCAATTCCATACTACATACTAACTGTATACAGCAGGGGTTTTCAAAGCCTGACGCTGTGGTCCCCCTCAGACAAAATTGAGATAACTGCCCCCCCCCCCCCGTCATCCCCAGAATTGATGGGATATTCTGAATGTAATTTTTTTTCCCCCAGTCCTTTTATTATTCTTTGGCTTACTTCTATTTGGGGGATAATCGTGGTCCAAGTTTTGGAATTACAGAGCCCATAATTTGGGGGCTTTGGGGGATTTAAACAGAAAGTATAATGTTGCCATGGATTCAGTGAGTTAGCTGTGGGCTACAACTTGAGCCCCGTATTTTTTTTTTGTCTAAATTTGTTTACATTTTGGTAAATTGGTATAATTAAAAGTATGCCGAATTAGTTATTAGCAGTTCCTGTTTGCAATGTACCCATGGATGTACAGAAAACTATCACTGGATTACTTCTGAGCAAGTTCTGAAGTTATAAGGAGTGACTTTTTTCTGATGATCATGAAGTGGATTTATGGATGTTTATTCATGATGATTTAGAGATGATGATTGATGATATCCTGAAAAGTGTAAGTCACACTGAATCTAAAAATATGTAGATCATGTCTGTGTGGCCAGATTTGACTCAAGTATTATGACTCTAAGAAAGAGTACAATTTTGACGCACTGACCATGTTGGTGAGCGGGACAAATTATAATAACTTCCATTTGTTTTTAGAACACTGGCATGCACCTGTCCCTTTCACCTCATGCAGTATCTTTGTCTCATTTATCCCCCTTCAACTCTAGGGAGGCAAGCGTTACAACCTCTGGCATACAGTTGTAGGATTATGATGATGATGATGAAATATTTTAACTATTCCACAGAACACTGATACCCTCTCCTAAACAGCCTGCATATGTCCTCTGACTCAAAAACAAGCTCTGTGAGAATTCAAAGATAAACTTTGAATTCTCACTTCTTACTCTCCTTTTAGGTCATAAAACGACCCCTGCCAGGACAGGAGAGATGATGCCAACAAAAGCTAAGTGACAATGGTCCAATTTATGACTCTCATTAATCCCCCCCTCGGGATGATATCTGGACTTCAGCAATAAAGGGAACAAGGAAAGCACATTGTGTTCAGCCTAAATGTACATTCAGCACATTGTGTCCCTCCTGCTTATTCTTACACAAGCACACACGATGACATAATCAGACAAGGAAACAACGCAACTGTAAGAGGATCCTGAGAAACCTTTGACCTCACCTTTTGTTTTGTGGTAGGTAAACTCGTGGTTGGTGAGGCGAAACCATCTCTTCTTGAAGTTCTTCATTCCAAACCGGTTTCTCCCTTGTGCTCTCTTAATCATAAATCTGAGGACAAATGGGTGAGAGAAATTCCACTGAAAATCTTTACAGATGAGCTCACGTTTCACAGAAATGTTTAAATATATCACAATATTTTTTTATTTCTCTAGCACTGCGCGTCCCTTATATATGTCTGCAGTGCAAAAATAGTGCAGTGCCCAAATGTATAAATGCATTACTTTACATAAAACTATCGGTAACCACCATTTCATTCTTGTTAAAGGAATTCTGTGCAGTCATTCGTCTACATTTATCATTCCATGTACCATTCTTCAGTACAGCACTCTTAGATTTAACAGTCTATGAGTCAAAAAGGGGATGGGTCAGCAGATCAAAGGTGTTTTTGCATATTTTACCCCATGATCTATAAATTGTGTATAAATCAGTATTGACTTTTTGTCAAATCATAAAACAAGATTTTAGACTAATTTCCTACAAAACAGCCATTGGTTTCCATTTCTTTCAATATATTATGAAAATCAACTTGCAGACACATGAAACGTGAGATAACTAATCCATCACACTGAATAATTCACGCCATGTTTATTTTTACATCAAGGTTATATCATCATGTCATGTGGTAACCCTGTCGTGGACAGGGAGTATTTTGTAAATGCTTCTTGTTGCTTTTTAATGCAAGAAATTAGAGCTGAAGCAAATTCAATCGATTAATCGCTAAGTTGTTCAACAGAAAGATAATCAGCAACTATTTTGATAATTATTTTGATAGCAATTATTTAGGTCATTTTTTAAGCAAAAGCTTTTTTAAGCTTCTCCAATGTGAGGATTTGCTGCTTTTCTGTGTTTTAAAACAGACTGTACACTGAATTTCTTTGGTTTTTCGACTGTTGGTCGTACAAAACAATACTTTTGAAGATGTCACACTGGAATCTGGGAAACTCAGATGGGCTTGTGTCACTATTAGCATTTTATAGATTGAATGATTAATTGAGAAAATAACCAGCAGATTAATTGATAATGGAGATGATTGTTAGTTGCAGCCCTACAAGACATTCACATTAAACTTTTAGTAAGGATTTTCATAATTGCTTACTTTTTAAATTCTGGGTTTGATTGAACATCCAAAAGCTCATGAGTGCAGTGCTTCCCAGCTCGCAACTTATTTACCCATAAATAATGAAATACATGCAGAAGTGCACTATGATGGATTGGCAATTTCAAGGAAGTTTCCAATCTCTGTAAATTCATTTTCACACTGTAATAAAATAAATGGAAACAGCCTGTAACTTGAAATCAATCCAAAAAAATATGGCATGCTTTGGAAAATGTTTGACAGTGATGTGAGGTATTTGTTATTAATGGGCTAAAACATGTAAAACCACCAGTATGGTCCTTTCAGGGAGAGTAAACACCAGGTTGTCTTTGTTTTAGAGTTTGAGGGCTATAGGATACATGGAATATGAAGCACCAGGGTTATAAACACCAAAGTTACTACTCGCCCACAGGAAGACTTGAACTCTTTTCACACTACTGAGCCAAGAATGTGCTGGTTTCACATCTGCCATAACGCCTGAAGCTGTGCTGGAAACGCTAATGTGTATGGTGGTGATATGTTCACAGTCTGGACAAAGGGTATAAAGGGTCAGGGTGCGGGCAGATATGAGATCCCAGAAATGTTTGTACAGTAACCAACCCCTGCTGTCACTGTCACACCAAGCACGTCTGTCATAGCGAGGAACGAGGAGGGCTATCAGTACGAGTGACGCCTCCTACATGTAGGTAAGCGGACTTAAAAGGTTAACACTTTACTTTATACCATTACAGTCACTGTACGTTACAGTCTACTGCCATGTAATGCAGAAAGACTAAAATCCATCACACCGTGTCAGACAGTGTAACAGTCGCTTGATAGGTTGCTTATATAGTAGTATAAGTAAAGTGCAGCAGCATCTACAGTAGCGCATGATGTTGGTGGGAGAGAAAATGGCTGGCTTGGTTTGGGGGGGTTAAAGTGCACACACAGTGGGTCACAAGGGCAATTCCTTTATATAGAGAAGCTCTTACCTGCCCTTCGTGCCTTTTGACCCCTTCCCATCAACCCTCTTTATAGTGAGTTTTACACTCCTACGCACGGTAGCAGAAACAAAAGAGGGTGGGGATGTTGATGAGCAAGGCGCTGGCACAACTACTGTCAACTGGAAACTCTCCTCCCCTTTGGAGCCTCATTAGAAATATCATCAACAGCCCATGTGTTGTTAGAAAGCGCTCAGTTTAAGGAATAGTTTGACAATTTTGGAAATACACTTATTCGCTTTCTGGCAGAGAGTTGGATGAGAAGACTGATACCACTTTCGTGTCTGTATGATAAATATGAAGCTACAGCCAGCAGCCACTTAGCTTAGCATCAAAACTGGAAACAGCTAGTGTGGCTCTGTCCAACAGTAACAAAATCCGGCTGCCAGCACCTCTAAGGCTCACTAATTAACATCATTTGTTCAATTCATACAGAAACCAAAGTGTATAAGTGAAAATTTGCTGTTTTACAGGAGGTAATGTGGCGGACTATTTTTTTTTTTTGCCTCTGAGCAGTTGCCAGGCAACCAGCAGAGACTGCAGGAAGTTACTGGTTTCAGGCCAGCCATGCAATAGTCCGGCATAAAGTCCCTCGAATGCAGAATAACTGCCGTTATACTTCAGTTTTAGGAAGTATACAATACATTACTGAGCTTAGTGCTGGTAGACGGATTATGTTACCCTTCTACAGAGCCAGCTAGCTATTGCTCATTGTTTCCAGTTATGCTAACCAGCTGCTCACCGTAGCATCATATTTACTTTTGAGTGAGTGGTATCTGTCTTCTTATCTACTCAACTATCCGCCAGAAAGTGAATATTTACCAAAATGTTGAAGTATTACGTTATATAAGTTATTTCTCTGAGTCTGGACAGTTCAACGTTAATACTCCACCCAACTGTCTTGTCTGAAGCTAGAAACAAGTGCCAAGACAACCTTAATAAGGTGGTAAAAAGACAAACATTGAAGCTGCTTAATTAGCAATGAAAAGGTGACTGACGTTATGGCAACAGCCACAGTACACAAGACAGTTTTCCTACGATTACAAAATCTCAAATTACCATTCCATAAAATCTCTTAATTAATCTAATATCACATATGTAGGACTTCTTAGCTGTGGTATTGGGAGAGCTGTTTTTCGGCATACACTTTTTTGATTTTGGGGGTTTCTTTCCATGAATATTAGTTTAACCATAAGTTGGCTCCCTACCCCTCTTTGAGCATGATTGGTGTTTCAATACTCTTCTGATCCCATTTGCCAGAGGTGGAGATCAGGTCCAGAAACTGTGGAGGGAAGTAAAGGATGTCATATATCAACATACTTACTTTTGTTCACTCAAACCACGCTTTGACATCCCTCTATCCACTCCACTTTTTCAGTCTTTTTCAAATGTCTCCCCTCTTGTTCAAAAAACACATTTCATTACCAATTTATCTGAGTTTATCTTCATCTGACGCACAAAACAAAAACAATATTTGATCACGTGTCCACAAACTGGCAGAGATGTATTAACAAGCAAGTGTAACAAGCAAAGAAGCCAAACACTCACATTCTTCACAGCGTCCGCATATTTCTGCTCATTGAAGTAGTCATAAAATGCAGCCATGTAAGACTCTTTGAAATTGGCCTGGAAAGGAATAAAAGTATGGATAGACATAGAGAGAGAAAGATAAACAAGTTGTGTCAGAAATTTTACTTTTTAGACTGAAATACAAATTAAGTCTAGTTTAGTCACAGGAATGAAAATAGAAAAACACACTTTAATTAGACAAACTCACAGATTTTGACTTGGCGAGACTTCCCAGGGTCTGGATTGTCTTGGAGATGAGGGTGAGGGTTCGAGAGGTGGCGGGATCCTAGGGAGACAAAGAAACATGAAATCAAATAAATCAAATAATCAAATCAGCTATCGAACTTGACCACATCTTAAAAGCACTGAATTAGTAATATATATTAGTATTAGAAATACAATCTTAACCTGGGCCTGGTTGGGCCATATTAACAAAAAAAATGTACTATTTCCAAAGTCAAAAATGAACTTTCTACTTCAGCTTTTATGCCAATCGGCACGAGAAGTCCTTGATGTAAAAAAAATGGAAACATGAAACATTTCAGGACAACTAATCATGTGATTATAATCGAAAGCTACTGTTTACAAGGTCTAGAATGAACTTTTAACCTAAATATTTTGACATTTTTAGCAGCACATATTTTCAGAGGAGATATGTGCATATGTATATATGTTGGTTGCATGTGTGCGTTTGCTTTAAAAATCTGACTCACTGGATGGTGTGGCCGTAGATGGAACAAGTTGGGGGAGAGGATGGCTGGAGCGAAGAAACGCAGGAAAATGAAACTGCTCACTGCTGTGTATCGGACATCTTGGTCAACTACAGAGCAGAAAAAAAACCCAACAAAAACAACAGGGATTTATCACACACTATACTTGCTTAAATTACATTGAAGACATTACGTATCCAGCCAGACTGGAAGACGAAAAGCAGATTTGTCCAATATGCTGTCTGAATAATATAGAAAATTTGTTCCATTTTGTTTTCTATTGTCCTTTTAACAGGGAACAGCGCAACACTTTGTTTAGTAAGATGAAAATAGATATTGATAATGTAAATATGGATGATGACAAAGACTGTTCACAAGTTGGCTGGTCACATATGAAACTTTAGCCTGTTACTTGAAGAAAGCCTGGGAAATGAGGAAAAAAAGCACCATATCAGGATAAACTGTAGGCTTGTAGCGGTTATTTTTGGTGTACAGTTGGAATTTTCCCATTTGAAAGCATATGGAAGTACTTTTCAATTCAATTTTATTTATATAGCGCCAATTCATAACAGAAGTTATCTCATTGCACTTTTCCTATAGCAGGTCTAGACTGTACTCTTTATAATAATACTTATAACTGATGTTTTTGTTCTTTTGTCTTTGTATGTTGGATGGGCCCGATGTTTGGCACGACACAGAACACAACACTATACATTTTTTTATCATGTATAACAGCTTATTCCTCTTGTGACTGCAGTGCCCCGTGACGGCCAATAGGAGGCGGCACAGTATATGACACTGGGTGTACATACGCTATACTCCACATATAACAATAATGAGTGTGTGGGAGGCTTAAGTGTTTTCAGGTTTGACACAAATAGCAGAGCACAAAAAGAAGAAGGTGTCCTTGGACATCTTGTATATCCTGTTCTTTATTGTCTATTTCATGTTCCCTATTAGCAGCTTGCTTGCTTTCTTCCATCTCTTGTAAGTCATTCAGGAGTTGAATGAGTTACCTTGGAAACGGGTGGCAGCAGACTCTCTCAAAGAGAAGAAGATATCACACATGACAGTGGGACAGCGAACGCCAGAGGTGGTGATGACGTTGAAGATACGGTCAACATAATGACGAAGGTTTTCCTGAGCAGGGGGGAGGCAGGGCAGATATGTCAGACAACACAGTGACCACAAACAAACAAACATACACACAAACACATCTTCTTACCCTGTTCGTGTCCAGGTTCTCCGACTCTTTGAGCTTGACCGGGTCGATTTCACAGGGTTTGTGTTCTGCGCAGATCTGTGACGATTTTTAAAAGTATTGAAATATCCATTCATAACTGATTTAGCAACAGAGAAAAATGCGTCATGAATTAAATCAAGAAAAAAAAGAGTCTGACATCTGGCCAAACAAAGAGATGAATACTCTGGATAACGGAAAATGAACATGGAAGTATCGCAGTGCCATACCTCATCTATGATGGGTTTGAGTGTGACTTGCAGATAGTGCATCCCTGCCAGCTTCATGGTCTCATCAATGCACTTGGAAGTCAGTGAGTTTCCCCGGAAAATGGTGTTAGGATCCCTGCACAGAGAGGCAGGATGTGTTTTTTGAGTACAAATCAAAGCTTTAAGATTTTTAAGAGTAATTTAATATCCAAAATAAATTGAATTACTGAGGCTGCCTGTCAAATCAAAATGCTAAGCTAGTTACCTGATGACCTAATTTCCTTGTTAATTAATAATCTCTAAAAAACTAACTTTGGTGATTCAAGACTACATCTGGACCTGATTTAGTAGTGAAATTCATTCCAAAATTTATGTTTAAGATAATGTACTCATATTATTGCTAACAAAGCTAATAAAGCTACAGTATATATATCTGCCAAAGACACAACAAAGTAATTTTCTAAATATGGAAATCCTCCAACATCTGATGCGTCTTCCTCTGCTGTGATAAATACACTTCATAGGATGTCCACAAAATGGGAGATGAATTTATACAACAGCTGGACTCTAAGGTACAACTGTAAAACTGAATTGTGACAAGTATTAGTTGCCGATCTGTGGTTTCTGGTGTTATTAAAAAGGGAAAAGATGCGACGAGACACTCACTGTGTGCGGTTGACTTCAGCATGAGCGATGGCGCTGATGAAAGGCACAATCTTGCCGTAGTGAAGAAACAGGCGCACAAGAGGAATGGCGGCTTCTTGTTTCTCTCGACACACCTCCCCCAGAATATGAGCTGTGGACGCCGACACAGGCTGAACAGAGAGGAGTAAACATGCAGCATTCAAACAGCGAAGTGTCAAGCAGTTAACAGTACGAGATGCTGAGCAGATCAGAGACACATTCATATACGCATACATACCCCTACATTAGCAGAGTGCAGCAGTAGATCTCTGAGGGGAGTGTAGTGTTCGGAGGGGAAGACGTGGTCCTCAGTGTAAACGATGTTCAGACGCAGAGAGCCGAGCTCTTCTACCTTCACTGACTTCCCTCCGTTTTCCCTGGGCTGGAGAAAGTACCTGAAGAAGAAAAAAAGTGTAAAAGTTTTGAAAAACATCTGTTTAAAGCTGCACTGATCAATATTTTACATTAACAATGATAAAAATTACTACGATGTGAAAGGTGTTGCTAGTAGGGACAAACCCATAGAGAAATATCACACGGCTCTGCAGTTTCCGTCAGCTCTACAGAGCTTTTCAGCGTCTTTTAGCTTATTGTTTTGGTTCACTCTCACTGCTGTCATCAACCTCATTTCCAGCAGCTGTTTTCAGTGAAAAAGCTCTAAAAACTGACTATACACTACCTGCTCAGCACCAAACAGCAGACAAGACACAGTTAGAGACTAGCTTGTGAACACAGTGGAGCATTTAGCAGCTTAAGTGCCAGATGTTTCCGTTTGGAGTTGGTGGAGATCAAAAACAGAGCTACAAACAGAATGAATATTGGACTTACATACCTTGGGTGGCCACAAATATGACTCCAAATGAAAGTCAGTGTTGCTCTGTGTCTACTTGATGTGTAAATAAGCAACTTTTTTTGCTAACACATTCGCTTTATCAACTTTGGTCATAATATATCATAGGTCATAATATATCTATTTTGTGTTTACAGCTTGCTGCGGTGCCCCCAACAGGGCCAAAAAAAAAAAAAATCAATTAATGAAGGTTTAACTGTCTCATCAAAATCGAAATAGATAATTGTGTTACTGAATGTATTCTCATTAAATGTAGGAGAATGATTGTTACACTACATTTTTTATTCTCTTTGTTCAGATTTCCATTCACGGAGATTAAATGTTTAGTTCTTCAAAAGAAACATGTAGTCCGAGGCAAAATACATAAACAGGCTCTGCTGTGTTCAGTGATGCTGGAAAAGAGCATTCATGCTTAGCGAAATCTACCCTGGTTAAATAAATACTTTGGAGAAGGTCTGTTGTCAGTGTTGATACTTGTTGCTATGGCGCTGCTGTTGCTACGGCAACACATACTCAGAATCTCATCGGACAATGATAATGGTGTTTTCAGCTTTATTTGATAGTTAAAGTACAGAGAGACAGGAAAGACAAGGGAGAGAGAGGGGATGACATGCAGCAAAGGGCTTGGGTTGGACTTGAACCTGGGCCGCTGCAGTATGGACTTGATATGTGGTGTGCGCTCTACCAGGTGAGCTACCGGGTGTCCTCCGGACAATGATAATGAAGTCAAACCCAGCCCCAGCAGCGGTACAGCACAGTACTTGTTCAGTGGAAAAACCATAAAACAGACGCAAAATGATGTGATGTATGAGTGATGTTCCTCTCACCATGCATCGTGGACGCCACCCTGACCCAAGACCCGGAGAGGAACACGCACACCTCCCAGAAACTCGTCCCCGAACTTCAGGTTGCTAGCGTTCCAAAGATCCACCCTGAACACAAACCACAAGGTACAGTTCAATCATGGGAGAAGCTTTAAACGTTCAGCACTGATACTGTCACACTGTCTTCTAAGACAACTACTGTCTCACCTCAGTGCCAGCTTGTCAACATCCTCTTCTTCAACATCAAAGTGCCGCTTTGTGTAGCTTAATGGCCGCGTCACCTAGAAATGGAAACAGAGTAAACATTTAGCATTGACCATGTAGGCGTCAGTATTTCTTCCTGGTAAGTTGCATGTGTCATCCCGAAAAACGGGCTGATGGAAGCAGAGACAGAACATTCAGACTTGAGCTGAAACAATTAATTGATTAATCGATCTACAGAATATTCAATCTGTATTTTGATCTATGATGGTAATTTTAATATCTTTGTTTTTTTTACTGTTGGCTGAATAAAACAAGCAATTTATTGAGAAAAATAATGAATCATTAAAATAACTAAGTTGCAGCCCTAATTGAGACATCAGATACTTTACTATTACAATGCAAAGCATATGATATCCTTTTGTAGTGTAACCCAATTTGGTTATATTGCACATTATTAAACTCTAAGCTCACTATCTGGCAGATCTGGATCCAGATGGGAGCTATCAGAGATCAGAATGTGCCAGGGTCGATTTAAGTTTGGAGCAATTAGAAAGTAAAATTTGAAACAAGAAAAAAGGACAATCATGTGACATGATAGATGGTCTGTGTTTGCATGTGGAAGTGGACCTCTGTGCGTGACTCAGAGGGGGGCTGCAGGCAGAAAGCACCACAGGGTCCTGCTTATGTGGTGGTGGGGAATAAATGAGACGGTCTTGTCAGATAGAAATCAATGGGCCAGATTGTTTGGTGGTTTGTCCGAATCAATCATGCTCTTGTCCTGCTGTCTTCTAGTGCTGCAGTGGCCAGAGGGAGGAGCAACACAAAAATGTCAGAGCAGTGCTGCTGGCGTGCGAGGGTTAACGGGGCCATTGTGAAAGGGAGTTTGTGTGTGTATGTGTATGAAAAATATCTATAAATATAAACTCATGAATATAAATAAATGTAGACTTTAAGTGAAAAAAGAACACTGCTAATTTTCACATGAATCTCAACAGTTACAAAAGTTAATAGTATGAAAGGGAGTTTGTGAGTGTGTGTGTGTGCACAAAAATATCTATAAATATGAACTAATGAAATAAATATGAACTGTGACGACTTTTTAAAATGACAATAAAATAAGACAAATAAAATATACAACAAACAATTACACAGTGTTTCCAGTTGCTTCTGATCATTTCTGCATAAATCTCAACAGTTTTCAATGAACATATGCCAACAAGTTAAGTATGAACTTGGTGAAAAGCTGATTTTTACCATTAGCTAGCGCTATCATGCTAGACACCTAGATTGTTGATGTTAATCACACAGCACATGCTAATGTTTGTTTATTAGCAAGAATGTTGTGTGTAGTAGCTCAAAGTTACTATGACTACTTTATAGATAAAACCAATGAAAACCAAAATGTTAATATGTAGGAAACTGCAATAAATTCTGTTTTTTAGCTAGCTAGTTGCTGAACATTTTAGTGATCAGTGGCTAACTCCACCGTGCTGCTAACTGGGTTTGTGTCTGTTAAGCTTATAACTTCTAAACTGCAGCCTAAGATGATGATTACATAACAGCTTGTCCAGGTAAAAAGTAAATTTTGGAGTAGCAAATAGCCCTGAGGAGCAAAGAAGGACACCAGAGGGAGGGACAGCAAACAGAAGAAAATGTAGAACAAGGAGAGAAATCATCAGTAGGATTTGATAGAGAAACGTTTTTTTTTATAGTTAAACTTTATACATTTTTATTGTCAGTTCAGATTTGTGAAAATCTTGGATTTGACCAAATGTTTTGGTATCCAAATTTAAAACATGCCCAAATATCTTATTTAATAACTCCATTCAGGAATGAATACATTCATTTTGTGTATCAAAACAAAGTAAGACTAAACTGTCTACTTTTTTCAAGAAAATCTATGCTTTATTTCATGCCTTTTATATCTTATAATTCAAAGCAGAAATGGGCTGTTAGTATTAGAAAGCTTCTTAAAAAACAATTAAAACATGGTAGGACTATATCTAGAGTATATTTAGGGTGTATTAGTCACTTTGGTACTTGGTCTGTTGTGTGATAATTAAAGGCCCTGTACATCCACACAGGTGTTTCTATGTATTCGGGTTAATTAGACCTCTGCTGAGGTTGAAGTTGGGTGGAGCTGTGTTGGAATTACATCAGGTCACTAAACTTCACGAACCAATAAGAATGATAAAGGTGTAACTTCACACACCCAAACTGGTGCAACAAAAACAATAGGATAGTCAGAGAGATGTGAATCAAGCCCAGTCTGAGCACACCCACACACTCACCTGTGTGGGTGGACCATGGGTGTATAAGATACTTACACAAAATAAATCAACAACTTTAAAATGTACAAACAACTTCTCTGTGATCAGAAATATGGCCAAAAACATGTGGACACCACTGTCCAATTAAGGAAAATCTTTATGCTATAACATACAATGATATTTTAGAAATAGTGTGCTTCCAACTTTGTTGCAACAGTTTGGGGAAGGCACTTTGTTGTTTCAACATGACAATGTCCCTGTGCACAAAGCCATAATGTCCTTAAATAAATGTTTTTCCCAGTTTGGTGTGGAGGAACTTGACTGGCCTGCACAGACATCCATCCCACCAAACACCGAAGTGTAAAGGCTGTTATAGCAGCATATAAATACCCATGGCTTTGGAATAAATCAACAATTAGATATGGTTGTAGTGTCCACATACTTTTGGCCATGTGTTGTATTTATGAACCTTCACTATCTCTATCACTATCTCTGGCTTTGACTGATACCCAACATTAAAACACATCTTTATAATGACAAACAAGTTAATGTTAAACTAATAACACACAGAAATATTCACCTCAAAATAGAAAACCTCCTCGAACTGTGGATTGTTGGTTTTCCTCTTCACCTTGGTCTTCTTGGCTTCTGACCTGTGAGAAGCAGACAGGCAGAAGGAGATTATCCAAAGTTAAACATGTGATAAACAAAGTTGTGTATGGCAGCTGGTATGGTGAAATATACACCATACCAGCATATACATATCCAATCGTGTAAGAGATCTGACCTTGACGGTCCTAGTAAAGAGACAGCAGCGTAGGGATCACATTGGCCGTTGACGATTGGAAGACCTTGGCACTCCAACACTCTGTAGAAACACACACAAATCGTTAATGAATATGCACACTACTGTACTAACATAGACTTGCACACGCACGCACCTGTAACACATTAACGTAATGCAAATTTTAATGCACCATTAGCACTGTGTGATCTCATCCAGTGCTCTACTCTGACTGTCTCGCCTTATCGCCCAAATGTCAGGGATCATGAAAAAACTATTTCAAAACCTAATATAGACAAAAGCTTTTCACAAGATGCTTTAACAGAATCTTTATTATGCTAAGGTGTATTTAATATCATACACTTAGTATGCTAAGTTAAGAGGAGCTAGCTTAGCTCTTTTAAAGTGAAGGGGGAAAATGGCAGCACAAAAAAAAAAGGAACAGGATAAAAAGATCTCCAAATGCTAAATGCCAGGGGCCACACAAAACAATCTGAGTATACTCTCAGAGGACTCTTTAAGCTCTGTTAAGCTCTATATTATCACTTAATCAAATGACTAATGTGAAAGGGTCACCAGCACTACCAAGACCACTGAGAATTGACACCCAATCCCGCACTTCTGCAAAGCTTTTAGCTTCATCAGCCCACACAGAGACAGTATGAGTCTCACAGCTCTCATCATCCCTCCCATACAGTATAAAACAATGGGAAACTATTTCTAGTATACAAGAGGATAAGTTGAGTCTATGCTACCTGCCCAGCATGAGACAGCGGATAAGAAATTTGAGCATCTAGCAGCTCAAGAGACAGATTTTTCTCTGCCGTTGGTGGAGACCAAAGAGCTAAAATGCCAGTATTTGGACCTACATTATCAGGTGACCAGAAACACAACTCCATTGGGATGATCATTTTGCAGCCGTGATTCTATGAGTTTGTTTTGGAGGCTTTCTGCCCCCTATGGTAAAAAATGGCTTAATGCAACTTTAACTTCACTTCAAAATTTCTAGTTTGAAGTTTGAGCTCTGTGATTATGGAAAGTTCTCAGCAACACAGAGCAGGGAACTAAAAAAACTTCCATCTGAGTGGTTGAGGTATGACGCTGCTTGCTGCTATCCAATAGTTTTTCACAGCAGACATTTTGACTTGTCATAGCAGGAAAAGCACAGGTGTAACTAATAACATTAATGATGGCTCTGTTCTATTAAGTGTCTCAGTAAGCAAAGCATACATAATACCAAGGCTCTGAAACTTGGAATGCAGCCATGATTAATGTTATTAATTACACCCGTGCTTTCCCTGCTGGGACATGTCAAAATATCTCCTGTGAAAAAAGGTCAGTGTAGCTTTACCAGGTGCAAACACATCTTTAACAAGTTCAGGTCATCTGTGGAAATGAACTCCCTGTTTTTCAGATTTGGAAAAAAAATCTCTTGTTCGTGAGAACTGTGAAAATATTTATAAAAAATAAACTTAGTTTTGACCTAAGTAATCAACACATGAACATACACTTAATTGTAATGATCTGAAAGGGAGGGATGTTGATTATTCTTATTGACCAAAGACTACATCTAAAGAGAGCATCATATCAAGCACTCCAGTCAACCGACCCCTTTTCACAGACATAAAACATCTGGTCCATTCATACTGCAGCTCACTCCTACGCTGGGAGTCCTTGTTAGTACATTTTGGACCAAGTTAAGAGCTCTCTGAGAGTTTTCTCAGCATGTGACAATGGCCCCTGGTGTCAATGTTAGGTATGTCTGTATGTAAGAAGGGCAGAAACAGAGAGAAGGGCAAATGAAAAGAGATGGGGGGAAGTAATTCCATTTGAGCTGCATACTGCAATATTTAGAAGTAGACAATAAATAATTGTAAACGTTATGTACACAATTATGCAAGGTAATTCTAAGAGTCCGCTGTTTTATACACTGTAAACATACAAGCAGACAGATATGTGCATTTTGTTTCACCAGTTTATACCTTTAACACAGATTTCCTACTTTTATATTTACATTGAATGCTAATTCTTACCCGTTGCTATATTATACTAATGCTTTTAATTTGGCATACATGCCTTCAAATTGTGTATGCAGTACAAAGCATTCATACAGAAAACATAAAGTTCTAGTATTATCAAATGCTGGTTGTGTGCACTAAAAGAATATGTTATACTCTCCACAGTACGGTGGTAAAACCTTGAGTGTTCAAGGGAGGAATACGCTTAATTGGGAATTACATAATTAGAATTTATAGCCTTCATTCAACAAAGTCCACACACCTGATTACTATTCAAAAAACAGTCAAACAAGCTTATGGATCATTTGGTTTTCCATCATACTGATTTAAAAAACCTTTATCATAGTGGCTATATGATTAAAAACAAGACCACTGTGTACTGACTGCACACTGGTCTTCCTCAGGGTTAAACCATCACACACATACAGACAAAGTTAATAAATCTTGGAAAGAAAACCTCTCATCTTTTAACAAAATATGTCAACCTTGTTTGGGGAGTAGAAGCTTAGAACTGTTTTAATCACTGAATGTAAAATTGAAAAGAGATAAAAGTAGAGAATTAGAGTACTATCTATCCATCCATCTCTCACTCTCTCTTCCTGTGCCACGGCTGTCCGGTGACATCATGCTGTAAGGGGATTAGCACCCAAACAGGACAGGACACCCAGCGGGACGTATCACTTCCTGTGTGTCACGGTGATGCACCACTACTCACACCGCATGATGAATTACACAAAAAATTGCAGCACTGCCCACAACTGAACTGACACACATGCAACATGTTCTACCATCCTGCTGACACACACACACACACACACACACACACACACACAGGTTCCTAATAAGGAATAAGGAGTGGGCTAGGTTAAGCATCACTAATGCCTGAGGCTTCCTGTCCAATAAGCTTGTTTATATAACCCCTGCTTGGCCTACTATCCAGCTCTTTCTCTCTCTCATCATTGCTGTGAGCTCTGACATGCCAGACAGTGGCGGTGAAGCAGACTTATTTGTTTTAGTCGACATTACTCATATTAGGTTAATGTGCCTCTTTTCTGCGCCCACGTATCCTGTCAAAAACAATTTCACTCAAATAAGAGGGAAAGGAATTACATCATAGTGCCAAAACGCCACGCACAAAAAAAGCGAGATGAAATATTAAATTAAATCAGAACAGGGACTTGAGTAGCTTCCAAAAACAAACAATGTGTTTGGTTATAAGATGCTTCCTGTCCTCAGATGTCATTCATGGTATTGCACAGCCTACTACATTTCTGTATGTCAGCATTTTCTAGTGGTGGAAGAAGTATTTAGATATTTAAGTAAAAGTGACAATACCACACTATAAAAATACTCACCTGTTTATAGGTGTTGCAGAACTGAATATGTGAAAAAAGTCACAGTCACAGCTCAGAAGGAGCTGTGTGAAATCTGATAAATTGCCTCAAGTGATGTCACTTGGGTCAGTGTTGGTTGGGACTGAAGACTACAAGTTTGAAAATGAAACTAATCTCGGGGTGTGGAGTTAGAAAGAAGTGAGTTTACCAGACCTCTGTAGCCTGCTCCACATCTCTGCTGGAGGCTACATTAGCCGTTACTAGTATTAACGCACCGAATCTGCGGACGAACTGTCAATGGTCAAATTGCATTGTGGGTAATGTGGGCACCAGGGTTTGACAAGGAAGAAGAATGTGTAGAATAAAAAAATACAATTTCTCTGGTTCTGCTGCATCGATTTTGATACTTTTTATTTTAAACTGTCCATGGTGAGTCCGACAATGTTATAGGAGTGCAATGCTAAATCAGTGGAGTCCTCTTTTAAGTAAAAAATATTACTTAAGTAAAAGTACAAAAGTATTTGGTAGGAAAGTGTACTTAAAGTATTCAAAGTAAAAGCACTTGTTACGCAAAAACTGGCCACCAAGAGTGATATATTATTATATATTATATTATTTGGTTATAAGTAGTAACTGTAGTTACTAGTTACTAGTCAGTAAAAAGTACAATATTTTCCTATCATTTTAAAGTAGCATCAAACAGAAATAGGTGGTTTAATTTTTGCTGGTGCACTTCATATGAGTTCACCTGCAAAGAAACGTGCTATAATAAATAAAATTTCCTTGCCTTGCCTAAAGAAGATTTCTCATACTATCCCTTTAAGTGCGAAGATCATGATTTCTTTCAATTGGTTAGTTTGATCTGTAGAGCTGAATGAACGTAGCTCTCTCTCCGTCTCCCTGGTGCACGTGTCTTTCTAGAGAAATCTGACTAGATGACCTCCTGCTCTAAGCTCCTTACCCACAATGTGCTCTGGGAACGGAGCCACGCTGGCTCATCGTCAGACGTTACTGCTGCATGTTAAAGAAGAAGAGCTGGAGAGCAAACAAGCACACACACATACACACACAGAATAATCCATCCATAAGCATATCATCGATCCCCTGCAAGCACAGCAGTTCACACATCACATGCGTGTACAATAACATTTTACACACACAGCAACACAAACAGAAACAATGTAGTAAGGACAGATTTATGACTTCATGACTTCCACATACACAACGTATTGATTCACACATTCATAAACTGATTTATTCCAAACAAAAAGCTCTAACCTCCAACCATCTTAACTGACAAAAAACTGTTGCCGGGCAACAAGCCATGCACCTTGGAACTAGGATGAAGCGTTTGCGTGGGTAAATATATTCATTATATTGTGCCCTCAAAAATTCCAGTTGCGTGACTCAACAGCTGTAAGTGATGACGCAAAATGATGATGATAAGTAAAGTGTCCGAAGTGATTTTGGACACAGCCCGAAATTTACTCCCAAGCAGCAAAATGTATGAAAAACAGGTAGACACACACCACATGAGTGCACAGCTTGATGGAAATTTTACAGTCCACATCCAGGTAACCACAGGTAGCTTCAGGCCAACCTCAGTGTTGATTTAAATTTGTGATGCTGCACAGCGGTGATCTGAGCTAAATGCTAATGTCAGGGTGCTAACATGCTCAGAATGACAATGCTAACATGCCTGATGTTTTGCAGTATAATGTTTACCATGTTCACCATCTTAGTTTAGGTGTTAGCATGCTAAAATTAGCTAAGTAGCACTAAATACAAAAGTGCAGCTGCAGCTGATGGGAATGTCATTAGTTTTTGCAGGTATTTGGTCATAAGCAAGGTGAAATTTTGACATGATGGTGGCGTAAGAGGAAAAGTCAGGGAATCACCAAAGTAAAAAAATCCCTAGAGCCTCACTGCCAGTGTGGCTAAAAATGTTCAAGACAGCATCTGACAAGGTGTGACAGTAAGTCGTGACTTGGATTTTTAATGTTTTATAAAGATGTGAAATCCTTATTTAAAAAAAATGCGTATTTTTCTCTTAACAGCAAAGAATCAATCTCAGTCAAATAAAAACATGGTGTAGTAATTGTTGTGTATGAATAACAATTTATGTAGAATAAAATCAATACAAAACGACTGTTTGTGTGTGTGTGCAGTCTTACCGTGTGGCTAATTTATGGTTGATGACTCCACTGTCTGTGATGACTTCACTCAGACGTAGCTCCAGGTGCACTTTTCCCTGCAGAACACAAACACACAAATAGACACCTTTTATGCACAGGCTTTTTTCCAATGAGAGGACAGAATTTAAATGTTCAAAGTTCTGCAAAGTACTTATGAACACCTTAGCGTCTGGATAACATTAGTGTCCACCACACAGCCAGGTGCCCAGTGACAGGTAGGATTGTCACTAACCAGTGAAAACCCTGCATTTCCAATTTGATTGTGCGTATGTGAAATTGCGTGGACTTGTGACGCAAGACAAATTTCTGTTGAATCTGATAACAATGTGCAACTTCAACTTCAAACCTGTTTTAGGCTTGGTGACAAACCATCTCTCACAATGAATAATCCAGCGGGTCTCAACTCACAAAAGCATGTAATCCTTCATGTCTGAAAACCAAATGGGTTTTTCATTGGACAATGTAGAATCCACCTGCTTCGCTCTTAGATCTTATTGCCAGCTTATGAACTCTCCCAGTACTGCCAAAAATCAAAATCTGAACTTATAGTGATATACATATCATATCCTGCATCTTATGCACTGTCTATACCGTATAAGGCTGGAAATGATTGAAACATAAAAGGCCTGGTCCATAGACGATAAGCATGAGCCAAAAATACACTGATAAAAACAAATAATTCTTCTTTGATAAATTCCTGTACAAAACAAAAATACATAAACGTGAAAAAAGTGGCATTCCTCCACCAACAGAGACACTGAATGAGAATAGCTGCGAGCCTGAACGCCATGCTGAAGTTATTTTCCCTCTGAAGTGATTGGATTAATGACATAATGACATCGTAGTGCTGCAGCTGTCTAGAAAAGCTCCATTAATTAACAGCATCAGTATGCAAACTCACAGACGTTGCTCTTTCTGGCTGATTCAAGCAGAGGGAACAAACACACGCACTTACACATGTGTGCACAGGCCAAACAATGTGTCCTCTATTGAAAAGAGAAGAGAGACACTCTATCTTCCTACTTCATTTGATCCATCTCCCTCGCGTTCTCTCTTCTCTCTCATTCTCTCACACATCCTTCCTCTCCCCGGCTCCTCGGATGAATGTGTCTCTGTTTCAGATCCCTGCTCCAGGGCTACACACACCCATCTGTCTGCAGATGTTACTGTTCACTGTGTATCTGACTGGCAGTGTGTGTGTGTGTGTGTGTGTGTGTGTGTGTGTGTGTGTGTGTGTGTGCGTGCGCGTGCGGTAGTATTTGCTGGGTGTGTGCGTTCCTGTCTGTGCGTGCATGCGTGTGCATAACCATGTGTGTGGGTGAATGAGACTGCTGAATAGTGAATAGTAGAAAATGTTGCACATGTATTAAATAAGCATGTTGGGCAAGTGAGGAAAAATGCAACAGCTACAAACCCGATTACTAAAAATCCCAGATGAATCAATGGCAGTAAAAATAAAGCTAGTTTTCTCTGTCTTACCCCAAGACAGGTCAAGGTCAATGGTCTTGGGTCAAATATTCACATGTGTGCACAATAATGTTCACTTTTTAGCTTGTTTATTACTTGCTGAGAATACCAAGAGAGGTGCTCACTGCATGGCAGACAGAAAAAGCTACTAGATTCACTTTTAAATGCATCCATGAATTGTGCAGACTTTCCTCCACTTGTTGCACTGTCACAAACAGCAGCACACTGGACGGTTTTTTACAGTGATTAATACACTCCTGTCTCTCAGTATTCCCCAAAACAATGGGAATGATTTTCTTTGATCTGCTTTTACCTCCATCATACAAGAAGCATGAACATACTTCTGTAACATTCAGTGATATCCTGTTATTATTCTCAACAGCAAATCAAAACCACAACCTGCGACTGAGCACATATTTTACCATATATCACAGCTAGCGGTGAGAATGAGGAATCGAAATATAGTGATTTGATAAAAGCTGTGTGTTCACTCTTTGACCAGCTGACAAATCAATCGCTCACAAATTGAGCTGTGATGGAGGTGAACGAATGGGATCTACAGTATACATGGAGAGCCAGGTGACTTTGACCCTGCAGGATCAGATGTTTCAGGTGCACACATGCTGTGTTTGTTTGGGTTCTGCCCTGCTTCAAACATTAACATGCAGACACACTATCATACATCTACACAAATACTGTACACAGGCTGGGTGTCGTTTAGTACGTTTACAATACATAAATTTCAGCACCAATACCAAAACAATACTTTTTTTTATACCTTTATTTAAGGAACATAAGGATGTTTTTCTCAAAAATCCTTTTTTTTCTTTAACAAAAAAAGCCAAACTTCTCAAATGTTAAAGTGACTTTATGTAACTTTTGCTGAACAGCACCTCCTGTGGCCACAAGTGACAATTACAAGATAATAGCAAATGGGACGGTGTAGTCCCTCATTCGTCCAGGAGTGTTCTATCGTAGAAAAGGTTTCAGTCGTAGTCATCTAGACACTGTTTTCAGAATCAAGACGTTTCGGCTCCCATTCACAATTGAGAATGACTTCCGGATGGGAGCCGAAACGTCTTGATTCTGAAAACAGTATCCAGATGACTACGACTGAAACCTTTTCTACGATAATAACCAATGCTAAAATGTAGCGTAACTGTAGAATAAGTATAGCAAAGTCATAAAGTAAGCAAACTGACTTAGTAACGTTGTTATCTATTAAACAATATCCATCTAAAGTTTGCTAACATTAGCTAACATTCACCACCATAAGCTACTGGTCATACCAGATCAAGGAAGGTTATGTCTTTGCCGTACTCCTGATCGATAGTTAAGTTACCATAAAGAAAACTACACACTTCTTGATGTTGTTTTCACATTAAAAGCCTACCTATAAAGCAAGGCTGCACTTTTAATGTGAAAATTCTGGAAGAAGTGTTGAGTTTAATTCATGCTAGCTTAATGTCGTTCAGGGAAAAAGGCAAAGTGACATGTGACATGACTCTGTTGTACTGATGCTATTAGTGCTGTGAAAGTTTTGAGTTTGCATTAACTGGGGAACAGGGGAAAAAAGTCTTGTCTCTAATATAAGCCTGCCCCAAATGAAGGCCTGGTTCTCTCTGCAACTCCACCACTGAGGTAACTTTTGAGAATTTACAGTTGTCTTGCTTTAAATGTTGTCTAAACACAAGCAGCTGCACAAAAAACTTTAAAGATCAAAGAGTAAGTGATTACTAATCTGAGCAAGCATTCAATGCCAGCTTTTGGTATTAACCAGACACATTTGTTCGATACCAAAAAGTATAAGTGTCATGTGGTTTCTGTGGAGAAGCTGAGAACAAAACAAGTGGAGATTCTACGACAAAAGAAGAAGAAAAGATTAAGAGAGAGTGCTTTGTTGTGAAATTGTGTGATTGTGTGAATGTGTGTGCATTTTCTCTCTGTACTGACCTGCACCTCTGAGTCAGCGCTGACTGGTTGTAGCTGAAACCAGGTGTCTTTGCCGTGATATTTCTGCAGGTCCTCTTTCTTCACTGCAACCTTGCCTACACACACATTAACACACATAGACAACTAAGCTCAAAACATAACTCACTTTACGCTTCCTAAAAAGCCTACGTCTTCAGATGCAAGCTACAACAAACACACTCACATGCCTGCTCACATACTGTAAAATCCACATGCCAATCTCTTTTTTAATGCACGTAGGCACCAGGTGGAGAAATACTCACAAAGTGCACTGTCAGTGACCTGGAAATGACCCTGTCATTTCTGCCCTGAAACTAACAAGTTAACTTTTCTGTTTATACCTCCCCACCCACCCACACACACACACACACACATACATATAAACAGGAGCTGTGATAGTGTTAAAGATACAAATCACACCCTGAGAAAGATTTTTCAGTTTGTGGTCGGTGGTCATACACATATACAACCCCTCCAATATGCACATTGACACACCCAATAACACAGATAAAAACATCTGCCCACACACAAACAGACACACAGACACACAACTTTTTAGTGCTACGAGTGTAAGTAAGATCATAAGTACCAGACTTCATTCAAAATGTTTCCAATTTTAGACTAGATTTCATTCAGGGAATGTTACTCTGTAAAATGCCCTTGAAGGAATAATTTGAAATATGAAATGCTTATTAGCTTTCTTGCCGAGAGTTAGATGAGAAGATTGATACCACTCTCATGTCTGTTTAATATGAGGCTACAGCCAGCAATCGGTTAGCTTAGCTTAGCATAAAGACTGGAAACAGGGGGAAACAGCTAGCTTGGCTATGTCTGAAAATAACAAAATCTGTACCTCACCTCTAAAAGCTTACTAATTAAAACATCTTGTTTGTTTAATCCACTTGCTGTGGAAATATTAAATTGCTTTACTAGAATAATTTTAGAGCTGCCACTAACAATTATTTTCAATGTCAATTAATCTGTTGATTTTTGGAATAAGAGATTAATCGTTTAGTCTATAAAATATCAGAAAATAGTGAAAAGAGCCTGTCACAATTTCCAAAGCGCAAGATGACAAGTGTCCAAAACCTAAACACATTCAATGTTTGTCAATTACAGTGATCTATAACACAGAAAAACAGCAAATTCTCACATTTGAGAAACTGGAGCCAGCAAACAATATTTCCTGTTGCCTTGTTTCTTTCAATCAACTTAGTGGAAACTGTGTTTTAGCACTGATTTATTTACTGACATTTGTTTTAATGTTTGAAATTATTATATTATGGTTTAAGCTTAAATTTTAAATCTTTGAATCTATGTTACTTTAAACTTGAGTTTCGATTGTTTGGTAGTAGAACTCTGTGGTTACAGTATATATTTGAAAAGACAGTCTGACGTGCAACCAGACATTACACGTTACATAAATTACACAAAAAATAAAATGAAAGTTGTTGTTTTATAACACAACAGAGTGCTACTGCTGTTTCATAAAAGTAAAGGTATAACAGGAGTTTACAACAGATGAAGCAGCTGTTTACTCACCAATACTGGAGTCCCTCCTGAAGACGTCCCTGTCGAAGATGTAGAAGGAGAGGTGTCTGAAGCTACGTGGGATCTCGCAGTAGAAGTCCTCCCCATAGAACGGACTGGAGGTGAGAGGAGAAAAACGGCAAAATGTGATTAAAGACTCCTCTCGTCTGATAGTGTGTTTTACCACAAACACAAATGTAGTTAGTGTTTAGTTGTGTGTTGTGAGGGGGAAAAAAGAAGGGAAAGTAAAGCAAAATCTTCTGGAGAAGAAGAAAAAAAATTCTAAAATAAAAAACAAAACACTTTGTAGTCACATCTCTGTAACAAGTTTCGTACGAACTACAGTGCAAAGAGATTAAAGCAGTATAAAATCACACAACTATGGAGATCTAATCTCATAATTATGACGACCAAGATATGAGATATGGTCTCTCTTTTTTTTTCTTTGATCAATGCAATGCGCTTCCGTACAAATTTGCATTAGAAGTCTTCACAATCTTTCATGAAACACTCTGTTTGTAGACTGAGGTCAGACTGCTTCCCCTGCAATACATAATGAGCACTGGGCATCACTGTATTTGAAAGCAGGCAGTCATGGAATCAATAGGCTGTGAAGTAATTTGTTGAAAACCATATTTTAATCAATGCTTGTCTTTTTTTTCAAAATTTCTTATTAAGTTATTTTAATATTAAAGGAGCAGTATGTAGGATTTAGTGGCATCTAGTCGTGAAATTGCAGTTTGCAACCATTTGAATACCGCTCACCTCACCCTCTCCTTCCCAGCGTGTATGAGAAACTATGGTGGCTGTGAAACGTGCGAAAAAAGCGAAAGGCCCAATCTAGTGCCAGTGTTTGGTTTGTCCGTTCTGGGCTACTGTAGAAACATGGCGGTGCAACATGGCGACCTCTGTGGAAGACCCGCTCCCTCTGTAGACAGCTTATTTTAAGGTAATGAAAACAAAACCCTTCTTATTTTCAGGTGATTATACACTAATGAAAACATACATATGAATATTATATTCCATTTCTGCCAAAAGCTCCTCCTGAATGTGCTGGACATGCTGGACCCTTAAGTAATTTAATGTAACATGTCATAAAAAGAGCACCATTCTGAAAGAATCCTATAAAAGCATGAAATAGAAAAAAGTAATTACCACTTTTATTAGACCAGTAAGGAGATACCCTGTCCACCCAGCTAGTCAAAGTGTGACAATCTCATGTGCATAGTTGGGTGAGCACCCTCTTCTTGTGCTCTCACTCATTCTTTAAAATATCCATTAACTGACTGATTAATTGATTGGTTAATCTGTAAACTATTCCTGCCTCTGTAATATTTTTCAGTGCTGTTTGACTAGGCGTGTCTTGGTTGGTAAAACTAACAGTCTGGCTGTAAGTGTGCTTGCATTCATGCAAACATCACAGACAAACTTCTGTCAACATCCTTGCCCAAATATGATGGATTTTGTCGATTAATCACATTAGACATAAAGACCATGTGCATTTACATCTTGCCATGAATCATGTGGAATCTACATGTTGTTTTCCTACAACAGTCAGCCTGTTTGTGACACCTGGCTGGAAGGTGCATCAACTGAACACACTCTGCCTTATCGTAAATGATGACCATAGAAATCATGGCAATGAGAATCTTGTGAGCTGCGCCCTCAGGGCCGTGGCTAACAATTACTGACTTCCTCTGTTACTCTTTAGACATAAAGACAGACAGAGGGATGGGTGGATGGATAGGCAGGCAGAGGCATGACTGCATTTATAAATAATCTTACAAATACAGGATCCTTAAATAAATGTAATTAAATTTTGTCAGTTGCAACTCTGTGTGTATGCAGGAAGGATGTCACTTGTTTCCTCATCAGCCCAGCCAAAATGAAAATTGTGAAATCTCGAGGCTGTGTGTAATATATGTATATACAGCAACTGCAAAGCATCTGAGTGAAAAAGGGTGATATATTTTTTATGTTTTGGTTGAATCTTAAATTCAAAAAAAAAAAAATACCATTATATTCTTACGTTTGATATAATTGATATATGATTTTTCCACTATTTATACAGAAGTCTGCTGTATTTGTAACAACACACCTTGATACAGAGTTCTTCTCTGGCCAAAAGATTTCAAGTAATGTGCATACATCAAAAATATTTTCATGAGAGAGCCCAAGCTAGTAGAGAGAAATTTTTGGCATTTCCAAGATGTATACTGTATGAGTCCACTTGAACTGCTCACTGCTCGTTGAAATGAAGTTTAATGTAAAAAAAAAAAAAGAAAAAAAAAAAGAAGAACAAGAACAAGTTTATCAGTCAACCAATGAGACGTGCAGTGCAGATGACTAATGTTTATGAGATATCTGTTCATTAACCTGATGTAAGATAGGCCATTACAGTAATCTGAGGTGTTAGCTGGCTCTCGGTAAATCAGTACCTGGAGTACGGCTCAGTGATATAGTTCAAATCAATATCACACTAATCATAAAGATGGTTTGGTATTGAAATGCTTTATATCATTTTTTTGGGGGGGGACATTTTAGCTTTTATTAGATAGGAGACAGTGAAGACCTGACAGGAAATGAAAGGAGAAAGAGAAATGGTGGATGACATGTAATAAAGGTCACCGGCCAGACTTGAACTGGGATCGTTGAGATTATATGATCATCATCAGCAACACCAGCTCTAACCTGAATTAAATTTTAAATCTTCCAATTTAAAAAGGCAGGGAGTTACGCAAATGTTTTGACATGTGAGAAAGTGGTGGTGGAAAGGATGAGAAACAAAAAGAGCCCGACATAGAAAAAGGGTGGAAGGGCCCCTCGACGTACCATAGTGACTTCTCGATGATCTTGGTCCTGAAAACCTCTTCTTGGTCCAGGTTGACAGTGCAGTAGCAGTCCCTCATCCTGTTTGGCCCCGGGTACGGAGGGATGTTTTTTGCTTCTCCTGCACAAAGAAAAAGGGAGAAGAAAAAACAGGAAGGAGAGAGTGAGCGGTTCCTATTCAGGTTACGCTGTTGTAAGCAATAACAATGTGTTCATTCAGGCACACTGCTATAAGTGATTACTTATTTAAGAACACTACAAGCATGCAAAGTTTAAAAGGAAATAGCATTATGTAAGTTCACACCTGTTGTAGCTTCAAATAATCTGACAGCACGAATAATGAGTTTAGCTCTGCCAGGGTGACAAATTTTACACTGGACACATAAATATTAAGCCATGCTCTCAGAGACAGACACACAAATAACAATTTACCATTCAAAACATCATGTGAAAATGTGTGTGTGTGCGTGTGTGTGTGAGTGTGTTATCAGATCTGTGAATGAAAGAATCTGCGTGGGACATTTCCTGAATCCTGCTGAAGCTCAATCTGTTCATCAAACATGTGTGACAGATAGCACTCCCTTTCACAAGAATGTGGTCCAACCACCCACCGAGACACACACACATACACAAGCACGCACAAACACACAGGTGGTGCTCCAGTCCCTCAGGAGCAATATATTCTCCTTTATGAAGCCATGGATCCATATTAGTCAGTTCTCTGTCCCTCTGTAGTCTATAGTTACACGTGTGTTAGTCCAACATTGTCATTGTTTGCTCCAATAACGCTCCATTATCTGCATGGGAATCTGATACTGCCATTCAGCCGACCAGCTGAGCTATAGCCAGTCTCACACTGCTAATTCTTCACAATGACTGGGGCTGTTTACAAACGGACACTTTCTCTTTTTAAAGTTTATCCACTACAACAGTGGTTCCCAACATTTTATATAACAGATAGCTACTTTCATATTAAGGAAGTCTATTTTCCTATCAATATATCTGCACATGAATGCAGCAGTCCCATTAGACTTTTCAATCAATTTGCACTCTCAACTCCAATAAATAGTAAAATGTCTTTTTTTCTGCCACCTCAAATCATTTCTATGGATGGGAATCACTGCACTGCATCCATCCACCTCTGACAGTTTATATTTAGAATATCCCAAGAACTGCATCTCATCACAGAACCAGTTTAATACCTTAGAATTGAGAGTTGGTCTTGCAGCAATGTAATCACATTAGTCATGAAGCACTCACTAACCTGCGATCACAATGATTGGATAAAACATGTGATTCACTGGTAGTCATGAGACCAACCAGTTAAGCAAAAGTCTTGCACTGAAATGTCACTATTTCAAGGATACGCCTGGTGATATTCTGTATTTTTCTTATTTTCAACAAATACCATGAAAAGACCAAAACTAACAATGAATTGATCCTGTCACCAATTGCTTTCTTTGTAGCCAGAACCCGATACAGCTTATTTCCCTGTGCCACAGAGCTCCACTGTCGTCCAAAAACTATTACAAACACATCAGTGAGCCACACACTTTGCACTGGGTGACATGTTCCTTCGTTTCAATGAACATGAGCCCAATGAACCTGTAGTTAATTTTGACTCAATCCTACATTAACCAACCTGCTGCCGTAAATACTCAAAAGAGCACTACATGTGTATTAATCCGCTGCTGAAAATAGTCAACAGCAAATGCACTATTTACTCATGTTTGAGTGACAGCGTGACTGTCAGATTGTCGGTTTTGGAAAGTTACATAAATGGACACAGCCCTAATCCAACGTCAGAAAGGTGTGGGCGGAGGGGGTTTCTGGTGATCTGTTCGACCATCCAACAAGCACTTCTGAAGAATCATAATGGCCGTTTTGCTCTTTTAATAGGATTTGTTGACAAAAAGGAACAAGCCAGACTTATCTTTTTAGCTTGCTCTGCTCTTCTACACAATGTGCTGTTGTTACTAGAAAGTGTAAAATACATAATTTCATTCGACAAATGACCAGTTATGAAAGAGTACCTACATCTCTACACAGAGGATAAATATAAAACCATGCTGAGACAAAGAGATGATTAAGTGCCCTCCGTGGGGTTTGTAATACAACACAGTGTTATGACTGCTTCATATGGTGTGTGGATCATTACGCAACAATTCACACTAACACAATTCTTTCACAAATTAAAAAGACACCTGAGCTTCAATTTGTTGTTGTTACAGAATGCAACTCTGTGTTTACGTGTGAGAGCAGAGCAATGACGTAAGTCTCTCTTATCTCTGTCTTTATCCCTTTCCTTCACACTGTTATTAGATCCCTCCCTCCTGTAATCCTCCTCATTCACCCTGCGCTCCTGAATTCCCTCCAATCTCTGTTTTCCTCCCGCTCTCATTCATGACCTGTGAGGTCCCTTGATTGGATTGCATCATCCGAGTAACCAGTACATCATGGGATTACCACAGCTTTCTCAGCGGACCTTTCTCCAAATCTTCTTAGATTGATGAGTGCATTTTTCTGCATTTTTCCAGCAGCCAGAGGATTCAACTCATGCCAATACGGCATGAAAATCAACTTGCAGAGACTTAAAACTTGCTTGAGATAGATAATACATCACATGAACATTGAGCTGTCTTTTTTTATAGATGTGTAGTAATGCAGATGAAACGTTTTCTGCGTAGGTGGATCCAAATGCAGATGTGAAGCCTCAACATTTATTGAGATGACTGGCCATTTATACCTTATCAAAGATATATCACAGACTTGCAGTACTTGCTTTTTGTCTTTTTATTTTTATTTTAGCTTACTATGTTTATTCTTAAGACAAATTCCTAGTATGTGAAAACCTGTAAACCTGAAAATCTGATGCTGATATCGGCGTATACAGTAAGTTGATGGATAAGCGACAAAAAAATTGCAATACAAAAATACCAAAGATACATTTTAGGTAATTCATAAACAGTGTCACATCACATAGTTTGTCCATCAGCGAGCAGTTAAACATTTATTTTTCAACTGTAAAATGTCACACTCAGTACATTTCTTATATCTTATTTCACAATTATTTAATAACTACATTTAAGGAATCCTTAGTTAAAAATGCTTGCTTATGTTGAGGTGCAAAAGTTAGCGTATCGATAAAAGCAAAATGCGACAAAGTCCAATAGAAACAGAATAAATCATGACGTACATGAAGCATGTGACTTAAACGTCCACTGAAGAGACAAAAAGTAGCGACAGATAAAAACATCAGATCTGTGTGGAGCAATGTAATCTTCCTCATGAAACAAACATAAATGCCATAGTTCCATCATGTTTCCCACATTGTTTGAGGTTTGACTGGCGTTTATTTAATTACATCATCTCATTGCACCCAACTGGAGCTTTAGCACCAGGAGCTGTTTATCTCGGTGTGTTCAACTTCTAATATTCGTAGTGGATGGAAACACACATTATTTCGCATTTTCTTTTGCCAATTTTCTGTAAATTTGGTTAAAATTTGCACTACATTTGGATGGAAACTTGGCTAATGCTTGAGGATACTTAGAAAATGGTTATAACATAAAATTTGCAATCTGTAGTTATTAAGCTAAAAGACACAAAAACCACCAGTAATATCCCTTAAGCAGCATCTGCCCAGTCATTACCACAATTACAGATACAGGGTGACATCTCTTACTACAACAGTGAGGGGGAGTATACAAGTTTCAGTTTTGTGTGTTTATAATTGATGAAGAGTGAGTCTGTTACAAAAGAAAGGATAAGTCTCTCCAGTAACTTGCCACTCAACACATTAAAGACTTAAACCAGAGTGTAATCCCCTGTCTAAGGCTGCCTATCAGTCTCTCTTTTTATCCTGGTCCATGTGCTGCTGTTTCCTCTTTTCCTTTTTGTCTGAACCCCCACTTTTTTTTTGCTTTTCATCTATGTTGTCTTGCATTATCGCTTTCGTTTTCCTTTTCAAAATTAGCTTCAACCTGATTTCACTCTCCTATATTTCTGGTTGCTTCCCCTTTTTTCGTCTCTCTCTCTCTTTTACTTTCTCCAGAGGGGTGCGTTTTCTCTCCTCAAGATTCAAAATAAGCAGAAAAAAAGAAGAACAATAGCAGCAGCTTTCTCTTTTCATCAAGCACCACTGCAGCTGACCTTGGAGAATATCTTGCCCTAGTATCTGAGCAAAACACACAGTGAAAAAGACACACGCTTTGCATGTGTGTGTGAGTGCTGTGTAGTGTGCATGCAAAACACAGGGTGTTGAACAGAATTGCAGAGAAATAATGATGACAAGAACACCCCAAAGAGGACCAAAGTGACCAGGAGCGGATCGACACATCAAAAAATGGTTGACTCCCCACCTCATTCCTGCAGAGGAAAGTGATGAAAAGGAGGCAAAAGAAGGAAGAAATGAGGAAGCACAAGTGATTGAAGCATTGTATTTGATGCAGTGAATGTGGAGCTTTGTTCTTCTTCCTCCTCTGTTGACTAGTTTCAGTTGGTCACACTCTTGTGTACAGTTACAGAGGCACCGCTCCACTCGTTATTCTAATCTTCTCTGACATGAACACATTCGAGGATATACAGGCGTGAATGCTTTCAGTGGCTGTGCGCTCAACTAGCAGGCCTCGGAAACACAGGCTTTAAGGAAAGGAAGAGGAGGGGTGTGTGTGTGTGTGTGTGTGTGTTTTTTTTTGGGGGTGTTACTGAGAAAAATACAAAATACAAGCAGCATACTCAATCAAGGGTGAGAGAGGAGGAAGACTGCAGAGGGAGAGAGAGAAGTCAGTGAGATAGAAAGCTGGAGAGCAGTTGGCTTTGGAGAAAGCTACAACAGGAAATGAGATGAGGAGAAAGGAATTTCAACTGGATCCAAGATGTAGTTTAAAAGAAGTGAACAACCCAGTTACCCCTGAGTGTGTGTGTGTGTGTGTGTGTGTGTGTGTGTGTGTGTGTGTGTGTAAGACAGAGAGACACCGTGAGAATGGAAAGAAGGACTGAAACTTGTAAGAGCACAATTTATTATCCCACAGTTAATACTCAGTTCCTTTGATGCTCCTAAGTAGAGAATCAAAACAAGAACCGAAACAAAACTTTGTCATTAGTGTCTTTCTGAAAATGACTAAACATAAAAACATCACATCCACAGATGCCTACTCTGTGAACAGTCACTGCAGTGGCTTCAATCCCACAGTGAAATATTCCTTTATCATTGAACTAGGGCTGAAACTTGCATTTATTTTCATTATCCTTGATTACTTTTTCTATTAACTGATTTACTCTATAAAATATCAAAAACTACAGACAACAACACTCATTAACAGCGTTCAGATCCCCAAATCAAGTCTTAAAAGGTTTCTCCTGCAATCTAGTTTTGCACTTTTATAACGCCGGGGCACTTCTGAGAGAAATCAAGAATGGTTCGAATCAATGCAGCAGACAACGAGACATCCTGGCTTTTAGTCCTTACTATGGGCTGAACTCCCAAACCTTGAATCCCGCACTTCCCATAATGCAACTCGACAGTGTCTTTTGCTAGGCCTCCACTACTTGGTAAACACCCACGTCTTTCAAACTCAGACCCAAATCAGCACTGGCGTAAATCATTTTGGCGTAGTAGCCACAGACTGAATTGCAGATCCAGAGCTCCGGCGTCTGATAAACCTTTAAATGCATTAATCTGTTACTCAAACTGGACTTCCTGGATCGCATTTCATGTCTCACCTTTACCAAATAACCCGCCCCCACCATCACAGCCCCCTCTGCTGTTTTTTTTTGGATCAATTTTGTATTGATTATTGTATAGATAGGGTCACATACAGTTGTCCATAGTTTCTTCAGAATAAAACATAAACAAGGAGGTGACCCTCTGAACCCCCTCCCACTCCAGCGGTCCCCAAGCCCCAAGCCATTGATCCTTGACATAAAATTCCAATCAAAGCAAAATAACATTCACATATACACCTGCGTAATAAAATATAAATAACAATAACAATAATAAAACAAAACAGATACAGTCTGCAATATGAGAAACTTAGAATAAGTAAAATAACATAAAGACCATCAGAGGTTTGAGAGTCCAATCATATCACAAAATTAGATTCTACCGTCTTGAAGCTTTTCTGTCAACTCATCTGCCACAGATTCCCAAGCCTCAAGAGTTGAGGCTCTCGCTTTATTTATTCTGGCCGTTGACAGTTCTAACATTACTATATCATGAAACTGAAATAGCCAGTGTCACACAGTATTGGGAGGGAGCCATCTTTGCGCAATTATCTTTTTGGCAGAGGTTAGTCCTGCCAGCCAAATCTTTCTTTGTGGCTCTGTGAAACCTAAATTGGAGTCATCGTTTAGAAGGAGCACAACTGGTTGCACTGGTATCTCTTTTCCTATCATACCAGACATTATTGATGAGATCTTCTCCCAAAACTCATAAACCTTCTCACATTCCCAGATCATATGCATGAATGTTCCCTCTTGTTGGTAGGGACAAAAACTACAGTGGGGATTTGCAGATTATTTAATGAGGAAGCATTTCTTTGGTGTCCAGAACAATCTGTGACAAAATTTGAAATGAATTAATTGATGGTTTGGATTTTTTGATGCACAGAAAATATTTTTCCATACAGTCTCCCAATCAATTTGGTCTACAGACAGATCTCTTGTCCATATTGTGTGCAGTGGTAATTGTTTTTGCTTAACTTCAAGAAGGTAAGGATAGACAGCTGACACTACCCTTTGTTGAGAAGGATTAAAGAGCCAACTGTGAACAGGATGTGTTTCGAGAGCTGATCCCCATGGGACTCCATATGCTCTGAGGGCTGAACGCAGTTGCAAAAACAAAAAAAAAGGAAGATGCTGGTATATTAAAAGATGCAACTATATTTTGAAAGCTGAGCATCCCGTTATCATTCCATATGTCAGCAAGAGTCCTTATTCCCTGCTTTGACCACTGTTCTGATGTGAATGGTTCAGAACCACATTTAATATTCCTATTATGCCATAGGGGAGTTTGTAGGTGCCATTTGTTGTTGTAACTTAATAATTTCTCCACTGCTGTGAAAGTGTTAATGGTGTTTGTTACAATGGGACCGAAGGATTGTTTACAATACTTTAAAGAGAGTCCAGAAAACAGTACATCCTCAAGTATGATTGGTCTGACAATTGCTGCTTCTATTTCTCTGCAAGGTGTGGAAGCTATAGAGTCAAACCATGTCTTGACTGCTCGCATGATATAGCTCAAAATTGGGAAGGGAGAGACCACCCTCCATTTTGGTACGTTGCAATGTCACCAGTTTTAACTTTGGTTGTTTGCCATTCCAAAGAAAAGTGCGAATTAAAGAGTCAAGTCTTTTCCACCATTTTAAAAGAGGTGGCAAAGGAATCATGGCACTAAGAAAATTAACCCTAGGTAATATATTCATCTTCACAGTCGAGACTCTAGATTGCAGTGATGCGGGAAGTGTCCTCCATCTGTCAATATCTCTTTTAAGCTTTTGAAAGACACTATCATAATTGATATGTACAATTTCTTTTAGAGAGGGCCATATAAATATCCCTAGATAAGTTATCTGATTCATAATTGGGATAACTGATGGTGTCTGGGTACTCTGAGCTTTTAAATTATTTGTACCATATTGATAAATTTCTTATCAAAACCAAATTTGTCTAACACCATCCATAAATAATCCCAATTTAATCTATCGAAAGCTTTATCTGCATCTAAGAAACTGCAGAATAAAACTGCACAAGGGGAATTTCTATCCTTACTTTCATGAATTACATGTAACAACCAACGTATATTGTCTGCAGCCAAACGATGTGGGATAAAGCCAGATTGATCGCTATGAACCCCCTCTGCTGTTTTAATGCAGGACTGTTTTCGGTCTGAGTCCCCGCTAATGCTCACGCTGTATATGGGCCCAAAAATGCAGAAACCTGAAAAGGCCTGAAAAACTTCTTCATTATATGTGCCCACTGAGCAACAATGAATGGGGTGCCATCTTATATCCAGTTCTCTTAATACCTCAATACCTTCCCAGCCACTATCCACACATTTAGTTCCACAACTATTTATATATCTGCAGACTTATAAATGTGCAAAATGGGTCGAGGGCTGGTATTGGTCGCAGGAGTAAACAAACTGGTCTGTAGTCTGCAGTTCACTTTATCCGTCCGTTTCATCTGGAAATCACGGTGAAAAAAAATAAACGTGTCTCACTGCGACGACATTAAGGTATCATTTTGTACGATCGATTTAGCCAACCCTTGCCTTAATGAACACCACAATTCTACACGATGAGCGGTAGGCTTTAGCGTGTAGCTAACGTTAGCTTTTGGCTAGGTTAGCGATAGCAGGACAACAGTTAGCGTTATAGCATTTAATAAGCATCATGTGGGCCGTATGTGATTTATCTTCAACCGACTGGTCATCCGTTTCCGTGTCTTCCACCACAGCTTCCAACAGCGCAGTAGCTGAGCCGCTGTGCCAGAGAAGGCCGGCCTGTGACCCAGCAACGCATCAACTCAGACGGTCAAACCACTTGCTGCTCCGCCGGTCGGAGCTTGACCAATCAGAAATGTTCAGCGCAGCAAGCCCCACCCCGAAAGTTCCTGTACTTTTGCAAAGTACTACCTGGCGAGCAAAAAATGTCCCCAGTACTTAATTTAGACCCTGGTCCTCCAAAGGTTCCTAGTGCCTGGGGAAAGTTCTTGCGGTGGAAACGCTGCTTTAGACCAACAGATAGCCACATTGGCCACTTTGAACGTACTCTAGCTCATCTTGAAACCTAATATAACTGAAACCTGTTAACCTCTAAAACCCTGGTTTCCCCCTTAAATTTCCACTCCACAGCCACCTTTCAAGCCTACATGGGCTGACTGTTTGACAGTGTTTGGGTGGAGTATCACTATAAGTAGCTTAAAGGTTAGATAAAAAAGATCCCACCCTGTTCGACAACATGACACATATATCACACATACAGTACACACTGAATCTTCTTGTTTCATACTAAACTGAAGCTACATGAAGGTCTCTGATACTGAGCAACACATATATTTTATGGCTACACTATAAACATTAAATGGTATTAATTATGTGTGCATCACTTAGAAACTCCTTTCCTATATTTAGCCTTTAGGGCTTTTGGGATCTTGACTACAATTCTAATAATGTTCTCTTGGTTTGAACAAATCTAGCTGAAACACCGTCAGCAACTTCAATAATAAATGAAATTATGAATTAATTATTATTAGAATAAATTAATTTTCAGTCCATTGACTGATTAACTGATTAACTAATCGGGAACAGACACATCAGGAAACAATAATCTACGCATCCCATGTCAGTGTCATTTCTCTTATTTAATAGCTGGTTTGGTTTATTAGCTGTTCACAGCGGCAGCATCTAGCTACTGCTGACTGTACCAACCTAACACTTTTAAATGCAAACCACAACAGTTGTTGGAGCAGCATGAGGAGGAGCAGCGTGGGAAAAAAAGGGAGTTTACAGTTGGCTGTGCTGCACACCACAGTCTCTGGGATAAACCAGTGTTCAGTTACTGATCAAACTCACTCTCTGTCTAACGCAGCCTGGAGCTAATGTTCTAACAGATTCCCTGGTCTCAATGGAAAACTTGAGTAAAACAATACACAAATACACAACCACAAACACATACACACACACACACACACACACACACACACACACACACGGGCGTATGCAGTGAAGTTACACTGTGCTTTGAAGTCTGCTCGCATGTTAGAAATCAGGGTACTGAAACCTGGCATGTTCATTCAGGATGAGTGTAATCTTTCAAACCAGTGTGGTGTCATGGTGGAGTGTAGTTAGAAGTACAAGGAGAGGACACAGTTTAACCTCAACACTCCCTCCAGATTCCTTATTCATTTACATAATTCTCAGAATACTTTGTGTTTGTTTTGTTTTTTTTACTTTTTTTACTGGGAAAAAAAACAATTAAAGAGGTAAAATGAGGACCACCTCTCCCCTACATACACAATGAGGCTTGGCATACACAATGGTGAGAAGATATGATATCTTTTGCAAGCACAAGAAAGGGAGAGTGAGTTTGGTGTAAGTCCCTGTATGTGGCAAGCTGACATTGCCTGTGTTGCCAGAGGAGAGGAACACTGTTGCAAAACCTGATTTAATCAGTGTGTGTAGAGCCATTTGCTACATATGTTTTTTTTAACCACTTTCTGTTGAAGCTTTTACATAGAAACAATATGGTAACTGTTCCTGACACTTCTTGACACTTGAGTTTCTCTCTCTACTGTACAGCATGGCGTATGTTTTCATGCTTATGTCATTGTCAGCAGGTAGAGGTCATCCCATGAAGCGATCGAGTCGACTTCTCCCACAGGGCATCTGAAGGACATCCTGAAGGAGCGGTACTCTGGGTGAGCTCTCCAGCCCTTTATTTACCCCTGCTGACCCTGCATGCTGGCCCTACGGCGATATAACTTCCCCACTATTCCTCTATTCCTAGTACTGTGTTCTTGTGGAGGAGTGCAGGGGAGAGCTGCTGTACCCAACCCAGATTATTCCACCAGCCTAAAGCTTCCTGGACCGCATCTAAACAGTCAACACACATGTTTACAGCCAAATACTACCCAGAGAGCTGGCCTTCTAGGACAAAATGGAGAACATGTATATATATATATATATATATATATATATATATATATATATATATATATATATATATATATATATATATATATATATATATATATATATATATATATATATATATATATATATATATATATACACACACATACTATAAACACCTGTATGTACACATTAGGGGTGGTATGCAAGCTACCCCCACACACACACACAACTTCTTATGAACATAATGTAATCATAGCCTCATATGAAGCTTGTTATTTTTCTTAACAAACTAAATGAGAATGAACCCTTCACCTAAATAAGAGCAGGGTGTCCTCCACACATACACAGAGCATTTCTAAAACATTCCTCCTCTCCCTGTCCCCGTCACTCCATGTCTCCTATTTAGTCTGGACAGGAAGAAGTTTAGGAACCTCTGTTGGCCAACTGTCAAGGAAAGGAGGGGGGAGTTCTGTCACTACAGACCAGCTTTTCCCTCCCAGGTGGCTCACCCGGCCCGAGTCACCCAGCCTGAGCTGCCTAAATGTAGCCGCCCACTCCTGTCACCTCCAACACTTTGCCTCCTCTACACAATATGTAATCTAGTGTTTTTTCCCCACTGTGGTCCACTCAGCGTCAAACACTATTTTCACTACATCCAAAATTTGCACTTGTTTTGTTATAACACTTTTAAATAACAACACAGTGCTGTAACAACACTTTAAAGTCTCAGCAGTGCGGGCACAGGCTGAACTCTGGAGGAAAGGATCTAAACCTTTAACTTCAAACAGCAAATTGTAAATATACAGAGACAATACTACTGCAGCAAAATCTAATTGTTTGCAAATGCAATGCATTCAGTGTTTCTCACCAAAAATATTGTGTGTATCCTTGAGGTCTAACAAACATGTTGAATGCATTTCCTTCCTCATAAAACATTTGAAAAGCGTGCATGGTTTACATCCTCGTTTGCTAGCTTGACGTCTTCTTCACTGTCTTGTTTTGGTGTATTGTCATGTTTGTTGGGGCATTAACGCCACCGACTGTCGATAGCCTGAAACCAACAGCAGGATGTGAATTGCGCTGGCTGTGTTTTCGCGCTCATGCCTGTGAGTCCTTTAGCGTCTGCACGATACAAACAAAACAGCGACCCCCTCATAAAAACATTGCTCCATAGTGCTCCTAGTGGTCAAAAACACCACAGGGTGCGTTTAAGTTCTGTGGGTTTAGCAAAGTTTGGCTGCACAGAATGAGTTTGTAATCACTGACCTACTGGCAGGTGGGTTTAAGATGTTAAAGTATTTTATTTTTACACATTTCTTTGAAGAGGTGTACAGTAAATTGTGCCAAGATATGGTTTGATGCCTTTTCCAGTGTTCTGAATCCGTCCGAGTTTGTCAAACGATGTTTCTAGCAGTGACACAGAAGTCTAATGCACATATGTTGTTGTTAATTAGAGCAAAGTCCCGACTCCAGCTGTGCCACTGAGAATTCCCTGTTCTCTGAGCGCTGACAGAGACACAGTCGCTGACAGATGAAGCACAGCCTGCTCCTGTATGTGAGACACAACCTCGGTCCCTCACTCAGTGTCTCACTACATCTGCTTTGCATTAGCATGTTGCCATGCAGGAAAAAACACAATTTTTTTGTAGTCTATTCCAGCCAATCAGGAAGTGAATTGGGGGTAGTTTCCTGTTTCCTGTGTTCCCCCAGACAGTACGGACTCGGGCCCAGTAGCCTCTGTTGGTTCCCAAAATTCATGTGTTCCTCCAGGAAACTGAGAAGAGTCATCACCATAACAATAATAAGTTCTCTCTCTCTCTTCTACAAATATGTTGCAGGTTTTTTAAGCTCTGAGTCATCATCCAACCGCAATCTCATGCCAAAGGACAAGACTTTGATGAAAACAATGTGATGCAAGGGTTACATAGACATTACCAGGAGAAGAGCTCTGTGGGGATCTGACTATGACTATCTCCAAGTATGACTGCTGCTAGGTTACTAGACAGTGTAAACTCTACTGAACTCAAGAGTTCATAACATAAATGTTCTTCATGAACATCAGTAAACTAACAAGTCATGACATATTGATAAAGCTGGTTTCTAGGTAACATGACGTCATTTGCCGGTGGAGGAATGGAAGTACCATTATTTAAGTACTGTATTTAAGTACAAATTTCACCTACTTGTGCTTTCCTAAGTATTTCCATTTGATGCCACTTTATACTTCTACTCCACTACATTTCTTTGACGGCTATAAGTTACTTGTTACTACGGTTGCAACTAACGATTATTTTCGTTATCAATTAACTCGGCAATTATTTTCTCGATTAATCGATTAGTCTATAACATGTTAGAAAATAGTGTGCATCCCAGTTTCTCGGAGTCTGCGTCTTTAAATGTCTTTAAAAACCAAAGCTATTCAATTTACAATAATATGAAACAACGAAAAGCTGAAAATCTTCATATTTGAGAGGCTGAAAACAGCTTTTTTTTTTGCATTTTTGCTTGAAAAACAACTTAAACAATTAATCGATTATATATAATAGTTGCAGATTATTTTTTTCGATTGGCTAATCGACTTAAGTTTTGCAGCTCTACTTGTTTCTATACAAAATAAGATTTTACACCCAAAATAAGTTAAAAAAAATGAATCCACCTCGACCAACTACGACAGTAAAATGTTACTTACACAATAATGCATTAGTAATAATCCAGTAATATATAATATAACAGTGTATAACACTCACAGGGGGCATTTTTCTGCATTTAATACTTTTACTTTTGATAATTTCAGTACATTCTGGTCATGTACTTTCAGTTGTAACAGAGTACTTTACAGTATGGTATTTGGTTTTGGTGGCATTGGTCGTCCACTCTTTCAGTTTTCATTCAAAGGAACTCAACACTGCTGGCTGACTGAACATTCATTCAGCAAGTGCAGCAATCTAATGAGGCCTTTGTGATTTAACATTACAACTCTCTCTGGAGTTACAGGTCTGAGCATATTATCTCACTGGGGCTGGATTAGTTGATAAACTCAAGTCAGGGTGGTTCTCTCTCCAGCTGTTTCGCAGGGATGCTGCAGCCAATTTTAACAGCAGGTAAGGAGCTGGAAAATACAGGCTGATGTACAAAGCCAAACTTTGTACATCAGCTCAACTAAAAAAAGGGGCCACGTGAGTGTTTTTGTCTACTGCCGGCTGGCATCTTCACACAGCCCCACAGCTTGTATGTGTGTTTATTGTCATTTTTTCCTCTGCTCATCCCTTCTGTCGCATGTTTGGAGTCACAACAAATCGGACAGCACAGCCAGGATGAACCGGGTGCCAGATGTCAGTGAAAACGAGTGGAGAAGGCCCCAAACGTCCTGTATTGACCCAATGTAACAGTTAGAGCACACAGAGGAAATGATTGTTTGCTTTGAATGTTTTGATATTAAAAAGGGGGAAAAAACATGTTATCAAACAGGTCAGACTGCAGCATTTTAGACTTCTTCCCCTAACAAAAAAAACACTATAGGCCTAATGTTTACAGCTGAAACAATTAGTCGAATAATCGATTAGTCGATTGACGGGAAATTTATCAATTTACCATTTCAACACTTTCCCAAGCAAAGCTTTTATTGGTTTTGTATCACAATTAAAATCATTTTAAATTGTTGGCTTTTTGACTGTCGGTTGGACAAAACAAACTATTTGAAGACGTCACCTTGGTCGCTGGGAACTTATTATTGGTACTGTTCACTTTTTTCTGACATTTTGTACGCTAATCGACTAATCAAGAAAATAATCTTCTGATTAATAGATAATGAAAGTAATCATTAGTTGAAAACTTAACTTTAATATTGTACATGGCAAAAGTGTCTGTGTAACTTAAAAGTAAGCTTATGGCAACTTTATTTTTCTCTCCTGTTTTAATTTCTTCCCCATAGTATTATTATTATCTATTGTAATCTATGAGATACATGTGGTTAGGAACTCTATGTAATTACTACATTTTTTCTTAAGATCAGGGAAATGTACTTCTTGTACAGGCATGCCAATTTCTGAATTGCATAAAAACACTGGCCTCTCCACTAAATCCTTCATTGCAAACTGTACTCCTCCTCATGGCTCCATTCACAAGATATGCATGCACCACATGCCTCCTACAAACCAAGTGTACCCACCAGCTAGATATCTAAATATAGAAATCTGGGCTAACAATCAATCGACAGTTAAGCATGAAGCTGTTTGGACGGGGGGGCGACTGCAGTTAAGGTAAGGTTTATTTGATCTGAAGTGTCCAGAAAAAAGCATCTGGATATGTGCGGAGCCTTTATGTCGCACAGCCTGTTAAATATCACCCAGCGTGTTCAGATCAGTTCAAGTCTCCATATGTAGATCTCTAACACTGCTTTCTTATGCCAGCTACCAAATTCCCACAAGACTTGAATCTCTCAATTTTTCCCTTTTACATTTTCAGTTTTACAATTTGCGGTTTACAGTCTGTGCGCTGAGGGGAAAGCGTGTGATCTGAATCACAATAACAGCAGGAACAAGACAGATCTGTCCCCCTCCAGTCTCCAGCCCGCACTGCCTGCCTGCTTGGCCCGTTAATATGGAGCCATCCATTGAGGCGCTCAGACTGGGGGTAGGGATTTTTCTTCTTACCTATTTTTATTTTAACGCTCTGGAAAACCCGGAGACCTTCCTCTTCTACCGCCATGCTTCCCCCGTGGTTCTTTCCCTTTTGACGACTAGATAAAGACAGTCCTCCACGGTGGTCGGTTCTGGCCTCTCCAGCGCACGGATATTCCAGAGGTTTTGCACATCTATGCTCTCCGGACAGCAATCATACTCCGGCCCGACCACTGCTGGTGCTGCTGACTGGTTGAGAACAAGCGAGCAGATTCAGCTTCAGTCCCGCAGCAGCAGCAGCAGCGGCGCCAGTGGAGGTGTGGCTCCACACAACACCGCCCACACATGTGTATGAAGGGTGATCCGTGGCGCAAAGAGTAGGAGTAGAGGAAGTGGTGTCATTGTGAAATTGAAGACAGCCGAAGTCCACTCTCCCAAACATATATTAATAATAATGATGATAATGTGGTTATTTGCCAATAACTTAAACATAATTTAGTTATATAGCAGAAATGTATGTTTTTTTAATGCAGATTTGCACAGAAATTGCAGATGGAAATTCTGTTCATAAAAATGCTCTGAGATGGATTACAGGCTCAAGATCTCTGGATTGGTCATATCCCTGGAAACATTGAGTTCCTGTCTCACAACACTTCATTTTAACCCCTTGCAGCCCAGTGCCCTTGCACACTTGCTGTAATGACAGTAAGCACTTCAGGCAGGTCACAGAAATACCAAAGGGCCACAATGGCCCAGTCCACAAGTCCAGAGGGTGGACAACATGCATTCAGCCTCTGTTCCACTAGTACAGTGGTTCTTTTTTTCATGCCCTCTTTGGAAACCAAATCAAATTCATGCCCACGTACCTCCCTGTCCTGCATTACCCAGTTTCATTTTAATCAATGAATAACTAAGTAAGTAAAGTTTATTTAAAATCATAAAAACAGTGAAAGAAACGACAATAAAACATAAGCAACAACAACAATATATGGGAGCAACAACATTGGGGAAACTAGCAACAAAACAAGCATTATCTAGATATAATGTTTTCTAGAATATGAACGGGATCTTCACACGTGTTTCTTGTGAGTTACTACTGATCCAAATGAAAAATACTAAATGTTTCCCAAACTACCCAAAAAGTTTTTAGACACAAAAGACATTGACAGTGAACTCGAGAGCAAGATAGGCTTAGTCATATTTCAGATTTTTCTTTGCTTCCCTGTCAAAACATCATTCATTTTGCTAGAATAAACTGTGATAATGTAAATATTGATCATCCAGAACATTAAAAAAAAAAGTTTGTATATTTTTTCATGCCTGCCACTTATAACAATCAGTTGTGACAACATACTTTTTCTCTCTCTTTTGTTTTTTCATATAACCATCACTACTGGGTAAATGAGAATTACAGCTAGTATCCCTGTTTCTCAAAACAGTGTTCAGGTCAGGATGCCATGTCAAGTGCCAAAGGGCCACAGTATGTATAGTTATGAGACATGTTGTATTTAATTCGTTTGTTTGAATTGTTTTGTTTTGTTAGATTTTTGGGGACTTTTTGCATTTATTTGATAGGAACAGCTGAAGAGAGACAGGAAATGTGGGAGAGAGAGAGAGAGGCGATGACATGCAAGCACACTCTACCAGGTGAGCCACTGGGACACCCCTGTTGTATTTGATTTGTATTTAAAAGTGAATCTCCTCACTTATTAGCGAGAGCAATATGCTTACAAGCAACTTCACATTTAGTAACTTTGGCAGCAGCTACCAGCACATCAAAACACCATGCGCCAAGTACCATCCACTGGCCAAAACCCGTGTCCAACAGACACGTTGTTGTATGTTGAAATATCTGACATACCAAATCCCCTCAAAAATAGCAGCAATGGAGTTGTGGATGACACTGCTTCCCCTCTTCCTGCTCTTCTTTGGAGTTAATCACCCCTCATATATACGCTTCAATGTTCCTGCTCCTCTTTGGCATCAATCGCCCCTCATAATAGCTACAACGTCATGAGCATGGCTAGACTGGCTGAATTGACAAGAACTAGCTCACAATGTTGAATGATTTAGAAAATATAATTGTAGCCGCTGGCAAAGCTAGCTCACCATACTCCAATACATCAGCTTTTTATTTGTACCCTCCCCCTCTCTGAGAATTGGCAATGCATCATCTGTGGCTGTTCAGTGAGTGTGAGTGTTACTCCCCCTTTATGGGCCCCACATGCAGCAGCACGGGCCTGACTCTACTGGATTTCCTCAGATTGTTTCCTACATCAAATAGACTGCAGATGCAAAAAGCAACAAAACAGTTTTATACTGTTATTTCTGTGGAGCTGATGATCTATTGTTATTCCCATGATCTGAGCTTTGCAGGCTGTAAATGACCAAGGATTAGCCTTACTCCTATTTGAACAACTGCTGTATGCTTTAAAATCTGTCACAAGTGTCTGAAATCTTTCACAGGGAGAGTCAACACACATCAGCTTTGGCCTAAACTGAATCGACGGCCACGCTTCATGCAGCAAAATGTAAATTTGTGTTTAGTCAGGGTTTTACAGTGTCGCCTCACAGTGACTGAAAAATGAGACAAAATGCACAAAGAAAACAAAGATGTCCCTTAAAATTAACTTAAACATCAACCTGTAATTACTGAGTGATTGTTGGTAACTTTAAAAGATGATTTGTTTGGTTGTGTGTTATGTTTCATACAACCTAAATTTAACTCCATAAACAGACAGTGTGCATCAATAATACTGAGCAACATACGTTAACTTATTTTCATATATTGCAGTCATTGTCTTTGTTATCTATTCAGATTATTCTGTTCAAGTGTGCAAATCTCCACTAACTCAAGGGAGGAATCATCATCAAACACAGTGTTTGAGAGAGAGATCAAGTTTGTGTCTCTCAGCGTTCCACAGTTGTAATTAAAAATGCTATTATTTATCTGAATCACCCCCAAACTCTTGTCAAACTACCTTGGTGACAGACAGAGCTAATGGAAACATAACCTCCATGGCTGAGGTAGCTATAGAGCTAAAAGAGGTGTTCCTAAAGGCAGTCACAAAACAAGACAGCAATAACCTGCAAAGAATAAGTGGTTCCTGTTTGTCCTGTTGACACTGATCTTGAGCCAAATTGAACAGATGGAAGAATAGACCAGGTGCTGTCCTGCCTGGTGGGATCCATTCAGGTGAAAGGCGTACGGTCATCATCAGCCCACACTTAAGCCTATTGGGCCACGCCTCTGAGATCACTATGACCACATTCCTCAAAATAGCCCGACTCTGGTCTGGAACGCTCTACAAACCCAGCTGGCTGAACCCAACCCAGCAGAGATGTGGGACTAAAGAACAGTAGGACAGTCTCTCTACCAGGAACGACAGTTAGCTGCAGGGCGTCTGCTGCCGGCCAAGGTGTTAGGATTAGCTGTGACTCCTTTAGAACAGCTCTAAATCTAATGAGGCTATATGTCTCATCGCTACCGTTAGCCTGTTAGACCCTCTTCAAGAAGAGAAATTACAGCCTCCACACAGCAACAACTCTGCCATGCACTATAGTTAACAGAACGCAGTAGAGGAAACTAAGTACATTTATTCAAGCATAGCACTTAAATACAGTTTTGAGGTACATGTACTTTCTTTGAGTATATCCATTTTATGCTACTTATATATTTTCAGAGAGAAATATTGTACTTTTTACTCCACTACATTATTTGACAGCTTCGGTTTCTAGTTACTTTGCAGACTCATCATCATCAGTGGTGGAAAGTAACTAACTACATTTACTGAAGTACTGTACTTAAGTACAATTTTTTAGTACGTATACTTTAGTTCAATCAGCCAATCCTTTTGGCTTGTGACCACTTACAAAAAGCAGTGTCCAGTTGGTGCATCTTGTCACATTTCAGATGTCTATGAGTTGTTAGCAGTTCCACCAAAGAGACATCTCACCTCTAAGCTTCTAACATGGTTTCATTTAAATAACTGTTCAAGGTCTAAAGAGGTAAAATTATCCAATATTTCACAAAAAACAGCAATAATTAGAGAAAACTAAAAAAAAAAAAAATTAACACAGATTTGTGTAGCAGAGCTATGTTTTTTCTTCTTTCCTCTCCCATTAATCTCCTCACAACCCTTCAGATATATCTTGTGACCCTTTGGAGGGGGCGACCCCTAGATTGGGAACCACTGGACTAAACTAGCAAACTGTACATAGGACCTTTACTTCTAACAGTGTATTTTTACATTATTGTTTTGGTACTTTTACTTAAGGAACTGAATACTTCTCCCACCAGTGCAGATCATTAATACAAAACATTAAGTTATGATACATTATTAAAGAATAAACTACCAAACAGTATCTTAAGTAGTATTTGATGAAATATTTGATTAAAAAAATATAGAGTTCTTTTTTCAACACTGACTGAATGTGCATACTGTGTGTATATCAGTGATGCAGTTAACAACATGGGTTATGTGCCTCCTCTAAAACTCTGTGGCTATTTTCATAGATAATAACCATGGTGCTATCCATATTGTATAAATAACCTCTCAAGACAAGTTTATTTTGAAGAAAAACTTGGTGATAGCATGGTGGAAAACAGTTATAATGTAGGTCCTTTATGTTTGCCACATCCTGTCAGTGGCATGTTTTTGCAGCAAGTAGCAAGATGGGAGAGCGATTTGGCCTCTAACTTCATTTGAAGTTGATTTAGCCCAGCAGGTAAAGCGATATCGCTCCTCTTGACTATAACTTTGCATGCACAGATGTAACACCAGTCAAATCACCATAATACAAGACTACAATGCAAGAGTGAAGGGTTGCCACTATCATGACATACCAGCCAAAGTAGCATCATATCTGCAAGCAAAAATGGGAGGAGGAGAATACAGTTTTTTGTAGCTGTATGCACGGCATCACATAGGGAAATAATGCTTTAAAGACGTTTATGAAAAGCATATATTTCAGTTTAGCTAAAGGGGCTACGCCCTGTGGTAAACCACAAGCCTGTGTGTGTAACTGCATGTGTGTGTGAGTGTTAATGGTATAAAACAGAAAAGCAGAGAAGCCCCTCATACTTTGGAGGTCTAATTTATCTTGAGCAAAAAAGTGAACAATGATATCAAAATATGTGTCTAAGTATAAACATGGCATCAAACAGTGTATGTAGCATATGTGTTTGCATATATATGTATGTGTTTGTCTGACAATGCAGAGCCATTGACAGAAAGAGGAAGAGAAGGCAGATGCTGATCCTAAGCAGATTAGTGAAAGGATGCTGTTGTTTTATTATGCACAAGCCAGCCACTAGAGCAGCGTTTGAGGGCGTTGGCACAGTTAAAATAACTGTACACTTACAAATAACCCTCCCTACTGTGGCTTGTGCTATTTTCTGTAGTACGAGCACACACTGTAACGTACATTGTACACATGTGTATGGATATAATGTGTATAATGAGAGAGAGACAGAGAGTACAAGTTAGGGAATTAACAAGTAAAATCTGTGTGAATAGAGCATGAATCACATCTAAGAAGAATGCATGTGATTTGATATGTGAAAAGAACACCAATACAACTTTAATTAACGTCTCTGGGTACATAGTTATCTTTAATATATCCAACTCACATAAGCAGAACCTCTATGTTGATCAGATTTGTTATTTTTGATTTGATTGTTTCCACCCTCCTCCATTCTCAACACGGCATCTGTAGGAAATAAAATATACAAAAAGCAGAAATCGTGCTGTAGGCTAGAAGTGGGGTTACAGAAAAACTAATGAGCAACACATGCAGATATGCTGATAGTCCTTTCTTCTGTCCTTAAACCACAGATCCAAACATTTATCCAAACACAACCTTTTTGTTCATCTGCCTCAGTCTCTGTTTGTAAATAAGAGAACAAAAGATAAAATGACTATATTTTATCAGTTTACTTAAGATTGTAAGATTCAGTTAAAATCTGGAGTCAGAGGTGATCTGTAGTTTAGATACAGAAAGAAAGAAGGAAGCGAACACAGAGCAGTATATATGTATACTAAGCAGAGCTGACTTGAGACAGAGGTGAACTAAGTAATTGCTTAAGGCCAGAAGGTTAACCAAACCAGAAAATTAAAGATCGCTGTTTAAGTGATAAATCTGTATCTCAAAAATGTAAACCTTCCTGACACTAAGAAAACATGCTTGTTTATGTTTGTTTGCTTTATTATTCAGTTGTTTGAAGGCTTTTATGAACCTAGGAGGTTGAGAATGGTGTCATTTCATGGAGGAGTTTGTAATCATTCAATCAAATGTGAGGTCCAATTCAAACTATAAAGTGCATTTTCTGCTTGTGGTTGGTGCAAGCAGCTACTCCTCAAAGGATGGATGTTTACACGAAGACTTGTTTTGATAAAGTTGATAAACTTTTGACATCAATGTCCATTATGTTGTCCTTAATTATGGAACAAAATCTATTTATTTTGAATTGTAGCAGCAGTACTGCCAAACATTACTATGAATGACTTCAGCTTAGTATAGTCAGCCCTTAGGAGCAAAGAGCACAAAGTGTGACTGCAGCAATCACACAACTATCAGTATTATAGCACCACCTAGTGTAAACTTATCAGGCAGTGAATCCAACTACAAGATTTACAGGATGGAGGTAGTAGTCCCGATATTTTAGGCGTTGATTAAGTGATACACAGATTGGATTTCCTGAGCCTCAACGCTGCTCATTACATCTCCTGATGATTCTCCAAGCTGCTATTTAGTTATTTTGTTCTTGAAGTTCAAAGACAGTTCAGCTGACAGCTCATGTGATAGTTACTGATAAAACACCATCCAAATTATGGTACACTCATACCTTGGTCTAGCACAAAAAAGGTAGACTACTAGTGGCCCCTGGCAGCAGTTTTAAAAGGCCAGATATTGACACGCGTCCCCAAACTTTGATGAAATGCAGGCTACGCCCATGATCTACTGAGCCAGTTCCAAAACTTTTTGTACCCATTAGTCATTTAGACCCCAAAATATGTAATAAAAAATAGGGCCTCTGTTTTTTCAGTTTGTGTTGTGTAAAGTGTTTAAATGTTCCTTATAATCAAACAAATTTAAGTTTGATCAAACTGCCACATGGTGAACTTGGGGCCTCTGGGATCCAGAGAGTTCAGGGTCCGGGCTTTTACCACTAGATTAGCCAGCCTTGGGTATACAGGTATGATCAGCAAAACATTGTGATGATATATAAAGGTAGCTCAAACATTTTAAGCGACATAATGTTAGAAGGCCTACTGAGTAAAGGTTACAGAGTAATGTGGCTGTGCAGGGGAACCGCACTGGCCCTTTAAACAGCTCTCCTCCCCGTCTCTCCCAGCGTCTTGCTCTCTTCCCCATTTCGCTGCTTTGTTTTCATTGTCGCTCTTCTGATCATGGCTGCTCATTCTACTGAAGAACCGTTCCCCTTCCACGGGCTGCTCCCCAAAAAAGAAACTGGCGCCGCGTCTTTTCTCACCAGGTTCCCCGAGTACGATGGCCGAGGAGTGCTCATCGCTATCCTCGACACCGGCGTGGATCCCGGGGCCCCCGGCATGCAGGTAAATCTGACCGGCTGCCTCACGTTAGCTTCGAGCTAGTTAGTGTAAGCTAGCAAAGCTAAAGGCCCGACTCATTCACGTATGTTGTACACAATGTGTCACCTAACGTCAAAAGCTAGCTAGCTTGTTAGCATCAGTAGATACAACTGTGACAGTTAGCTTTAAAGCTTTTATGACAACCAAATCAACACAAAGCAATTGATAGCAAGTATTTCCCCCTGCTGTTAAATTGTGTTTCGGTGCTAGACTAACGTATAATTAACTAACTGAACGTTAGCTAGTTGGCATACCTGCTAGCATGTTAGCCTGGCAGCTAACAGTTGAATTTGTCCGCGTCAGTTTTCCTTCAATCTCCTCAGTAATTGCATTTTGTGATGTCAGTCGGCTAAATACGGTTGGGCTGTTGCGACCTGATTAGTAACTTAGAAGCTAAAATAAAATAAATATGGTAGGTTAGTTGTCGGTTAGTGACCCGTCACTGCACGTTAAGTGCCAAGTCACACTGGAATCTAGTTAGCTAGCTACACAGTACTGTAGTTAAATAAGTTAATACGAACCTGCCAATTTCCATACAGTTATGTCTGTGTAACTAGGTTAGTTGGCACATCAATACACAAAATTAAGCTCAACCGTTTCTTTTCAACCACGTCACCTTCCACTTTCGTGCTTAAAAGGGCAGAGACTGAATCTGACCCCTTCTGTTTGTGTAAACAAATTTGTAAAAGGGGACATAGATGTTGCAAGGCATTGGACGTTATTCACTCTTCAGGATGGTTTGTACATTACTCAGATTTAAGTTCAGATTCAAAATGACAGGTTATGATTTTTTGTTTTAGTTAGACGTCCACAGTCCTCCCTGGACAGTATAAGTTACTGAATAAGTACTTTGCGTTCTTTTCTGCCTGAATTTCTTAATTGAGTACTGATCGCTTTCTTCATCTCTGCTTCTTTAGGTGACAACTGAGGGGAAGCCAAAGATCATCGACATCATCGATACAACAGGCAGTGGTGACGTGAACATGACCATGGTGGCAGAACCTAAAGATGGGACAATCACTGGCCTCTCTGGTAGAACACTTAAGGTCAGTAGACACCTTTTTGATATTAAGACTAATAATAAAAACAAATGAATAACAGCTGGCACATAGGAAATATCCCATTACAGGTATTGTCCTACATCTGAAATCATTTTGTGGTTATGTGTAATGATTTCTTTCATCGATTATGTATAGCCCATTTTTAAATCTAACTATGTATTTTTCTTCACATTTGTCACACGCTGTTTTTTTTTTTTTATGTCTTCCAGATCCCTCCTGCCTGGGTCAATCCATCAGGGAAGTATCACATTGGAGTTAAAAATGGTTATGAGTTCTTCCCTAAGGCTCTTAAGGAAAGAATACAGGTAGGAAGACATGACATTACTGGACTAGGTCTTTCATGGGTTTGATTTTGCAACTATGATTGTGAACAGAGCTTTGTGCTCTGGAGACCTGTGCACAGGGCTAGATGCACAGGGACTGCTAACACAAACACAAGCTTAGATGTGGTTAGTTTCTTAGCTTAGATGCTAAGGTGTGGTTGTATGTCCTATCCTTGCTGATAGCCTCTCTCCATTGCAGTGTTACTACTTGGTATAGTTTAATTCCAGACTAGTAAAACAAGAATTTATATTGTCAGAATCCTGTAGATAAAATGAATGAAAATGTAACGGCTTGTCATCCTCTGGGTGTTTTTAAGGTACTTTTGTTGTTATGGCACTTTTGTCTACTAGAAAGAGCGGAAGGAGAAGATGTGGGACCCACCACACAGAGCAGCACTTGCTGAGGTCTCTCGCAAGACAGAAGAGTTTGACCTCTCTCACCCAACACCCTCACAGGTCAGACCTACAATCTTGAGTTCTTTGTGTACTAGTCAGGGTTTGCATGCAGTTGATTGTCACAGTAATGTGGTGTTTCCTAATCTGATTTCTCTCTACTACTGTCTCTCTCACATGTATCCTTCACCCTGCTTCCTCTCCTCAGATGGAGAAGTTGCAGAAAGAAGAGCTGCAGAGTCAGTCAGAGCTGCTGGCATCACTAGAAAAGAAGTACAGTGATCCTGGTCCTGTATATGACTGTGTGCTTTGGAACGACGGCATCACATGGAAGTAAGTCATACCAACTGTTTACTTGTTCCTCTTTATACACCAAGTTCTTTACTTTTCCTTTTCACTATCTACTACTGATTACCATTAGAATATTATTCCTTCACATCATCTGTTACTGTTTGTTCTCATTAGGGCTGTAGTCGACACTTCAGAGTGTGGCGAGCTGTCCCAGTGCACTGTGCTGAGCTCTTACAGAGAGAAGCAAGAGTATGCCACGTTAGGAAATGCTGAGATGCTTAACTACTCTGTTAATATTTATGATGAGGGAAACACGCTCTGCATCGTCACCAGTGGAGGTGAGGTATCCCAAAGCACGTAATCTATCTTCTCAGAAAAGAGGGCTTCACATGATTCAGTCAGTTAGCACAAAAAGATGTTCAGTGTAACAGCGAGTTATGGCAGGTTCACCAACTAAGGCTGCATATTGTGTAGAAGTCCTCAGCGTATTCTGCAGTTTAACTTGTGTGCTTTTAAAGGGGCTCATGGGACACATGTGGCAAGCATTGCAGCAGGTTACTTCCCAGAGGAACCTGAACGCAACGGCGTGGCCCCCGGTGCTCAAATCCTGGCTCTGAAGATTGGAGACACCCGTCTCAGCACCATGGAAACAGGCACAGGGCTCATCCGCGCGGTATATTTCCCAAACTCAAATATAAATTAGCATTTCGCCTACCTTTTTTGTTCTTTTTTTTTTCCACCCTTCAATTTTTCTTATCTCTCTTGTCACCCAAAGATGATTGAAGTCATCAACTACAAGTGTGACCTGGTTAACTATAGCTATGGGGAAGCCACCCACTGGCCCAATTCAGGGTATGTATTCCAACAGGGGGTGTGATTGTGTGGGTTTATTTTGTGTTGCACACTATCACTGATTTTTGTCATGATTTGTCTTTCAGGAGGATTTGTGAGGTGATCACGGAGGCTGTGCAGAAGCACAATGTGATGTTTGTTTCAAGTGCAGGAAACAATGGCCCGTGCCTCTCCACGGTCGGCTGCCCAGGTGGAACCACCAGCAGTGTCATAGGTACAAACACTGATGACATAAGGATTTTATTTTTAAACCAACAATCAAGTGCTTATCATTCAACTCTACATCTTCAAACTGCATGTAACCTGAAGTGTGACAAAAGCAAAACAACAAAAATAATTCAGTATGTACAATTTCTGGAAAACTGATGTATGTAGCCATGATCACACTGGGTCATAAACAGACACATGCTAAAGTTAATAGTTTAGCCTGTTTAATTGTGTAAGTCAAGATGGCTGTATAGTTTTTATTATTCACAGCAGGAAAGACAGAAACACATTAGCTATAAGAATCTTAGCCATTGTGATGTTAAAGTAATTAGCACCCTGCTCCCTTCTCTCCTTTAGGAGTTGGAGCATATGTGACTCCAGACATGATGGTGGCAGAGTATTCCCTGAGGGAGAAGCTGCCTCCCAACCAGTACACCTGGTCGTCCAGGGGCCCCAGTACAGACGGGGCCCTGGGGGTCAGCATCAGTGCCCCTGGCGGTGCCATTGCATCAGTACCGAACTGGACTCTTCGTGGTACCCAGCTGATGAACGGCACATCCATGTCATCCCCTAATGCCTGTGGAGGCATCGCACTAATCCTCTCAGGTGCTTCCAGGCCGATACTAGACGTGAGGGTATTTGTCATGTATGGAAATGTGTGCAAATGCAAATCTGATGCTAGTGTGTGGTTTTGTGTGATTTAAAAGGACTGAAGCAGAATGGGATCTGTCCTTCTGTTCCTGCGGTGAGGAGAGCCCTGGAAAACACAGCTCTGAAGGTTGAAGACATTGAGGTGTTTGCACAGGGCCATGGAATAATCCAGGTGACTTGACTATAGCTGCTAGAGGGGATACATTTCCATTTCTGTCTCTTGTAACAGTCTTAGCATGTTCTTTTTTTTTTTCTTTTTATTATAAGTATTTTGTTATTTCTTTACATGCGTTTGTGTGCCATCCACTAATCGACTCCCTTTCTTCCTCTCAGGTGGACAGGGCATTAGACTACCTCACTCAACACGCCTCTTTACCCACAAGCCACCTAGGCTTCTCCGTAAGTGTGGGAACACAGAAAGGCATCTACCTCAGAGACCCAGCCCAAATTCTTGCACCCTCAGATCATGGAGTAGGAATTGAACCCATCTTCCCAGAGAACACAGGTACTGTTCATAGCTAGTTCATAGCTAGTTCAGCTAGTAACACAATCATCACAGGCATTTTTTGTGGTTTTTATTTTAGTGTGGACAAGTGTTTTCATTAGTTTTACACCATCTGTCTTCTTCTAACGTCCATCACAGGAAACTCTGAGCGAATCTCCTTGCAGCTACACTTGGCGCTAACATGTGCCGCCCCGTGGGTCCAGTGCCCCTCCCATCTAGAGCTGATGAACCAGTGTCGTCACGTTAATGTCCGCATCGATCCTGTGGGACTGAGAGAGGGAGTGCACTACACGGAGGTAGGGACAGGAAAGAGCGTAGGAGGAAAAGATGGACATTGTTTCTGAGTCTATTAATGTTAATCTGGTCACTTTGAATGTATTTATTTTTAGGTGTGTGGGTATGATACAGCAGCACCTACCTGTGGCCCCCTTTTCAGAGTTCCAATCACAGTTATTATCCCTGCAAAGTAAGTTCTTACATCATATACTCTTCCAGTAAGAGGTTTGTGTGTCTCTGACAGCCCTCTCTTTCATCTGACAGAGTGACAGATGGTCGCAATCAGGAGGTGTGTTTCACAGATGTCCACTTCAGACCAGGCCAGATCAGACGCCACTTCATCACTGTTCCTCAGGGAGCCTCCTGGGCAGGTCAGTGTCATAAGTCATGTGTGATAAGGGGTGTGTTTGTGCAAATCATATCTACAATCACTAATAGTTTTGTTCAGGTAATCAAGATTTTTTTTGTTTGAATTTTGTTCTGTTCAGTACAGCATGTGCTTGAAGAAGGACCTTACATTTCCATTTCAATTTGAACATTCAGCTTTAGTGAAGTAGATTGTTTTCAATTTCAAAGTTGGCCTCACTTATTTGTGAAGTGGCTTCTTAGCAGGGCTCAACACTAATGCTTACTAGTAGGACCATTTTTGCACTTCGGTTATCCTTATTGGAAACCTTACTTCCTGTGTTTTTAAAAAGGAAAAAAAAAAAAGCTTCATGCCTCAGTGTCTGTGTAGGTTGTTCTTCCCACGGTCCTCCTACCTTGAGAGTGCTGCTGTCAAATTTATTTATTGTTGGAAATGGCAAAACAAGTGCAATATACTGTAGCATGGAGGAAAAAATTTTAATCCATCAGCATTATCAAATAGCCCAGAAGTCCGTAGTAAGACTTGAAATTACTCTACTGAAAAAAAACATATGTGCATAATCAAAATGTGGCTTTTTAATCTTTAATTCTTTTTTTTCTCTTTTCCTCCTCTTGTCTTTCTCCCCCACTTTCTTGTTTTCTATATTCTCTCTTCTACTTGTTCTTCTGTTTTCCACCTCTCTGTCCCTGTCTCTCTCCTGCAGAGATCACACTGACCTCTCATTCGGGAGATGTGTCGTCAAAGTTTGTTCTCCATGCGGTGCATCTCGTCAAACAGAGAGCATACAGAGCTAATGAATTCTACAAGTTCTCTTCACTGTTGGAAAGAGGCTCACTAACTGAGGCCTTCCCTGTGCTGGTACGTATATTTCATTTATAATATAAGTTTATTTGACTGGGATTTTGCATCATTCTGTAAATATACCAGTGTCAGCTAAAAAAAGCTAGTTGTCATTTGTAGTCCTCTGCCAGATGACATCCATAAGTGCCTGGAATGGAGGTCCCTTCATTTTGTAGATGCATACATATAAAAATGACATAATGGTGGACTAATTTCTGCATGTTTTATTTCTCCTCTCCAGTCAGGTAGGGTAGTAGAGTTGTGCATTGCACGCTGGTGGGCGAGCCTGGGCGACGTCACAGTCGACTACAGCATCTTGTTCCACGGACTCAACACTTCCCCTTCACCCCTGCACATAGTAAGAAGAGTACAGATGCACAGATTTGTAACGCTGACAAGTAAGATACAACCCAGACAGTGTCAGTTCTTTATTTGGAACTCTCATTTTTCTCTACCCAGCATGCCTCAGAGGGTGTGACGAGTTTTGATGTGTCGTCGCCTCTGAGGTACGAGGAGGTGTCCCCCACTATCACCCTCAAGTCCTGGGTTCAGCCTCTCAGGTAACTGCTCATGCGCACGCGCGCACACACACACACACACACACTCACACTCACACTCACACACAACGTACATTTTGTTGTTCCACATCAGTGCAGTTCATTGTTTCATCCCTCATGTTGTTTAAGGCCCTTAAGTTCAAAGATTAAAGCCCTGGGAGTGAGGGACGTTCTGCCTAATAACAGACAACTCTACGAGATTGTCCTCACCTACAGTTTTCACCAGGTACTGCCAACACCAGCAGCACTTTATATATAAGGAAAATGCAAATTTCTTTTTTCTTTTTGTGTGTGTATAACTTTTGCTCTGTCCTCAGCCTAAGAGTGGAGAGGTTACCCCTAGCTGTCCCATGCTGTGTGAGCTGCTGTACGAGTCTGAGTTCGACAGTCAGCTCTGGATGCTGTTTGATCAGAACAAGAGGCTACTGGGCTCAGGGGACGCCTACCCACACCAGGTACACTGAGACACATGAAGGGCTTGCCCCTAAGATTACATCTTTTGGATAAGAAGGAGAAGTTCCAGGTGTGCATGCCATGAGCTAACACATCTGTTTGTTTTATTCCTCCAGTATTCTCTGAAGCTGGAAAAGGGAGACTACACTGTGCGTCTGCAGGTCCGCCACGAGCAATCCAGTGAGCTGGAGCGCCTTAAGGACCTACCCTTTGTGGTTTCTCACCGTCTGTCCACCACACTCAGTCTAGATGTCTACGAGACACACCGGGCTGCCCTCATGGCCAAGAAGAAGGCGAACTCTGTCACTTTGTGCCCGGGCATCACACAACCCTTCTACGTCACAGCCCTGCCAGATGACAAGTGAGTCAATTTGGCGAGGGACTTTTCTCTTTTTATAGAGTGCTGCAGGGATGATGTATTTTTGTAGGCCAACCCGGAAGTGAGCATCGCTATGGTTCCCTCGACAAAAAGCCAGTGGGATTTTTCCTTTGGATTTTGGATTATAGAGAAAAGAAAATAGGTCTGCGGCAAACAAGACTTTATGATACTTATACATTTTTTCAGCAAGATAATCCTCACAAATAAACACCACTTTTATGATTTTTGAAGCGTAAATGCAATCGCCAGAAGTAAAAAGCTTACGTTAGTAAGTAAGCTTCCAACTCTATTTGATTTTGCACGCTTACCTCTTCTACAAAAGCCTTTTCTCTTAGCGTGAGTTATAATAGTTTGCAAGACTGCGAGTATAAACACAACAAGGCTGTAGAGGTGGACTAGTGAGCAGATGAGTTTTCGTGTTCGGCGTGATGACAGTTAATGTCCCAGACAACCTCTGTAGTCTCATTCAGCCACTTGTTAGCAACTGCCTTTTTTAAGACACGTAAAAGCTTCAAAATTCACGAGTGGGCTATTACTGACGTATTTTACGTCGTAGAACAAAATATGAAAATCTCTTAAGCTTGTGTTAACCACAGACTTTATTTCAGGCATCTAACGAAAAACCCATTAAAAAAAAAAAAAACCCACTGACTTCAAGACGAGGGAACCGAAAGTGCAAAAAATGCTAACTCTTTTCTGGGTTTTAGGACTTATTCCTGCAGCACTCTATTGTACGATCTTATAGAAGGATTTCATCATGCACTAAACAAAAAAGCCTTACTTAAGAATCAGTCTGCTGAACTTGATTGGTGCCTGATCACAGAAAAGCAGGAGGCCCTACAGAAATACAAAGATTACTTTTAATTTACTCCCAGGACATAACGGTACAACTGCAGATCTTTTCAGACTCTTACAATTTACAGGAGACGCATTAAATTTCCTTTGAGATGAAGATTGTGTCCTGTAAACAGACTAACTGTTACAGTACTCTTTATCAAAGGTGTTAAACCTCAGAATACTCAAAAATACTGCTGGATAAGTGCATGTTTGGTTAGCAAAAGCCTTCCTTGAATAAATATTTCAACATTTGATATTACTGTGATTAAAATGTCCTGTCTTTATTCTCTCTTGCTGCCCCCCCTTTTTTTTTTTTTTTTTTTCCCCAGGATCCCAAAGGGGACGAGTCCAGGATGCTATCTTTCAGGCTCTCTGGTTGTCCCTAAGAGCGAGTATGGCAAGAAAGCAGTGAGTGGCCTTATATGTTGTTAGCCTCTGTTCTCCAGAGCAGTAGTCAATCCTGCTCCTCAGGATCTAAAGCCATGGTAGTTTTCAGTCTCCTCATCTAATCAGGGACTTAACCACATTGTTGTGTGAATGCATAACAAACTGCACTGCAGAATATATCTGGTTACCATGGCCTAGCGTGCCAATCCTTTAGTTTGACCTGATTTTATTGATGAAAATCTGAAATTCACTAATTTAAATATTGTGATTTGAAGTACTTGTGGTCCTGAGGATCAGGGGTGAAGACCAATGCTTGTTGCTTTTCCTTTTTTAAGGTTCTGTATAGTTTATCTCTACACCTTCAGACCTGAACTGTCTGGTCTGTTGCTTCTGACATTAGTTGCTGTCTTTTTTTTTTTGGTTACTGCATGCCATTTTATTACCTTTTCTCACTTATTTGCCTTTGCCAATGCTTCTGCTGTCTCTCAAAAAACACAATTTGATGTTGCACATGCCATCACCTCTGTCAGATCTCAACACACTGGATCTGGCTGTTGATTGGCTCATTAGATTGCAAAGTAGATTATTAAAAATATAATTAGTTGCGAACATGATCAATTCAAAAGGAATCTGTCAGCCAGTCAGCGACTTCTGGACCTTGTCTTCACTGTCGGCCGTCAGGCACAATGTGAAAATGCAAAAAATAGTAGTTTGGAAAGATAAAGACAACAAAAAATCTGTCTAAAATGGCTTCAGTTGCTTAACTGAATTTTTTCAATATTAGTGTGGATAGGATGCTTGGGTTTCAGCATCAATGCCAAAATAATTATTTTTTAAACCTTACTTTGACAAATCTGGACACCTTTTTCAATATAATCAAAGTTCTACAATGTTAAATGTCTAAACACAAACAGCTGTACAAGAACGTTTCCCAAATAAAACTGTCTAAAAGGGGCAAAATTGTGATTAAATCAGAAACTATCTGATCACAGGATTAGTAAACGAAATTGTGAATCTGACCAGCTTTCTGTACATGACAGTTTTCCATACTTTGTGCTACAGACACATTGTGGTCGGTGTCAAAAAAGGTATTTAGGTTTGATACCCAGCCCTAATGTTCACATGTTGTCTTCAAAGGGAAGTAAATTGCACAAAAGAAAATTATGTCATCACATAATTAGCATAGCTAGTATGTGCTAATTACTGCTTTCTCTTGAGCCCACTCAGAGGTGTGTGTGTGTGTGTGTGTGTGTGTGTGTGGAAAAAACCCACAGAAATTGATTTGAGTGAAATTTAAAAGGGAATAGCAAAAATATAACCCTCACTGTCATTTCTACAGTACAATGGCAAAAGTATAATGGCAAATGGCTGCAGGTGCTCCTCCTCACATCGCTAAAGGGTTGTCTCATCAAAACACACGTCTGAATACAGCTTTCATGTGTCTTTGGCTGAACTTGCCTGACTCAGTGGCTCCAATGCAAAGATCTACCAGTCAAACTTTAGCACCCATTTAAAAATCAATATTTTCTTCAGTGTTTTTCATATTGTTTCACATTGCATTGCTGCAGATCTGTGTATTGTCTGAGTCTCATACGCACAATAATTTTACTATCTTCAAGATTCACTGTGAACCCACTTTATATTTTACTGTAGTTTCCCATGCTGAGTGAAGATGCAGTGCTTAACCCTTGTGGCAGAGCAGATTTAGGAAAAACAAGTCAATCAGATTTGTTAGATGTGAACACAAGATAGAAATCTGAGCTTGTCCGAAACAAGGATTACACCACTGTTTACCACTGTACCATTTATTTAAGTGTGACAGGTAGGTGGATTAGACTCTGAGTCTCTGAGTGAAGTTGCAAGATAAAATGAAGAAAGAGAGAATCCTTTTTGGTGTGTTTGTGTTGTCTCTTCCTTACTGTGTGTTATTCTGACCACCAGGGGCAGGCCTCTGCAAAACGACAAGGGAAGTTTAAAAAGGTACTGGATGAGCTAGAAACACTGTACAACAGAGCGTCCACAGCTCTCCTACCATCAGGAACTGGCTTATTCCTTACCTTAATTGGGATTTGTTGTATCTTTATTAATTATGTCAAAGCATGTCAATATTGCTGTATTGAAATATGCAACAGTCTAGGTATTTATTTTGATGTAGAGTAGTTCAAGTTTTCTGGTGGTCAGTAAAATTACTAATAGATCTATAAATGTCAACATCAGTTGATAATGAGCACTACTTTAAACTTGTATATGGGTATTAAAGTATTTTTCTTAACTGATTTTAAAGAGAGATAACCAAAAGGAGTTTGGAGTCATAGGACATGACATTGATAGAAAGAGGGTGAGAATTTGGGATGCTGATTCAGAGTAGTAAAAGAGGTCATGGATATTGTTGAATGTATCAGTCACTGGTTTTGGACTAAACTATTTTTTTTGTGTGTTCACACAGGATATTGTTCCAGTCGTCTACCACTTAATTCCTGCTCCCAACAAAACAAAGAATGGAGGGAAGGAGAAGGACAAGGAAGGAGACAAAGAGAAAGATGTGAAGGAGGAGTTTGCAGAAGCTTTGAGAGACTTAAAGATTCAGTGGATGACAAAGTGTGCACAGTTATTCATCTGTTTTGCTCAGCAACACATTGCTTGCTTTGCCTTTTTCTTTTAATTCCCTGATAACCGTCTATCATGTTCTCTCTTTGCTGTTCAGGTTGGACTCCAGCTCCGTCTATGATGAACTGAGGGAAAACTACTCGGACTACCTTCCACTGCATGTGCAAAGACTGCACCAGCTGGACTCTGAAAAGGTAATGATACACACCAGCAAGAGAAAGTGGAAATGGAGGAAACGCTCCTGGAAACTTATTTTGTTATAATTATTTTGTTCCAGATGTTTGAATCTAAACTATGCAACAATCTCTGCTCACGTCATTTCTCCTTTCTCCTGTTTGTGTTTAGGAGCGTGTAAAACGTCTCAGGGAGGTGATATCAGCAGCTGACATCGTCCTCTCCCACATTGACCAGACGGCCTTGGCTGTTTACCTCACCATGAAGACAGACCCTCGGCCTGATGCCGCTTCTATCAAGACGTATGTCACACTGAAGAATAATATTAATAGTAGGAATATGAGCATCGTGAGACTCATTCATCAAGGCATACTTAGTTGATAGTAAAGAGGCAAGCAGAGCAAGGGGAGAAAAAGTGGGTTAACCACACAAAAATTAGCAGCAAAAACTCTTTGTGCATTGAACATTACAGATTGTGATATCTGACTATTACAGTATCTACGGTTAGATTTTCCTTAAAAGTTGTCAAGCATAGAACATGAGCTCATAAGTACAGTAGCAGAGTTTCCCACCCTGATCCTGACACACCCATTAAAGCAGCACTGTGTAAATTTAGAAAGAAGAAATAACACGTTATTTTCATTCATAAGCAATAAACACACCCTTACTCAATTCAGTGCACTCAAGGGTTTTGCCGATGCAGCCTTACACGGTCGTCTGATATGACCAGTAGTTTATGCTGGCTAGTGTTAGCAAACTTGTGATAGATATTGCTGTGTAACAACAGTAGTGAGTTAATTTACTGACTGTGTGACTCTAGTTTTGCTTACTGTTACACCACATTTTAGCATTTACCTCTATCCAGTAATGGTCACTTGTGGCAACAGTGGCCACTGTTCAGCAAAAGTTACATAGTCTCACTTTTAATATATGGCAATAGCTGCTCTTTTTCCCTAAAGCTGCACTTTTTATTTTGTAAAAATGTATTGATTTCTTTATGATGTGGTCTTTGTTTCAGGGGAGGCGGCCCACCTCTGCTATAAAAAAACATGGGGAACCCTGAGTAGACCATGCCAACAAAACTGCTTAACCCTGAGGCCTTAATTCTGTCTGTGTTAACATCTTTGTTTCAGTGACATGGAGAAGCAGAAGTCGTCTTTGCTGGACGCTCTGTGTAGGAAGGGCTGTGCTCTGGCTGACCAGCTCCTGCTGCCCCCTGCGCCGCAGGATGGTGCCGTTGCTGTCGCCACGGGACAAACGGCAGCAGAGGAGGTTGTGGAACAGGTGGCCAGCAGTTCTGACGACACCCTACACAGCGTGGCCAAAGCCCTGATGGATACATTTTGGGAGGTGCAGAAGTGGGTGGAGCTAACTGACTCCAAGGTGAGCAAAATGTTTTTAGAAAATGAAGGAAAGGCCAAAGTTGTTGCATTGTAATGGAGGACAGTTAAGTTAGTTGACTGATCTACATATTCTGATGTGAATATATCTGCCATGTGGGATTAAAGGATAAGGCTGGCGATATTCTATATTTTTAACCAAAATGTGTTAGTTTCTCTCTCAATACTTTCTGACTTCCCTCCCCTGTCTGTGGCTGTCAGCCCCAAGCCCATTGGTTCCTACTGAAGACACGTATCTTTGTAAAACGAGTCACGAATATATAGTTTCATTTTCAAGAATGGCTAAATAATTTCTTAAAACAGCTGGGCAGTGTAGTTCTAGGCAAATGTTACTTAAACAGGAGTAAATGGTGCATTTGTTGGGGACTGTTTTCACTCGCCTATTCATACACATTTGTTACAGAAGCAGAATGGTGAATGTGGGGTTGAGTCAAAATACAAAGTACAGTGCCCATGTTCAAAGTAATGAAGGAACATGTCACCCAGTGCAACAGTGTGGCACTGGGTGACATGTATTTTTGAGGTCTACGACACTGAGGAATAAGATGTCAGGCCTCGACTATAGACTGCACTTGTTATTAAAATCAATTCTTTGGTGGTTTTTGTCTTTTCACTGGATTTACGAAGTATAGAATATCACCAGACTTATCATTTAATAACCATGAATGTTGTTGTTGTTGTTCTCATCCCCTTACCTGAGAATTTTTCTCAATTTTATCACATTGTATAATCAGTCGCAAGGACCACACTTTCTGAAGGTCGTCCCTAAAACAATGTGGTTTCCTCTGGTTTCTCTCCTGGGGAAAAAAAAAGTTATGCTAATATATTTTGTTTGTCCTGTCTTTTCCACTGCTCAGGTGTTGATGTTTTCATACAAACACGCCCTTGTCAACAAGATGTATGGCCGAGCTTTAAAATACGCCTCAAAGATGGTGGAGGAGAAGCCCAGCAAAGAGAACATGAGGAACTGCATCCAGGTATGAGAGCAGTGACGGCTGATATCTGTTCAACATAACAAGATCTTTGCTAGATATTTGTGACTGCTTACTCTCCAAAAACTGAGTAGAATAATTTCTGATTGTACAAATGTTAGCTGAAATTCAGCTTTGTTCCCTTGGAATCACTTCCTGTTCAGTATTTATAAAAAATTGTATTTTGTTTTCCAGCTGATGCGACACCTCCGATGGACACATTGCGCCAACTTCAGTGAGAACTGGCTCCCTGTCATGTACCCCGCAGACTTCACACCTTTCTAGGCACACACACACACACACACACACACACACACACACACACACACACACACACACACGCATGAGCAGCATGGCCATACACGGTCCATTACATGGTAACTTCGATCTTATGTCCCTCAGGGTCACATGGTCTATGCATCTGGTTTTTCAAAATGTAGATGTAGGTGAACACCAAAATGAATGGTAACACTGAGTGTAAATGGTTTGATGCGCTCGACACCTTTTATAGGGCGAGGGATCAAGTTCGTCCTGTCTTTTTAATGTTTTGTTGAACATCACATGAACGTCACATTTAATGCTCAAAACTCTTGCCAAGGCTTGTTGATACTGTAGCTCAGTGCTTTCTTAGTTGGGTGTTGAATCCTTTTATTTTGGTGTCATCTACACAGTTGGAAGCTTTCACATCCACCCATTCTCAGCTGTCCGGACTCTGTATCATATAAATAACCTCATTCTCCTGTGTAAATACTATAAAAGGACCAGTGTGGACTCCAGGGATGCATCCCAAGTCTTTTTAAAAAAAAAAAAAAAAAAAAAAAAGCAAAAAATCGACAGCAGAAAAACTGGTCATTATGAGGAGGGGAGGACTTGCTGCTGCACGATATTCGGACAGACGAGGGCACGCAGAGTCTACCTGATCCCTGAAATAAAAGGGAGGCTTGGACAGAACTTAATATCTTTTTTCTTTGTTTTTTGATTGTTCCAGCCAGGCCAGGCTGATAAAATTAATATTTAGTCTTGTCTGTCTTTTTAGGCTCAGACTCGTGTATGCAGTCTCAGAACACAAAACAGTGTTGAGGTGCCTTTCTACATGTACCTTACCTTTTCTGATGGGATGAAAAACAATGCGTGGGTTTTGACCACAGGAAGCTGCAGAATCAGTAGCGTCAGTCAACACTCAGCCACTCGCAGTTATTTCACCCATCAGCCTTTGGTGTCAAATGTGGTTTTAAAGCTCATTTCGGCTGTATGACGTGTTCGTGCACTGTATGCAGGCCGTCAGTGACTAATAGGTAATAGGAAGCCACAAACACACTTTCTTGGCTTCTACTTACCCCCCAGAGGTGTTGGCCACCCACTTCATACTACTGTTACCTGAGTAGCACATTTGACGACCATCCAACTGACCTCACTATCACAACAGATGCAGTTGTGGGCAGCGGTAGGATGTTCAGATCAGATTTCATTGTAAAATGTTCACACAGTGTTAGACGTTTCTCTGCAGCATTCAAAATGTTGCATTTGTACACAGTGTCATAAAATAATGTACATACACATAACGTAAAAAATAGTCAGATGCAATAGGTATATAATACAAATATTATTCTAATTGATGTATTTTGCATATATGCATGTCTTCTAGGATGTTAGGAAAAAAAACTGTTTTATTTGGAAGCAGATTTTAGTTTGTCTCAATTTGAAAGATTTTAAATCCCAAACAAGATTCTGACGATATCCACTGGTGTTACTTTCATGAGTGTGTGTTTGTGAATGACTTTACGTGTACTTGTGAGCATATTCTGTGTACATGAACATTTTCTCCCAACAGAACTGAAATGATAGCCATTTAGAGGGGGTATGAGAATTGTTTTTTTTCTTCAGATACCTTATTTACTTTAAAGGACTGTGCCAGTGGTTTTATACGTTTTAACTGATTTACTACAAATCACATATACTTTACCTCACAGCTAACCGTTTTGCATATTATCTTATTTAGACCAGGCAGCTGTTGGGTTTCATTAATTTCTTCACAATATAATAATATTAGCTGACTTCCTAAACTTGCTTGAGTTGTATAAATCTATAGTGAACACCAAGTCTGCATTAAAGGCCCTGAAAACCACATTTCTCCATCTTTTTACTATGAGCGATGGGGTCCTACATGAACACACAAACAAGTTGGAACAGTTTTCATTATTTCACATGAGAGATTTCTGTTTCAGAGGTTTGAGGTGGTACAGGCCTATTTCTCAGCACTAATCAGGATTTACCAATCTTTTAATGAAAACATAATTTAACTACACCCACACAGTCCTGATGAAGCAGATTAGCTGAGTTTTTGAATGTTAAACTCTTAATAAATAATAACCAACAATGTTTTTTTCCACCACTAACTTTAACTTTGATTGGTGCTTGTTTAGTCATGAACATTAAGTGTCAAAGTACATATTCGAAACCACGTTTTCAGGGGATTTCTTTTATTGAAGTTGCGATGTTGCTGCTTGGCAGTACAGTGTAAATGCATTTTGATTTGAAAAGTCTTCAGAGCTTCACTCTGCAAAGAAAATGCAACTCAGACAACAATGAATGCAGACTTCATGTTCACTGTGATGAAACACAACTTGAAAGAGTACTCCACCGATTTTAGCATCGCACTCCTATGACATTGTCGAACTAACGATGGACAATTTTAAATTTGTTTTTGTTTTTAAGTATCAAAATCGATACAGAGATATCATCTTTTTTTATTCCACACATTCTTCCTTGTCAAAACCTGCCGCCTACATTACCTACAATGCAACCTGACCGTTGACCGCTCGGTCCGAGTTTCAGGTCTGTTATGGTAGTAGCGGCTAATATAGCCTGCCGCTAGCCTCAAGCAGAGATGAGGAGCGGGCTACAGAGGTCTCACTTCTTTCTAACTCCTCAACCCCAGATTATTTTCATTTTCCAAACTTATAGTCTTCAAGTGACATCACTTGAGGACATTTATCAGATTTCACGCAGCTCCCTCTGTGGCCACGAAACGCTTTTATACAACTTTTCTCACATATTCAGTTGTACTCCCCAAGACCAGCAAACAGACTGATGTGTTACATCGGTGGACTTCCCCTTTGAGCAAGTTTGAAGAGTCTACCATTTGCTTGTCATGTCATATGGAAATTAATGGGAAACAGTATGGAATGGTTGGTTGGTAAAATGCATCTGAAAATGTAAAAAACCTGCACCGCGTGCAAGTTTGGAGGTAAAACTAAAAAACACTGGTATGGTCTTTTTAAAATATCTCACCTGAATCATGTAACAAACAAAGACACATGGCTGTCAGTTTTCACAGCGCCAGTGCAAAAGAGTACCATGCTAAAGATACATATTCACTTTTTGTCTTTTATATTTGTGATTCTCAAACTTTTTCGCTTGTGAGATTTTCTGTCACAGTCTAGTATTTCTTTAACCAAAGAATGACTTTGCTATGTCAAGTTGGTTTAATTGTTAAAGAAAGTATGAAGGCTGAAAATGAAAGTTTATCAGAAAGAATAAAAATGATAAAATTGGGCATAATAATATTGAATAGAAGAAGAAAATGGATTTGCCCTCAAATGATCAAACTCCTGTGTTAGAACCACTGGTCTAGACATAATGGCTCTGAATTGTGGTCTTTCACTGTTGTTTCTCACAAGTGGAAGGCGCATGCTTTAAGAATATAAAAGCAGCTGCTTTCAAGCCAAGGCCTTTCGTCCTCATCAGAGTAAATAATCTTTTCTGGGATGACCGTACATACACAGCGAATCAGTGGTTACAACTCATGTTTACCCAGGGGTAATAACACTGTGCGGCCTCAGCACAGGGCCTCTCCAAGTGCGCAGGGGTTTACTGGAGTCAGTTGGGTTTGGTTTCTGACACAATTTGTGCTCATCATCTTTACTTTTTGCATCTTCTTTTCTTTGTCCTTTCCCCTCCCTCCTCTTTTCTCTTTCCTGTGTTTGGGGTTTGGTTCAGACAGATATCACGTTCAGGGCTCAGCTGTCTATAGTACGCGTTGCCAATGACAGTCTCTCCGAAAATGGCCTTAACTTTCACCACAGGACTGGTACCGTCCATTTCTGGCACCAAACAGACTTCTCATATCTGTTGCTCTCATTCTGCTGGTGTCAGGAAACACTTCAGAAATGCTTCTTCTGGATGTTGAGTGTTTATATTTATAGTCATAAATCTAGTAAATGCCAATATTTTACAGAATGTTATGAGATAAGGTTGTATGCTCTTAGTATTATTTTATACTCATTTCTTCCTCGATGACGTGGGAAAGACCCGAGCTACTGTCACCCTATTTTGTGGTCACATGGAATTAAGTCACAAACAAGGAAAACAACACTGAATAAAAATGATTTGGAAGAATCAAAGTGTGCCCTGGTCATCACTCGTGCTGGACCTCATCTCCAGGAGTGTCAACCCATCTAACAACGGCTTCTATAATTTTGATGTGTTTTGTAATATGAATTACACGTTGTTTGAAGCTTTGCAAGTGAGCAGTTTTACTCTTTTCATTACCCTCTACATTTGAAATTGCTGTTCAAGAGTTTGTCCAGAAATGACAAAATAAAGCACAAGAAGAAGTAATAATATAAAGTGGTTTCCCTTCAATTTCTTTACTATATTAAACAAAAGAAATGTAAAAAAAAAAAAAAAAAAAAATTTTAAATTAATTACATGCCAAAAAATTCACATGCCAAAATAACTGATGCAGACACACTGGGAAAGGGCTGCAACTAACAATTATTTTCTTTTCCAGTTAATCTACAGATTGTTTTCTCGATTAATTGATCAGTTGTTTTGTCAAAATGTCAAAATAGTGAAATGTCCCACAGCCCCACGTGACATTCAAATAACTTGTTTTGTCCCATAACAGTCCAAATCCTAAAGATATTTAGGTTGCTATCATTTATGAAAAAGAAAAGCATTAAATCCTCACATTTGAGAAGCTGGAACCACCAAATGTTTTGGCATTTATTTGAAAAAATTACTAAAAAGATGTCCTGTCAATCAATGAATCGACTAATTGTTTCACATCCACACAGAGATAATTGATGTGACTCTAATGAACTAGTCTTGAACCTTTTATGTAGCACAGGTTTGACCATTTTAGGCTGAACACAGTGCTTCATAAAGTAGTAAATATAGTGTCAGACCTGGATGACATGGAGTGAAAAACATCATCAGATCCTCTGTAAGTGAAAGTGTAAAACATTAGCATTTTTGCTTTAAATCTGTATGTACATGAACTCTGAAGCACACCCTCTCCTCATGGACGCATTATGAGACAATGGGCCTCTGCTTGCAAATGCTTGCTCATGGTGGGATTTGTTGGGTCTCTGTAATTAATATTATAAAGAGTACAGTCTAGACCTGCTCTATAGGAAAAGCGCAATGAGATAACTTCTGTAATGAATTGGCGCTATATAAATAAAGTTGAATTGAATTGGATGCACACACAGTGGTGGAATGTAACTAAGTACATTTACTCAAGTCCTGTACTGAAGTACAAATTTGAGGTACTTTGCTTGAGTATTTCCATTTTATGCAACTTCATACTTCTACTCCATTACATCTCACAAGGAAATATTGTACTTTTGTTCTTGCTGGAGATGAAGAGAGGCTGTGTAAATCCTCACCACAGCTTCCTGCCACTACAGATCCAAACTGGATATTTTACAGATTTATGTACAAAATATTATAGGAAACCATCAAAGGAAACCTATGATGCAGGTTACATTTTCTTAAAGCTGAGCTATTCTACTGTCAAACAAATTTAAATTGCCTTACTAATTGTAATGTAGGCTTACTGTAGCTTAAATATACACTGTGCCGCTGTATTATATTGTAAAAATTAACAAAATATGATAAGTGGATCCTATTTCCTACCCACACATACTTGGTTAAATTACTCAGATTAGGACCAGGAGCAAACATTTGACTGGGCCCTTTGACTTCCTGAAGAGTTAATTAATAACAGTCGCTCTGACTTAGGGGGCCCCGGGGGCCTGTACCCAGTAGGGTCGTTGAGTAATCATCCATATATGTTCTGTCTCTCACTCTCTGCACGTTGCCATGAAGATCTTCATCTCTCCATCTTCAGCCAGCAGGCTTGTATGAAAAGCCTTTTTAAAGTTCTCAGTGAAAGTCAGATCAGACTCAAACCTGACCTTGTTGGCCCAGATCACAGTCGTTCCTGGTTTGCAGAAATGCTTCATGGTGACCAGGAGCTTGTCCAGGAAGTCGTGATGGTAGACCACATCAGCTGCCAGCACGTAGTCGTAGTGGTAGACGGATGTAGGGTAGGTGCTCTCCAGGTCGAAGCCCCAGGACAGAGCTGCCACCTGGGGTGGGTGCCTGCAACGCCCCCTGGTGTTCCTCGTCACATTGGCCCGGAGGTTACTCAACACCTCAGGTAAGTCTGTAGCTGTGACTGAAGCTCCTGAAGATGCAGAAACAGGACATCTGTCATCGCCACAGCTACAATAACAGTAAAAGGACCATACTGGTGACCTTTGTTAAGGTGTATGTAGCATGGTAATGCAGTTGTAAGCACCGACTGTTTGGAAAATCATCCAAAGACATCCCAAGTAGGCTGCTGAACAGCAAACCTTTTCAATGCAAGAAACAACCAAGCTCATATTATCCCTTTCACTATGACCATGTACATTTATTGTTGCTGGATTTTTGAATATGAGAAAGAGACTTTGCTTTCAAATGCATTACCACACAATGTTATTTTGACAAAAAAGTACAGACAATTAAAATATCACTGTGATAGAATACCTTTCTTAAGCAAGTTTCATGTTTGCCAGATTAAGTTGATTGTCTAAAATTATTATTATTAAGTTATTATAACAAGACCACAACTCAGCCTAAGTTATTTTCCTGCGCCTACCTACGTATATAGGTAGGTAGACATGCCTATCTATACAGGCAAACCCCATTCCTCCTTCTCTCTCAAATGTAAGAAAAATATAGTAAATGGGCTAAATACAAAATTATATGCAAAAATACTGGCTAAAAATAAATAAGAGTATTTTACTGTGAGAGTGCTTTGTCTTTGTAGATTTTTGTGATGAACATTCATTTGTTGTAATGAGGTATAAAGTGGCAAAATCCAGCAATAAATCAAATACATTTCGCTAAAATGAATTAATGCCTAATAATACCAGACACATTTTTTTACAGTGTGTGTGAGTGTGTATACCCTATATAAAACATTTCTGTTATTATGTACTTTGTGTTTTGTGTCATGGGGACTTTTCCAAACTCTTTCCATGTTTTCCAAATTTGACTGATTGTGATGTTTGCGTCGGGCTTATGTATATGTTGTCTGAATTGAACTGGAGACGGCTCACCCAGCAGACTGGCCACAATGGTTACCAGTCCCGTTCCTGCTCCCAGCTCCAGCACCTTCTTTCCCTGCAGGTTCACCCTCTCCCTGTTGTCGTCCAGGAAGGAGCACAGAGCCAATGCCTGCAGGACAAACAGACAGACTTCTTACTTACTTAATAATTTAGAAAATATTAGTTTTCTATTTATGTATCCAACGACTTCTATAACCGGCAATGTTGTTTATTTAATGTTGTAGGTACTCACTGCTGGCCACATCACTGCTCCAAAGTAGTCTATGGACTCATAAATGACAATGTCCTGCCCTGCGTAATGGTAAATATCTTTACCAATGCTGCTGCTGATGTTGGGAACCCAGGCTGGTGTTCTGTCCTGCTGCACAGCTGTTTGTCTGATGTGCGCCTGACCTGTGAAGAAAGGATGGATCAAAACTTTTGACAGAGGTAAAACAATAAAGATAAAAATAGAAATACTCTGTGAAAACACACTGACACAACATTAACATCAAACACAAGTTAAAAAGAAAAGCTGATGAGTCAGTAGCTTAATATGATAAAAAGACGCACAGCAGTACTCTGACAGGCACAAGACATAACATAATGTTGTATTTGAACCAAATAACCTCACTGCAATGATAAAAAGGAGTCCCTGCTTCTCTTCCTTATAAGTTCAGACACTACACCAGTAGACAAGTAACATCAGCCCTCTGGTTTTATTGGGACTTTCAGTTGAGACTAGTTTTGGCTTCACCGCCCTTTGGTTTTACCACATGTCTCACATCTCAAATCTCACATCTCACATTTAATTCTTGCCACTAATCTTGCCAGATACATAAAAGTCCCAAAGCAGTTTTTTCACTTAGTAAGCTGCCAAACCACAAGACAGAAGTTGAGACGGACAGAATTAAAAACCAAAGAGAAACAAACGCTATAGAACCTTCTTTGGATCTGTATTTCTGTCTTTTATAAGCTATGAAAAACACTTCATGTTAAAAGGTGGGTTCCCTTAAATGTTTTTCCTCACTTGCTGTGGTAACTTGTGTGTGGTATCTAGCCAAGCAGCTAGGTTTGGTTTTATCTGTGCAGGTTTTGAGATGTGTGCCTTTTAAATTTTTGCTGCCACACCAAGACAATGGAGATGAGTGAACTTTTGTTTGCGGTGCTCACAACGCTAATTACATTTAAAAGAAGACTAACAGCCATGCTAAAAGCTCTGTGAGGCTTAGTCACAGTGTTGCTTTGAGCTAAATGCTAACATCAGCATGCTAACATGGCCACGATGACAATGCTAACATGGTAATGTTTTAGGTATAATACATTTGGTGGTCCTCGTACATATTATCAAGTACAAACCAGTGTTGCAGAAAATCTTGAACAGATGATTGTGCTACATGAAAAGTTTTGGAAAGTTCTCAAAGTGATTACAATTCATCCAGAGGGGCCACAGTCTATGAGAGGGGCACATGAATGTCTGTACAAAATGTCATGGCAATTCATCCAATAGTTGTTGAGATCATAGACTGTATATAAAATCTATGGTTGAGATATTTCAGTCTGGACCATAGCGGACGATCAACAGACCGACAGACTGCCATCCATCCGCTAGCATGGCTAAAAATTCACCATCAATATCTCTTTCCTGAATCAGTTTCTTTGTTACTCTAATTAATCCACAGACTGTATAAACAGTTTTCATTAGAACTACTTTGCACTGAAGAAATAGTCCTTATAATGCTGAGGTGGTGGCAGATATCTCGAAACCTGAGCGAATAAAAGAATAACTCTCTTCATGTCGTCATGGTTAGAGGTAAGTGAGAAAATGTTTTCTTCTTTTTGCAATTTGGGTGAACTGACCCTTTAAAGAGAAGCAAATCGGACTTTGATGTCTGACTCTTATAATACTTTTGATACATGTGTTGATAGATGACTCACCTGTAACGTCTTCTTCACTGGCTGTGGTACTTGAATCATCTAGTTTATCCTTCTCATCCTCTTTATAGTCGTCATCTTTGAGGACTATTGTCTCCTCCAGCTCTTCCTCTTTATGCTTGTTTTTTTCTTCCTTATCATCTCCTTTTTCAGGCTCTGACATTTGAGGTTCCTCTGTTACATCGTTATCATTGTCTTTTCCTTTCCTTTTTTCTTTACCGACATAGTGATTGTGTTTTTCCTCCACAAGCTTCTCTTTGCTCTTCTCATCCTCAGCCTCCTCCCTCTTTCCTTCCTCCTTCTCTCTCAGCAGATCTTGGATTTCCGGCCCCACATCACCTTCTCCCTCTTCTTCTCTACACGTTGCCATGAAGATCTTCATCTCTCCATCTTCAGCCAGCAGGCTTGTGTGAAAAGCCTTTTTAAAGTTCTCAACGAAAGTCAGATCAGACTCAAACCTGACCTTGTTGGCCCAGATCACAGTCGTTCCTGGTTTGCAGAAATGCTTCATGGTGACCAGGAGCTCGTCCAGGAAGTCGTGATGGTAGACCACATCAGCTGCCAGCACGTAGTCGTAGTGGTAGACGGATGTAGGGTAGGTGCTCTCCAGGTCGAAGCCCCAGGACAGAGCTGCCACCTGGGGAGTGTGTCTGCAACGCCCCCTGGTGTTCCTGCACAGGTTGAATCTCAGGTTGCTCAGGACCACTGGAAGGTCGGTGGCTGTCACCCAGCCACCTGAGGACGGTAAGAAAAATAATTCAAAATTCCAAATTTCAAAAAATTCAGAAAAGTAACCTCTCAGGTTCATGGTTTCTCCTCTTATACAGACTGACCTATCGACATACTGATGCACAACATTCTCATACTAACATGACCATGTTCAGTCCATGTGCAACAGGCCTGCTGGTGAAACCTGTACAAGATACTACATGTGTTCACTTAAGCACACCTGCACACACCACAGCCACTGTATATATATTAAGGTATTTTTTCTGCCTCTATTTTTATGTCTTTTTAGGTACTTTTTTATTTCTTTTAACTACATTTTTTTACTCAATGTGTGGCCCAGATGCATTCTCTGTGCTTCTTCTTTTTAACTACTCGTTACCCACCGACTCTTCTTTGTTTCTTGTTTTTTGACTGGCATGTACTCTGTACCTGTGCAAATGGCAAATTAAGTTGAACTTGAACCTCTTACCGAGGAGCGCTGCTACAACAGACACGAGGCCAGTTCCTGCCCCGATCTCCAGGACCGCCTTGTCCACAAGACTCAACTGTTCGCGATGAGTTTCCAGGTAGTGACAGAGAGCCAGAGCCTAAGGGCAATCGAGATGATTTTGAGTTACAGAAGGGTCAAAGAATTTCGGGATGTGGGGCTCCTGAAGCATCAGTGGAGCAGGTTAAGTATGGGCCAGAGTGCCAGAGCAGCAAAGATGAGATATAAAATGGCAATTTACCAGCAATGAGTAAGACAGCTCGGAGTGGAGACAGCAGCATGTTGATTTATGACATCCCCATAATCCAGAACTGACACTAACACTGTGACATGTGTTTGAACCTACAGACTACTACAACCCCTACAAAATACAGTGTTGACAAATGAGATTACAAATCTCAAAAAAGGTGCTACTCACCGCCGGCCATATCATGCCTGCATAGGAGTCAAGAGCCTCCTCGATGATGATCTCCTGCCCGACATAATGGTACACCTCTTTACCCGCTCTGTAGAAGAAACACGGCGCCCAGGCTGGTCTTTGTTGCTTCTGGACGGCTGATTCATCTGAATGATACAAAAGTCTGAATGAACATGAGACCCATCTCTGCTCAGTGTGAGTCTTGAAATTTTACTTCCTGCTTTTTATCACCTTTTTTCTCCTCTTTATCTTCTTCGTCCCCATCTTCCTCCACCTCTTCCTCCTCCTCTTCCTCTCCGCCTCTCATATAATTGGTTTCCTCCACAAAGTGTGTGGACAAAGTATCCATATAAAATCCTGTGTACTGTTGGACAGACAGATATATCAGTTATGCATGTAAAAATAGAGAAAATGCATTAGAGATTGAGCTTTTAACTTTTTTAATGTAATAATAGTTCTGTTTATTTTTAACCTTCATTTTATGGTTCTTGATTGCTTTTTTCTCTTAACTCTTATCCTTCTTCTTTGTCTTCATGTTTTTGATACTATTGTGAAATCATTATTATTAAAACAAGAATAAAAGAGAACAGACGAGGGGATATAGAAGATTTTCTGCACATGGGAGAAGTTTGCCCCCAGGGCTTTCTGTCAGAAAGCCTTACTACTTGGTTAGGTTTAGGAAAAAAGAAAGGCAGAAAGCCTTTCTGCCAGAAAGCCGTGAAGGCAAACTTCTCCCACATACAGATTTTCTATTCTGATATTTTTTATATTTAGCTTACTTATTTGCAACTGTAAGTTCAGCCTTGTGCGCCATAATTTTGCTGTGTTTATATAATTATTTCTTTTCTTTTACCTGAGCTATAGTCTAGCCAGTCAAACAAGGCAAAACAAGTTTGGGAGAACACAATTTTTCCAAACCCTAACATATTATCCAAATTCTTGTTAAAAAAGGTATCTATACAAGTATAAGTAATATGGTGAAAACTTCACGTTCAAACACCCTACCTATGACCTTTGACCTACCTGCTGCTGCTTTATTTCCCAGTGAAAGATCTCAGGAGCAATCTGATTGCATCTGGAGACCTCTGAGTGCAAGGTTATAGAGACTCAGCATCCTGTTGGACACACCCATCATCGTCACAAGGGCATGAGGGTATTTTTAGCGCTGTGCCCAGTAGAAATAAACACAAGCAAGATACAGGAGCAGAGTACACGTAGATACAAACACACACATACACCGACACTAACGAAGATGACTTGGTGAGAGAGCCAAAAGGAGAGAGCGAACGACAGGAATGTCATGATACCAACAGTCACGGATCTTTGATACCAGTGTTGCTTATGGACTTCTCTGCTGGTACTTCCTGGAAGCCTCCACAGTCTGTAATCTCATACTGGATATAATTTGAATAGATATAATATGAAGGAATACTAAACCTGTAAAATCTGGCTTTTGTACTAACTCTACTGAATGATTTCAAGCTGCAGTGATCAAATAACTTTTTATGATTTGGATTGTGGCTTCAAACCAGTCCAGATTTTGCACGTTACACTGGTAATGCATCAGTTTTATTTAGTAGTCTACAAATAGCCACACATAGGGGGATAAGCCCCCCTGAAAACCAGGCCAATATGTCATTTGTGTTTGGCTTGAAAGCATCTTTACAGAGAGCCCTTGAATGTGTGTGTTGTCACCAAAACATTTAAAATCTAAAAGCCTCATAAACTCATTGTAATTGCTGTTAAGTTTGTGTCACCTCCTCTGCAATGCGTTCATCAGACGATAAAGATAACTGAAGATGAAAGGAGGTCTTATCATACAAAAGTCTATGTAAAAAAACGACACACGTAGTCTGGAATGTGTCCATGTTGTGCTTACTTGTTGGCTTTTCCTGCAATGGACTCAATTGCTTCACCAGACATGGGAGGTAATAGGATCAGGCTGGCATGCAATCAACCCCCTCAGAAAAGAAGGGGGCTCCAGTAGCATAAACCTCAATTAGATCTCCCTCAGTTAGATTTGAACGGTCTTTGACCATGGCGTATCGCCTCCCAGTTTCAGGTATCCTCAGTCTAAGTCCACTCACATCCCAAAACATGAAATCCATCCAGGACCTGAGGATGGTTTGACACGTTAATGGGGGAGTGCACAGTGGTTAGGTCATTGCCCAACTGTGTTGTTGATGTGGGGCCTTGTTTGGATAAAAGAGAAGAGTTTTTAAGCTTGATGACAGGCAGCATCTGTCTCTCAGTGAAAGGTTGTTTGTTATCAAGAGACTGTTGAAAGAGTGATAAAGTCAACAGTTATCTCTCCAAGCCGCTGTTGAGTATTTGTTTGGCCTGACAATGATGCATGGCGCTTCACTGCCACCAGCTTAGATAACCTCTCTGTTCCCCTTTAATCCAGCTCTTCACCACGCCTGTGTTTCTGCAGCCAAACAACACATATCCATCACACGGGCAAAAAGACAAGGAATGACAGGACAGAAAATGTTGGCGCATTTGGAATCATAAATTAGATATCACATTTAATAGGTCACATTAATAGCAGGTGGCTCTAACTTTCTCTTTCCAAGTTAATCAAGCTAATGGGTGAGTTTCCAAAACATGCAAAATTTGTGTGACACGTTAGTGTTCATGTTACTGAAGCAGCACATACTGCCCAATTTGGATGTGATCTTTAATTTGACCTTAAAGTGTTTTGCTGGTGAAATATTACCCAAGGAAGTCATCTAGGCGTGAACATAACAAATGAACATCAACAACAAAAACCTTTTCAACAACAAGTTTGATTTTTGAATGTGCAGTGTGATTATTATGTTCATACAGAGGTGAACTTGATCATGAATATTGATTTCCTGCTGTACTGTAGACCTATATGATATTATGAAAAGGGAAGACCCCATACTATTAGCATTTCTGGGCTATTCATGCATGGCACAACATGCAGAGGTGATGAACATTAAAGTCTAAAAATAATAGCAAAATATTTTTATTTTTTTTTAGCAATAACATTGTTGTGCTTATTTATGTTACTGTCCCAACTATTAAATGTGATTACCAGTAATAAAGATTTGTTTAAAAATTCTGTTTTACTTTGATGTTGGGAGGTTACAGTATGCATAAAGTTCATAGTCAAATGATGACAGGTAATGTACAGTGGGTTTTTAGAGCTTTTCAGCTGAAAAAGACACCATGAGAGCGAACCAGAACAGTAAGGTTGCGGGCTGGACAGCTAAACTGAGCTGAAACTCGCTGTAAAACTCTGTAAAGCCAAGGCGAGCTGCAGATTTGGGTGATAATTCTCTGTAGGTTCCTCATCACGAGCGAGTCATGACCCCTTTCACATTGTTTTCACTTTGTCATTTGATATGTTATTATAAAACTATTGTTTATAGCTGCTTATACATCAGGAAACAAAATCATTGCATGAATGAATGATTGCAAAATGGAGAAAAAATGTTTAAGTTTATCCTCTGTACAGTGTCCCTTTCAGGACATCTTATTCTTCGCTGGCTAAACTTTCACCAGCCTCAGTTGTACTTTAAAGCTCAGCTGTGCGTGCTGCTGACTTATCAGGTTCACACTCCAGTCATTCATGGTCCCCAGAGGATTCATCGTAAGAGAACCAGCAGTGACCTTTCCAATATTATAGAGAATCCATTCAATAGTTATTGAAATACAAAAAATGATTATGTGCTTCTCCTGTCTTTGTTGAAACTGGCACTTCTAACGGTGATAAAACCTGATCATATTATCCATGTGAGGTCACTCAGCAACAGACCTCCTAAATAAAATCCACAAGGTCATCAGATAACCACTGGAAAAATCCAGAGCCATGTTTGCCCAGATTGTCGTGCTGTGAGCTGACTGGACCAAGCCAAGTCAGCCTCAAGTGTTAGAACGTGCAGCTGATTAATGATAACCAGCTTAAAAAAATAAATAAATCACTGACTGAGCCTCCAGATGACCTAATGACAAATCCAAAATGCCCACTTACTAAACACCCATATGAAAAAAACCTTGAGTGTATCCAGACATACAGAGTTGCCAGTTTATTTAAGTTCACATAAATGACAAGCAAAGCAACAGCCCTGCAATAAATCAGACTATTCATTCTTTTGTTAACACTGTGTCAGATTGAATTCAGTGGTCATTTTGGAGGTTGTGGTGTTGTTAAATGATATTGCATTATACTGAAATGTTTCTAGTAACCTAAAAGACAAATACAACAGAAAATACTATAAATATAATAAACTGTAAAAACATGGATCACAACTTGACATTGTGATATACTAGCATTTCAAACTATGAACATCATAAAGTCTCAGTGTATTAGAGACATTTAGACATATGTACATGAGATCCATGAAAACACTTGACATTACAGAATCAATAAAATATTCCCATTCAGCAAGACAAGTTTCAAATTTGACCTAATTTGTCAGTCACAGACACACTCACACAATGAAAATACATTGTGTGTTCTCTGTCTGTTCAGGCAGCAGCCTCTCCTTGGTCCTTCCTCCAGGCTCGGTACAATTTGATACTCAGACTGGGGAGGTTATACAGCTCCTCCAGGTGGAAACGCTGCTGAAAGCGATCAACAAAGCTGTTCTCTGGGTCTAGACGAAAGCGCATGGCCCACAGGATCTGTGTGTTTTCCTGGCACAGGTGGTCAAAGGTGTCCATCAGCTCCTCCAGGTAAGGATGGGCATACACCACGTCAGCTGCCAGGACGTAGTCGAAACAATGTGTGGCACGTGGGAAACGCTGCTCCACCTCCTGACCCCAGATGAGCTCTGTGACCTAGAAACAGAGATGATATAGGGTTAATTTATACACTACTGGTAATTATCCTTCCGCAGGTTCACCTACGGAAACCTTGTTACAGCTTTTACTTCCTCTAGATAATCAAGTTTGATCATCTACCAACCGCGACGGCAGATGGCCACCCAACCTGAGTCTGGTTCTGCTTGAGGTTTCTGCCTCTTAGAAGTTTTTCCCCTTGTCACCAGTTCTTTGGCTGGAGTTTTGAATATATTTCATGGGTTATCAACCCGACAGTATGAAATCTAAATCTAAAAACCTACCAGAGGGATGTACTTGCATCGGCCCTTGGTGTTGCGCATAACATTGTACTGGAGATTCCCCAACACATCCGGTAGGTCAGTGGAGGTCACCTTAGCACCTGGAGAGAGACAGTGCAGCGGAGCGTTAAAGGGAATGAGATACAAACAGCAGCAGATGAAGTCAAAGAGACTGAACAAGTTCAAACTAGTCCAAAGCTAATCACTGGATTGTTTTGTTTCCGTACCTAACAGGCTGGATACGATGGTGACGAGCCCAGTTCCAGCACCCAGTTCAATCACATTTTTGTCTGTCAGGTTGTATTTGTCTCGGTTGGTCTCTAAGAAATGACACAACACCATTGCCTGTTGGGGGACACACATTCATAGTTCACTGGCAGGGCTCAAAATAAAGGATGTACAGATGCTAAATATTGGGATAATGTACATGTTTGGGCATACCGAGGGCCAGAGTACAGCTCCATAGAGGTCTGTGGACTCTTTGATACGGATCTCCAGATCAGAAAAGACGTATCCCTCCCACGCCTCTGGGCCAATGACAGAGGGGTGGAAACACCGAGCCATTATAGCTTTGGCTAGCTCTGCATCCACAGGAGAGACAGGTATTGTATTAAAAAAAACATGTTTATAAAGAGTTTACAAAGTGTGGTACTGTAGAGTGAGTGAGGACAATCCAGTACCTAGAATACCCAGAATAATACACCTTTTTCACAGCAGACATTTTGACATCATAGCAGGAGATGCACAGGTGTTATTAATCCCATTTAGGTGAGCTGGTTACAAGCCCTCATGCTGTGTATTCTGACTCACTGGCATCAGTTACTGGTACACTTAAATGGTATGGAGTTGTAATTAATGTTATTAGTTGCACCTGTGCTTTTCCTGCTATGACAAGTCAAAATTTCTGCTGTGAAAAAGATTGTTTTTCTACATGCCACATTATATAAATTTGAAGTGTTTTTGATTGATGCTCCAACAACTGAAGCAGCAGCAACAGTACATGTGACTCTAAATTCTCATTTTACCTTGAAAACTTGTCAGACCTCAATTTGAGTTGAAACACACTAATTAGTTTTTAAGCTTAATATAACTCACCTGTGCACCTGCCTTGGTATTTGTGTTTTACAGAAGTTGCTGACTTAATTGCTAGTGCATCACAATTATGTGACATACCAATGGGAAAGGCCTGCTAAAACATGCAGACAGTATGACAAACACATTAAAGCTGTATTTGCAAAGGGGAACAAATAGACCGAGTCCAACACAGACCAACTGACCTAAATACACTTCATTGCTTAATTTGTTTCTGAATTTGATAAGGAACTATAATAGTTCTTATGAAAATTATTCACAGTGAGGGCCGTGGATCCATTGTAGAGGAATGGAAGCAGAAATCTCATAGACGGATGTCTTAAATCTGAATGGCTAGATATACCACCAAGAAAGAAAGTAAGAAAACATTTTGGTGAACCAATCCTTTAACAATCCTACCACCTACCATCTCAAAGGTTTTAAGAAAATCTCTGTCAACAACGGCGTAATATGACTTAAGGGCTACTGTACAGTATTGATATGTGTGTATTTATTTTTGTCCACCACTGCACATCGCCTAAAAGTGGCACTGAAATACTCCAGTCTTAAATCAAGCAGATGAGTAATCATGTTGTTTTTCTTTCATATCCCATTACAGGTAACATTTGATTCTCTGCTCTATAAATGAATCACATTTAGGCTCATAATGCCCCTCTGATCCTGCTGTCTTTGTAACTTCATGCCAATGTGTCGGACTCCAGCTATGTCTCAGTACTAACGGTTACTCAGAGCATCTGACACACAACTTCAGTTATGTAACACTGGTTTAGAGAAAAGGTCAGGGGAGCCCACAGAGCGAAAATGCAAAGGTTGAGTAAATGCTCAGGAGCTCAATTTATAGCTTTTGTGTGTGTATGAATATCTCTGTTATATTTGTCATTATCAAGCAGAGATGCAAATGTTTGCTGGGAATAACAGAGCGACGTGTCTTACAAGCTCTCACATTAAATTCATTCCAAGCTGTTTTATGGGGATTTAAATTGAAATATGCATGCATACGACCTCTTAAGATATAAAAAGAACATGTTTGCTTAATTGTCACTTTGGTCAAAAAAAAAAACAACTAAAAACTGTGCCATTCTGCAAGCACTAATTAATGTCACATAGAAAAAAACTCTAGAGAAGAAAAGTCTTTAGCTTGTCTGTTGTGTATTACTCCAAATTCTCACCTTCTTCTTTTGTGTTGGAGTCGTCCATGGCCTTGAACTGTTAAGTCTCTGTGTCTGAAGGAGTCCAAACACGAGGTCAAGAATGCCCAAAACAGAAAATCTATCGCAGCCAACTGCCGTTCTTAGATTGTGGTCCCAGATGAAGTCCATTGGATCTGGGTCAATCTCTAGCGGGCTGTTAGCTGTCACCTTCTATGGTTATAAATTACACACAAATCGAACATTTCCCAACTTCTTGTTCAAACACCCTGCCCCGACCCTCAACTCCACCCCAAATTTCTAGCTTGCTCTGGGCTTGACTACTGACGGACAGCAACAGCTGCCCTGTCCGCCTGCTGAGCTGGAGCTGAGGAGTGAAGAGGAGGAGTAATGTTTCCTCAGTTTGACTGACAAGTTAAAATAGAACTCGTTGCTAGTGATAGAAACTTCAGGTATTGATTCAGCAACATCAGAATGTGCAAAAGCCTCTATGTGTGTGTTCAAGGCAGAGGGACAAGGAGGGGGAATGTGTGCAGAAGCAAAAGGCAAGTGAAATATAGCCTGAAAGAAATTTAAGGGATGTTTGGCGCCCAAGACTTGCACCTGTCTCAGTCTCACTGTTGAGCCAAACTGACATCTACTGTGGAAATGTACTTCAAATATTTAATGCAAAACAATGTCATTCCTCTCACAGATATACCTCTAAACAGGTAAAAATATTTTCAGTCACATCAAACAAAGATGTACAAAATACATAATCTATAAACACAGAAAAAGCTTGATTTATCACTGTTAATGAGTTCATGATTCATTCACACATTCACCTTATAAATATTAAATATAATAACACAGACGTTATTTGGGAGATGTTTCATGCTTCATATTACAATTGTTTTGACAATTCATGTTTAGGTTATGTTTGAAGTTCAGTTTTTCCCTCTCAATGTCCCCCTTCCCTTTCCTCTCATGCTTCCTCTCCCTCTTGTGCTTTTCGCTCCGCGGCCTCGTCGGCTGCCTTCAAACACAGATTGGGCTGTAACCATAGCAACTTCACCGCCAGCATCGCTGTCCTCACCAGAGCTGCTGCTGCTGCTCCTCCTCCTGGCCCTCTGAGGTAGAGTCTTAGTAGACTGAGGGACGGCCTTTAATGAGAGGGACTCCTGGCTAGTGCTGCTCCTCACATCCTTCAGAGATGTAAGAGGAGGTTCAACAATTACCTCCGACCCCAGAAAGCCTCCTCCTGCCACAGACCTCTCCTCTTCTCTCTCTCCTCCTTTCTTCAGACTCTTTCTGGCTGCCTTCCCTTTCTTAGATTTGGATGGGGATGGCATTTCCTTCTCACTGTCCTCCTCTTCCTCCTCTCCTCCTTCTCTCTCCTTTCTCTTCATGCAGGTGACTGCTCGGCGGAGTCGCTGGCTGCGGATCGCCTGCTTTTCCTGTTGCTCCATGCGGAAGAATGAGTCGATCCGCAGCTGAGTCTAAACCAAAACAGTGAGAGAAATGGTATAACTGATTTAAGACGACAAAGTGGGTTTATTTCCTCCATTAAATCAAATTTACACAGCCAAACCGGACACATTCAAGAGAGTGCGACTAAGAACAAGAGTCAGGGATGCTAGGGAGTATGTTTAGCCATCTACTTTAACTTACAGCAGTAGTTACCAACCTTTTATGTTTTATGTAATCCACAGCCCTATCAGGTGAACTCAAGTACCAGTCATTGGCACCACCCATCATGTTCCAAATATATTCTTATGAATGGATTATAAATTGTTATTCAACACTATTAACTACAGTATATAAAAGTGGATTTTGTTACAATATTTTTTTCATACAATTGAATTGTCAATGTTTAAATTGCTTTGCTCAAGTTTGTATTTATAGTACTACCACTTAAAATGGCAGAAGCTGGATGTTCAAACCATTTATCCCTTACTTTTAGCAAACTAAATCAATTGTTAATTCATTACTTTTACCCAACTATAACTGTTCATCCTTTCAGCTATTTCAACTGTTTATTCATACTTTTAGCCAACAATTACAACTTCTCTCCCCACTTGTTAACTCAATTACAACAGGTGGTGTTGTGTGTGATGGGCAGCCTAACGTTATTGTAAATATAATCAAAATCAGCATCACACCAATTTGTAATGCTATTTGGCGGTTTATTTTCCTCATTAACACAAATATGTGGATATATATTTTTAAATTAAATCTTAAATTCTTTTTTTTGTTGAGTTTAGTTGAGTTAATTAGTTGAGCTTTCCACATACCCCCCTGGCAATTAACTGCACAAGTGCCCCTGGTTGGGAATCACTGGCTGGGAATTGTCTCAGTTACCTGCTGGGTGTTGAGCTGCTTGATCACAGGTTGAAGGGTCTCCTCTGTCTTCCGACTGCTCCAGCCAAAACGACTCAGACAGAATGTAAAAGACTGGTTTAGGAAACTTCATACATTCATGAACACGCACACACAAACACACACATCCGCACACACAAAGAGAAAGGATATTCTTTGATCATGTCGAGTTGTGGGCGTCCCCAGCTGAAGAAGCAGTCTGACTCATCCACAGCAGGTTGCAGGTAAGCCTGAGCCACCACAGGGTTGGGGAACCCAGGGTGCAGCTTTAGGTCCCTCAATTTCTTCTTAACCTTCGTGTCCCGAGGATCAGACACCAGACGCTTTTTCTCCTGAGCCTCTGACCACCATTTACTAGAGGGAAGAAACAATAACCAGGCAAACACTAATAAGCCTTTAGAAACAGAAACCATAAACATTAAAAAAGTTTAAAATATTTTGTTAAAACTAGTTATTGTAATGTCAAAAACACATGTTTTGGAATATAATACATTCATTGTAAATGTTGAAGCCACAGAAGTATTGTATATTTTCAAAATTAATGAAATCATTAAGATAATATTGTATTAAGTAAGTATATTGGCCAGGATAGTTACGTTATAACATTTTAATACTGGCACATGCCTGAGCTGTATACTGAGTTGACATTTATTCAGTTCAGTTAAAACACTGAGACAAATATAATTTTTTTTTTTATAATTAATTCCTTAATTCATTTAGAACTTTAAAAAATGTTAGCAAATGATTTAAAAATCAGTTTATTTACACATTTGTCCTATATTTGACAGTCACAGTAGAGACAGACTGGAGGGATTAAACATGAAAGACGCAAAGGTTTTGAAAATTAATCAAACCATCAAGGACCTTTATTAACACTTTTGAAAATCCACTAACTTTTTAATCTCCTGTACCCAAATACTGAAACACACACACACCTGAACTGTGTTAGTGGCTCCATGCCTGGCCCTGGGAACTCATTCAGTATCTCCATGCCAGTCACATATCCGACCCCTGGCACGCCCTCTGTGTAGTCACTTCCGAGCAGGTAAGCCAGGTTTATCAGTTTAGTCCTGTCCAGACCTGAGAGCGATCGAGAGAGAGAGATGTCACCCTTGCTCTCATATGTCATATTGTTAGCTATAGATATGAGAAGAATGTTTACTTTAACAAGTTCAACTCTGTAATCTCAGATTTCAAAGAGCTAAATGAGCTCTTAAAATTTAAAATACTCCAAGGAGAAGGAGACGGGACATATCTTGCTGCCAAATATATATCAACATGCCACAACCTGAGGGACAGGGAATGACACACACACAAAAAAATGTTGCATTGTTTAGTTTTTACTTTTTGTATTTGTATTTTAACTGCAAGTCTACAAATTATTATTATTATCCTATTTTACTTATCTGTATATATTTTAATATCATAATTTTGTAATGTGTTATCCTAGAACACCTCACTCTTCTATTTCAGCAGGCCACAATACAGCAAAATAACATCACCTGCAGTTGCAGTTCCATAATCATGACTTTGAAACTGAATAAATATGTAACTTTGCAGCTGCAAATGATAAGAGTCTGTCATGACCACACATTAAAGTCGGGGTATCTACAGGTTTCATAGAAAAAAATGATCCAATGAAATGGCATCATAAATGTCATATCTGCCTGTTGTGTGGCATTAGGATAGGACAGGATAGTGAGGCGTTACCTGATTTGACTGAAGGTTGGCTGGGTTGCCCCTAAAACTAAGACCAAAGGAATTTTTATATGCAAAATGAGAGAGTCAAAAGATCTTAAAAAAAAACGAAGACACTGAATATGTCAAATGTCAAATTCTGGCAAAAAATTAAATAAAATACAGTTTTTTTTGTAATTGTATTTGGCATTTTTCCTTTCATGTGATCTTTTAGACTCTGAAGTGAAACTAAAACCAATTTAACAATAAAGCAATTGAGATTTTAAATGTGGTCTGTTGGTCAAAGTTAACTGAGACAAGAGGAATTAATACTTTATAAGGACCAAAGATTAAACACTGTAAAACCTTTTTTGGACCTGCTGACTCAGACATATGTAGAAACAGAAACACACACACACACACACACACACACACACACACACACACACACACACACACAGGCGAGCACTGACCCAGTTGGTTCTGCAGGTCACTGTACTGGTAATATTCAACATATTTGTTCTGGCTGAAGAAGTTCTTGTAGACATGTCGCCCTCCAAACAGCCACACATCTGAGTCGTCTGTGATGGTGCCGTGTGTGTGGTCAGTGCGGTCGAGTGCTGCACACTGAGCCTCAGCCTCCATCGGCGCCACCAGGAACGGCACACCAAACAGCCGCAGCAGCTCCTGGTATCAAAGACGAACAAATCATTACTTCCCCCCCTCCAAAAAAACAAAAACAAGACACAAGGTACCAATGCTGATGGGTTGTGTCTTGATCATCAGGGTTATACTGTGATTATGTCATGTTGTCTTGTCAACATTTTAAAATTTTTTCTGACTTCTTGATGACACTGAGACTATTTGCCAGGTTTTTAAACACGTTTTGGACCGTGTTCTTATAACTAAAACCTTTTTATCTCAACTGTAGTCATCTGAAAGATACCTTCGCTCTTTGCAGCCTTATCAAAACAGCCAAAGGGATTAATGAAGATCAGGCACTTTAGAGGTTTTACATTAAGTGGTGATTTTATGAAGAAGAAAATACTGACAACTCGTGACAATTAAAAGTGTGAGTGACTTGATACTGACTGCATGGCTCTGGGAATGTTTAGCAGAGGAAATTTATAAACGTCATTCTCACACCTTCTCTGCGTTTTCATATCTCAGTCCAGTGACAAAGTGTATGCATGTGTGTTTACATTTCTGTCCATTTTGTGTGTTGATGTGATTTTATAGTGCATTGTGTTCACCTGGCTCTCCAGGTACATCTGTCCAGTGACTGTGTTCGCCATCCTCTCCTGCTGCTGTTTCAGCTCCCTCAGGCTGCTCTGCTCCACCTGCAGAGAGCTCTCCAGAGCCTCCAGCTCATCCTGCAGCACAAACAGACACACACACAGACAGTTGCTGCATCAGCCCTGGTCTCATACACATTAAACAGCTCAAACATGTATATGTCAACTGATAAGTAACAAAGAATTACATTGTGGTCACAATTATTGAAAAATCAAATTTAAGGGATCCTCCCAAAAACAGTTGTTTATGTTATGTGTTTATGTAAAAACAAAAAAGGAAATTGGCCGATTCATTATTATATATTTTAAACTCTCAGATATCAGTGTCTGCCTCAAATATCCAGTATTATTCAGACTATAATAACAAATGTCATGACAAAATTGTCTAAGTGGTGTAAAACATACCCTGACATTTTTTTTCGTTTGCCATATTAAAAGTAGTACAACCATTTTTTATAGGGTTGGTTCACCCAAGTTAGAAAAAAAAAAAACATTAGTGGTATCTAGCCAAGCAGATAGTTTCATTTGTCCAGGTTTGAGATATCTGTTCCTCACATTTCTGCCTCCACCCCAAGACAATGGAAGTGAATTTGGTTTGTGGTGCTCACAGCATTCATTTAAAAAAATCTAGTGGCTATATGCATGGCTAGATACAACTAGAAGTCATTTCACAAGTATATTTTGTGTAATTTGGGTGAACTGACCCTTTTAAATAGTTATTAGCATTGAAGTCAAAATCTTGCACATCTGAACAATACCTACCACATCAAAGTGTTCCCATTCATTGATCGCTGGATTTGAGCAGGATTCTTTCTCTGTTCCCTCCTTCAGCTCTTTCTCTTCATTATGTCTCTTTTTGTCCTCTTCTTCCTGTAATTTCAAAGCAGCAGCTTGTTCACTGGGAGCCTCTGTCAAACTTTCCTCTGGTTTTTCTTCCTTCTTGGTCCCATCTTTACGGCCCTCATCGGAAGATCCTTTCTCTTTATTCAATACAAGTGAATCATCTGCATCCTCATCTTTAAATTCATCTTCTGACACCTCAATGAAGCTCTCTGGGAAAACAAAAAAAGCACTTTTGTTAATGTCTACTGGTTTAAGAAATTATGAATGAGTGTGATCTTAAACCGACTATTACTGTACCTTCTGACTCGCTCTCCTCACTGCCCTCTGACTTCACATCATCAGGATGAATTTCAGTCTGTGCACGGAGAGGTTTTCCATATATCTGAGCAGAGGCATTGATAGATAATGTGTTTCGGTTGGAAGGAGCAGCACCTTGTGGTTGAACCAGATTACTGTTCTTTGTGATCAGTCCGTGCTCTGATTCTCTTCTCTCCAGCTCTTCTTCTTCTTTCTCTGTCTGTCCTCTACTTCCTGTGTTTATATTCTCTGCCAACTGTCCGTTCTTTGTCTCCTCTTCTGACTTCCTCTCTCTCTTGTGAGTTTGTTGCACTGCCGCAAAGCGAAGTGCTTTATTTCTCTGACCAATCACTTCCTCCATCTCATCTTCAGAACTAACAAACAAACTGAAATCTTTCACGTGTAAACTTTGGCCTGTTGGGTTCCCCTTAAATTCAGATTTTTCATTAGGTAAAGAGTTCATGTCGTCAGGTTCTGTCTCTTCCTCTGAGCTGCTGATGATCACTTGTGGCACAGGATGTTGAATATTTGCCTGCAGTTTGGTGGGTGAGCTGCTGATTAGAATCCTATGTTCGGAAGCACCTTCTCCCTCCTCAGTGAGGGCTTGTTGGATTGCCAACAGGGTGCGAGGGGACAAACTACCATCCTTCTTATCCCGGTCCACCTTCTCCTCATCTGAGCTGTCGTTCATTGCAGCCTGGATTGCCTTGAGTGTACGAGGTGAGGGCGGTGATGTGTCTCCCTGAGACGGCTTTGAGACAGAGGGTTTGGAGTCTTTTGAGGAGGGACCCCGCGCTTTATCCTCTTCCTCACAAGCAGGGCGCCACAGGGGCTCTGGTCTGCCCGCTGCCTGTCTTTTGCAGCCTGACAGGGAGCTCCCAGACCAGGGTGCAGCTGCAGGTTGGCTCTCGGGGGCAGTCTCACTCTTTTTGGAGCCTACGTAGGAAAAGTGGAGTGGTGTTTTAAATATGAACAACAAGTTTACATTTTTAGATGTGTGTCTAAATGATACCAGTGAAACCCTGTTAAAGGACCATTCCACAAGAAGTCATGCAACCTTTACTTTACGACAACCACTGTCTAAAACACAACAGGAGATTATAGATTAAATTCCTACTTCCCAGGCAAACACTGGTTTCTGTAGATTTCAATATGGCACCAAGTCTTCTTGCAGAGATTTAAAATATGACTGAGATGAGTAACTTATCACACTGAACAATTAGTGTGCTTTATTTTATATCAAAATGACACTGTAATAATACAGTTGTGATAAGTGACTATTTTGGAAACTCTTTCTTTTTGATGCGTTCAAGAAATCCGACCAGTGATAATTGAGAATTTTCCTGTAAAATGCTGAAAAACTGTAAACATATCACCATAGCTGCCCTCACCTTTAATAAGGATATAGTGGGAATGGTCTTCTGACACCAGTCGGTGTGACTCCACGCTGTGACTCTGCTGGTCCCCGTCTTGTTGGTAGAGCTGTGGAGCGTTGCCGGCGCTCCGCTGGCTCATCTCTTTCTCCACACCCTCCAGATGCTGGTTCAGCTGGTTCCTCTGCAGCAGGCCGGCCAACTGGTACTGGGAAAAGTCTCCTGAATGCTATGAGGGAGTGAAAGGGAGTCCGTGTTGAAGAGGAGGAGATGGGTGAGTGAGTGTGCGTGTGTGTGTGTGTGTGCGTGTGCGTGTGTGGGAATGAGAGTGGACACTACCTCTGGAGGTTTGTGGTACATGGTCCGGCGTCTTTTGGAAAACTCTTTCATGTCTTTGAGTATCTCATGTTTCATTTCAGGAGGCAGGCTGGCAAACTCCTCTGAGTTGATGTCCACTGAGTTGGGGTCTCCATACAACTCTCCCTGAGACACAGCGAGCAATCTGGCTTCAAATGTCAATTATCAAAACAGGGTATTCATACAAAAAAAGGCTGGGCGATAAAGCCAACCAACATAAGAACATGGTAATAATGTGATGATCTTTCTTTCGGACATGACTCTAAATACTGTCAGAAGATAGTGACACATAGTATAGTTTTATGAAACAATCCTTTGTAAAAAAAAAAAAAAAAAAACATGATGGCCTAACAGAGGCCTTCACTGTTGATTTCACTCAGCGAAAACAGTTTAAAACGTTTTGAAGAAAATTGTATCACTTTATTGTAATATAGCCAGGACCAGACCAGGGTCCAACAACAACCAAGCGGTAATAAAATATTATTTAAACTAAAAATACCAGATAATATCTTGTCTCTTACCACCAATATTATATTGATAGAATTGCCCAGCTAAAACACAAACTATTTGAAGCTATTTTATTTGTTGTTGGTGCAATATAATGTGATGCTCTTGAGTGTATGATATGTTTACCTGATACATGTGAAAACTGTCAGTCGTCTCCTCCTCCTCTTTATCTTCCTCCTCTTCTGAACTGCAAGAACGAAACACAATCATTACAGTACCAGTATTATACATGAAATAACTATATAATGGACATAATCATTGAACATTTCAAATTAACCATATACACTTACCTGTACTTGAGATTTGATATTGTACATACATAGTTATATCTCACTTCTCATACATATCTATATGCAACTCACCAAGCGTGATCCTTACCGTTAACCTGTTTATATTATTGCCATTGTGTATATTTTGGATTTGCACCTAACTGATATTTTGTATTCGCACTTTATATATTTGCACACTTTCCTACTTTGTACTGCAACTGCTGCACAACAATTTCAATGGGGATGATTAAAGTTTTATCTTATCTTATAAAACTATACATTTTGCTAAGTGCTCCTTCATGCACAGTTAATGTTAACTTGTCACCGATTAAAGAAAAAAAGAGTATTTAGTTATTTGTGAGCTCTGTTCAGACAAAAAAAAAAAAAAACTTGAGCTCAAAACTTGGCTTGACTAGTCAGGAGGCTTTAAATCATTTTACCTTATTAATACAAACCCATTCGTTTTCACGGAGTACCTGACTCTCCAATCTAACACGCGTGAAGATGAGAAGCTTTCCAGCCTCCTCACTGTTTAGCAAAGGGTGGATGTAAAACTCTGGTGTGGACTGGGGATTATGACTAACTGAATTAAGTGCCATTGTATCAACAATAACAGGTGAGTAGTAATCTTTCCCAGGCCTCTGACCTGCTTTTGTCCTGCTCCTCTGCAGCTGGCAGGGCTGGTAGAACATACATGTCGTCCATCTCATCTCTCCTCACACTGGAGAGGCTGGGTAGAGGATCCTTACTGTGGCAGGAAAAAAAGACGGACACTTCAGATATAACAGTCATTGTAATCGCAGTAGACAGTTAATCTGACAGTTAATCCGATTTGTTTCTACAACTATTGTTGGGATGTCATGTGATTCCAGAGACGGGAGCGCCATCCCTCCACCTGTACACTGCCCCTGTCCCTTACCTGCGGTCTCCAAGTGCAGCTTTGATAGCTTGTCTCTTCAGGAATGTCTTTAGGAGTTTCTCATTGGTCTGTTTGGACTCCCGGCTCAACTCCTCTTTCCTCTGCCTCCTGAGAGCCTGCAGGAGAGCAACAGCCATGTTAAACGAATAGGTGGGAAATGAATCCCATCCATTTGGAAGAAATATCCAAAATCAGTTAACTTTATTTAGAAGACATTTACACAGACCGGTTATGTGGTTCTTCAGGAAGAACCGGACGTACCAGAGTCTGTTTCTTCAGCAGTGGTGCGTCCCCATCAAACACAAAGACTGGCCTGATGCGGAAGAAGAGCAGCTTACAGATGCGGTGGAAGAGAGTGAGCAGGTGGGCGTTCTGGACACTGTTGCCTTCACGGTCCCTCACTCCCTTCACTGCCTGGTTCAGCCATATACTGATGTCTAGAGGTAGCCGGTTAAGGTTAATGCTATGGCTTAACAGAAGATAGTCAGTTACATCAATACATCTGACAGAGAGATGCAGGAAAGATGATGGGACCCTACTCAAGCAATGAAGGACACATAGAAAGATAAATAGATCACCACCAAGTCAGGATACCAACAGCAAGGATCTTTCCTTCCAGAGTCTCGGGGTTGATGGGTTTCCCTGTACTCTCCAGCAGCCTCCAGAGTCCGTGCACTCCCATGATAACTGTAGTCCAAAACTCACCCAAAATAATGCGAGTATCAAAAACTGAAACACACGACAACAAGTTAACTATGCTTGACTAATTTGAACATTTTCTCGTATCAACTCCGAAACCACTGCAGTGGAAAAACAAGCAGCAGCATCTTAGCGGCACTTTTCAACGTTTGGTGTAACACAATGTTTGTCCGTAGAGCACACATTAACTACGCATGAAGGTTCCGCGTCATTCACATCGGATTACATTCAATTGTTACACCACCAGCTTCGGGCAGAATCAATGTTATGATATTTAATCAGTTTTACATTTAGTTGATGTTATAACAACTCGGGTAGAATAACACAGCAACAGATCGCAGATGAGTTTTGTGGGGAGGCGACGGGACGGACAGCTGTCATTGTGGGTTTTATTTTCCTGGGTAACACCTGTCAGGCTTTCTTGTATAACATTGCTTCTTCGACAAAATGAATACGTTAAATGTAATGTCAGAAAGTGTCGGGGTAAATAACGATTTGGGGTATTTATCTGTGCACAGTGCGAACAGTGAACTCCCCGCAGCTTTAGTTTGCAAGAGGGCAGCGGTTTTTTGACAGGAAGTTTTGCCTGAGGGGATAATCTCAGGGCAAAAAGTCGTTTTTGTCCACCGTCAGAGGCCAACAGCGTCCGGTGACAAAATAAACAGCTTGCGGTTGCTTACAGAGAATTAATCGGGAGGAGGTTGAACCTGGAGGTTTCCCGGTATGCTATCTAATAATTTGTCTGAATCCCCCCCCCCAAATATATATATATTCCACATATACTGGAAAGTGTCTTCCCGTGTAGTTAATCCTGATAGCGTTAACGTTACTGTACCTTGGGTTATTAAACTTTCCGTCAACGCTGCTCGACAACCAGCTAACGTTAGCAAGTTAGCTTACTAGCTAGCTACCGTTATCGCGTAACGCTATCAGTACCTCAGCTATTAACCCTGTCCTTTAACTAGCGGCCTTCTTTCATCGCTGTCACAAGCACTAAATGCTACAAATGTTAACAACAAAGTAACTTTCCCCATTGTCAATTGTCACAGGACGAAGAGTCACCAGGGTTTCACCTAGACTACAGACTTCCTTCTCAACTAACCACCTCCACCATGACTGCTGCTGTGAGAGGTATGTGTTGTTTTCATTACATCTCCAGTATTTACATTTCACATTTCCTACCTGTTCAGCCAGTTGCAACAAAGTGATAAAACGTCTGTCTTGTCTGAGTGGTTAATGACCGCTTTTGTGTAAGACTTAGGCCGACCCTTCATTCTGTCTTTCTCTACTGCTTATTGCAGATACAATTTGACTTATTTAACGGTTGATAAGCAGATAACTGATTTCTTCGTATCCAGCTTGGTAGTTAGCCTGTTTAGACTATAAATACTGTGTACTTTAGACTGATCCGGATTGTGTTTCATTACAACTGCAAAATCATACCGTCAGCATCTTAGATGATCACTTGATTTAACGCTGGTCAAGCAAAGCAGCACCTTCAGCGGAAGACTCATCCCACCAAAAAGCACCACAGGAAGTCATTCCTGCCTGTGGCCATCAAACTCTTTAACTCCTCCCTCTATGGGTTAGTCTGTATGACCCTAGGCCACTAAACTGAACATTGATCATTACATCTCTGCCATAATTGAATAATTGTGCAATATTCTGTGTACTACTCCCGTGCAATATTAGTTTTCCCATGTTAGTTTTTCTTATTTATTGTTATTGATATTATATACCTCTATTACTCTTGACAGTACATGCACCTCTGCTTATTACTTATTTTGTTACATTGTATTATTATACTCTACTATCATCATCAACCGGTAAACCCACTTGGTACTTGACACTTAGTTTATCTTATACTTATACCGACCTGATACTTAATTTATTTTCTGACCTGTTTTTATAGTGTTTTATAGTGTATCATATTGTTTGCTAGTACTTTCTCCTGTGTGCACTGACGTAAAGGCGAGGATTAATACTATACCTTACATGACACATGCATGTGTAGAACTGGATCCCATTGCATCCTTAGTTATGTTAGTTAGTCATAGGAATGTCCACACCTGAATTTAGAGCAGTCCACTTCTGATTGGATCACGAAGGATACAAGTGCAAATTGTAAACTTGGTCGTATTGATTTCTTCCAGATTCTGCCAAAGTGCCTATCCGAGGTGCTGGCGATGGCATGGAAACTGAAAAACCGCCGGCCATTCTGGAGGTAAACACAGATACATTGCTACCAGGTCCATCTGCAGTTCCCCTCCTGAAGGTGGCTAGCCCAAAACACAGCCTCAAATCTAGCCATCCTGCTCCCCCTGCTGCTCCCCAGCCTCTCGGGGTGCTCCACCTGGGCAAGGTGAGTCGAGAGGCCTGCACAGAGGTGGAGGCTGTGAGGATTATCGTCCCACGTGCCGCTATTAGCCGAAGCAGCCGTACAGGACCTGCTGAGGGGAAAGGGGAGGCTGGGCAACAGGCTGAGGAGCAGGGCTCTCCCCCGCTGCCTCTGGTGGAGGACTGGAGAGGACAGATGGAGAAGCTGCAGAACTCTGAACGCAGGCTCCTGCAGGACAAGGAAGGCCTTTCCAATCAGCTCCGTGTGCAGACAGAGGTAAGGCCCCAATGAAGCAGATACATTTTATTTATATATTAGACATACTAGGCTTTGCATAGTCAGGTTTATTGCTGTTTCGTGTATCAAAACTTGCAGAAAGTATGGATAACGGTATTGATAATATCACAGATCGCAACATTATTAATTAATTTCAATGTTTTATGTAAAATTTATTGAATTTGTTGTTCTGTCTGGATAAGTCCAAATAGTTAATAGATCGTAATCATGCTCCGTATTGTCTCTTTGAGTGGACTTAGCAATGAGACCACTGTATTTTGGTTTAACTTTTCAGTGATGAAGTGCTTTTAAGTGAATATAAAGGAAACGGCTGTAAAAGGAATTTGGTAACTTTTATTCATTCCATTTGCCAGGTGAACCGTGAGCTAAAGAAACTGCTGGTGGCGTCGGTGGGTGATGACCTTCAGTACCACTTTGAGCGTATGGCACGAGAGAAGAACCAGCTGATTCTGGAGAACGAGGCTCTAGGCCAGAGTCTGGCGCACACCGCGGAGCAGCTGGAGCGAATGAGTATCCAATGTGACGTTTGGAGGAGCAAGTTCCTGGCCAGCAGGTATGAAATAAACAAAGTAAATGGTTGGAAATGACAAGGAAAGGATGGAAAGGGATGGGACATTTTATTTCAGGGCACCGCCAGCTGCTATCCTCTCATCCTCGGTTTTAAAAGAAGCTTTATGTGGGCAAGCATCTGTCAAGGACATTTCAGCATAGCTGGAGGAAGACAAATAAAATAAAAAAGATTATTCTTTTGTAAGGATCAATTAGAGATGTCATAATTACTGTTATCACACTGAATAAACACTTCACACATCAATGTTGTCTCTACAGAGTCATGGCAGAGGAGCTGACGAATGCCAGAGCAGCTCTGCAGAGACAGACCAGAGAGGCACAAGGAGCAATTCAGGACCTGCTGTTAGAGAGAGAAGTTTTCTCCAGGGACATGGTGCTCACTCACAGGTAACATAACCACTGATCCATAATTACTAAATTAAGTAGTGTTTATTATAATAGCTCACAAAACATTTATCACTTCTTGAACCTGGAAAAGTAAAGTTTTATGCTTTCAGTAATTTCTATTCTATCAGCTCGTTACTATTCGACAGTACATGGGCATAGTGGTGTTTATCCATGCAGGCGAAATATATCATTTTGAAACATTTGTCACATGTAATGATTGCATTTTACTGAATTAAAAAGGAGTTATTTGAAAAAAATTTTAGTTAGTAAAAAAAGTTGTATTTAATATTAGAAATGAAAAGAACTAGGAACCTTAATTTTGCACCTTAATATATTATTGTTCAGTTAGAGACACTTAAGACACATCTTAAGAAGTTGACATTTATAACAAATAAATATAAAGGGTCTTATTTTTGAAGGAACTGTTAAAGAATTTGAGTAGCAACAAAAACTCTGCTGTGAGAAATTATCTCCCTACATAACAATAGATGAGCTATAGTACACAACGTACAGAGATAACTGCATGAACAGTATATCTCAGCCAAGTCAAAAATAAAAACCTCAACACATAAGGTTCAAGGTTCACAGCTGAGCCACTGATTCTAAAGCATGAATGAAACAGTGACGAGCAACTTCATTTTCAAAATAAAACAGTGTGTGTGCCAGTGGGCATTGGCTGCCAATCAGGTATAATTGAAGGGCCAAAGGTAAAGGCCCTTCAAGAGTCTGTGCAGCCCTGCAATATTTTGTTAGCAAAAATGATGATGACAGAGTCTATGTACCGACTTTGCTTGCTTTTCTGTCATCAGATCTCTGGAGCAGCTCCTGGTGTCTCTGCAGTGGGGCAGACAGCAGACGTACTACCCCAGTGCACAGCCCCTCAGCACAGGAGAGCTGGCAGCAGCCAATCACAAGCTAGCAGACGCTATCAACTCCCACCTGCTGGGCAACACCAGCAGCAACAGCAGCAGCAGCGGTGTGGTGAAGGGCAGCAGTGCCATAGCTGAGCAGCTCTGCAGCACACCAGCTGAGAAGATGGCTGAGAAGGTAAGAACTCTATATCCTTGTAAAAATCTGACCACTTTCTAATATTTGTCATAAAATCCAGAGGTTCACAAATGTGTCATCTGATTTCTCTCTTAGGTGCTGAAGATCTTAGATCCAATCTCCTGTTCAGAAAACAAGGCAGAGCCTCAACTCAGTGACTCCACCCCCTCAAACTTCCTCAGCAATAAGAAGAGCATCGGCAGGTTTCACCCATATACCCGCTATGAGAACATTACTTTTAATTGCTGTGAGCGCTGCACTGGAGACATCCTGGTGCTGTAGAGGTCAAAGAGCGGCAAAACGTCCCAGTCTGACACCAATGCAGCATCAGAGCTTATTTCAAATGACTGAGGTCTGAACAGGAGTGTACTCTGGAGGATATTACTTGCTATCGGTGGGGTATGCGATTCTAATCCAATACACGTCTTTTTGTCAAATTCAACGAATATCTCCTCACGGTACGCTAGCTGTCCGATCAGTGTGTGCACTGAAAAAAAAATCCAGTATTTGTACACAGCCCTGGCTCTGTAAATGGGAAACAAACAAAGTGGCTCGGACCAAGCCACACAACACTATTACAGCCACGACTTGTGTGTCAGGTAACGTTAAATGACTTGCTCACGGACATTCAGCTTACTTTCTAATTTGCCAAGATATACTCTTGTGGTGATGTTAGCTTAAGTAACAGGAGAGTTGTGAGTTTTGCTGTCTGGAGCTGGTTTGCTGCCTCTGGGAAACCGTCTCGTCCTCTCTGGCTGTTTCAGCTTTGCAGCAGCAACTGTAGCGACAGTTTAACGCACAACCTAGCTAACCTTAGTTACATTACTTGCTGTGTTGTTGTTCGCTCTATATCATGGTATTTGTCATGGTATTGGATTTCTCCAGAATCGCATTCCCCACCTTTTAAGTGACTTCTTCAGTCGACACCAAAAGTTAGCAGCTCAAGCAGACATTTTGTGTATCTGATTTTGTGTTTGGATTTTCATAATTTCAGATAATGGTTTTAAATTTTTTTCAAGCTGCTGTTTATTTTGCTCTCTTTAACTTGAAAAAAAGCTAAATGGGAACACTGAGTTGTTTGTTCAGGAATCATGATGTGAAAGTGAAACAGAATGCATTTCAGAGCCTTTGCAGCCTGGTTTAAACCATGGAGCGTGCTATTTATTGCTGGAATGTGAGGTCAAGATGAGTCGGTGTTACATGATGGACACTGTTAGGGTGTCTGCTTATTCAAACTTAAACATTAGGCTAGTGTGTTTATTTACATATTCCTATAATAAGTAAAATGTGCAAACAGGTTGCAATGCATAAGTGTGTTTACAGGACAGCCTGTTGTGGAAATACCCTCCAGGAAGTTAACAAACAACAGATAATGAGCTAATTGCACAGTCACATGTGTACTGTGACTGTAATAACAAAAATAAGTGAGGATTCTTCTTATACTGTAGAGGTCTCGCCAAATTTCTCAGTATGATGGTGCTATCATATTTAAAAAAATATTGTGTTAATATATTTTGTATATTGCATGCTGCAAAGACATACATTCAATATTTTTGAAGTGGTTTGTCAGTACTACAGTAGACTGTTATTGTGCAACAGTATTGTTTAAAGAAAGCCCTGATATTGTCAAATGCCCACTCACACACACACGTTCAGTAATTTGCAAATGGTTTGACTTTGTGGTGTTTCAAAGAAAAGCTTGACGTTTTTCTAAAATTTTCCAGAGAGATTTTAAGTTTTGATGTTTGATTTGTTTTCATTGAATCATGTTATATTCGTTTGGGCGATGTTTTTTGTAATTCCTTATTTAAAAATGACGTTTTTTTGCCTCAAAATGTACTACTATGAAACGACTAGTAATGTATTACACATGCCTTTTTCTGTGCCGTTTTCTAAAACCAAGCTGTATAATATTTTGGTTTATTGCATCTGTATGGAAAAGTTTAAACTTTGCAGTGATGATGACGGTATAATTTACAGTAAAAGCACACTGTAAAAATATTAATACATCTTTGTTTTCCATGTCAGACCAAAATAAAGACCAAACTAGTTTCTATCTTTTTAAAATGTCTTGTTCTTGTCTTGTTTATAACCCTGCACTGGAGTTAAAAAAAGCAATAAGTAAGCACCAATGACAATCTATTACATTTTATTTACCACTTGTCCTGTTTTTGACATTCCCTCAGACAGTGCTTGTAAACAGACATGTCCTCATTAAGTTACAGTTTTTCACTCGAAATCCCACCACGTCTTGCTTTTGCCTGCACCTTTTCTTCCCTCCATCTTGCTCTGAAATGATGTCCGTACTCTGGTTGAAGCTGGTTTGTTTTCTCTGTCACTGGCCAGTCCAGCCACTCTGTCTCTACCAGTGAACCCAGACTGTTTATGGGACCTGTAAAGACTTTGGCTCTCATTTTTAAGTGTCCTTTCACCAGATCTTAAGCACCTGTCACCGTCCTCTCTTGGTGCGTGATTTGTGACTCCCCTGACTCTGTTATTGGTAATCTCTTTCTGTGTCTGTTGTTGGTGGAAGCCATCATGCTTCCTCTTAGGCACGAACTTAAACGCCTCCTCCCATTTCCCCGTCTCCTTGAGTGTGAGCATGATGCGGATCATCTGGTCCAGAGTCAGATTTTTGGCTCCCATCTCCCAGTGGAGGAACTCATCCAGCGGTAAGCGGGCTGTGGCCAGCTTCAGACGCTTGGAATTGGCCAACGACAAGCCTGACTGGATCGACCGGTCCACTAGAGCTCCAATGATGTACACCTTGTTGTGGTCAAACGTGTGGAGAACATTGGGGGAGTCTGCCGTGAGGTATACGAGCCGTTCACGGGGGAACAGATCGACATGCTGGCGGTCAGTGCTGGTGACGAGCAGGCGATCCCAGGCCTGTGCGCCGTATCGTTTGAGCAGCTCCTGCTTGTAGGCCCCGTCTGGCTGCAGGTTGCAGAAGTGGAGGTGGTAGGGCTCGGTGGCACGCCGGTTCCACCCTTCCACCTCCATCAGCTGGGACACTGTGTTCTCTACCTCCCGTCTGGTCATGTTGGACTCATAGCTCATGTCAAATACCAGCGGCTGACCGAACTGCATGGCCTGGGCGCTCCTCCAGGCCAGCAGCTTGTCCAGGGAGCGGCTCCAGAACTGGAGGAGGAATGTGTTTTTAAGCCCCTGTCCTCTCTGATCATCCCCTTCCTCTGCATCGCTGTCCTGTTCTCTTTTCTGCTCCATTGAAGCTTCCCTGTCTGCCTTCCTCTGCTGCTGCTTCTCCTTACGGGCCCTTTTATGGCCCTCCGTGATGGCCAGGTACTTCAGGTACTTCTTCCTGGAGGACTTGGTGGTGAGCTTTGCCAGCATCTGAACCTCTTCATCAGTCATCTCTTGAGGTACAAGCTTCCCAGCTTGCCGCCACATTGCAACCAGATCCCGAGTTACCTCCAGTAAAGAACTGTCATTTACAACACCTCCTGGTTCTTTGAGGTTTTCATCATCACTTGCTTCTTCTTCATCATTGACTTTCTCTTCTGATGCCGTTTGGGATCTCATTACAGATTTCCATTTTTCCAGATCTATTGTCTGTATTTCCTCGGATTTATCTCCTTTTGGCTGGAGGGCATCTTTCCACACTGGGCTTCCGGTATTGAAGTGGCGAGCATGGATGGATAGTCGGTGATGACAGGCGCTGCTGACTGGGAGAAAACTTATGGCTTTCCTCTTGGTAACACAGGACGCCACAATATGACTGCATTTCCAGAGTTCATAAAAGCCCTGGGTAGTGAAGCACCGTAACATTGCGATAAATTATTTCAAGCTGCAGCTGAAAATACTAAAACTATGAAATATAGACTGTAGCTACGTCTTGAAGAATTTAAACGGAACCAAAGGTGTTATCAACCCGGTTCTCTCCGTTTTCTGCTGTCATGAAAATGTTATAAGTAACATCTGCATCTTGTTAATTGTCCGAAATATCCCCGAAGTTGTGTTCACATGTCGCAGAGTGCTCGTCAAATGTATGTGGAAGGTCACGTTGTTAGACGGTGTCACACTATAATGTGTCGTAGTGGAATGCCACTACATGGCATGACCATGGACGGTATAAAGGGCATGACACAGCGTGTCTGGTGTTAAATGTTTATCTAGCTGATCATAACACAATATTTCAACCAATAACATTTTTACTATAGCTTTCACTCGCTCTGGCGCGTCGATATAATATTTTTTCCATTAACGTTAATTTCATGTAGTTTCCAGCCGGATTTTTTCACAGAGTCGTACAGCAATAATGACGTAACTTCCTCCTGCTAGCAAAAACAAGGGAAGCTAATTTGTTAGCCACGAAAATGAGTTTGTTTTTGCCAAAATTAACTTGCAAAAAAGACATAGATGAAGTTATCAAAGGTGTAGCAGAAAAAGTATTAGTTTTGAGGTTTGGGAGAGACGAAGACTCGGTTTGTCTCCATCTCGATGAGATTGTAAGCAGGACCGTTAATGCAAATAACCAAACGGCTGCTCAGTGTTAGTGTCACGACTATTTTGCCTTTTGCTAATTTGTCATTTCTGTCAATTTTAGCTGTCAAAAACTGCCCATGACCTGAGTAACATGGCATCCATCTACATCGTTGATGTGGATAAAGCTCCCATTTACACAAGATACTTTGACATCAGTTACATCCCCTCCACTGTTTTCTTTTTCAACGGACAGCACATGAAAGTGGATTATGGGTGAGTGAACGTTAACAAGGTTACTGAGGTTCCCCCCGCCGCATGTGTAATTGTCTGATAAGTAGATAATTACCCTTGTCAAAATGCTTCAAAATAGGGCAGAAACTGACAATTAATCTGCATCTCCAACATAATTTACAGAGTTAAAACCAGGGATTCTTTTTGGTATTTTTGCTTAGAAAATGACTCAAACAGTTAATCGCTTGTCAAAATGGTTGCTGAATTTTCTGTTAGTTTGAATAATCCATTAATCAACTAATCGTTTCAGCTCTACATTAAGGTCATACTTTAACTAGCCAGCCCCCAGTCTGGTCATTGAACATTAAGGATGCATATCAACACATACACAAACAAACTATAAGTTACCACATATGTGCACACTGTAATACAAAAACAGTTGGTTTGACCTCATTTGGTTCATAATGGTTTTACTTGTTTCTTTTTCAGCTCCCCAGATCACACCAAGTTTGTCGGCAGCTTCAAGACCAAGCAAGATTTCAAGGATCTGATTGAGGTCATATACAGAGGAGCCATGCGTGGAAAGATGATTGTCCAGAGTCCCATAGATCCTCAAAATATTCCCAAATATGACCTCCTCTACCATGGAATTTAGAATCACACCTGCACTGTGCGGCCTTATGATCACAATAACCACTACTGGTTGATTAACTGACAAAAAATAGCTTTGGCTTTCAGCCACTAAGCAACCATCTGAACAGGTTTTGATATTAAAGCTGAAGTGTTTCAGATTTGGAGACTTTAATAAATATGTTAATTTCCCCATAGAAGGCAAATTACAAACAGCACATTGCCCTTTACTTGTTCTGTTGCTATCTTTAAAGGTTCCCTGTGGAGTTTTTTTTTTATCACTATTAACGCTTTCGAGTAATGTTTTATGTGTGGCTCCCCGTTTTGACGTGATACACATTCCAGCCAGTGGTTTCACACTATTCCTCTGATCAACACATAACACGTCAAGAAATTACTACTAATACTAATTTGGAAGCTCTGTGAGACAGTGAAAAAGACTGCAATCTAGTAAATATGGATGTAAACAATGCAGGGTTTTAAACTTTTAAGAAAAAACGTTTTTGTAAATGTTTAATGAGGAAGGAAATACATTCAACACATTAAGGATACACACAATTTGTCTTGGTGAGTAACACACATATGTAAACTGACTGTAAACAACAAGAAGCTCCACAGGGCACCATTAAAGAACGTGTACACAAGAACGCTGTTTACCTAAACCTCTGGAGAATACTGTTAGTATCATGATTTTGATAAATGAGGTTCTGCAACTTTATTCAGATTTTATTTATTTCTTGTGAAAATGCAGTATCATCATCATGTTTCCCATGGAAAAGAGCTGCATATCAGCACAGAGATACAATTAATTTATCCAATGTGCATGCTTTGTTTTTATAATAAACTTTTATATTTTATCTTGCTCCATAATGTTTCCCCCTGCACCATCTCTATGTAGCCTCTATTTATGCTTTTAAAAAACACTTTTTTGGTGTTAATGTAAACTTGACACTTTTTGTATGTAAAGAGTAGCAGGCCGTGTCTGGATTGTGTTTACAGTTATAAACTTGTATCGTCATACAAGCATGTAGCTATATGTATTTCTCAGAGTTTTAAAGAATCCCACTAAATATTAGAAGCAGCCTCCAAAAAGACCATAAAGTTGAATCAACGCTACAACTGAACATTATAACCTTCATGAAGGTAGGATTTATTGCAGCAACTCACTAAATAACTCACTAATAATTTCAATCAATAGATGAACCAATAGTGAAAGATCATATATATTATATAACACCAAGTCCCATCTAAGTGATGCTGTGCTGATATAAAATAGCTGTCATTCATCTGTGCTCTGCATCTGATTCACTCTTCATCCCTTTGAATCTAAAGGTGTATTTCCACATTTACAGTTGTTTCCTCGCTTTCTCTCCTCCCCTCTGATGGAGGCCTGGGTGCTGCATCTTGTGAATGAGCCCCATCAGAGGCAACATCAGCTGCTGATGATTTATCAGTGTTCCCATTCCTCTCTTTAATCCAGACTGCATACAGAGAGTTGAACCTGTTCTCAAACTGTATTCAAGGACAAAGGCACAGGAATAAGTCAGAAGTAATATGATATCATAAGTTTTCCAGTTTGGTTTAGTCGCCACCTCTGTGAGTAATCAAAAATAGGTATAATGTTAAAAAGTGATGGCTCACCTCTGTCTGTTTCTCCTCTGTCTCAGTGTCTTGTGTTTGCCATATTTTGTCTAAATAGAGATACTGTGATTAGACAAACATAACTCTCCGTAATGGATATAGTCATCAAAATCTTTCTCAAATTAAATCTATTAACTTATAATTAATAATAATTCTTACCTTTGTATTTAATAGCAGCTCCAACACAAAGACAGAGCAATAAAATACTGAATACACCCAGAACAGGCCACTGCCATTGGACTCCACTGGCTGTAGATTCCTCGAGAAGCCCTAATAATGATAGATATGTTTTTCATGTCCAGCACCATGGTATATACAGGCACAAATTATCAATTATTTTTAAATTGATTTTACAATCATCTCCACCTGCAGCCTGTCTCGCTGTCTCGTTGTTTTCGGCTCCAGAGTGATGGAGGCTGTGTTCCTTGTAGCTGTAACCCAGGCTCTGGGTATCCCTGCCCCAGTAGTAGTTGTTGGTGTATAGCGGAAAGAAGGGTGCCATGTAGGCCTGCGCTCTCTGGGCCGGATGGACCTGGTCACTGTCAGGGTAGGTCGCTTCACTGTGGTCCTGCAACCACCTCTCAAGAAGCCTTGCACCCATTAACACAGCACAGAGAATACTGTAAAAAGAACTTAAATGCACTGTGATTTTGAGCACAGCAAAAGGTGGACACCCAAAATTGTATCTTTATTTTCAAAGATTAAATAATAGGTAAATAATTTTTCAAATTTGTCTTAAAACAATACGTGCCCTTGTGTACATTGAAACAGCATTTGGTCTTGTAATCATTGCTCCTTTCCGTACTGGCTGTGAAGAGTTCCCTTCCTAAAGCGATTTCAGTGTAAGTGGTGGGGACAAAATCCATAGTGCTTCTTTTGTGTAAAGTTCAACCAAAGCTAATATTAGGCTTTAGCAGTCTGAATTAGACAAACCAAGTGGGTATCTTCCAAAGTTATAGTCATATTAGTACCAATTTCCCGCTTTTTGTTGCTGTCAGAGCTCACCAAGGAAAGGAAGCACAAACAGGGAATTTCAAGACATTGTAGCTTTGGAAGTTATCCACCTTATTTGTCTAACACAGACTGCAGAAGCCTCATATTCGCTGCAGCTGAACTTTATCATGGTCTGTGGATTTTGTCCCCCTTCACTTACATTGAAATCACTTTAGGAAAGGGATCTCTTCACGGCCAGTACAGAACGGAGGAATGATTACAAGATCAGAAACTGTTTCAATGTTTTCTTTGTGGCCAGTACAGTCAGGAGGAACAATTCCAGCAGCCAACAACACTTTCAGTGTACACATGGGCATGCCAGCACTGTTTTCAGATAGACTTCAAAAAATGTGAACCTATCCTTTAATGGGAATTTTATTAACAATGAAAATCACATGACCTACTTGTCAATGAAGCTGTGATGCAGCATGAATATGGGGTCATTGGCTGCAGTGGGTACCAGAGACATAGTGCCATTGAAGTATCTGTGGACCAGGTTGTGCATTGAGGCATTCAGGTGTCGGGAATCGTCGGGAATCTCAAAACCTGACGGAGGTATTTAAAGTAGATTTAGAATTTCCTCGCCCTATTTTTGGTTATTTTACATCTTACTCTTTTATTGCTTTATGTTTTAGAATTCTTACTTGCACAAATTACAAATGGTTGAAATCCTGGTGGCAGAGATTTAAAATAAAATTCACCTGTTCTTAATAAGAAACATAATTTATGAATTAGACAATTTAACGTACCTTCTAACGTGTTCCTGAAGCTGTTCCTTGACGTTATGTCAAATGGAGGGGTGTCAAAAAGTGGTGTTGCCATTGTGTCTTCAACATCCTCAGTGGTTGGTAGTGTTTTGTACACTGGATCCTTTCCAGGGTTGCGGATCAGATGTGCAGGATCAGAGGCATCAGAGATGCAGATTATACCAAGACTTTGCTGAAACGGACATGTGGTCTGTGGAGAAAAGAAAGAGGAGGACATGAGTTAGAAGAAGAAAAAGCGCAGGCATTTGGAAAAGAATGAGAATGATATCTCACCTTCCACTTTGAGAAAAGGGAAGCAGTGTCTATACGACCATCTTGGCCAACTCCCCCAAAGTACTGGTTGGTGCAGATGTTGCAGTGGTTGGTTCTGCTCCAGTCCCAATATGGGATGTAGAAATCTTGGTTCCCAGTGAGCTCCCTGATATCTCTCTCAATAAAGAGCAGAAACACTCGGTGCCAGAAGATAAAAGCAGGGCCTCTGTGTGCAGCATTATTTTCAGAACCAGAGTAGCTCTTAGCTGAGTAGTAGTGCATCCATACATACAGATCATAGACATTTGTGTTGTGAAATCCATAGTTCCCGTCCACTGTTGTGTCATTGCTTGTAAGGATCATATACCGGCTGCTGGGGCTCTGTTTTGCCAGGTGCAGGCTTGAGAGGAAGGTCTCCCTCTCAGAATCAGTCAGATCTGTTATCTCTTTCCTTTCCACATGGTGCCTTTGCAGACATTGGGGTCCTCTCCAGCCCGGGAGGCACTGACCACAGTCAAATCCATCATAGTTTCCCCAGCACGTACATACTGAATCATAGAAGGCACGAGGCCAGTTCACCCTGTAGTCCACTGGTTTTGGGAGGTCTCTTGCAGGATGTGGTGCACAGACTCCTCTCCCTGAGCTAAACCCACAAGGAGAGCCGTTCCAGAGAGGGCAACACATCCGAGTCTGCAGAGCCTCTGGTGTTGTACAGGGACGTGGAAACTGAGCCTGCACCCCTCTGAGGCTCATCAGATAAAGCAAAAGGACCAGGCAAAACCACTGGAGCGAAAGCAGCATGTTGGAGGAGATGGAGACAGATCACTGCTCTAATTAAGTCCCTGTAAAACATCAGGAGGATACAGCAAATTCACCAGCTTGTCACTGGCAGCTTCCTTTTAAAGGCTAAATGTCATAAGACCTTTACACTTTGATATTTATGCTGCAATATTTGAACAAGTGGTAGGTAGGCATTTCTGTGAAATCTCCAGACAGCTGTACAATTACACTGCTTTGTCTCTTACACAAGACTGTGTGTTAGATCACTGGACCAGCCAAAGAGGTTCATCACACTGTTTCTATCCTACTACATATTCAATGTTTATGGTTAATTTTTAAACAGAATGAAAAGTGAAGGACACAGCATGTGTTATATCAGCTGTGTCAACATAAGAATCAAAAGTTAATCTGGTTTGGTCAGTGTCCTGTGTGTGTGTGCGTCACAGAGAGAGGGAGATAGATAAAAACATAAGTGGATGTTTTACCCTGTAGTGTTATTGAGCACTATTGCAGTATTGTTTGTATCTCGTGTTGTATCCATCACTCAACAGAAGAGGCCCATTAACACGTCATGGCATGTACAGTATATCAGATGAAAGGTGGGAAAACACCTGATGTCCCTCGTTTTCATCTATTTCTACATATGGACATTTGTTGATGGTAATATACCATAAAATGTAGCAATGTGACAATAAAAGAGAAGAAGAAAACTGCAAGTGGATAAACAAGGCAAGTTTCAAAAGATTTTTTAAAAGGCTTTACAAATGAAAATAATTCTATAAGTTTTTAGATAAAGAGCCAAAGTCCTGTCCCACTTCTAGGTTAGCCTCTGTCCCATGTGCTTTCAGTTTAATATAATTGCCATGTAGGGTATTGTTGTCTTTCTGAAAAACAGATACTGGTATGTTCCATGCATGTTATATTCAACAGTATTACTGTTCAGTAACATTTGAGCATCGAACATCTACAAATCAGGTTAGGTTTGTTTTTTATAGTGCTTATATGGCTAAGACTAATTTTACTTTGCTTTACTTTATTTTACTATGGACAGAAAGCTTTTTAGAAATACCAATTAAAGAAACCCTTTATGGAAAGTAATGTCTGGCTGAGAAGTGCAGTGGCTACCTTGAAAAAGGCGAGTGACTTGCCTCTGTTGAGTAGAATATGGACAGAAAACGTCATATTTCAGCTTAGAAAGAATGATAAAAGAAGCCCCCTATGAATAATTCTACCTCAGCTCTCTGTGCAAACAAAACTGTTTGTTTACAATGAAAACACACCTTTAAACAGCATGCATCTAACAGCAAATAGGAAAAACCCTTTATTTACAAAAATAAGTAATATTGCCATTGTCTCATACAGCCATCAGGCATAGGGCATTTTGGCCCAAATGAGATCTGCGGGCAGAACTAGCAGACATTTGACCTGGCACTCCAATCAATTAGTAAATAGAAGAGGTTTCTGTGTCATTTTGTGGATTTGTGGACATTGCGCTTTTATTGTGAAAAACACTCTGTACAGGAAGTGTTTCTTCTTCTGGCGGATCTCGAGGAAGCGACACAGCAATGGCAGCGACCTTGTATAGAGCATGGTGTTCATAACAGTTTAGTTAGTTAACCTAAAATGCTCATATATCGACCACACGAAGTGACAGTTTGGTGTTAGTTTAGTGTCCGTTTCAAGGTGAACATCATGATTTCCTTCATTAAGGCTGCTGTCGGTGGATTGACCGGCATCAGTAGAGTCCATGGTCACCAAGGTAACGTTAACACAAGTTAGCTAACGTTAACGGTATTGTGACATTTTGGTTAACTAACTATAGCTAACAAAAACTAGCCCCCTTTTGGGACTGTATTTATTGCGTGTGAGTTATATATATATTTCTTTATGTATTTGTTTAATAGGAACAGTATACATTAATAAGCGTTGCTGTAAATGTCAATTGGATATATTTTAACTGGTAGTCCCTGGACAGATGTTACATACATGGTCACCCCAACAACAACGTAAATTCAAACAGTTATTGAAGTAGGATATAAGTATGCAGCGCAATAATATTAAGGCAATAATTAAGATAACATGTACTATACCGAACATTATTATGCTACATTGTCAGGTACCAACCATTAACATGCAGCACAGAAGCAAATAATACACAGAGCAAGCAACACATATATAGTAAAAACATAAATCACGTTGGCACAATAATGGTGAGGTCAAAATGACATGCAAGAACTGAGGTTTAAAACTGTTTCAGTACATAGAGATATAAGTTAGTGGTGATAACAAGATGACAGCAAGACAAGTGCACAGAGAGACAGAAGATAGCAAGAAGATAACAAGGAGAGATGGACTTTCAGACAAAGCTGACCACCAACTAACCGTTTTTCTATCTGGAGACATAAGAACAACAGTCCCAAACAAGGACAAGTAACACCAAGGCTTAAACTCTTAACAACTGTCTCCTTAAGCTGAAAAACACATGAAGACTTAAAGTTTTTGTTTACAATACCACTTTACATCCAAGTGGGTTTTATTTTATTCATTTTATTTTATTGGCAGTTTTAGGCTGAACTTTGACAAACATCATGTCAAGCCGTGTCAACTGCTGTTTGCTCCACAGGTCTTTTGCACAGCCACTTGAAAGTCCTCGCTGCTGGGTTGAAGACGTATGAAATCCCTCCAGACTACAGTGGTAATCATTTGTCTTCTTGTCATTTATTTGTTATGATGTTTTAACTAATTTAAATTTTTTTTTTTTTTTACATATCATTTGATTTAACACATAACATTGTTATATGTATGCATGTATATAGCAAAGGCGAAGACATGGGCAACAACACACCATACAAAGTTCCACAGGCCTCTGTCCTTGATTTGTAAGAAATACCCCTGTCTGACAGTGAAAAGTTTGGCCAAAATACTGCAGTGATTCACACAGCGGTCCCAGACCTGCCCTGCTGACACGCCTGTCACGTACACCCCTCACGGTAGTGAGAATTGGTATACCCCAGGCCCCTTTGAATAAACTCACCAGAAAGAGAGTGTTGCCACAGCGTCTATATTCACTGGATCAAAGCAGTGAACGAGCCTCGGACACTCAGGGCAGCAGGCCCCCTCGTCTCCACCCTTCCTTGAGGTACAGAGTCCCAGACTCTAGGCGTGCACAGTGTTAACCTGCTGCTCCGAGCACCCAAGTCCTCTCACACGACTGAAAATGCAGACAATGCCAAATTGTAGTGGCAATTCTGCAGAATAAAGAAACACTCAGGACAACCACTTGTCTTTCTGTAGGTTTACTTCAAACGTCTGCAGCCAGACTCACAGCAGCAAAACATACATCAGTAATCTGCCCTGAATGAGTACCGAGGGAAAGGAGCATCAGTTATTTATCCAGTCTTCAGGGTCAGGCTCCTCAGCCCGGGGAGAAGAGTGTCCCCTGAAGTCTGGACATAACATTCAATAGGATGTTTTGTAGTTCCATATCATCATTATCAGTGTACTGTTCTCATCACGCAGTCCATACACTCATACACAGATCAAGTATTGACGTCAAACAATTATGTATAGCATCTGTATGTTACTATATCAGAGAGTCTGTTTGCTCTTTCCATTACACCAGTCTTTGGAGTTTTTGAATCTTTGTTCAAGTAGACATGCCTGATGCCGAATGTTAATGTCGTTCATGATTCCTCACTCTTGTTTTTACCTCTGAAGATGTGGTGTTGCCGGAGAAACCCAAACTGAAGTTTGTGAACAAGGTACCTAACTTCAAAAAGGCCAAGAAAGAGATGAAGAAGCTACGGGATATCCAAGGCCCAGCTAGGGCGGCAAATACCTTCACTACAGGACAGTATGCTATTGTGGTGAGTGCATTTATCTTCTGTAAACACAGCTGTTTAGGGATATCTGACAACTGCTTCAAGCATTGAAGTCTATGAAGATTATATTACCTGCAGTAACTTGTTTTTAATATTAAACCTTAAGTAACTGTTTATCAGCAGAATCGTAATGCCAACTGTTAAATAATTCAGTCCTTACAGGATATGAGTACAAAGGGCTTAGATATTTCTTATTTCTAGTACAGAATATACACTGGAACTTTTCACTTCAGTTTTACATTTATGCAAATAAGAAGATGACTCAATCTGTTTGAGAAGTGTAATTCAACATATTATGTGACTTAAAATATTATCCAGTCTTGTGTCAGGAGCGATAGCTCTTATAACTTAGAGAAATTATCAACATTATCTTTCCACCTAACTTTCTCCCTTCATACATATGTTCTAACTTTATACTTATGCCAAGTGAAAAAAAGTGGTTAATCAGAGCATAACATTTGAAAGTGACTTCCCTCTTTCTGTCTCTCTCTCTGATGCTCAGGCGTTGGGAGGGGGCTACCTTCATTGGGGTCACATAGAGATGATTCGTCTGACCATCAACCGCAAGATGGATTCGCGGACTACATTTGCCCGCTGGCGCATCAATGGCCCATATAAGCCCATCACACGTAAAGGTCTGGGTCAGCGCATGGGTGGGGGCAAGGGAGCCATCGACCACTATGTGACACCTGTCCGCTACGGACGTTTAATCGTAGAGGTGGGAGGAAAGGTGGAGCTGGGGGAGGTTGAGCATATCTTGATTGAAGTTGCAAAGAAGCTGCCCTTCCCTGCCAAGGTAAGATGGCAGATACTGTATATATATATATATATATATATATATATATATATATATATATATACTGCCAGTTGCTGTCTTAATAAATTTGATATAATATATTCTGAAAGAGTTTCAATTAATGTAATTTGAGGTCTTAAAGTGAAAGGTAAAGGTAGATAAAGGTAGAATCTGTTGTAAGGCTGTTGTATTAGACTGCATTAGTTTTAGCTAGGTGTTCCCCATAATCTGACAGCTGATTATATAAATGGGCTGAAGAAAAGTGGACCAGGGCCAGAGCCTTGGGGAACTCCAGTTTACTTTATAAGAAAGATTACTTCTCATAGTTATCTAGAAAGCTCTGATGAAGCCTCTTGGCAAAAGTGTAATGAATAGTTTGCCGAGATGAATGTACACAAACATGTTACACCAATGTAACTAGTAAATATATGCTACACATTGAATTTTGCCTGTGTTTACCACCTAATAACTGTTTAAACCCCTAATCAATTATAACAGTTTCTCTGCACAAAGTACCTATAAGTCTGGCTCATTTCCCTCTGCATACAACCTTTGTTGTAATACACAAAAATAAAAATATAGTTAAATCTTTTAACATTTGCTCTTGTTGGAATTAAAATGTTATGCACAACACTTTTTATCACTTTAATTATGGATTTGAAATTACTGCACTTCAGACAGTTTTTTCAAAACCCCTTGGTGTTACAATAAGTTAGTCCTATTTATTTATTTCAGGTAATGAGCAGAGAGAGCCTTGCAGCCCTGCACAAGAAGCAAGCTGATATGGAGCAGAACAACCAGAATCCCTGGACCTTCAAGCAGATAGCGCACGGCAACATGCTGGGTATCAGGAGGGTGCTCAGCCCCTTTGACCTGCACAACCATGGATGCTTCACAGGCAAATTTCACCTCCCGGGGAGGGTGTGACAGGCCTGAAGGACAGAAATCAATACTGTATCATATTGTGACACCATCCAGACCACACCATTGAAGAAGCAACCAAAATTTTGAAAGGGTCTGACTTTCAGTCATATTTTGGAATCTTCTTTCATTTTTGTTTTATAACACAAATGTATTTCACATTTTGTTAAAGGGATATTTTTTCCCTTTTCTGCTTAAAAACTAATAAACTAGATTATGTATTTCAGTTTCACATGGTGGCTCAAGTATTGTGACAATATTGAATTTGAAGGTTTTTCTGTCTAATCAAATGTAAAAATATGTGAAGAGAAGTGAAAACAAATCTCTACAAATAATACACAAACAAATAATACACAAAATGGTTGGTTGCATAAGTATTTACCCTCTTTATTGTAAATTGTGTATTAGGTTGAATGGAGATCACCTGTTTGTATTTAAAGTGTAACAAGTGATTATTAATCTGGAATTCCAATTGCTGATTTTTATATTTGCTGGTAAAATTTACTTTAAGCCAAATTAATAGAATCAAAAAGATAAAAATATGAGACAAAAGACCATAAAAACAAACAATGGAAAGAATATGGCACAACTGTAAATCTAAGTAGAGCACAATTTGAGTCTGTGCTTCTGAGAGACCTTTTGCAACTTTAAAACACTGGCAGGTTTCCATGGCTGGGATTAGTGATGCTGTGTGCATATAGCAACTGTTGCTATGGTACATCAATAACTGTTCTCTAATTTGTTGCAGCAACATTTACACTTATGTTATATTCATTTTCTTGTCTGCCTTTTTCTTTTCTTGCCTGTAAAATTCAACAATTACATTTCCCATTAGCTTTTCATAGCACCTCACCTGCTGTCTGAGAAATTAACGTACAATATATTTTATTTGTCTCCGTCATAATCTCAAGATGTTCAGATTTTACCAGCCAATACAGTATCTTAGAATACGAACAAATAAACACCATTATCATGCTTCACGTTTCCAGAAAGACTGATAGACTGAAAATAGTCGTCTATTAGAAAATGCATGTCAATATCAATATCCTGCAGAATCACAATCACATGAACCCAAAATGGCTTCAATCCACTGCATGGTCTTCAGTTCAGTGAGTTTCTTTTGCCCTGTGTTTCACCTCACAGGTAGCCTTCTCACCATGGCGTTTTAACCATGCTGGATTTGTTTTTCCTCCCAGTGAAGGCAGCCGTGTTTGCCTAAACGTTAATGAAGTTTTACTATACATTTACTTGGGGGGGCATATTCATAACTCTATCTGGTATTTGGACGTGGTATGTAATAGCCTGAGAGGAGCTGCCTGACAAGCACAACTCCGGAAGATGTTTTTGGATTAACGCATGCGCGTTGTGCACTGAACCGTTCGAAACAGCAGCGCGAAAAGTAGCTCGGCCGCTGTGAGGAACTTGTCTAGTTTGCGATTTTATGCGCATAGATGTGTGCTACATTTGTGTCTTAACGTTATATAACTTGTTTTAGATCTTAATTTGTACACAAAGAAAGATGTTTGTTGTTGCTTCTACCAGTGTCTTATTTACGTTAGCTTAACCAGACGTTATTACATTGCGTTACATTAACGTTAGCTACATTTGCTATATATTTACTTTATCGTTAACTACGTTAACGTTAGCTAGCAGATATGAAGCCCGTGCGAGGTTCTAACCGGGCCGCATCAAAAGCACCTAACTTGAAAAAGAAGAACAAATCAGATCAGACGACGAAACAACAAGCAACAGAGCATCAGGTGAGAAAAGGTAGCGTTAAACACTCCAGCTGATGTAGACTCCATGTCGGCATTGTTCTGTCAGCCTCTGGTTAATTTTTTTTTACCCAACGTTGCTTCACACGGTTTAATAATGTTTTTATAGGACCCGGGACGCAGTGACAATAACCATGGCAAGAGCACCCACCCAAAACCAGCACAGAAGAGGAAAGGTTAGAACAGCCCACGGTGTCCTGCCTCTTCAGATGTATGAATATGAGATCATGTAGGGATAATGATGCAGCATACATAATGTTTTCTTGTGTTGCTCCGGTTTGTGTCCTGAAAAGCTGAAGGCTCATCTTCCATTCTTAACAAAGTCAAAGGTCAGGAAAACTGGAAGCTGATACCGGGGTCCTCCATCACTGCTGTGGAGAACATAATGGACTTGTCAATACTGTGAGTTTCACTGTGTTCATTTACAGCTGAACACTTTTACCTGCTTATTACCTGCTCAGCTGTTGTTACTCTGAAAAGCAGCATGTCCTTATTTATGCCACTTTATTAAGTACACCTGTAAAATCTAATGCAATCCAATACAACAGCTCAGCCATACATTCTACATTTTCACAGATAGCAATAGCTATGGGAAAACCAGTTAAGAGACCATTCCAGTAGTCCACCCTACTGGAAATAAACACGTGGATGAGCTTGTCTTGGTCATTTTGGGACACCAAACCCTTGAGTCAGGCTATATTTTTAAGGTGATAAAAGGCTGTCTTAGTGATTGTTTTGATATGGCTGGTGAAAATGAGATCTGAGTCTATTAGTACGCCAAGATTTCGGACTTGGTCTTTAGTTTTTAGAGCTCAAGAGTTGAGTTGCTTACTAATACTAATTCTCTTTTCTGTGTTGCCAAACACAATAATCTCTGTTTTATCCTTATTTAATTTAAGAAAATTTTGGCTAATCCAATCATCTATCTGCTCTAGACATTGACAGTGAGTCTGTTGGGCTGAAATCATCTGGTGAGAGAGCCAGATATATCTGAGTATCATGCATAACTATGGTAATCAATGTTGTTGTTCTGAAGAATTTGGCCCAACGGCAGTATGTGAATATTAAACAGGAGAGGTCCGAGAACTGATCCCTGGGGGATTTCCGCATGTTATAGCCACTCTATCAGATTCATAACTGCCAATGGTAAAGTAACTCCAGCTTTCTAAATAAGATCTGAGCCAATTAAGGACTGCTAAGGAGAGTCCTGCCCAATTTTCCAACCTGTCCAGCAGTATTTTATGATCTACAGTGTCAAATGCTGCACTGAGATCTAGTAAAACCAGAACTGGTATTTTACTGGAGTCAGTATTCAGCCGTATATAATTTAACACTTTTATAAGAACTGTTTCAGTACTGTGGTGAGGTTGGAAGCCTGATTGAAATTTGGCAAAATGACCACTTGAATAAAAAAAAAAATGCTGAGTTGATTAGAAACTACTTTCTCAATTATCTTAGCTATTAAAGGAAGATTATAGTGTTCAGTTTTGTTTGACACTCTCAGAGAGGTATTCATTCACTTAATTTCAACAAGTGGATGCGCATGCGTTGGCGCTTTAGTGTGCCCGCCAGAAGCTTTGTCTTGAACCATCATAAATTGACATTTTAGCGAGTTTTTAAGCCAAGTTTCTATGCTACACTGTTTTCCTGGCTATTGTTTTACCTATATGTTTTAACTTGGTAAAAGTTTTCAGTCATCGGATGTATGGCTGTTAAATGATTTTAAGCTGGCTGTCAACTCGATGTGGTTTACCGGAGTACCTCCACTGCTGCTAGCTCAGCTAGGTTTGTCTTTAGCCCGGTGGCTAGGCTAGCCAGTCACTTTTATTAAGGATTTTAAGCTTTTAGCACTTTTATGGACTAACTGCAAGCGTGATGGGTGAGTGTGGATCTTGTCACCTTACCGTCTCAAAGCTGAAGCAAAGTATCGCCTGCTTGGAAGCCAAGCTCAGAGAAAAAGACAAGCTCATCCTGGAGTTCTCCACTGTCGCCTTGGCCCAGGCAAAACACCTTGCAGTCCTCAGCTCCTGGCTGCGGCAACTGGAATGCGACCATCCCATCTCACTCCCCTGACTGCTCCACTCCAGAACTGGACAATGATCCCACTCTTCCGTGGCTCTGCTTCATCATCACTGGCGCCCCGGAGCATGAAGCCTTTTCAGCTAAGCCTGAAGATCCGTGGCTCCCCATGGGTGCAAAACCCAAAGCAATTGCCATTTCAACAATGGTGAGAAGGCTCCGGTGAGTTCGACAACACATCAACCGGAGCACTGTACTGTAGCCTGCAAGGGCAGACATGGTGCAAAGCGCCCGCTACCTCCTCCTTCACATTGGGACCTCCCGCTGGTCAACAGGTATGACATCCTGGATACGCAGGACTTTCCTCCATTGGAGGGACGCTCCCTTTTTCCAGCGGTCAAGTCCTCCTCCTCCTCTCGTCGCAAGTTATTGAAAGAGGCTATGATCAGGAGAAGCTCTGGAGGTCTCATTTGTCCTGAGACAGCAGCAAACACCTATGCCAAGGAGGACGCCGCACCCTCGCCGCAACAGTCCCCGGCCACGAATATCCCACAGACAGCTGATGGAACTCACTGGTCTCCACGACCATCGACTCTGCCTCCTCTGATCCCCCCAACTGCGCTAATAGTTGGAGATTCCATTGTAAGGAATATCCGTTTTGTTAATGCGCTCACACACTGCTTTCCTGGAGCTATGACCCCTAACATCCTCGAAAAGCTCCCCGGACTTCTGGCTTCACTCCCGACGACTATCACGAAAATCATAGTCCATGTCGGCACCGATGACACCGACCTTCAGCAATTGGATCTGACAAAGCAGACTTCATCCGCCTCTTTGACCTGCTCAACAGCACCAGAAAGCATGCTTTCATTTCGGGTCCAATTCCTACACTGGGTCGTGTAATTGGCCGCTTTAGCATGATCCTCAGCCTTCATACCTAGCTGCAGTCTGTCTGCAGTACCCATGACATTGGTTTTATTCAAAATTTTAACCTATACTGGGATCGTTCTTCCTTGTTTGCACGAAACGGTCTTCACACAAACAAGTCAGGTAGTCGCATGCTGGTGGCTAACCTGCAGCACGCTGTGCTGTCCTCCTCACATAGTTGACTACTTACATCACCTGTTTCCCCTCGCTCTTCTTCTTTCTCTTCTCTGCCCTCCATAAACAGCCATGCACCCTCTGATGTCACTAACTCCCCCTTGTGGACTGATCACAGTGCTGCTATTCGGAGCGCAGATCCGTCTAGTGCTACTTTTAAAATTCCTGTGGTAATTTTGCATAGGTCCTTAATACGAAACAGACACAGCCGACACAGCAATAATAATAATTTAATAAAGATCCGGGCCAGAACCCTACCTCCAGTCTCAACCTCAGCTCTGACCCAGCACAGACCTTTTAAGATGGCGCTTCTCAATGTAAGATCCCTCTCTAACGAAACATTTATTTTAAATAATTTATCTCTTCTACTGATTTAGATTTCATCTTTTTAACAGAATCCTGGTTACACCCTGGTGATCACAGTCAGCTTGCTGAATTGTGCCCTCCAGATTATGACTGCTTTAGTCGCCCTAGGGATTGTGGTCATGGTGGTGGCCTTGTTACTCTATAGGAAGCATTTAACGTGTAACCTCATAGCTTGCAATGATTTTTCCTCCTTTGAAGTGCTCATGTTTAAACTTGGCGGCCCCCTCCCGGTCATATTTGCTATTATTTATCGCCCTCCTAAACCAGCTGGCTCCTTCTTGTTGAAACTCCCTGAATTTTCATCCAGTCTTGTTTTAAATTATGGTAGAATTGTTCTTTGTGGTGATTTTAATATTCATGTTGATGACTCTTCTAATGCCCTTGCTGCTGATTTTTTTTTTTTTAAATATCACTAACTCTAAGTAATAACACTAAGTTATCCCGCTCTAAGTACACACACATCCTTAATGAGCATAGTGCCTCAAAATTCTGTACACTGTTCAGTTCTCCTGGCAATGTGTTTCCCAATTCCTCCAACACCAACGATTTGGTTGATTCTTTTAACTACCTGTGTTCTTCAACCTTTGATCTCATAGCTCCTCTGAAAAATAGACCAAACTCAAGGACTAGAAAACAGCCATGGTTAAATGACAGTATTCGAAGCTGTAAAAGGAAATGCAGAACAGCAGAACGCAGATGGAAGAAATCAGGTCTCCAGGTCCACTTTGTGGCTATGAAAGAGTTATTACTCCTTTATAATGGGATGGTGAAGGATGCAAGAACATGCCATTTCTCTGCACTTATTTCTGTCCATCAGCACAACCCCAGATTCCTATTTAACACTGTGGATCAGTTAGTTAACCCTGCCTCTCCTTGTGCCTCTGCTGATTGTGATGCTGATTGTGAAAAGTTTCTTTTGCACTTTGCTGGAAAGGTGGAGTTAATAAGATCTGGTATCACCCCCAACCCTGCCTTTTTGTGGATCACCCACTCAGTGATTCTTTGAGCAATTTTTCTGCTGTTACTCTGCCTGAACTCGCAGACATCATGTCTCTTATGAGAATATCCTCGAGCCCTCTGGACAAAATCCTGACTTGGTTTTTATTGGAAGTTATGGATTGTATTGCGGCCCTTTTGCTCATTATTTTTAACAGGTCGCTGTCTACTGGCTGCATCCCAGATTACTTAAAAAACGGCTTGTGTCTATCCAGTCCTAAAAAAACCTTGATCCCACCCTCCTGGACAACCATCGTCCAATCTCCAAAATTCCAATCTAGCTTTCGTCAGCACCACAGCACTGACACAGCCCTTCTCAAAGTCACTAATGACCTTTTAATGAATGCAGGTGCAGGCATGTGCTCTTGTGCTTAAGTGCTGCCTTTGACACAAGTGATCATGGCATTCTTTTAGATAGACTGAGGCACTGGGTGTATCTGGCACTGCACTAGACTGGTTCTCATCTTATTTGTCCAATAGGACATTCTGTGTCAGCATTAATAACTTCATGTCATCCTTTTCCCATATCAAGTACGGTGTGCCTCAAGGTTCAATTCTGGGTCCAATATTGTTCTCCTTATACATGCTTCCCTTGGGTGATGTCATCCGCAGACATGGGATTTCTTTTCATTGTTATGCGGATAAAACAAAGTTGTACCTCCCTGTCAAGCCCACTGACCTTAGTACACTGAGTTCTCTGCAGGACTGCCTGTCTGACATAAAAAATTGGATGTCAATAAATTTTCTTCAGCTCAACTCAAATAAAACTGAAATCCTTGTTATTGGGCCCCAACACATCACTAAACACTAAATACTGCCATCTACTGGTAACCTGTCACAACATATCAAGCCTGTTGCAAGAAATCTTGGTGTCCTGTTTGATAGCAATTTATGTTTTGAGCATCATATTACTAAGCTTGCCCAATCATGTTAATATTACCTCAGAAACATTGCAAAAGTCTGATCTATTTTAAATCTTAGTGATGCAGAAACTGTTGTACATGCTTTCTCCTTACGCCTCGATTATTATAACAGTCTGTTCACTTGTTTTAGCTAGGCTTTTAACCAGGACCAAGAAGTACGACCACATCACAGCTGTTTTAGCCTCTTTACATTGGCTCCCTGTTTGTGTTAGGATTGATTTTAAGATCTTACTTTTAAGGCTCTTCATGACCTGGCTCCAGATTACATTTTATGAACCTTCACGTAGTTTGAGATCTTCGGGCAGGGGTCTTCTGTCTCTTCCTGAGTCCATGATGAAAACTAAGGGGGACAGAGCTTTTGCCATCAGGGCCCTGAGGCTTTGCCCGAAGAAATTAGGTTGTCTGAGTCAGTGATTTCTTTTAAGTTTCTTCTCAAAACACATTTTTATCGAGTAGCATATCCTGATCTTACCTGAGCTGTCTATTTTATTTTTTTAATTTATTTTTTATTTTATCATTCACTGTGGTATTTTATTTCTTTATTTCTTTGTGAAGCACTTTGTACTTTGTTTTGATAAGTGCTCTATAAATAAAGTTTTATTATTTTTATTATCATTTAACTATAAGTTTAACTGTAAGTTTATTATTGCTTTCATTGGTGTCGAACTGGAAGGCATTTTATGGAAAGGTGTTTCTAATGTTTTGCCTACCGCATTTACAAACATGAGGGGAGAAGAATAGCAGAAACACATTTCACTAATAATGCAGTACAGTAGAACACCACCATTATAATGACCTCAGTAGTAAATATACAGTTTAACACCTCTCGGAAAGTTTTAACAAAAACTAGCCATTATAAGCTTCGTAAAGGCAGAATATGTGGCGGAGCTGTTGTACTGGATTGCATTAGATTGTATAGGTGTACCTAATAAGGTGGCTAGGGAGTGTATGTTTTGACATACGTATGTATTGTACCTAGAGCAGCTTGTTGCAGATATGTCAGTATTGGTGTATATGTCGACTGATAAGTAACAAGAAATTGCTGTACAGAAATGCAAACTAGGTTTGTGGTCATTTAGAAAAAGTGTGACCATTACATAGTTTGTTCACCAGAGAGCACTGACATGTTGATTTTTATACCGTAAATCATCCTTCTCAGTACGTATCTTTATCACAATTTTTTAAAAAAACAAACAAAAATAACAAATCTAAGTGATCTGTGTCAAGTTGTTTGTTTATGTTACGTGTTTATGTTCACAAAGAAATTAATATTGGTTGATATATCGTTATCGGATAATTGTATCCACATAAGCAAGCCATCAATTTTCCCCTTGACAAAAGGAGGCACTTAATTACAATTACTGCCAATGAATAGTCAAAATCAACTTTACAAAGACGTCTTTGTTCTGTTTTCACAGGGCAACTCTTGCTTTGAGGCGGACAGAGAAGAAAGAGAGCCAGGAACATCTGAACATAATGAAAAACAGGTGAGCAATGAGTCAGAAATTAAGATGTAAATACTAACACATTTAACGAATAAGAGCAAGTTAGTTATGTTGCACAGCACAGTGGGTAGTTTTTTTTTTTTTCTGGAATTATCCTCCAGTGTCTACTAATCACACAGAATACCATAATAACATGTTTTTCAGCTAGTCTTGGCTGGGTTGTAGAAAGACTACCCTTTAAAGTAAGTAAAATAATGAAGGTGTGTGATATTTGTCTATCCTGCATTTTTTTATATTGAATTTTATCGAAATTGAACATAAAACAACACATATATAGTACATAACAACCACATTTACACCCCACCCATACAATCAGTATGCACATCATTGACATTACAGTGCATTGGGATGACAAGACAAATATTAAAAGTTACAAAGGTGAAAGATAAATAGATAATAAACAAATATGTAAGTAAATGAAATGAGATAAAATACAGTCTCCAGTTCACTATATTGTGAGTTCAGGGCAACCAATCAGCAGCAGCCAGACCATATTATGCATCATGTAGTGCTTGTGGCTGGGCTTATGATAGGAGTTTTCAACTCAAAGGAGGGCCTTTTTAAAAATAGGGTTTGCACCTTAAAAGTAGGGTTTTCAAGTCTGCAGGTAAGTAATCTAGAAAAGGTAACCACACCATCAAAAACACTTTTTGTTATTTTTTCACTGATATACAGTATTTCCCAAACTTTTTTAGGTTCCTTGCTCAATGTGCACAGCTCAAAGTTCCAGTGCAGAAAGAAAAGGATTTAGCTCGTTCATCTCACCGCCACCAGGAGGAGACCAAGAAGTCAGTAGTTGGAAAGAAGACTCTGAGCAGCCTGGAGGTGAGAAACACTGTAGTCTGAGGAGTCCTTAGACCCACGATTCGGATAAGGAAAAACTCCCCCAAAAACCCTATTGTGCTGAAACAATTAGTTGATTAATCGATCATTCTTTTTGATGGAAAATGTATTTGTATAAACCTGTCTTTGTTTTATTTTAACATTTTTGATAATCCATTTATTATTTAAGTCATTTCTAAACAAAACAAAAAAAGCCAAACATTTGTTGGTTTCAGCCTCTCAAAGGTGAGACTACAATGTAACTACTATGTAGCTACCTTGAAAAAGGCATAATGTATGAGTGTAAATCAGTGTATTTAATTATCTGTAATATACATAAGTAAATGGTGTCTGTAGTTATGTTACATGATGTCTTGTTGTTTTTCTGGGTCTCCAGGAGAACTTGAGAGCTGTGGTCAGTGCTCTGGAGAAGACAGAGGAGCAGACTGTCTCTTTACAGCACACACGCACTATGCTGAGAGACCAGGTGGAGGAGGAGGAGGAGAAAGCTAAAGAGGTGCAAAATATACACTCACACATGCCAGCATGCAGAAATAAAAATCATAAACCTTACAAAATGTCTTTGTGCTCTGAACTTTTAATATGTGGTGTTATTCCACTGGAACATTCCTACATTATTACTTTATTCTATAACTGATTGTTGATTAGTTAAAACTAGGTAGGAGTTTCTTTGTCTGTTTTCAGACATGCTTGTGAAGGACTATTTAACTTAATGTTTTCATTTGCAGGCAGGAAACACAAAGGTTTTGGTAAAATTATTGGTCTGGCTTTCTCTTTATCCATCCTTCTACTGGTCTACAGTATCCAACAGATCCTCTTTAAATCTCTACACTCAAACATGCAGACATGATATATAAAATTATATGTTTCCATGAGAAATTCTTTGTCAAAAAAATTCACAAACGCAAAATCTGTCTTGGTATATTACTTTCATCACATAGCCATTGCCAAAACGCTCTTGGCAGACATTTTTATTGTCATAAGGTTTTCATAATTTGATTTATTAACTCTGACAAAAGTGTCTTTGAAATGTTACTACATTAAATAGGCCATTTCATTACTGTAGACATCAGAATTGAGATGACCCAGGATCAGAAGTGGTAGACTGCATTTATCCACACAAATATCAGCCTGTTTGACAAAAGTGAGTCTACACACTTGTTGTTTATTAGAGTTAAACTGCATGATGTCACGTGGCTGTTATCAGTCTTGAGAAAATAGGTCTGAGCAATAAGTACGGGAAATGTCAGTCATCAGTTAGTATAATATACTTGAACCATATCAAAGCAGACATTATTCATTTACCTCAAGTATTAGATGAAGAGATAAAGTTATACTAATGCAGTCACTTTCTTCCTGGCTTTGTTCACACAGATCTTACAGATAACTGAACAAGCAGTTCTCAACCTTGCCCCCCTCCCTCCACAAAAAGATGAAACAACATTAGAGGTGAGCATGAGTCGTTCACAAAACACACTTTCACTAACTATCTATTACTATCTAGTATCTGCTTGACTTGTCCCTATTTCACAATAGCTGTTTTCATTATTAAAGGCATTCATATTGTTCCATCACTTTTTTTTGTGAATAAGATGTGGTTAAAATTTCTGAGTAGGCACCTCTACAATGTAACAGGAAAGTCTAAACATGTTCTCTGTGTTGCAACTTCTTTGTGCCTTTCGTAAGACAGATTTCCTATTTCTTCACAATTTTACAGAGAGAATGAGACATCTGTGGTTCTGTATTGTCTGTCTTATTACAGGATAAAGCTTTGTTTTTTGTTTCAGAGAACATTTCACAAAACACTGTCATAATACTCCACATTCACTAGAAACACACAAAATCACACAGCAGTGCTTGATGTTTTTGTTTTCCTCAGGCTCGGATGAGAAAAATTATAGCAGACAGGGACTCTGAGACCACTGCCCGGAAACTGGGAGAAATCCTGCAGAAATCAGAGGCCTCCCAGGATGCTCAGGCACTGCTTCTACAGGCACACAAACATGCTGATCAGCTCTTCAACCCTGGCTTCATCATGACCAGTGGTGCACCTTGTTCAGACTGGAACCTTGCCAAACGTCAAAATATTTAAAAAGCAAATTTACCAATGTAAGAAGTTTGCAAGTGTGCACATTTTCCCATATACCCAAACAATGTTTGGGTATGGTTTGGGGAAATATTACTTTGTCTTAATATTACTCAGTTCCACTTTTTCTGGTTGTGAAACACCTGCAATAATCAAATTCAGCCCCCCCAAAATAGCAGCCACAATGTAGAATTACAAAGTTTCCAACTGTACAATTACAAAATTTCCAACAGTAGTAGTACTAAAAAAAAGACACTGGGGCAGACAGCAATTTAATCAATATTTACTGCAAAGCTTAAACCATGAAGTTTCTTTAAGTTTGAGAAACGCAATTTGGTAAAATAAAAGGAACATCATATTGGCAGATAAAATAAGAGAAAAACTGCCATTCATTTCTACTTTAAACACAGTAAACTGAAATTCACACTCTGCACCATGCTGCTCCTTCCCCTTCACTAGTTTTCTTTCTTTTTGTTGTTGTTTTTTTGCCTTTATTTGAAAGCTGATAGCATAGAGGCTGACAGGAAACAAGGGGAGAGATGCAGGGGTATAACATGCAACAAAGGTCTGCACCCAGAATCAAATCACGGACATTGTGGTCATGTGGTATGCGCCTTCGCCATTTGACTACTGGGGTGCCCCTCTTCCACTATTACACTTTTTTTGATTGAGAGAAAGTTCAGATATCCAACTTCTCTGTCATTGTTGCCTAAACACCAGAACACATAAATGTCATTAAAGAAATACTGTACTTGCAAATAGATAATAGATAACAGATAGATAATAAAGACTAACTCGTTGTTCATAATTGAAATTCTTCCTGTTGGACCTTGAAGACATGAGTGCATGTTGTAGACAATCAACTGGGACTGTATGAACAGATGTAATTAAATAGATAACATTTAAAGAAATTGACTTTTGTGTATTCATGTTTTAATGTGGAAAGAAAATCAATTTTAAGTGCTACCATTAATTACAGTTGTATCCCTTTTGTCAACAATGACAGAATAGGTGTGCTTTTATAAACAAACAATAGTAAAGCTATCTTCGGATAGTATGGCGCATTCACAATGAGAATGATCCTGCAACATATTTACTTCCTGCTCAGCATGTTGTGCTTCAGTCCTCTAACAGCCTATAGACATACGTACATTCATTGGTTTCTGAGGTACAATTAGAACCAGATATGTAGACTAGGACCTGTTTCTGGACACCTTGAGCATGAGTTAAACAGAGTGATTTATCTGAGTCACCGTTGATACTGATAAGGTAAATTCAGTATTACATTCCTTGTACCATACTAAGACAGTATGCAAGCTTGATGGTGCCTTATCTTGGAGGAAACCGTATGACAGATGGTACCCTGGGGCCAGAAAACTGGCATTGAAATGATGCTGTGTTGACTTTGGCTTGTTATTTACCATAAAGGTGTTTCCTAATGACTAACACATGAACAAGATGATTCATGAATTCATTTTTATCTCTAATTATGACCCTGCCTTCAGCATGCCACAACAGAAGCAGCATTTTTGAAGTCTTCACTCATCTAGTTTTACTGATGAAACTTGTGTCCATATATATATATTTTAGTTGACAGTAGAGAAACCCAGCCTGGTTCAGTGTTTGTGTGTTCCTCCTTCTGCACTTTACTGCTGTGCTGTGATTTCCATGGGAGTTGAACTGTCTCATGTTTTCTGGCACCATCAATCCAAGCCTTTAAATCAATTGTTTTCATGCCAAGGATCCCTCAATGGAGGGAGTGTCCTGTCATAAACTCAGATCACTCAAATCAGTCATCAGGATTACATCACTACATATAGGAAATATAATATTAATGATATTCACCTATTTCTCCATTTGCGGTGGCTTTCAGACCCATTTAGAAAACACTGGCCTAAAGCACATGCTTTGCTTTACAGTAACTCAACCCCTTAAACCTGTCTTGCCTGTTTTTATTTACACAGCGCACTTTTTGGGGGGTATGAGCAATTTGCGCAAATGGAGAAATCAACCAGTTAAAAGTAATATTTAACACACTTAACATTTTTAAAGATCAAAGGTCTTAATATTTTGAATATAGAAAAACTACTTAATGTAAAAACATTGTTGACCTCTCCGCTACATCTGTGAGTTCTTAAGTGAGTTCTTAAGTGACTTCCTTCGTATGGACTCTGTGGAGTCATCATTGAAAAGTCGTTCAATAGTGGAGACAACAGAAGCTCTGATGGCACGGCCTAAGCCTCGGGCAGCGAACACATACAGTACAGGGTTAAGAGCACTTTTGATGTACACCAGGAACAGAGATATGTATGTGCCTCTAACTGCTCTTTCATACAGTTCAGAACTTCCCTCGGTCAAGGCCCGCAGGAATCGACAAACAAAATAGGGCACCCAGCAGGTGAGGAAGAGGAGCATGGTGAAAAAGAGCACGTGGTACATCCTGGTCAACCTGCGGGCAGTTGAAGGGGACGAGGAGGTGGTGGGTGTTGGCGGCATTGCTTGCTGAACGGTGAGCAAAACAGCAAGGTTACTTCCCAAGAACACCAGCATGGGTAAGATGAAACCTGCTATCGTTTCTGTGACAAACAGTGCCATGTCAAACTCCCCACTCTCACAGCAATGGTATGTACCGTTTACCTCCTTCAGGACGGCACTGTGGAGGTAGGGGGCAGACAAGATGGTGGCTAACAGCCATAAGATGCCACAGGCCAGAGGAACAGCCCACGAGGGACGTCGCAGTCGAGCCCACATGGGCCTCAGCAGACACAGGCATCGCTCCAGGGCCACAGCACATAGCAGGAAAGCGGAGGCGTATAACCCCAGGCCTCGCAGGAACATTGTCAGGTGGCAGAAGACAATGCCAAACGGCCAGCTGTAGTTGTGAGCCAGAAAGCCCAACATGAGGGGAGTACGCAGGAGCAGCACCAGGTCTGCCACGGCCAGGTTCAGGACGTAAATACGGAAACTGCTGGCAGCACGAGTCTCCTCACTGCTGCCTCTGCGCACCAGGTGGCGATGACTCCGCAGTCCAAGTGCCCAAACTACCAGCCCGTTCAGAGGAACGCCCACCTTGAGAAACCAAGAGAATGTCATTCAGGATGACAGACTTTTAAAGCAACAGTTTGACTTTTGGGGAAATATGCTTATTTGCTTTATTGCAGAAAGTTAAATGAGAAGCTCAGTACCACTCTCATGTCTTTTAAATAAATATGAAGCTATAGCCAGCAACCAATTATCTTAGCTTAGCATAAAGAGAAAAGGTATAACGTCTTGGTTAGTGAGCTTTAGAGGATTTTGACAGGCTAGCTGTTTCCCTCTGCTTCCAGTCTTTATGCGAAGCTAACCGGCTGCTGGCTCCAGCTACATGTTTACCATACAGACCTAAGAGTGGTATTGATCTTCTCATCTTGAGAACTCTTGACAAAAAAGCAAATACAGGTATATCCCAAAATGTTGAACTATTCCTTTAAAATTGTTAAGAGCAACATTTTAGTCTATGCTCATCTGGAATTGAAATTTATCATAAAGGTAATACTGTTGCACATACAAGAAGTTCAAGCTGACGGAGTCATTCAGTGGCCCTAAACAAGGTTGTGTTTGTAGTCCCAAACCCCATAACTAACAGAGGAATCCAACTATTATATACTATTATGCAGCCCCCTTATCAATGTTTCCAGCCATATATGCAAATAAAAATTGTACAATATTTATGGCACAGGCTGGCTCCGGAGCCATAGAGGATTGCTCACCAGGAAGATGAGCAGAGTAACTGTGATTTGGATTCCCCTGACTGCCTCCGCCTGCCAAGAGCTGATGTTGTAGCTGTTGGGGCTAGTTAGAAGCCGGTTCTGTGTTCCGTTCATGATGGCCATTGATGTGATGTCAAACTGGAGATGAGCCTGAAACACAGAAGACATTGACTTGATCTTACAGATGCATATATTTTGTGGCTGTTTTTCTCTACTGAAATTCCACTAGAAATATAACAAGAAAATAAAAGCAGTGCATTTTGTCATTGACAAACTGGAAAATGTGCAACATGTATGATTGCATGTGAATATGGATTTCACATATGTCAGTTGCCTAAAACGCAGACAGGCTGGTGTCCACATCACATACCAACATGACACCACAGACTTCCTTCCCTTACATTTGCTCAGTGTTTTTTCATTGCTGAAAACTCTTCTGTGTAACAGTTAACAACAAAGATCACATATACAGTTGGTGTTATGCAACAGTCAGTGTAGTCTGTGTCATATCTCTTCAACTTCACCAAACACACTTGTTTTATCACTTAGAGGACATTGCAATGACTTACGTTCATTTGCTAGAGACTTACCCTAACCCCATCCTCAGAAAATGTAATGGTTAACCATGCAAGGACCAGCTTTTTGGAGTTGAGTGGCCACCATGTGACCATATTTTTGTCCCCACACCATAATTAATACAAGCGCGCGCGCACACACACACACAGAGTACTTGTGTCATGTGTTGTATTAGCAGTAATGGTTACAGAGAGAGGTTATTTTTTTCCTGTAGCCACCGCCGCCCCAGGGCCCTGCCTGAATGTACATCTAGACTGGACCTGTTTGTGTGCAGCTGGAATGGGAACAGCATGCATGCAAACACTCCTGCGGTAATGAACACACCTCCTTTGGTCTCTGCACAGAAGCAGCGTTAATCTGTCCCAATGTTACTGATAGCAGTTGTGGTTCTCTGATTAAAAGCAAATAAAGTTCAGATTTCTAGAATCTACCAGTAACCAAGAAGTTTAGGATTAACAGCATTTCTTAAAGTCACAGTTAAAAGCGGCCTCACATCAATTTAAAGAGTTAGCTTCTTACCTCCTTGCCTTGCCTTGTGTGTGGGAGAAATGGAGCAGGAGATAAAGAAAAAAGGAGTGCCTGCTGGCTCTTATGAGAACAATCTCTCTCTCTCTCTCTTTCCTGTGTGTGATTGCAACACACACTCCTTCCTATGAACATATCTATGAACATCAGCGGCTATTTTCGATCAAAATATTTTTCAACCAATAAAATGCCATTTCCTCTGAATCCAAACCGCTTTTATCACCTGCTCTATAAGAGTAAACATTAACCTTAGAGTCATAAAATGACTGAACATAGTTATACATTAAACTGACATTCAATTTCTTCCAACTGGGAAATAGTTAAAAAGCTAGAAAGCTTTTAAAAGATTTTTTACTTTTAGATTTCTATGATTTTATTCAATTTTCTCATCAGCAAGGAACCTAATTAGTGCACCTGCTTCAGTGATGCACATTCCTGGTCTCCAATGTACTTCTTTATTCCCTCTGATTGTTCTTCTGGACAAAACTTGGGCACCTACTGTAAATTCAGCAATAAACTTTGTTAAACTTTTCCAAATGTTTTATATTTGTTTCAGTTTTTAAAAAAGTATTTTTTGGGCACTTTTTGCCTTAATTAAGTGACGAGACAACAGAGGTCTCCCGGTTGTGCTTGAACTGGGGATGCTGTGATTTCATGACCAGCCTCTTATACTTCTGACCATGACGCACCATATTTGCTTTAGATTTTTACATATATGTCTTTTAAATGTTTTCTGTCTGTTTAGCTCCATTGCACATTTAAGGGAAACTTAGAGTAGCCGATAACATCATCAGAGTAACAAACTGTGGTTTTTAACACCGGAAAAAATATTGAAACTGCTTTCATTCTCACGGTTTCAAATCTCGATTCTAATATATATATATATATATATATATATACACATTACAATATCAGCACAATCTCAAAATGTAGACGTTGAACCCACAGCAGTTCTAACCTGTCATCGATGGAGAGAACTGTCAAACTCAATCACTGCCTCTGAAACTGAAGGCTGACTCTTTCTTAATTTTCCCCTTCATACAGATTCTTCCATAATTTGAACACGTTATATATAAACAATGTCCTGTATAATCAGCTACTCCTGCCACTGCTCACAATTTTAAAAAACTTAGATCTAAAGTTATACATTTTGGGCAATTATTGTCATTTTCCATATCACTCTCATAACTTCAGAAGACTTCATCCAGCTCACACAGATGTATGTTGTTTGGCTAATTAGTCTTCAGTAAAAGAGTGTGCCTGTGCAGATCAGGATGTTGGGTTAGTGGTTACTGTTACCTCAAAATATAAAGGTCCCTGGTTTCATTTTCTGGCCAACCTTCTTGTTGGTTGACAAAGATGCTCATGGCACCAAAACAGCGACCTGATAAGTGAATTTGGTTGATTCAACACAAGTTTCTGCTTAGACTATTCAGCTCACACCGGTGTGCAGTATGATTTTTGGTTAAAAGTGTGTGCTTGTGCTTTGCAGAGGTTGAAGTTCAGCCATTACATCAGCTGCCTCCCAACCTATAGAAGTCTGTGGGTCAAATCTCACTCTGGCCCACACACATGTGGGTTGCTAAAGATACTGCAATCACTGCACTTTACTATGATACTTGCTTTACAATTGGAGCTGGTTGATTTGGGAGTTTGAGGCTCTTTTAAATGCACTGAAAAACGTCTTTTCAGCAAAAATGAGTTCACAAAATTAGGCCATATGTAGTTATAGTTTCATTTTAGAAGGCTGATGATATTCTATATTTTTGTTATTGTCAACAAATTTACTAGTATTTACTGCTGCAAGACAGTGAGTAAATGAACTATAGTGCCCATGTTTATGGTAATGAAGGAACATGTCACCCAGTGCAACGGTGTAGCTCAGTGATGTGTTTGCAATAGTTTTGGACAACAACGGAACACAGAGGAATAAGTCCTATCAGGCTTTAGCTACTCAGACAATACTTGGTAGGATCAACTCATTGTTGGTTTTGGTCTTGTTGACAAGAAACATTTTAATATCACCAAATTACAGTGTTTGATGACAATTGGCTGCTCTGTTGTGGTCTAAAGCCACACCATTTAGTTTTTTATAGTACTTCGTCACAGTGATGATGACATGATGCAATAGTTGACCTTCACCAATAGATGGCAGTGCTGCTCATTTTGTAAACAACAAGGAAATCTAATTGGTCATTTCTTTCCTGATCTGGTTTTTAGGATTTAGATGTTGTTGTTTTTTTAAAGGCTTATTTATTAATTTTTTTGTGACTTTACCTGAACATGACTCTAAACACATGAGCAGCTTTAAAGGATTCATGTCTGGAATGAAGTAGACAGTTGCTTCAGTCATTGTAGTGGATTTTATTGTTACATTTGACATGTTTGTGACATTTGGTTAGTAGTGAAATATATCTTTTTTCATATGTATGTCCACTGTGTCGTGAAAAAGTAACTTTTAAGCAACTTTTCTGTAGAAAATTTTGTCAATCATTAATTTTAAAGCTAATCAAACTCTATGAATGCAAACAGAATCTAAATGATTAATCTAAATATTTAAACATTACATTTTCTTTTCTTTTTATTACTGTAATCAGCTTGTGTTCATTTATTAACAGCAAAAAAACAAAAACAAAACACAACTGCAACTTCAATGTTTATTTGTATCCATTTTGCTGTCAGTACCACCTTCAATCCATGGACATAACTATTAGTCAATTAATTACAGTGACTAAATACTTAACCCGGAATGAAAAGTATGAGACATCAACTAAAGATAATCTTTTAGAACTCAAACAGGGTTGGTTACCAATTTATAATGACATGTTTTAATGTGAAGCAATTACATTTTTGATTGATATTGCTGATTGTTACTGTACTCGTGTGGGAGAAGACAGACAGACAGAATCTGAATTAAGGGTATAGACACATGTTCAGGTAACTAGTAAGTTTGATTTTACTGTATAATTTGTTTATTTTTCTTTCTATCATTCCTACATCAGCTGAATGGTTACAGAACATTAGGCTAATGAAACCAATTTTAACACTAGACATTAGAGACCTATTAGCACCCCCCCAGAAATTCTAATTAATAATAATAATAATTACACAACCATGAAGGAACCATATTCATAAATGGCCATTCAACATTTCACATTTATTAAGATTACATGTGGGTTTTGAAATACATGTGAGGATCCGAAACATTTTATGCTTTTGAATAGATAGATATGTTTTAAATACAGTGTAGAGGTCACTTAATGCTGTCCTCTCAATCTTTCTTAGCATTTGGTTTGACTGATAAAGAATGCTATGACGGTCGGCGGCAGCTAAAAGGAGACAAACAAAAATATAAATAATTAACTGGCTTTAAACACACAGAAATGAATCAAATTAAGTCTGAAACAGAAGCAGTTTGTAGCTAAAATGTTGTCATGACAACTCATTTCCATGATATCAAAGCAACAAAATGCATGTTACATAAATGTGCAAATATGTTGTTATAAATATTGACTATAATTTGTTTTCTTAAAAAAAATCCTTTACTACAATACAGTTAACAAGTTTCACATTTTTTTGTCTTTTAAAATCTCAACTAAGACTGATGTTCTTTTACACACATGTATACGTATATATTATATGCATACATACCAAACTACATTTTGTATTGTAGTTATTTCAAGTAATGCTTTTTAAAATACATTTTTTATATACATTTCTTATATAATTATTTATAGAGCTTTGGAAATTAACTGCTCTAGAAACTGAGCCTTTCGGTTTTCAGTGTTTTACATCACAAGTGTGACATCACATGTTGGGGAGATGAAAGACTTCTCTTTAGTTTCTGTTTGGAGACCGTGGAGGCAGTTTACAATACTAACCTATGATGTATGACATATATATTACATTGTGTGGCAGTTACTGACAAATCCTCAAAAAGATCGAACATTGATTTTCATGGAATCAGTCGACCAACAGTTCCAATAACCAAAAATCTGAGAAGTGTGCGTATATTTAAAGTAGTTGTAGAACTGAATCATAACCTGTGTTGGTCTTTCCATTTCTGAAGCTCACCCACACTTCCTTTAAACCTGCTAATTTTAGATTCAGGGGTTTTGATCGGAGGAAACCAAGCGCTCACATGTCACTGTGAAAGAGCAGGAATGAAAGACAACTCTGCTTTGTTGCTCTTTGTTGTTCATAGTGTTTATCTAGATATTAGTTCTATAATATTGTTTTGGAGTAAAACAATAGCTGCTTTCGGTCTGAAACAGATGTTGGTAATGATATAAAAACAATCTATATGTCTTCTGGAGAATTAAAAATCTCTGACTGTGATGTCTCTGTCTGAAATTTTCCCTTTGGTGCCACACATTTCACACTTTGAGGACACACAGACCAAAACAAGATGACAGCATAGAGAGCTGGAAAGGCTATCAGATCATATCAGCTGTATGTCTGTCGGGCATCATGCATATCCTATATATGACAGGAAAACAGAGTGAAGTCAGGCCCTCAGGTTGCCCACGTGGAAACACTGAAACAGAGTTTGGCGCTGTAGAACCAGAGAGAAAAAGAAAGTATGTTTTTTTCCCCCCTTTTGACTAGACATAAATACAGCTCATAAAATCATTTTAATCTAATAGACAAACGTTCACACTGGCTCGTTTCTGGTTTTCTCGGTAGAAGCTCAAAAACAAATTATAAAACGAAAGTAGATGAGTTTATGAGTGATGGTGATGGTGGTGATAAAGGTCTTCTCGACAAAATGTTTTGTCCCTTCAGTTGAAGTTCAAAAGAATTAGGATTAGGATCTGCTTTCCCCTCAACACCAAAACAGAATGTCCGGTTCTCTCTGAGGCGACAGACACACACTCACACAATCTCTCAACACACATATTTTCACGATTGTGTGAATGAAGTTTTCTGATCACTAATACACAACAATGAAAAGAGAAACTTATAAAGCAACTTCCTCCCTAAATTTGTAATTTGTAAGAGACTGAGACAGAACGCTAGACAGAAGAAGTGACGTTTGCAACCTCCTCAGCTGGCATATTACACATTGTGAATTTCCAGTACACGAGGGGGGGGTCCCTGCCGCATTTCTGCTTCTTCCCCCGCCTCCTCATGTACTTTCATCCTTTTCCCTTCAACTACTAGACTGTCTGTTCAATGTGTTTTCTTTTTAACACGCTCACAGGAATGTAGTGTACTTGATACTAGTCCACTGAATGAGTGTAAGAAAAAGGTTTGCATGAAGCAAAAGTGTGCAGCCAGCTAGTCAGAAGAAGAACAAAGAAGAAAATTCAATTCTCAATGCAGGGGGGGGAGTAGTGAGAAAAGATGGGGAGGCACCTTGTCTTCTCAGAAACAGAGCAGTATGACTTGGTTACTGGGTTACCACAAGCAAACAGTGATATTCTGGGCCAGTTTATAAGCAGCATCTGAGCTATGTAATGAGGATAGTTTGCAGGATCACAGTCATTTAGTGGAAAAGGGTCTCTTTCAAAATCCCCACTGGTGACACTCCCATAACTGTCAGAAATCCTATTCATCTCACGACCCTGCACAGTCATTGTGTTCAGTGATTGTACAGGTGGCTTGATGAGTAAAGGTGTGAGTGAAGGTGTAAATATGAAGCTGTGATGTTAATGAAATGATCCCCAATAGAAAATCTATTAAAATGTTGTCAGAAGTCTCCTTTATCCAAGTTTAAAATCCTGATCCAAAGACAAACTGTGTGTATCCACTAAACACTACTGACTTTTCCTCTAGCGCTACCATGAGGTTGTCATTTGTGATTTTTTTGGTGACGTATCTCAACAACTACTGGAGGGATTGCCATTAAAATTGGCACACACAAATTCATGTTCACCTCAGGATAAATTGTAAGCACGTTAGTGATCCTTTAACTTTTCATATAGAGCCATCATCAGATCAAAATTTGAATGTGTCCAGTACTTTGGTTTATGGCCAAATACCTGCTAAACTAATGACATTCCCCTCAGCCTCTGCTGTACTTTGTGTTTAGTGCTAATTAGAAAAATATTAGCATGCTAACACGCTAAACTAAGATGGTGAACATCGTAAACAGTATACCTGCTAAACATCAGCATGTTAGCGTTGTCACTGTGAGCATGTTAGCACACTGATGTTAGCATTTAGCTTAAAGCCCTGCTGTGTCTTAATTACAATCTCCAAGAGCTGTTAGCATGGCTCGTAGGGCGTTTCCCAAATCCTCACTAACTCTAAGGTTTTTAGTATATAGTGTGTTCACACTGGAAAATGAAGTACACTCAAACCATGCAGACTAAATATGGTTGATGTTTGAGTGCATTGCGCAAAGGAAATAGAAGACCTGCTCACAGCTGGAAAAGAAATTAAATAAATTGTGGGTGGTGGTGAAACAGCTCCAGAAATATCTTGAAGAACAAAATAAGTATTAAATCTTGGGAAAGACATTTTGCTGAAGTTTGTGAAGTTTAATGGATATCTGACGTTGCATGTAGGCTATTGTATAATTTCCTATTAGTGTAAAGTGGTTAAGTATGTTGATTTTTTTGTATAGTAACTGCTGAACATTATACTATGACAACAAATCCTTGTAATATGAGATGTGTGTAACTTGCATTTTGTTGTAGGCTACTTAATTCTTGGTTGTTAGTGATGTTGTTGTGGAGCATTTTGTTGTTAAATGTCTGTCTTTAATTGTTATGTCTTTTTTGTTGTGGTTGTATTTGTCTGACAATTGTCACAAACACAAAGAACTAAGAACAAATAACTAACTATTGATGATGATGATTATTAGTTTGTAGTTTGGATTTGGGACACAGCTTCAGTCTTATTTCTTAAGGGAAAGTGAGGAATCACCAAGTGTGTGTTTAAGTCCTCTTTATTTAACCATCCATTCTCTTCATATCCATTTTGCTTAAATTATCTCCAGCTTTATTAAATAAATTACATTTCTCTGAATATCATATTAAAAATAATTTAATATGGTGTGAAGAGGAGGAGATTCAGTTTTTACACATGTTCCTCAAACGCAACCATGCATTTATTCTCTTTTCCCGTCAAATCTTTGATGTGTTACCTAGTTGAACATATAATTGAATTCAATTCATGATGTCAAACGGCTGTCATCATGTCAACCTCTATTGCTGTCAACATAACTGTAAAAAACTTTAAATCCAAGAAATGGATGCATTTTCTCTTCTGTAGGCAGCATTTACATAAAAGATAAATGGCATCTTAGCCTACTGCAAATTTGTTGCGTGATTTTTTTTCTTCTTTTTAATAGTCATTCTGTTAGAAGGGGATTTCACATGACTCACACGCAAGTGTATAAAAGACATGTAGACCACATTTTGGTTTACTGTTCAATGGGAGAGAGAGAGAGACAAATACAGAGGGTGCAGAGAAGGCAGAAGAGAGAGAGAGAGAGAGAGGAGCACGGCAAAAAAGGAGAGAGACACCAGTTGCTGAAAGAGGAAGTGTTGTTGGTGTACTCAGGATACAGGTCAGTAACTACCTAACTACCATTACAACAAACACACAAACATGAACTTACTTCCTGACAATGTCTCAATTTAGATTAGCATCTTGATTCTCAACCAGAGTCCATATAACATCATGTGTTACATCCTGTTATAACTCATAACGTCTCTGGAGAGAGATAATAGATACAGAACTGTACTTATAGTTCCAGTTTCCTGGACCTTTTCTGTCTTTATAAAATCGGTAAACACTTGTCCAGGTACCTGATTCTGCGCTCTTAAAGTTTTTAATCCCACTGACCCTTTAGAGGGTCACAAAAGTGGTTCAAACCCACAGATATGTATTTCATATTTCTAATTATACCAGGCTGAATTGGTGTATAAAAAGAGCAGCCATAAGGAAATACCTAAATGATGTCTTATTAAATTTGAAACCCAAGTTGTTTAAGGGAAAGTATAAGGAAGATAGTGAGAGAATTGGGGTTCATAGTGCTCAATGTGTCTACAGTGCAGTATTTTTTGTTTTCTAATTAATGGGGCCATTTTGTCGGCAAAGTAAGAGTTTAGATAGAGATGACCTTTTAAAATATAGCCTAACTGGGATTTATTTTTTCACAAAAAGTAAAAAATAAGGTATTCAATTCAATGTTTTCTTGTAAACTACATGAAACTGTAATCTAGGTTACCACAAAGTCACAACACTGTCCAGTTATCTGCTTATGTAGTGAATACTTGTGAATGAAACATTGCACTTCAAATGTATAAATGATCTCTCAAAGCCAACCAGTGATCAGTGAATTTGTCACCCCCTGCAGGACATCCTCAACAGGTCTGAACAGTGAGGTGAGCATGTGGATGATGACACAGCCCTCAAGTCTAGTCCCAGGTTGAGGTTAATGCTAATCGTGATAGGGGTTGTCCATTGGCAGACACCTAACATGTTAGCATTAGCTTCGCTCTGGGAGATCTCACAAAAAAAACAACTAACCAGGGCCACCATGGCTGCATCCAACCCATCATGCAACTGAGGAATATGATGCATAAACAGACACAAGGTGAAATGCGCATGGACTAATACACACTGTATCACTGCTATCAAAGACGATCCTGCTCTCTGTGAAGATGTCAAAATGCTGCAGTCATGGCACATGAGAAACAACACATTTAAAGTTCTTAGCATATCTTGGATTCTTATTTCGGGCGACATACATTTGAGTTGCAACCTTTTCAACACAGCCCATGTTAAAGATGATTTCAAATGTAAACCTACATAGGTCCAGCAGTCACTATGGCTCATTAAACCTCTTCCTAGGCATGTGCAGATTGAATCCTTTATGATTCAATTGAGAATATATTCACGTTTACAGCGTTGTCTGCTCAACATAAACCTGATTACCCAGAATAGACAAATAGCTGTCTGGCTTTAAAATAATACATCCTTCTGAAAATCACCCATACTGTTTATGTATCACTTATACCATCATATAAAGGAACATTTGAGTATGCTATATTGGAAACAAATGCTGCAAATGCTATAGTTTGACATTGAAAGCACTGTGTGCCCATAAAGACAGAAAGAATCTAATTCAGAAAAACTGAAAGATTAAGATCTGAATTTTCAGCAGTTAAAGACAAAACAGTTAAACAAGTTAAAAATCGCCTGGCCATTTCATCCTCGGGCAAACCAAAAACTTCATAATTACAAGGACATGCAGAGGTTTATTTTTTTGATTAAACTCACTTTATTTCATATTGGATATATTCTCATTTGTATTGTGTGTCTTTTCCATGTGGTTAGTTGATAAATGCTTCAGATAATTCAGACTGTTCCACTGACTCCTGACTTTGTGTTATGTTTGGAATCTGCATTGTAAATGTATGCTGGCAGCTGAATGCATGACAAGAAAATAAAATCAATCATAAACATCTGATGGTTGTATATCTGAAGTTTGTTCTCAACCAAAAGAGAGACCTGTATAAATCTGTGTTAACATGAGAAAACATCTCTGCATCTGCTTTATCTGTGTAGTCGACAGTGGTGGAGGTTGTATTCAGATCCTTTACTTAAGTCATAGTACTAATAGCACACTGTAAAAATACGCTATTGCAAGTAAAAGTCCTGCATTGAAAAAAGTATGTAAGTATCACCAGGAAAATGTACTTGAAGTATTAAATGTAAAAGTGCTCAAATGCGGTAAAATGTCCCCTGTGACTGTTATACTATTTGTGCTTAAGTACAGGACTTGAATAAATGTACTTAGTTACATTCCACCACTGGTAGTCGATGTCAACAAAACTCAAGGTTGATGAATTATAAACATGAAAGATGTTGCCAGCACCTTGAACGCAGTCCAGTCAGTTCCTGACAGGAACGCAGACATGTTCTGTGCAGTTCTGCCATCATTTATGGTGCTTTAGTCTTGTGACAGAAGGCCTGTGTAATCTTTTAAACCACTTTGTCATTAGGTTAAATTCTCTGAAAACTAGGGGGGTTACAGCCATGGCTCCTCAAGTGCAGTATATACAGGATTTTAAAGAAAATGCACCCATTCAATGATGATTTTTTTGTTTTGTTATATCGAAACAAAATTCACAACAATAAAACATCAAGCTCAGGATATAGGGGTGGATTTGGTCACAGTTTTTTTTTAATTTGAGGAATGTACTCACTTTTAAGAAGTAGATGTACATCTTTATGACCTGATCTCATAAAACTCTGTCTATGTCCTGGGTAGTAAAGGTTCATTTAAGGTGATCACTGAGTCACAGCTTTCACTCGTCTTTTCTGTTTGTCACCACATCAGTGTTTCCCAGGGGAAGACCGCAAAGTGCACAATCAGTCAAATCTGTACTGTCTTGTCCTGAACTCCTCATATGGTTATTTCACTGAGGAGAATCAAAACTCTGAGTTGGAGATAAGTTTTGTTCTTTGAGATGGCCTAATAAAATATGCCTAAAATGTAATTGTTGTGAGTTTTTTTTTAAAAAGACAGTAGATGTAAGCTGACTTTATAAACAATATCCAAACATCTGTTACAGGGCAAGCCATGCAGCTACAAAATATATTTACATATATTTGAACTATTTTTATTATCTTTTTCAACACATGAACACAAACACAGACAGATCCAACAATACACAGTGGCCATAATAACTACACACATCTGACTTAGATCCATGATATATGATGTGCATAGCTAATATACTCAAAGAGATGCACACTCACATAAATGTGTTGTGGAAGTCTAAATGGGAAAATATCATAACATCTATGTATATACAGTATATATAAGAAACACTCAGTCCCATTACAGTCGACAATGATGTAACAAATAACGACCTGGAGAGAAAGAAAATAAATAATATTTTAAAAATGGTATTATTAAAGGCAACTCTGATAAAATGATTATGGGAAAAAAATCACTAATCAGAATCAGCTTTATTGACTGGGTATGTGTACACATACAAGGAATTTGACTCCAATTTTAAAATGGCTCTCAATATACTTACACAGAAATAGACATGCCAAGAACAAGGATATCAAAGCTGAACAAATAAAGGTAAAGAATAGACAGGACTATTATGTACAAGAAAAAAATAGGTGCATAAATATACAAAAAGCACCAATGTGAATATACACAAGTCATGTGTTTCTGTAACTTGTAAACAATACAAATAGTGCAAAGAAATAAATATTGAATGGATATACCTGGATGATTATGGTAATGCAAACAAGAGTAGGTTTCCAGATACACAAAAACTAATTCTGTACACAAATCACAGGTTTCCCCCTTACAGCATAAGCTGTCAGTCAAGTCAAGTCAGTTTTACTTATTTAACCCAATATCATAAATTTGCCTCAAAAGGATTTTCAGTCTGTCTATCCTTAAAGCCTTAATTCAGATGAGGAAAAACTCCTGTAAATAAAATAGCTGACATGATAAATTATTAGCTTTTTTTAATATATTAAAACATCAATTATATAATTGATTTTAAAAATGTGATGAGATGAGAAAACCATATAATGATTTTGATATTTATTCAGTATATCAATGTGAAGAAATGTACAGGGGGGTGGGTGTGCCAATCAGCCCCGGTCTCCCCTACGCGTGAGCCTGTATGTGGGCGGACCGGTCAGTCAGCTGATGACTAAAATACTCCACACAATATCTGTCCTCAATACATGAATTTCGTCACACGAATGATTTTCTAGCCAATTACGCACAATGTGGAAAATTTCATACAACTACAGGAGGAAGAGTCGCAACTTGGTGGGATTTCACTCAGGAGTGTGTCCTCTGCGCGCACCTGGAGCCGCCGGAGACATGCAGAGGCAACAGATTTTAACCTGTTTTCACTCTGTTTTATGATACTGAGCCGCTGTGTACCTGCGATTTATTCCTGTGATGGGGAGAATCACATGGAGCTGCGGTGCCGTGATCCTGCTGGCCATCGTTTGGTCATGTCGTGCCATCACTCTGGAGTCCATCCACTGGAGTAGCTCCAACGTAAAGTAAGTGGATGAATCAGTTTCACACTTGCAGATGGATCCAACCTTCTGCTGCTGCCTTGTCCCTCTAATGTGACCTAATTGATTAAGTTAATCAGAGGAGATACAACCATTTTTACTGCAAACCAGTTTCGATATTTCATATGAGTAGATGTAATGTAGAGCTAAAACAAATTATAAAGCAAAAATGCCAAACATGGTCATGTCTGGTTCCAGCTTCTCCAATGTTTTACAAGGTTTTACATCACTGTAAACTCAAGAGGGCTGCAGATAACAATTATTTTCATTATTGATTAATCTGATTAATTATTTTCTCTATTATCGATGGATTTTTTGATGTATACAATGTCCGAAAATTGGGACACAATCCAAATATATTGAGTTTACTATCACATAAGACAACGAGAAGCAACAAATCCTCAGAACTGAGAAGCTGAAATGAGGGGATTTTTTGGAATTTTTGCTTGGAAAATAACTCAAAGGATTAATCGATTATCATAAATAGTTGCAGATGAATTTTCTGTTGCTTGACTAATCGATTAACCAACTAATTGTTTCAGCTTTAAAAAAAAAAACAAAAGCCGGTTCCTCAAACAAAACAAGCAATTTGAAGATGTCACTTTGGGCTTGTGATGAGAATTTTTCACTATTTTGTAATTCTTAATTCATGCGATAATGCCGGGAGGTCTTGAAACTACAAGATCTTGTTGAAAAGCTCATATACTACTGTTGATTAGGCATTTTTTTGTTTGGGAATGAAATAATGATGCGTCACTCTGTGTTGTTTTACTCTTCTCATCTTTTAACCTTCTTGTCTCTCGCCTTATCTCACACACAGATTTAGTCCAGGTCAGGGTCTGGTCCTGTATCCTCAGATCGGGGACAAGATGGACATTGTGTGTCCCCGGGCAGACGCTTCCTCGGGGGGGAAGGAGGAGTTCTACCGAGTGTACCTGGTCTCCCGAAGTCAGATGGAGAGCTGCACCATCGACAAGATGGACACACCCCTGCTGAACTGTGACAAGCCTCACCAGGACGTAAAGTTCACATTCAAGTTCCAGGAGTTCAGCCCCAACCTGTGGGGTTTGGAGTTCCTCAAGGGGAGGGACTATTATATCACCTGTGAGTCACTGTGTGTTACCTCACTGTGTGTTCAGCACTTTAAAATCAGTAGAACAAGAGGACACAAGCTGCTGGTTCCTACAGGTGGAGCAACATTTGAATTAATGCTACCAACTGTTTCTTTTTCTTTCTTTTTTTTTTCTCCTGGGAGAAGAGGAGGCCATCATCCTCGGCTCCCTCTCACTTTGTCAGTTTGCGTGAGAATCAAAAACTGTGGCCTCGTTATTGGGCCGCTGTCTGTTAAACCAGCATCTTAGTGGCAAGTGATGCATGAGATAGAGAGCAAGTCTGACCATGTAGCCTCATCCACCTCGCCGCGCTCTGACAGCACACTTCGCTCTGGCAGGCCAGTGTGATTCCAACGGCTTACATGCCCCAAATCACACAAGGCTTTTACAGCATCAGGCAGATTTGATGGGAGCTTTCATGGCAACGTGGCTTGTGGCCTGTGTGTTGTTATCTGACCTAAATGCTGCTAACAAGTCTATGAGTGTGTGTGTGTGTGTGTGTGTGGGAGTGACAGGGGTGAACAAGAGTTCTTAGTGTGTGTGTGTGTGTGTGTGTGTGTGTGTTTGTGTAGGTATGTATATGTATGTGTGTGTGTGTTTTAGTAATTGCTATGTTAGTTAAACTAAAAGCGTATTTATTCAATTTGTCCACCGCCCATTTTTGCATCTAGAGCAGAAACGATTAGTCGATTCAACGAGAAAATGAACTATTCTGATAATCAACTAATAGTTTAAGTCATTTATTATGTAAAAATGCTAAACATTCTCTGCTTCCAGCTTCTTCAATATGAATATTTGCCAATTTTGTTTGTCTTACTGTAAACCAAATATCTTTGGATTTTGGACTGTTGATGAGACATAACAAGCATTACGTAGGCGTCACCTTGGGCTCTGGGAACTTGTGATGGGACATCTTACAGACCAAACAATTAATTAATCATTAATCATCAATGAATCATTTGGTGCAGCCCTGGTTGCATCTTTTGCAGGTTTTATGTGTTTTTAAGTGTGTGACTATCTATGTGTAACATCATAGTTTGTGTTGCTGCCTTTTCCTGCCTATGTGATGCAACACTCGGCAACCGGCTACACTGTCTGCAAGGAAATCATAATGGAACTATGCGTTGCTTGATAATCATGTATTATGATGATCGCATGAAATATAAACTTAAAATGTTAAGCAGTTATACTCTGATGTTTGTCTCCTCTCTCTGTATATCAGCCACCTCTACAGGTTCTCTGCAAGGTCTGGATAATACTAATGGAGGAGTGTGTAGAACCAAATCCATGAAGCTGGTGCTGAGAGTCGGCCAAAGTAAGTACTTTGTGTTTGTACGTGTGTGTGCCGGCATGTGTATGAAGCTGGGTGTGTGAATGAAATAGAGACACACAGAGACACAGATATCTGACAAACAATGCTAAAGGAACAATAACAATTGTTTCATTCTGGTTATTATTATACGTGTAATGCAATATATCACCTCCTCTCTGGAATTACTAAGTGTTCAGATAATCTCAATCATCTATTCATTCTCCTGAAGAGATTGCCATCATGAATTATCTCAAATCCTTAATTCAAACCTCTGGCAGCTTAAAGCCATCTGTATTATCTTGCATGCGATCATTCGGACCGGCTGTGGCAGTCAATAATCTTCCCCCCCTCCGTATTAACACCAGAATAGCCAGTGGTCCCTTTTCATCATTTTGTGCTCTTATCACATACATTAAAATTTCATAAAGCATATTCTGAACATATTCACTGGCATTACTTTAAATGTCCTGAGGATAAATCACTCTATAATACAATATTCACACAAAAACATATTTGGGTTTTTCTCCTTTCTCAAACTATCAATACAATATTATGGTGTTATTCGTTATTTTATTAGGCAAGTAACCGCATATATGATATGATATGTTGTGTTTTGGTGTGCTATTGAGCTGCCCAGAATCAGTTAAACAGATTAAACATATGCTGTGTTTCTGTGTGTGTTGCTAAAAACATTAAAAGCTAAATCTATTAAAGCCCCGAAAGGAATTTTTTGACCTCAGAAATGTGAAGTATTATTCATATTAATTATTAAAGAGTCTGAGTTAGAGATGAAAAATCAGCATCTTGTGTGTTTCTCAACTGATCATAACTAAAAATATGGGGCTGTTTTTCCTGCTGTGTTTACAAACACTGCTGATGTAAACAAACCTTGTAGAAAACATTAATAACTTAGATTTAGTTGTAATCTCTACAAATATTAAAAGTCCTGTCAATCAATTTGGGAGTCATTGCAGTTTTCAGCCTTGTGTTTGGTTTTTTAGTAGTGTCACGCCTCTTCTTTTTAGATTTACGATTTCTGCCTTTAAAAGTGAAAATCTAATCATGAAGTTATTTTGTACATTTAGGCAAAATATTGTATGTAATTTAATTAATGCCAGTGGTGAATGAATGCCAATACACTGAAACAAAACATAAACCTACAAGACTGCAGTTATAAATAAGCTGGCTGGCTATGTAACACTGGAACATACAGAAGTGTTGATTAATGTGTTAGAAATCAATGAAGGAAATTAAATGATTACATAAAACCCCTTTTATGAAATCTTAAAGAAATTCCAATTTTATTTTATCCATAGTTCACTCAAAGGTATGTGAGTCTAAACATTTCTCAGTTGTTTTTGGTTGGGAAACTGCTCAGTGTCGTTTGCACACAGTAGATAATATTAATCTATGGTGTTAAATGAATTCCTGCAGTTGTTCTGTGATTTGTGAAGTGTTGTTCTTGCCTCTTTTTTTTGCAGACCTCAATATTTTCCTTCAAACTGCCATCTTCTTTTACTTAAAGAGGCACTCAAGCAATTTAGTATTGCACTTCCATAAAGCTGAGGGACTTGTGAGAGACTTAAAAAGCAGTGGTGTAAGAAGTATTCAGATCTTTTACTTATGGAAAAAAGTACAATAAATCAATGTAAAAAATACTCCATTAAAAGTAAAAGTCCTGCATGAAATATCCTACTTAAGTAAAAGTACAGAATTATTATCAGCAAAATGTAACAAAGTAAACTCAATACAACTGTAAAATTGGCGTTTACAAATATAAAGGGGCAGAAAGTGAAAATGAGTGTCGCAGTCGTGACTTGGAACACAACATTTTGTGGTCTAATTAGGTTAGAAAATGATTTCTCTACTTCTTCTGTGATGAATTTTTACCTGAATGACTGTCGGCGCAAAATAGCCAGTCCAGAAAACACCCTCTTGTTACTTTTTTTTCTGAGGGAGTGACACCAAACACTAATGATCCAACAGACATCATTATAGCTGCAATAGGACCATTTTGACATGACATAACCCACCTACACAGGAATGACAAAAACACCACCATACAGTGAAAATGAGGAGATGTGAGGTATGCTGTTAATTGCCATATGTTGTGATTTCATGTCAACTGTCCTGCTTTATATTCCAGGCTCTTCAGATCCACCTTCAACACTCCAGGAGTCCCCCACCAGATTCCCACCCACACGCCCAAAGTCCAAGCCCAAGGACCCCTCCGCGAAAGAAAAGGATATAAAAAGCAAAACTGGTATGAAGACAAAGCAAACATATTGCCTGGAGAATATGTACAGATGTACCGTTAGTGTTCTGACACATATTTACCATTAAGAGACCATAAGCCAACAATGTGTTAGTTTGTCTCTCAATACCTTCCGACTTCCCTACCTTGTCTGTGACTCTCAGCCCAAAGCCCACTGGTTCCTACTGAAGATGTGAATCTTTACAAACAGGTAACAAATATATTCTCTCATGCAGCAATTGTTACTCCAACAGGAGTAAACAGTGTATTTGTTGATTATTTTCAGCCACAAATGTGTTGCTTCAATGAGTATTTACTGCAGCTGGATGGTGTATGTGGGATCAACTCAACTCATCAACTACAGTGCCCATATTCATCATAATGAAGGAACATGTCACCCAGAGCAACAGTGTGGCTCATTAATGTATTTTTAATCGTTTTTGAACAGCAATGGAGCTCTATGCTGCAGAGGAATAAGGCTTAGGCTAGTCAGACAATACTTGTTAGGATCAATTTATTGTTGTCTTTAATCTTTTCATGGGATTTACTGACAGTGAGAAAAAATTAGAATATCACCAGACTTATCCTTAAGCTGTACTGATAAACTTCACTGATGAAGTTTTTTGTATTTTCAATTTTCCCTACACTGGACGGCAGGAATAATACATTAAACGATCTTTAAAAGTATGTTTTGGGAAATGGCTGTCAGTGATTTAAAGTCTACATAATTTGAGGTGAACAGGCACAAACATGCAAAAACACTTGTATAGTCCTTTACAGACTGATATATCTGAATTCTCACAAATGTTATTGCTTTGCTCCAGAAAGGAAAATATTTTCACCTGCCTCTTACATCTAAGGCATCCTATGCATCTCCATGTGGAAACATTTTGAAAGGAAAAAAATAATCTGAATTGTACCCATGCTGATATACTAGGGATCAAATAACTGTCCCATACTACATTTTTAGTATATAGTGTGTTCACACTGGTGACAAAGTAAAATATACTCAAACCAGATAGGGTAGATTTTTTTAGATGAGCTGTTGATGGACACTATTCTCCCACAATGCAAAGCACAAAGGAAATTGAGGAGCTGCTCACAGCAGGAAAAAAATCTAATAAATTGTCAGCTGTGGTGAAACAGCTCCAAAAAATCTTGGACAACAAAAACATAAAGTATTCAATCTTGGGGAAATTGGCAGTTTATTGGCAGTAGTTTTCCAAAGCAGTTGGAAACAGTTTGATTGACAACCACACATCACACATTTTGTATCATTTCCTGTTGGTATAAATTGGTAAAGTCTGTTATTTTTTTGTATACTAACTGCTAAAACAGCGTACTACTGTATAGAATTGCACTTGTACTCAAACCTTCTCTGAACATGACTCTGGCCCATTCAGAGCCAGAGAGAGGCACCAGGCTGTTTACCAGTAAGACAGTGAAGATTAGAGCACATTCTCCGGTGTCCAGCTTTGACTCAGGTTCTTCATGATAACACATACTGATCGGGCTGCACCAGGACATAAACTGAGTGTTTTTCAAATCTCTGTGTCAAGTCTCCTGATTTACTCTTTGATCTCATCCTTTTTTTCTGTCTCTCCTCTGTTTCTCATGGCAGACTTGGGCTCAGAAACGGGACAAACAAACCCCAGTGGCAGCGACGGCTCTGAGCCAGGACTGTTCATGTGGGTTGTCTCTGGCTGTGTGATCCTCCTTCTGGTCATCATAATTCTGCTGGCCGTGCTGTGGAGGTACCATCGCCGCCACTGTGTCCCAGATAGCCAACAGCCTGCCTCCGTGTCCCTCAACACTTTGGCTGTGCCGAAGCGGGACAGCATCAGCAGCGACAACAACGGCTCAGACCGCAGCGATGTTGTCTTTCCTCTGCGGGCTTCTGACAGCATGATCTGTCGTCATTATGAGCGTGTGAGCAGTGACTACGGGCCCCCTGTGTACATAGTTCAGGAAATAACACCCCAGAGTCCCACCAACATCTACTACAAAGTCTAATCTTTGTTGCTCTAACGCCAGTCTTTTGCTGATAATCCTAAATTCCAACTGTCGGGGACACACTCAGGCTGCAGTCATTACACAACACTTCCCTCGCTTTGGTTTTAAAGTTTGTAGTTGGTGTGAAAGAACAGTCGCATGAGCTGTATTGCACTAACCGTATACTTTAGACAGACAAATGCCAAGTGTTATCATTGTGTCACACTGAACAAAGTGCACACAATGTTGTTGAACCACTTTATTTTCTTGATATATTGAAGAGACAATCAGAGAGGAAACTGATGTGTCATAACGTCAAGTTGTGTTCAGTTTGTTTGGAAGCGTGCAGCAAATGCCAGTGGTGGATTGTGACTAAGTACATTTATTCAAGTACTGTACTTAAGTACAATTTTGAGGTATCTGTACTTTACATAAGTATTTCCATTTCCTGACACATACATCCACCACATTTCAGAGGAAAATATTGTACTTTTTGCTACATTTATCTCGCAGCCATAGTTACTAGTTACTTTACAAATCAATCATTTTACACACAAAACTTATGAAGAACATGCATTTTAAGAAAGTGAACTACCCAACAGTGTATAAAACTTGAGTTTGAACAATGAGTTTTTCAAGAAAAAATGCCAAAAACATTTCATGGTTTCAGCTTCTCAAAGGTGATGATTTGCTGCTTTTCAAAACAAAGGCATTTGAAGACTTCACTTAGAGCTCTGCTCTGGGTAATTATGTTGCATTTCTCACTATTTTTTTGCGTTTTACAAACCAAACAATAAACGGATAGATCAAAAAATCGATCAGCAGATTAATCCATATCCAATTTTTCTCTGCATTGATTTCCTTTACTTTTTAGTTTTGATATATTAAGCACATTTTCCTGATAATACTTACATACTTAAGTAACATTTTGAATGCAGGACTTTTACTTGGAGTATTTTAAAAGTGTGGTATTGGCACTTTTAAGTAAAAGAACTGAATACCTCCTCCACCACAGGCAAATGTCAATTTGTTTTTAGTTTTATTTTTTCAAAGAAAAGAAATCGCGCTGCCACTGCTCATGGCAGCTTCATTTGTACAGTAAATGTGCATTCAATGCAATGTATTGATAAATCTGAAAAAAGATTGATTGCACTTCAACACACTAAATTTCTGAGCACTTAATTATGAATTTATCACAACTGAATTGTGTAAACTTTGTTTGAAATGTTGTTCAGCGAAATGAAAATCATCATTTTGTGGCTTTGATTAAAGTAAAACTATTTCAAGGGATTCCACACTTAATCTTCCAGTTCCAGGCTGCTTTTATTTATACATTTAATATTGTGTCTCCTTCTGTTTAAACAGAATTATTTTTAAACAGTGTTCAATATACAACCAGGGGGGCTGTGCGTAAAACAAAAATGACTCAACATGGGAATGTTTTTGTTACTTGTTAAAAGTGTGAAAGTTTAAAAACAACTTGTCAGTCGTCACTTCTTCAGTGTCTGTCGTCTCTGCTTTCCAAAACCGACAAGAGCAACAGTGAAAGTGATGGGCACACAGGCAGAAAATGAATAGAATAAAATGGTGAAATGAAAGTTTGAATCAGAAACAGCAAATCACTCCCTCAGCTTTCCTTGTGGTTACAAAATTACTAAGCAGCACAGTGCATGATGACTTCAAGCAGCACTACTATTTGCATACAACTATTGTTGAGAGCATCATGGTCCTATTCAGCAATTACAGCCACTGTATTATATTTAAAGGACTTTTAGACATTTCCGTTTTTTAGCGTGAAACTAACTTTAAACTCAGCACAGTTTTCTGAATGATTTTGGGTGGGTAGATGCATCACTGAGGCACTGCTCAGAAGAGCATGATGACTCTTCACTACTTAATGGTGCTCATGGGATAGCGACTGTCATTCTGCAGCGAACAGAACCATGATGAGTTTTTCCTCATGTCTTATTAGCTTGAATGGACAAAAAATGTCATAATGCAAAATACTAGTGGAAGGTTCTGGGATATGTTTTGTAACTTCTCCAAATAAGAGTCATTACTGTCATAATAGTAATCTTTTACTCATTGGGACACGAGATCTATACATAAAAATCTTCTTTTACTCTCGCTCATGAAAATGTTAACCAGCTGCAGTGTCATCTTTGCAGGTCAACACATTTATGTAATCGGCCTATAAGCTATTAAACTATCTGTAAAGGGAATGAAAATCTTTTTTGCATAAAAACACTTAAGCATGTAATAGTCTCACAGTCTCTCCAGTGGCGCTGTGCACAGCATCCATGGGTGAACATGTTTCATGCTCCTTCAGCCACATCATGCTGCACATTTTCAACCTGTCAGCTTCCATGAGCTTCCTCTCCACCAGGGACACTGTTGCCTCTGAAAGCAAGAAGCCATACTGGAGGATCTTCAGGACATGTGCTCTGTGCATCAAACAAGGAAACTACTCAGCTAAAGTTAAACCAGTTCGAATTCAGAAAACATACGTAAATTGGCTTTTTAAAATTAAATCTTTGCAGGAAAACATTGGATTACATTGGCATGGATGGCCTCATTCTTAACCTGCAGCAAAATGCAATTTCCCCTCTGGCAAGAGATGTATTTAAAATATCTGAAGGAGAATTAGAAAATGTGTCAAAGATAACGTCATTACTACTTTCTATAATTGACTTCTTTAATAGACCAACATGTCTCTGCCAATTTAAACCACCCTTAGTGGTACGCATACTATCTTGACTATACAGTCAACTATACTCACTGCATCTGATTGCATTTGATTCATTGAAATTATCTTATATATTTTTGATCACTTTGAACTACTTGTACATGGTTCTGGTGTCCTGCTACATTGTGAAAAAACAATATAACATAAATGAGCTTATGACTCTGAAACACTGCAAAGCGTGTTTGCTGACTGTGTGTATGTGCGTGTGTGTGTGTATGTCTTCCCACCCCCTCGCTTCAAGTGATCCTTGCTCTTTTGAGATGTTTTTGTCCTATGTGAAGCTCCACAGCTGAATGGGCTGTGGTTGGGTGAGGTGAGTTCAGTTGACCTCGGGGTCACGCGGAGACAATGGTGACCGGGTTTCTGTAGGAAGAACAAAACAGAGGCCCCCATGCTCATGCCCCCTGTAGGCCATTTTAGAAAAAAGGGGAAGAAGTGGTGCTGCATCAGAGGGGATGTTTTGGATCTCAAGTACAGGCTTGAATATCACAAGTGCTACCAGCATGGTGTTTTAAGTTGCCCATTTTATCTACGGAGTCTTTTCTCTGCTCAGTTTTATAGTGCAGAAATGATGATTATAGTGAGAAAATGATTTCAGGCCTGTATGTGCTGTTGTATTGTCCACATGTATGACAGCTTTCCCTTTATCTTTATCCCAGATAATATAAACTATCATATGGAAAGTGTCCTAAAATGCTTTTGCAACTGACACCTGCTCGGATCCCAGCGCATAGATCTTTAACTATCATATGTGTGCAGAGAGCATAGAGCTTGAAGAGGAGGGGAGAGGTCTAATAAGGAGAGCAGTAAGCTTTTATCTGACCCCATGGGACGATGTGAAGTCTACAACCTCCCTGCGTCCACCCACCCCCCACTTCACTTCCATATGCAGAGGAACTAGCCCCACCACTGGCTTTGTGTGGGGGGTTGGGGGTCATGACTGAGCGCTCACACTCCCACAGTGTGCCCAGAGAAGTGGTGAAGAGCAGATATTGGGGTATTAGGAAAAGTTTTCTATTTGCTGGTCAGTTGGGGGAGAGAGCATTAAAGCTCAAATCAAACATTCCTTTTGTTAAAGTGGACACCATCCCTGCCCGAGTACTTTCCAACCAAGTGTAATTTACAGCAGCATGCAGAAAAGAGAGATATCACAGTTAAATAATTAAAAATGTTAAACCTACCAATCAACTGTTTGGAATACATACTTCCCATCTCCTCTCTGAAACTCAGTGGATTGCACAAAGCTATTTTTTTAAACAACAGAAACTCCAGAAATGGAGAAGTTGTGGTTAGTGCTTCCTCTTACAGTTGAAAAGCAATCGTATCACTGTAGTACAGTATTTAGTTTCCTAGTTCCCTCTGCTGGCCAGCTACCATAATGTATCCCATTCAGATGTTTGTGACAATTCACTGGATATCACAGTTGATAAAAAAAACACCCACTGGAGGTCAGCAGCAGATCGTACGCTCTTCAAAAGATAAGGGATTTTCAGCATCTGCCCTGCAGCAACTCAAATTTGTGTGACTTCTCAACACCACATGTTAGTTACCAATAACAATGAGTTGTTGTAATTCCAAAACTTTGTATTGAAAGGTAAAAAGCCCTCTCTGCATTTCATCAAGCCTCCATTATACTCTTAACTACCAGAGGGTTACGTTTAATGGGGGGAAAGGTGGTAATTCATTTCGTTGAAGGGATCATCCCTTGTTTCTTTGTTATTAAACTCCAGTGAAAATGTACTGGGTGCTCTTGAATTCACTTCTTTTATAATTTGTTTAACTGTATTTACATGTTTGTGTTGTGAACAAAAACATCACTGGAAGGATTTTTTTTTAACTTGTTCTTAAAGCAACAGGGGGGAACTAACACCAATAGCCTCAGGGGTGGAAGAAGTACACAAAACCTTTACTGAAGTAAAAGTACTAATACAACAATGCTTAAAATGAATACATTGGATATTTTTGACTTCTTTGGGCTTCGAACAATTATTTTAATGAAACCATGTGAGAAGTTTTGAGGGGAAATGCCTCTTTGGTGGAACAACTCATACACATCTGAAACACGAGAAGTTAAGGGATTTTGAGTTGTATTTTATAAGCTTATCGAGTGTCTTAATGTAAAATCTGTATTTGAAAAGTAACTATGGCTGTCAGTTAAATGTAGTGGAATAAAAAGTACAATATTTCCTCTGAAATGTAGTGAAGTAAAAGTTTAAAGTAGCATAAAATTGAACTACTCAAGTAAAGTACAAGTACCTCAAAAGTGTACTTAATTACAGTAGTTGAGTAAATCTTCTTTATACCATTTCCACCTAAAAATTGTGCAAAAATAAAGGTGAGTGAAATGTGCTATTTCACTTATACATTTTATTAATTTTAAGTTAAAAGAAATCGACCTAAATCATGTCAACTGGTAATATGATATTTAAGATTTTTGTTTTGTAATGAACAACTGTAACTCTTTTTGATCAAAGTGCAAATTCAAAATCCTGGTCACCCCCATCATCAACATATAAGAAAACACAAAACACAGGGAGCTTGTATATTCAACATAGTGCACAAAAATGTCAATGTGCACAAAGGCATTGTAATTTCTATTAAAAGCAGAAAAGTCCATTTTGCAGATTGCAGCAAGCATCTGAAACATGTATTGGAGGCTTGTATCGACCTATGCTTTGCTCACTGTAAAGTATTTGAACAATTCTTTGATTTCTCATATTCAAATGAATCTTCTGTGAAAGTGCTCAGAGAGATTTTAATTTGAACTAGTTGCAGAAAAAGTGTGGAGTGTGGAGAGTCAGGGCCCTACATCCTGTCTGAGGGCCCTGAATTTGTTACAGTACTCGGCTGCCCTTCTGTTGTGGTTTGATGGGCTTATGCTTTTGGTTGTAATGTCTCCACGACATCCAACCATTTGTGTTAAATCTGAGAGAGCAGCACAAGCGAAAGCGAGAAAGCGAGAGCAGGGCAAGAGCACATTGTGAGCTCTCAGTGGGCATGAAATGTTAAAAATATTTTGGTTTATTTCAGAGTGGAACTCCGAAACACAAAATCAGAAAAGGCAGTCATAATTCTAAATATAGTAATATATAATATGTTTTAGGCTAATTACCACAATTTTTCACATTGCACAAACCAAATATCTGTAGTTTTAATGGGGTTATTTTAAGAGAAGTACAGGTGTATTTGGACTATTTTGAGACTAATTATATATAAGGACTAATGTTAAAATTTGTTTTACTAACTTAAAACAATTGTTTAAATTTGTTTTAAAAACTTCATCTGTTTCATTTTTATATTTTGCTTATTTGGTCTGTAGATTATTATTATTATTTCAGTTGCAAATGTTGTTTTAAATCAATTTTTGTAAAACCTTATTGACAATTGTTGTTGAATTCCTGTTTACTCAAATTAAGCTAATTTAACCTCGCCCAAAAACAGATAACCAACCCAAAACTCGTTGTTGTTTCCCTATAAATCATTTTTAAATAACAGTAAACAACTTTTCAAAAGCTAGAGAATCAACTGTAATCTGACATCACCGTTAGCCTATTTTGTTATAATGAACTGAATAATGTTTCTTTGAACATTTTGGCCTTTTCAAAGACGTAAAACAAGGAAATGTTTATTTTCCCTGGAAAAAGAACAACACTTTTGATAGACCTTTATCCTCCTGTTCACAACCAACAAACTCTGGGTTTTTGATGGGTGGAGGGAAGGAATTTACTGATTTTTTGTACTCGTTTTTTTATATAAACATTTTAAGTTATATTAGTTGAGCAAACTCAAAATATACAAGAGTATAATTGACCAATTGTTTTGTCATTGTATCTTTAAAGGTGGCCTGAATTACACTGTAAAACTTCAGAATATAATATATAATATAAGAATATAAAAAATATCCATTTTCCTTTTTTAAAAATTAAACAAATGTATATATATATGAGCTACAGGTCGATACATGTGAAAATAACACACTATAGGCTGATTTTAATGCGTTGTGGAGCAGCAACAGGTTAATTAGTCGTTTTATTTTTGCGGTTAAACGAGGATAGAGGGCACCTAAAGTATAACATGTGGTCAATATAAAATAGTTTTACTGCTCAGCCATTACTCTGACGAAAATAAAAACGGAGCCCATGGTTTAAGATGATTTATCTTTCATTACAATGCAAAACTTTAATGGCCATTAAACTGTATGACTAAGCAGGCTGTTTTACGTTATGCATGCATATCATTTTTTTATATTCAAGGGTGCTGAAAACCGCAGAGATCTGTCTGTTTCCCTCTCCTTCCTTGGGAGAGGTGGAGGCTGTTTGGTTGAAGATGTGGGTCGGAAGTAGGCTACCGTAGTTTATGTATGCTAATAGGGAGAGTTGGGGGTTGTAGCTAGATATTTACGTTCAGTGGGAGCCGCCCTTCATTCACCCACATGGTTACCAACTGGTCGCCTTCGCGCCACTTTCCTAACCCCGAAATCAGTATTATTCAGCTTATCTGGGCTATAAATTGACTCACGATCGGCTCGGATTTCACTTAATGTTTCGTTTTTGTCCGCCGGTAGAAAAGTTTTCGCATTAGTCGCGTATTTATTTCTTTTTTGTCGGTAAGAGACTACACGGCAGCCCAAGCAAGTGAGCGAAGATGGTGGATTTCGGCTGGTGAGTGTCTACCGAGCGCATGTTTATCGGCAAGGAAGTCGGGTTTTGGGTTATTTTTTAATCTCTGTTTTGGTTAATGAAATCCCCAAAGGTGTGTTTTACGCCAGTTTTATGTGTCTTAATATCATGTTGGTGGGGACATCCAAACATTAACACATAAATGATAATGCTGGCGATGAAAACAGTGTAACGTGAGGCGCATGGCAGCCCCCTCTGCTCCACCATTGAGGGAATGAGGGAGATTTGAAAAGCTTTCCGGAGCTTTCTCCGCTGCGCTTTAGCAACTGTTGAAAAAAAAATCTGGCCTCCCGATAACAAACCCCGAGTTTGTATAAACATGCTAGTCCCACTATTTGAAAAGTAAGTTTGTAAATCTGGTCAATTTGTTGCTCAGTCTCGAGTGCAGTGGTGTGTGAGTTAAAGTGCCCCCCAGAACAAAGCAGCAGCACATGGGGCAGTTTTAGGCCGCGCGTTTTAGCTTAGCTAGCTTAGCCTAGCTGCTTAAACTTAGTTGTTCTGCGGGGTAAACACAAACATAACATTATTAAGGCGGGCACCACAGTGAGATAAAGATAAGAGTAGGTAAATATTCATCTGGACAGATGCACCGTTGGTGTATTTTCAAACGTGTGCTCGTTTGTTGTTGGCTAACGGCTAATCAGTGTCGTCAAACTCAATTTTATTAGTAGCTTGCGAACCAGATAAAAGAGGCAACTGTTTATTTATTTTTATTTTTTTAAAACTGAAAACACCGTGGCTGCTCCTGTGCCATCCCCAGTAGTGGTAGTTAGGGTAACTGTAGTAACGTTAATACGGTTTGCCATGTTTTCATCAAGCTAACACCAGCTCGCAGCAGCTAAGCTACCTGCTCAGCCAGCGCACGGCTGCGGTCTGCTGCTAGCCTCTGTTCCTACATGGACGGTAGCCTTGTTTTCTAGGAAGTCCGAAACCGCCAGCCACGGCATTTCCTTTTTTAAATAAACAACACGCAATTGCAAATTTCAGAGTGCAGTAACGTGACTACGTTGGCGTTTAGCTTGATTTGGTTTAAAGTCATTTATGCTAAGGTTGGCGCACTTCGAGGCGCCATGTTAAAGACGGTGGGGGAGGGGTGAACAACACGGTTCCCTGCGCACGCGCGCCCGTGTCGCAGGGAACGCGGGCCGCAGGCTGTGCTGCTCATTCATGTTTTTTGAGACCTCGTGCTGCTGCAATAAATCATAACATCTTGTGTCACAACTTACTCGTGTAATTATCGGTTAACCAGTGATAATGATGCCCATTTCTGATGATGGGATGTGCGAATTCCACGTGTTTTTGGATATTTAATTACAAGGAATTGGTCACACGTGCGCACACTAACCTGCCTTTAACTTGTTGCAATGCCGAAAAGTCGTATTCATTGTCTAAATATGTTACCACGTGTTTTTTCTTTTATTTTCAGATCAACCATGAAGTGCAGAACTCCAAACAATTGCAACATGGAGCGGTGTGACCATCTATCCCATGGTGCTGGACGGCAGCGAAGCTGTAACTGGTCTGTGTATTGTCAAAGTGCTTACAGTGCAGGTAGTACTATGTAATACCTACTGCAGTGGAGGCACTTACAGCAATACCCTGACACTGATGTGCAGATTCATTGATGTGTTCATGTCATTTGAAGTACTGTCTTTGTGCTAAGGTGCATCTAGTGCAGATAGTGAAATAGACTAGCACCTACTGCCCTAAGTGCTCCTTCTGGCATAAGGGGCTGTGATATGCACCACCAGACCATTTTTAATTTCTAATTGGGCTCAAATATCTTGCAGTTCTCTGCTAGTTTTGCATAGTTGCACTACAAGAATAGATGAGTTGTGCAAATCTATGCAAAACTGATGGTGGCCTGCTTGCTCTCCACCTGTTTAGATTTTGGTTTTGGGGGTGTCACATCAAACACAATCTGATTGCATTATACATCTGTAAATAACTCTTTAAAAAACAAAAAAAAAAAACGGGAAAATTTGCAAGTTCTCATCCAATGACTCAGTTTCAGCAGTACTAAAGTGCTTATAGTGCAGGTAGTGTTTTCTCCTATCTACTGCAATGTAAGCACTTGAAGTACTTCTAACTGCATCTTTCTGAAAATCAGGTGTTTTTCAATAATCATCGAAGATTCATCTGTTAATCGTCACTCGGTCAGTTTTGCTGGTTTGCATTCAGCTTTAACTAATGTTCGCTGTGCAAATCCATGCAAAACTGACTAGGTTGATGAACTATACTCTGCCAAGTTGGATTGCTTTTCATCAAGAATGTTTTTGTTTTTTACTGCATGGTAGGTATTTGCACATACTTGGATGTGTATGAAGGTCTGGATACTGGAGATGGCCCTTCCTGTGCAGGTGGGGATTAGTAGCAATGCTGTGTACCTGGAGGTATTGCACTTGTCCCGGCCTGTGTAGGAACGAGGAGATGGAGCCGACCTGAATCATGACCCCAGTGTTTATCAGAAAACTGCTGCACTCAACTCCATATTGTGTAATGTTTTAGTCAGTTTGGTCTGTATGAAATGCATATGATTTACTGATGGAGATGTTTGGATTGGTTAATTGTAATGTTGCTTGAAATATATAAAAAACTTTTTTTAATTTTTCCTCTGAATGCTTTATTATGTAGATCTAACAATTAATGGGTTGCAGAGTTTAAGGTAGTTTTGTTGGTAAACACATGTCAGTTGGATTTTAATTGGAAACTTCTGAAAAGGTTTTAAATCATGGTATTTCATTTTGTAATGCCACCTTTTTTTTTAATAAGAAACTGTTTGGAACAAGTGTAAAAACTGCACAATATCATGACGACATGTTTTGGTCAACAACTCTTGCAGACAATAACTTCTGATTTGCTCCACACTTTCTGCAATCTTATTCAAGAATTTACTAATATTATTCTGACCACCGCTGCCACCATATTAAATGAATCATGTTGCCCAGCATCTTATAATCTTGAAATATCACATTGAGTTTGCGGCACTGGTGCAGTCTGCAAGGATCCCCAGGTAGACATGTTGGCTCACAGCCCTGAGTGACAGCTTCATCACAGTCCACAATCAAGAGCAGCACTGGTTATAGAGCAGGAGCAAATGACTAGAATAGTAAGGTGTTCATTTTGCATATTAAGACTTGCATGCCAAATGTTGGAAAAATTATGAAGTGACCTTAAATCACTTACAATACCCAAAATGTGTCTTTTAAATTTGGTATTGATGTCGTTTTTTTCTGGTTAGAAATCGTTATGTGGACCACAAGTTACAAGCAGATGTATAACCAGATCCTGCATTTATTTAAATCTTAAAGCAAAATCTTAAAATTGGTTGGGATTTAATGAGGGGAAAACATTAATTTCACATTGAAAACGACCCTTAAATTTGTAACTTTTTAGTTTCCAATTTCATGTAAAATGAAATGATAGCCATTAAAACGCAACACCTTATTTTTCGGTTTAAGTATACTAAGTAATGGCAGTAATTAAAGAATATAACTGAATATGTAACTTTACAAAAAGAAATACTTTTCAAATTGAGTACTATTTAGTGTTATCAGATAGGTGTCAATTTACATTGGCTGAATTCTGCATAAGGACAATAAAAATCCTAAACTACGCATGCCTGGGGCTGCACAATTAACCAAATTAATACCGAAATCGCAGTACGTCCAAGTTCAATATCCTAATGCAGAACCTGCAATTTTTTGATAAAGGTAAAATGTGACAAAACAGCATTATATTACAGAAGTATAGTAATGCTGCAGAGATGCCTTGGCCTACACATCTTGTTCTCCAGATTTAAGAAAACGTGTGTGTTTCGTACACACCCCAACAAATGTCACACCATCCTGATTTTAATGAAAATTGTGATGCAAAAATGACCATTTCCACAAATCATGAATCACATGGCAATGGTAGTGTCTAAATAATCGCACTATGATTTTTTTTAACCATATCGTGCAGCCCAATAATGCCTTCGTGAATACCTTAAAAATCCACGATAGTACCCCTAATTTGGGCAAATTTTAATGAAAAATGATCAAACATTTGTTTTCAGATTTACTTCGTCTCTGTAGCCTGCATAGTATTTAACTGTCCATAAACAAAAATCGTCTTAAAGTGAGGTTGCAGCCTGTCCACTAGATGGCGCTGCCAGGCTGCAGCTGCAGATCCAGCCGCTCAGTGCAGGTAACGTTACGGTACCGCCTCTGCTTTCGGTCCAACCAACTTGGACAACATGCCGCTTTCAAACAGAGTAGTCACACCGCAGCAACTTTCTCTCTGGATTTAAATGATTATCTGAAGCGTTTCCTCGACACAAACACAAACGCCGCATGTTCGACGCTGAATCCTGAAACCTGAAATGTGGACGGGACTCACCTGAGCGTACTATAGGTTCAACAGAAACCATAACTTTCAAACAGGCTTCTATTTTGGGGGAGTATTATCCCGGGATTTTATTAAAATGGGTGTGCTGTGGACGAACTGCGTTTTCTTCCTGGCGTGTTGCTCTGGATTAGGGTTTGGAATCCCAAACAGATGCGACGAAGTGCGCAAAGTTTTCCAACTCAGGCAAATTGGACCAAATCAATTATTGCCTCCAAGTCCCAGACCAGGTATGTTGGAGTTAAGCTTCCAGACTGAGCAGTAGTGCGTGTTACTGTCTGGTTTATGAGAATTTAACTGCAGGAAAACCCCCAAATAAACCAGCCAGTAATAGAAATGGTGTCACATTTCTTATTGATTATAATTTTCATAGCAACCAAAGCATCAACATCACCGCTGAGTGAAAGAAAATATGCCTAAAAAGTTATTTAACACAACATTTCTTTCTTGTAGAGCTCATAAACTGCACTAGCTGTTAAAACCTGTCATTTTCTGGCTTCTTGGAGCACTCTCTGTAGTTACAAAACACACCTTTTAAAACACATTTTAGAGGCGTGTGTGCAGTTATGATAATAATATAGACAGTAGAAACAGGAGAGCTTTAAGCTGTTTAAATGGCATCTTTTTGAGGGGACTTATAAATCAAGATATTTAGAGGAAATACTGTATGTGTCTTAAATTACTGCAAGAATAAAACTCTCAGAAGTCCATTCTGTTAGATTAATATCTAATCTTTGGAGGACATTTATCTACTCTAGTTTATGTTATGTTATAAATGTTGAAATATTTCAAACATCCTGGATGATGTTCAACCCATTTTCAAGCACTTCATACTGGGCAACAGGAGTAGGTTTGGAGATTGATGTTCCTGGTGTTTGTACAACAAAACCACCTACAAAAGGTATCACTTATTGTTTACTTCACTGTACCAGCAGTGCATGGGCAAATATAAAATGTGCTGTTTTAATCCTGTGAAACTAGGAACTAAAGATGCTGAGATTACTTGTTAGTCATGACGAAAAAGAAACCAAACTCTGCTCCTGTTGGCTGTCTAAAGCAGATAAGTGGCTTGCAGGGATAAACAGGAATTATTTTGTGTAAAGTAGGCTTCACTTAACTTTCTGAACACCACCCATAATGTAATTCCACATGATACTTCTCTACAAGATTTGGGGGGAATTATGGGTATTTCATGTGGCAGCTTGCTGCTGCTACTGCTGCTCTCTGTGCTCCTCTTGGAAAAATAAATCTTAATGGTGTTGACTACCATCCTGCCACAAACTGCTCCCTATAAACTTCACCACCCCTTTCCTCTGTGCCACTGTGAGGAAACAGATTCAATTGACAGAAAACCCTCAAATGCCCCCAAACCTCTAAATAACCCTTGCAATGCCAACTCCTGCCCCTTAAATGAGCCTGTGCGGATTTAAATCTGTGCTGTTTCTCTGCAGAATTACAAACTGAAAAGTACGTTCTCTGAGATAAATTGTGTGCAATGGGCATCTTCTGGAGTTTAAGTGATGATAAGCTCCTGATTCACTAACCCTGTAAAAACACTTGCTACTGTTTATAACTGCACCTCCGCTGACCTTTCTGGCAGCCTCACACAGCTAGAACGTCTTCCAAACCCAAATGCATCATGACATTGGAAAGATGTAAATCGTTTCCTTGATGGATTCAGATTAATGTACTGAAATACATCAGATGGGTAATGGGAGATAGCGAGAGGTATAGTCGATCCTAGAGCATGATTTTAGAAGTTATGTATAATTGAGCGTGGGCTTGTGAAAAATAACCGTCAGAAATTCCAGGAATTCGAGAGAGAGAGAGCTGTTTCCATGCCTGTCTAAGAGGGAGTGCCAGACAGCCTTCAGTTAAGGTCAGAACACAGCAAGTCAGAAGTCTGTCACCTCGGCCAAACAAAGCTGTTGTCTGTTGTGTTGGAAGTGGAAATAGTTCTGGGAAGCATTTAAAAAAGCAAGACCTGTGGTGCTTTCAGGCCGTCTTATCTGGGAGAGTTTGAATTCCTCCACGTGTGCCATCGCCTGCTCTGCTCCCTCCTCACTCTTGAACCTCGCAGGGAGCTGATAGCGTCTCTGGCAACAGCTCTGCACGCTCTGCCTAGGCATGTCAGAGAGGCTTTTGCAGAGTTTTGGTGTTGCTTTTAAGATGTTTTGATTGTCCCGTATGTGTGCAGATTGCTTACATTTGTTCGTAGTGGAAAACCTGAGACATCACTTGGTGAGGCGATAACGCTGTGACTCAGATCTTCTCTCGGGATCTAGGTGTTTTGGTTTTCTTGCTCCATTAAAGCATTTTTTAACTTGTGCACTGCTAGACATACACAACCATTGTATGTGCATTTACCTTATGTTTTAGGCATGTGTACTACCATTATGGTAAATAATTTATATGACCAGAATCAACTGCCAATATTTCACACAGACATGATCGGTTTCTTGATCACCTAATAATTTTAAAGAGAAGGCCTATTATTCATTCAGATTTGCCATCGTGTGCTTTTTATGCACCTTGTTCTTCATTTATTTTTGCTATTTGTGTGTCTCTTGGATGGCAGTCCATCACTTTGGTCTAGACTGAAATAATCAACATGGATTGTCATGAAATTTTGTACAGACATTCATGGTCCCCAGACTGACCATGATGATCCCCTGACTTTTTCTCTAGCGCCACCAGGTTGACTTTTGTGGTTTTGCGTGAAATGTTTCCATTGGATGGATTGCTGTGAAATTTGGTAGGCCTACTTTTGGTGGCCCCTGAAGATGTATTGTAATGACCTTGGTGACTTTGGTGACGTCTCATCTAGCACCACCAGCAGGTCAAAATTTTAGTTTCTCCAATACTTTGGTTTATTATTATTTAAATCCCTGCAAAACTAATGACATTCCCAGCAGACCCAGCTGTACTTTAGGTTCAGTGCTAATCAGCAAATGTTAGCATGCTACCATGCTAAACTAAGATGGTGAACATGGTAATCGTTATACCTGCTTAACATCAGCATGTTAGCATTGTCATTGTGAGTGTGTTAGCATTCTATTGTTAGCATGTAGCTCAAAGCACTGCTGTGCCCAGGTACAGCCTCACAGAGCTGCAGGCATAGCTGTAGACTCTTAGTCTTGTTCTCTTGCTGATAAATGCTGCTAAAGAAAGAAAAGCTGCTTGTCACTTTGAACAGTTGCCAGTTTATCATACAGATAAAACAGAAGATAGTTAGACGCATTCACTTATTCATACCTTCGGGCAGTTCAGGGTGTCAGATCCACCTGACTTGCATGTCTTTGGAATGTGTAAAGGAAAGTGGAGCACTCTAAAGAGAGCATGCACATCCCTAGCCACAGTTTATTGTGTATTAGCATTACATTCACAGAGGTAAGCATTTGTTTCTCTGAAAAATAAATACCCGGTGATGTTCGAAAAACCCAGTTCAACAACACGTATCTGTTCTGAAGGTATTCAGAAAAATCAAAACTACTTTTTTTCTCCATAGATCCAAACAAAAATGGAGGCCGTGAATGATATATGTATTTGCTTAATTTATACAAGGTGAACCGAAAATGTATTCTCAGTTATATTTGACTATATTGATGTTACTTTATATTATTTTGAATTTTTAATTTTTTTTTCTAATATCATTAGTATTTCTCTTGTGTAGAAAAAAAGAACAAAGACATATGTCATTTCTGGCTAACAGGATTAGGAAATACAGTTGCAACTTGAGAAACGGGGTGGAGCAGACAGAATATTTTTTCATCTACATAGTTAGAAGAGTCTTTGAGGATTCAGGAAATTCAGAACAGAGGTAAGTGTTATTAAACGACCTTCTGGGTGGGTATTTATTTTTCAGAGAAACAAATGCTTATCTCTGTGACTCAAATGTAATGGTGATACATGAGAGGCACTGACTGGGGCTTTGGAATCCCACACAGAAATGGCAAAAGATGGAAATAGTCTTTCTTACTGTAAAGCAAACACTGAGCTGCCCTGCTTCTTAGTTTTGTCCCATTTTAATCTTAGCCCCTGTCCATATGTGTTTTAAGATCATAACATTTGATCTCAATGACCCTTAGGTTCAGACCTTCAGGTGTGCATGTCCAAGAACCTGACCTGCTGCACCAAGAAGATGGAGGAGAAGTACCAGGTGGCGGCCCGGAGAGACATCCAGAACCTTCTCCAGACGTCCAGCTCCAGCCTCAAGTTTCTCATCTCACGCAATGTGGCTGCTTTTCAAGGTAAGACTTAACTGGTTTGAGGCATCGCTGGTGTAAGAGTAAAACACTTCAACGCGTGCTGAGATTAGAGCGGACATGTTTACATGGATAATTGTATGTGTAGATGTTTGTGTGTATTTCCGAGTTGGAGTATACATTTAGGAGTTTGTGTGGGTGCTGTAAAAACAGTGGATGAGTCAGTGTGTGCGTGCGTGCAGTCAGGCTCCACTTCAGAGCAAACAGAGCAGGGTCTGTCCTCCTTCCAGATCTACCGCTACACTCTGATCATGAGATAAGATAGGTTGGCTGTTCCTGTAGGAGACTCAGGAGGAGGCAGTCTGTGAGGCTGAATGTCTGTCAAGGATATGTACTGGGGCTTTTACTAATAGCCTCTCTTCCTGTGCAAGGTGTCCTTCTATACTATATCTTGATAAGAAAATGAAATCTTCATATTTAGAGTTCTGGAACGCAGTTATCCCATCATAGCCACCTCATATCCACCCCCACATTTGTTTTCAACCTCTTTCTCTCATTGTTTTTCATTCCTCTCCATCCTTTCACTCAGAAATGACTGACAGTTGACTTACAGGGAGCAGCTGTTTCTCCCACTCTAGCTGATAGCTGTCATATGACGGCTGAAATGGGTGGGCAACAAATACAGAGCTGACTTGAATGTGCAGACATATCATTAGACCAATTCACTTTAACGATGTCTCTCAGTTAAAAGACATGCTGTTATCCTCCTCCTAAACTCAAATGATTTATAGGAGAGTCTCGCATGATCACAGTGTTTTAGTTGTGGTTTGCAGGGGCAATGCCCTGTTTTTGTCGTCAGATGTTTGATGTGTCTACACAGGCTCTGAAGTTGAACTAAAATACTCAGCATTTATGATAAAGTTTATGAAGCATGCCGCCTCTAAAATACTGTTAACTTGTTGGAGTGCAAGTTTTCTTTTTTAAAGGACAAAGCTGGCGTTTTTTTATATTTTTTGTTATTGTCAAATCCCCTGAAAAGAACAAAAAGAACAAAACGAACAAAACGTTAGTTTCATCTCTGAATACTTTTTGACTTCTCTCCCTACCCTGTCTGTGGCACTCAGCCCCAAACTGAAGATGTAAATCTTTAAAAGCGGGTCAAAAATATGTAGTTTATAGGCTAAATAATTGCCCAAAATATGTAGTTTTTAACAAATGTTACTGTAAACAGGAGTAAGGAGTTTGTTGGTGACTGTCTCCAGCAGTGGATTAAAACACATTTAGTGCTCAAGTAGGTATTTACAGCAGCAGGACATTGTATGTGGGATTGACTCAAAGAAAGAAACATGTCGCACTTTGCAACAGTGTGGCTCACTGATGTGTTTTTGGACAACAATGGAGGACTATGGCACACAGACAGTACTTGTTAGTAGCATCAGTTCATTGTTGGTTTTGGTCTTTTCATTTCTTTTGTTTTCTGACAGTAGGAAAAATATATAGAATATCTCCAGGCTTTTAATATGCATTTAGGATCCTTAAATTTCTGAAGGTGTATTTTTCTTTTTGACCCTTAAAGGTCTCGGTCTCAGCTCTAGGAGCTGGCAGGTTTGTTCTCACAGGGCAAGTCAAAAAAGGCTGCAGGAGCCGGTAGCTCTTTCAAAATCCTCACAAAATGAGCAGCGCTCACATGGTTTCATCTGAGGAATGGCAGACAGTGTGCGCTCCTGCCAAACCAAACAGAGTTCCCTGTCAACATCGGCTCTCATCAGTCAACAAACATTGGCGGCTGCTTCCAACATCCAGGCTATATAATACAAGTGGCAACAGACGCTCAGCAATTTAAGTCTCATATTGGAGGCACAGCAGCAGTATAACTGTTCTGAATATTACATTTATTAGGTCATTATGTCGTGTTCCCAGGGTGTTTTTATGATTTATTTAATAACAGTCCAAAATAGGGCTGCAGCTAACTATTTTCATAACTGATTATTCTGATGATTATTCTCTTGATTTATTGAATAATTGTTTGGCCTCTAAAATTTCTGAAAATAGTGAAACATGCTCTTCACAGTTTCCCAAAGCCCAAGTTAACATATTCAGATTGCTTGTTTAGTCCAACCAACTCCTCCAAAAAACAGAAAACCAGAGCTAATTGGTTTGGTATTTTTGGTTGGAAAAATAAAAAAAACACCAACTATCGATCAGGGGAATAGAGTGTGAAAAGCACGCGTGTGCGTCCTCGCTTGCACGCATGATACAAACGAAACATTGCTCCATAGCGCTATTAGTGGTCAAAAACAGGATGTTTAATTGACCGATCCTTTCAGCTGTAATCCAAACATATTTTCCTTTGAAAGTTATGACATACATAATCATTATGACATAGTTGATTAAAAGTGGTTTATATTTATCATATTACTATATACATCATACTGTATATTCAAATTTCACATGAAAAAAATGTCTACTACAAACTAAACTATTCCTCTCCACCTGTTCAATATTGTTTGTCTTACTACTAAAGTAAATCTGTGCTGATGAAAGCTGATATTTGTTCAAATGTTGATGCAGACTTTTTGACTCACAGTTTACACTATCTGTTTACACACACACACACACACACACACACACACACACACACACACACACACACACTCAAACGCATACACAACCAGAGAGAGAGAGCCACCCACGTGGCATTGTTCTATTTGACCGTAGAGGTTTTAAGAGCCTTTGTCACATGTGAAAACTCACTGTGGCACCATATGTATGGGAAGCACGGAGGGACAGAAATGTCTGGCAGGTTCTTAGACCTTAACAGTGTGGGGGGGGGGAAAGAGCTGTTTTGCTGTTCATGTGCAGACATAAAAGAAACACAAGTCAGGCTTTTAATCCGTCTTTCCTATCTAGGGAGTGTTCAGTGATGCTGAATTAACATGACTGAATTGTTTGTTATTCATCTTGTGTGACTGTGAGTTTTGTTTTGGGTGTTTTCAGATTATAATGGAAGTGGAAAAGGGCGAACAACTTTAAGGATCATCTTGAAATTAAAATAAAATGTTATGTTGACTGGCTGCCCTCAGCACTTGCAGCATTGCTGTTCTGCTTCACCAAAACACTTTTGTGGAATAAAAAATAGAGAGTAGGTGGGTGGGTTGGAGTTATGCATAAAAACATGTCCCTTAGTTTTAGTCTCCAAATGATTGGCAGCCTGCACTGTAATTGGAGAGACAACAGAGAACAAACAGAGTGTATAATGCATTACAACCACAGACAGGAAGAAGGACGAGTTAAAAGGGGGCAGGCTAATGTGGTCATTTGTTTTGTGCAAAGCCGTCAATTAGGCATCTTTATATGATGCAGCTGAAGGGAGAGGGGGGATGAATAAATTAGAGGAATGCAGATGTATAACAGTCTAAAACACTCAGGAGACACTGAGAAATAACACAAACCAATAAAATCCTATTTAAAATGTTTTCCCCCCTGGGGGACTTGATGCTCATGTTTTTGTGCTTGTAATGGGCCACAGTTCTTCACAAATCTTCAAGGGCATCTTTTATGTAGAAAAAGCGCTCAATACTTTAACATAATGAGTAACGCAAATAAGTGAAAACAAGCGCTAGAGCTGTCAATTATGAGTAGAGCTTCAAAGCACAGCTCATCCTGCAGTAATGGTTCATTACATTTTTCTCTTTTCCTCAGAGAAATGTGCCACAACATTTCAATATCTCGTCCTTAAATGAACCTGACTGCTGCCTTTTAAAGTCATTTCACAGCTAAAAGATAGCTGAGCAACTAGTGTGGAAAAAAATAGGAAGAATAAAGACTGAGTTGATGGCATACTGTCAAGCAGACGGCCTTTGAGCTTTCCAGCACTTTTTTCTCCCTTCTTGCTCCTGGTCTGTCAGTAAGTCTCTCGGGACTGCATGTTTTCATTCACTGGTTGTGAGGTTCCTGCACGTCGTCAACACAATGCACAAATATGCAGCCTGCTGAGCAGGCCTTCAGGGGAGATCTTTTTTCATCCTGCACAGGTTTGTCTTACATCCATGGCAACCAACCTGTGCAATCCCAGCGCCCCGTGGGGCTGGAGTCAAATAAAACTCAGAAACAGAACCCACTATGAATCAGCTGTTGAGATGCCTCAGAGAGTGTCTGAGGAGGAGTGCTCAAATCGTAGCAAAACGGTCTGAGATCACCAGATCAAAGGAATGCCCTCCTTTGGGACCAGCTTTGATTTAAGGAATACTCCAGCTTCTTTAAATAATAAAATTGGTATCCTTCCTTTTGTGATGTAAGAAGGGAAGGATTTTGTTATAACTTGGTCCCTGCTGGTGTGGCAGTCAGTCATGGTCCAACTGAACCTATAAAAATATAAACAAGTAGTTTTGAACATTTTGGCTTGTGAACCCTCAAAGGAATAGTTTATTTTGAGAAATACACTGAGTTAGATGAGAAGAGCGAAATCACTCTCATATCTGCCTGTTGAATATAAGGCTACAGCAAGCAGCCTGTTAGCTTAGCATAGCATAAAGACTGGAAACAGGGGAAAACAGCTCTGTCCAAAGGTAACAATATCCACCTACCAGTATCTCTAAAGCTCAAACAAATAAACATATTTGCCAAAATGTAGAATTATTGCTAAGAATAGTTTAACAGTTTGGGAAACGAGAGGATGGGAAGATCAATACCACTCTCAAATTTGTTTGAAATAATTTGCCTGAATGTGATTAGCCTAGCTTAGCATAATGTCTGAAAGCACGGAGGAACAGGTAGCCTGGCTCAAATCTTCCTATCAACATATTTAACTCTCTTTCTCAGTGACTTCCTGGAGTCTTTCCGAGAGGTTGTCAGGGAACCAGCGGAGACTCCAGCCCAGCCGGCGTCATTTTTACATTTCTGTTTTTTTTACAGATTAAACACATGAGACACAATTAATGAGCTTTAGAGGTGTTGGTTGGTGTGTTGTTGTTTTTTTTTTCTGTGGACAGAGCCAGGCTAGCTGCTTTCCCCTGCTTCCAGTCCAGATAACCATTTCCTGGCTCTAGCTCCTTGTATGCATAGACATTAGAGTGTTTTTGATCTTCTCTTGACAAGAAAGCAAAGAAGTGTATTTTCAAAAACATTGAGCTATTCCTTTGAAACAAGTAATACCTACTTGTGCTGTATATGCAGACTAATTTCATGGCAAACCTAAATAAAGTTTATTGAGTAAGTATTTCATGAGAACAAAAAGTTGGAAAACATTAAAAAATATATTAAATATGCCATAATTATTATTACACGACCACTTGATGAGCAAGCTGAGACCGGCTGTTATAAATTTAATGCTACTGTTACTTGAATGTCTGTGGCATGAAGCTGTTGTGACCATTAACACTCTGTGGCTTGTGGTCTTCCTTCCAGTCAGTGTCTCATTTTGGTTTCTAGCCTGGGAAGAAGAAAAAAAAGCTGTAGTCAACATGAGACACAGGAATCCAGCAGACACAGTTAGTCAGCCTTTGCTTTTTTATTTGGACTGCTTCTAATTGTGAGCTACAGTTTTGTCAGGAAGACAAGTGGTGCTGATGAATGTAAGATCAAACAGTCAGGACTGAGTGCTGGTTTCGTTGAAGTGGAAAGCTAGCCTGTTGTGCTCAGGACTTGCTATATGCAGTAATAAATGCTAATTGTGTTTCTGTTAACCAGCTTTTATAGGATTCACTGCCCATCTTTTACTCTTTGAATTGAAAAAGGAACATAGTTGAATGGCAGTGGCCCCATTGCTTGACTGAGAGGAGGCCACAATCAGCCGTCAAACTCCCTCTGTGCCAAACAAGGAGGTGTCAGTAGGGGGGTGTAAAGTTGTTTTGATTGCTGCTGATTAGACAGATGAAGTTTTTTGTTGCAGTTTCTATTTCAGTGGATTAATTCTGGTTGTGTTCAATCCAGTAAAGTCAGCACTCAGTTGGCTAATGCCCATACCATGTAACCACCACAAAATCCTGGGTTTGAATCCTATAAAAGAATATTTTTAATTTGATTGAAAAAAAAAGAAATCATGAAACAGAAAGTCAGCACATTAAAATAAACTTCAACTTTGAAATCCAAATATGCTCTGAGGCACATCCAGTGTTTAATCTGACAAATTTGACCGCACAGAAGAACTTAAAATTCAATTTTGTGAAACCTGGGAATGTATAACAGTACACTACGATCATGCCAGAATGTATTTCACAAATAAATATCTGAGAGGGTGTGGGTATCAGTTTAGATCGCTGTCCTATTAAAACCACTTATCTACAAAATGTCAACTTTTCATGAGCTTAGAAAAACAGCCTTTTTTCAGCTTTGTGAAAATGCATTTTTTTAACTAATTCAGTGTGTGTTTAAATGGTTTGTTTATCTTAAGAAGTAGGAGAATTTTATCAACCCATAAAAGAACACTTTATCCTTCAGTTTTATACTGTAAGATTCATAAACACCACATTTTGGAGATGCATGGTTTTCTTTGGACAGCGAAGTATTCTTTTACGTATTCAACACGTATTTTGTTAAAGAACTAAAAGCATTAATTTGCCTCATTATTTATGTCACTAGTGAATATATTTCACTTATTAACAAACTGTGACATTCTGATGTAATGTGCTTTGTCTTATGCTCTACTTCACGCATGTTGTGTTGTTGAAGGCCTGATAAGTCTGAAAGCCCTTTTTGTAGCCACCATAGAGGCAAGGATGGATTACCGATTGGGCAAAGTGGGCAACTATCCTGGGGCTCCAGGCCCCTGGGGGCTCCCAAGGCAAATTGCAATTTTTTTTGGGCCTTCAGGCAGGTCCTGCATTATTACCTGTCTTGTAGAGAGGCCAGTGTCGAAATTAACATGTTGTATATTGTTAAATACAATTTTGTTCAACCAACCACCCCTACTGACATTGGGTTGGGGCACACAACTCATTTTTAGTGGGCTAATCCGGCCCTGTCTAGAGGGCATGCTACTCCTTAGACCAAAAGTGGTTTGAACTAAAAAACTGATGTTGCCAGAGCTCTTCCTAGTAGTGAAGAACATAAAAACAATCAAAACACAACTTAAATTCATAATCAAAGGGTCAGTTAAAGCCGAAATCCAAAATTCTTTGTTAAATCCTTATTTTGTCGAGTAGGTGAAACCTATCATTTAACTGCATCACGTAAGTAAATAAAATATGTGTATCCACCTCACTTGGTTGGTTGATGACATTTTCAATGTATTCTACTATTAACACATGACTAAGTCTACCTAAAATATCTGGTGTATTCTTTTAAATTAAATGGTTCTTTGTGTCATGTGCATAGTGCAAACTCTGGCCTATTTACTAATGACAAAAGATATTTTTTCCACTGTTGACTAGTTGCTTCAGAAGTCAGAATTTAGGATAAACACACTTCTTCTGCATTTACTTTAATATTCCAGTGGGATTACCAGGTCGCTCTTCGATGGATTTTGTGCAAAAAGTTGTTCTAAAAGCAGTGCTACAGCAGCCACCACACTTACCTAACTGCTCCTTTGCAATCCACATTTCTCCAAGAATCTCAAGTTCAAAACAGTAATTTCTTACCAAGGACAGATATTGTGCTGTGACCAGCCCTGAACAGCACTGCATCACTGACTACAGTAACATAGTGTTCCTTTCCAGTAAACTTTCTATGTTGGTCACAAATTGGCTGCTTGCCTCAGTCAGGGAAAATATGCAGCTTTTTATAGGACTCATTTTAGGATCTTTTGTCTTGAAAATGAACATTCCTCATGTTACATTCCCCTCAAGAAACACCAGGCTGTCTCACATAGAAGCTGCTTTTTGTTTTTCATGTAAAAAATGATGTTACTGGTTACACCTGATACTGTATATAAGAAAAAATCAGAGGTGTAAAATAAATGAAATCAGTTTTACATTTTGATTGGGAGTAACCAGCAATAGTAAACATACAGTTTAACATTTGCTATAAAACAACAGTTGTTGTTTCTCTCTGTAAAATGACTGGAGGTAATCCACGGAATACCATCTTAGTGACATATTTGTAGATCTTTAGCTTTTTTAGCCACGTTAGCATCATGGCTGTGGGGATGGCAATGTCTGTCACCATTGGATGGATTGCCATGAAATTTAGTACAGACATTCATGGTCCCAAGAGGATTAATCCTAATGATCCTCTGACGTTTCCTCTAGCGCCACCAGCAGGTCAACATTTTCACTTATCCTGTGACATATCTCAACATCTACTGGATGGACTTGCACAGAATTTTGTACAGACCTTTATGGCCCCTAGATGATGAATGACTTTGTTCATCCCCTGACTTTTCCTCTAGCGCCACCATAAGGTTGACATTTTTATGTTTTATTGAGTGAAATGTCTCTGCGGTGTTTGGATGGATTGCAGTGAAAGTCGGGACAGACATTCGTGTCCCCCTTAGGATGGATTGAAATAACTTTGATGATCCCTTCAATTTTCTTCTACCGTCATCATACGGTCAATATTTTAATTTGTCCAATACTTTGGTTTATGACCAAATACCTACAAAACTAATGACATTCCTGTGTTTAGTGCTAATTAGCAAATGATAGCCTGCTAACGTGCTAAATTATGCTAAATGCTAAACATTATGCTAATCATCAGCATGTTAGCAGGTATGTTATGTTTTTTTTGTGTGAGATTGTTTGCATGCTGATGTTAGTGTTTACCTCAAGTACAACCTCACAGGGCTGCAAGCTTGCCTGTAAATTCTTACTCATGTTGTTTCATAACACTAGCAAATCATTAGTCCCTCCACAAAGAATACTTTTAGTTATTTTTGTCAAGAATAGAAAGCTGATGAGTGTATCTTGTTTGTGCAGGGAATGAAAGATGGGAAGGCTTAAATTTGAGTTAAAACACTGATTTCAATAGTAAGCAGCAAGATGAGTGTGTGATGACTACTTGCATAAATTGAAAATATTGAGTTGGATTTGTTTGAAGATTTCATTGGTTGATTCTCACAGCTGGCTTTAAAATTTTTTCTAACCTGCTCTCTGCTCCTTTGTGTGGGACCTTTCATTTAGCAGACTCTTTGTCCACCGGTTCTACAGCCGTGCCTTCTTTGTTGTCACTCCTACAAGAGGAGTGTGTGTGTGAGAGTGTGTGTGTGTGTGTGTGTGTTGGTGTGTGTGTATGCCAGCCATTGCAAGGGCCTCTCCTCAAGATTTCCACAGAGTTTGGGCTTGGCTTTGTGAGTCAAGGCTGGACAGTTGAACCAGGGGAGGACAGAGAGTGAAACAGAATGTGAAGAAGAAGAATGAGCGACTGATGGAGAAAAAGTTGGGTGGATGCCAAATTCTATTGAAAGTCTTACCACAGCGTTTGAAGTCAGAGGATGAGGATTTAGAGGGAAGCAGGATTATTGAGAGTCAATACCCTTCAACAATCCAAGTGTTTGGGCTGCTGCAAAGATCAACGTAGTCTGACTAACCACAGCAGTTTTTTCCTCTGTCTCCTATTGCAGCTCCTGTGTCAGACATGCTGGTTAGCATAGTTTGACATTTTGGGGAATATTTGTTTTCTGGCAAAGAGTTAGATGAGAAGATTGATACCACTCTCATATCTGTGAAGCTGCAGCCAGCCGCCAGTTAGCTTGACTGAGCACAAACACTGGAAACAGGGGGAAACAGATAGCCTATCTCTGTCAAAGGTAACACAATCTGCCAACCAGCACCTCTAAAGCTCACTAATTAACATATATCTTGTTTGTTTAATCCATACAAGCTGAAGTGTAAAAACGCCAATTTGCCATTTTTCAGGGGGCTTATGTGCTGGACTATTTCTTGTGTGGAAGCAGTGATTTCCTGGTGTCTCCGCTGGTTGCCTGGCAACTGTTCCCAGCCAAGAAATAGTCATAACCTCTCATAAAATGGCGAATTGTCGTTTTTGTCACTTTGTCTTTTGTGCGGAAACAGTCGAGATATAACGTGTTAATAATTGAGCTTTAGAGGTACTGGAAGCTAGATTTTGTTACCTTAAGCTACACAGAGCCAGGCTAGCTGTCTCCAGTTTTTATACTAAGCTAAGCTAACCAACTGCTGGCTGTAGCTTCACATCTAACAGCAGTATTTCCCAAAATGTTTAACCATTTCTTTAATGACATATCCTTTATGTGAACATGTTTTCATTTACAAATGTTTCGTTTTAGTTTAGTTAGTCTTTAGATCCACAGAAACCTAAGGCATGCAAATTGCCGTTTTATATTGTCTTTTTCCATAAATAACTTTTTAATACCCAGCATCCTCATCTGACATTCCACGAGAAACCCTTGAGAGCTTTTACATTGTCAGACATGAAGCTAATTGCTGACTCTCCGTCATTCTGCGAGTGTGTGTGTGTGTGTGTGTGTGTGTTCAGTTTACTCTCCGGAGATCCAGTTCAGTTGACACACGTCTTCAAATCCTAAACCACTGCTGTGTCCCAGAGGTTGACAGTCACATATACTTGCTAACACGAATACACCCTGACTTTCTCTTACATTTTGACTCTTTCACACACACACACACACACACACACACACACACACACACACGTATATTCTACGCACACTGAACTGTAGCCACTCACTGCATAGAGATGAGCCCTAAAAATACACACACCAGTCAGCACTTTGTCTGTCTCCTGTGTGGCTGTTTGAAATGGAGATTTATGGCTGCTGGCTGTTGTCTTAGGGCCATTTTCTAGATTAGATGATACAGCACACTGCTAAACAGGAACTGTATCTTTATGACAGATTTACAGTTTTCTTTTCTTTTTAGAGATTCACATAGTGTTGAGTTGTGTGGAGACCAGCACTATGTGATATTCCAGTGTGATGTTTGTGCAGGAGAGCTGACTGTGCAGCTACAAAATTTACAACTGTTAGCTGTATACAGCAAAGACTGAACTGACACTCACAGCTTTCCACACAAACCATGTTACTTTGATTTGGTGGTATGTTAAGTGAATGGTTCAAGCCATAATAGGCTCTTTTTCTAGAAAGTAGCCCTCAAGTTAAACCAAGATTCTTTAAATAATTTAGATGTCCAACTTAACAGTAAACCAGACACAAATTAGGGCCAGTGCATCAGACCATTTGACTGGGAAAAATGACTTTCTATAACTGATACCAAGAGGAAACTGCTCACCACAAACACACTGCAGTTTTTATGAAAACATCAGTATGATGTTTTTTCAGCTCACAATGGACTCTTGGCATGTTTCTTTGGATTGTGCTTCTCTGTTTCACTGTAGTTGTTTGGAGAAGAGAAATCACTTCTTCTGTCAGTCTGACGGAAGGAAGTATTTCCTAAGTAAGGAAGGAGCCTCCAGGGATTAGTCTGTAGTCGTCTGGGCGATGAAATCCTAAACACAGCAACACACAGCAATACACCAAGCCTACTGTCTGCTCCCACTCTCTCCTCTTCTTCTCTTCCCCCTCATCCTGTCCTTCTCCTCTACATGGCAGATATAATGGCATAATTGTCCTTCTTATCACTAGTATCCTGGCATGAGTGACAAATGAATGTTGTTTTTACTGCTGGGAGTCCAGTGTTTGATGGCCTGTTCAGTACCGCTGATAAGACTGTTGGATTCTGATTTGTCCCTTGGAAATATCTGCTTCCTCTAGTAAGGTCAGATTGGCTTAACAAGACAATTTTAGCGTCACTTGAGTTTTTGCTCATCTTTTTACATTCATGATGTACGTGATAGTTTTTACATGTACGTGCCACAATGTAAGATACTTCTAAATAAGCTTAGCTACGGCTCATAAAACAGTACATATCAGATACTTTCAAGTATACACACAATACATAAGGACACAAATGTGACATATTAGGGTTAAAAACATACACAGACAAAAAACACAGAGAAAGTGTACTTTTAACAACAATTTTCAGTCATATAACAGTAATAAAAGCAACATATTAATGTACACATTAGAGAACACTACAAGAGCTGCGACAAGACAAGAAGGCATGTCTTAGTTTTCTATGTTTTCTTCTCCATAATAGCTTTCTACCAACAGCTAATATTCTTTGCAGTGAAGGTGAGACCTGTTTTCTGTCTGTTACATAGTATAAGGGTGTTTGAAAGGTGCTATCGGGATAAAGTTTATTATTATTATCGTTAAGGCAACAGGAAGACGAAAGAAAGATGTATCCACCTGCTGTTGCAAAATGAAAACCTGCCGAAGCAAGGCAGATATAGCTAATAGCTCATCAGTTGTCACTGACACATTGGAAACTAGTGCTGACCGATAAATCGTATTTTCATCGTCATCGTGATATGAACATGCATGATAAACACACCACAAAAGACTGCCTGAAACGCTATGAATAAGAAAAATCAATAAATTTAGAGATGGGTATGGAAACCCGGTATTAAACGGGCTCCGGGACTAAGACCATACTATTTATTATCACGCTGCAGCCTCTTCCCTGCTCTCCGTGTCGGACTGAGCTCTTCCACATGCACACGCACGGCAGCCAGCAGAGACATTGAAGTGAAGATTACTCGAGTTGAGGACAACTATGCTTGTTACTGTAAGTGCAATAAAACCTTTGCGAGTAAAGATTTTAATCTGCTCTGTCCGCAGTCTCTTATATGTTTTACACAAGCACAGCAAGCTAGCTCTGCTCAGTATTTTGATGTCAGGAATATAATATCTTAGATATTTTATTCACATTTTTGATTAGTTTCCAATGAGATATTGAGTTTATATAGTGACTTTGCTGTAATAAACTTTACTGTTGCTGCTCTAGAAACAACATTTAGTTATATTTAAAATATTCAGGACAACCAGGTTGACATAGTAACTGCATAGCTAATATGCACATTTCAATATTTGTTTATTTATCACAAGTCATATCGTCATCACAATATTGAGCTAAGTCATCGCACATTGCAGATTTTCCTCATATTGCGCAGGCCTACTGGAAACAATCCAGATGAATGAATATTGAATACAACATAGGTAACCAGAGCTGATAACAGCAGAACAATATTATTAATTTCCCCCAAAAATTCTTTAACTCATTGCTAATAACACATATATGAGCTGTGGCTGAGCAGGTTGTCAGAGAAGCTTTAATGATGCCTTGATATATTGTAGATTTACTGTTGTTAAAATCGGTTTCTGACTTCACTGTCTCTGACGTAGTTTTGCATGAATGCCAGCGCGCCTGTATGCATTTGTACAAGTCATACGCTTAGATTGTAATCAATAATATAATGGCTCCTCTTTTGTAGGCCAGTCAACGAAGTGAAATTACACAACTTACCACATTCAGACCCTTGAACCTAATGTTCCATATCATCTTTTTATAAATCTAATGTAATTATCCAGTTCAATAGAGTAATCACTGGCGTGCTGTGTGCATTAGGCCCTCTGTTCAGGCTTATGATAGGCCTGTTGGCTCCTTCACTGGCATCTAACAGCTCCCTAAGGCCAGCCACAGGAAACCCTCCACAGCCTCACACAGAACCACCTTTGAAAGCTAATGAAAGCTTTATTATGATATTATTATTTTCACTCTGGTTCTTAAAGCTGTGGCAGCTCACTCTCTTTCTGTCTGGGTTTCTGTGTGTGTGTTCTCTGAAAATGTCTTACGAGTCATCATGTGCTGAATCTAAACCTGTGTTTCTACATGTGCTGCATGTATGAAAGGATATTTGACCTATACATACGGCACACAGACACACATGCACACACACAGTTCCCTACAAGAAGCACTTGTGCCCCACTTTATTGACCCTCTCTGCTTCTCTTCCTGAACGGCATATTAAAGGCTATGTTCACAGCGGAGCTCTGTGCTCTTTTGAAGTGTTCAAGAGCTGCAACAGATCCTCAAATATTGACTTTTAAGCCTTCTGGAGAAAAGAGAGAGCAGCAGAGAGAGAGAGAGATGGAGAGGAAAAAGGTACATGCATAGACAGAGGGAGGGAAGTGGCTTTTGTTGTAGTTTAGGTGGGTGTTATGAGATTTCTGACAGAAGGGCTGAATTTGCTCTGGCTAAATATGTGTTTGTCAACTGTTAATGTACATAGGGAGGAGCGTGTTTATTGATGTGGAGGAGGAAGTACACAGAGATAAGGGCTGATGGTAAGCTGAGCCTGACTCCAGGCAAAATAGATTAAAATGACTTATGGTCTTAATGTGCCTCTCCTCTCCTCTTTTCTTCTCTCCTTTCCTCATTTCCTTTCCTAACCTCCTCTTATTCTTTCATTTCCTCTCATTTCCACCCCTCTTTTCCTTCCCTTCATTCCTTCTTTCCTTTCCCTTCCCTTCCCGTCCCATCCTTTTCTCATATCATTCCTCTCCTCTCCTCTCCTCTCCTCTCCTCTCCTCTCCTCTCCTCTCCTCTCCTCTCCTCTCCTCTCCTCTCCTCTCCTCTCCTCTCTTATCCTTTCCTCTTCTTTCCTCTCATGCATAGTTTTAACTAAATAAATAAATCAACCCCTCTCCCTTCTCTGAGAAACCCTGAGCCAGAACAAACTTCTGTAACACCTCTGAGCAGGCGACTGTTTTCACTTTTAAAACAATGCCCTCTTTATGGAAACTGAAGATGGAAGGAAAAAGAAAACATCCCAGGGCTTTTTTCTCTACCATCTGCAGGTCAGAGTGGTCACTCTGTCGGTGTTTGCGGTGCTGCTGTTGCCAAGTTGAAAAGGAGGCAGATTGACAATCCAGAAGGTCGAAACTTATGTAGAGAAACATTTTGAGATGGGGCAGTTTGATATGGCCTTTCCCTCTTTATGTATTTCTCCCCCTCCTCATGCGAACATGCTTGCACATGCCCTAACACACACAAACACATGCATAAAAGGCCCAGTTTTTCTCACTGGTTTGTTTGTAGATCAGAGCAGGCAGGTACACCGAGCTCACTCGCGCACAATGAATGACACTTTGTGCTCCGCTTCAATCTCCTGCTAAATCGGGACAGTCTGCCAGGATGTATGCGTGTTATTTGTGTGTACCATGATGCTGTCTTGATGCAAAGTCTGATTCATTTGCCTTATCTGTTTTCTTGTCACTCTTCTATCTTATCATACGTTCATTTGCATTTGTTTTGAGTCAAGGAAGTGTCTGTGTTGTGTTGTGTGCTAACGGAGCTCACAAACCAACATGCTTGTGTGAAAATTTGTCATCCCAGGAAAAACTAAAATAAGATTATTTCAAACTCTTATCAAAACCCTGACAGTGCTGCATTCAGCTGATTTTGGTGAATAAGTGCTTTAACGTTGTAAACGTGTACTGCTGCTTCTTGCAGAGATTACAGGCAGATTTATTTTTACATTCTATATCCAGCAGCTTAAGAGTCTGTTAGTTAGCATAACTCGGTCAGACCAGCCTCCAGTTTACAGCCTGAGAGGAAGGCAGGTCATGTATTAAAATAAACCTAAGTTATTACCAGGTAAATTTAAAGCACACTTTTTTTTTTTTTTTTTTTTTTTGTGATTTATGTAGAAGTAATTAATTCTTGATGTTAGGCAAAATAAAATGGCTGTCACAGAAACTTGATAGACAGGTAGAAGTCCATGTGGTAACACTTTATTTTACAGGAGTTATTTCATTATAATTTCCACAAAGTTTCCCAAAAAGAACTGTGTAATTTGGTACAAATTTTAGGGAAAATAGAGGCACTGTTCAATTTGAACACTTCCAATGAATTAATTCCAGGTAACTGAATAACCTAGAGAGTCTTTTGGTCAGTGCACGGCAGATCTGCTGAAAATGCAAAAATGCGAAAATGTGTCAACAGTCAAGCACGCAATTCAATTTATATGAAGAAAAAAAATCCAAAAATAAATGAACATTCACTTGGGTTAAAAGGGAGCTGTTCCTTTTTAAATGAAATTCACATTTTCCTTGTAATTAGTTCCAAATTACAGGATTCTTTCTGGTAAACTTCTTAAGAAATCGACAAGAAATCCTGTAAAATAAAGTGTTACCACGCATGTCACTCTGCAGTGTATAGGGAGATGATTGGATAGTCAGTTGCTCTATCATACATCTTTTTGAGTTTTATAATTTTAGAACTATAACCTTTTCTGTTTTTTTTTAGTTGCCACAAACATTAGTGCAGAAAACATAGTCATCAAACTCCATCCAGAAACAACAAAGCGTGCGGGTGCTTGTTTCATCCGCTAATAAGCCACAATGAAGGCATAGTTTTCTGTTGACTGTAATAACTGTGCCACCCTGCAAGTTTTTGACTTTCATTGTATGTCTTTTGCTCTGGGATGAGCTGAACCCACAGAGCCACTGACTCATCCTCTCTAGATGGAGAATGGCCTTTTCTGCAGCCTATCAGATGTCATTGGGCTTCTCTGTTGTGGTCACAGCCATTCAGAGAGGATGAATCACATTAATAAAAGCCATCTTTGCGTTGCTTAACAGCTCAGCTGAGGTCGTCTGGTGGCATTTGAGTGCTTGAAAACCTGGAAACACGGAAAGCTTCAAACAAAGTAGCTGATATTGATGTGATCTGCTCACACATTACAGTGCACATTTAGGGATGCATTGTAATATAGTACATGCTCCTGCTTATTCTGTGAGTGTGTGAGAGATAGCAGGAGCTCTCGGTGTTATGTCTGTTTTTTAAAAGGGTCTTCGACTACAAAGACTCTTATTTCTCATCCAGCTGACCTTTTTCCTCATTGACATGTCTGTGAATACAAATACACACACATACACACACACACACACACACACACACACACACACACACACACACACACACACACACTCAGTAATAAGCAGAGGCTGGTTGATCCAGCATATTAATAATACCTTAAGCAACTATATCAGCTAATCTCTTTGAAATTGTAGTACCACTTTTATCTCTTGGAGTTGTAAACAGTGATTTGTAAACCACATTTGATGGTCATGTTTCAGTGTTTTAATGATTATTTAAGAAATTTGATGCTCGCGAAAAGTCACAAAAGGCAAATTATTCTCACTGCCAGAATAGAAAGGTGTGTCTGTGCCACAAAACCTATCTTGACCTTGATATCAAATAACAGTTTATTTGTTTGGATGCATTGTGGTTAGGATTACATTTAGCTATTGGTAGGTGTTTAGTTGACACCCAGAACAAATGAGGGTGAGAGAGGAGGAAGAGACCGCTGGACGCACATTCTTCAGTTAATCAATTCAATCAATGAGTAACATCTTCTGTAATATTTGAGCCTAAACAGGTGATGTGAGCATATGGGAATGTGTGCAAATCTGCCACTTTGGGGCTGTTTTTTTATGTTTTATGTAATTTAAAAAAAATATCTGTTCACTTTACCTCAAGATTTTACCAAAGTGCAGCATAAAAATCTGGATCGGTTGTCTGTGGTTGTTATAGAGATGGTGGGCAGTAGCTGGAGGGAGCATGCAACACATGTTTAGCCCATTTTAACAGGCTGTACTGTTTTCTCCTGCTCAACATCACACTGATCCAATTTCCTACAGTTGCACATTAAATTGAAAAATGTCTCCCTCTGGTGGTGAAAGCAACACTCAGCATTTTCTTATCAGTACACGTCCTCAACTGGCATAACTTATAATTGTCTTTGTGCTACTTTTACTGTGTATATTATAGTTTCCATGGCGATTTAATAATTGTCATATATCTGCATCTGATGTCTGATCTAGTTACTTTATGTCAAAATATCACTGTTACCTCCCAAACCAATCAGATGCAGAGGGGAATAGAGAGAGCGATAGATGGCATAATGATGTGAAATAAAAATCCTTTTTTTCCCTAGTTTAGTGCCAACTGCCAGAAGCCCTGACCTTAAGTGTAACTCATCACTCAGTTAGCCACCCCTGTCACAGTTAACCAGATAATCCTACATTAAAGAAAATGAGAAGTGCAGCAATTATAGGAGAAAGGAAGAAAATGGGATCAAATTTAAAAGCCTTTTAGACGTGGAGAAAAGCTCAGCTACAGAGGAATTTAACTGAAGGGGCTTTGTGATTGGTATATAATAGCCAATATATCTGGATGATAGCCAGTGATACCAGAGCTTTCAGACATTAATTGTTCGTAAATGAGAATTTGTTTACCATGCCAGCAGGCGAGGGAGAAACCCATGCAGGTTGATGGGTGGCATGTTATAATGGCTTCTTATAGTGACTCTAAGTGATGGATTGAAAGTTACACATCCTTTCCTTAATTTCTTCAACATGCATCAGAAATAGATACCATTCAAACCAGTTAAATGTTCAGAATAAAATAAAATATGCTGAAATACATTTTCAAAGTCTGAAACTGAAACCTGCATGCATGCTAACTGGTTTAGATCCTTTTTTTTGTTCATGTGCTAAAATCTGGAATAAAATTCCACATCACATCGAAATACTCTTTTTACTCTCTTCTTTTTACATTTAAACATTTATACAGGTATTTTTATTTTAATCTTCTGAATCAAAATTGTAACCACGAACACAATCTTTCAACAACCAATCTTTAATTTTTTTGTTGTTGTTTTCTGTCAAACTCCGTATTCATTTCAAAAAATGTATTTTTTTTTTGCCGCCCTATATGAAGAATGTTTTGTCTAACTTGTTTTATTGTTGTCTGTTTGTCTTGTCTATAAGCTATTTTATTGCTCTTTGTCCTCATTGTGTGAGACAGCAGGACACCTGTCTTTAAACTGTCTTCAAAAGACAGGCCCACAGCTCTGAATGTTTTTCATTCCTCTGCTCTCTTTCCTGCTAAAAAAATTACAACAAATAAGATAATTCCAAATATTGATATGGTTAGAAAACGTTATCAACTACAACAAGCTGTAAACACAACATTTACACATTAGCGCCTTTATAAAGTTGATATGGGGAACTTGTTAGCAAACAGCTGCTCTACCAACTCCTGAGGGAAATATCTGCCTCTTTAGCTGCTAAATGCTCCACTACTGTATCTTCACCAGCTAGCCGCTAACTTTGTTTGTCTAGGTGCTGAGCAGGAAGCGTACAGTTGTTTTCTCAGAGCTTTTTAGCTGAAAATGGCTACATGCCGCTACTGAAAACAAGGTTGATGAGAGACAACCCTTTCACATTACACATAGTCATTTCATCCATTGTTAATATAAAAATAGTGATTACAGCAGCTTTAAAGAAACATATTTGGCCTGTTTCAAAATGCAAACAGTGTCAGATAGGCTTGAATATTTCTCAAAGAGGTAAAAGATATACCTTCTTCTCGTCCTCCTCCTTCTAACTCTACTACATTACTCTTTGTTCCTTTTTTTTCCCTCTCTCTTTATTTCTGTCCTCAGGCTTGCCCAGAAGCCTGGCCGCTGGTCTAGGCCTCCAAGTGAGAGAGACACTGCTTCAAACTCTCTCTTTGTTGAAAAATAATGTCATTAAAACTGCCTGGACAGCTAGCAACTTCTGTGTAGGTGTTCTTCTAATACAGCAGACTTGTTTAGACAGCAGAATTACTGATCAGCTTATTATCCATGCCTTTTCAAGTTTACCTTTATGGACCTATGACGGGAAAATCAGTAAGTGACTTGATGAAAGATTTACGTCCGAGGGAGCACAAGAAGAAACGGGTGAGGGAGAAAAAACACAGACAAATTAGTTTACTACAAAGATATTTCTTATATGGTTTGACAGGTGGGATTCATTAACTCCACAATGTAATGTGGTAAACCCCCCTGAAGCACGCGCTCTAATCCCTGTGGGACCGTTCATAACTCTGCCTGCTCTGCTTCATACACCCGAGGGCTGTAATAATCTCTAACTGTACTCCACGAGCACATATTTCTTTCTCTCTGTGTTTCTCTGCTTGTCTGCGTGCCTGTCTTTTATCTGTCTATTCATTCACAGTCACACAGACATATTATCCTCGCTGCACTTTCACATCTGCCATTCTTTACACATTCTCTCTCTTTTTTTCATACCGCTCGCTGACCTGAGTGCTTGCTGTGTAGGAGGTGCGGCTTCTTTTCTCATCCACACATAAACACACGTCTTTGAGTTTTTGAGATCTTGTTAAACCTCTCACGTCCGTGCGAGATCCTGCGATCAGGTTCAGTTCCTGGTACCTCCTGTGTTTAATGCTGCCTGCTTGAGACGGCGCGCCTGTAGGGATGCCAGACCCCTCTCTGTTCCCCCTCGCAGTCGCCCTCTCCAGGGGGCTTTCGGTCAATCTTTCCATGTCGGTGCATATTATACAGCACTCAACTATCTAAGCCCTTATCACACTGGTCACCCCCCCAGACTCTCAGCCCCCATACCCCCATAGGCAACTCCAGGCCTTCACTCTGACTATTACCTCACAACTCATGACAAGCACATGATGTGAGAATGGCCATGGCTCAGGTATTAGCTGAGACAAAAACTGAAAAAAGAGAGACAAAGGGATAAAGGGTAGCTTGTTGCACTGGTGGAACATTTTCTATTGTGCTGAGGTCATTCCTTCATGTCTGGTAAAACATGTAGAGCTCGCTTATCATTTTCTCATATCATGTTTCAGGGAAATCATACTGTGATGTGTAATACTATATGTTATTTTTCTGTTGTCAAAAATGTATAATCAAATGTATTTAAAAACCAAAAGTAATTAATGAAATATGATATAGGTTATTTTAAAATGGAATCACACTCGATATTTTTATGCTTCTCAATGTCATGACTATTAATTTGATTATAAATAGTCTTTAGTTTTTATTCCAGACCAAACTGATAAATGCTTAAATGCCTGTACAGGAGTAAGGATGCACCATCTGATACACTAAATTGGTATCTCTGCTGATATCGACCGTATTAAATGGATCAGGTATCAGTCAGATGTGACCCCTGAGATGGTTAGCTTAGCTTAGCATAAAGACTAGAAGCAGGGGGAAACAGCTATGTTATATTTAGTTTGTTTATTCCTTAAAAAAACAAAAAACGAATTGAGGTTTTGCAGTGGGTTATGTGCCGGACTATTTCTTAGCTGGGCACAGTAACTTCCTGGTATCCTGTCGTCCACGTGTGGTTTCCAGGCAACTAGCAGAGACTCAAAGAAGTCACTGCTCCCGGCTAAACTAAGCTAACCATCTCCTGGTTCCAACTTTATTTTTAACATCTTTAACTGCACTTCACTTCACATTTTGAACAGAACTAGCTGTTATTTCTGTCCTCAAGTGTGTTTTTGGCAGACCTGGACATTTTTTCCCCTTATGTGACTGTTGGATGCCGTAATGCTGCATTATCCGTACATGTTCCCAAACAACCGCTCCTAAAAACACACATAGAAACACACTCGTAAGCAAAACTAGATACTGCTTACAGCACTGGGTACACTCCTGTGGCAGACAAAAGAGCAACAGTATGATATGCTTTTGCCTCCTGATGCAGCGGCCTGAGGATTAGGATACTTCAGTATTTTCTGGAGTGAAGCTTAGCAGAATTTTAGGTTGAAAGTGAGCATCTTATCCTTGTAAAGCATGGAGTCTGCTATGTGTGCATGCTTGTATAATGGCAGGCACGATGCCTTGTACATGTGTGGTGGATGCAAATGGAATGGACATTATTATAACTGCTTATTCTCTGAGGAAGTAATTTGTAAAGCTTCCATTCTCCATCCCCCCATATCTCTTAACCTTTCCTCTCCCTCATTTCAGCCTTTTAACCTCTGCCTTTCTTCCGTCATGTTCCTCCTCTTATCTCTCTTCTCAGTTTTATCCACTTGTTCTTTTTCTCACTCCAAGAACTCCCACGACACAAGGAGTCTTCCTCTCCTCTCACTGACACCACTCATGCTGGTTTGGTAGAAGTGGTTAGTTTATTAAAACACTATATATACTGTAGCTCTGTTCATATTATATCACAGCAGCTTCTACACTGATGTGTTGGAACCACTTTCTTTTCCATTTTTTTTGCCAGCTCAGCTTTTGATTAGAGAACAAATTGCTTCCCTACACGTACTTTACTCGCTTTCTGGAAAGACGCAGGGAGCTTGAGCTCCTGCTGGGACCCCTGGAGACTCTTCTCTTCATTCTGGGTTAATGGAAGTAGAAGCTCAATAAGGGAACTATATTGTGTATATAGCCTCATTCATTACAAGACAGTAGTTTCAGCCTTTAGTGTTACCAGTTAGAAGATATTTAGTCATTAATTTCTCTCTCTGACTCCCAACAGGCAGCAAGTGCAACTTAACTTTGTCAATGTGTTGAAATGTGTTGCAGTCCCTCTGTAATCTTTTGTCTTTCTTTCTTTGTCTCTTCCTCTCCTGCTGTCCATCCAACAGATATATTTGAGGTCCTGATGAGGCAGGCGGAGAATTACACTAATGCCGTCCTCCAGGAGTCATACCGCAACATGGCTGATCAGGCCGTGGGCCCTGTGCGGGAACTCTTCACAGATATTAGTCTGTTCCTGCTGGGGTCTGAGTTCAACATTGACGAGTTAGTACAGCGATTCTTTGACGCTCTCTTCCCGCTGGTCTACAATCACCTGATCAACCCAGGCCTCAGCGACATATCACCAGGCTACGCTGAGTGTGTAAGGTCGTCCAGCCGTGATGTGAGACCGTTTGGTGGGGCGCCCAGCCTCCTGGCTGATCAGATTGCTCGCTCTGGGGTCTCCGGGAAGCTTCTTCTTCAGGCACTGCACCTCGGCATCGAGGTCATCAATACCACAGACCACTTACAGCTGAGCCGCGAGTGCAGACGGGCCCTGCTAAAGATGCACTACTGTCCTCACTGTCAGGTATGGTTGCATGTCTCTGAAGTGAGTTTATCAGTCACAATTAATGGAAGTCTTCACCGGCATCACTGATCCCAAAGTAATTTGCTTCACAGGGGTTAACCCAGTCCAAGCCCTGCATGGGTTACTGCCTCAATGTGATGCGGGGCTGTTTGGCAAGCATGGCAGAGATTGACACCCACTGGAGAGAGTTTGTTCGCTCGCTGGAGGGCCTGTCAGCACGGATGGAAGGACCTCAGGATTTGGAGCAAGTGCTTCTGGGAGTTCACACACTACTTCATGATGCTGTCGGACACGCTCAGAAAAATGGACCCCGCCTCTCAGCACAGGTCAGATCATCTTTGAGGAGAGATTTAGTATTGTTTAGGATGGTTGAGTTGAAACTGTACTGGGGTTTTGTGGGAGGTGAAAACCAGTAAATCTGACAGGGTGAATGGGAGAGGAATAGATTAAGGATAAAGCATTTCAGTGTCAGTCCTGGAGAGATTTTTATTCTGAATTACACTGCTGTTCCAGCTGCTAGCTCCATGTCAGATAGGTAAGTGGTGTGGAGACCAAAGCTGAATTGCTTGAAATTGCACTTACCACAGACAACAGGTTAGTCAGAACAGACCAGACCAGAACTCTCCAGAAATACATCCATGTGTGCAGCTCCAAGGCAGTCAGACATTTAGAAGTTTAACTGCCAGACAGAGAAGAGAGTGGCAACAGTCACTCTTCAGGCTTGGACTAATTTACTTAAACTAGAAAGTCCTTATCAATAAAACACAAGTATCTATAAAAGTCCAACCATAAAATATGAAACATGAACATGTAACTTTCTGTCTATATTTATTATATGTTATGAAATGAATTCCACAAGATGTTTGTTCCTGAACTACTGTGTCTTTCATTTTCTGATAGAGACATCACAGCTCCATCTAGTGGTTGTCTAGTGTCGCTGCTGCTTGATAGGCCGCACATGCAGTACATTCAGAAATGGGAGATGATAGGCTTGGCTGCACTAATGGCCTTAGTATAAACAGCTGTCACTCACCATCTAAAATATGGCTCATTGGTCATGCATCAGTGCAGTTTTGCAAGATTTAAAATGTTTCTCACTCAGTGTTTAGACCTAAATTTGTGTCTGTCTCATTGGGTAATAGGTGCACAAACTGTGTGGCCCACCAAGCAGGAAGCCTGCGCAGTCAGTCAGCATCCAGCGCAGCAGCAGAGAATCCATCCCTCTTAAAGCTCTTGTCAGGGTGTTAGGGGACTCACTCGCTGTCAGGAAAAGGTAAATGGGTGAAAGATGACAGATGTGTGCAAGTGTTATTTTCAGATTTGTTTTTCATTAAATCTAGAATTAATATGTAAAACACTTTGTTAACCAAGTTAATTATCTGTGTGCCTACATGTGGCTGCTTTTTTAGGGATTTTCTGAACAGTCTACGTCTCTACCGCACGTACTACGGTGGCCTGGCGGATCAGCTGTGTGTGAGTGAGCTGGCCTCCGGTGATGGGCTGTCCTGCTGGAATGGAACCGATATTGTAAAAAGGTTTGTTTTATTAAGAGGGTTTTTCCTTTAATTTGTCTCCCATCTGATTAGACAGACATGGTGTCAATATTATTCACTGATAATTTTATGGTATGCCACTGGTTCATATCATATAACTGCATACCTTACCTCCACTATTTTAAGCATTCAGGTATTTTATTTTACATGTATGTGTCAACAAAGCAATGTGGTACTGAGACTATGCAACTCCTTTTTTATGGACAGAATTTAAACATCAATTTTACACTACATACATTAATATATATTTTTCACATTGCTCCAAAGTTGAAGAGCAGAGACACTGCAGCGCATGAGAAATCAATCCTTTCATTTAAAGCCCTCCTCCACTCAAAAATGTGTTTTGCTTATTGTTACTTCACTTGGATGTTTGACCTTACTTTTGCACTAGAAGGCTGTTTTCACATTCATTGGCTGAAGGTGGAAAGTTTCTCTGTGCTCACCTTAAATCTGAATTTAACACGTGTACGTACCAGCATGATTTTACTACTCTGGAAGCCAATCCTTGTCCAATATGGAACTTATATACTTATACTGAAAATGGGCTTTTCAGTGAAGTCATAGACTTCTTTTGTCCAGTAGTTAAACTTTTGAAATAAACAATATTTGAATATTCATAGATTCCTGATTTTTCAGTGAGGTATAAGGAATAATTTTTTTTTAACAAGGTAACAATATTTGTATACATCTTAAAATATTTCTGTAGGGGGTTCTTTATATTTGATGTTTTATTGATTTCTGGTCTCTGAAAAGATACATTTAGAATATGGAATTGGGTCTCAATCTCTGTTAGTTTCTTAGTTACTGCTATTAAACAAAGATTGTTATAGAAGAGATCTGCTTTCTGGTTTACTATTAAACTAAACCTTGGTTCTTTGGTTCAAGACCTACCTGGCCCGCTAATTTCTTGAAAACCTTCCCTATATTCTGCTGGCAGACAGAAAAACAATTAAACTAGCTAACAAGGGTGAAAAAATTACCTTGGCAGAGGACCTAGTAACATTTCTGTAACACTTTCAGCCCGGCATACATCTGAACTTAAAGGCTGCAGCAGCAGAAGAGGTTAAAAAAACTGTTGTACAGCCACTGGGATAATCTGACCAGCACACTCTCTATATATTTCCAATGTTGATTCATGCCAGCTGCGTGGATGAATAAATGAGTATCCAGCAAAATGCTTTACAAACTGCATGTGAGCTAATAGGAATCCCAAATGAACGTCCTGTCGTTCTGTGCTTGTGCACTGTCGGATGTTATAAAACAGGCAGCAGAATTTGATAACGTTAGATGATTAAATTGATGTGAAAATGTATCAGTGGATTCACTGTGCAGAGGATCCCTGCTTATGATGGTCATTAATTAAGGATTCAACGGCAAAATAAGTTTAAAAATCTGCAGCTCTCTTTTGTCTGAATGACGAACATCCATCACTTTAACAGAAAGATGAAGCCAGCAATGTTAGTATTCCATGTCTGAAAAGGGTTTTAGTTTGCATGAAGTTGCAGGTTTCCAGCTCCAGAGACTTCTCACTGAATGATCCTGGCACGAGTAGGCCGTTTGTACACCATTTGACCTCGGTCTAATACACACACACACACACACACACACACACACACACACACACACACATATATATATATATATATATATATATATATATATATATATATATATATATATATACCCCCACAAACAAGCTGACACCGATGTAGAATTATTCTATTATCTGTTAGTGCTCATAGACATAGATCTTGGATATGAATGGTTGTGAACTGGAGCAGACAAACTGGCCTCTTTCAAAGTATCAGTCAGCGGCCTTGTCTCCATTACATCAAAGTTCTCCATCTTACCTGTGCTGTCATCACTCAAGGACCCCCTCATATATCCTCAGTCTGTGGTTGTTCCTCTTAACTGTCAGCTGCTGTCAGCACTGTAGAAATGGCAAGTGGGCCCGTATTTCAAACTACGGTGAGGTTGGGGTTGCCAGTTTGGTTTAGATGGTCCATTGTAAAGGATGACAGCCTTGTTGAGATTGTTTCGCAGTAGCTGTGTGAAGGTAAGAAAGAAGGAGGTGGGTGAGGGGAAGAAGGTCTCTCACAGCCTTCTTAGCATCTTAGAGTTAAGGTAAGTTTCATTCTGGCATTGACAATTTACTTCTTTCATCCTTTGTTACCTTCCAACATAACACCTCAGGTTTCTGTTACAAAGGAGGCAGCCATCTCTGAGAATAGAGATGTTACTTACGTGTTCGAGAAAGAGGCAGGCCAGCAGGCTGCAGGCTGTCTATCATCTCTGCCAGCTGCCTCTGGGAAATGTTTATGGTCTGTGGGCTTCTCTCAGCTCTTTAACGCTCCTTCCCTTTTTTTCTTTCACACCAACATTTATTGATAGGGACTCACAGGTTTTCATTTAGATTTGGTCATTACCAAAAAAAAAAAAATAGTAGAGGAAGAAAGCCGAAGAATTGAGAGACATTAAGAATCTGGAGAGACGAGGCTCTGAGTAGACTATTGAGCCGAGTCCCTGCAGCTTAGCAGATCTACAACCCTTTGCTGCTTTCTATTAGCCTAGAACCATAGATGAGTGGCTGGGAGTCAACACAAGTTGAGACTAAAGCAATAAATAACCTCCTGCCTACGGGTCATAACCTGACATTCACTGAGAGAGAGGGGAATAAAACTCGCTGTCGGATGGTGGCTGATTTACAGAAGCTTATCAAGGCCTCGGAGACCTTAAACGATTGGTTCAGTTGCTCTGTGTGTGTGTGTGTGTGTGTGTCTGTGTGTCTGTGTGTGTGTGACTCTACATTTGAATGTGTGCGGATGCCTTTTATAACTTCTTTGTGCGTGCTGGCACAGATTGTTTTATGGTCTTAAAGTAGTGAGTTGCACCAGAGCTTTGTCTTATTTAATAAAATAGGGCAAACACAAAAAACATGACACAGGAGCCTGCGATTTGAGGGAGATTTAATGCACATCCTCATCTGGGTCCCTGGTAAACAAAAAGATAAAGAACAATCAGATAAGATCATAGAGGAGGAACACAAGCAGCTTTCATCTCAATGTCTATGTGAGTGAATGTAGATGATGGGGCCTCGCTTCAGGGAAGATTTAGTAAACACATTAAACACATTTTTTCTCTTTGTCTCTCTCTGTCTCCTGGTTTGTCCCTTGCTTACACACTCATACTGGAGGGGGGATTGGACATGACATTTTCTGATTAGTATTATGGCTTATTAACATTTGTTCCATCCATTCCATCTTTTGTGACAGCTAATTTTACTTGAAATAATCCCACATTGAACTGTGTTATTGTGCTCACAGTTAGAATGTGAAATGATGCTAAATAATAGAAAAAATAAGACTCAATTACCATACCTGCAAAACAAACCATATCAAATGTTTTGGCTGTTTTGCTCCACGATACTATAGCATGTTCTGAAGATTTGTATGTGGTAGGGCTGGTTATCACACCAGAATGTGACTGTTAAGTACCGAAAGTTGGTATCTAATGCCTCGTAAGATTTGCAGTCTTGTTTACTTATTCATCAACAATATAGATTGGAGACCTTTGTCGTCTTTTCTTAAACTGGCAATAATTGATTTTTTGGGGCCACTTGAGGGCAGCGGAAACAAGCCGTAAACGTTGCCTATTTTAACATCCAGCAGATAATGAGCAGATACTGTATGAAGCAACGTTAGCATTCATTTAAGTTGTGTTTGTGTCCACATGATGAATGTAAGTCCAATATTAACTCTCTTTTAGCTCTGTTTTTGGTCTCTACCAACTCCTGAGGGAAATATGTGGCTCTTTAGCTGCTAAATGCTCCACTATGTTCAACTTTGTCTCCCTGCAGCTGGGCAGGTAGTGTACAGTTTGTTTTTAGAGCTTTTTATGATGAAAACAGCTGCCTGCTGTGGCTGAAAAGAGCGGTGAGAGTGAACCAAAACAGTAAAGTTGCAGCCATAAAACCAATTAGCTTAAAGATGCTAAAAAGCACCTTAGAGCTGAGGGGAAATGCAGAGGTGGGTGATATTTGGTGGGTGCTCATGTGATCCCATGTGGAAATGAAAATATTGATTATAGACTCTTGAAATAAAAAGTTTTCTGAAAACATGTTTACATTTTTTCAAGCATTGAAAAAAGTTTTTATTATGAGAACCAGAATTCAGGTATCATATAGGCAGTAGTATCATAAAAAATTATCTTACGCCCTTATGTATGTCACTCTGCAAGACTGATTAAAATGTTCTTGTGATTTATGTCACTAGACAGCAGGAGGTAAATAAAAATTAAATTGTGAAACATCCCTCAAACTGTGGAAGTGACGGTGATCTTCTTTGGTTGGAGACACTGTCCCCGTCTGGGCAGAAAGGTCAACACATTCCCACATGCTTTCTCCATCCGTCATGGATACACACACACTGAAGGAATGGCAGGTTGCCATGAGCTGTCCCCTCTCTATAAGTGTGTGCGCACACACACACACACACACACACACACACACAAGCAACAATTTCTTCTCTGTTTCTCTGTCGGAGTAACAGATTGACAAAGACAAACAAAGACCTAGTCAAGGGATTACAGGGATTCCCATTCTTTTTCAGTTGCCACACATATACTTTCTAATTCAGTTTGACACTTGATCTTAAAACGTATATGTGAGCGTGCGCAAGGTAGCAAATCTATTTTGGAATCTATTTTATTATTAAGTCTAGACTAAAAAAAAAGTCTTCTTTTCCCATTCTCCCTGCCAGTGAGGGACAACAACCAGGAGTTATCTCTGCTAAAAAGCTACAGCCTCAACAAGTACGAAAGTGTGATGTTTTATTCATGATTACCTCCTCCGGTGTAGACTCGCTTTAATTCATCCCCACCTGCAGTCTGTCTCACGGCTGCCAACACACACCAGGTGTTTGGCGGTGTGTTTATATTTTCAAAGAGCCTTTTTCTAATTGAGTACAACTGTTTTTTTATTTTTATGATAACAAGGCAACTGACCTTGCATGCTGTTGGAATTTACCATGGAGAGATGAGTGCTGTGGGTTGAATGTTACAGTATGTATCGAAAAGATGCTTGAAGACAGGCGGGCAGATATGAGTGTGGCCTTTCGTTTAATCGGCCACCCTTCACGCTGGAGTGGCTGTTTGAGCACTGAACTTTGACCTTTCCCGTGTCTCTTTGAAGCCCGGTTAATCCTGAAGAGGTTAATGACATGGTAATAAGAGCCCTGAGTCGTAGTGCAAGCCTCTCCTCAATGTGTGGCCAGTTAGCAGGGGAAGGGATTGATTCTGTAAATGTAGGTCTATGCTGCTCTATTCATATCTATTTTATTCTATCCTGCTCTTTTCTGTTCCTCATACGACTGTTTCGTCATTTGCCTATTTTGTAATTTGTCTAATTTCCGCTTCCATCCCCCAGCTAGATGTGAAATGACAGCTTTTAAGCTCTGCTAATAGGAATCCACTGAAGAAGCATCAAGAGCTTAGGTTATCCCAGCCAGCTCCGGGAACATACTTCCTCATTGAGGGTTGTCTGAGCCTCAATGCAAAATCCACACAGTGTTCCCATCAGGGGACAGCATGTGTTGAATAGTAAAATATCGCTCTACTCTCCAACGTGTGACACCTTAAAACAAAGCAATGACCCTTTGTGGCCAAAGAGTAATTTTGCCTTCCCGGATTGTTTTATATCAGTAATTTGAAGGTAAAATTATTAAATAATTTACAAGAAAAAAGCAAAGACTTGAGAAAAGTCTGATAAAAACATACTACTTTGCAGAAATATATTTTTATTCTTTCCTATGCAGTTAATTATCTCATGACCCCTGAGGTCCTGAGAGGTTTGAAATGTTCTGTTTGGGATCCTGGAGACCCCGCCCCTCTTTGACAACTCAAAACTTTTTTCTAATTTTTTCTTAAATTTATAAGTATAATTTTGAGCTTATTTAGAAGTCTGCTACAGAAAATGATGCATTGAGATCTCATAGAACACAGCTATATGCCTATATAACATATAAAATTTCCATATTTAGTGATATAACAATGCTTTATGGTTATTTCTGTAATTTGTCAAGGAAAGACCTACTAGTTCAATACTTTTCTATATATTGGGTTTTAATAAGATCAGAATAAAAAAATATGTAAAGGTAAAAAAATTGGTTGATTTTGCAGTTATCATTATTTTTACACATACAGCAGTAGTGTCTGTGGGACCACGAACACTAAGGAAGTAAATCCAGCTTCAACAAAACACAAGGGTTAAGAATAATTATGTGAAATTCATACTGATAGTAGATACATATTGTAGAGAATTCTCCATATGCTGCCTCAAATAAACATAATATCACAGCTGGTTATCTTTGTTCAGTGCACATATTAATGCCTACTCGTTGTCCATTAATAAACCTGCTGGCAACACTGTGGCTTCCCGTTCAGTAAAATGACTGTGGTCATTGCAGTCGTAAATCCAAATGCTTGTGCTTCAGGCCTGATTTAGTGCTGTTGTAGCTATCTTTGACCAGCAGGTGGAGCTCTGCACTTTGGGTTACACACACACCAGAAACATGCCAGATTGCTGATCACTCCACTGCTTCCCTGCATCAGTTTTGATGATGAATGCCATTGAGTGGTGGGTCTTATCCATGTTGTCCCTGACAGTGACAGACCGACAACAAAAGTTAAGTGATAAACAGACACCCTGCAGAACATCAAGTCTCACCGCCTCCTCCTGCATTCGTTTACAGTGATGAACTGACCTAATTTTGAACGGAAAGGAATAACCTTTTAAACATTCACTGTCAAATATATTATGCATAGCTGTCCTCTTAGTCACTTAGTCATGCGAGAAAGTAAGAGTTGTTTCCTTCCATCCCATGAAAAACCCCCAGCTTGAAATAAATGTGGTATAGAATCCCCAGTACCTCAAAGGCTACCAACAGTTCATAAAGTTGAATACAAATATAGCAGAGGTTTTTCTCTTTTCCTGCCTGGGAACCAACTGGGTAATTTAGTGTCTTGTTCTATAACTCAGGCTCCTAACACCAACCATAATTGTTTTGTTTTGACTCATTCTAGGTCTTAATCTTTTGAGGCAAACACTAAAAACTAGCAATAATTCAACAATACAAAACAAACAATAATTCACAGATTTACACATCCTAAAATTAGACAAAAGAGAGAAGGACAGAGATGGGTGGGCTGATTGGACAGTTTTTGATTGAGAGAGAGAGGAGGGAAAGAGGAGAGGGGACATTCTTGAAAGTTCCTCTGTATTGCGACAGCTGGCTACTGCAGATAACCACAAAACCACTGGAGCACTTGAGGTCTGGGTGCTGCATGGCTAGAGTTCCACTCCAACATGACCTTATATCCTGCCTGGGTTTAGACGCAGGGGCTCGGTCAGAGTACCACATCCTGACGATTATCCCAAGTGACAGAATCAAGAACTCTGTCTGGCTGACTAAATTGAGTTCATAAGTCCGTCTTGTATGTGCGTGTAGATGTGCGCGCGCGCTTGCGTGTGTGTGTGTGTGCACGTGTGCATGTCTTTATCTCCCCCCCCCCGTTCTTGAACTATGCATGATTGCTCTGAACAGATAAATTTTCAATCTATCTAGAGATTTCATTTATTTGTGCTCAGATATTATCCCTGATGTTGCTACAGTAACTGCCAACAAGACCACTGTGCAGAAAAGACTGTAAGTTCTGAGTTGGCTGGTTGCAGGTGGTGCATGCATGTATGTGTGTGTCTGTCTAGTCCCATTCATTTTTCAGTGAGTCCACTCCCTTTTTGCTTCTTGAGCACTGATTCCCCCCCCCGCCACGAGTTGGCCGCCTGCCTCCAGCATCTGGAGCAGATTGTGACCCTGCAGTGTGCCAGGTAGCAGGACATTAACAGCCAAGGCCTTATTGTCCACTGATGAGCTGTCAGAGCGCACACCCTCACCCTGGTGTGTGATATCAGCCTGCCTCCATCTACCGTCGAGCACACACACTCGGTCCCCGCGGAGCACTCTTCCTCTTTAGCTTGGATATAAATCAGAGGCTGCGGAAAAACGGGGAACAAAGAGTTGGAAAAAATGTGAAGTTAATGCTCATAAAGAGGGAGCAAAGGTAGCACGTCTTTGGTGAGAAAAGCCTCTGTGTGAGCATGATCTATTTGTTTCGTTATAAAAGACTTAAAGAATTGGAGGTGCTGATAAAAAGTCCCATCTTGTGATTTAATCACAACGACACAGCAATATTGTTTTGATAACAGAAACTGTTTCTCACAGTTCTCAGCAGGAATAGTTCTGCACTACAGACCAGTAAACAATAGACTAACAGAGCAATTTTCGTAATGGACATCTACAATAAATATTCTGATATTTCTTTTCTTGTTTTGTTTTGTGTATGGAGAGTTCATAGTGCATTCTCTTGAGTATTTTTCTCTGTTATTGAAACAATTGTTATGTTGGGATGAATACAGAATAAAAGCTCAGTACCTAATGTTGAGTAGCTCTAAGCATGTCTACATGAATTAGAGTCTTGTGTCTTATCAAGGGCACCTTATTTCACATCGACTTTATTACTACATGTGGACCATATCGATGTTGAGTTCTGCTGCAGAAGAAACTTAATTTCTCTCTCGCAGGAGTGTGTCTGGAAACAAAGACTCTCATATCTTCGTATCATTGTCTTAGCTTATCTCACGGCTGCAGGCTTTTGACAATGCGTGTGGTACCTTCTGTTCCTTTGATTTTCCACTCATTTGTTAACTAAACATGCTTCCCATTTACTGCCACAAAGTGAAAAATGTAGTAGTCATTAAGTATTCATTACCTGTGCAATTTGTTTCTTCTTTATGCACTTTTAGCCTGGAGAGTATTCTGAATGCGTAGGTAGGCTGCATTTGGAATATTGACAGTTTTCGAAGGCAAATGCTCAATGTTTTATTTCTTTATAAGTTCCAGCCAGTTAAACTTCCCCAGTATCTTTAAAATATCCTCTAAACGTTACATTTTGCAGTATGATATCCTTATAAAAAAAGCTAGACAATCATTTCAGATCTGTTTTGTCCTTATCGGGGAGTTTGTACCCACAGAAGACTCAGCACCTCTTTAGAAGTGGAAACCTACCTTTTAGCTCCTGACCTAAGCTGAAAGCTAGGTGTGAATATGCTCTCATTAATCTCACCTCCCACTGTAAAAGGTCTGAGTCTGGAGGCTCCCTGAGAATTAATCTAAATAGCTTTTTCATTTCTCTGACGTAAACACAAATGTCTTCAACAACAATGTTGCACACTGCGGGATGCCCTGAGACCAGACTTTGCTCTCTTATCATTGTCCCTGTAATGTTGTCCTGCAGTTTCTATGGAAACCAAGGCGGCCTTATTAAAAAAAAAAAAAAAAAAGTTTCACCTTCTCTAAGTCTGCCCTTTACCTGACAGCCAAGATAAACGAGCAGGGTCCTGGGAGGAAGGCAACACAAACATGCATCTCTGCTCAGTGGCCCGTGCTCATTGGCTCTCTGCTGGAAGCCCTTATTTACCTTAATGCTGGGAGGTGGTGGGAATGGGGGAGGCTTGAGGGGGAGTAGCCTGTGGAAGGTGTGTGTGTGTGTGTGTGTGTGTGTGTGTATGTGTGTGTGGAGGGGGTTTGTGATTACTCACAATACCTCCCATCAACAACCTTGAACCATGCTGCAATAAAAAGAAGAAAAAGAAGCAAACAACTCTTTCTGGCCCCCATAATGCACGCGGGCCAGATGATGTCATATGTCACCTTCAGCTAATGAAGGTGATGATGACATGCATGAGCGCCGCATACGTTCACCATCTGCTCGGTTCCACCACGCTGGAGCTGCTCCCCACAATGCTGCAGACAGGAGTCGAGGCACGTCTGTACCATAGTACGAGTGTCCCTCGACGCGTGTGAAAGACCGCCGCCTGCATCCCGATGACTCAGGTTTAATCATACCACACCACACCACAGGCTGATGTGACTGGTCTCTGAGGCCACTTATTTTATATCACCTGAGCAACCAGGACGAGTCAGCTGACATGAAAGTGGTCACCAAAAGAAAAATCGCATCATAACTTTTGAGCAGCATCACCTATTAGTAGCCCAGCCCATGCTAATGTTGATAAATGATGTGTTAATTTGCCTGGCTGGTTTTATTGACATATTATGTGTTACAATAGATTTCTTTTCATCTTCCCTTTGTTTTGATTAAAAGAGAGGACAACTGCCAAATCTCAGGATGAAAGACATTAAGATCCTCAATAAGATACAAACATATTTTGGGATAGTAGACAATAATACAAGAAATGAGTCCACAGATGTATATACTGTAATTTTCAATGTCTAAAATGTATTCGTTTTCTAGCAGAAATGTTTTATGATTCATCTCCACTGGGGAATCAGGTTGTTGCAGTAACCGCAGACCTAACATTTTAATAACTTATGATGCAACACATTTAAAGAAATATGAGTGAGTTTCAAGTAAAAAGACCAGTGTTTCAAACAAACAGACCAGAGCGAAGCTGGGTGTGAAATAGGGCTGCAGCCAATGATTATTATTAATATTATTGATTAATCTACTGATTGTATTCTTAATTAATTTATTAGTGTATAAAATGTCAAAAATGATTAGTGAAAAATGTGCATTACAAGATGCAAGAGCCCATTGTGAAGTATTCAGATTGTTTCTTTTTGTCCAACATACTGTCCAAAACCCAAATATATCTAGTGAACAATGATATAAAACCCAGAAAAGTAGCAAATCGTAACAATTTAGAAGCTGGAACCAGAGAAAAGTTATTTAAATGATGAATCGATTACAGTAACAGAATTTCAGATTTAATGAGAAATGTGTCATAGATTTTGATAATTATCACAAACCAAGAAATCATTTCAGGTTCATATTCAGTAGGTCACCCCACTGATACAATGTTTACCAAAAATTATTTTGATAATTGATTAAGCAGGTTTGGTATTAAAGGTCCAGTATGTAGGATTTAGTTGCATCTAGCGGTGAAATTGCAGTTTGCAACCACTTGACTACTGCTTGCATCACCCTCCCGTTCCAAGCGTGTAGGAGAAACTACGATGGCCGTGAAACTTGCAAAAAACGCAAATGGCCCTATCTAGAGCCTGTTTTTGGTTTGTCTGTTCTGGACTACTGTAGAAACATGGCGGTGCAACATGGCGGCCTCCCTGGAAGGGGACCTGCTCCCTCTGTAGATATAAACGCCTTATTCTAAGGTAATGAAAACACAATTAACTGATAAGTTGATCGACAGAAAATTATTCAGCAACAATTTTAATAATCAATGAATTCAAGTTTGTTAAGTTAATTATTTAATGGAAAACTTTTTCCAGCTTCTCAAATGTGAATATATTTTGGTTTTCTTAGTCATCTTATTGAATGGAATATTTGGGTTTTAGTTGGCTTGACAAAACAACAGACTTGTGTTGAACATAATAAATTGGAAAGTAATTGTTTGCAGCCCTACAAAATATGACTTGCCAGTGGGTCGTTTTTAGATTTCAAATTTCAAATTAGAGATTGTTTGATTGGTTTTATTTTCCTATTTACTTTTCTTATTTATCAAATTCAGTGTAAATGATGAACATCAGCACATTTTTGCTATATTCTTTTGTTAAATAGTACATGTAACCAGAATGACAAAGGATATATTTTACAAACTACTGCAGGTGATGTTTGTCATTTTTTTTAATGCTCGTGTTGATATTTGGCTGGTCTCCCTGATTGATAACATTGGGAAGAGAAATCCGCTTTGTTGTAGCTGCAGGTTATGAAAGTTTTGATTGACAGCTGCTTGACTCCAGCGGTTGAGTAGAGTGTAAAAAGGCGAGTGCTGGTGACTGAAGATGATCTTTAGATAACATCAGATGACCTTTGAGAGCAGCTGAAACTATCAGTCTCCACGGGGCTCTCCTCCTCTTGTCATGTCAGTTTTTTTTCTTCTTCTCTCGCCCTCTTTTCTATCTCCTCTCTCTCTGTCTCTGTGTCTGGTGAGTGGAGTTTCTGCGAGTTGGCAGCCTGTATCTGATCCTGAAGTAATTTACTGGTAGCGATAAAGAAGTGGTGCGCACAGTCTTCCGTTATAGTCCTTTCTGACAGGGCAATCTGAAGCCCATTGAGACTAAATTGGAGGAAAACTTTTGACTCCAGATAGAAAGGAAACATGCAAGGTTATTATTATACAAATTCTACAAACTGAGATTGAGTGGGGAAACAATCACCAGTGAATGCTGGTTTAATTTTTAGTGACATGTATTCCATTGACTTTGGGAGTGGAAATAACAGCAGAGTGATAGCAGCAGCGAAAAGTGAAGGGTAGAGTGGTCTGTTTTCTTGTTTGTTAATGAGTTGGCTGAGACCTTGGCCATAGCAAAGAAATGAGTGCTCATTTGCACAATTTTGGTTGTCCACCTCCTGATTTATAATTTTGTTTTTGATTATATAGCACATTTTGTGTTTGTGAGAAAGACTCTTTGACTTGTTTGCCTTTGCCCATACAAGCTTGTATTAGCTTATATGTGCATATTATATACAGAACGTGTGTGTGTGTGTGTACGTTGTGTCGAGTCCAGTTTTGCCCAGCAGAGCTCTTTTTTTTTTCTATCAGGCAGGCCAGGCAGACCAGGGTCATTGCCTCAGGGGTATCTTAGAGAAATGCTTCTCTGCTGTGGGCGAGAAGAAATATGAAAGAGACCCTAAATCAAGACACAGAGCCCCATGAATCATGTCAGCAGCTGAGCTGAAGAAGAGGGATGAGACCATCTGTAGCAGCATATGAATGGCTAACTGACTCACAGTGCTGTTGACACAGGCTGAAGAAGTGTGAAGAGGTTGTGAAGATTAGCGCTGCTGCTCGAACAAACCCAAATACGCTGCACGCTCCATTTGTCACTCTGACATTTTACAGAATTGGATGGGGGAACTTTTTTTTGTTATAAGATAAATTCTCATTACAACGCATCTGTAACACCTAAATTCATGCTGCGTAAATTGTTTGCTAGCTTCTCCCTGTTTAAAGGGTTTTCAGTGTGTTGAAGGAGCAGTTATTGATTCCAAGATGCTCCACAGAATGATTCAGGAAGTCTTTTGCGGCCACAGCTGTGACGCATTTGAATGACACGTGACACTTGCTTGTTTGCTGAGACATGGGTTGCATTTTGGGCATTTTTAGGGTTTTGTTTAGCGCTGAAATGATTAATCGGTTAAACGATCAACAGGAAATTAATCGGCAACTGTTTGGATGAATCGTTTGCCAAACATTCACTTCTCAAGTGTGCAAATCTGTTGCTTTCCTTTGTCATATTTGATGGTTAACTTAATATCTTTGGTTTTAAACTGTTGGTCGGACAAAACAAGCAATTTGAATACCTAACCTTGGGTTCAGGGAAATTGTAATGGGCATTTTCTAGTTTTCTGACATTTTATAGAAAAAAAATATTACTATATTAATTGAGGTAATAATCAGCAGATTCATCGATAATGAAAATAATCGTTGTTTGCAGCCATAGTTTTGTTTCATATGTATTCGTTTTACATGCGTTTGTACATTTTAAGGTTTAATTTTATATTTATTGCCTCTTTTATTGGTCCTGCTTGATCCTGTGTGCATCACTTATGGTCAGCCTTTTATTTATTAATTGATGTATTGTATTGAATACATTGCTAGGTGGACGTCTGAGCTAGATTAATATGAGTGCGTTGTGTACTGTTGTGGCAGTATGTCTTTCATACTGTATGTTGCCTGCTGTGTCCTGTCTGACTTGTCTCTGACTTTATTTGTCCTAGTGCATTGGTGACCAAACTAGTTTCCCCTTATTACGTGATATTATATTAGGTAACTTTATTCTAAATACCTAATATAATGTAATATTTACTTATCTGAATTGAGGGTCTAAGGATTGTATGTTGTACAGATTGTAAAGCCCTGTGATAAATGTCTGATTTTGGGCTCTATAAACAAAAAAGAGACTTGAATTGACAACGTATCTGCAAATCTTCTACTGACAAATTTAGATTCTTAATGCCTGTACTGGAAGTTATTGAGGGAAATTTAGGAAACTGCTAATTAAACAAGCAGATGAGGCAGGTTGATGTAAACACCACCATAAAATACATTGATTAACACTTAATCATAAAAATTTGGAAACCACACTTTGTTGACATCTTGCAGCATAGGAGTGTCAGATGGATGACTATCTCCTATTAACCTAAAATAAAGTAATATTGTAAAAATACTGTTATAATGAAATTTACGCTTAGGGTCAGGCTTGTAGAATGAGAATTAATTCTCACTCTGAAGCAAATGATTTTGCCCTCCAAAGTGAAATAACAGTCAAGGCATTGTTTTGACATTTAAATTACACTGACACTCCGCTGTCGTAAAAGAACCTTGTGGCAGCGGTAAATTACTCTCTTTGAGTAAGGACTGAATCTTAATCGCTGTGCCCAGCGGTGAGGGCATGTTGTTAAAGCACAGTAACAGGACAGATGATAATCACAAAACGTCACGGCCGACCCTCAGGCTTATTTAAAAAATTCACCAAATAAATTAACCCATCAATCCATTGGCATACAATCCACGCCGAGGGCATCAAGTGGCATTTATGAGCGTGTAGGTGGTTCCAAGCTCATAAACAGGAGGTATTGTTAAGAACTTCATGTAATGTAACTGAAAAGTTGTGTTGGAGGATAATGCACAATATTCCTCAGATAAATTATGATGATCTTCACAGAGTGTGCAGAGTAGGCCTATTTGTACAAGGCTGACAGTGGGAAGATGGATTACTCTCCCCCCTAAAGTCTATAGTCAACAAGGAAGCATATCATAGTTTGTGCTAATAAGGATCAGCCCAATTTGTGCTCTTTAAATGAATAAACATGTAACTTTAATCTTACTTTGTAAAATGGTGCGAACACATCATCCAAAACAGCACAGACTATTTGTTGAATTTTTTGTTGAATAAGCTAATAATAAATTAGCTACAAAATCCCATGCATCAACTGTTCTTTCTTTTCACAACTGCACTTGTTTGTTTACTGTTCACGCACATCACTTCTCATCCATCTTTAAATGAATAAATGTGTTGTTTTTAAAGCTTTTTTGTAAAATAATGAACTGCAGCTATGAGCACAGCATCCAGAAGCTGGTGTTTGTTGAATATTTCCTTAATTACAAAAGCAAGTTAAACAGTGAGCCATTCCTAAGGGGAAAACATATTGACTGATTTAGCATCAAACAGAGAGAGATTGAGAGAGAGGCCTAATTGTGATGGACCTCAGGGGAGTCCAGCAGTAGACTTAAGAGCCGTACTAGCGGTAAGGGGTGCAGTTTTGCTGTTGTATTATCCTCTTGTGATTGGCCATACAGAGACGAGTGTGGGGAGATACAATGTGCAAACATAAACACAGATAAGCCTGTCACAGGATGAAGGGAGAGACGCTACAGTATGTGATCAGTCAACTATAAAATTGACTTAGACCGAGCAGTTTTACTGTCTCTCAAGAAAGATTGATGAAATGACATGGAAGGAAAATGTTAAACAATCTTATTATATTTTATCACTTTCACTCTCAGCTCTAAAATTCATTTTGTTTTTAGTTTCCAGGTACACCTAACTAAAACTAATGCAATTAAATGCAACAGCCCTGCAATAAATCCTACCTTCATGAAGGTTACAATCAGGGCGGTTGTGGTAAATAAAAGGGTTTGCCCACCGTTTTACCTCAACTACTCTACAGCGGCCAACAGTGCTGTGATGGATAAATGGACCCATCCATCTATTTGTAAAAAAAAAAATAGTCTTGATTATAGCTCAATGTTTAGAATATAACAAAAGAGCAAAACTGACTGATGTGGAATTGATGTGTTTAAACTTAAAGCTGCATCACATAAGTGAACAGTTTCATTTATAATCAGCATTTTGAGAGTTTTTTCAATTGATTATAGCTGACAACTACGCCGCCAAATTTACTGCTGTTTACAACAGTAACTGATATAAATAACCTGCTAGCGCCATAGGAAAACAACAGTTTGTTGTGTAGTGTTCGTCCCTGTATTAAAAGATCTGTCAGCCGTTTTAAAAGTTTTCAAGTTAGTGTTTTCAATTCTGTTAATGGGGCTGCACTTTTGTTTATATCTGGATTACAGATTGTCTTAAACAATATTACCAGAACAGTAATTCATCTAGATCAAGAAGCTTGGACAGTTTTTCTGCCTCCTGCTTTGAATTTGTACATGTGTCAGCGTCACCAGACTCCTGAGCTGCTTCTGAATGTGTTTCTGTCTTTTCATTCCTCCTTTAACGGTTTCTTTTAATCGTGGGATGTTTTTTTTAATTCCAGCGTAGCACGAGTAAATGGTGCTTTGATGGTCGCTCCATTTTAATAAGTATATACCTGTCTCAGTGTTCACACGAAGATGCAATGTCCAAACGGAGAATAAAATGAGCGATCCTAGAATTTGCTAAAAAAATTGTGACAGGGAGCCCAGTCTTAATTCAGTAACAGGTGTAAACTGTGAACTACCACAGTATATGTATTAATGCTCAGGGGGAGCTACATAAATGCTATTTCAGAATTTGAGAGGTGGTTAAACAGTGGTTATGTGCGTTTACTTGGTTATTATGTTCAGTTTTAGAGAGGTGTTAGTCCAACTGCTGTTTTAATTGCATCGCGTTTCACAGTAAAGTCTTATTATTATTTTGTCCACCCCATTTATATCAAATTGGGCTGACGAAATATTAGAAACATCTCCTTTTGTATTTTCTACTTTGCATTATGCATATTAATTAACAAAATAAAATTCATGCAGCACTGATATTTTTGATGTATCGTACAATATAACGTTTCCACCCACACTTTTCCTTGAGTCTGCTTCTCTGCAGCTGTACTTGTTTGCCTTCCAATGATGACTGTCATTCTTTTAAATTTGGTGACACACAGACCTCTTAATCTGAAGAAGCCCTGAATACAACTCAAATCGCTCTGACTGGTGTTTTGCAGCTGTCATTCACCTCGAAGCTTTCGAGGTCCTGCAGGAGGTTTATGAGCTTCTTTACCATCAGCAGCAGTTTTTCTTTTGGCCCATTCAGCCGCTGTTACACTGAGTGAAAAGAAGAATGGGCCTGAGAGCAAATACCCACAAACAGTTTCACAGGGTTGATTAGACTGCTGGTATTTTGGTCCCTTTTGCCAATGTGTTATTATTATTATTATTTTTTTTTACCGCTGCTGAGGTGTAGTGATCTCAGTGTCTGTTGCTGGACAAACAGCAGATGTGGTGACTTGTTCCTGCCAGCTGTGGTAAAATGGCATCACATACTGCGTGCTGAACAATGTTTATTTAATGCATCTCTCATTATTATTATTATTATTATTATTCATAGTTATTGATCATAATCTATGTTTAATTTATATCAATGTTCTTCTTTTGGTCATGCTGCCCACCATTAGTTACAATTAAAGTACTGGTAATGGGGTACTTTTACATTGTGGGTTTGCTAGTTTTATTTCACTAAATGAGCTAAATACTTCTTCCACCACTGCCTTTAACGCACAGCTACAAATATCCATTTAGTTACAGTAACTATTTGAAAAACCTGTTAAAAATAATAACAATAAGTCATGTTATAGTTTTCTATGCACACATACTCTGCCAGCATGAGATTAAAAGGGTACAGCTCTATCAGTGCTAACCTTGGTGTGTTTTAAATTGCTGCGGAAATTGTGTGCTTCTTCCTGCTCATACCTTTGAAAGTAAAGGACTGATAATTTATGGACGCTGAGAGTTGCAGCACTGCTGAGCATAGCACTGACCAATTACATGTTAACATCCTGCTTAAATATCTAAATAAGAGTGGTGCTGCATTCTTCTTCAAGCCTTTTTATACAATCTATCTCTGCTCCTTTTGCTCAACTGCAGGGCTGGATAGACACCTTGTTTTGGAACATCGCCATTGTGAGAGGAAGTCCAATCACTGCTTAAGTGTTTACTTTAAACCTGACATCCTTGCTGCCTCCACTATTTGATAGCCCGGAAATAAGGGGTGTTGCTCTAGGCTTGTTGAGTTGTTTATGCATGTTTGCAGAACTCCTCATAAATTCCTAATCATCCTCTCAATGTGTTTTTCTCTGCATCTCCATAAAGCACGTGTTGAAATTTGGACAAGCTCGGTCAATGGATGAAGATGGCAAAGACGACTAAGCCTCTTGAGTTTTGTGCCAGAGAGGAAAAACATTTTTTTTTTATCAGTGATGATTTTGATAATCTGCACTGGATTGAGACCAAGAAATCAGAACATGAAATTCTGCAGGATATTTATTTGTGTTCTGCAGTCAAATAAACCTTTCAGATAGATGGTAAAGATAAAGCATTCATGCATTCTAAAGAAAATACAGCAGAATGTTATTTTCGATGTGAGCATGTTGATCACTGATATCATAAAAGCTCTGATGAGTCTTTTATTGTCTGCCCTGCTCTTACCACATCTGTTTAATCCTCAACATAATTGCCCTTATGGGGCATTAACATCTTTAAAAATTCCCTCTTTTGTTGACCATCTGCTTTTATGAGGCCATTGTACCTCCTACATAGGCAACTTTTCCATTCGTCCTTATTACCTTCCATAAAACTCAAATATTTAAGAGGTGTTATAAAAATTCCATTGCCATTTGAGGACTTCTGATATCTATTTGGCATTAACAGCGTGCATGATGCAGTAGCTCATATGCACACAGAACCATTTAGCTTTGCAGGGAAATTATTGCTGCAATATAACACGCTTTTTACAACCCTAATAATGGATTTCTGTGAATGGGGGGTAGGTGTCATTTTGGGCATCAGTGTGTGGCGCCATATGCTGGCACTTGTTTATGTAAATGTGTTTAAATTGTTGGAGGAATGCTGTTTATACACAGTTTGCTCGGAATGTGTACAAATAGTTTAGTTGTGGCTATCAAGGTGAGGCTGGTGCACCAGGAGGTTATAATAACAACAACAACAACAGGCACAATAAAGTTAAACATCGAGCAGTTAATGTTCATTCAACTACTGATGGACATCAGCTTTGTTTTTCCACACTTCCACCATTTGAACTACAGGGGCATTATTGAAATTTGTCATTGACTTTGATATCACCACCAAAGTGTACTGGTGGTTGCATAGTGTTGTTACTCAGAGACTTGGTGAAAAAAATAAATAAATTCATGTATTGATTTGACCCCTGTAGTTTTAGCATACTGTCTGTTCCACCAGCCCACACTGTGCTCCTCTTGTGCAAGGATCTTGGGGCTCTGTGCCATTTAAAGAGCGTGTGTCCTAATTTCCCCAAGCAGTGCATGTTGTAAAAAACATGAATGAATGAATAAACAAACAAACACCAAGTGAACAACTCTTAAGCTGTTGTGTCATTGTTCAATAGACTGAATGGGCACATACACCTGAAGTCAGAGGCATTAGAAGTGTAATCAAGTGAATAACTCAAAGCATAAAAAATGTAATATTTGATTCATGGGGACATACTGATCCCAAATATCCACCAACCTTATTCCAGTGCTTCTAGTTAACTAAACATGACCTTAAAAACGCGTTAATCCTGCTTTAGTTGCCATGAGTTGGTATTGTAGGGAAAGCAAATTAAATATAATAGGCTATGTTGTTCAGTAAACATTTTATAGATACGTTCAATATTAAAGCTAGAGTTCTGGACTTTTGCATATAAATGAATGTCTGTTACATTCGAGCCCTTGCCAAACTAGTTCACGCAATGCTGATTAAGCTTATCACCACCAGGTAAATCTCTCTCTATTTCTCAGTATACCTGGAGTTTTTAAATCTGGTGTCTGTGGCGACATTCCCACGCTGGCATACTGGTAATGATGTGTTTTACACCAACCACCAATGCTTGATTTGATTTCCTTTGCCAGAGCTTGAAGCGGGGAGCCATGTAGAGAGCTCCGCTATCCGCCATTGCTGTAAAAAATAGGTCCATTGGAGACAATGTTTATTATTGAGCATTGTTTGTTTATTTTGTTTATTATGAAGAGTTATGTAGAGTTTGTGTTAATATACTTTGGCAACATTGTATTGTATTGAGTCACCCCAATAAAGCCACTTGAATTGAACGGAGATGATGCAACTCTCCCTCTTCATGGCTCTGGAGCAACCTAAGCGACGGAGTAGGCTATAGCAACTAGGTGTAAAACCTAAGAAGCATCCAAGAAAAGTGTCTGATGCTCCAGATTAAAAAGAAACTTGGCGTTCAGAGGAAGGATTACAGTCAAAACAAGAAAGCACGATGGCGAAGACAAACACAGATAACCATTGGTGTAGCTTTAGCTTTTCCTCGTCAGAGAGCGCTGAGAGAAGGGACAGATGTCACGTTACTGCTCTTGGACAGGTTGGTAATATATTTGGAGTAGGCTATGTAGCTTTTACATTTACTCTACCTAAACAATGGATTATTGTCTTGGAGCTGTGGACATTTCTCTGTATTTTTGTAACTATTTCTGAACACGAGCCTGGGCGAGCTCACCAGTAGGCATACATCATAAGCACGCGTCAACAGCGATTGTGTAATTACTCTCACTGCCAGAAGGGGGAGACAAAAGTTCACTTCAGCTTTAATGTTGAACCCTTTGCAAATGCGTTCAATCAAAACGTTTCCTTGTCATGTTGATTTAAAAAAAGTTAGACGCGTGGCATTATGTTTCCTGATTAGTGCTTGGAAGCATGTGACATCACCTTTTCCCAACTGTACCACGCCCACTTCAAATCAGTGAAAAGAGCCCAGATAAAAGCACAAATACAAAAATGTATCTGTTTTTTCCAACTTTGGCATATTTTTTGGTTGATGTAAGACCACATTCCTCAAAAAATAAGAAAATAGGCTTCCTGGGCCTAAATAAATCAAACATGCTATTTTGACTTAGATTAAATCACTGACTTAATTCTGTAGGCCAAATCCTTCCATACTCAACGTAAACATAAGTAAAATAAATAGAAACATATTTAATATTGTTGTTATTTTCACACATTAGTGTGTCCCCATCAGGACAATGTAGTGTTTTGTCATTATCATAAGCTTCCATTATGCAATCTACTTTGTTGTTGACATTGCCAATCTTTCCTCCCTCATTTCCTCAAAATAGTGTTTGCTTCACCAGCATTAGAGTGCACTTACAAATTCTGTTTTTTATTTTTCTCAGTCCTGCAAAACTTGTTGTTTATGAATATGTAATTACTCTGTCTCTTCATAAGAGCAAGTCCCAACATCTCAGTACAACAGTGTAAGTACAGATTCCTGACACAAAATGCCCATTACCCACTGACCAACTACCAGACCATATTAATTACCGCTGCCACGTTGCTCAGACAGCTCTGTCTGGCTAATTCCATAGTGTCTTCCTGGCACTAGTCAATACAACTTCAAGGCTCAGGGCTTCCTAGTAATTGGAACAAACATGGCAGTAGTGATGTTTGGAGCTAAATCTTTGCCAGAGGCACTGTTGACTGCTGTTGTATTATCCTCTTTGTCACAGCTCCCGGTAAAGGTACACAGTTCTAGATACACACACCGGCAAACCATGTAATCCTGATTATAATAATCCTTTATGAAAATACCTTATTACAACCTGTCTGTGAAAGTTTTGTCAGTCAATTAATTTATCTGATTCAGAATTTGTGCACAAATAAAAACAACATTCCTGCAGATTTCAGAAAACTCTTTACTGAGTGAACATGTTGTGGAATATAAACATGCACTTATTTACTGCAGGAAGTTTGGAAATTTTGATGTATTATTTAATTACAGTGTTGCACAGTTAATATCCTTACTGCAATATTAACTCTGGGTTATTGTACCAAACAGATGTTTGTTTGAAGCATGGCCCTCTTGTTGATTTTACACATTAAACTGCATATGTTCCATTGTCTTGCCTGAAGTATTTTCTGTCCTTTTGAGCTTAAGTGAACAGGCTGCTTTGAAGTGGCAGACTCTCCAAGAATCCTCTCTGTGCTCAACAATGAGGACTTTTGTTTCCTCAGTGACAACTTGAAGGCAGGTATTGCCTTCTAGCCTACTAACCACAGGCCTGCTTTGTTTCTCTCTCAGCCAACCATGAACAGCGTGCATGGTCTACCTCTTTCATCTCCCGAGCCACTGAACTCCTCTCTCCATAACATTTTGATGAAGGTGCTCTCAGGACAAATACATTTCTGTATTTAGACAGCCAACTGCTTTTCTTTTCTTTTTCTTTTTTTTTACACAGCTGAAAAGAAAATCACACATCAGCTTGATAGATAACTGACATTGATTCGAGATTAAAATTTGAATAAAAATAATTGGCTCTTGCCTTGTTTTATCCTCCTTTTAACAGTTTTTCAAATGGCCAGCTTCACACATTAGGAAGGAAAAAAAAGGGAAAAACTCTTTATTTAAAAGTACACTGTCTTATTTATCACCATCGTAATTATACATGTAAACTCACAATTGAAAGACAGATGGGGTGACTGCCCATAATTAATAGGCATGCTCAGCTCCAACTCATGATTGATACCTCAGAGGCAGCAGAGGCATACTAATAGATCTAAAACAGTATGAGCAGTCTGTGACCTGCTAGTTAAATGATGTTGGAAATATTCAGTGGCCATCAATAAACTGCTTCCAGAAATCACAACTAGCAGACTGAAACGCTGTGTCTTAGTTTGTAAGTGTTGTTTTCAGATTAAGCTAATTTAAAAAAATAAATAAATAAAAAAGGAATCTACAATGTATCTCAAACCGGGGACTATTTTGAATTCTGCCAAATACTGAATTTTAACAACAATTCGTACAAAACCATGGTGTCCTCCGAGAGCTTAAGGAAATACATGCAAATAGACAAAAAGTAAGAAAGTGAAGAAAACAACTTCACCAATTTGACAACACGTGCCAGCGTAACAAAAACACTGCAAATATAGAAAACACAACCAAATACAGAAATGCACTGAAGATGACTACACATCAATGGCAGTTACCGTTACAGCGATGGTGTTTTTTATAATAACAATGTATCAAATAACAAGACAATGTGAAAACAATGTGACAATGTGAAAGGGGTCACTTGTAGTGATGAACCTACAGAGAATTATCACCCGAATCTGCAGATCCCCTCGAGCTTTAGAGTGAGTTTCAGCTCATTGTTTAGCTGAAACAGGCAGCTCTTTTCAGCAGAAATTCTCTAAAAACCCACTGTATACTTACCTGCTCAGCACCAAATGGCAGACAGACACAGTTAGCAACTAGCTAGCACAGCATTTAGCAGCTAAAAGAGCCAGATATTTCCCTCAGGAGTTGGTAGAGACCAAAAACAGAGCTAAATAGTGGAATATGCTCTGCTCTGTAACAGCTGGATGTGTAAATAAGCAACTGTTTGCTCACAAGTTCAACATATCAACTTATAAGATGATGATATGTCAATGCTGTGTTCACAACTTGTTTCTGCTGCCCCCAAGTGGCCAAACAATCACTTATTGCAGGTTTATTGTAGTTTTAACATTCTGATTGCATGATTCAGATATAATTGCAGGTATCTGCTTTACACCTAGTGCATAACTAGTGTATATAATTTACAGGCTAACATATTGTTTATAACTGAAGTAAGTAACTCCATGAGCCACGACCATCATTTTTAGTGTCTCCTGGAAACTTAATTTTGTAACTTCTGTGCAACATACAGCATTTCTGTCTTTGGTTGTGTTGTATATACTTGTAGCACATGCTGCATATGTGTTGTCATATTGATAAGCATCTTTTCTTCATTTGATTGTGTTTTCTCTATTTAGATGTTTGGATGTTTTCTTACAGTAAGTTGCAGTGCGTTGTGCGACAGTCAAATTCATACCTAATTCTCAATCATTCCTCATCACAGCCCTAGTCAAAGGGATACAGATAAGATGACACAAGACAAAAATATTAGAATCAGAAAGCATCAGATTCTTCGCAGTAGCTTGCATCTGAGTTTTATGCACGACCACGGTTTTACAGTACACTGGACTGAGGATCTCTGGAGGAGAGTCATGCTGATCAGAGTAAATTACTTTGACATACAAATCCTACTTTGTCCCGAAGTCAAGCAACAGGGCAAAGGAGGCCTCAGATTTCTTTGTTCCAGACGTGAAGGTTTCGCACTTACAGACAAATATAGTTGAATGAGATAGGGATAAGAGCCACGAATAAAATGATTGAAATTTTCAATCTAGGGCTGAACAGCAGTGTGAGCAGAGATGAGATGCAAACCAAGTGTCCCTTTGGTGAGAAGGATATGAATTATAAGATTCTGCTGCTGGTCCACAGAGACACAGGCAATCACTCAGATGTTTGATATCCTCTTATAGGTTGTACTTGATGCTACTGTATGCTTTTTACTCAACCTAAAGAATATATGATGACTGTGATCAATGTTTTTTTATCTGTCACACCTTTTAAGGAGCAGACCCTTATTTTCTGGTGTTGCAACCCCTCGAGACTCTTTGTTGCATTGCTAACCCAGCAGCATGTTACAAGAGATTGTATGTGTTTCATGTTATGGATCCCAGTGGCATAATGAAATACATTGCTTACTGAATGCAAGAGGAGCTGCCTATGTGTGTATGTGTGTGTGTGTGTGTGTGTGTGCATGAATACCAATTATATTTTATATGTTCTTCCACATTTAACTGAACTAAATTCATGCATGTCTGTGGTTTTCACAATATGAAACAGTTTTTGGTAATAACATTCAGTTTTTTATGCAGATGTGTGGCTATACACATTTTAATTTGGTGGAACTGGGCACAGATGGCTCTGATGTAATCTCTTCAACCTGCTATTAATCACACTGTACAGAAAGGAGGAAAAAGACTGCAGTAAAGGTCACAAAGAGGGGGACTTTGCATTTGTTATGTAGGGTGGCGTCTTATGATAAGTATAAACAACCTATGAGATTATCAAAGGCTACAAGTGCGAGTGGGCACAGTAATCTCCCTTTACTATTGATTTTTTAGGTATAGGTGTAGCCATAACAATTTATAGTAGCACCAAACCCAACAAGGACTATCTTCATTCCAGTTCTTACACATACAATCTCCATCTCAGCAGTTGTGTCCAGGGATTAAACAGAGCTGGAGGCAGCGGGATCATCGCTCCAGTATACACGGTTCAGGTGCAGTTTAGTCCCAACACATCAGCCTCCAGCCGCAGGCGCCTACTGCTGTGAGCAAACAGGGCCTTCACTCTCATACTTACGTTTTGGTTGATCCCTACATTTAGTTAACATGCACTGTAGTAACCTGATTACTCTAAAATCTAACATGCAGCTGGTCAACCCACAAGATGTCTCCAATCCCTTACATCAAGACTCTTTTTTTATAATTTATGAAAGATGATGTTACTCAATTTTGGTTGAAGAAAGGTCAACCCACCAGCAATCAAAGGCTGGCACACGTTAAGTATACTTCATGTACAGTGTGATGCTTCAGTTTAAAGAGTATTTTTTTTTAGTCACAGTAACTGTGTTTACTTATTCATCAGGAACAGTGTTCATTAGAACATTACAACATTAGAATGTAAAAGTGTCAAAGATATACTAATTTCTATGCAGTCACTTACCAGAATGTTAAATAGGCTCAACCTGCAAAAATTAGGAAATGAAGAACCTCAATATTAATTGCACTTGCACAAATTGCATTTACATTTAAGCAGCAGTGGGAGAAGTTTGCCCTCAGGGCTCGCACAAAATGTGATGCAATAAAAAGATGAAAAGAAACCAACAAAACAAAGCTAAAAAGCACTAAAACCCACAGATCAAAAGTGCCAAAATAAAAACAAGAAAAAAACTTTCAACAGAGCAAAGCTAGTAAATTAATGTAACTTGTATTCCTGCAAATGTACAATTCAATGCTAACAAGTCTGACGCTGATTGATGAAGCCATTTCTTATGACTTATAATTCCATTCTTGTTTGGCTTTGTGTCACTTTTTGGCATGATGATACAGAGATTTTCACCTCCAAACCATGCTATGTGGCAATACTGGTGTAGTGGCCACAGCTGAAATTACAGGTCATGTGACACGCTTTGGCTTACACAACCCTTACAAAAGAAACAATGACGAAAATTTACTTTGCATCAAAAACACTCCAAATTTATTGTCTTTGTATTTCAGGTCTCTCAGAGTTGTATATTTCCATCAAAGAATTGTGAAAGGGTTTGCACTCTTGAATCCAGGTTTATCAGGAGATAGTGTCAAGTGCGTATACCCAACACACAAAGAGAAAATTCCCGCGCACTGACACAAAAAAGTAGAAGATACTCTTCAGATGAAAGAATCAATTAATTTCATGTGCAAAAAGTGTTTGCTGATGAGTTCATATGAAACACCTTTTGCCTCTCAACTCCCTTCTCCTGATTGGTCAGGATTCAAGAAACTTGAATATTATCTTACTTGAATTCAGATTGTGTTATGTTTTTTCACTTTGATAGAGTCCTTTGTATAAATCTGCCAAACAAATTTGTTTTTTATAAATACAATTTTGGGCATGTGTGTCTGTTCTCTGAACCAAAGCACTGTTTTTCTAGACCAATTTTTAAACGTTCACTTTAATATTTCATTTGACACGGCTGCCAAAAGAAAGACAGCAGCCACAGCAGAAACGGAGAGGACAGAGGCCACAAAAAGGGAAGAAAGAGCTTAATTTAAAAAAACTGTGGCGATAACAGAATAACTGCTGATTAAAAAGGACACTAAATGGCAGCTGTATTTTTCCAAAACTAATCACATTTAGGAGTTCTGATTTGCAGGAAATTAACATCACAATTACATCTCAAGGACCCAGACATCCTGGCTAAATTTGAATTATGCCACCCACCTTTTCTTTTAAATAAATTAGGCACCCATGCGTCCTGCACTTTATTTATTCATACTTTTTTTTTCTTTCTTACCTTGTGTTGCTTGAAGAGCACACCCAATTTGTGTTAGCTGCTACAATTTTAGCCACTGATTTTTTTATTTTGAATTCTCTAATCCAGATATTTAAATTCAAAGTGACATCGGGCCAACACCTTGGTGGTCTGCTCCGTCTGCAGTTTGTCAGAACTGTTGCAAACACACACAGACACACATACACACACGCATGCGTACGCATGCACGCGCACAGCATACACAAAGAGCTCAGCAGGTCTTTCCGCAATGAGTGACTTTACCTTGATCTACTAGTTTGATTAAATGATATGCTGGAGATTGAGATGTGAGTGAATTGTGCTCACTCACCGGCCACCATGGTCGCAGAGTCATTATAGCTGACAGACTGTACTGAAAGTAAAGAGTGAGGAGTCCTTGAAGTAAACTGAAGCCTATTACCAAGCTATAACTACAATGAACGGCTTCAAAACAAGGATTAATGCCGCATATTGAAACATTCAAGCACAAATCATAAATTAGTAGTTGAGTACAGTATACACTATTCACAGTGTGTAATAGTTTCATTTCTAAGAGAGCTCATAAAGGGCTTGATATGTAGTTTTTATATAGCATACATGTAATATGCAGCCATAGCTGTAGCTATGACACACCTTTTACACCAGATAAATCAATTGAGAATCAATTCTCATTTACAATGACGATCTGGCCAAGAGGCAGCGACAGGAGGCAAGTTGATACAAGACATTAAAACATAGATACAACTAGTGCAAGAAAACATTATTAGATAAAATTAAAACATCACAATATATACAACAGTTATGCTTTAAATCTAGGGTAGGGAATGTATTTCAGAAGCATTTTTTGTTATATTTGTTAAATTGTCTTTACATCAATCAATAAATGAACTGCTCTGAAGAAAAAAAAAGAGAAAAAAATCAGGTATATGTGGCTGTCTATAACAGGTCTGTAATAAGCCCATCCAATCATTTCATTTGGCTGGCCTACCTGCCTACCTGCCTATCTACCTGTCTATCTGCGCAGTGCACTCCGCCCGCGCACTCATTGCGCATGAAAATGTGTTTTTGGGGATTGGCTTTTGAGGGACGCGGTGGGATTCTTTCAGTTGTATACGTTCAAAATCTAGCTGTCTCTTGCTAGTTTTTCCAACGTTACCTACCCTCACTTTAACAAGACTGATGGATATATGAAAATACTCTGAAAATACTTTTTGTACTTTTTTGTTCACAGCTACACCCTCCGTGTGGTGGGCAATGGGATCAAGGCTCAGAGTACCAACCCCGAAGTCAAAGTGAAGGGAGCAGACCCTGTAATAAATCAGATCATTGACAAACTGAAACACATCAATCAGGTGAGCCTCTCTCGTTGCTTTTACATATTTACTGCATGCACATTATTTAATATTTCATATTACCAGTAAGTACTGGCTAATAGAAAACAAGTCTCAAATGCAAAATCATCTCCAGGCAATGAAAAAAAAATCAATCATTACACATTTAGAAACCCATTTGATCTGGTTTGCGTGTCTTCATATTTACAATTCTTTTTTTGCTCTTTGTCAAAATCAATGTAGCTTTTCTATCAGCCAGCTTGCTTTTTACAGGTTTGTGCTGCTGTGGCTCCTTTCAGTGCTGTTTATCTCTCAGGATGATGAGATTAGGGCAGTTTACGGGAGCACTTTCTCTTCTCTACCTACAATAACAGCTGCAGTGGCAGCCACTGGGTTGCACTGCAGCAGCAGCTTCACATGTTTTGCTTTGGTTTCCCAAGTGCCAGGCTGAAGGCCTGGTCATCTCTCTTGACCTCGTGCTGGCACCCCCTCCCTGACTAATTCACACCATCTGTGGGATGTCAGAACACATAAATCTATTTCATAACCATTTGAGAGCTCCTGATGTGCCTTGTTGGCATTCACTGTGTATATGTCTTTCCCACTGTGTGTGTTTTTGCCATATGCATCTTAAATGTGCTTCCTTTCTCCTTTGTGGTTCTGTGGATTTTTACTTACATGTAAAAGTTTTATGAGCTTGAATACTCAGAAATTGTTTATCTGCTGCGCATGATTTACTGTAACTACTACGAAACGATCATGATTGTCAACTCAGCCCAGATTATGTAATCATTTATAATCTGCTGAGAGCAAGTACTTCAGTGACTTCAGTAACTTTAAATCCTCTGTTTTTTTCACCCAGTATCTTTTGCACATACCTCTTTTTGTCTACATCTTCTGTCCATCTCCTTTCCTGCTAACTGTTTCTTTTAACAAAAACATTTTGTTTTTGGTCTTTGGTTACCCCCGATTTAATAACCGATCAATAGTCAGTGATTCAGTCATTGATCCCTAGTAGAATCATGTATGTCTCCATCAATTAGGGACTTGGAGATTTATGAGATCTATGTCTTTAAGACAGCACATTTGTACATTTGACTTTGTACAAATTAGTTCCTTAAACCTGCAATAATAATAAGTCCAGTAATCACTCTTCTTTTAGTTTCTCTTTTTTGGTCTCCACCAACTCCTGCGGAAAACATCTAGCTTTTTAGCTGCTAAATGCTCCACTATGTTCACCAGCTAGTCACTAACTTTGTCTCTACTGCTTGGACCTGCTATCCCTCCCAGTTTGACTGACAGGTATTTTGATACATGGACTAATATTAGATGACAAGTAGTAGAGTTTTTTAATCTTTGTTTCTTTCTTGTGTTTCTTTTTTCATTCTCAAAGTTCCATTTATATCTAAAGCATTTATATCCTTACACATGGTTTTCTTGAACTTGTTAGTGCCGTCACAAACAGTGATGAAAAGTGACACTTGGGCACACCATCTGATATATAGCTCATTATCAGTTAGCTCACCCAGCTGAGAGGAAAATCTCTGGTGTGTGAAAAAACTAACTGAGGTTGGTCTGACTTGAAGCAAAAACAACAACAAAAAAAAAACACTCAATGTGACATTTGAATTTCAGATTCATAGCTTGTTCAAAAATCGGTGTATTGCAATAGTAATAGTACATCTAAGATTTGTTTTTTGCTTCAGTTTTGGAATAATATTCTGTTTTTAGCACCTGCACCGTAGTTTTTGTAATGTTTTTTTGAAGAAGTCCTTGGAACTATTCAAAGACAATGACAGAGCAGATGCACGATTTCTGCCAAAAAGTTCTGGCTGTAGACTCTTAGTCTTGTTTGGACCTGGGGTGCTAGTGAAATTTAATCAATAGTGAAATTAGTGGACACCCTACTAGATTTAGCTATCTTCTAAAAATACTCTAATTAGAGTCCCAACAATTCTCCAGCTATGAAACATTTCAGCGTGAGCATGATAACATTGTTGGCATCATAAATTGTCAAGGCAGCTGCATAAAATCACTGAATTTTAAGTTTACACAAAGTGTAACACAAATGAAGCTTCTTATTTCACCTACATTTGACACCCTTCAGCAAATTAAAGCATTAAGTATCAACCACAGTTGTAATACAAAAATCCCCCACCTAAATAATAAAGAAAAGATAGTGCTAATTAGTCCCACAGAATATAAAAGTATATTTATCATCGCCAGGCATAAGCCTGGAGGGGATGATGCGTTTGGTCGTGTCTGTGTGTGCGTGTATCTGTCTGCAGCTAATCTCGATTGTGATTCACAAGTTTTTACTGACTGCTCTGTTTTATACTGCCATTGACTGGTGACCCACACTCCTCTTAACTGGCCAGTAGATAAGTACGTTAGTTACGTCAGTTAAGTTACTTTAATTACGTACACATAAAATGACACGCTGTCTCTGCACAATATAAGTCAGTAGAGACTAAATGGCGTGGAATGACACGCGAAAAGCAAAAAAAGCATTGTGATAACACGCAAAAAGACATTGCCGTGTTATTCATACGCCATTTGGTGATACCAGGCCTGGCGGAGAGCTGCACTCTACTGAGTACAGCTTTATATCTTTTCTGTTAATTGAACACAATAAAATGCAACACAAGAGTCGATTTTTGTGTATGTGGTTGATAATGCAATTTTAGTTGTTCAACAAATAGTCTTTCAATAAGTACATGTGATGGGTGAGAAAATATGAGTCATTATCATGAACGACAAGAACCAAAAACTTTAATTACTTTAGGTCTTAAAATCATTTAGCTCATCACTTGAAACGCTGACTGAGAAATTAGTATTTGTAACTTTGTAAGCTTCATCCATTCATTTATATGTTTGAATTGATCTCGTATAATAATTTCTAATGATAATGTATGAAAGATTTTACATCTCTTGGTCCAGCAAGCTCTTTGAGACACCAACTCCATCTTGAGTGATTTGAGACAAACTTTGGAGAGACTGGTAACCAGATCAAATTGCACCTCAGTGATAAGTGTTTGCTGCCATTCTTCTCTGTTTATTTTGCTTGTTGAGTCTGGATGCAGCCAATTTAAGATCTTGTCCAGAAGTGGTTGGTTGAAGTGTGATGGCTGCCTTCAGTAGTGTTCCAAAGGCAGAGCCCTCAAAAGTATGATTTTATAGCTAGAACCTACTTGTGTTGAAATTCAACATTTGCCCTTGTGCACAAGTGCTGTTTGCCAAATCCTCATGGTCTGTGCCAGCACTGCCTCCAGCTCATGCAGACAAAATAAAAATAAAGATGATGTGCCTGTTCAATAGGGTAAATAGTGAACCTTGTCGGTTTTGTATGTAGTCATCATCCAGCTCTTGTTTTCAATGAGTTGCTCCTTACTGTAAACTATTCCAAGGTTTTGTTTGGGTTTTGTGCGAATTCAAGATACAAATAACCTAAAATTAATTGAGCAACATCTCGAGTACTCTCAAACTAAATTACACTCCATCACTGGGTCAAACTGATTCCTAACAGGAAATGCTTTGTTGTGCTACTTGTAAAACTCATATCAGTTACATAATGCACTGATTTGCAAAATCATTTATCACAGTGTATGTTTTCTCCCAAACGCGTTTGCAGAATGGAAACAGACAGTACTCGAAAGTATTACAGAATCTGTCCTAACTTTACTGAGCTTTACAAAAGTGGTTTCTATTTGTATACGTCTCTCACCCGAGAACGACAGCATTGGTAGTTGGTACAAATGATAACGTGGGAATAAAGAATATAATAAAGAATTTGTGTGATGTTGTTATCGTCCTGCAAAAAGTCTCACCCGAATTCACACCAGACGCAAGAAGTCAGTGGCACGTAAGTGATACTGAGGTGTCCCCTGATTCGATCCACACTGACACTGACCAGTATTGGGCCGTTACTTTCCTCTAAACCAGCTGTTCGTCAGCTCATAGCAAAATGGTGGGCCTTGATCAGTCATTATAGATACTTGGTAATACGTTCACAACATATAGCCAGATTGGTGTGATTTTAATAGCTGGTTATGGAAATTACTTCACTTAGCATGCCAGAGGGAAAAAAATAGACTAAGGCTGCGTTCAGACCAACTTGAGCCCTGCGTGAAAAACCCCCCGGCCCTCTTAATAATTTGAAGGGAGCCAGTCCGTCGACACAATGTGGTTGCTCCGGCAAAACTAATATTAACCAAGTAGTTTTATTTGCCTAAACAATTTAGAAACAATCATTAGCTGCATTTTAGAAGGCAATGACAGGCGACCTATTTTTTCGTGTTAATGAGGTCTTATTAATATGCACTGTTGTTTTTTTTTGCAATAAATACACCTCATCAGGCAGGCTGCCTTACACAAAGAAACCCTGCTGTCATAAGCATCATACTCATGCTGTTAAGACCAAGCTTTCTGAGGCAGGAAATGTTTTTAAGAGAGCTAATGAATCAACATGGCATCTAAAATGGTTCCTGTAGATTCTGGAGTATACTGTATTGCACTTCAGAGTAAAAAAAAAAGTATAGAGGAAGGTGCAATCTTACAAGAAATGTTGTGAATTGCAGACCTTTGTATTATACGTTTGGTACGATTCATTTAACAGCTTGTGTCTTCACAGTTCTTGAGTCTAGTTTACATTATCATCTCATTGAGAATTGATTTGCAAATGGGTCTGATCGGCATCTCATTTGCTGGTGAAATGCAGCCCAGTGTCAGCCTGTGTGTATGATCTGAATTGTCATTTAACATCAAATTTCAACCCTCACATTTCTTTTCTCTGATTTCTTAAATGTGTTGATCACACGGCAAGTTGAACAGAATACATGACAGGAAGTCCCAGGAAGTGGTCATCATATAATTCACTGACAATGTGGCTGTTTAAGATGGAAACTGGCGCTTGAGGCGGATACAGTATGTGGGCCATGTTTAGATTTTTGGAATACAGCCAGTGTTAAATGGTGATTCTTAGAAATTAAAATGTTTTGAATATATGTGTGGTAGATGAATACTGGATGAAAAGGGGAGGAAGTATATAGGGTGTGTGTGTGTGTGTGTGTGTGAGTGTGGGGGGGTTCATGGCAGCTCAGTTTATGACCGGCAAAAACATCAATTGCATATACCAGTGCACACACTCATTCCATTGTACACGAGTGACTGTGTGCACATGTGGGTGTACACTACACAGTATATTACTTCTATAAATCACTGTAGTAATGGTGCACCTCATTAATATGATGAAACATTAAACCTTAAAGTACATATGCATGTGTGCATGAATGGCAGTTTGAGTGTTTGAATGGCTGGAGAGAAAGAGGGAAGTGTAGGCTGATATATGGATAAAAGCGAAAGATGAAATTCTATTACCTTTTAAAGATGCCACTGTTGAAGCATTTTTATGAGGATAAGAATGACGTGTCCATGCAAATGTTGATTTTCATGTTTTTCATCTACATATCAGAAATGTTCTTTACTATTTCCATTTATTTGCCCCTGACCTTGACTAACTGAAGTGCTCCCAGTTTCCCTAGAACCAAATGGAAATGTATCATTACTATTCCACAGCCGAGACTGCAGGAAAACACAAAACAGCAATGCAGCTATTGACAAATTCATCATGCAATCTAAGCGTACAAACTCTAGATTTCATCATCTTGCTCATCAGCAGCTCTTTCCTATGAATTATTTGTTGGCTCCTCTCCTCCTTTCCTGTCCTCTCCTCTTGATGTGGTAAAACCCATCAAGAATCTATAAGTAGGCCCTGTCCCTGTGTCTCTCAATCAAAATCAGGAGCAAGCAGCTCCTCACCCCGTCTGCGGGCTGAATTATTTACCAGTCATTGATGTGGTGGTTGACCAGCAGTTTTGCTTGTGAATTATTTATGCCCCCTCTTCTAGTCCAAAGGATTAACGCTGAGAGTATATTCACATTTTATTTGTTGTGCTCCTAAATGTGCATAACACATCAGAACATTTGACTGCTATAGAAGTCCAGTTAAGGAGTAAAGACAATCTTGGTAATAACTATCATCCTGTTCTCTTGATGTGAAGAGATATTTAACACACACACTCCATTTACCATTTACCATTACAAATTCAGTGTGTTAGATTAATTCATGTTGGTATCCAGCAAGAAGTCAGATATGTCAGGACTGTGTCTTAATTGGAGACAAACCCCAAAACCTACAGCATAATAATTAGTTTTTAACCCACACTCATTGTGTCATTCATTATACCCATGAGGATATAAAGCGCAGTAAATAAAAACTTTCAAAGACAAATCCAGCTAAGCTGCATACCTGTAGATAACAACTTTATCTTAAATGCATGCATGTGCTTATCCATAATTAAAATCCAGTTTGAGCAACAGCAGCATAATCCTCTTTGTGTAATTGGTCATAAATTGCGTCATTCAAGTTGGTGAAAAATGCTCACGTTGAACGTATCCGCAATTGTTCACTGTGATGTATTTCTGTGTATTTAAATGTTTACTTTTCTTTTTCCTATCATATCCGCTCATAACAACTTGCATGGCTAAGATATTGTTGAGTTTAGATAATTAAAAACACCTGGTTAAGGTTCAGGAAGGTGGTGATCACGGTTAAAGGATAAGGCCGCCATTACTCTACATCTCTACATCTACATCTCTCAATACTTTCTGACTTCCTTTCCCTGTGTGTGACTCAGCCCCAAGCCCATTGGTTCCTACTGAAGACATAAATCTTTAAAAACAGGTCAGAAATATATACTTTAATAAAAATAAAAAAAGTTATTTCCAATGACAGCTGGGCACTGTAGTTTTTAGCAAATGTTACTCAAACTGGAGTAAATTGTGTATTTGTTGGGGACTATATCAACCGCAGATTAATATACATTTGGTGCATTTGTGAGTATTTTACAGCAGCAGGACGGTGTATGTGGGATTGTCTCAAAATAAACTACAATGCTCATATTCATTGTAATGAAGAAACATGTCACCCAGTGCAAAGTTGTGGCTCACTGATGTGTTTGTAATAGTTTTTGGACAACAATGGAGGTCTGTTGCATAGAGGAATGCGCTATATCAGGCTTTATGTGCTAGTAGGATCACTTTATTGTTGATTTTGGTCTCTTCATGGGATTTGCTGGCAATAAGAAAAATATAGAATACCGCCAGCATTATACTTGAGATTTTGCAAATGTTGAGTCTTAGGACAAAGGGTTGATTTGAATGATAATATTATTCTAAAATTCACATTGTATTCTAATTTCTCTGGCCTCTCACTCACTGACCTGCTGCCTCTTTGCCGCTGCTACACTTGGTCTGGATAAACACCCCGTCAGTGCTGCTGCTGCAGTGAGGGAGATGGAAAATGACAGTGTGTGTCTTGGGAGCCAACTCACATCCTGACACTTTTCTCCTCTGACTGGCAAATATGATCATTGTAAGATCTCTTCTCCACCCTCTATTTACATATAGAAGTACATGTTCAAAGCGAATACTAATGAGCTTAAAAATCCCCACACACAGCTTGATTCAATTCTCGGATCTCTGAAGGTCTGATTCATTTTGCCACATGACACCCTGCACCTCTTTAGGAAATGTACCCTATACATAATCTGCACTGTACATTTTAACTGACTATAAATGCATGCTATTACTTGTCATTGAGAGTTAATCTGAAATTATGAATTCTTTTCAGTTTTTGGGAACTAGATCTAACTTCATCTGTGGTGGGAAATGTAGACTGAATGGTTGTGTAGGCAGGATAAATATAGTGATAATGCCCTTACATTTACAAGATACAGAGTAACATAGCCATCACCTTGTTCCATTACTGTAGATGCAGCGAAAGTACATACCTTAATGGCTTGAGGTCACGAATTGGTATTGACAGCTGAACATTGGAACATTTCAAGCATTAGAACATTTTGAACATTAGACAGCAGTACAATGAGATTTTCTACCTTTTTTCTCTGCTTGATTATGTTGTTTTAGAAATGCTGAAACAATGGCATGTATTCATATTTTAATGACTCTATATAGAGGTCAAACAAATACATTTACAGCCAAAAATGTTTAAAAGAGTTTAATTAGTCTCATTTTTTTAGTTTTACCTGCTTCAGTTTGTTTACTCTGGAGGCAGATCCCTCTATGAAGTTCAGCTGTGTTAATAAATACAATTGTTTCACTGTGGCACTTTCAACCTTGAACAAGAAATGAAAAAAAAGCACAGTAGATAGTATAATACACAATAAACATAGAACTATATACATTGTAGGCACAGTTTTAGTGTCTGTGTGCCTGCATATTTGTGTGTGTGCGGGGGGGTACTATTCATTATTCTGACTACCTGTGGGAAGAAACTGTCTCTAAGATGGGTGGTGCGTGATTTAATGCTCCGGTAGCATTTTCCAGATGGCAGGAGTGAGAATAGTGTGTGGGCTGGATGGCTGGTGTCCTTGATGATGCTTTGGGCTTTCCTTATGCAGCGGTAAGGAAGATATCATAGAGCCATCGGAGGTCTGTTGCCAGTAGATTTTTGATGCTGAATTTACAGTGTTTTCCTGCAGTTTCCAGTCCTGTACAGTCAAAACTGCCAAACCATATACTGTGATGCAGCCTGTCAGAATATAATCTCTATTGTGCAGTGACAAAAGTTAAGCTAAGCAAGTTCCCAAGGCAAATCTTTTCAGACGCCTCAGAAACTGCAGTCTTTGTCGTGATTTCCTGAGGAAGCAGCTGGTATTATGAAGAAGTTTGTGATGTGTACAGTGGCGAGATTAGAAATTTAGAAAATATATCAGGGCTGTTTTGGGGGTGGGGATCGGAAGTTAACAAACACAGGGAAGACAAGAATGCATGTAAACACCAGATATGTCCCAATTGACTATATATATCAGTCAAAAGGAGCAATGGGTGATTTTAAGTTTACAGTCACTCTAGCAGCTCTGCACAGTAGTGATGTGAGATAAATTGTAATGTCAGCATGCTAACATGCTCACAATGACAATGCTACCATGCTGATGATTAGCAGGTACAATGTTTATCATGTTCATCACCTTAGTTTAGCATGTTAGCATCCTAGCATTTGCTAATTAGTACTGAAGACAAACTATAGCTGAGGCTGGAGGGAATGTTTTGCAGGTATTTGGTCATTAACTGAAGTATTGGACAAAGTGAAATTTTGACCTGATGATGACATTAGAGGAAAGGTCCTGAGATCACCACAGTCATTATGATTCATCCTCAGGCAACAGGGATATTTGTACCAAATTTAATCACAATCCATACAATAGTTGTTGGGTCCAAAATGGTGGAAGGACCGCCAGACCGATATTGTCATCCCTAGACTGAAAAAAACCTATTTATATAAATCTTATTGGGGAAATTACCAAAAATTGCCTCAATTTATCAATCAAAAGAGCCATTTTCAAAAGAGAAAGTGCTGCCTTGTTGTGTTTCGAGTTTAATTGTGCAGTGAAAATACATTGATCGGTGAGCTGAATTCTTTGTTTTATTTTGTTCTTGATTAGTGATGTGATTGTAGAATACACTCTGTGTGTGTGTGTGTGTGTGTGTGTGTGTGTGTGCGTGTGTGTGTGTGTGTGAGTGACAGGAAGGCAGAGACAGACAGACTGTCCACAATAGAATTCTCACTTAAATATCTTTTTATTGTCCTTCCTACAGTTTGGGCCTGGAGCCAGGGCCGCATGGTCTCTGTTTGTAACAGTGAAAATAATTTTTTTGCTACTTTGCTAATATTGTTTGTTGTTCAACCACTTTCCTAATTTCCACTACACTCCAGTTGGTTCCTCCCTCACCTCCTGTAGCCATCGCTTGTTTATCCTCATAAACAAGCGGAGCAAACAGCAGAGACTCGGCTGTTTTTCTCCTGAGTGTGTTTCCCGCCATTGATCAAACAGTTACTCCATAGGACAGCTGTACATGAAAGCCATCTCTGAATCGCTGCAAGCCGCTAGATATTGTGTAACACCGGTTTCAGACTAAACGCACAAGAGCAAATGCTTTGCGCAGAATGAAGAGCAGCACAAAATCCTACAAAGGAGCTACCTAGGATTCTACTGACTGCATCAGAATGTGACGGTGTAGTCCCTCATTCGTCCAGGAGTGTTCTATCGTAGAAAAGGTTTCAGTCGTAGTCATCTGGACACTGTTTTCAGAATCAAGACGTTTCGGCTCCCATCCGAAGTCACAATTGAAAATGACTTCCGGATGGGAGCCAAACGCCTTGATTCTGAAAACAGTGTCCAGATGACTACGACTGAAACCTTTTCTACGATGCATCAGAATGTAATAATCACAATATTAATTTCCTACGTTGCTATTCTAGTCATATTTTCTGCCATGCTTAAGGTTTTTTAATCAAGTCCTGTCATTCTTCTTGACATTAAAATAATCATACTACCAACTATTCTTTGAATCAGCCAGTTACATGAAAGAAATTTAGGGTGACACTTGTTTTAACTGTAAGGATTTGCAGTAAAGTTGTTGTTCATCATTATCTGCTGTGGTGTTAGTTCTTAATTGGTGCAGCAATTTTAAAATAAATGAAAATGACCCATTAGCAGGGGATCTCTGTGTTCAGAAAATTAATTCTAAGTGCGCAGTGGTGCAGTTTATTAGCGTGTGGGCAGCTTTGTTGTGAAAAGAGTAATTGGTATTATTTGGTCGTCACTAACTCTCCGCACACTGCAATAACAGCCAGAGGCCTGCCCAAGGGTGCCTACTCAGAGCGGTTTCTCATCTGGATATGCACCGAACGAATCCGAGCACCTGTCTCACAGCCAGTGTTAGACAAAGCCCCATGTCAGTCACAGAAGTGAGGCTAATAACACAGATAGTATATCAGGCTCGCTTCATTGTGTGTCAGAAAGAGCAGTATAGCTGTTCATTACAATCAAACATAGAGCAGTTACTCTCCTGGCCCTGAAGAGTAAAAGAATTGAGTAGCCTGCTGATTGACAGACTTGGTTAAACATGACCAATGTTTCCTCAACTTTGGAACAAATGCGTTTGTTGTGAAATATCAGTAGCTAACAAAACCTGACTAATGAATGACTGACTACTGTTTGATGCAAATCATGTCATCTGACACTGACCACATAAACCCAAAGCACAGGTTTTCTTTTATAACTTGTGTGTTATGGATGTGAAAGCAAATTTGACAGATTCATGACGATTATTGTCTAATGGATAATGTTCATCTAAGAATGTTAAAGGATATGACTAGTGATATACAATTTTTGTTATTGTCAACAAATTCCATGAAAAGACCAAAACCAACAATGTGTTAGTCCGTCTCTCAATACTTTCTGACTTCCCTACCTTGTCTGTCCATGTTTATCGTAATGGAGGAACATATCACTCAGTGCAGCAGTAGAGCTCACCGATGTGTTCTCAATAGTTCATCTATATCAGGCTTTGGCCACACAGGCAATGCTTGTTAGTGGCATCAATTCATTGTTTGTCTTGTGTCATGTTTTTTTTTTTTAACAATAACAAAAATATAGAATATCGCTAGCCTTGTGTGCATGGCAAACCAAATTGAATGAACTGGGAACAGGAAATAGTCATTTGTCTAAGTCAATAAGTTAGAAAATGTTTCAGAATATCAAAGTTTGAAATCAGTAGAACTGAGGTCAAGTCAACTCTCCCATGATTCTCCACATGCATCAAAGTTTCTAAAGAACAAAGTTGTGACTTGACCTAAAGTCACGTGATTGAGTTAATCTTTGTATGTGTGAACAGTGTATACACAGGCTCATTTATACATACATCTTAAACTTTCACCTCCTTGCAAACTATAAAAAAGTTAATCTTAAAGCTCAGGTTGTGTATTGTCTCACAGGTGCAGACTAATTATTGTAAGATGCTGTTTCCTCTGTAAACAGGGTTCAGAGCAGACAGCCTTTGAACTCTGAACATATTGAGCCCTCAAGCAGTGCTCTACCTCCTGGACTGTGAAGCGCAAAGTTAAAATTCAGTCAAACTCCCAGACCAGGCTAATGTCAGGCACCACAGAAAGTCATTATTCCACATAATGTATTAAAAATTTGGTCAGATTTCTGACATAAATGGAAAGAAAATCATGCCAATTACACACATGGAAGGAGCGCTTAGATTGCCCTCTCAATATTCTCCATCTTCTAACCCATCACAATTGAGGAGCAGAGACCCCAGACAGGCTAATTACCAGCACAGATATGTCCCAGCTCAGCCATGGCAGCAACCCTGACACTTTTGCTCCTCTGCACTGAACCACAACAGTAACTAATTAGCATAGACACTACCTTTCTGATCAACACAAAGCAGTCTCTCTTGTTTCCAATGATGCACCATGAATTTATATGAGCCAATTAGTGTATGCATTTCCCCTGGTATCGAGTTCACAAAGTCTTTGATTGAGATTCTGCTGCACAGCAATACAGCAGAAAGTTTAGCTGCCATGCAGGCCCCTGCGGCCAAGAAGGGTGAGCGTCATGTAACGTACTATGGATTAATTTAAGTTTGTAATTGGTGGCGATCAGGACAATTGTTGATGCTCATAGTCAGTTTGATAAATATTAATTCACCATCCTAATGTATATTTTAGGCATATTATTTTAAAAACAAACAACAAAAAAGGGAATTTACAGAAATTTTTATTTAAATTGCCATTTGCAGTGCGGTCATTCTGTAGAGAGTTTTTAAGTTTTTTATTACTTTGAGGACTGTGGCTGATTAGCAGCATAATCAGCAGCTCTTTTGCATTTTCTCCATGTTTTTCTCTTTATTTTCTGTCCTGTCATGAGGGGACCTTGTTCCCTGTATGCTGCTGTGAATATTGAATGTGAATGTGATATACATATAATGTAGATATAATGCTTGCAGCAGGAAAACAGCAACTTTTAAAGCACAGACACATAAACTCATAAATTCACCCATTTTACTTCTGTTAAACAATGTGGATATTTTTTTGACAAAATGTATTTATTTTCTGTGTCTTTTTTATACAACCAGCTGTTGCAGGGAAAGTCCATTCCTAAACTGGGGTCACTGGACCAGATTGAAACAGGAAGTGGAGATGCAGAGGGACGCTACAGCGGTGACTGCGATGATGAGGACGGTTGTGGTGGTTCAGGTGGTGGCGAAAATAAGAGGAAAGTCTCCAGAGTTTCCAAATGTAAGTCTCATCTTTTTGTGATTTTTATTGAGCAATTAAACATGTGAACACATCTTTACCCAGCAGTCATTATCCAAGCATCCATATTTTACCCTAAGGTGACAGAGTTAAATGGCAAGAATATTACATTCGAGTGGGAATGAGCATTTATATTGTATAGGATTGGGTGTAATGATTTTAATTTGTATGTATGTAAGGTTGTATTTAGTATTCATTGCATTACAAACTTTTATTTGTAGTAATTGTATTAGTAGTAGTAATGTTTGTGTCTACCTGCACCTGGCAGGCTGGCTGCAGATGGAAAGCAGCTAGTAGCTAAATCTGGTACAGTATAAAGCATCGCTTCTCTTTGTATGAGGTTACGTTTCTTTGTAGATAGTCCCTGACAAATAAATGTAATAAACTAAACTAAGCAAAAACACAGAGGTTTCAAAACATATAACTTGCAATACATTATAAACTTACAATTCATTATAAAATTAAAGATAAAATGTGAGGAGAATAATCAAGGTTCACAAAGCACATCAGATCAAAAGAATGAAATAAGATTGATAAAATAACAGCGATAAATATACCATAACAAGTAATATGTTCTTATGTTTTTTTATTTTCAACGCATGCATTAAATTCAATCTTTTTAAAGTTGCAGAATTTTAAAATTAAAACTAGTCTTTTATCAGTGAAGACATTCAAAGGTGCAGCTGCATAATACTATATTTTAATAAGACCAGTCTCCATTTTATGACAGCCATAATAATAATCATTAAAGATAATAGTTGCTATGGGGACATTATTGCAATCAAGGCCTATTACTTTAAAAATTATTGCTCCCCAGAGGATCAGTAACCCCTGATGAATCACAGCAGCGGAGCTCTCCTCTTCGTTTTGCTACCTTTCGCACTTTCCTCTCAGCACATGGATTCCTCCTTTCCTCTCTTCTCTACTCTCCATCAAACATGCTAACAACCTGATTAATCACCTCTCTCATTTTGCCTACGGTGACAGTGAGGAAGGAGGGGTCATCCAAACAAGCTGTTCTATCTGTGTAAATGTTTCCTTTACTGCTTGTCAGTCTGTCTCGAGGCTTTAGCAGCTCAGGCTCAGGGAAGCTGCTTAACAATCGCTCATCTGAGGCTGTAAGGAGGCTCTGACATTTATCACCCATTACAGTAGAGCCGCCCTTTCTTTGTCATAGGCCAGATCAGCCTGTCTCCCATATTTATGACCCACTGTCTGTTGTGACCTCTGTCGAGCATCTGTCTCCTGCTGCCTGACCCTCGCAAATACTGAGAAGTCCCCACCTGAACCAGACCTCTGGTCAGTCCCAGCAGGATTCTATAGCTTTTTTGCATTTATAGCTACAAATTTTTTTTTTCTCTTTTTGTGGCTGTTTGGTGTAGGTATTTTTCTTTGGGGTTTATTGTTGTATTAGAATTAAATTAATTAGTAGAATCTGCAAGCCAAGAATACAACAGCACTAAAAACATAATATTTTATTGCTCTCTCTTACTGAAAAAGAGTCTTACACAATATAAAGGAGATTGAAAGCACAGCAAATACTTACTGTAAGTACTTAACCATTATATTTTATGAACAGAAATAAAAACATGCCCTCAAATCATACCGAAAGGAAATACTGCTCTTGGGCTTGAGTCTTAATCGGACCATACCTTTATAAAAGAAATAAAATCAGTCCATCTAATGTTTTTCTTGAAGATAAAATTGGGTAATTTCTGTGTTTGTCTGCAGGCGCAATTTAAATAGAAGGTATAATATCAGAGATTTAATTCAAAACACCTCTTCAAACTGTAGGAGTGAATAAAGGTCACAGATAAACAAGCAACCCACTGTCCTCTGAATCATTCTCCATCATCATTGTTTGTAACCAACATAGACATATAACACTTTCAGACACAAACTGGTGTATGACACAGGTTAATAAACACGTGTTAAACCCTCATTTGATCAATCCTGTGAGACTGTTAGTCACCAATAAACACTTGGCCATTGCCATTCATACAAGACCCAGTCTGCTAATGTAGTTTGCAGACAGAATTGTACTTATTTTTGTTTTGCTTACAAAACAGCTCTTCAGCTTTTCAAGTATCTACCATTGTATCTACATTGATATGGCTGACAGGAGTCGAAGTTAGCTCAAATGTCTGTTACAGAATTATAGCAATTCTATAATAGCTGAATAATAATCCTCTAGTTTAGTAGAATTGGGTGGGTTGTGTCGGACCATTCTGAAGCTGACAATCTGACATTCACACCCAGTTCACACCGTGATTGGCCAGCTGTCTGGATGTGAGAAAGTAAGCTTGTTTTGAACTCCTCTCTCTAGCTTTCTTTTTTCATTTGTTACAAAACTATTTATAACTATTTGCACAAAATGTGCGCCGTTATCCCCATATTTAAACTATATAGTGTTGCCCTCCTCTCAATGACGCCCGGCGCACTCTACTTTTGAACGTGGCTGTTTGGAAAACCATATACACTTGTTTTCTGTATTATTACGTTACACAACCTTGCTTAGCTTTTTTAGCCTAAAAATTTAAATAAACTCACAAAATGTCAAGAAAGGAAAGATTCTTATACCTATTTTCCTTATCAAACTGAAAAATACAACTGCTTCTACACGCTGTTGCTGCCTCTGAGTCCTCTGCTGCTTTACGCCTCTGCTGTCCCTGCCTGAACAGGTCGTGTCGCCGTCGTCCCCCGACTCAGAATCCTGGTTGGAGTTGCTGTAAATCACCTCGGCACTATATATTTACTGTTGTCAAACTGGCCTCCGTCAGTCTCAGAAGCTGTATTCAGTCCTGGTCTGGCCGTGTTCACTGGCGGGCTGCTGATCCTTGTTCTGTTGCCCGCTTGCCTGGCTCTGGTTCTGGTGCTCAGTCAGCTATTAGGACCGCTTAGTTGAGCTAACTAGCTAATGGCAGTTAGCAGCAGTTATGACTTGATATGTGATATGCTGCCCTGCCATATGCATACATACACTGCCCTACATATTACCCCTTTAACAAATAGACAGAAACTAAAAATACCAAAATACTTAAGTAGGTTAGGGTTATCATTCATTTTCCATCACAGTCTAAAAGAAAAGTTGCTCTTTGCATTCATCTGCAGCATGCCACTCTCATGCATATCCTCAACCACGTGATTACCATTGTAACCATGATGACGAAGGTCCCCTAACCTTAACGAAGTAGTAATTTTAACCCAAACCACAATGTTTCTCTAAACAGAACTCGTTGTGTTTGTGCCTAAACCTAAACAAACCTTAACCATAGCATTGTCGCATCATAAAACAGATTTATTTTTCAACAGGGATTTGTATCGGTTTTGGAAGGTGCATACAAATTATGTCGTCCTGCTGCTTGGGGCGTCAGATCAGAAAACGCTTCTATGTGTCGTTTTAGAGGGCATGGACAAACTCCATATTTTGTCGTAATTTGAAAGATTTGTTGCATGCGTCCATGTCCCTCTACTCCCCCCTCTGGCATCGGCCCTCTGACAAGCTCACATAAGTCAAGACCTGCCCTCTTGAGAATAGCAGCCATAACAGTGATGGCAAACTTCAGGTCTTCATTCAGTATGAAGTAGATACTGTATGCTTTATATTTGCATCACTTCATATAGAAAGGACAATAATCAGCTTCACAAGTTCATTTTTATATGTCCCGATAAAGCCTGGTACCACAGATGCATCCTGTATTATGTCCTACCTTGCCAAGATTAAAAATTGGATGTCCAAAAAATGTATGTAATTGAATTACTCCAAATCAGAGGTAATTATAACTACCCCCTGTGGCCCAGGTACTAGCACCATTAATAATCTCTCCTCTAGTCTGGGTGCCTTATAATAATAATAATAATTATAATAATGTTCGAAAAGAGGCCCGCAACCTAGGTGTTATTTTTGATTCAGAATTGTCCTTTGATGCTCAGGTGAGTAAAGTGGTGCAGTCCAGCTTTGCACAACTAAGACAGCTAACCAAGATCAGGTCATTCCTTTCCTCTGCAGACTTCTGCAGACAGAAAGTCATCCATGCTTTTATCTCTTCTAGGCTTGACTATTGCAATGCACTTTATTCTGGTATCAGCAGGCGAAACATCCAAAGATTGCAGGCTTTTAACACGTACTAAGAGAAGCAACCACATTACACCGATCCTTGCTGCCCTTCACTGGTTACCTGTGAGTTATAGAATTGATTTTAAGATTTTACTGCTTGTTTTTAAAGCCTTGAATGGTCAGGCTCCTGCTTATATCTGTGGTTTGCCAACTCCCTATGAGCCTAATCGCTGTATGAGATCCTCTGGCAGGGCCCTACTAATGGTTCCAAAATCTCGGCTTGTCAATAAAGGTGACCGGACTTTTGCTGTTCTGGCCCCTCAGCTGTGGAACTCAGTGTCCTCTTTTAAATGTCTTCTTAAAACTCACTTTTATCGAATGGCTTTTTAGTAATCCGACGGTATTTATTGCAATTATTTAAATTATTTTATCATGTCTATATCTTAAGCGCTGGATCTTATTTGCTTTATTGTAAAGCACTTTGTAACTTTGTTTTGAAAGGTGTTATATCAATTAATTTATTATTATTTTTCAAAATTGTAAGTTCTCTCAAATATTGCTGAGATTGGTTGCATATGCATTGATCAAGATGACAAAACAAAATTGCTAATGATTCCTCAAGAAAGAGGCCACCTCAACAGGGTTCCCAACACTTTTATTTGAAGCTTTGACTGAAGTCACTAGAAGTTGCCTAATGATATCATATGCTAAATAGCACATGAATTGATTTGCTACAGCACACAGCTTAAAGTGCAGGGAGAGGGTTTGCTGTGTCTGGGATGCTCATCACACTCATTTAGATCAGACAAGCAAGTAGTACAAATCAGCTGTACTGAGCTGTCGCCAAATGCTTTGACAGTCAGTACATTAACTTTGCTCTCCATGGATGGAAAATATAATCAATTTAGTTTTATTTGTTGCCAGAAATACAGTTGAGAGTTCTGAAAAGTTATTACATCTTACTGTAGCAACAGAGTTGATAAATTTGCTACCATGAGGCTAAATCACTGTGGTGGTGATACACTATTAATGAACGTTGTTAGTTTTTATTTCAGTCTGTGTGCGAAACTTCAAAAAAGAAAGCCAAAGAGACAGAAATACAATATTTAATACAACTACAGAACTAGAAGCAAATGCAACCACAGAATCGGGTACAAAATCCATGAAGGTGAGATAAAAGTACTAACAGCTCACTAATTATCATTGTGGAATCATTCACAAGTGAATGAAATCACAGGGAGAGTAAGAGAGATGTGTTGAAAAACAGAGTGAGAAAAATTTGTGATGTGGTGGTTGGTGTTCTGATCTTTTTTGCAGTGTTTATACAGTAAAGTCTGAGTTTTAAAATCTTAGACTATGTAGAAGTTACAAAATGGCAGCTGTGTGATATATTTCCAGCTGCCATTTTATGACAAGCATGCCAGTCTATCAAAGTAAATTGAGTACATTCATATTGCCATCTCAGTGCCAGATATATAACTTAAACACCATGTATAATTCAATTTGATTTATTTCTCTGCAATTATCCATAATCCCTCTCCTTTTTGTCTTTGATATTTATCAGCAGAACATGCTGGCAATAGATCAGGATGATAAGGAAATAAAATGGGATAAGCTCAATACTGACAATGCAAGCCTGATTTAAGGGATTATCCTCATTAAGCAGAATTACTGTTGTGTAAGATTGCTATGTATGTGACAAGAATCAACAAGGGGAGCAGTTCATCCTTCAGAAATATTGCATTGCACTCCAGATCGCTGGGCTACCTGACCGAGTTGCTGTCTTTGTAAAAATACGATTAGGCTGATCTGAGTGTTGTTTTTTTTTATGTAAACCCAGAGAATTATTGTAAGCATACAGTGAAGACAGAAAAAAGATTGATTCACTTCACGCTTTTCAACATGGAGGTGCACTGACAGCTTGTCAGGTAATGCAGACAAAGAAAAGTAAGGAATCCATGGCATACTAGAGAGCAGTGGTGGAAGAAGTACTTATCTCTTTTACTTAAAGGAGTAGTGTGTAGGATTGAGTGGCATCTAGTGGTGAAATTGCAGTTTGCAACCATTTGAATACCGCTCGCCTCACCCTCTCCTTCCAAGCATGTAGGCGAAACTATGGTGGCCGCGAAAAACGCGAAAGGCCCAATCTAGAGCCAGTGTTAATTTGTCCATTCTGGGCAACTGTAGAAACATGGCAGTGCAAGATGGCAACCTCCATGGAAGGGGACCCACGCTCTCTGTAGATTTAAACGGCTTATTCTAAGGTAATGAAAACACAACAGTTCTTATTTTCAGGTGATTATACACTAATGAAAACATATTTATAAATATTATATTCCATTTCTGCCAATAGCTCCTCTTAAATGTTACACACTAATCCTTTAAGTAAAGTAGCAATGCCACTCTGTATAAATTCAAGATTTCACTTAAGTAAAAGTACAAAAGTAATAATATCAAAATGTACTTAAAGTATTAAAGTAAAAGTACTTGTTGGGCAGAATGGTTGGTCCCTTTCACAGAGTTCCCGAGATTGAGGATGACACATACCAGCCCACAGGGGGGTGAGAGGGGGATTTTTAAAATATTGTATATCATATCTTATTGGAATATCATTACTGATGCTTTAACACGTAAGCAGCATTTTAATGTTACAAGCGGTGGAGGTGAAGTTCATTTGAACTACTTTATACTGTTGGATATTTTAATCTATAGCACAGAATCATATTTCATACATTGATCACATGTTTTGTAAAATCTTACTCTGTAATGTAACTTGTAACTCCAGCTGTCAGATAAATGTGGTGGAGTAAAAAGTACAATATTTCCTTCTTAAATGTAGTGGAGTAGGAGTATAAAGTAGCATAAAATTTAAATACATAAAGTACAACTACCTCAAAATTATAACTAAGTACAGTACTTGAGTAAATGTACTTAGCTACTTTCCACCACTGCCAGAGAGAGCATGTATCCAGGATCTTTCATGGATTTTCTCACCACATCAGGCCCTGTTTTTGCAGTTATTGGTTCAACAAACACACACATGTGATTTTTCCTCCTTAATTAAATGAAACAAACATTTAACACTGATGCGAACTAGCACCTCAATGTCAAATCTATTGTAAGATCACAGTGTTGTGTTTTGCATCCTATTACAGTGCAATGTAAAGCATCATAATTACTAATTATAATAGACATAATTGGAATACGTATTAAGAAAAGCTATAATGTATCCCATATCTGTGGAACTGTATTGGTCCAGACTGTGGTTGTGTGTGCTTTGAGCAAGTGTAAAAGTTTAAACTCCTTTTATGTACTTGTTGCTCAAATTCATATTTCAGTGTAATTAGACAACTTTACACTCCCAAATAACAGCGAGAAGAGACGTTTTAGCTTTGATATCCAGAACTTCATTTTGGTAAATAAGGTGAAGCCAAAGGTCTCAAGTAGTTGGGATGAGACAGTTCTCTGCTGCAGCCCTACTTTATGATTGAGCCTGATGAGATAATTACACACCTGGTTTAATTACATAAAAACCTTGCCTATCTCAACCTTTTAATATAATAAATACAGTTTTACCATTTTAGTCACGGTGGCTTATTAATAACTGCACAGTTGTGAGATAATAGCAGACAAGACTACAGCCATGCCAGCGGCTCTGTGAGGCTGTACATAAGCATAGCACTGCTTTGGGCTAATGTCAGCATGCTAACAGGCTCACAATTACAATGCTACCATGTAGATGTTAAGCAGGTATAACGTTTGCCATGCTCACCATCTTTGTTTAGCGTGTTAGCATGCTAACATTTGCTATTTATTACCAAACACAAAGTGCAGCCTTGGCTGCAGGTATTTAGTATTTAGTAGGTATTTAGTAATAAACCAAAGTATTTCTGACCTGATGATGGTGCTAGAGGTATGGTCCGACAATCACCAAAGTTATTACAGTTCATCCTGAGGGGAACATGAATTTGGTACTAAATTTCATGGCAATACATCAAATAGTTGTTGAGATATTTCCTTCAAAACCGCAAAGGTCAACCTGCTGGTGGCGCTAGAGAAAAAGTCAGGGATTCACCAAAGATAACAGGATTCATCGTCTGGGAACCATTTAGATATTTCACTGGATAACTTTTACCTGCTGGTGCCACTAGATAAAAAGTCAGGGAATAATCAGAGTTATTAGGATTCATCCTCTGGGCACCATGAATATCTGTGCAAAATTTCATGGCAATCCATCTAATAGTTAAGATATTTCTGTCTGGACCAATGTGGTGGACCGACCGACTCACATTGCCATCCCTAGAGCCGTGCTGCTTTTTTAGCATGGCTAAAAAAACAAAGTTACCTACAGTTCGTGTCTGATTACAACAGTGGTGTGAAAAAGTGTTTGCCCCCTTCCTGATTTAAATATTAGTCAAAGATAACACAAGTAAACACAGAATGCAGTATTTAAATGAAGGTTGTTCTTATTAAGGGAAAACAAAATCCAAACCTACATGGCCCTGTGTGAAATAGCGATTGCCCCTTAAACCTAATAACTGGTTGGGCCACCCTTAGCAGCAACAACTGCAAAGCGTTTGCTATAACTTGCATTGAGTCTTTAACAGTGCTATGAGGAATTTTGGCCCACTCATCTTTGCAGAATTGTTGTAATTCAGCCACATTGGAGGGTTTTCGAGCATGCCACATGCATCTCAATAGGATTCAGGTCAGGATTTTGACTCCTAGACTGTATTTTGTGTTTACTTGTGTTATCTTTGACTAATATTTAAATTTGTTTGATGATCTGAAACATTTTAGTGTGACAAACATGCAAAAAAATAAGAAATCACATACTAGTAGAAGTACAAACTAGAAGAAGAAAAGCAGAGGTGTTCTTCAACTGCCCTGTATCCAATACTAAACCTTGGATTTCTGTGACCTGTTAACAACGTCTGCAGTGGAGAACAACTGAAAGGTTTTTTCATGCTCCAACCCCAACAGGCAGCTCTATGCCTTTTATCTGGCCTGGCATAGTTCAGCTGCAGACACTGTGACTGCTTGAAGTGTGAGTGTTGTACTGCAAAAAGACATCTGTCAGACACAGTGGCAGCAGGAGAGACACAAATCGATTTCTAGCAAGTAAGCAAAATGAGGAGAAGGAGAGAGGCTCCTTTACCATGACTCTTATTAATTAGTAGTGTCTCAGCAGGAGAGTATTGTTTTGCATGTAGAATGCCTCCACCATCTAATACTTGTGATAACACAATACAAATGATAATTGGCATGACAGCATTCAACGGCACACATTTCGTACAACCAATTTTCTGTCATAATTTACAGTGTTGTATGTGTTCTAGCTCTAAATGAGAGATCTGAGAGATAGGGAATTGCATCATGGCCACTTTGTTGAACATATACTATAATAGGCCTATCACTGGGAGCTGTTTGGAGTTTTTTGTAATACTTTGCTGTGTCTATTAGTAAGATCTTTATCCTCATTACAGCATGAGATCAAATTAGGTCACCTGCTGTGACTCCTGCCCTCCTCTGTGCCAGTGATAATGGGATCGAAGTCATTTACAGCAGTTTGTCTCAAGCTTTCACTGGTGAGCCTTACTGGGTGGACTCCTAGGTTATCTTTTTATTACTCGATTAAATTAACCCACTGAGCTAATTAATAACTAAGTGATTCATGAAAGACTTTCATGCCTCAGGAAGATTGTACCATTATATCTTTCCAAATAGTGCAGTTTTATGGTCAAAAGTTGTCAGTTGCTAGTCAAATGCTGAGTATTTAACAATGAAATACACTATACAAATACTAAAGTAAGCAGCTCAACTAGTACATTTAGGTAGATTGTTATAGTTAAATGACTAAAAAAACTGCAATTGTGTTATGCACAGTATTTCTTCAATTTACTACAGTGTACACTGAAAAAAAATTAAGAAAATGAAAAGATCTGTAAAAAATACCATAATGTAAATGAAAATTAGATTATTAATGTACTATTTATTGCACAAACACTATTTTTCTCCTCAAATGGTGCTCATGGAACCGTATTCTGAGTTGTTCTCAATTTACCAAAAGCTGTGGTGAACACATATCCTACATTCATCAACAAATCAAATATGGGTGAAAATACCAATCTTCTGGGTGGGTGAAAAATATTTTTTTCAGTGAAAATTGGTAAAAAGCCAAAATGATAAGACTTAATTGTAGCCACAGTAGCAATGATTTACACAGGAGAATGGAAATGCTGTTTGTTTGTATTCTGGCTGAGTGGCTGTAGGTCAGGTTGTGTTGAATGTCAGTCTCATTGATATTGAGGAGCTGCTGTAGCTGATGTGTAATGTTATGTAGTTAAAGCTTTAGAAGCTAATGTTGAAATACAACTTTGGTTTATATTTGGGTCTGGAACTGTACACTTGCATAAAATACATGTTTGGGTGAAAGATCAATGAAGTAACACCAACGCTCAGTGGCTAATTGACCCAAAACCAGACCACTGCAATCTTCCAGAGCAGGAACCAGTTACCATTACAAAGCAAATGGGTCCTGAAATGATCCACACCCACTGGTTGAAGAAACTAATAGTGCTGCATTAATGCCAGGCAGCACAAATGAACCAGTTACTAACAGCAGACTCCCACCCTGACTGTCTAACACAAGGCAGGACTATATTGATCATGAGAGGCACCCACAAGGGAATAGCACCATCCAACTACTGTCAAACCTGGAAACTCCTGTCAGACAGCAAAGTCTTGAAGCTGAAGGGACATGTGTGTTGAAACTCGAGCAAAGCTCAGCAGGGGATTGGAAACAAGAGCAGAGGCCCAAAGCACCAGGTACTGAAAAACGAAGACAAAGTTAGACTAAGAAGACTAACCCGAGCATAGTCTGGATTATACAGTGGTGGAAGAAGTATCCTTTACTTAAGTAAAAGTAGCAGTACTGCACTGTGGAAATACTCCATAAGAAGTAAATGTCCTGCAATGAAAATATAACTGAAGAAAAAGTATGCAAGTATTATTAGCAAAATGTACTTAAAGTATCAAAAGTACTCATAATGCAGAAAAAGGGCCCCTATGAGTGTTACACGTTATATATTATGTTATTGGATTATTATTACTAATGCATTAATGTGTAAGTAGCATTTTGCTGTTGTAGTTGGTCGAGGTGGAGCTAATTTTAAGTACTTACATACGATACTGTTGGGTAGTTTAACTAACAAAAATACATCATATTTTTTTATAAATTCATGTATGTTTTGTATACAAAATCTTAATCTGCAAAGTAACTACTAACTTAAACTGTAATATAATGTAATGGAGCAAAAAGTATAATATTTCCCTCTGAGTTGTAGTGGAGTAGAAGTATAAAGCATGAAAAGGAAATACTCAAATAAAGTACAGTACTGTACAAGTAAATATACTTAGTTACTTTCCACCACTGGGATTAGAGCTGAATTATTTACTATTTTATATTAATACCAAACTTGGTTGCTAAACTTATGTTTTTAAGCAAATTGTAAAAACTAACAAAATCAGTTATGGAAGTTTTTGTTTTATAAAAAAAAAAAAAAAACTTGGTCCTTCACCCCCCGCGGGTGGTCTCATCCTTCGAGCTCGGGTCCTCTACCAGAGGCCTGGGAGCTTGAGGGTTCTGCGCAGTATTTTTGCTGTTCCCAGTACTGCGCTCTTCTGGACCGAGATGTCTGGTGTTCTTCCAGGGATCTGCTGTAGCCACTCCTCCAGTTTGGGGGTCACTGCCCCGAGTGCTCCAATGACCACGGGCACCACTGTTGCCTTCACCTTCCAGGCCTTCTCCAGCTCTTCTCTTAGCCCTTGGTACTTCTCTAGTTTCTCATGTTCCTTTTTCTGATGTTGCCATCGCTTGGTATCGCCACATCAACCACAACGGCTTTCCTCTGTTGTTTGTCAACCACCACGATGTCAGGCTGGTTCGCCATTACCATTCTGTCAGTCTGGATCTGGAAGTCCCACAGGATCTTGGCTCGGTCATTCTCTACCACCTTTGGAGGTGTTTCCCACTTTGACCTCGGGGTTTCCAGTCCATACTCAGTGCAGATGTTCCTGTACACTATGCCAGCTACTTGGTTATGGCGCTCCATGTATGCTTTTCCTGCCAGCATCTTACACCCTGCAGTTATGTGCTGGATTGTCTCAGGGCCTCTTTGCACAGCCTACACCTTGGGTCTTGTCTGGTGCGGTAGATCTGAGCCTCTATTGCTCTGGTGCTCAGGGCCTGCTCCTGTGCAGCCATGATGAGTGCCTCTGTGCTGTCCTTCAATCCAGCCCGCTCTAGCCATTGGTAGGACTTCTTGATATCAGCCACTTCAGTTATGTTCCGGTGGTACATCCCGTGTAGGGGTTTGTCCTCCCATGATGGTCCTTCCTCCAGCACGTCTTCCTCTGTTCCCCATTGCCTGAGACATTCCCTGAGCACGTCATCTGTTGGGGCCTTATCTTGGATGTACTTGTGGATCTTGGATGTTTCATCCTGGATAGTGGCTCTCACACTCACTAGTCCACGGCCGCCTTGCCATTGCCATTTGCCTGTGGTATTCCAAGGTACTTGTAACCATCCTCAATGTCTGCTATTGTTCCTTCTGGGAGTGAGACCCCTTCTGTGTGGACTACCTTCCCTCTCTTTGTCACCATTCGACTGCACTTCTCAAGCCCGAATGACATCCCAATGTCAGAGCTGTAGATCCTGGTGGTGTGGATCAGTGAGTCGATGTCCCGCTCGCTCTTAGCGTATAGCTTGATGTCATCCATGTAGAGGAGGTGACTGATGGTGGCCCCGTTCCTGAGTCGGTATCCATAGCCAGTCTTGTTGATTATTTGGCTGAGGGGTTCAGACCTATGCAGAACAGCAGTGGGGACAGAGCATCTCCTTGGTATATGCCACATTTGATGGATACTTGTGCAAGTGGCTTACCATTGGCCTCAAGGGTGGTTTTCCACAGCCTCATCGAGTTCGCAATGAAGTCCCTTAGAGTCCTGTTGATGTTGTACATCTCTAAGTATTCAGTGATCCATGTGTGCGGCATTGAGTCATATGCTTTCTTGTAATCAATCCAGGCAGTGCACAGGTTGGTGTGTCGGGCCCTGCAGTCTTGGGTGACTGTTCTGTCAACCAGGAGTTGGTGTTTGGCTCCTCTGGTTCCTCTGCCAATGCCCTTCTGTGCTTTGCTCATGTATTGATCCATGTGTCCACTTATCTTAGCCGCGATGATGCCTGACATGAGCTTCCATGTTGTGGAGAGACAGGTTATTGGCCGATAGTTGGATGGGACTGTACCCTTTGCGGGATCCTTCAGGATCAGGATTGTGCGCCTTCGGTAAGCCATTCAGGGTGCGTCCCATCTCTTAGCAGCTGGTTCATTTGTGCTGCTAGGCGCTCATGGAGTGCAGTGAGCTTCTTTAGCCAGTAGGTGTGGATCCTGTCAGGGCCCGGTGCTGTCCAGTTCTTCATACCTGAGACTCTTTCTTGGATGTCTGCCGCTGTGATGGTGACTGGATTCTGTTCAGGAGGTTGCTGTGGTCCTTTCTCAGGGCGGCCAGCCACTGTGCATCGCTGTTGTGTGATGCCTCCCTTTCCCATATACTTTTCCAGTACTGCTCCGTTTCCAGCCTTGGTGGGTCTGCTCTGCTGTTATTACCCTGCCATTGAGCGTACACTTTCGCAGGTTGAGTTGCGAACAGCCGGTTTATTCTTCTGGCTTCATTATCTCTCGTGTATCTCTTTAGGCGGCTGGCCAAGGCTTGGAGCCTTTGTTTGGCAGTTTCGAGTGCTTCAGGTATGGGCATCTGGTTGTACTTCTTGGGTACTTGCTTTCTCATTGCACCTCTCTCAGCCTCTGTCAGTTGGCTCACTTCTCTCCGGGCCTCCTTGATTTTTGCCTCCAACCTTCGTTTCCATGGTGGGTATTGTCTCTCATGGCTCCCGTGGTTGCTCTTGTAGCCAAGCATCTCTAGGATCACTGCTGCTGAGGCGTATATCAGCTCATTGGTTTCAGTGATGGTTGTGGTAGGGATCGCTCTCAATGCTGCATTCACATCTTCTAGGAGACTTTCGGATGGTACTTCACTTAGCCGTTGTAGTTGGCGTCGGGGTTGCCTTGCCTTCATTCTTCGCCATGATCTTATCTTTCAGGTCAGTCGCTGCCTCGTTCAGCGTGATTTCTCTTGGGGCTCCGTACCCAATCTCTGGTTGGGGAGCTGCTCCCCTCTGACCTGTAGTCCTGGCTCCCCCTTGCCGTAGCATTTGTGTTGTACCTCGTCAATCTCAAGTTGTGATAGCAGTTGCCGCTTGTGGATGTTGGAACACTGAGCTACTAGTTGCTTCGCCGTAAGCCTTGATTGTGGGTTTCGAAGTAACCATTCATCCCACATCCTGTGCATGTATGTCCAACACCTGACGCAGACCTTGTTTGGCCGGGCGACGTCTGAGCCGGCATGTCTGCGTGAAGGGTCTTGCCTAAGGACCCACACTGGATGATGGGTCATTGCTCATTGCGCTCCGAGGGGGATTCGAACCCTTGTTCCCCCGTGAATGTCCCGTGGCATACCAAATCGAGCTATCCAGCCGTTCCACACTGGATGATGGTCAATGCTCAATGCGTCCCGAGGGGGATTCGAACCCTGGGTCCCCCGTGTGAAAGTCCTGTGACTTACCAGCTATCCAGCCGCTTATATATATATATATATATATATATATATATATATATATATATATATATATATATATATATATATATATATATATATGTATGTGTGTGTGTATATATATATATATATATATATATATATATATATATATATATATATATATATATATATATATATATATATATGTGTGTGTATATATGTGTGTATATATATATATATATATATATATATATATATATATATATATATATATATATATATATATATATATATATATATATATATATATATATATATATATATGTGTGTGTGTATATATATATATATACACACACACACACACACACACACACACACTCACACTCAGTTGCCAGTTTATCAGGTACACCTAGCTACAACTAATGCAGTCTAATGCAAGGTTATAATTGTTTTTGTTGAAACTGTTTGAGAGGTATTGATTTAACTTTGTGGTCATTTTAGATGCCTCAGTTTGTGGTGCTGTTGAACTGTATTGCGTTTATACTGACAGGTGTTTCTATTATTTTGTCCACCCCATTTAGATCAATGAGAGTAGGCTAAATAACGGAAACACCTCTCTGTATAATGCAATATAGCTCAACAGCACCACAAACTACATCCTTCAAAAAATTCTTATTGTCATGATGTTGATTTCAACCAAATTGCTCAGCTGTAGCCTGGATGAACCACCAGAAAGCTTAAGACTCAGTGCAGCACTCGTGGATACTTGGAACGTCTTGCAGTATGCAAGGTCAACAACAAACTAAGAGACTTCATCAGAAACTCAGTGGCCTTGTGGAGAAAACCACTAAAAGCTGCCCTCAAAGTCGATCACACAAGTCATCATTTGCTGATACCATACCAACCTAATGAGTCGTCCCTGTTGCTGTTCTGCATAGGCTTTAACCCTTTCAGTCACATCACCATGACGAGTGGATAAAGGTTCATAAGAGGGTTACCATCAGTCACCTCGTCTACATTGCAAGCCATCAAGCTGAATGACAACAGGATCTACAGTAATGACAGTGGGAAGCCATTTGGAGTGGAAACATGTAGGCGGTTGGATGCAAATGGAGGGAGAATAACTGGAACTGAAGGGGTCAAACTATCAAAAAGCCACATGACAGACTGGAGACAGGACAGCTTTAGGAAACAATTCAACTAAAGGCAGTAACATCCAGCGTACATAAGTATCACCTCAATACATACAGTATGCCCTACCGGTTGTCAGAAATTTAGCTGATATTGTACAAGCAGAAAAAGGAAACTAGGTTGTTAATATCAAGAAACAGAAAATCCTCACACTCTATGGAGGATTCCACCCAAAGTCCATCACCCTCTACTGCAGTTGGAGACAGTCGAGGTGAGCATCAAGGGTACCGTATGAAACATGAAGCATGAGTGCATTAGTAAAATGGCTCCTGTCATCAGCAGACAGATGAGGTGGCTGCCAGAGATTGCCAGAAAAAGACACCATCTGCCATTAGGAGGGTCCAGAGCTTATGGAGCAAATGATTTGATAACGAGAATAAAGTCTTAATTCAGCATTTTTTGAAAAGCTGGTCTGTCAGAGTATTTTACATTTTTACAGCTGTAGGTAAAAGGTGACTGACGTTTTTCCATTTAGAAATTGCCAATTTATCATGTTGGTGGTGGTATTCATCACTGTGACCTTAAGTACTCCTTTTTTTGACTAGTCGGGAAACAGCAAAGACTAACTTTATTTTTAACATTATTAAACAAGAAATATCTACTCCTTGTTCTAATATCGATACTAGAGTGTTTCCCTGTTTTATGAATGAAGCAGCACACAAGTTGAAGCAGCCGCAGTGTCTGTGTTTGACCAATCAGCTGCAATCAGCCCTGCAAACTCCGCCTGAACGTTCCTGAACCATCAGAAAGAACCTACCTACCCCTTAAGCAGAGACGTTTTTTTTACACCTGGATCTATTCTACAGGAACTAAATTTAGTCCCTGGTTCCTCTGGTTGAAACATGTTTAGTTCCCGATCAATTCCACAAAAACCTCTTGGTCCCCTGGGAAACGTCCTGCGGTGGAAACACCCTATAGGCTCAATGCAAAATGGTTGGCCTAATTGAAATGGGTGGTCTATTATTTATGAAATACAATACAACTTCCTCTCTGTATTAATGCTTCAGAACCAAATGCTTATATGTACTCAAATGTTGTGATACATTGCTGTCTCATTAATTTTTATACCACAGCCAAACAATTTGGATTCTCAAAACTCTGACTGCAGAAATAAAACCGCTATATCGAATGGATTTATCTTGAGCTGAAAAACCTGAGGGAAAATATTTCATTCTAGACCTCACAGTTCAATGGTTATTGGCCAAACTTATGCACTATTTCTCCTAACACCGCTGGCTGTTCTGTGTAACTTTTGCAGCTTAACCTTTGCAGCGCTGCTAGAAATGTCTTAACACAAACAGTAAAGTGTCAACTATATATTTGGATATACAGAAAAACAAAAATCAGCTGATATACTCTCAAATTGGCAGCATTACCTGAAACATTTTATGCAACTCCCAATCAATTTTAAGCTTAATCTGTTCCTCAAAGCTGTCAGTGGGCCTGAGTATGAGCCTGGTTTATGTTTCCTTGGTACCTTTTAGACCTATGTTTGTTTTTATGTGTTTCATGTTATGTGCTCTATGTTTATGATGCTTTCTTAGTTGAATTTAGGTTACCTTGACATGCCCTAGATTACTAAACTACCTTAAACAACACATTAACCCTGCTGCCTCCTACTCTTCCACAGATTGTTCGAGGTTTTAGCCTCAATGTGGGATTAGTTTATGTAATCAGTCTCTTGTGACTCATGAATGCCTCCCTCATTTGCTGTGGGCTTATCTAACTCATATGGATAATCATGCACCTTTCTTCAACTCAGCCTGCTTTTAACTATTGGAAATGTTAGATATGAGTGACTTATCCAAATTGTTGTTTTTATCAAACAAAGATTAGGGAGGTAATGTTAGCAAAACAAAAATACTGTCTGTGAAGCTGTGCACTTTGACGTGGTTTAATTTAAAAGACTTTATTTGTCACAGATATCTAAACCAGTGCGACACTGCATTCAAATAAGTATAAATATATCAACTTAATGCAGGTTTCTGCCACAATCAGGCCATAAGAGCCCTGGACAGTCTGGATCTATAGTTATACTTTTTCAATAAATAATATTTATGAGGTGAAGGGATATATGCCTTGTCGCTAATCAATCAAAGATAACATACAGTTGATTGTAGATCACAGACATACTGTATGAGCACACTACCTTCTACTTTCCAAATGCTCCAGGGCTTTTTCTCTTTGTTTTATATCCTTGTTCAAGGACACATTAAAAATAAAGATTTAGTCGCTGCCTGTTTATGAGTAAGAAAATTTGTACCCTTTCACATAAGTAAGCTGCAAAGCAGACAGATAAAAGCATGCAGATTAATATCTGCTGTGTATTAATATATGGTCACAGCTCAGATTGGATTCTGTTTCAGATGAAATACCCACCTTATGTATGTGCTTTGAATGTCACTGCCTGCTCTAACTCAAACCCTGCTTGGATGAAAATAAAATGCAATTGCTTTTTGATTTGCCACAGCAAACATAATGACATTTTTATTGTAAGATAATAGAAACCTTGCATTTTCTTTATCATTTCCCTTCCAGGTGTTTGTGGGGGGGGGGTTTAAGCAAAGCTTTTTGACCACAGTAAGATGTCATTATCTTTGATGGCACATTCCTGTTTTTCAATCATTTTCTCATACCGCACATGATTTAATGGCTGGCTTAATGAGCTGCGGCTTGCATGTGGAAGGACATCTCATTGTGTTAATGAACCATGAAAAGGGCAAGCACACATCATTGTGAACTGTTTTAATAATCAGCTCAGTGTCAGACACACAGTCCATCTACCAAAAGTCTGCTCTATCAATAAGCACAGATGCTGAACGTTTCATTAAAACTTATTCTCTGTTGGCCCGGCAACCAATCGACGCTGACCCTCTTCCAGCCGGTTTACTCCTAGTCACCCCGGCTCTTGTCTGTGTGCTGCCAAGTAGATGCTTTCAAGGCTATATTGACTGGCAACAATTTGTCTGTTGCGAGCTCAGATGTTATAACGGTACAAAAACTTTCCTGTAATAAATTACACCATTGCTGACTGAATTCTCCATTTCTTACATCTTGCATCATTCCATAGTTAGATTTTTCATTAGCTAATAATTGATGTTCTTAGTTTTTGATTAGGTTATCCTTATAGTCACACTAGGTAGAATGTGAACCTTTTAAAGTAAAAGAGTCTACAGCCATCCTAGCGGCTGTGTGAGGCTGTACTTAGGCACAGCTGTGCTTTGAGCTAAATGCTAACATGCTCACAAAGACAATGTTAACATGCTGATGTTTAGTAGGTTTAATGTCTACCATCTTAGTTTAGCTAAGCTTAGTTTAGCTTGTTAGCATGCTAACATTTGCTGATTAGCACTGAACACAAAGTACAGCTGAGGCTGATGGGAATGTCATTAGTTTTGCAGGGATTTGGTCATATACGATTATTCAGGGGATCACCAAGTATTGCAAATCATCCCTGGGCGAATGTGTCTACCACATTACATGGCAATCCTTTCCAGTAGTAGTGGAGACATTTCACAAAAAACTAAAAAAGTCAACCTCATGGTGGTGCTCGAAGAAATCTAAGGGGAAAATGTCAGGGGGAAGTCATTAGGATTCCTCTTCTGGGGACCGTGAATGAAAATTTCATAGCAATCCAACCAGTAGTTAGTTAAGATATTTCACTCCGAACCAAAGAGTGGACTGACCGGCAACCGATACTGCCATCCATTGAGCCACACAGTTAGCATGGCTTCAAAAAACATTTGTGGTGTAGCCTCAGTGATATTTAACTCTGATACCATGTAACACTGTTTTATGTTTGAAAGTGGGTAGAAAGTGGTTGTAACTGTTCTAAAATCCACTTCACTTACAATAACATGAAAAAAGCATTTGCAATTGATTGCAGCTGAAATCAGCCCTTTTTTCAGAATTGTATACTGCAGCTTTTGGCAACATGAAAGTAGACTTTGCATAACCCACACCACTTGTCAACACGGTGACATATGACAAGCAGGTTTTGTCTCCTTCCTCTTTATCTCCTCTGAAAATTTCACTCAGCCTTCATCCTCAGACCTCCAAGGTCATCCTTAGATGTGCATCAGCAGCAGCCCTGGCAGACCCACGCGCTGCTCTCCCATCATCCCTCCTCTCTGTCTGCCTACCCTGCCAGGCAGAAAAAACGTATCTACTGTATGTCTGCTGCAAAAGCCCTCAGCTCACCCTCTTTCTCAATAGTATGCACACCCACAACCACATCTATACACAAGCATGCATGGACACACACACACACACACACACACTCTCACATACACACTGGTTGACAGAAACACGTCAGGTGAACCAGTGAAAATCTGAGTCACCCAACAGGAACAAGGTGTCTGAATCTACTCAGACTGATGTTCTGTGTTGACCTTCAGTGATAATGGATGAGAAAAAAATGGAAAAGGCTGATACCTAGGCAGGAAACGTTGCTGCAACAGCTTGATGTTTGTCATGGTCACGAATGAAGAGGAAAGGTTTGATTATGTTAAAATTTGATGCTAAATTGTGGTTGTGATTTATTGCGCGGCAGCAGTTACATTATCATTAAAAGCGTGGTTTCGCAATGAACCCTTGTCTGTTTTCAAATAAATGCATACAGAATCCTTCATCTTAAATAATCTACTTTTGATTGCAATGTTCCAGGTCTGTATTAGTGCACTGGAATAAGAAAAACAGCTTTTCGTGGCGTGCAGGATCCTTTTATAAAACTCTCCATTCTGCTCTGTTTCAAACCTGCTCACAGGTGATCTCTTCTTTGACTAATAGTGACCATAACCATCATATTGGTCAAATGTTTTTAGTTATTAGTTGTTGCTTCTATTTTACCTTTTAAACTAATGGCCTGTTTGCTGTTGATGAAATACAGGCTAACATATTCTGACTAAAATGAAAAATATCCCAAAATATGTAAATTATACATCAGCAATCAGTGTTTTCTTTGAAAAATACTGTGTCCGACTGGTTCTGCACATGCACTCTGCATTAAAGCACATTTGTTCAAAATGGACACTCCTTTCTCTTTTATGACATGTTAGTTATAAAAAAAAACTTTTATTATTAAAAAAAGTGTTCTTTCCAATGCTGAAACGATTAGTTGATTAATTGATTGGTCAATCCAAAAAACGTAATCGGCAACTTTTTTGTGTATTCGATTAGCTTTAAAAAATTTAAAAAACATCCACTGGTACATACTTTTCAAATGTGATACTTTTCTGCTGCTTTTCATTGTCATGCATAATTGTAAATTTAATATCTTTGGGGTTTGATCTTTTGGTCAGACAAAACAAGCAAAATGAAGACTTCACCTTAAGCTCTGGGAAATTGTGATGGACATTTTTTCACTTTTTTGATATTTCATAGACTAAACAATTAATCAATGTATGCTAAACAATTAATCAATGAATCGAATAAATAATCAATATTAACGTGATATGAAAATAATTGTTAGTTGCTGCCCTATATCCATCAAAAACAGAACACAAAATACTCTCACAATACAACTACTACAGAGATAGCAATGTAATTATTATTTTTTTAAATTTAACACAAGAACAGAGACCATTAAGGTTATGTCAGAGCATCACACTATCATTGGATTATTCTACCTTCTTATTCTATTGGCTTTTTAAGGACAAAATACACTTTGCAGGCATGAATTCACAAGTTGTTTTGTTAGGAATTTTGGATGTGGCAATGCATTCATGCTGCAAACCTCCCATTGTAGCTCATCTCAAAGGTGCTCTGTTGGGTTGAACTCTGTGAAGGCCGGTCGAGTTGACTGAAGTCACTGTCATTTTCTTGGAAGCTTCTAGAGATAATGAGTGCTTTGTAACACGGTCCATTATCCTGCTGGAAGTATCCTTTTGAAAAAGGGTAGACTGTGGCCATGAAGGGATGCTCCTGGTCAGCTGCTGAGAATGGTGAAGCATATAAATGATGCTCAGTTGGCATTAAGGGGCCTAATATGTGCCAAGAATTACAGAATTACACCACCGTTACTTGTTCGCTCCGTCGACACAGACGGGATAGATCCAGAACACTATTTACAACAGATTCTCACCCTACAGCAACATGTTGCAACAGAAATCAAGGGTTTTGAACATGGCAAAGGCTTTCCACTATTCAATCATCTAGCTTTGGTGAACATATGCCCTCTTTAGCCTCATTTCCTTCTCATTAGCTGACAGCAGTGGAACCTTGTAGGGTCCTTTGGTGCTGCAACCTACACATTTTCAGTGTTCAACAAGATGTGGCACTGAAATGTCCTCCTCCACCTCGCTGTTGTGCTGCATTTTTATTCATGTACTTTTGGCCTTCCTGTTAGCTTGAATGACTCTTGCCAGTTTTCCTTGACCTCTCTCCATGATGAGATGTTTTCACCCACAAAACTGACTACAATTTGCTCTTTACTATTTCACTCGCTTTAAACTCTGTGTGGTGCACGAACATCTCAGGTGGGAGGCAGCTATTAAAGGAGATTTGGCACCAGATGTCGTCTTATTCTTCTGATTAATAAAACAGTACTGACCTCTTGACCCTGTCTACATGCTCTTATATGCTGAGTTTTCAACCACATAATTTGAAATTTAGAGAAGATGGCTGTTTATGGAAGCAAGTGTAAATGATAATGTGGAGTCGATGCTGCCCCTTTGGACGAGCACAGCACCTTAGAAACAAGGCAAATGCTATCTGAATGAACAAAATACAGTTTCTTGAGCTGCAGAGACTTAGAACAAGACTAAGCATTTGACAGTGATAACCATCTGGAACAGAAAATATACCAGTGTCAACAGTGTTGCAACCACACGATCATATCAGTCAGATATCAGAGCTGATATGTGTCAGTGATCTGTGATCCCCCTGTGGGAGTCGCATTTTTTTCCCCCAGGTTTTCTTCCTCAAGACCCACAATGACTCATTTTCCACGTCAGAGTGATTGAATGTCACAACACTGTGTGCAGCTCTCAAACACTCTCATATCTCTCCTCAAATCACAATCACTTAACATGCCAGACACACACATACACATACATACACACACACACACACATACACATACACATACACACACACACACACACACACACACACACACACACACAGAGTCCACCAGCAAAAAGTATAAATAGGTGCACCTGCAAGCTTCTCTCTGAGCAACATTAGGTTGAGTCTAGTGTTTGGAAACACAATTGTTAAATTTATGTCAAAAGTAATGGTAAATGTAAATAGTATGTATCTATTTTTACTATTTATATACATGATGTACATTTCAATACACTGTGATTTAAAGCTGATTTGATTTAGTGTATGATTCAGCTCAGATAAAGTTTTGACTCGACTCAACTGAATTAAAATTTGATTTAATATTTGTAATTAACCATTTAAATTGACATGTTAAACTGTTCATTAATTAAAGTATTGCGTTTTGACTGGATGTTGCTAAATTAAAAAAAATGTATTCCTGTTTTGTTTTGGTTTTAACTGTGATAAACAGCAGTAAACAAAAAAATAAGCCTTAGATATTGCAGGATACACACCTTATCACTATCATTTTACCTGGTCGAACTAATTGATGATTTATGACTGCCATCCATTATATACACAAAGCTTCACTCTCACTCTTGTCACAATTTGCAAAGCTGGAATATAGATACATCTTGTTTATAGATGCTTTCAGACTCACCCAGTTCTCTGAAAACAGAATGATAACCTGAAGCAAGAGTATCAGCAAAAAATGTCTGAACACTATGCTAATTGTACAAGAAGTGTCAAACTGTAATGCCTAATAGGAGCAAGAGTCAGTAAAATATCCTCAGCTGTTATGCACACAAGGAGCAGACTGACCAGACTGACCATCGCCTTAATGGGGGGAAGGAATTAACTTGTGACCTAATGCTAGGCGAACATTGTACAGGTTAAACCAGATTTTAACCCTGAATTAGTCGCCTCCGACTAATTTTTGACATTGGTTGTCATAGATGACATGGATTAACGCTTAACAATATGGCTGTCACACAATTAGATGGATTTCTGGCATGTCTTAAATTTTGGTCAGCTGTCTTGCACTTTGAGCAGTTCTGCGGCCTGATTTTCTACAAGGCTGCTGTCAAAAATCTGTTCTAAACTGTAGTGACCGTGTTTTCATATTACTAGAGTATTCCTTTACAAGCTGTGGCTACTGTAGGCTTGACTGAGACTGCTGTGATATAAATAAAACTGAACTTCGCTGCAGAACAGACAGGCCATATTGTCTGCATCTTCACAGCCATCTGTGGCTCCATATTTGTTTTGTTTTTTCTCTTAGTTGAATTGCACAAAGTAACACTGCCTTTCTCTTTCTCGTGAACATTTTTAAGGACTTTTCTTATTTAAATAAACTTAATTGGAATAGTCAATGGATGAAACCAATCGCAGATTCAATGTGTTTACCTTCAGTGTGAGCAGCCATGCCGTGACCAGTCGATTGACTTGTGTGGTGTGAGCATAGATGTCGTACGTTTTGGCTGTGCAAGAAGGCCAATCAAAATGTAGTATTAGCTAACACAACATAGAGTACAAGGTGAATAAAAAAAGTACAGTGTAGGCCAAGCTTAAGTTTTCTATTTCATCCAGATTACATCAAAGGAGTCATGTTTTTGTTGAAAATGCTGGTTAACTCAGGTCGTGTTTAAGCAAAACACCTTGTACAATTCAAGCAATTTTATAATCCAGTTTGCTGTAACAAAAACAACAATACAGAATAAACAACAGTAGAAAGTTCCTTTCAAGTTATTAATGTAAAACCAGTCAAAATGTGAAAACACAAGTGTGAAGTGTGATCTAGTCAGCCTTTTCCTCCTCTGCTCTCTGTTTCTCACACTGTCAGTTTTGTTCAAAGCAGCAAAAATAAATCTATCTGTGGAAGCTGCTATTCCATTTGGCATGCATAAAATCCTCACAGCACTACTTACTTCAGTGGAAGTTGAACTGGTGGAATTGGTTTGCATGTTACTCTCATAATTTTCTGCTGCTAAAGTGCACAACAGAGGATGGTATAGTAGCTGGCAGCAAAAGCTACTCTGAAAAGAAGAGATTTAGTTTAAATTAGAGCCTCCTAATGGATCGGGTGCTTGTATGAAAAGTGACTCAAAGATTTGTAAAAGATGTTAAGTCATTTTGTGACTCGATGTTTTGGATAACAAGCCAGACGAGATTTAATGGCCAGCATGTTATGGGGATACATTCAGTTCATAGTATAGTCATGTGCATGTTGTCCTGACGAGAATCAATGAGACTGTGAAATGTGTAAATACTTTTGCAGTTCCGGTTTTGATGAAGAGTAATTGTAGGTTTCAGCCCTAATAGTGCACCATATTGTCACCTGCACCACACAAACACACACATATAGTAAGCAGTAGACCCTGGAGCTGAACAGCCCAGCAGAGTAAGAGCCTTATTAAAGCAAACAATTTAACTGGCTTTTATGCTTCTTCTTGGAGCAGGAGAAAATGTTTTCCATCTCAGGCCAAATTTCATATTTTCATTTGAATGCCTCCAATGAATGAATGATTGTGCAGTAAAAGGCACACATGCCAAAACTGGAGCAGTTGGCATACACGGGAGATGTTTTTGTGGTTTCTGCAATAGGTTTTCTTTATTCCTTTTCAATTAACTTTGAGGAGTTGAGGCTGTGCCTAACAATGAGAGAGAGACATTTCAACATTTTGGGAATAGCATATCCTCATTTTCAAGACCTGAATTACAAAATGCAGTATTAGTCTACATGTGTCCACTTCTACCAAAGCCATTTGAGGAAAAAGCACAGTAATAAAACAAATGCTCTGGGTGCTTTTATATGCAGTGAAAACCTGTTAATAGGGTCAGCTTTTGCAAGCTGTTTAATGGTCTCAGCTTGTTTACTGCCAAAGAATAATGAACATTTACTCACCCGTATTTGTTCTATCAAACGTGAGTGGCTAATGCTCTGACTTAAAGGACCAGTGTAACATTTAGGAGGATCTATTGGCAGAAATGGAAAATAATATTCACGAGTTTGTTTTCATTAGTGGATAATCACATGAAAATAAGAATCGTTGTTTTTATTACCTTAGAATAAGCCGTTTATATCTACAGAGGGAGCGGGTCCCCTTCCACAGAGGCTGCCATGTTGCACTGCCATGTTTCTACAGTAACCCACAATGGACAATGGAGTTTCGCAGCCACTGTAGTTTCTCCTACATGCTTGGAAGGGGAGGGTGATGCAAGTGGTATTCAAATGGTTGCAAACTGCAATTTCACCACTAGATGCCACTAAATCCTACAAACAGGTCCTTTAAACACATTTTAGGTGGAGTTAAAAAAATAAATATACTATCAGAATCTTTGTCTGTCAGAACTGTATATTTATTGTTGAAATGTGCTTCCTTTGGCAAACACAATGTAGTGGAACTGTATATATTTTTTCTTCATCACTCGGGTCCAAAATGCCTGTAGAGTAATCAAAGTAATGCCTCGCTGATCTCAACATTTTACCTGAAATTTATTTCATTGCTATCCAGAAACACTTTCTTGTAAAGTAAAAGTGAAATAAAGTCAAAGATAATGTTGTGGGCAGGTTTTGAGCAATTAAATTCTCCATTAGACTCATGTTGAAAGTATATTATCTCTCCAATTGCTTTTTGAATTATACTGTAGAAAGCAGCCTTGACCTTGCCTTTTATTATGTATCTGCTGGATATAGCCTCCCAAATCACTTTACTGCCAGTAAATGAATGGAAGAATTTCTGTGGATCCTGTAAGTAATGCTTCAGAAAGTTTAGAACGTAACATCCAAATTCAATGTCAAAGATTCTTGGTTTACATAAATAAAAGGAAGATGAAAATGAATTGATAGTTGAAGTGCTCCAACAAGGTTTTACACCCTCAGCAGCACTTTTTCCATGTTCTAGTGTGTTTTATCTGTTTGTCAGTATCCTAATATCAGATATCAGATATCAGAGGGCTGCTCTGAATGTTGATCTCATCTTTTGCGCTTTTGGGCACTATGCAGATGGGTTAGTTAAGTCAAAGCGAATACAACTGTATTAGTACTCTTACACATTTAATTAACTTATTATTTTAGCAGTGAGATTATCCTGATGAATTATTTTTTGATTAATCAGTAAAGAAATAGAAATAGAATATAGAAATCAGCTACAATCAGAAATTTCCTCATTCTCCAACATGAACTTTATTGACCCTAAAGAATTTATATTCTAGGCTAACACATATTATTTTAATTTGCACCTATGCCTCGAATACTGACAGACAATGGAAGTGGGTCTTTCATACTGAACAATTACTGTATATACAGTAAGTTAAAACACGTTATTGGTAACATCATTCTCAGTAGGGAATGAGGCAGTGACGGTGCATCACAGTACTTCCTGTCTCACTGTCACAGAAATCCTCAGCACATCATGCATCCAATCCAATTATTACATTTCAGTTGAGAGTAAATGACCAGGAGTTGGATTACCAAAATGATGAAATCACTAAAATGACAATGTAATGTTAATCAGCCTTAATCATAATTGTAATGGGCCTCTTCAGGCTCAGTTACATTTTTGTGTGAGTGGCATCTTTCCTGTTGTTTAACTTATCTGTGTACACTGGTAAATCAAAGATGCAGAGTTTAAATTATTATGTTGTAAATTAAGACAAAACAGTTAAAGTACAGTAGGTGCTAGTGTTCTACTGTGAGGCATCTACACTGTATATGTATGGTTTGTGCATTTAATCACAGTATGCTCACATTATTGCTGCTGTACAGTTATAGAGGGGCTGTTGATCAAGTTGGTTCTGAATTTGAGAAGAAGCTTTAAAGATGGCATGTAGAGATGACTTTTATCAGATAAGAATCATTTCTTCTGAGGATTATTGGCAAGACATGATGTGTGAGGGCTTCACTGCATGCATTGTAAGAAAGTCAGGTCTACCTCGGGGCTAGCGTGGGCTACACATAGTTTCAAATGTTTGAGTGCCCTGCTGGCCAACAGTACTGGACTTTGTGTGTGTGTTGAGTCATAAAATTCAAATACGTTGACATTATCAGTAGAGACCGGGCTGGATTCAACCAGATTGGAGGGAATGAGATTGAGATGTCACTCCATCCCACTACAAGATAATCTGTACTGACCTTGTGTCACTTTGGTCCCAAAATGTGTTTGAGTCAGCTCAGACTCTGTAGCCAAATGAGGCTACAGCTGTGCTAAAACTGGAGGAATTATATAATGTTTTCTATAACAGTGAAAATAAAGAATATGAGTAATGCAGATGACAACATCTATTATTTATCTAAAAAAAGTCAGCAATAGGATAGCATTTTCAAAACCATTAAAAAATTTTTGTAGGATTAGCAACAAATGCAGTGGTTGTAAAGTGATTGTGTCCTTTTCCCTTTGGAGCAGCATATTCCTGTTAGAACAGAATCTGAGAGGATGGACATCCATTATCTGTGGTGCCGTGGAGGTTGAGAGAGGATTATCTGACTCCTGCAGGTTTAGCTGGCATCCCACAGTTTGCAGACATCAAGATCCATCTCCCAACTGTCGATCAGAGTCTGGCGCGTGTCTCCATTAGCACCTTGTGGCAGATGTTTTCTATCCACCATCCATTGCTTAGTGTCACATATCCTTAATTGGACATGGTAATTATCCAATCACACAATATTAAGTGTCCTATTTGTGGAAATGCGGTTGCTGAAAATGAATAGTTATTGATTAGCAACACTGTCATTCAACTTACTCCTTTTCGCACATTAGCCTAGCATTGATTGCTGGCAACACTTCCTGTTTGCAATACTGAGAATCGACCGGATTCCTAATGTGCGGTCCAGGCTTGACCATTAGAACCATCCATTATCACGCTCGCCATCCACACGCTTGTCACTAAGGCCTGGTGGGAAATTGGCAAGCAGACATGATTGTGACTGTGAGGCAGAAGCAGATATAGGTTCTCTAGTTTCTGTCAGCAAGCTATTGCATAATTAATCGACTATAGCCTGTACTGTATGGGTTTGTTGAAGAATATGCATGAGTGTTGTTTTGTGTCAGCCACAATATGTGCATTTTACAGTATGCATTAAGGTTGTGGATTAAGCCTTGCCTTTAAAGTGTTGAGTCAATAGTTGTGTGACTTGTGTAATGTTTTTCTCTTATATTTTTTTTCTTAGCTTGTCACTTGAATTAATTGAAACATTGATCTTTAGCCTTTATAGAATATTTATACGTCTCATGGTGGGACATTGTATGTATTTGCAGTGGTCATGTTCAGATTAACCTATCGGGGTGCCCTTGGACAAAAACGTGCTGTTAGGCCCCTATTGAACCCCCACGCACTCAGCAAGTGTGGTTTAATGCTCAGATTCTGGGGGCACACATCCCTTGAGTAACTAGTTTGTCAGAAATACAACAGAGACAAAACTGGTGCATGTGTTTAACTCATCCGCTGTCAAAAAATTCTAAAAATGACTGTCAGGCGTTTTTGATGAACAATTGCGGCAAGCACTAACCTCTGTGACAAATACATTGTGTTTACCAGTTGAATGCCTTTAAAGTGAAACCTTTGCAGTAATACAGATAGATATCAGTGAGAGAAAATTAAAACCAGTAACGCTGGATTACATGCTGCATCATTTCCTGTGAATCCTTCATGCGTGTGAATCCAGCACGGGAATGGCGGACTCCACCACTGACAATGAAAACTATTATATAGAGAGATAATTTACTAAATGTAAATACATTGAATGGCTATTGATTTTGATTTCAGGGAAATCTTGAGGATTATAACTTTAAACACAACTTTATTTGATACACAGTTATTCTGGTGCTTTTGGGACCCCTGGGTGTCTGGGGCCCCAGGGCAGTTGCCATCTTTGCCCAGTTAGTAATCCAGCCCTCGCAGTGGTTGAATTACTTTGATCATGATGAATTTAAGTGAGACGCATGCATTCTGTACTTTGGGGAAAATATTTAAAATCTCTTTTGGTGGATTTTTCCTTTTAGAACTTCAAGACACATTCACTAACATATATTATTATTATTATTAGGATTTATTGTTTTATTATTTTTATTGTTGTCATATCTATCAAAGTCGAATACAGTCAGCTTGCACAGCTGACTGCTTATCATTCTTTCCCCTTTAGTTGCCTTCTGTCCAAATAAAGACCCAGTCACCTGTGTGTAGCCTGATTTCATTGCTTATACTGGTTGTCCGCACAAGCAATCTCTTTATGTTCTGCATTTATGGTTAACCTGGGCTTGCTGGGGGTCCACAGTTTGGAAGAGATCTATCATCGTAACACAGGAAGGCAGTTTAATAACGCTGCTGGGGACTCCTGAGAAAAGCCAGGCATTTATTTAATGTAACGTGGGCAATGTTGGGGGCTGACAGATGGCCCAGGAAGGAAAAATGATGTCCTGTTACCTCTTCCTGATGAATTCATATAGGACATCAGCTGGGAAGGAATATACTGCCTTAAAGTCTATAATTTCTTTGTGTACATTTTTGGAAATATGATAAATACTATGGGATTGTAAAATCTGCTGCAAACTCCCCCCCCCCCCCAATAAAGCCTGCATTAATTCAGGGAGGATATATCAGTGGCTCCACATAAACTGAACTTTAGAATCTATCTTAATATTCTGTCTCCTGCAGAATTTATTTCTACACTACTAATAAGCTTTTTCAAATGCACTTGGGAATGTAATAGTTTTTTTTCTAATACATGAAGTGTGACATCCCAATACTGTATAGAAGTCTTAGGGAGGTGGTGGGTTGAACAAAACACAGCACTTTCAATATTTAACCAAGACGACAATCTCTCTATAACCTTAAAATCACAGTGAAACAGAAGATAGTGTGTTTATCTTCTATAATGTGAAACGGAATATGTGGTTTAGTTACGAGAGGGATTTAAAACAAATCCTACAGATGTGATCACTCAAAAGTAGGTGTGGCTTATCTAATACAGCGCCATACAGAGCTCTGGAGCTGCTGGACTTTTGGCCTCCACAACTCCGTCACCTGCGTTGTTACTGTATATTAGGGGGAGGAGGATGAGGGTGAAAATAGGTTAGATCTCAACCACATTCTTTGTAAATGTAAACAAGTCAAAAAGTTTTTGCTAGCTGAAATCCAAACACACACCTCCTACTAAAATATTGCTCTGCTAGCTACCCACTAGCTAACGTTCAAGTTCAGTTTTATATGATGGGCTGGGTTAGCTGATCACTCAATCACATTTGATTGGATACAAATATGTAACTGCCCCCACGTTCAAGATGAGTCAAACGTATTGTTATGTTTTACAGAAAGAAAAGAGAGGGATTTTTGTATAAAAATACTCAAAGTATTTTTTGACACATATGTAGCATGTAACAAGAGACAAATTAATGATCATAAGGACACAGGGTTATAACTTGGAAAATGTATTTTTCATTTCACTTTGTCTTCAACCAAGTGCTTAAACATAATCCTAAAATGGTTAATTATACTTTAGTTGCCAGTAGCAGATATTGTAGGGAAAACAACTGAATTATGTTGACATTGAATGTTTTGTAGTCACCAACAAAATGTCATCAACTGATCATAATTCAATTCAAGATTCACTACTTTACTGCCATACAACTTAATTGTTAGGAATTTGCCTCAGTGTGCTCATGACAGAACAACAATCACAGCAGAACAGTCAAGACACATAGTAAGAAAACACATAACCTCCAACCCATAAAACATTACATTCATGGATGTAAAATATTAATAGTAGAAAATAATAAAATAAAATGTCTGGTGTAAAAAAAAAAGAAAAAAACAGAAGGAAATGGAATGATTCAGTTTTGATGGCATGGAAATGGGAATTGTTGGGTCTCTGTAAATATAAAAAGTACAGTCTAAACCTGCTCTATAGAAAAAGTGCAATGCGATAACTTCTGTTATGAACTGGCGCTATATAAATAAATAGAATTTTTAAGAGACAAGGCTGTCCATTTAAGATGACCAATCTTTTTCCAAAGCAAAAGCTGAAAAACTGAAACCTTTTTTTTCCACCTTCAACCTCATCTTTATTGTTCCCAAGGGGAAATTGGTCTTGCAGCAAGGTGAAACACAGAATACACACAGGCTTGAATATAAAACAGAATTAAATATGTAAAACATATGCTTAAACCCACCACACAAGCTCACATAAAACAATCAGTGACAGCATAACAGAAAAACATCCAGCAATCATCATCCCACCCATGTATCAATGGTTTAAAAAAGCATCACCCACCAATATGATATGGAAGACTGATCATCAGCTGACCATTTGCTATAAGATGAAATTCAATTTGATACAGTATTAGTGTCCCCTCTCAACCCTCAATAGCCCAATATGAACAAAATAATGCTTTCATATATAGAAATACATAATTAGCAATAATAGGACAGAAAATGTTCCTTAAATTGCTAAATCCTACACACAGCAGAAAATGCAAGAACATCAAAAACATGTAACCTGGCACATCAGCAGTGGTTTGGATGAATACTGTTAAACATATCCATTTCCTCCATCATAAAACACTCAAGCATTCAGTTATGTCATAATTTGTGGTCCTGTTTTACAGTAATTTTGGGAACACTGTACAATCACTGTTCTTTGTATTTTGAGTGCAATTGCATTGCATTGTGTAAACATTACTTCTCCAACACTTATAGCCAAGTAACATTCTCCAAATATTCAGGGGAAAAGACAATGTGCTCAGTCCATAATAATGCAAGTAGTTGAGTTACTATGAATGTGTCAAACAGTTTAAACATACCATCCTGCCAGCAGGGAATGTGTGAATCTTATTTTACTTCAGGCAGCACCAGATTCGTCTTTATAGAGCACATTCATTAATAAAACAGGAGGGTTTAAAAAAGAAAAGGTGTCCTCTGCAGCTCAGTGCTTCCCAAAACAGCAAAGGTGTTTATATTTTGCTTTGCTTATAAATATTTCAAATGAAATTACAAAGGCCTTTTAACACAAATCTTCATCCTGATATAGAAAAATCAAACAAAACAAAGTTGAAGTACTCTGAGTTCCTTTGACATTTCATTGCATTTAGTGCCCTCAGATTAGGGCTGGGTTTAAAAAAAAAAAAAAAAAAAAAAGTGATTTTCCAATTATAATCTATCTTCATTTGAATTATCGGATATCGATTAATAAAATCCATCTTTTAATATATGCCTCTTCCCATGGATGTGTGAAGCTTTAATCACATTAGGGCTTGTGTTCATGTAGCCTAGTGTTTTGTTTTGTTTTTTTGAGTGAAGCACGTGCGGTGAGAGAAAAACACTGCATGGATTTTGTTTCTATGATAAGCACATTGACATTAGCTAGGTAGCTAAAAAGTGAAAAAAGCTCAACCAGGTCAAGTTGTTTTTCTTAATATCTACAGTGGGTACAGAAAGCAGTGATAGTTGACTTTCTGGAACTTTCTCCCATCTCCCTACTGCATCTCTGGAGCTCAGCCACAGTGACCTTTGGGTTCTTCTTTACCTCTCTCACCAAGGCTCTTCTCCCACAATTGCTCAGTTTGGCTGGACGGCCAGGTCTAGGAAGAGTTCTGGTCGTCCCAAACTTCTTCCACTTAAGGATTATGGAGGCCACTGTGCTCTTAGGAACCTCGAGTGCTGCAGAAATTCTTTTGTAACCTTGGCCAGATCCGTGCCTTGCCACAATTCTGTCTCTGAGCTCCTTGGGTAGTTCCTTCAACCTCATGATTCTCATTTGCTCTGACATGCACTGTGAGCTGTAAGGTCTTATATAGACAGGTGTGTGCCTTTCCTAATCAAGTCCAATCAGTTTAATTAAACACAGCTGGACTCCAATGAAGGAGTAGAACCATCTCAAGGAGGATCAGAAGAAATGGACAGCATGTGAATTAAATATGAGTGTCACAGCAAAGGGTCTGAATACTTATGACCATGTGATATTTCAGTTTTTCTTTTTTAATACATTTGCAAAAATTTCTACATTTGTTTTTTTTCTGTCAAGATGGGGTGCTGAGTGTACATTAATGAGAAATAAAATGAACTTTTTTGATTTTAGCAAATGGCTGCAATGAAACAAAGAGCGAAAAATTTTAAGGGGTGTGAATACTTTCCGTACCCACTGTAGATATCGATTTATAATATAATGGTTGGGGAAACACTGGGTTGTCTGAGTGGAGAAATCAGCTCTGTCATAGGTGATTTAAAGGGTCAATTCTTAATGTAAACATTTATATTTTTAATAATGCACCAGGATAAAGGCTTCCTTGTACAATTTACAGCATTAGTTATCTGAGAATCTCTTTCATATCCAAGCAAAATTGATATTACTAAAATATTACTAATATATAATTACTAAAATATCCATAACCGAATCGGAAATTGAATCAGGACCTTGTGAATCAGAATTGAATCGATTCGGGAAATCGGTGGCGATACCCAACTCTACTTCAGATGTGTTTGATCTTATGCATCAAATATACTGCATGTTATCATAATCACACACATGGCATTTGTCAAGATTTACAGTGTGTTGCTGCAGAATACTTGCTTCCTCTGTGTGGTGGCTGTGTACACCACTTCACATTGATGCTCCTTATTGCGTGGAAAGTTTGCTGTGGCAAGAAGCCCGCTTGTAAATCATACATATTGGATGAGACATGCAGCAGATGAGCCTGGGCCCTCCAGTCAGGCCTAGCATTAATTAAATATCAATTGGCCCTGCTTCCGTACCTCATTTCATGCCACATTCACACCTTGTCTGGGCTTGTTGAGGAAAAGTTGAAATGAAAGTTGTGGCCTTGCAGCTTCATATAATTCATAGCAGTGCTCGGCTCGAGCATCATGGTCTTAACACTATGATTTCTACAGGGAGTGCACAAAAAAAAGTTGTTCAGAGTTGGAATGAAACCTGAACACAGTAAAATTTACTACTTTATATGAGAAATGATTGCAGCTGATTGCTAGTTTAAAGCCTCATTCTGTTGATAAAATAATGAATGATTGTTTCATTATTTTGAGAGAATAATTTTGATATGTAGTTTATATGCACCACTGAACATTTACATTTTAAAGGAATTCTGCATAGATGCTTAGTGATGATATTAGCCTCCTGTCATAAGCTGTGGCTGTGTTTTGCTCTGAGGTTTTCTATATTGTAATAAATGCTCAGAGGCACTGTACATGACTTTAAAATGTAAGATTATGTTGGGCAAGTGTCGCCTGCAAAAAACACTTCACTTCATAGAAGTATTAATGGCTGGATTATGACCTTCATCAAATTAACATAATTACAGATAATTGCAGTATCCATATTCTCATAATCACACAGATCAAAGTATTTGTAACTCTGTACTTATCTTACATTTATATTTAAAAAAAAAGGTTTATCAGACCTCCAGTTTCTGTTGGTACTTTTATCTTCATTACAGCAGAAATATATTGTCTATATAAATGAGGAAGAATTTAGGACAAATAACTGAATCATTTGAAACTGTGTTTCTTAAAAACAAGGGGGAAAAGTATGTTCATTCTTTTTATTTTTATACAATTTCTGTGGCTTTTCCAAAGTGTACTTTCCTTTTCCTCTTTACCAGCTGGCCACTGTGTTCAAGAATGCTCAATCAAGTGTGATTTTACAGTCTGCCTCACAGAACAGAAACTTTTTTAATGCAAAAAAATGACCAAATTAACGTTTTTCTTTTCAGACTACCCATGTGGGCTTATTGCTTGTCTGGGTTTAATTGTCTGAGAACAGCTCATAAATGCAAGGCATTTTAGTTGCTGACTCCCAAACTGCAGATGTTTAAGCAGCTTTGAAAACTCTAACAAAATGATAAAGGCAACAATGATGGACTACTTGTTTCAAGAAAGTTTTTGTATGCTGATTTTCATAGTGTACTGTACCAATAACTGCCTGTCAAACTGAGCTTTGGAAACGGTTCGAGACTAATGTTAAACATGTAAGGTTTGCAGTTAATGGTCTTTTAAATCTTTTGAAACTTTCAAGATTTTTATCTTAAGGTTAGCACAAAGGCATCCAAGGAGAATGCATGCTTTAGTTAGTAGACAGTACTTGCAATAAAAACTGTAATAAGTTTGTTACTATATAAAATCCATGCAATATATAAATGTATTTAAAATATTTACAATTGGCTTGAAAATTAATTGTTTTTTTTCAGACAAGGTTGATATTAAAACAGTGTTTCAAAATGATATGGTGAACACAGCCTGATATGTAACACACTACACAACTAAATTGAGGCAAAAAGAAAATTTCTATAATTGTTTTGTAGTACATCAGTTTTTTTCACTGTAGCTTCTAACAATAATACTACAAAGGATATTACTGTAAGAATAAGCTTCCCTTTATATGAAAACAACCTATAGAGTAATTTGTTGTGTGAAAATGATGCCTATTGCTATAAAAAGTAACTAAGTACATTTACTGAAGTACTGTATTTAATTACAATTTTGAGCTACTTGTACTTTACTTGAGTATTTCCATTTTCTGCTACTTTATACTACTCCACTAATATTATACTTTTTACTCCGCTACATTTATTTGATTCCCTTAGTTACTAGTTACTTTGCATATTCAGAATCAAGTGAGGTTTTGGTCCTCATGGACCGCAGCCTCCTGCCGGAGGGGAGGGTCTAAAGCAGTTTTTGTCCGGGGTGGGAGGGGTCAGCCACAATCTTTCCTGCTCGCCTCAGGGTCCTGGAGGCATACAGGTCCTGGAGAGAAGATACATTGCAGCCAATCACCTTCTCTGTGGAACGAATGATACGCTGCAGTCTGTCCTTGGCAGTGGCAGCAGCGAACCAGATGATGATGGAGGAGGTGAGGATGGACTCGATGATGGTGGTGTAGAAGTGCACCATCAGTGTTTTTGGCAGGTTGAACTTCTTCAGCTGGTGCAGGAAGTACATCCACTGTTGGGCTTTCTTCGTGTGAGGGAGCTGATGTTCAGCTGTTTTGATGCTAATAATTTTGTACTTTTACTTAAGAGTTTGAAAGCAGGACTTTGGCTTGTAACAGAGTATTTCTACACTGTGGTATTGCTACTTTTTCTTAAGTAAACGATCTGAGTGCTTCTTCCACCACCGTATAAAATCCTATGCTCAAAGAAGCATACAAGTGTACGGAGAATGTGCACTTGTGAATAAATACTTTCATGGTGTGACTGTGATAGTGAACCAGTAAGTAGCATGCAGGCGATGTAAGATAAATCTTCCAATGGGCCTGGCAGCATCCAGACAGGAAGAAAAATCTTCTTAAATACAGTGTATTTTGAAAAAATCTTTACGTAAGCTCATCTGGGAGAGTTCACAGAGATGAAATTTATGGGGACGGTGTATGTTTCTGAAAGATTATATTGCGCCAAATCCTTAATTATTAGCCAAATTTTTAAAAAGTGTTGGAACTTTTATATGTCAAATGTCATCATATCAGATTGTTTTAAGATGATTTAGCCTCAAAAAGTTATTTAAAAAAAGGAAATCAACTCAATAAATAAATAATCTTAATCAATACAGTGCATTAAAAGCACAAATCTAGTTTGCTTCACAGAGATTTACAAAAATGCTCATATACTTAAGTTCATCGTGTAGCATGTGGACTTCCACAAAGTGCCATTCTACCCGACCGAAACACTGTTGCCTTTATTTGTCCAAGTTTAATCCTCTTATTAGTAATGGTCACTGGCAGTAAATTGTCATGTATTATAAACATGTCATAACAATACCTTTGCTATTAATGCTGTTGTGTTAGTGCTCAAACAAGACAATATATATTTGACCAGCCGGGTTGCTGCTCTCTTCATTGTCACTTCATAGAAAGTCAGCAACACTGTTCACCTTGGAGTCCCTTTGATGATGTCTAAGGGATTCCCCTAATCCTTGGAGGGTAGGGTGGAGGGCACTTTCTCCCTGCTGAGGGGATGAAGCCACTTAATGGATCACAAAGTTAATCAACCGCAGGGAGAGCCTGCCTGAACTGGAGAAATAGGTTGAACCGTTAGACTGGAGTCCTCTGGGACACACACACACACACACACACACACTCTCTCTCTCTCTCCTGAAACCCAGTAAATAACAGTCAGTTGCCAGTTTATTAGGTACACTTACAGTAGCTAAAACTAATGTCATATTTTTAAAAATCTAATATTTAGTTTACCCTATTTATTTCAGTGAAGGTAAACTTAGTATCATGCTATTCAATTCAGCAGCACCACACATGACATCCTACAAAATGACCATACAGGGGAATCACCACCTCACGAAATCAGTGAACATTATAACATTCATGAAGGTTGGATTTATTGCAGTTCTGTTGTGTTAGACTGCATTAGTTTTAGCTAGGTGTAACCTGATAAGTGTTAGCTTAACAATAGATGGTCATACACATAATAATCATAATCAGTCATAAAAATATAATAATAATAATGTTTATTTATCAAAATGATGAAATAACTAAAAATCAGGATAAAACAATAAGAATAGAAGAGTAAGTTAAGTTAAAATTATATAACATTGAACTGCACAACACAGTAATTAAAAATCAATAGTAATCCTTGACTTCATAGTTTGAACTGTAATGTAGATAGTAAAATACCCACTGCAGCTTAACAGTGTCTTATACTGAAAGACGTGACCCTGTTGGCACTCCACACCAGACGTATATGCACTTAGTGATGTGAAGTGTTTGCAGGCTTATGATGATGCATGAGTAGTCATTTGTATGTGCTAAGACAAGAAATGCAATTCAAGTAAATACTTATTTGTATTCAAAGCTGTCAGATTTGCATATAATTGCCATAATAGTAGCTTAAAAGACGCACACATCTGTTCCATCAAGCATGAAATTTGTTACTCTATAAAAAGAAACACACATTGGACCAACATGCCCTCTTCTCTTCTTTTATCTTTTATTATTTATTTTGCACGCTTTAGTATCAAACACATTGGCTGTCATTTTCTTTTACAGGTTTTCTCAGTAGCAGATCCAACTGCTAACCTGATACCTTCCCCATCGAGACAGTTTGAACAGGACAAATGACAGCAGTTGTTGTTGGTTCACATGCCTAAAAAGCCCTGTTTAGGTCTGTCTAACTGCGTAGGAGATTGTTCTGGATAGTTCCTATAAAAAAGCTTAGAGAAGTGGCTTATCTTTTCCCTTGTGAACTGAAAAATACTGTTTGAAAACACTTCCGATAAAGCATAAATCTCACCTTTGTGTCATTTGTCAAAGTTTGTTTTTGAGCATGGAATGGGCTCATTGTTGCCCCTTGTGGCCGTTTGGAGAAAAAACACCCTCTACAACTGCAGTTCTCACCAACTGTCAAGTAACCTACCAGTAAGTGTTTTCTGCCCTCCGGTCTCAGGGGGCAGTAATGAGCCTGATACAGTTTGGCTCACCACAATGCAGCGAAGAAGACTCCACACTATGAGAACTTATGCAGTGGATGAGGCGGTCCCAAACGGGGCTACGGTACGAGGTCGGGGTGCATAGCATGTGACTTGGACACGAGAGACCACTGTTTACTTCGTTAGTGACTGCAACCTTTTCTAACCTTTACCAAGTATTCTTCTTTTAAACATGACCATGATTGATTTCTGACCTTAGCCAAGTAGTTTTTATGCCTGAACATAACTGAACCTTAACCATTGCGGTGCCAGATTGGCAAACGGTCATATGAATCATCTTTTGTAACAGTTATACTTAACAGTTTTGGCAGACAAACAATGTTGTAATTCCAGTAGGGTCTTCAGTTCAGAAAATGCTGTTGGGAGGCAATGGCAAGTGACATATTTTGTTATTTAGTTTGGAGGACTTGTTTTCCACATCTTTGCTGTGGTCAGTAGTGCTTCTGATGCATCAGAAATTAGTTAAATCAGTTGTTGTTTTTTCTACACAAGATCTTTTTTGTGAGATGGCCACCAGTAAGTAGCTGCTATTTTTTATCTATTGAAAACTCCTTGAATCTTTTAAAATACATGTTTTCTCCTCTAAAGAATCTAAATGGTATGAATACTTCCTGGAGGTCCAGCAGGTCTCTCTCTCTGTTTTTTGTTACAGTCTTTGAGCTTTTCTTTAAGATTTGAAATGCTGGCATTTTTCTTGTGAATTCTCTAAATAGATGCTGCTGATGAAGGTCCAAGCATATATATATAATTTTATTATACCTCTGTCCTCACTCAGAATAATTATACATTTCATGATTTTTATTTCTCAAATGTTGCTGCTGCTCATCATAACCCTTTACACAAAGCCAGTAGTTACAAAAATGACATTATTCTCTCTACTTTTTGATACTGTAGAGAAATTGTACAAGATATGTTATGATTTTTTGCTATTAAACTTTCTTTGTTGCTTGAGTACTGTTCATTTCAAATAACAAGCAGACACAAAATACAAACTGAAATTTAATTCCACTGAACACATTTTAGACAAAATAACACCAAGGCTTCAGTTTAGAAACACAGCTTTCAAAATTGTCATCATCAGTGTTTCCTCTTGTATTGATTTACCAATCACCAATAAATCCCTCAAATTACCTGTGAATGAGGACATGCATAGTCAAACAAAGCTCTAGCTGTTTTGTAACCTCCTTGCTCCCGAGTAGCTTCCATGAGATCTTCATCCTCAGTGAGGCGAGCAGCTATCAGTGCCCTAATCACCTATAAGCAATTCCATAGCTGTTCTGATGAATTTGGGCCAAGCCTTTTGGTGTGTGATCCCAGGGAATAATGCTCAGAGCTGCCTATGTTTATCTAAAGGTTAATGGAAGGTTAATAAGAGAGGGAACAGTGCAAATTCAAAAACCTTATTATGCAAATTCTGTTTTCTGAATGGAGTAATATCTGGTTGCTATGCGGTCCTGCTAATTAAAAGATCGTCTCTGCACCGGTTAAAACAGAGCCACATTTGAGGAAAAGATCTCATTATTTATGATGCTGACATGAGCTGATTACTCAAACTGTGAAATAATTCTTGATCGAGGTGTTTCATTATAACCTGTCGAACTGATGGCAAGCCGCCTGGCTAAGCAATCTCCTCCTTCTTTTAATCAACTCTTTTCTGACTGTGTGTGCACGCTTTATTGTGTACACAACCTACACCTGTGCGTTCCAATTGGTTGCTGATGCGGTTAACGTCATGCTGAGCTCAGCATCTAACCCGTACATAATGCTGCGAGGCTGGAAGAGAGTGCAATACGTCCCTCTGATTCGTATTCAGTCAACAATCCCCAAAAATAGAGCCAGATGGGGAATGATACACTGAAAACATTCCCACATGATCATCATCACATGAAATATACTTTTTAAGCAGCACTAATCCTGCTTTTATTCAAGCACCCAAAGAACGATCGTCCCTTAATGTCCCTGAAAACTTGGTTTCAAATCTAAACCTTTGCTATGCAACATAAAATAGGTATGACTAACTGAGCAACAATCAGCATTAAAATCCAGAAATATATATCCTTAGTTGTTACTAAAATCAAAATATCAGCTAATCTGCTTCATTAGAAACTGTGTTGTGGATCAGACTTGAATGACAGAGGCCTGGCAACAAAAGCAACCACATAGATGCCATCATGTTTTGATTCACATGTTGCTAAATCATAATTTGTGCATGGAAACACATGACACATCACTTTTTCAACTGAGCCCTGTCCACCTCAAACCAGTGAGTTTTGTCTTGTAACCAAAATTGTTGTGACTTTGACACCTAACTTTGTTCATGTGGCACTCCATCATTCAGAAGAAGAAGGTAACTGAGAAAAAAAGCTTTTCAGGACCTTTAATGCTGCCATTCATAGTTAGATACATTTCTGAACACGGAGATAAAATAGCTGGATGACCTTGTCCTGTTTATATGGTGCAAGAGGTTGTTAGTTTGCTGTTGCATAAAATTGACCTCAGTGAGGGTTAACTCCAAGGATATGAGCTGCTGCTGGTAAGGAAAAAGGAGACGGAGAAGGGCAGGCTTGCACAGACCTTTGCCAGTGCATGTCAATTTGATCAGGCTCGTATGTTTTGTTTTCCTCAGTGGAAAAAGGAACTACACATGAAAAATTGAACACATCCCCTCCTTTTGTTAACACTCTCTGGCTCCATCTGATACAATATACAACAGGGTTGTTTTGAGACTGTATTTTATCACTTGCCAGGAATGAACACAAGAAATAAAGCTTGCTTGCTTTTGCCAGTTAAATAATTCTCATTTAGATTTAGGCAATAATAAAAGATTATATTGCCGAGGACTGTAGTGTGGTCAGTAGTGCACCTTGAACTTCTACTGTAGGTTGCGACTATTTTCATTATAAATTAGTCATTTAATTTACAAAATGTCAGAAAATAGTGAAAAGTGGTTGTTATCATTTCCTACAGCCCAGGTATGCAAATTGCCTGTTTTATTTAACCATCAGTCCAAAATCCAAAAATATTCACTTTACTCTCATATATGACAAAGACAAGCAGCAAATCATCACATTTGAGTAGCTGGAACCAGTGAATGTTTGACAATTTTGCTTGAAAAATGGCTGAAACGATTAAATAGTTGCGATTCATTTTCTGACGATAGATTCATTAACTAATGTTGTTCCACAATCTTCATAGACTTAACTGATTTGTTTTCGGCCACACTTACAGGAAACAAATCATAAGCTAATAAGAAGCCTTGTGTACAAGTTTTGTATATTACCTAAAATCTGACTCCTTTATTTTCCTCTTTATGTATATAGTTTTCTCTGTGACACGCCAAAATTGTGGGAACAGGTTTGTCCAAACATCAGCCTGCTAAGAAAAGGTGTGGATGCAGAGCTTTGAGTTTTCCAAGATGATTTGTATGCTGCCTGTGTGTGCAACCTGAGACTGACTGACTGGCGGTCAGAGCCCAGTATTGACTGCTCTGAGGATGTAATAGAGGCTGGGGTGATGGGATCCAGGACATGAACACTCTCACTGTGGCATGTGCAGCAGAGCTATACAGGATATAACCAAGGCACTTAATCATTCTGCTGGCTCCATGCAGAGCTGCACCGGGCTCTGTGTTTTAGAATAATGCTTCTGCCTTAAATTAGATTCCATTGATCCTGCTTTTCTCTGTAAATGCACAAACAGGATGGATGCTGGTTTTATTGGGGTCAGACCAGAGATTTGAAATACTTTAGCTTTAAGTACAGGAGGTAAATTAAATCAGACAAAAGGCAGGTTGACCTGATTCAAGGTGATTGGACTATTAGGGGATTGTCAGACGATGTTTATCATAGTAGAGGGCAAACTTGTGTTGTAGTTATTCAAAACCTTACTGTACAAACATTTACTAATCACTTTACTTATTCTCAATATAATTACTCCAGTGTTTTATCTGTTTAATACAATGTAGTTCCTTAACTGTGCTAGATAACTTCACATGGTGGTAGCCACAAAAGACAGCAATAGATATCTGTTTGTTTGATCTTCTCTACCCAAACAGTCATGTGATGTGTTGTCAGTAAACACAGTATGTTTGTGTTTACCAACCTGGCCAGTCTGTGATTGCTTTTCAGTAAGGGTACAAGAAATGCAATACATTTAGAGAGTCCAGCTGTCTCTGGACAGAGCTACCACTCTCATATTTATTTGACTTTTTATTCATTTTGTGATATGAAATTGTTATAAACAGAGTATGTGTCTGCTTTAAAAGATTGGCTTGGTGATATCCAATATTTTGCTCATCGCCAACAAATCTTTTAACACGTATTTTCTGTGTAGCCAAATCCTGTTGTAGTTTATTCCACTGTGTCTCAGAGCCCCTTTGTTGTCCTAAAAACGATTGAAAACACATCAGCGAGCCACACTGTTGTACTAGGTGACAAGTTCCTTCATTGCATGAACACACACACTGTACTTTACTTTGAGTCAATCACACATACATGCTTTGAGCTAAATGCTAATGTTAGCATGCTTATATAATCCCAGTGACAATGCTAACATGCTGATGTTTAGCAGGTATAATGTTTACCATGTACGCCATCTTAGTTTAGCATGTTAGCATGCTAACATTTTCTAATTGGCACCAAACACAGAGAACAGCTGAGGCTGATGGTAATAACATTAGTTTGGCAGGTAGTTGTCAAGATATTTCAGTCTGGACCAATGTGGTGGACTGACTAATAGACTACCAAGAGCCACATCGCTAGTATTGCTAAACAATGTAGAATAACACCAGCCTTTGGCTTTAAGATTACAGCTGTATAGCATAAAGTACTGTGTACGATGCATGTGACTGTGTATGATGCATACATAGCCTGTAAATGTGTGCATGGCTGATTTTGTTGCAGGTGCTGTAGAATACAGAGGGTATTCTTACTATAAGTGTGTGATCCCTGGTTCAGATTTGATTCTGGTTAATGAATCCACTTCCACCAATTCAGGTGATGCACACTAATATTGCCTCCTCCTCTAGCACTGCTATACGGTAAACACATGTGGCAGCTGAAAATTCAGATGTGACACTTCTTGATTATGTCAACACTGAGAAAGAAAGAAGAAAACAATATAGGAGCATTCACTGTGGATCAATCATCATAAACTGGCTATTCATTAACCACTGTAATTTTACAGATGACCTAAATGAATGATATTGTGGAAAATGATATGATTTTTGTGGATAAAGAGTTAATTTATTCCGTTTTCTCTGGGCGTCTGAATTTAATTGAAAGGGGATGCCGTCCCCAGCACAGAGCTATATTCAATTGTTCTGTTTGAGAATGGGAGCACTCAGCCTTCTCTCCTGTGGTTTCTCTTCATCTAGCTTCTCTACTCAGTTGCTCTCGTTCTTGTGTAAACAAAACAATTCTGGGGGAAAACAACTGGCTCAGAAATATGCATGTGTCTTTTTATTTACACTTATCCTGCTTGTCATGCTCTATATGCCATACACAGATTTGGCTATATCATTAAAATTCATTTTAAGAAGCTTAGCTGCGCAGTGAGTGTGGGAGTGAAAATGTGTACTGTATGTTGATGTGTCTACATGTATGTGTCACAGGGATAATTTAACCCATCCTTTTCTCAAGGCCTTCTGTATCATCACCTACAGGGTCATAAAGTGAAGGGTTTCTAGCAGACCTGTTGCTGTTAGGACAAAGATATTAGTTTGCAATCAGTCTGGCCGATGATGAAGCACTTGCTCAGGGGAAATCTGCAACTGCACAGGCAGCTAAAACAAGACATAAACCTCTTCGTCTGTGACATGATGACAGCAGACACCCATCTTACGCTGTCTGATTTGATGGACAGGATAGGGGACAGAAGCATCTGTTTTGACATAGACATTTTTCTATTTGTGTCAAATGATAGAGACAGGTTCCAGAAATAGGCGCCTTTTTCAGGACCCCTTCCTGGCAAGATTAATGGAGATACCGGAAAGGACGACAACATCGTGGAGTTTGTGTCAGGAAAACTCCTAAAAGCTGTGTGTATCAGACTCTCCACAATAAGGACCTGTTTAAATGCAATGGAAATGCAACAAATGCCAAGAACACATCTATTGTCACACAAGTTTGTGAGCCATGACAAGACGACTCAGACTATAAATATGGAGATAAAGTGTGTCATCTGAAAAACAACTCAGTTGAGAAAAGGTTTCAAATTCAGAGTTTGCAATATAGCCACTAAAATGGACAAATGAAGAAATTTGGAATGTCATGCCAAAGAAAAGCAAGAAAAAGCCACAACATATTTTAGATGTTTTTTAACTGTGATGTTGTGAGAGGACCTCATCTATATGATGTGATTTAAAAAAAAAAATATATAAAAAATTTCCCAAGTGGCAGCCTTTCTGTACATGCTTCTATAGGTTGTAATGAATCATGAAGTCAGACAAAAAGAATACACAGGGGCCTCTCAGTTCGGACCAAGGTCTAGATCCAGGCTGAAATCTGGATCCAATCTGGATCAGACTATGTGCCACTTATTATGTAATGTGAGAACACATTTTCCTGTGTTTGAATGTTATTAGTGTGCCTACATACTTAAAATCTTGTGCAATAAATCTGACTTTAATAAATGTTACAATGCTCAGTTTTTGTTGAATCTGTTTTAGAGAGGTGTTGATTCAACTTGTGGTAATTTTTGGGGCTGTAGTTTTTGGTGCTGTTGAATTGTATTGTGTTATACTTGGAGGTGCTTCTAATATTTTGTCCACCCCATTTACTGTATATCAATGAGAGAAGACTAAATGAACATTGTGAAAAACTCTTACCACAGCTACTTGTCAAACACTTCGATTCGTGCCTCCATCTTACAATAGCACCTTTTGTGTCCAGCCTCAAGCTACTATTTGAATGTATGGTGTTTAAAGTTATATAAGGTTGTTGAATGTTAGAAGTTTTTGTTGCAGTTTCGACAACTTCTTGACTTGTATTTGTTTCTGCGTTTGTTGGCATTGTACCAGACCTCTGACCATATAGTATATTTATAACTGGACCTTTGATTTAAAAAAAGAAAAGAAAAGAATAGAAAAAGTTTGAGCATCATTGATATACACTATTAATACACTACTGGTACACACAACAAAATAATGTATTTTTCAAATCCTGTTCCTTTTCATTACTTTAAAAACAACTTACAACATGTCAATAGCATTACAACAGACAAGTTAGAAATTAATCCTCCAACCACACACAAACAAACACACATTTTCAAACTCCCATAGACAGATTACAGTGGGATCTCAGTGCTATAAGAACTACAAAAGCTGTTATCAATCGTATTAATTTTGGATTCTTATTTATGATTAAAATGTACTCAAAAATCTCCTTTGACTCTGGACACTGGGGTATTATTTACTCACCCTCTTCCCATCAAACTATATAGAAACATTTTGGAAAAGAAGGATTAGATAATTGAATCTGGTTTTTGCTATCGCTTCTTCTTAATATTATGCTGGTGTAATCCCTCTAACTTGTTCACAGCAGACTGAAAAGAACATTCTAAGACTTCTCTCAGGTTTATTTCCTGCAGCAGACAGTCTAATAACACTGTCAGATAAAACAGAAATCAATGTGGTTAAATGGTGGTGAAGCTCCTACCCCAGGCGGGAGTCGACTGAAGGCTCTCAGCTCTTTCACAAAGTGATTGTTTAGTTCTGAAAACAGAAATAACCCAAATGGAAGCCTATTCACATAAATCTACATTGTCTGATATTTGTGTTTATCATAAAAAACCATGAACCCATTTTTTTATTCAGAAGCAAAGGCTGGTATAATGACAAATAAGAACAATACTGTCAAAAGTTACAAATATATCTGCCAAATAACCAGAGGTGGGAGTAATTGTAAGAGTATATTTGCGCAAGTACAATTTTGAGGTTCTGGTAGTATACTTCATTATTTCCATTTTGTAAGACTCCATACCTTTAGTCTAATATTTTTCGGAGATACATGTGTAATATACATAATGTGTTAGGGGGATCACTTCTCTCAGCAACATCCATGTTTCTGCTCAGATTGTTTGATAATTCCCTCAAAAGCAGAGCATTTTCTGCCAAATCTAACCACATTTACATTTACATGTATTCATTTGGCAAACTCTTTTGTCTAAAGCGATGTACAAATGAGGTACAATCCAAACCATAGTAGATCTAACTATAATAATAATAAATGGTCAATTCCTTGATGCAAGTGTGTCTGACTGAACTATAATTTGAACCCCTCAAATGTATAATAAAGTTACTGTAGTCAGATTTAGTGCCACTATTTTGTGGACTTTATTACTTTTAAATATTGTTTACAGGTAAATACATCAATTAATTACCAGTCTGAAAGAGTAAGTACTTTTACTTTTAATACTTATATATTTTTTATTTCCAACACTCCTAACACTGAAACACTAACCGTATATCCTAATCTAAAACAACAGAGAATGGCAACTGTCACAAAACACTATTCATGTCACCCTCTGTGCAGTTTGATTTCAATTGTAATGAATTTTACAACTTAACATACTGTTTTCAGCACTAAGATGGAATCATCAGAAAGTGATGAGGATGAGCTGACAGTTTCCGTGTAAGATGCTTCTCCATAGTATTAACATTGCTAAACTAAAGGAATAGAAGCTATAATAAAGTTTGCCAAACTTGAGCTGTTAATAATAACCCTGTTACTCAAACAGACCAGCTGAAGATGTGGACATACAGCTCTGAATGCTGACTGTCTTATAATCACACAAAAGGCACTTTCCATCGCTGCAGTTGTTTTGCAGTGTTTTTTCCTGGTGCACTTAGTGTGTTATTGATCATTGTTGGTCCAAGTCCTCAGGAATCAGCTTCTATTGATTTCACTTCAGTTGTAAGCCTCTCTTTCTGACCTATGTCTCTTTTCAGACCAAGCACCTTTTCAAACATCCTAACCTCTCTGCTGAAGGTTTACTAAAACATGTCATTACTGCAGAACTTTTCAAGCAAATTTCCAAAATCATTTGTACTTGGATCCCAAAAAAAGACAGAGAACTATAGTTATTTTCAGCCTTTAGAAAGACTGGAGACTGATTTTCTGTGGCCTGAAATACTTCAATAGCACAAGAAACATGTATGCTCTATTGGGTTGTTACACTGAGGATGTACTTGTGCTTTTAGAGGGGTAATATGCCCCTATGCCTGGACCTTCATTATCATTCACAAAAAAGAACCCACTTAAAGCCAGAAGATTCAGCAGTGATGATGGTTATTAATAGCTGCTATGCAGTCAGAGTCAATACTGTGTGTGTGTGTATGTGAGATATTAAGTAACATGTACATGTCTGTGTTTGTAATCAAGTATATGTGTGCCAAATGATGAGATTTCCATTACTTAGATGTTAGTTTGAGAATTTATTTCAGATTTTAAAGATTATTTTTAATGCACAGTTGAGTGCTACATTGCAGAATCTTTAATCCCAACGAAGTGGAACACAGTCTAATTCTGCATCCTTTTTTTTCCCTCCTTCAGTCTCAACCTTCCCTCATCTGATTGTGCATGCATGTGAAGCAATATTAGTAATACAAGGTAATACAAAACTCTGCAATGTTAAGTGACTGCTGTGTTAAGTGACTGTTTCAAAACTATTACAAAGTGCTTGGTTAAAATGACTATGGACCTTGGTGGTTACAATAAGAAATACGTGGTTAAGGTTAGGGAATGACCGTGGTAATGGTTAAAAGAAACCAAGCATTGGAACCGAAAAAAAATTAACAGCGTGTTAAAGTATGACGTTTTGTTATCCCATCCTTCCACACCGACCTCCTCCATATGCAGAGGAAGTAATCACCTGACTTCCTCCTTTGCTCCTGATGGACAAGAATCATAATTCCTCTGCCCGCTAGAGGGCTTTGTTACTTGAATGTATACAGATGTCGTTTTGCTGAATTTGCTAAAATGACTGATTCTGTTGTTTTTCTTGGGAGGGCAGTCTCTCTAAGGTGGTCTCCATCCAACTTTAGTTGTCTTCTGATTATGTGCAGAAGTCACGCAATCAAAGTGGTGTCATATTTTAAACTCTGGTCATTTTACTAGTAAGGCTGACTTAACTTTTTCTGAAGTATTATTTAATGTGTCCATACTTTAATGCTTTTATTTCATTTATAATGTATCTGTAGTGTATTAAATTCACTGTGTGCATTCATGTACATTAATCAGTTCCTTAAATGTGCTTAAACATTATTCTTATTGATTTTTTTTTTCAAATAAAGCATTTTGTGTACAATCCATTTCTTAATTTAGTTTTTTTAACCCAGCACCTATAAATAAGATTAGAATTTTTTAAAATCTCTTGAGGTCAGACCTCATGTCCATGACTTTCTTTGAGGTTTTACTTTCTCTGCATGAGTTGCTTAGTGTAGCCTCTGCAGTTAAAATTAAAAAAGTTGTTTCAGTGGTGCAGAATTTATTCATCTGAAAGATACATTCTGTCATTCTGTCTACATTTTGTTGCTGCATTACAAACCTTGAAGCTTCAGTAAGAGGAATTGATTGAGGTGTTGAAGTTCAGCACTCTTGGGTAAAAAACTCAGACAGACTATCTATGAGCTGTAGACCTTCAAATACCTGTCCTGGGGACTCCTCGGCAGTGAATCAATAGGCAGTTAATTTCAGGCCACACTCAGATGCTTCAATAGTAGCTCATGTATGGACCCTTACATGTAGGAGAGGCAGTTTACATTTATATTTCTATATGAAAATGTGGTGAAATCTGCAAGTTAGAAAACCTACGTGGCCATTCATTAACTATTATTTTACTGCAAACAATGAGATTAGATTAGATAAAATTAGATTAGATTAGATAAAATTAGATTGGATTAGATTTTAATGATCCTCTGATGGAAATTCAGCCATTACAGCAACAAGTTATTGTTGTGTATCCCGCTTTGGGGAAAGGAATTGCAGGCTATTTCTGCTGCACCATAAAAAGTGGAATTGAAGTCCATAGAGTACAAATGGCCTCTGCAGCTGGTCTTATTTTTCTGCTAGTAAGATAAAGTTTGATAACAGACCCTTTATAGACTCTGAAAGGGTCTGGGTTAGACTAATCCTGCCCACGAAAGACTTATGACCCTTGGGTCCAAGTGAGAAACTTGAAAGTCCTGGAGCAGCAGGTCATCTATCGGGGTTCAGCTTTACTCCTTCCCTATGGGGATGAACAGGTTGGAGTATGAGGTGTACTGAGGTAACACCAGCAGGGCTAAAGAGGACATGCTATTTCACTCAGGAAGGGACACGGAATTTGCCCCCTCAGCACTTGAGGTCTCCATAGAGATGTGAACAGAGAGAGAGAGATGTTGACAATCAGTGCGGCGCAGTCTGAATTGATATTCATTGCTGTTAAGGTGTAATTTCAACAGTGTAGACAATTGGGGTGTTTGAGTTCAAGTCCATGCAATTTGGAGTATGTAATGTGAAGGTTAGAGGGGGAAAAATCTAGGCTGTTGTTCTCTTTTTAAAGCTTTAAGTCATTATCTCATATACTGTATGTCTAGTATCTTGCCTTGGTCAAATATTGTCTGTACACTTGCACTAACAAGAACTGTGAGTTCTAATGAAGCAAAAACAAAATTAACAAATTACCTCCCTGAATAATTGCCTTATCTACCTTATCTCCCCTTATTCAAACCTTATTTACAATGTCAAAGAAAGAGTCAAGCTGTGATGGATTGACAGGAACTTATTTGTATGGGCTCAGTATTATTCAGCAGTTTGACTGGGTTTAATGATGCACCCCTCAGACACTGTAAAACCAGTGTCAGGAACCAGAAGGTGACTGACAATTTCTGCTCTGTTAACATATAGTATGTCATTTAGATACAGGGTATTCCACCTGTTAGCACAAACATCTTAATAATAAACATACTTCTGCATAATCAAAATGAGAATTATGTCACTTAAGCATAATTGTTTAAATGAAACTGTGAAACAAAGTAGGGACTTTAGCAATGGCAAAATGTACAAAATACAATATGTGAAGGACTACAAGATCACATCAGCAGCAAATACATACTACAGATGGAATAGATTATGCTGATACACACAATTTGCGTATTTGCATAAACACTGCAACTTCTGTAATATATGTTTCCAAAATAGCTGGATTGCTTTAGCTCTTCAGGAAGCTCATTCCCTAATTTTGGAACCCTGATAACTAAAGAAATTTGGATTGGATGTAAAATTTGATGAATGTCCCTCTGACATCTAGCTACAGTTAGATCCATACTCTAGATGGTTAAAGTAGCTATAAGTAGCTATATTTCCAACTCATTCTTTAAAAATTGTCTGATTTGTCAGCACTGTTCCTGAAAGTTTTAAAGTATAAATCAAGTTCTTCTTTGAATGTTTGATTTTTGCCTTATTTCTCTCATTGGACTTCTACTAGTTGTGATAATTTGATTATACATTAGGTACTTTTGTACCAAAACCAGTCAGGATCATGATGTGTAAAAGTGGCATAAAGCAGCATATCATCTGCATGGAAGGGAGTATGTGTTGTGTGATTACAAATTATGTGACCCAATGGGAGCATTTAAACATAAAAAAGCATTAGACCCTTAGAAATGACACTTGTGGTGCACCTCCTGTAATATGGAGAGTAGAGAATGAGTTAGGGGTAACAAAGTGGGGCATCCTGATAGAGTAGTGGTTAAGACGCATAACTGAACTGCAACGTCACCTGGTTTGATTTTGACTGGGGACCTTTGTGCATGTTAAACCCCTCTCTTTTCTGCCATCTTTTCTGTCTATACCTCTTCTTACTAAAAACTTACCAAAACACCAAATCTTGAAAAGGAGTTACTGAGCACTTTAGAGTATATACATAATTCAGAGCAGAGCCTGAAATATCAGTTTTTTAAAATTATTTTACATCCATCATGATCCTCAGTGGTAAACGTCCTGAATGTAAATTATAAGGATATTGGTCACTTTCAGAAGTGCCATCTCAAAGTTTCTACAAACAGGAATCTATACAGAAATTAAAAGAACAATATTTCCTGGAAAGACATCAGTCTCTTAATTAATACTATTTTTAAATGTTATAGTTTGTAATGACTGTGTATGTATGTTCAGCCTTAACACCTCAGCACAAACATTCTGATGGCTGTTGACACAAAGGAGTCAGAGGCTGAAGGTGCTCCATAGTTGCATCAGCTCACTATAAATAGGGTGGTGGAAAATTAACAAATTCCCTTAATGGTTTAGTGGGAGCATCAATGTATTGCAGCTGTGAAAGATGTGTGAAGCATTATGGCTATAATTATAATTATGAGAAAAAACACAAAACCAAAATACATATGACTGCCACAGACTGGGGAGGGAAGTCGGAAAAGTATTGAGAGACTAACACACTGTTGGTTTTGGATTTGTTGACAAGAAGACAAATGTAGAATAAATCAACCTTGTCCTTGAAGTTAACATGCAAACAGTAATACCACTTCCATGATGTTATATTGATAATGAGCATCCTTCTGACTGTCCTGTTGGTTTCTGCTCTCTCCTCAGTGAGTCCAGATGTGACCAGTGATCACAAACATCATCATCATCATCATTATCCACCTGCCGAGGATTCAGAAATGGAGAGCAGATCCAGTAGCCTTGGACTGACAGGAGCCATCTGGGTCTTGATATTGCCTTGCTTACACGTGCTCCTGGCCTTTTAACAGCTGCCTTTTTGCAGCATGAAACTTTCAAGACTTGATTTCAAGCTTATTGATCCAGAAATGAAAGAGCCAGTGGACGTCCAATATGTAATGGAGCACCACTTGCACACAGTGCAGGACACGGTAGGACTGAACACTAATGACTGTGTGGAAATTAGAAGACACTGTGGCTTATATGTAAAACATTGGTTCAGCTTTGCAAATATTAACTCTTTTTATCAGTTACCTGGCATTCATCAACACTAATAATGACTTATTTATAACAGCAGATGTCAAAACTAAATACAGCATATGTTGTAAAAATCTGGTATTTAAGTGTATTTCTGCACATAATATATATGATCTATAGATATATACGCAATAATTTGCTTCTGCATATCACACTGTAATGCACTCTACACAGTACAGGTTGTATTTCTTTTAAATGGGGTTTTACAACTGCTGTGAAAGTAATCTAAAAGGTTACTTTTGATGTTGCATTTGAAATAGAAAACATCACAGTCTCCACAGCTCTTTCAGATGCAGTATTTGTACAAGTCCAAATATTAAAATGTCCTGTTATTCCTATGCCATCCTAGGAATCCCTTCTGTGTATAAACATGTTTTTTACAGACATTTTTTTATATAAAAGTGCTTCAGACAGTGCTTCAGGTCATTGTAGAAAACCTACAGTAAGCTCTCAGATATGTATGTTCTTATGCATTCTGCTAATAAGAACAAAACATTATTCACGACATCTGCTTCCCTTCACTTGTAATAGTTGCCATGCTGTCTAGAGTCCATTTAATTAGTATATTTCAATTGAAAAATGACCTGTTATGCTGCTTCTGAGAGAAATGAGGAGAGGAGGGGGCAGGTGGAAGTGAGAGAATTCATACTCCTTTCTCCTTTAGAAATAGATTTGTTTCCTTAGGAGTCTATTATCATCTTTCAAACTCAATCCTCCTCTGCCTTCATAGACCTGGATGGGAGCTGATAGCTCCTGGAGCCACTGGTGAGGAAGAATCCAATTCCTTCTACCTGCTACCTGACTGCATACTGCTGGTGTGTTGCTGGCAGGTTTCTGTTCAGAGAAAAGGAAAATGATTTGTTTCACATATGCCATGCATGTCTGGGTCAATGGCTGAGAGAGAAAAGTACTCAGTGGTATTGAAACAAACAATCATCTTTTAAGATGCTACAGAAACTAAAATGATACATTATTCACTATTCATATATGACCTGTATACGTATATACTATACATACACACCACAGAGATAAACAAGAAAAACATTCAAGCTGCTACTGCAAATAGTTGACAGTGTAAAATTATGACTACTTATAAATTAGGGCACAAAACAGCTTTTTATTTTCCACCCAAAGGTACAGTCTCCTCAGGTACTCTGTTTGATCATATACTGTATGATCATATTTTAAAAGCATGCGACCTTCGTCACGCTGCAGTTGTCTTAAAGCATGCATAGTAATTTTTGGCATTAGTCATTTTCACCTTTAATGTAGCAGGTTAGACTTTTATCGTGATATAAAATCAAGGCTGTTTGAGCATCTGAACCACTTGAGTAGCATGGAGCTTTTCCAACTACAGTCTCAAGGTTTATAAATGATAATACTGAGATCAATTATACTCATCATTTCTTATTGTATTTTATATTTAATGTTTTGTAAATGAAGCTTTTTGAGGTGAGCTTCCAAAACAAACTTAATACAATTGTTTAACAAGTCACGACTGCTCCCCCAAACCAACTATATCGCAGGATGGCACCATCAAAGTCAGTGCTATTGTCATCTGAACAACTGCGTTAATGACACTATTAAAGAATAGTGTTCAGTCTTTAACTAGTTAACAGGTAGCAGGCACAGAGACAAAGGTTTCTTGAGGCTAAATATAAATGTCAGGTTACACTAATTCTCCTTTACTTAAAGGAAAGAGTTCAATATGATGTGCTATGTGATTATTATCCAGAGGAGGGAGGAAAGGGGCTAGATGCTAATGATGATGATGCCAATGATTTGCATCCACATCCAGACAGGTGTCATCCTGCAGGCATTGCAATGTGTCAGAAACTCTTGAAAAACATGTTTACTCTCTGATATTCTATTCGGAGAGTGAATGTGTTATTTGAAAAAAGAAATTCCTGTAATACATGCAGCTCTATTTTGACTTAGACTGTGATTTTTCCTGCAATAATTAAATTTTATACAATGGTCTTTAAAGGAAAACAACTTTTTATTTGAACTTGGATTTTTTTTTTTTTTTTTTTACATAGCCCAATCGCCCTTTTATTGAGTAACACCCCTCAACTCTTTCTGGGGGATCCTCAAGTATTCCCAGGCCTGCTGAGAGATGTATCATGTTTGCTGTGGCTTTAAAATGATTTCCTCTCCAGTACGTATCACAGCTTCTTCTTGGAAACTGAAATTTAATTTCAAAAGACAGAACTTAATAATAATTAATCAGAGAATGGTGTATATTTCTGTTCTGCCCATTCTTCTTCTAATACATGTTAATAGTTTTTTTTAATAAAATAATGAAAAATAAAGATTATACAACAATTTCTGATGACATTTGACCAGCTTCTTTCAGTGCTGATTTAAGGTAGTTACTGTGTGCAAGAATCCAATACATGAAGCCATTCTGGTGAGAAATTTCATCCTGTTGTTTAAGCGACATGATCTCGAGCCCCTCACTCTAACACACTGTGCCTTCATCTCGACACCTTGAATCTTTGATCTCACCCATTGGGTGACTATAGGTGAGAGTTGGAACAAGGATTGAGCGGTAAATTGAGATCTTTCATTTACAGCTCAGCTCTGGCTGTACATTGGTTGTGAGGATAGTGTCCCTAACTGGCAGTTGGTCTCACTGGTGAATAAGACCCCACAATACTTGAAGTCCTTCACCTGGAGCAGCTGCTCTCTACTTACCTAGACTGAGCCTTGCCACCGAGAGCTCAGACGCTTCCAGCTCCATCTCCAGTCCAGAGGACGTATCTGTCACATGTTGGTTTTCCACAAAGTGCTTTGCCTACTTCTCAGAGAGGATATCTCTTCATGTAAACCTCACAATCATTGCCTCATTAATACTGTGATGCTCCCTGGATAATTTCAGTCACTATCAATAAATGGTGCATCTAACTACAGCCCTAGTGCTCATGGTTTCAAACACTGATTTTACAACTCGCCGTGTGATCTTAGTAGATGAAGATATAATTGAATTATATTTTTATGAATAAAACACTGATTTTAGATGATGTTCATGCTTTATTCCACACATTTTAACATACGGTGGCTGAATACAAGTTGCTCCTCGACAATTTACTGCACTGGAACTGATAGAGCCCCAGACCTCTTTGGACTTCATGTTATCTTAACTGTTTATCTTTGCTGTTAGCTTTACTTAGCTTTTTAGATGCAGGGATGTCCCTTTTCGCCACTAACTATAACGTGTTGCTTGGCCTGCATGTGTGCAAACAGCCCACAAGCCACTAAAGAAGACAATCCTATACAGTGGAATTAGAGGGTAGTTACACAAGCATTATCATGGCTCCGATCATGGTTCTTTTTAAAAGGCTGACCGTAATTGACTAAAAGTGCTGGATAATGTCATGAAACATGTTGAAATATTTTTCAATGATGATTGAAGTCAAACGACATCAACAAGTCAAAATGATTGAATGTGTAATTTTGGACAGGTGCTCAAAGTGCAGTTTTTCTCAGTAGGAACTGTGCCTTTGGCATTTTTCATTACTGGTAATTGGGAGTTGGGAAACCTGGACAGTAAAAGGACAGTGTTCACTTCCCACACAGAGACCCCAAAATGAATTGTGATATTAATGAACTCCTGCATTTTAGAAGAGGTGAAGATAGGCATTTTTGAATAGCTCTCATTTCAGTAGTTTCTCTGTGCAGGAGTGAGTCCAATTACGATACACTTTGGTGTCTTCAAAATTACTCAGAGGTGAAACCTCAGATAGTTTGAACCGTTGTCTTTGGAGTCTTTTATCTCTGTATACTGAAGAAGGGCTCCTGGGATCTTCTAAGGAGAATAGTGCTGAGCACTGCTTAAACACATACAGAGATTAATTTCATATTCCCATCGAGGTTTCTGTTTCACTCAAAGATATTACTGTGACCTTGACAACGGTTAACGTTTAGCCTCAACTTAGACGAGAGCTTTAATCATCACAGTGCAGACGCAGACAGGGCTTTGTATCATTCTTAAAGGTGTTCATCGTGAAGCCAGTGTTTTCAGAAGCTTAACTCTGCAGACAGGACATGCCTTTCAATGAGTCAAGGAGATAAATTGTGAAATATGAGAGGTCATTTTTAACTAAGGAAGGATTATCACCACAGTAACACTGTCTAAATGGTATTAACAACAAATTTAGTTAATCATTTTTTCCCTTGGCTTACATTTCCCCATTCCACAGTCAGTCGTAGGTCTGTCGGTCCACCACTTTCGCCCACACTGACACAATGACTCGCCCAGAGCATGAATCCTGACACCTTTTGTGATCCTCTGACTTTCCATCTAGCACCACCAGCAGGCCAAAGCTTTCACTAATCCAGTGAAATATTACATCTACTGGATGAATTGGCACAAGATTTTGTACAAACATTTACGGTCATCAGAGGATGAATCCTACTGACTTTGGTGATTCCCTGGCTTTTCCTCTAGGTTGACATTTGTGGTTTTGAGTGAAATATTTTGATGGATTTCCATAAAATTTGGTACAAACATTCATGTACCCCTCGGGAAATATTCTAATAACTTTGGCGATCCCTTAACTTTACACCTAGCGCCAAATACCTGCAAAACTAGCGTTCCATTCAACCTCATCTGTACTTTGTATCATGCTAACACGCTAAAGTAAGACGGTGAACATGGTAAACATTATACCTGCTAAACATCAGCATGTTAATGTTGTCAAGGTGAGCATGTTAGTATGCATTAAAGTCAAAGCACTGTTGTTCTTAAGTACAGCCTCACAGAGCCGCTAGCCTGGCTGTTGACTCTTAGTCTTGTTTTATTTTATAATGTCATTAACAGCAAATACATTTACATTAATTTCAGCCATAACTTGCTGTATTTCCCTGTTTTTCTCAGGAAGATGTGCATCACAAAAGTGAAGGCTTGAATCCCAAGCATTGCTCTGTTTTAGGAAAGTCCACCCCAGCTTACTCACAGGTCTGAGGTCTGTGTAGCATTGTGTGAACTTTTAGTTTAAATCCCTCCTACACAAACCTAACACACACATCTGTCTACCATGCACAGGCGAGCACATGTACAAATACAATTACTGTTACAAACTGAAGTAGGGAACAGTAGTACTGATGCCAACAGGTGTAGCTCAGGTCGAGTTCTGCTCTTGACCTGTTCAGTGTAAAAAGAGACATTATGGATAATCACAGATATATTTTACTGAACATTCACAGTTTGGATCCAACAGTAAGGTTAAGAACCTGCATTTATTCATGACTGTGCTGTATCATTTCTGTTATTCATTTATTTCATATTTTATTTTCAGACAGAAAGAGAACAGTCATCGTCAGCAGGCACCAAACTGAGCCACCCTGCTGCCCCATAGGTGCTTTTTACATTTCTTGATGTGTGTTTTCATACATTAATGGTAAGCTGAAGGAACGGCCCAATGGGACACACACACAAACACCCCACCACCCAGGGATAGCAGCCTGTGCCTTCTCACTCTTTTGTTTTCTGTGTTCAAGCCTTTTTTTTCTCTGAGAATGGAGTAAACAGTCCCATCAATATAGTGTTTTCCCGCTGTCTACCCACCCACTGCTTCCAGATTATCAGACAGGACTACAGCACAGGTTTCACAATAAATCCTCTCATCCCTTCCCTCCTTGGCTTTCCCTTTTCACACATCTTCTTTTTTCATCACTCACTTTCCTCCTTGCTCTTTTGCTACTTACCCTCCTACTAAGGTGAAGTTTACTGTCACAATACAATATTTTAATATTTCAGTAATGATTTTCAATCGTTCCTTTTCACATCTAGAGCCCATAAATGAGGGGTTCTTATAACTATAAAATGGAACAGTTATATAAAAAGCTAATATAAATTACATCTATTTATATGCCTTTATATTGTATATCAGATTCATTTATATCTGCTGCCACGGTATCAATCATAGGTGTCTGCCAGTTCGACCTGAAATCTAAATTTGGCAGACTTACTGGGACGTGAGCCATGAATGCTGTATTTATTCTGCATGAGCTGAGAACTGGGATCAGGTGTGGGGATAAGTGACCATAAATAAGCTTGGAATATGTGTGCAGGAGTCTAACATTTATGAAAATGTTATTTGATGTACTGCTGTGGTGTCAAGTGAACCTGCTGTCTGGTAAAAGAAAAAATCTAGGACAGTAAAAGGGAAGGCAAGAAACACCAGCAGATGACATAAAAAGGCACAATTGAAGAACATGGAAAATATATTAAATCAGTATCGGATCTCAAATGGTGACAAGACTGGAAACATCACCAATAGGAGTACATGGCACAAAAAAATCAGTTTGTGATTTTTCAGTGTACCAAATAAGGTTATTTACCATTCTGTGCAAATGTTACAAAACAAATATTTTTCACCTTTTATGCTTCTCAGAACAAAGAGGTTGTGACAAATAACATCAGAAACAGAATGATTCCTTCCTGATGTCCCTGAAGCCTGGAGAGAAGACTGATGTCCTCTTTCTTTTCATCATCTTTATCCCTATGCCTGCTCTTGGAAGGTCAGTTGGCCACACAATTCGATATTGCAGAGTGTGCGGCACACAGCGGTGCGGCTAATTTGGCACATGGTGAGACACGCTGTCGCTAATCCATGAGTAAATGTTTTCTGGTTTAGGAGGGAGGAAAAGATTTAATTAATCTTCCCCTTGTTTACACCTTACTGCTAAAACCTCAAAATTAGTTCATTAATAGATTATAATTATTTAAAAAAGCTCCCGACATAATTCACTAAATGCTATTGCTTTGTCCTGATCAATCAAAATCTTTAAATTTTATGCATGCTTTAGCATTACCATCATCACTTTCAATGATGTTTTAGGAGAAGAGTTCCATTTTATTTACTGACCTACTTATCACAGCTGCCACAAGCATGGCTGCCACTACTAAGACCATCCCCCATGGCCACTGACCCATTTGCCAGACAAGCCAACCTTCGAAATTTAAAAAATTTCAGATCACATAGGTCAGGCTTGAATCTTTTCCCTAATATTTCTCCTTCCACCCAATATCCCCCTCTTCCAATTCCCACCCACTTTTTTTCCCATAGTTCTCTGGTGCAATGTGGGTGTCCCGCTTAACATCAGTTCCTGACTGGGGTCTGACACATCCTCTCGCTGCATCCAGGGCAGATGTACTGCCAGTTGCATTTATGACAAGCCGATGTATTATTCATGCTTCTTAATTAGGTAGTGAAGCAGCTTAGACTGGTGAGACATTTAGTAGATCAGGGTTTTGGATGGCACTTTCAACATGACTTTGTCACTGCACACAAAAGCAGACATGATAAGAAATGGCACCATGACAGAGGTTGGGGAGGATGTGATATTTTTAGCTGCAAGTGATGATAATGTTTTAAACATTTTAAGAAAGGTGCAAATGAGCACAGGATACTCATAATATGTTAGTGCACACAGAGTGAAACTCACATTGAAGAGTATGAATATTATACCGGTCATTAAGTACACCTGAAGATTAACAGGTTACATAACTGACTGAATGTTTGCTCTTCATGGTGTCAAGTCATAAAAACGAGAACTGAAATCTGTAGAAGAGGGGTGGTAGCAGAAGAGTAGAACTAATGTCTTTCTGTTTGACATCATACAGTTGGCATGTATTGTTCTTAATGGACCACTGCATGAAAAGAGTCTGGAAGAGGAAAAGGCAGCAAATACCAGACTTTTGGACTTTTGGGCACCATTTCCACTCGTGTGGAAACTCTGTGTTAAATCAAACCAGGAAACATTTTCACATCTTTAACGTTTTCATTTTGCACCTTAGTGTCAGTCTAATGGTCCTCTTTATTAGTCACTTCGCTCCCCCAGGCTGATCCATGGTCAGTTATTAGCCAGTTATACTTTGGTGACAATCAGTTTTGCAAGTCTGGAATGGTTCCTTTTAGATTTCTTCATATGATAAGGCACACACAAACTGACTATAGGCTTCTAATAAACCCTCTTTTTAACAGACTCATCATGACTCATTAGAGAATTGGATTGAATCATATCAAATGGTAAAATATTGTTCATGAATGTTTAAAACTCAAATCAAATCATTAATATCACCTTTTAGTCTTTAAAAATGTTTTACTGTAATTTGAATTTTATTGTAATTTGTGCTGCAACAAGATCATTTTCTAGATCAAACATTTAGTCAATGGAGTGTCAAAAATAGTAAAATCATAATTTCTCAGAGCCCAAGGTGACGTTTTCAAATGTATTGTTTTATCTGTCAAAAACTCAAAGATATTCAGTTTGCAATGATATTAAAAAGAGCAAATACTCATTTAGGAAGCTGGAACCAGCGAATGATTCAAGTTTTTGCTTGAAAAGTGATCAATTATCAAAATAGTTGCCAGTCCACTGATAATTTAATCATTAGCTCTAATTGTAATATTGTTGTTATATTAAAATAGGTAACTATAAGGAGGAGAATGGAAGTTTTTTTCTTTTTTCTGTTTAACATACAATGACATAATTGGCCTTTATTCTCGTTATGGGCAATTATTAGCTAGTTAAACTTTCGTAACAATCAGTTCTGCAAGTCTGTATTTTAATAATATTTCTTTATTCATGAATATATTGAACAAAAGGCTGAACACTGGCTGCAAATGTTGTTTTCAGAGCCAACAAATCTGGGCTGCTTTAGGAGCTAAGCCTTGTCAGTTGGAAAAAAAAAAGGCAGTGCGCTGTACCTGTTGGCACTGGAGCCATGTGCCTCTGACATGGCAGTAGGCAGAACCTTGTTTCTTTTTCTTTTTTTCCCCAGAGGATGGATCAGTGTGGTGACAGGCCCAACATCCACTGCATGGGCTCCCTAGATTCCTCTCTTTCTCAAGTCAAGTGGTGGGTCAAAAGGGATAAAACCATTTTCTTTCTCTTCTCTGATACATGCTAATACGCAGTCTGTCAGTACTGAGGTGGCAAGGCCCTCAGGGAGGGTTTTACACTGAACTATTTCTTGTCTGTAGAAAGATCAGGGAGGGTAATCTCTGTCTCTGCTATCCAGGACTGTTCTGCTGTGTAATTCAGTCTTTATCCTAAATCCGGAGAGAGAAAGACAGCAGAGAGAGAGAGGGAGTGAGAATTTATTTGAAAACCTCTAATGTATGAAACAAGAAAAAATAATAGAAGCGTGTTTGCAAAAGTAAGATGATTGGAAAGGGGTTAGGGCATTGACAAGGGGACACTTTTTCAGATGTACTCAGATGGAAATACATATTCACAAAGACTCTTTTCCAATGTAATATTTTAAACAAATTATTTTAGCTCTTATCATTCTGAATTGCACTCGTCAGAGTTCTTACAATAAACACTGCTGATCAAGGTCATATCAATATCACAGGAACCATGTGAGCGTGTTGGTGCATTGAACCTGCTGTGTTGGTTTTGAGGTTGAAGTGTAAACACACAGAGAGTGGGTGGAGAAAACCTCAGCATCTGGTCTTATTTGTTTAAACATAAAGTAAATTTTTTTTTTTTTTTTTTTAAAAGGCAGCTTTTTAATGAAGCCTGTCCAAGAAAAAATATGATAGTTGAGATTCACTTTGAAACTTATTTATGTCTTATTATACAGTACTGGGTTGAATCAATTTAATTGCTCAACTCTTGTGGGAGTGAAAATTGAAAAACCAAGGTTTAATTTCATAGGTCTTTATTTTCAAGGGATTTTTCACCGTCTCTAAAGCCCTCACACCATTACTTGTCATGTAAAAAGCAATTACAATCAGTGCTTGGATGAAATGTGTCATCAGAGAATCCATTAACAATGTCCTCAGACCTTAATATTTACAGTCACCACCCTACTTTCAGAGGAAACACTGAGTTTTATGAGTTGTGAAGGACAATTAAAAGGCATTGGTCTCATTGTCAGATCTGTTGTGTTAGGCAGTCTATTTCAGGCAAAGGTATTTATTGTATTGATATTGTATTACATAAAATTATACAAGTGTGCCTGTTGTGACCAAGTCTTGTATCTGACACTAATAAAATTTCTTTTGCTGCTCAGACATTACAGTTATTTAATTGAACTAGCACGGCTACCATAATTGTGTGGGTGCAGTAAAAAAGGTCTTAAAAAATTAGTGAAGGGAAAACAACATTAGATTGTAAGATTGACAGTTGTCTCTCTTTAAAATTCACTATGCTCAGTCTAATACAGTGAGCTCTGTGTTGAAGGAATAGTTTGTCATTTTGAGAAATACACTTATTTCACATTCTTGCTGGGAGTTGGATGAGAAGATTGATACCACTCTCGTATCTGTACGCTAAGTATGAAGCTACAGCCAGCGTCCAGTTAGCTTAGCTTAGCTAGCTAGCCTGGCCAAACATAAATCTGCCGACCAGCATGTCAAAAGCTCACTATTTAACATGTTGTGTTGCCTGGCAACCTCACAGCGATGACAAGACTCCACGGATGTCATGGTCAGGCGTAGCACAGATAACTGGTTGAGGTTAGGGTTGGGTGCAGGTTAAGGTGAGGGAAAACAGATATCTCAGGCAACACCTGTCCTTTTCACATCACAGTTTCTTTACCTCACGTCCCTATCTCCGCGCATTGCATTGCATTACTTTTTAGATACCTGAAGAGGTAAAATTATTCAGTAATTTGTTAGAAAAAAGCCCATCTCGTGACTCCTCAGATTTACCTAGCGTCAGGAACCACTGTCCTAAATGTTAGCTACAGCCCTGCTTAAACACACAGATGATCACACAGCTACTCCATCATCAGTCAGAACATTACTTACTAAAAGTGCACCCATGTCTTCTTTGATATGTCAGTATGTGGAGTGCTGCATAAATCATCAGTGAGAGTTGAAATAATTAATCATTTTCCAGATAGTTTTTCAAGTGTCAAAGTATTTACCAACACTCACCATATCATCTCTTCTGGCCAATGGTAACATTATGGCCTGCATGCTTTAGCAGCCATTTGCTGAAACAGCAAGAGAAACTACTAATCACTAAAATTAATACAAGTCTAAAACTGTCCAGTTGTGTAAGTTATTCAAATATTCTGAATGCAAAGATAAAGCACAGAACAAATAGTTTCAATTATTTTTTTGTTTAAAACTATGCCAGCAGATCAAATTGTGCAGCTGCAGCTACAGCAGCCATACTGTATTTCTCCAGCGCTACAATGAAGCAGAGTTCATTCTTTTTACAGTCACAGGGGTTTTGCCAAAAGCAATCCAAAATTATCAAGTAGATCCCGCAGAAAAAGCTCAGCTCTGTCTTTGAAATCCATAAACTTTTTATATTTCGTCTGGAGTTTAGCCCTTTCACTCTGCTTTTCCATAATTGAAGCACATAAATAATTGCACAGACAGAAAGAGAGATTATAATGAATAATTCTGGTTCAGATGTGAAGCCGTTTCGTCTTGTCCCCATTGCTGTTGTCATGTGAAAATGAATAAATGGATGTTTGGGGGAGCTACTAAGATGTATTGAATGTGGCAATGTAGTAACCTTTTTTGTCTTTGTCTTCTCTGCCAGTGACAAAACGTGACACCAAGCAAAGTTCGACAGCTGATAGATTACAGGTAGCAGTTAATACATTCATCTCAACTGGGCTCAACACTACCTGTTTCTCTTTCACTTAATCTTTTTGTGGGGGAGGTTTTCACCTTTTGTGCACTGAACATCTGTAATCTGCTGCAAATATTGTAACACATGCATGTTAGAGGAAAATATAACGAAGGACAAATGGTATAATTACCTACATATGCAGTCATTTTTAAGAGTTGATAAATATTGCCAGCAATGTTTATATTTACAGACAGATATTTATTTGAATATGTAATGTAACTGAACATTAATGTAATTATATGACAGAATGCATTATTTCTGTTGTCAGTGATGACACAGTCAGTGTATTACAATATTACTTCATTCATTATTCATTCAGTTTCATGTGAAAGAGGCTGTTTTTTATTAGGGTTCATTAGAGTTCATTAGTTTTAAGAAAGGGATCCATTTCATAAGCAGCTGTCTGTAATTTAGCCTGGAACTGTATTAGCTCAGCTTCTCATCACGCTGTCTGAAATGCATTAGCATCTAAAACAGGACCTCTGCTATAATCTGCTCTTTTAGTAGAGTGGATAAGTCTGAAATGTGGTGTCTTGCATTATAGTCTTGCCTCAAATAATCTGGGTTTTGTGTAAATATTTTCACACAATCTGCAATAAGTACTCATACATAAGATCTCATATATCTTAAATAGAACTAATTTCACCTCTGAGCAGTTCTCAATAACTTACAAGGTCATTTAAAATGATTTTTTCTTTCCTACTGAATATTCAAATATAAAAGCTACGAAATGTATTGACATTCTCCGGAAGGTTTGTTAAAATGCCAGCCAAATCTCTCCTTTTAGAAGATAAACTTGAGTAGCTGTGTAAAAATGTTAATTACACAATGATTGTGAAATGTCAAACATGCAACTACATTACATTATTCACTTCAGGGTTACTCAGAGCCACTTTATATGACCATGAAAACCCTGTATTTCCAGGTTAGGTGATAAAGCTTTTTCACAGAGGGAAATCACAGGTATGAATAATACAATAAATGCTAAAGGCTAAATTCCATTTAGCTGCTTCAGTTTCAGGGTCCTGGTATTTTGCATGCTGTCACACTGTCATGGCTAACTAATACACTTGAATAGAACATAGCCATTGTTAATGTTATTAGTAACACCTGTGCTTTTCCTACTATGATCAGTCAAAATGTTTGCTGTGAAAAAAGCCTATATGTTGAAGGACTGTTCGTTTATGTCTTAAGGAAATTCTCCTTGAGACATAAACCCTTTAAAAACCCACTGGATTATCTTAACAATACTCAGTCCCCAAAACAGGGTTGTTGTTTTCTCTTGTTGTGATTGTGAAGCATGTTGATATTAGACATGTTAAACAGTTATTGTAACTCATTTTGCAACATATAAAGGTAAAGAAAAGAGAGGGGGAAAAAACCAACCTCCCCTCCAGCCACACTGAGCTTTACCCAGTAAATATGAAGTATTAAAGGACCGATGTGTAAGATTTAGGGGCATCTATTGGCAGAATATGGCAGAAATGGAATATAATATTCATAAGTATGTTTTCATTCATGTATAAATGTGAATGTGAAAAAAAGAATCGTTGTGTTTTCATTACCTTAGAATAAGGCGTTTTTATCTACATAAGGAGTGGGTCCCCTTGTTGCGCCGCCATGTTTCTACAGTAGCCCAGAACGGACAAACCAAACACTGGCTCTAGATTAGATTAGATCTACGAGTTTCACGGCCACCTTAGGTTCTCCTACATGCTTGGAAAAGGAGGGTGAGGCAAGGGGTATTCAGTTGGTTGCAATCTGTAACCTCACCACTAGATGCCACAAACTCCTACACACTGGTCCTTTAAGTAAATGTATTAGGAGTAGTGATGTTAAGACAGCAAATGTGTTTTCTTTTCAGATAAGAGAAGAAAGAAAATTTCATCAAATTCGATACGTTTCTCTTTCAAAGAATATCTGATTTTTCGAGACCGTCCTCCCAAGAAGAAGAACAACAACATTAGTCGTTTCACCCAGTGCCCCCCAAATGACATGTTTACGTTCAAGATAGATGACTTTGTCACTTGAACGTAGTAGTTATGACGGGAACAAGGTAGGAAGTAAAGTGACGTTGTTATAGAGCACATGTGTCAACAAAACATCAGACTTTAACACGGGACACGGCTGCTTTTTTTTCAGTCAGGGTTGTTTTTTTAAAGCATGACCACAATTGTTCCATAACCTTAACCATGTGTTTATTATTGTAATGATGACGACAAAGCGCCCCAAACCTTAATGAAGTAGTCATTTTAACTCAAACCACAATGTTTCTCCAAACTGAACTACGTACTTATTCTAACCCAAACCATATTCTTTCCATAAACTTAACCAAGTAGTTTTTATACCTAAACCTAATCAAACCTTAAAAATAGTGTTGTAACATCATAAAACTTTTTTTATTTTTTCAACAGTGATTTGTAACAGTTTTGGAAGGCACAGACAAATTATATCGTACAGCCGATGGGGGCGTCGGATCAAAAAATGCTTCTCTGTCTCGTGTTTAGAGAACATGGACAAATAACGTATTTTGTTGTTTAATTTGGAGGACTTGTTGGATTTTTTCCAAGTGTAAGGTACTGGTTGTTTCTGCATGCCACTGCTTCACTGTAGACACCCCAGCTGTTTTCCAGAGACTGAGAAGGAGCTTTTTTCTTTAGCTGTCTTTATCCAGTAACTTTGTAGTTTGGGGCTGAGTTGTGGCTTTGTGCAAGGGTGGCTTCAGCTGACTGACATTTATCACATAAAGATGACACATCTGAAAAGAAGTTTATGAAGTTAAAGTTGTAATCTGTGTAAACATTTGAACTGGATTAAACCATGCTTGGCATAAGCAGAACAGTTATGAATGTGTCCCAAGCTATTTTTTCCATACATCAGTTGATATTTTTACATCCAATTTGTCTTTTCCAATCCACACTTTCTTTATAGCCTCTGTAGAGGGAGGGAGAGAAGTTAAAACTTTGAAAAGCATTGTAAAAATATGAGATCTGAGCAGGGTTGTTTTTTTTAGATCCTGAACAATGGAGATACATGGTTTTCACAGGACAGCAATGATAAATGGAGACACAATAGAGAAAACTACAGTAAACAAAGTCATTTTCTAATAAAATGTTTATTCTTACCTTTGTATTATTTTCTGTATACAAGAATGTGTAACAAAAGCCAAATAAGCAATCCATTTGTCTTTTAAAAATGGTAAGGCATGTCTGCTTGTATAACCATCAACTTTAGTTCCCCCAAAACACTTTGAACAGCGCGCACTGACAGCTCCCAAAATCTTAATGTGCTCCTTAGTTATCTGATTTTGCAAATCACAACAGCACCACACTCACAGCAAATGTTTTAGCAAAAGTGCAGCAAACGATTAACATCAAAATGAAGAAGACCTTGCATAACACAGTCTGTAAAAAACTTCAGTCAACCACGATTTTCCTCTTTTGCTATCAGTTTTTCAAATACCAAAGGGAATGAACGAGACAAAATAAATAAACATGGCTCATAAATTAAGTTAAGCACTGAAGCATCTCAGACAGTGATACTGTATGTCTGAACAGGGTGATGTAGCTTGTCAGGAGAGAGAGCGGAATACACAAGGCAGTGGAAAATGGCCCATTCCTCTCGTCGTAATGAGAGAAGACTGTTGTTTGTACTGATACAAGCTCTTTGGAAAAATTAGACCTACTTCTACGTCTTTCCTTGATTCTCTTTTTTTTTTTACTGTATTTCAGGAGCACCAGTAAAGAGCTGGCTTATCCTCACTCATTCAAAACTCTTGTTGCAATCACAGATCTTGTAGAGGTGCTTATGGGTGCATTGGACCTTTGTATGGCTGCAGATGCTTACTGAGTTTTACACTTTGAAAAACCTAGTTGTTGTAGCCTCAGTGCGGAGGCAGCAGTGCCAACGCTTAAACAATGCCAGTATCTGAAGCCACACGGCAAGCTTCCTGCCTCATTATCGAGCACACACTGTACTGATTGTTCTGCCTCACTTCCGACCCTGCTTCAAAAATATCTGCCGCCACAATGATTTTTAATACTTGAATTTCTATGGTTGTGTTTGACTGCAGCGATATATAACCCACTAACTTGCACTTCTAATCAACTCTTTTCTCTTCCTGTTGTATATTTATTTCATTTACCACTTAGAGAATCACCAAAGCACAAAGAGCATCTGAATGCAACTCAGTTACTGAAGAATTGAATCCAATTTTAGGGAACAATATGACACTGCACTTGACATCCAAATAAAAGTGCTGACCAAACATCTGTGTTTAATTCTAAAGTCAATACATTCTGTATCAAGTGTAGATGTATTCTCTGAGAAATGTAAATGTCTGAAATTGAAATATCAGTCTGAGCTTCATCAGTCCAACAGCCCCATGTAACAGACCATGATTTTTACATGAAACCTCCTTCGTTGTAATTATCTGCAATCCAGGACTGTACTCCTGGGTGGGGAAATCCTAACAGATCAGGAAAACTGTTGCTGCACAGCAGGCCTGACAGCCAGTTACTTTAATAGTATTTTATTCAATATTCAGCACATTATAAATAGTTACTGCTGGATGTCCATCCTGTCTAACTACCTCCCATCTGTCTCATCTGTCTGACACACTGAAACAGCACCACTTCGGGATCCATTTGTTTTAACCTCTGCCAAACACAGTTGGGTGGTAGGCTCTCTGTGCTTGTGTGAAGATGCATGAAGCAAGAAGCATGATCCGGCAGAGGACACATGAGCGATCCAAAATATCCAAGAGAAAAGTGCGACAGAGTGTAACCCATGTAACTTCTGCATACACAGCTGCGTAAACACTATTTTAGATTTTGAGAGGTGGGTAAACTGTGTTTATGTGTGTTTAGTTTCCACTGGTTCTATCTTATACAGGATTTGACCTCGAAAGGGCTCAACAGGCTTGCTCAGTCACCCCTGCAGTATGCACTGATAATTGCATGTACTGTTTTGGGCCAATCAGAATGGATTCACTGACCCAGATCTTAAAAATGCTCAATGCATTATAACCAAGCATCCACTTTCCTTTAGTGACTGAAAGAGCCACAGGACCAATGAGAGGAATACGCTGAAATGAAGATGGCCTCCTCTCCCTCTTGATCCTGTGTCACCGTGACATGGCGTATGTGGTTGGATTAAATGCATACACTTTTTAGCTCATTCCAGCCCTCAATTTATGACAGCAACCTAGGGGTAGGAAATGAGGTCTCCCACTCTTCCACTGGTGACCACTTCTCTGCAGATTATTTTCTTGGTGGTCATGTCCCAATGCTGCCGCCTGGCTTTGCTGGTGAGTACCTGTTTTTTTTTTGTTCCCTTCCGTTCCTAAGACCTTCTTGGCTTCCTCTTAGCTACCTGGACTGTGTGTCGTTCGGCCAATTCCTTTATTATTTTATTACTGTTGACCTGCTTTCGTCCTCGTCAGTGACTGTCGCAGCTGTGAAACTGGTGTTGATATTTTGATAGTGATGTTTCTCATGTTATCTTTATACTAGTCCCTCTCTAGTCAAGTTTATATCAAAATGTAGAACAAATCTTAACTGAACTTTCAGAAAATCGGCAAAAGACAATGCAAAATATTGCATGTTTCTATGCATTGATGTCATGTGAATATTAGAAGTTCGGTGCATTGAGATAAACAGTTACAGCGCTAAGTCTCCAGTCCTGTGCCATTAAACTATTGTAGAAGAAGAGGGCACAACGAGATGACTTAAAGAGCGACACTCAACCCTCAAACAAAGGAAGACAATGTGGAAAACATGATGGAAATAATGACATTTATGTTTGTTTCATGTATTAATTTAAGAAAGGTTAAATTCTCCTCATCACTCCACACAGATCTGATGTTTTTGTTTGCCGCCATTTTTCGTCTCTTCAGTTTAGTGGAAGCTGCCGCTGATGTTTAAGTCACATGCTTCACATACGTCATGATTTATTCGTCTGTTTATGAAGTCTGTTTCCATTGCACTTAGTTGCATTTTGTGCTTATCTATACACCAACTTTTCACCTCAGCTAGAGTCAAAACGCTTTTGTTTTTTTATTTTATTTCTGGTGTTCCCACTACAGTTTTTTTATGTGCAAATTGAAAATGTACACAAATACATGTTGATGGAAATGCACGAGCTGTCTGTCCCTGCATTGATTTAGTACACTGGACAGTTTGACATTGGGGAGGACCTTATGTTGATCTGGTAAGTGTTGTCTTTCCTCAGGCTTTGGTTGGATGGAGGCCTGTCGCATTCCACAATTAAGGTCTACGCATCAGTGATTTAATTGTGTCATGCTAGTTTTGGTGGGAAGCTGCTGTTCAGTCACCTTCTCCTAAAGCGTTTTCTGCAGGGAGCGAGGCGACAGAGGTCAACTGTTTTCCCATCTGTTCTGTAGTGGGAGCTTCCTGTGGTGCTCCAGGGTCTCTCTTGTGAGTCATGTGCCCACTGAGGAGAGATTTTGCATAAGGTGTTGTCTGTGAAGACAACCATGTTGCTGGTGCAAATCTGGCAATGTGGATATCAGTCTACTCTAGTTGTTTGCTCATTTGAAGGGACCAAAGAAGCACTGCATTTCACCCGCACCCGTCATTTGTGCCAAATATTTTTTCAGGTCTTGGAGGGTGCAGCATGATGCTATTTTCACTCTCCCCGCATGCTGGCGACAGGGAGGGGAAACTCTTGTTTCCCATGCTCGCTTTAGTATGTTACGTGAAACATGCAGTCTCTTTGAGATGTTCACAGCAGCTGTTAATTTGTTACAGTGATGGGTTTGGGGAAGGCCCCTGTTGAGATAAGAGACATGCTTATTGGCTATGTGAAAGCATTTCAGGTGCTTATGAGCTGATGGGATCCTCCAGGCACACTCCAGCATGAGGGTGGCTGCCTCAACTGCCCTCTTTTGAGGACAGTGAACATTTGCCCCTTTGTTTGTTTTTACAGTATGCCTGCAACATTTCTGGCACCTGCCTTTTCTGTGTGACCAGAGTTCATGGCCATCGAGTTGTGTTGATGGAGTGCAAGCTATTGGTTTTGCTCCCTGAGCCTCTCTAGAGCCTGTTAGAGGTCGAAGCCTGTAGGAGATAGAATGAAGGTCATGAATAGTAACCCTAGTTTTACGAGTAGTCAGAGCCCTCTAACCTTGGCACCTGGCTTTTTTTTTGAGTTGTTGACTTTGTACATGCCTTTTAAGAAAACATAACCACTTCTATAACCTGTAGTGGTGGGCCTGTTCTGATTGGCCAAACAAGAAGGTGCTCCAATGTGAGCGGGTAAACCTGTAAAGCCTGTCAGAGGGTTAAAATGTGTAACCTTCCATTTATGTACTATAAACAAAGGATGAAAACATACAAAATAAATCAGAATCAATACTTAAAGCATGGGAGCCAAGAAAATAAATGAAAATGTCATTAACATATACCTAATATCACTAATATACTCTGAGTCCTCTGAGAAATAAAAACTGTTTAAGTGCATGTTAAGTACCCAAACAGAAGAGAGTAAATCAGGTAACTGAATATTGTTAGCAGGCAATTGTAGTATAATGGCTTAGTGTTGTTTGCGAAAACTCTTGATTTTTTCATTTTACAGGTGATCAAATAACTTTTAAAAACAAATAATACATTTATTAAAAAATGTAGCCATTAACTAAACCAGTAAGATTACAATACAGTACCTTCCAGTGAAATACATACCGCAACTGTTTTATAAGTACAATACAATCAGTTAAATGATCTGAAAATATATCTTCTTTCTCTAAGGGGTGGATGTTTCCTGTAGCTTTAGAAACTTAGGAAGCCAACAAAAATAATCTGTGCAAAGTAGTTCTCTTAGTGCAGTACATTAGCACTTTCTTAGAGATAATCAAATGTGCAACTATAAAGTGGCCGTAAGAACTGCTGCTTCCTGAAGCCACACTGATATGACCAAATGGGAAACCAGGTGAACTGCTAGGACTGTACAGTCTGCTACCAACCAATCCAAAACTGTGTAGCCTGCATAAAATGTTTTTTTTTTTTTTGTCACTTAACATCATTTCCACGCATGCACACAGCAAGACTTTCTCCTTTTGTCTGAGGGGGACAGACTAATAGAATAAAAAGGGCGTTGTCTTGCTTTCACAACTTCATCATACAAAAGGAAAAGAAAAATAGATTCCCCTTTAGCTGAAAAATCAGATCAGATGTTTTCACTGTCAAAAGAGAAGCATGTTTTTAAAATACTGAGAAAAACCACAATTTTTTCAGACTTTTTTTTCAGAGATGTGAAAGCTGGTTCAGTGATGGCATTCTTTGGGGGACAAGCAGGATGCAGCACTGCACTCACTTCCAGTCCTACCATACCACATAGTAAGCCATTCTTGACAGGTTTCCAGGAGGTTCTACATGTCCAGTGAGGGAACAGCAGTAGAACTTGCTCTTAAACTGTACTGTACGTGACAGTATAAAAGTCAGTGATCAGGCCACATTCATGTATTATCTCCATTGAGTCTGCATTGCCCAGAGTGGGAGTGTGAGGGTCACCATCACCAGCAGTAGGGAGGGTCCGCGGGAAAGTGACTTGCCTGAGGCTGCTGCGCGTTCATCACTTCTGTCAGCTCCAATTACAGGAGCCTCTGTTCCAACAAAAACAAACTCAGTTGTGCAGCCGTCAGAGCAGCCGCTGCCACTGCCAGAACTACTGCCCTCGTCACCTGCAGCAACAAAATCACACAAATGAAAGAGCACATATTATGCTCATTTTCAGGTTCATACTTTTATTTGGGGGTCCTACTAGAATAGGTTTAATGTTCAAAAAACACATTATTTTTCCTCATACCTGACATTGCTGCAGTACCTCTATTTACCCTCTGTCTAAAAACGTTTTGGCCCAGTCTGCTCTGATTGGTCACCCACTTACACCGTGTGTCAGAAAAGTCACGCACAGTCACTTACTATGTAGTTTGTTAACTTTTTTCTAAGGCTAAGCAATTGCATCATCGTTCAAATACACTTCAGCACGTACACATCAGGAAGTGATCACATCATCACTTATGCTGTAGGTCGCTGGTTCAACCTGTTCCTTTCAGTTTAGTACAAAACTAGGCCAAGCATTTTTTGTAAGGTTAATAGCTCAACAGCAAACTATTTGCAATCATGAGTTATCACATCATGATTGTTTCTGTGGCTTTTCTGTTATTTTAATGAGTTTTTAGGAAGTAAAGTATTATTTAGTCTGCTTCTGTGAGATTAACTTATGCAACAATTTTAGTTGCTCCAGTACTAGGTCTCTGATGTTGAAGAAGACAACACTCCTAACAGAAAAACAAACAATAGAGCAAAAAAAATTGAGCTGAGGTACACAATTTAGTGGAAGTAGTCATGCAGCCACACGTTTTATTTAAAGCTCAGAGAATCTTCCATCTTGTCAGCTGAATGGGAACCACAGAATTAGAAAGAAATAATTATTTCTGTCATGGCAGCACTGGAGATGTACAGTACATCTTCCTAAACATAGGATTGGCTGTCTATCATTGTCTGTGTTACTGTACCTACAGTTATTTATTCTCCTAATAATGTCAGTTTTGCCACAATGCGACACTGAAACATCCTGTGGAGTTGTATGATGAGTTGCTACATGAATGACACCTGAGATCTTATTTCAGTAATAATAGTTTATATTTCTGCAGGGGTGTTTTGTGTGTGTGTGTGTGTGTGTGTGTGTGTAGTGTGGTCCAAGTCAAAACCAACATGCAGTCACAGAAATCAATAGAAAAACTTTTCTCTCTTTATTTACTTCAGATGATTATTATTATCTTGTCTCCACCTGCACTTCCAAACACCTGAGAGATTGGAGAACTTACTGGAGTCCTGGAAGTAGATGTCATTTCCATTGTAGGCGTTCTTTAGCTTGTTGGTCATGACACGTAGAGCCATGATTTGCTGTCGTATGAGTGTGTCAGGCCTGGTGATATCCACATCCACCTCTGGGTTGTTCACCTGGTTGGTAAGACCTTCCTTTACCACTTCAGGGAAATATCTGGACACAATGACACACAAAAAACTTGAATCGCCTATTTCCATGTCGTATCCCTGGAAGCACTTTTAAAATGGGCCTTTATGAGAATATTTTCTAGATGTATTACAAAACTTCTGGTTGACATACTATAGAGTTTAGTAGATAGCAATGTCCATATTTGCTTGATTTCACTATAGTTTGTGATGCACAAGTAGTTCAGTCTCTACAAATCATTTAAAAGTTATCAAGCGGCATCAGTGACACTGAATATGGTGGCTGACAGCTCAACACAGTGCAACTTCAGAAAACACTGAAGAAACCTCTTCACCACTTTGACAACACATACCTCACATTTAAAACTAAAAATAGCTTCAAAATGAATAATACATGTTTAATTATGCTGCATATCTGTGGTGAAATTGGTGGGTGTGTCTCTCAGTTAGCTTTTGTTTTATTTATTTGCAGTCTCTTCTTTAAATGCTGCATAATGTGTTGTCAAAGCAGTGAGGATGTCTTCTTCATTTGCTTGTGTTTTGTTCACACATATGTGTTGAGCTCTCTCTGCCGCCAAAGCAATCCGGTCAAATTACAGAGCTGAGCCGGTTGTTATTTGCTAGTGTGGCTGCAGTGTCACTGCCACTTGTGCATCCATTGTGTCCATCTCTATCTCCTACTAGAGTGTGTTTGACAAGAACTCTGCAACCCCATAAAGGACTACTTTTTGTTGTTTTTTAACTTAAATTAAAAAAAAATTAACTGTTGTGCAATGAAAATAATACGCTACAGGAGAAAGGCAACATGTATGAGTGTATCATTTAATTGCTGCAGTAATTGTAGTCTTGTTTATGTTTATTCTTATTGTGCATGTATGTTAAAGTGTCACCATTTAATCATTCATTTTGTATTTCATTTAATAAGTTTTACACAAACTGAAGTGCGCATAGCTTGTGTTTAAGTAACAGGAGTATCCGATGAGTTCATAACACACTCCTAACATGGTCTGACTGTTACTGACGTTTTATTATTTCTGGGCAATTAATTTACCTACCAGATTTAGAGCGATGCTTAAAAATGGTACTGGCACAAACAAGAGAATTAACATGTCTTTTATTGGACCATCTGGTGATTTTGTTACTTGGAGGGGCCAAAGTGATGGGGTGATATATTTTCTCTGCCAGCATCTCTGGTTCACTGTCAGAGAAAACAACTCACTGTCCAATCTACTGTATGGCATGGCAATACTCTACACACTGCAGTGGTGATAAGAGGTGTTGGAAACTCCGCAGTCCTCTGAGTATTAGAGCCTCAGAGCTTATATAGAAGCTCTCCATATAAGCACTAACCATTGTACTTACAGAGAGAGTGTTAATCTGGGAACACAGTGTGGTTATTTTAATCCCTGGCAGGCAAAATGATGATAACCGTAGAGTGGGGTGACTTTGCTGTGGTTATAAAGAGTAGCAGAAGTCCTCACCTGCCCTTAGTGTGGCTGTTCCAGCACTGCTCCTCGTCAGACTCTGTGAGCTTGCCCTTGGCACAGATGTCATCTGGCAGGTTGGACCAGAACCTCTTGGATTCCTTCAACTTCTCTTTGATGTCAATCACCTGCCATGGGCCAAAACAGAGGAAATAAATATATGAGGGTCGATAATTTTGCATTTCAAAGGCTAAGAAGTAAGGGGGGGAAGTGAATCGACTGTCAAATAGTCGTGCTTAATAGTAACAACGAAGTACACACAACTTATGTAGTTAAAGTGGTGGAAGAAGTACTCAGATCCTTTATTTAAGTAAAAGTAACAATACCACAGTGTAAAAATACTATGAAATTCTCCTTGCGTAAAAGTACATAAGTATAAGCAGAAAATGTACTTAAAGTATCAAAAGTAAAAGCACTCACTATGCCAAATGGCCTTTTTTTGTTTAATTATGGAGCCATTAAGGTCCCTAAAGATTATATATTGTTTTTATCTTAAGCACAAGATAATAATTTGTACACACAAGTTACTATTGTGTGCAACAAGATAAACACTTTTTTTGCGGGGGCTCAAGTACGTTATGATCTCAGGTAAATCCCAGCATAGCTTTGCACAACTCCAACCTTAGTCAATCTAATCAGCAACATAACTGAAAACACCTGTGATGGTCTGTGGGGCTTTTAATCTATAACAATGCATCATATTTAATAAGTTGATCAAATGTTTTGTAAAATCAAAGTAACTAGTAACTAAAGCAGTTAAATAAATGTAAATGTTAAGTAAAGTACAAGTATGTCAAAAATGTATTTAAATACAGTAGTTGAGTAATTGTACTTAGTTACTTTCCACCGCTGTGTAGTTCTCAGAATTAATATATAAACTACTTTCAGTTAACTTACAAAAAACTAACTGGGAAATGACAATCAATGAAAAAAATATTCAAAGAGACAGTTTAATTATTTGTTATAGATTTTACTATGGATAAAAAACCTCAGTGATATGTGCTCTAGAAATAAAAAACAAAAAAAGATAAAACAAACACCAGTACAACAGACTCCAATAGTTCCATCTCTATATAAGAGTGTGATTATAAACATTCACATGGCAGCAAAAGTTTGTGTAGTTGCACAACCCCTTCTGTTCATTTATTCCATCAGGAGAGAAGTACTTTTGGACTGCCCGGGGTTCTTTTTCTTTCAATTTTGCTTCTTGTCCACTTCCATCCATACTGTGTTCATCTCTGATTCATACAAGACAGACTAGGGGTTTCGCATTAAATATTTGGCATGAGCGGTCACCCCCGACTGATTCCATCTGGACTCAGCAAGAAGTTTGAGCGGATGACCAACAAACAGGCGGGAAAAAAAGCATGAGGACTCATCATGTACAGAAGCACATTGTGTTGCTTTTGTCATTTTGATATTGTTCATAACAATCATGAAGACAGTGAACATAAAAGCCTAACAAATCAAAATAAAAGGGGTAAGATCTTTATTAAGGTATATACTATCATTCAAATTTTTAGGTATGCACCATATAAATATGTTGGATAAGAACATGTTCACTTTATTCATAATATAAACAAACTCAAATAAAGGGAAAGTCAGCGATTCTGGAGAAACATTGTTGATATTTGAACTTAACAGCCAAATACACTCCTCCCTTCAGTGCTCCTTCAGAAACTCCGCCTCCCAAATTCATGGACATGCATTGCCAAGGCAACAACACTAAGTGGACAAGCCGACCAAAAGAGAAATATGGCAGAATCCAGAGCGCTTGCTGCCCGAGGGTAAGTTAGCCTCAATAAGGGGAAGCAGTTTTTATTGCTATGAAAATACAGGTGGCAAATGTTTTTTTGTAGTACTGTAGCAAGTGTGACAATAAGCCTGTCAATATTTAAATGGGTGTTGAAAGAGTAGCTTAGCCTATGTACATTATCGCTAGTAACTTCAAACAGAAACAGTAACTCTATCGTCACTGATACATGGAGCAACGTTGTTTATTGCCAATTCTAAAAGGAAGAAAATAACATGCCAGAGTTATATCTCTGACATTATTTAGATTTTCTTCTTACTATGGTGTAATTCCACCGAAGAGCACATAGGCAGGACATGTAACGTTACACAGGTTAACTGTTTCCCCCTGTTTCCAGCCTTTATGCTAAGATAAAGCTAACCGGCTGCTGGCTGTAGCTTCATTTTTATTGTACAGACATGACAGTCATATGAATCTTCTCATTACTGTTACTTACAACAAGAAACAGTACAGAATAAACTACAATGTATTTTTGTTAATGATAAAATAGTACGCTCTTTTCAGATTACAGAAATTTCAAAAACTACACACAATGATCCAAATGTACAGATGCTTGACTCTGTTATTGCAAGATAGAACACAGGTGATTTTTACTTAAAAATTTAAAACAAACAAAAAAAATCGATAGATATTATATCTTGCATCCATAAAACAAAATGAAGCCACAAACTGAGCCCTGTATTAGACAGGTGAAGTATTCATTGTGTGTGTGTGCACGTGTGTGTAGGTGTGTGTGTGTTAAAATATATTTTGGCAAGAAAGAACATTGTTGATGGGTCATGACCGTCTCTTTGAAATTCTATTGCTTTCAACAGTGTCACAATTTTTTTTCTGTAAATTGTTTTGGACTTGAACCAATTTCAGCTGCTGAATTCTTCAAGGCTCTGAAAAGCACAGACTGCAAAATATCTGTCTCATGTAATTTATACCCAAATATTTCAAAAACAACATCTGATTTAATGCAAAGCCCAATGCCTTTGTTCTTAATCTTAGTTATTTTACAGCCAACTTGCCAAAGTATACAAACATGGATATATTTTACCTTAACTTTAGAGACAAAACCCTGTGATATTAGTAATTACTGCGTGTAGAAGTTACCTACTGTGCTATACCTGCTATGGTTAAAATCTTTGCCCCACACAGTTGATGCAGCTGTTAAGAGTTAATTCAGGATTCAGTTGTAGGCACAGTTCTGCGGCAGTAACTCAGCAGACACAAAATAACATCACCAGAAATATAAAACAAACACAAGGAATTACACACCTCCTATTCATAACTCCAAACCCTTTAATTTATTAGTGAGGAGTGACTGGCACGCGTTGACGCCTTTTACCTCAGGCCTCTCTTCCTTGTTTGAAAGGATTTTTCAGGAGAGAAAATATAGCTGCTACTGTATCTGAGATTCTGACCTATCAACCTGCTTGTTGGTAGCAATACATACTTTCCCCCCCCATTTACTTGAAAAAACTGTTAATCCATAAAATGTACCTACTGCAGCTTTAATTTTGAAAAATAAATTTGTATTTGACAAAAAAACCCCAACTCAAGGTCCACTTACTGGCCTTTTCTGGAGCTTTCAACCTTGTGCAAGTTCACTTTTAAGCCAACATGAACAAGACATCCTAAAAAGCGCTATGGATGATATCATAACAGCTACTGAGCATGTCAACAAATCCATCTCCATGACAACTAAACAAACTCCATCTGCTGATGAGTGATAAGGTTGAAAGTTCCAGAAAAAACTACTAAGTGGATCTTGAGTTAGATTTGTTTTGTCAAATTACTATTGCAGAGGTCGAGAATGAGCTTTGATGCTTAAAATTTAAAATTAGTACCATGTTCAAAAAACACTTTTGTCAATAATACTATGAACTGTGTGTGTTTTTTGTTAGTTAAATGCAATTGACCATTTTGTTAAAATGCCCTTAGTTACTGTTGCTATGCTTTCCATTCTGGCATGGCACATTTACAGTTTACAGTGATAATGGTGGCAGATTAACCGGTAAAATTCTTAGTAATTTCACACAGAGGCAAACAAAACCAGTCTCTCATTTCTAACTGACAACCCTCGATTTTATCGGCTGAAATGAGGAATGTTGCTAGCAGTTGTTGTAGCTAGCTAGCGTGCTAATTTACATGGCCTCTGTGAATTGGCTGAATACTCCGTCTCCAGCAGTCTTGTTTTAAAACGAGAACCATGTAAATAGGTCCTAAATACGCACATGAAGGCTGCAGTACATACTGTACATGATATAATGCCAAAAGATCGGCTACATGTACTGTAGCTACCGGGCAAAAAGTGAGAATCTTCTCCAGTCGATGATCCGAGTAAAAGTTTTTGCAAGATTTTAGCTGTATTAACTGTTTGTATTTTAAACAACATTTGCTTAACATAAAGGGGTTTGAGGATGAGGAGTGACCATTGGGAAGCGAGACACTAATGAGTGTAAACTTCCTCAAACCAAAAAAAGAGCAGGCCACAGCTGCTAACATTACCTTAAACTCTGATATACTGTTGCAGCACCTTGGCTCCCAGACAGTGAATGTTTCAGTCCTGAACACATATTTTTGTAACTAGTTAGCCTGGCATACTAATGTTTGCAGTTTATGTTAGTGCAGACAAACACACCACTTGATCCATTCCTTACACTTTTGCTCCAAACTCTTAAGATGCCAAATATCGCTCTTACCACTGAACTTTACACACCATTTGTGGAAAATTTCTAGCCTATTTACGGTTGCTAACCTACGAATACCTATGAATACAATTGCTAGTCGGGGGATGGGATCAGTGACAGTGAGTTGTAATTGTGTTTCCTCTAAGACCAAGGAAGTGGTTCACTGTATCTGTATGTTGAGGCAGCCTGCTTTGGGGTTGGCGGTCAGTTCAGGATGTGGGACTGACTGCTCTGCTGTTTGAGGCTGGTGGAGAGACAGTTGAGAGAGAGCAGGAGCTATCAGATTAGCTCTTTCAAGCCTGAGGTAATTACCCAGTGAGCAGCAGCATTTCTTTATCTTGGCCTTGGCTACAGGCCATAGTAGCCTGTGGATCCTTCAATAAAGCCCCTGTTGAATGGGGTAAACACCTAATACAGTATAAATTAACTCTGCTTCTAGAGGGTGCAGATAATTTGACAAGTTATATAACTAATTTTCATTTTGCTAAATATTTAACAGTGTTACATCTGCATGTGCCAGCTGTTGTTTTGAAAATTATCCCTCACTGAGATTCAAAAATGAATTTAGGAAAAGGTAGGAAATGGAGAGGTAAACCTTGTGGTTGTCTAATTAAAACATAATAAATGACCACTCACCCCCTTTCCTCTATCCCACCTACCTGGCATCCTGGGCTCTGAATTGTGACAAATTGTTTAATCGGATTTACATATTTTATTGATTTCATCTCTCTGTACCTGTATTTCTTTGACTTATTTTATTGGACTTTGTAAAATGGATTTGCTACATTAGTATTGGATCCGTTATAATCCTATTGTAGAATTATAATCCCATTGCTGTACTTTGCTTCTACAACTGTTACAACTTCTTGATCATGGTTTGCAATTGCCACGTTGCCACCTACAGCTTCTATTGCACTTCCTGACGAGAAAAGATCTTCCTTAAAATTTCTCCTTCAGAGTTTTCTCCCCCTTTTGTTTTAACGTTTTTGGGGGATTTTTTTCCTGCTTTAATAAAGCGTTTATGCTGTTGTGGGCCTGGGAAGCCTATTGAGACAATGTATGTGATGTTGGGCTGAACAAACAAACTTGACTACAAATAAATTGAGGCTCTTCTGCTTTTAATTGATTAAAACACAGCATGTTGCTCCATAGACAATGTTATGGTTTTCATGGGTAATGATACAGACATCTTTAGCAACACTGGATATGTCCACTGTAATGCAAAGCCATGGCCACCGAAAACACTTGGCTAGTGTGAATTTGATTGGCTAGCAGGTGTCTACGTATCTAGACAACTCAAATATAGTTCCAGTTAACAGTTTAATAGTTATTCCAAATTGGTGAAGCGAGATAATCAGACTTAACTGACATTCATTTCGCCTGATATTGTGTTTATATTAGCAAATTTCTTGTTGGGAGGGTGGTTATTATATTTTGTTTTGTGCTAACCAATCAGTAGCGAGTGACCTTTCGGCCCCACCAACACCATTTTCAGTGGACGCAGAAGCTTCTGTGGATCAGTCAACCTTTTTCACATCGATCAAAGAAATATTGATGAAAGAGTTTTTCTGTAAGTTGACTTACAATGACTTATACAGCTCATCCACGCTTATCACCATTTTTCAGTCGCTATTTTTCATGCATGTAGCTTGGTAGCTAACTATGTTTGAAGATGGTGTCATTCTTAATCCCGTTTACTAAGCTCTGATTGGATAATTATTTCTCCAACCAGAGGAAAGAGATGTCCATGGGCATTACACCAGACCTATTTGAACCACTAAACAAATCTGGGATGTCAGTAGTCATGGGTACAAAAATAAAAGCAACAAAAATTTAAGTGGCCTGTATCAGAGCAATACCAGGGATCAAGGTCTCCGAGGTGTCCAGATAGAAAAATTAATGGACATGAGGGAGGAAATGCCACAACTGGAAGTTACTTTAAGTAGTATTCTGTGGCTCCACCTTGTTAGCTGATGTATTGTATCAGGACACCTTTTTTTTTGCATTCTTACTTACATTGGTAGACTTGATAGAGGCTCTTCAAGCTAAAACATTTGTTTTTAACTTTACCATTTTCCATATTTCCCAAGTGCACTTTCATGTTTTGTTCTTTTCTTCAGTAATAAAAAAATAAGCTAATTCATACATTCAACGTATTTGTTTGCTTAAATTCAGATTGTATTCTTCGCGTCTACAAAATTATGATTCAGATAACCACGAAAAACAACCTTTTCTGAAAAACATCCTGTTTATTTATTCTTGACCCTCCAGTTAAAGTTGAAGCCCTCGTTACTCATTTAAAGTGCATGTTGACACCCGTAATAGCCCAAAAAAGCATACACATTTATAACTTGACAAGTGAACACACATGCACTCGCACACACACATACACACACAGCCCCCATCATGTCCTAGTTACACTGGGGATTTGGGAGAGTTCATACAGTGAAGCCTCGGGTCTTAACAGGACATGAAAGGGCCTGTACCAACAGGATGCCACTGCAGGAGACTGCCCTCACATTTGATGTGGTAATCCTGTCATGGAGACACCAAAGCTGGTTAGGTTTAACACACGCTGGTGTGGTTCTGATTCATGATGGCCCACAGCATCCCGGCACTGACAACAAAATATGGATCAGATCAGAATGTGCTTGCTTATTTCACTTGCACTATAAAATTTAACCACAGTAATGTGACATTGACATGGTCCATTCTGACAGCCGAGTGTCTGCAAACAGGAATATTTCAGGTGAATTGGAGGCAGGAAGGAAGGATAACTCATTTCCAGACATAAATGTAAATAAATCCATTCATGATTCATTTGGGAATTGATGCTTATGAAAGTATAATGCAGCGTGCTCCATCTGTATAACATAAAGTACAGTCCACACAAACAGTGTCAATATCAGCACAGCCTATTCTACAACACAACTTGTTTACTACAGTAAACAAGTACTTGTTCATAAATAAATGCAAACATACACACATAAGCACACACACACTGTACTGAGTGTGAATTGTGAAGACAAAACTCTAACCACGAGTCTTTACATGGGTGCCCTGGGGCAGTGAGTCTGACTTCAGCTAGAATAGTTGTACTGCTTTCACTGCATCTTAGCTGCTGTTGTAGCCACAGGATTAGATGCAGCTGAACCTTCAGTGTCTCTCCTCGTCTCACTGAAGCCCAGAGTTCACTGCTGCACTGCTTTACAGAAAGAGCTAAATAACTGATAATATCAACTACAGGTTCATTGGTAGAAGAGATCGAGAACAGTGATACAGATTTTTCTTGGCCAGACACATTATATCTGTTTGTTTTCCAAATTAAGCTTATACACTCAATTCACAATTTATTAGATACACCTAGCTAAAGCTGATGCTGCCTAATACAACAGTCCTGCAAAAATCATCAAGGTTATAATGTTTTGTTTTTTGTTTAAACTGTTTTAAAGAGGTGTTGATTCAACTGTAGAGTCATTCCGTGGCTATGACTTTATAACAGGACTGCAACTTGTGCTTAGTGATCTTACGCAATATTGTTTGTTGTCAAATTAGGCTAAATGGCTTGCCAGTCTGACTAACGCTGGCGTTATTTAAACACAGTAATTACACTCACATACGGTTAGCGTGTTTATTGCAAGATAAGGTAATTTATCTAAGGCAAAGGTTCCTGTGCCTATATTCACCTTTTAAGTCTGCCCTAATACTACACTCACATGCCATATGTGCATTGAAAGTGCTGTTGGTCACTGTAATCATTCCTCCTCTTCATATTGGCCATATGAAGATACGGCCGTATTGCTCTACAAAGGTGTCTCTTCACAGGCAGCATGGAGAGCAGCAACTCCTAACACTTTCAACATACATATGGCACATGAGTGTTGTATTAAGATAATCTTGAAAAAACTCTTGATAAAATCTGAACCTATCCTTTAATCATTTTTACTGGCAACAGTTTTGTGAAAGATACATACTGGAAATGTGACTTGGGGATCTGGATAATCTAATCCTTACATTTTAAAATACTTTGGGTTGACTTACTCAGGGTGCTTTGAGCTAAGACTACACTCATTCAAAACTAATAATGTGCATCCCACGTCTTTACTATGAACAACACCGAATAACAAGCAGGGCCTTGTGACAACATAAAATAGACCATATCCTCAAAACCTGCAGTTTCAATAGCCAAAGTTTTACCATTCTAATCTATTCAGTCCTTTCAGATGTGTACTGCCTGAATTAAAGATTTTATTCAAACAAATCTTTATGCCAACCCGCCTGATCCTGGGTTTGCTGAGTCTTGGAAATGGTGTCAAGTGGTTGTTGATCTATCGGAGCATGTGGGGCTCCCTCCAGCAATGCATGTTAATGTAGGTCCAGTCACTTTAATTAGGATTTTCACAGGTCAGATCCACCTGCTTCATTTTCAAATAACAGCCATACATACAGTTAACTCTAGATAGCAATAATATACAGTAACCTTATTTAAGGTTAAGCAAATTGGAAAGAACTGACTTACTTATCTCAAGTCCAGCTTCTCGTTCTAATGTTTTATGACTGTTTGTTTTCTTAAACTTTTGTTTCGGCATATCACAAGTCCTTTCTTATATGAATGCTCAAGTATGTGCACATAATTTCTGTCTATCTTCAAACTCCCTGGTTGTCACTGTGAAGAGTTGTGTAGGGAGTGGGAGTGGAGCTATAGCTCACTGAAGCAAGGATTAAACACTGTGATTGGCCCCTGCTTACGTCTCTGTTAACAACAGTGATTCTCAGCCCAAGGACACACATGGGCCATTAATAAAGCCTATCTTAATCAATTTCACAAAAACAATTTGATCCACTCTGACTCACTGTGTTTGAGAATAAAGCATTAATTGCAACCAAGGCATGCACCACCAGCTTGCCAGTCCTGACAAATGACTCATACAACACCTGATTTTGGGAAGAAGGAATAATAATAAAAAATACGAATAAAACAAGAACGTGTTTTAAAACAAGCACAAATAAAAACAGCAGATGTCAAAGACATGAAATTAAAGCAGCATTTACAAAAAAATATGAATTTTTAATTAAAGAGGATACTGGGGCACAACTCTACCTTCACTCCACAGTCTATGGGCCCTACTAGATAAAGCCCAATGGCCCCTGATCTGAGTCTAGAAAGTGGAACAGCCATGTGGGCCTTGCAAGACTATCTCAAGGTGTGTTCAGGCACATGTTGATTTAAAGGAATGTGGTTTAAATACTAACTAATAGAATTAATATCAATACAGATTTTCAGAGGAAGCCAGTGTTGGAAGGCCAAAATAGAGATAATGTGTTTCTTCATTCTAGATCCAGTGAGTCTGGTTGTAGTTTTTTCAACTATAGCTGAAATATAGAAATACTTCACTACCTTAAAATATCAACACAATAACAAACAATTTTCTGCCAATGTTAGGACAGTTTTGGTTATTACACATGAGGAATGTCTGTATTTGTGTTTTTGTCTGGGCTCTTCTCACTGGTTTGAGGTGGGCTGGGCTCAGTTAGAAAAAGATGATTTCTTACTTCTTTGCATCAGAATTTAGCAACATTTTAATTAAAATGTGATGGCAGTAATCAAATCTGATCAAACCACACCCACACATTTTCTAGGGTTAAACTCTTAATAAATAATAGTCATGTTGTAAAAATTTTATTTTATCTGTTATTTTATTAATTGTTTTTATTTGTTTTTATTTTGCTGTCTTTTTTAATATTTTATCGAGTTTTCAGTCTAGCTTTTATCTAACTGTTTTATTATTATTATTATTATTATTATTATTATTATTATTATTATTATTATAGCTTTTAATCTTTTTCTCATTGCCATTATTTTTTATCTTTGTTCTGTCTTTTAATCTATTTTATTTCACTCTATTACGGTTTACACTCCTGTCTTATTATCGTGTTGTCAGTCATATGTGAAGCACTTTTAACTGCACTAACTTGTATGAAAGGTGCTATACAAATAAAGTTTGATTGATTGATTGATGACTATTTAAATGTTATATAGAAGTCTTCAGAGTTAAGAGAAAACAATAATTTACTATGGACTTCAAGCTTATGGGTTTAGGTTATGTGCAATTTAAAATCATAAGTGCAAACACCACCCACATATATTTATTATACCAAAGTAAAAGTGTATTTAATTAAATAAATAAAGCATACCAAATTAAATGTAAGAATCTGTTTTAAAGAAAGAGTAGGATATTGGATTATTTTGTGATTGTCAGTGAGAACATTTTCATTTGTATACATGATTTCTTCTGGCAATGACTAGGAGTAGTTGTAGAACAAATGGCAGTGATGTTTGGATTTCATGGGCATCATTGGTGAATGGCTAAAGGAACACATTGATGGTGAAGAGTATTGCTTCAATGCCAATAATTGTCATTGCGGACACTGCATGTGTTCTGTAAAACATTTAAAAGGTTACAAATTTTATTTTTAAAAGAGGGGGGACTCCTGGATGTTGTATCTGAGAAGGAATATGAGTTTTATCTACTGGGAAAAAATTTTCTAACTGTGGAATCACTGATAATCAGAGCTGATGGCCGGGATGAGGGAGATGCTTTGGTGCTTACCACAGCGCTCAGAGGCAGAATTTTCTAACTGGCTCATGCTATGACAAGCACAAAGTAGCAGCGAGGGTCAAGGTAATATCTGCAATAAGAGATATCTAAGAGCTCAAGAGCCTGCAGCTCTCTGGCCATTACATCAAGAATATTAAATATGTTTTGCAGTTAGATTTTCAGAGGTGAAGGGGATGCAGAAGCCCTGTCCAGCCCTGCTGCTGTAGTGTTGTGGCAGGACCAAGACAGTCCAGGAGCTTCAGTACTGGCCATTTTCCTTTCACATAGACAAGAGCAGTTGTGTGGAAGAATGGCCGACATGGGAAATAAAAAGCTCTGGTCAGTATGAGTTCTTTTAAGGAGGCAGGGTTTCTAGCAGGATAAGAAGGTATCAGAGGAGCAGTTTGCAGGAACTTACACATGAGATCTCTTTCAGCTGCCACCTCAACTTTTAATGCCGCATCCACCCAAAGTGCTGTGGCATTATAGGTGGTACAACACACTATTTTTACTGATGCAGACCCAAGGATTTAGATGCCAATTTGTTTTCATTGAATGTATCAATGTGTTTCAGGGGCTGTAAAGGCAGTGGTCATTTGCACAGCAAAAGTTCCTGTTTATTGTTGCTCTAACTCTCACAACAGGTGAACTGGTTAATGCAATATTTTACCCTTTTTCCTGATCATTTCTACAGCTAATTACATAATTAATGGAGGCTATGTAACCATAATAATATGTCCCATACATCTGTTAATTCCAGCAACAGGCAGTAGTTATAGTTGGTATGTAATTCACAACCTGTGCCCATGTAATCCTTTTTACCCAATAACCTTTATACATTTTACAGCACTGTGTGTGTGTGCACTTGTTATCCATGTAATTATATTTGCAATATAGCTAAAAAGGATATGCTCATATTTCACCATGTTTACTGTAGTATCTGTTAAGATCTTACAGTTTAGACATTGACCTTCAGACATTCAGCTTCAATGGGAGCGAGCACAGAAATGAGAATCGTGATGAACCCACATTTATGCAAAACAGGGAATCTAATCATCACAATCATTTTAGCTGGCTGTTTTTACAAACTGTACATACAAAATATTGAAATTTCCTCTCTTGAGAACCATGACAAAAGTGAACTCACATCGCTGCACTCAGTTTACAGTACATGCACTTGTACTAACTACTGAGAATTTTTGCTTCTTTTTACAAAGCAGTGAAGCTTTTTCCAAATCAAGGAGAGGTGATAGTTTAGTTCAAATTTGCATTATGGTGCTGATGCAACTTGTAAAAAGTCAGCTGTTATCAGCTGTAATCAGGCTCGAACACATGAATTGATTAGAAATATAAAACCTACTAAAATGTGACGGGAAAGACAGAACAAGAAAGAAGCCAGTATGGAAGAACTCCTACGTCCACTCAGGAAAATTAACAAGATTCTGGGTGCCTGCCTGGCGGACCTTCTAAAGGAAAAGTGCCCTTTTACATAACCAACTGCATCTGTCAGTCTTGTCATCTTTTCTCATGCAGCAGAGCAGGTGCTCTGTCCTGCTCTGGCTGAACAGACTGTTTCAAACCAAATATTGAGCAGAGGCGGATTGCTCGCTTAGCAGAGCTGCTTCAGTTTCACACTAATATCAATGAATATGTGTACATGGCACCAATGAACTACTGAGAGGCTTTCAGATTTGAAGTGTTCCTTTTCACCTTTGCTCTAATTTTCAATTTCAACACTGAATACACTGTGAAACACCACAAACGAATGTAAATATTGTGAAACTGTAGCACTAAAAGATGACTTTTTTCAATTGTGTTAAGTTCATCACTTGGAGCATTTTAGTAGCCGAATGGTTATAGCGCATGTCGTATAACGCAGCGTCTTTGATTCGAATCCAGCCAGCGACCTTTGTTGCATGTCATGCGCCCCTCTCTCGCCCCTGTTTCCTATCTGCCTCTTCACTCTCAATCTGTCCAATAAAGGTGAAAAATGCCCCCCAAAAATAATAAGTAGTCTTTGTACTGCAAAAAATAACTTTGACAACACATTATTCCTATAAATTCTTAAAATGGTTTTTCCCTTGCAATAACTGGATAAAACTGCGATTGGGCTTACAATGAAGTTTTACCTGTTTTGAGAATTTTCTTATATAATGAGACCGACCACACATTAAGTATCATAATAATATAACTTGATCCAAAAATCTCTTGAGCAGGTTTCATTGGAAATAAGAAATAAGTGAAAATATCCCAATGCACTAGCAAACCTTTCACTTTGGAAAACAAGTATCAAAGATTTATAAACATTAATCTATTTAAATTGTGAAATGGATTTTCTTTTTAAGCATTAAGTTAATTTAATTTGTTGTGATTATTTGTATGAAACTGATTTATGAGATACAGTTACACACTTTATACAAATAAATTTGCCTTGCATTGCCTAATTTTTTGAGATATTTGCTTCTATGTCCCATGGTATTTTTTGATTTTGCTCAAAAATGAGTAGTTAGTTAGCAATAGTTTGTTTATCTGGGTAACTCTGAATTTGATCTATTTAGCAGTCATGATGTGAAAAAAGCATCTTTATACCATTTAAGCACCTGTCCCTTCGCACCTGTCCCTATCTATGGAAGTAAAAGCAGGAAATATGTTGCTGGTGAGGCTCCAAATCTGTAAATTATTTTATTTTTAAGGCAGAAAATCAGTCAACACCATGATTACGACTCGATTAGGTCCCAGGATGAACTACAGGCAAACAAAATACATAGCATCATTTCTAGTACCTCAGTACCAATGCTCCTGTTTTGATGAATTACACACAGACACACAAAGTACACACATATAGTACACATACTAACCCTACCCTTAAATGCCTATATCTAAAATGTTTATAGTGTAGCCCCGCTTCAATGTTCCAATAGAAAATGACAGATTTGAACTTACACACAGAGAGACAAAGTATAAATCTGGAAACTGAACTTTGAACCAACCGTTGAGAATATATTCTTTGTACATGTATATGCCCAAACTGTAGTTGTCTCCAACTGAATGAATGTGCTTAACGGAGAGTTAAGTTAAGTTACAATGTATGAGGCAACTGCAAATCTTAAGAAAAATAAATAAACAAAGTTGTTCTTCATTATATCGGCATAAAAGACGATAGCTTAACCTAAATAATGTATTATTTTTGTCTTTGATACAGTATGTTTACTTTCCTATTGGACAAAACTGTTACTATAAAGCAGGACCTCAAATGATAAGCGTACTGAGCAGTTTTAGTACAGCACATTCACGCTAAACAAACCGTGACCTGACTAATGTAAGCACAGATGGAAGTTTCATACACAGCTGGTTTTGTGTCCCATCCCAAGGGTAAACATACCGTTTGGGGAAAAAAAGCCTTTATAAACAGATGCTTCTCTGCAAAGTTACTAAAGCAACTTCATAAATAAGTTGGTTACGTTTTGATAAATACAGTAAAGCATCAAAATCAATGCAAGCATTAGCATCTGGACTCAGGTAAAAAAAAATCAAATATAATCAGTACAATTATTCAGCAGTGTTCAGCACATGACATTGGAATATATCCAACATTACACATCAATATTAAACCCCAAACCCTTAAATGATAAATATATTCTGTTCCACACATCTATAATTCATGGATTAAATTAGTTTAAATCCCTTGCATGTTGGTGTTAATTGGATTTTTCAATGAAATCTTGAGTCACTTTAAATTTAAAAAAATGCAAATGTGTTAGGCCATAAATTGACTGGCGAAATGTCCAGTGCATACTAGAACAGACTCAAACCCCTTCATCAGTACAACAGAAATAAGCAGGAATGGAAATTAATGAATAATTTACAGTAGGGATGGCATCAGTATTGATTGACCTTGGGCTAGTTATAGGCACAAATCAACAGAACTGAGTGTAATTTGTTCCTTTGGATTTCTTCTTTACTCTAGTGTCCAGCCTATTCATTACACAGTGCACTGCATGAGAAACAAACCCTCTGTAAACTTCTACCAAACTTGAACACAGGATAAAATATGCATAAAAGTGAGACAGAATAGACCTGGACACTGTTCTAGCATCAGTGTTGAAGCACTATCAGTACATTCAGCCAAGTCAGTCAACCAGGCACAAACGTTATGGACCAAAGCAGAAACATCAAATTCATGGAGCAGATACTGTAGCTCTGCTGGAAAGAGTGGCTGTATCAACCAAGAATTTGAGTTATCTAACATTGATAAATATGTAAGGATAGACTGCAGGATCACTAAAAGTCCTCCAGTTTCTAGGTCACATAGGCACCAACAGGATTGTAAAGGTATTGTGGATAGAACCAGTCTCTCTGCACTGGGGGATTTAAATTATATAAAGTGTGGTTAAGACACATTTTAAAAAGTAGGAAAGTCTCCAAAGGGAAGCAGTACAAAATGGTCAGTTCCTTGTTATGCCCATAGCAATTGGGTTAGCTTACTTCAGACACAATGGCCCTGCATTTTGTGATTCAGTGCTTTGAATAATGCACTAAATAGGATTTCCTTGGACACACTGTGGTTTATTTCAGCTTGCCTGCTTACCCACGTAGATGAGTTTAGCTCACAAGGCTCTGCTGTGTTAAAGCAAGGTAAACACCCTCTACCTAGGTAGATGTGCTAACCACACTATCTCATGGGAAACAGTAGTGGGCTGTAGAGCCTGGTGATGAGCAGTGAGGCAGGAGCTGAGGCAGATTCCAGTACATGCTGTGGCTTTCTGGCAGCGTTTACTGACAAGCTGCTCAGATGGTAAAGCAGCCAGGTTTGGTGGACCAGTTTGGTCCAAATTTAGCTTGAGATGGGAAATTACTCTCATTTACATGCAACTGAAGATCATGTGGTGTCTAGACTGTGTGCTATAGGAGCAGGTTAAGACTGGTGTGAGTTAGGTAGTGTTGAACTATCTTGAATTATTGTGGGGATCCAGTGAATGGATTGTCCATAATAGAAGACGTCTCGTTGGTTATCTTATGGCCATACCTGCAGGTTCAGGTTGTTCTTTGAGGGCACCGGCTATGAATAATGGCAACAGAGATGATTAGGTCCTGTCTGTTTGAGATTTAAAGAGGAAACTTTCACTCACTACAACATGACAGAGTCTAGTGATTGGTTAATTAATCAGACTGTCTTGAGGCCAGCACACTGAAAATGCTACTGTATAGTCTGTGTGCAGCATCATAATGCATACTGGCCACATGCAGCAGGGTGTTAATTAACCTTTTTCCTGCATATAGTATACATTTATGAGATAAAAGGGACAGATGTGTGATGAAATTCATTGATGTTCACAATACCATTCTTTGGTGGCCCAAAAGAAATTCTCTAATGGCATGTCTTCAGCACCTCTCCCTTGGTTGCCAGGTTTATTGTTAATCATTAAATTTATGTGGAAACACAAAATCAGTACTGTCCTCTACTTTCTAATTTCAAGTGCAAATAACAGCAACCTGCTAATAATCAACAAATAAAATAACCTTTGTTGTATTTTTCTATCATGTTTATGTAGCGAGAATTATTACAAACGATGTTGCACAGGGAGACGTACACTTCACAATGTCAGGCTTCGTTGTCTCTGCCAGGTTTTTCCGCATGTTTGAGATCTCGGTCTAGGTGTGAAATGCTGTCATTGACACTCATTACTTGAGCGGGTGAGACTGATAGAGAAATCTGATAGGAAGTCTTTGTGCTATTTCAGTCAGAAGTTTTGGAAAACTGTTGATTTTGTAGGTATAAAGAGTGAGCAGCAAAAGCCTAGAAGAGCTTGCAAAGGAAACCAGGCAGAGGAAGTAGAAACTACCTAACAACAAAACATCACCATGGTTTTGTAATTTACCAGCATATCTTCCTGCAGCACGAACCACACTGTGCACATCTCCCAAGCAGCTGTCCACCACAATAGGTGTCTCTTTTCTTTTTCAGCAGAAACAGGCACACTGACACACTGAGTCCTGCGAGTTGGTCTTCCTTTCAAGCTACATTCTCGATTAAAATCCCCAACAACCACATCCATGAAGACTATTTTACTGCTTAATGCATTGTCTGTGATGCTTCAGGTGGTGTGTGCACTGCTAACTTAGTGAAGCATTAAAGTACTGGCAAGAACACAGTTTAATGTGAAGAGTACAGACACAAAACATGTAAAAGAGCAAACTACTTCATATTAACTGTGAGGAAGTAAAGCAGGTGTGAGAAGGCATGGATGTAATTAATGATAAGTAAAGTGATCATGCTGCCTTTAAATACAGAGGTGTTTGAAGGTGGCCGCATTGATCTGTTGTGTCTGTCCACGTACATTAATCCTAATTCATTTTCAGAGACAGGTCTCTGTTGAGTGAGCACGGCTGATTACACATCAGTCTCTGTCAGATTTCCCTCTCTTTTGACAGACAGAATCACCTACGGACAGATGGATTCATCGCCCTTTATTAAGCCAAAGAGGTGAATAGTGAGACAACACAGTTTATAAAATAATGGGATGGCCATTATTTTAAACTCAGCATTAATAGGTATCAAAGTAGATTCAAAATAGCCCAGCAAAATGTTGGAATGATTACAGGTTCTCCAGTTCAATTTTTTATTGAATTTACACTGAACAACCATTTCTTTATTGGAACATTGCACGAACAAAGCCTTAACAGCATATTTCCTCCATTCTATGGCCACCAAAAACACAGAAACAGAAAACCTATGTCCAATTTGTGACAGTGTGGCTGCTCCCCACATACAGTTGTGAACGTTTTGATCTATAATAATAGTCTCCCACAGCAGGGTTACTATGCAGACAGAATCAGTATGTAGAGCAAAAAAAGAGCATCAATCAATTCTGAATTAATTGATTAAGTAGAAGGTATAGTGTTACAAACTGTAGCACAATACATTACCTGTCTTAATCACAGGTATTAAAAGTACCATGTTCTTAGGTGGCATAGCCTATACTCTTCCATTGTCCAACAGCCATTTCATTTAAAAATGTAACAACATGTAAAAAAGTTCTGACTCCACAAACTATACAATTCTTTTCCCCCCAAGATCTTTGTCAGCATAATGTAATATAGAGTTTAGAAAAACCCCAACAGCACTCACACCCTGTGGTTGTTACTGCTGCTAAAACATTAGCTCAGCATGCCCAGTATACTGAGTTAGCATTCCATTGCGATTAACTAGTCTTAACACTTGCTCTTTTTTTGCCTGCTGATCTGCACAGAAACTGTAGAGAACAGATCTGCAGTACATGGCAGAATTTCATTTGAGCTGTAACTGGATCCATTTTATGGCATGACTCATGAATTTCACCAATTTGGCCATGTTACCATCGGTCATAATTGGCAGTTGTGTCTACAATAGCATTGGGCGGAGTGATTTCTCAATGACTGATTACTCTGGCAGGAAGAAACTTTCATGTGGGAATAGTGATTTCTTCTCCCCTTCAGAAGCTGTAGGATGTTCAGCCCTGGGTTTCTTTCCGTGCATTCAAATTCACAGTGTGTTTCCCTAACTCTCCACAAAAGCCTTTAGTCCTCTCAGTATAGTGTGGCTACAATAACAAATGTACACTAAAGTTTAGATATGTGGTGCCAGCGCTGGATTACTGTGATTGATTGAAGAAATAAAACACTGATCATTTATTTTACACTTTTTCCTTCCTGAGAAAAATGGTTGTTGCCAGATCATTTCCTGGCCCTGGCACTCTGCTGAAACATGAAATGGAGCGTGGAGAAAGACCTGGCCAATGCTAATGACTGATTTACTTTCTTTCCAACTCCATCCCCATTTCAACAGTGCTCAACAACAAACAACACATTAGAGAGGCTCAGAATATTTAGAAATTGGTCAAATAAATCAATAATGGAATCCCATCAGGACATCCATCACATTTTTTCTGCGAACATTTGTGCAATGGAGGAATTGACAGTAATGTCCTGTCAGCAATGTTAGTTTAAGCTGACAGAGAACAAAGTAATTTCTGTCAGAATTGTGTCATCAGACATCTGCTGATCATTGGCAAAATAAATGAAGAATATAAATGTTGCTGTACACCCAAGGTGTGGACTTCTTCTCAACACCCCCAGAATATAAATGTGAATGTGGAACACATGGTGGAGGATATGCTCCAACACTATACTGTACACTGAACACTAATTATCTCAACAGTGAATAAAGACTATAATGAACAGAGGGAAGAGTTAGGTTACTTCCTATCAATGTAACATTTTACCTGCTGGACAAAGCATCTTATTTTGAGCATAAAGAAGTGTCTCAATCATATGCATCAGCCATCAGCTCTAAGCCATTCAAATTAATGGCTTGGAGTCAAATCAAGGCTAAGAGTCTACAGCCACGCTAGCATCCCTGTGAGGCTGTACTTAGGTGCTAGAGCTAAATTCTAATGTCAGCTAACAAGCCAATAGTTAACAGGTATAATGTTTACCATGTTCACCATCTTAGTTTACCTTGTTAGCATGCTAACATTTGCTAATTAGAACACAAAGTACAGCTGAGGCTGAGGGGAATGTCATTTGCATGTATTTGGTCATAAACCAAAGTAAAAATTTGAGCTGATGATGGCACTAGACCAAAAGTAAGGGGATATCTAGACATCTCACTTAAAACCACAAATGTCAACCTCGTATTGGTGCTAGAGGAAAAGCCATGGGATTACCAGTTGGCTTCATCCTCTGGGGACCATGGATGTCTGTACAAAGGTTCAGGGCAATCCATCCAATAGTTAGTGAGAAATTTCAATCGGCACAAAAGTGGTGGACCGACTGACCAACAATGCAAATTCTAGAGCCATGCCACTAGTATGGCAAAAAAAGTAACAAAACCTGAAATGAGCCACAACACTGTACAAAGTAACCACAGTCAGTTCCTAGTACAGTAATTTAAAATATTCAGATTTAGCAGTGGGTTTGTAGTTGACATTAAAAATGCCATCTGTTTTTAATTAAACATCACAGCTTCTGTGGGCTGCCATCAACATTATGATTTTTTAAACAAGTCAGTACAGCAGAAAACAATACACTATATGCACACAAACTATCAAAAATTATATAGCGGGAAGGTGCAACAGCCCTCTCTGACTCTAAGAGAAGTTTTCCTTTGAATTAGAAGGATAAGGTCATTCAGTCCCAGTGATGAATCAGCATAACATTGTAAACACTGTAGGGCCATACCATTAATATACATTATACAGTATGACACAGTAAATTAGGATTCAATTGTATGGGGCAATAGTCCACTAGTCTCACTTAAATTAAGAATCACAGACAAAGCAAATTACACCAAGACAATCATAAATCAAAGCACATGTAAAAACAGTTGTTTTTATGTGCTCAAAAAGCACCAGTACCGGTTTAAAACAGTACTACTATTTGTATTTATAGTACATTTTGGCCACATGAAGCTAGGAAAACTCAGCTACAGGACTCTATATACTAAACCCACTAAGACAGACCTCTTTCAGCTTTAAATCGTTAAGCAGTGAGCTGGAAAAGGAAGAGGATTAGACAGCGTGTAAGCAGTTGTATCTAATTTCTGATCTGAGATGCCGATGACAGACTGGGATGTTAGAGATGCATTAGCACAAATCACCCGAAAACAGACCAAGATTGAAAAATGGTACAAATTGATTTAAGAGGAAACCACTCTTGACTAAATATATAAAGGGTAACGATGACAGAGTTTTACAGTCATTCATAAATGTCAATGCTCAATGGTAATCGCAATCATATTTACTAAACCTTTTGCTCCTTGTTTCTGTGCCTGAAGCCATTCAATGTTTTTCATCAAACTAGCTGATCTCAAACAAATCCCGTCACTGAACTGCACTTTTTGACCTTTCCTTCACTCACAGAATGTGTGCGGAAGCTTGTCTCAATCACTGATTATGTAATTAGCTGATGTCTTAGCAAATCAGACCCAATTGCATGCAGATTGAAGTGTAAATTGAACAAGGACACAGACATTTTGCCCTTTGATTTCATGCACATAAATCTCGCCTTCTGTGTGCAAGGTTTGAAGACTTTAGAAGGAAGAAAATAATTATTAGTATTATCGCCATAAATATGCAGTACAGTCATAGTAGGATTGTGCTACTGTACCAAGCATTTCAGTACAGTTTATATGTAATTGTGTATGTATGTAACAAACACAATGATGCCCTTGAACAAATGTAACAGGAAGTAACAAGCATCATGTTACTTATTTTACTTATTCTGGCAGGATGTGTATGTAAATATATGATTAAAATTGTCAGAAACCCTGCTCAACAAAATCCTTCAGATTCTCCTTTTGAATGATAATCAGTTGATTCATTGCACAATATCAAGCAATAACAACAGAGCACACTCTGTTTCTATCTCTACACAAGGCCACAGCATGCACTTGGAAAAAAAGCAAGGAAACATCCTGAATTATTTGCAAGATCCTCACAGGTTAACATATGCCAATTGCACCTATGGGCAAATTATTTAAAATCTCCAATCAACCTGAGCTGCATATCTGAAGGAAACCCAAAGCGAAAATGCACAGTTCAAACAGGAGGAACAATGGCAGAGATTCAAACTCACAACCTTTCTTGCTGTAAGACAATAACAGTCCTAACCACCATGATGCCAGTCTAAATTATTTTAGACCAAATAAGAAACGGAGAAAGACAGTTACAAATATCGACCTCAGCAGCTTAGTTCAGTTATAGACTGGAAAAAAAGCCAAATAATTCAACCAAAGTAAATAAACATGCCATGTAACAAACAAGCAATCAATATCAACTTTGAATAACGTAAAGAAGTCGAGCTCTATGGGCAGGTTGATTAAAACACCACAAGATAGATGACTTGGTGAAAGTAAGAGAAGGAATGAAAGGCTTACACTGTGTTGCATTGTCCTCCACACAACCCTCTGGAAGCAGCAGAGAAATGAAGAAGAAAGAGATTTAATTGGACATCGGAGAAATAGAAGAGACTGAGAGGGAGAATAGAAGCACAAGAATGTCTTTTAGTTAGTGAAGCAAAAAGTGAAATGATAAATGGTGCTGCTGAAATATTCCATCCGCCAGCCTCATCTCAATATGAGATTTAGTACCTCAAACCATTTTATTCACAAGGAATTTCCCACTGTGAAATCAGTTTACAATCTGCTGCAATCAAATCTGATCATTGCAAAGATCGGGACCTACATACAAACAGCAGCGTAACATGGAGAATAAGTCTGAAGTGGTCTAATAGTAGTTATTTCATTCAATGCAATTAACTCAGCTTGGCAAAATATATATAATCACTTTATGGATTAGTGTCACAGATATATTTCAGTATTGTACCTAACCTGCTGCATACATTTACACAAGGGAATGCAGATACAGAGTAAGATGAGTGAGATGTGATCAAGTGAGTGAGAAGTCTTACTCTGAGCAACCCTCACTTTTCTTAGAAGAATGTTTCTCTTTTTTATTTCTCCTGTACAAGAAATTAGCCTGAGAGCATGCAAACATGAATAATTAAAGATAGTGAAACCTATCTTCTCTTTCGCTTTTGCCTTTTAGTTTTTTTTTCCTGTCACACACTTTTGGATGTGTATGTTAAGAAGCAAAGAGGAGGGTTTGGTTAGATTTTTCAAACAAGGTATGTAAAGATATGCTGAATTCAAGAATTACATTTTTAACATGTTTCACACAACCATTTTAGTATACTTAACATGTTGATTTCTTCCAATTACAGCTAGAATTTTGGGAGTATGGACTACTTATGAAGACAGACACAATACACTCGGCAGCCTTTAATCTGCTTCTCTGCTCCTGCATATTTTCCATTTTAATCCTGTCAAACAACTTATACAGCAGAAGATTATCAACTGTGCCTTTTATTTAAAAAGTAATAATGTATTTAATAAATGGATTTGCCAATTGGACAGAGGATTACAGAAACATTTGTTAAATGGATTGGTCAAAGGACAAATTGATGACGTAAAAAAATATGGTTTAATAATATCCAGTCCATGGCCTGACATGTTGTAGTTGTTATTCCACTGAAATTTCATTGTAATCTATTCATAACACTAATGTTGTACAACACATTTGTTTAAGAGATAAATCTTATTATATAATCCTAAAAAGGCTTTTCAAGACACTATGGTGTGTTATTATTAGAAGGAATAACGGTGTAAATTCTAACAAAACAGATTATCATACTTAATGTAACTCATTATCTCTGCTTATACCACAGAAGATTGCTTTAATTACCAGTCCTCCGTTTAACATTCAAATGTATGACAATAATGCAGCTTGACATGGTAAAAACTAACAAGTTAATGGAATAATTTACTCCACAATTACATTATGGTATAATATTTGAAATCATTTTCATTTTTATTATTTATTAGGGCCTTGTGCACCACAGCAACATATATTTTGTAGCAAAAGGGGAACAGATGAACAGTTGTAGGGCTACTTGTAGAGATCAGAGTTGTGGGGCCTGGTTTAACATCTTGTCAACTTGAGGGCCTCTGTGTTGCTATATAGAGGAGCTTGACACAGACAGCCTCCTACACATTGTGTTTCAGTAGCATGAGGTGGTACAATGGATATTTTTATAGCCTCAATTAATGCTGTAGGATTTGTCATCATCCTGAAGTTGGTGGGTGGATGTTCAATCTGTTTTAGCCTCTTCAAGATGGATTCTCAGAGCAGTAAGAATTCTGGGAAGGGGCATAGGCCATTTTTCTGTGATTAGGTTCATTTCGTAATCTGTTCTAATGGTTTCTGCTCTTTTCCTGCAGCAATACACACTGTGAGGAATATATCCTGAACAAAATGTCCAAGTAGGTTATGTGGAAAAACATGTGCTTTTGTGACATCTCTGCAACCTCTGACACAGAGTGTAAGAAACTGAAATATTTTAACTCTGAGTACAGTGTGGTGTGGGGTCGATATGGATTACATGAACATGGATTTACAATGATTTTTCTTGGTCTCTTTGAGGGCCTCTATTTTTTTCTGGCTTTTGGACTTGGGCCCTGGTAAGGCCTTAAGCTCAGTATGCCTCCACCAATTCTGCCTTCACCAATAATATTTCAAAAATTTTCAACACACTTCTGTGCAGTTGTGAAAATCAGTTGAGCTGTTAAAATATGGAGTGAGAAAGGAAGAGTAAGACTTCTTCTATAGACTTCTTCAATAAAACCATCATGAATTGGCTGCTTCAGCCTTAATTAGGCTTCAAAGTGAAAGCCCAACAGTTAGAGATTTATTTTTGGAATGTATTGGATTTCTCATACAAATTATCTGACCTAAGATTCGTTTCTACTTTACAGTTATCTCTCTCTAAGAACCCATCTTTAAATGCCTATTTTATATCCTACTGTTAATTCTGATTATTTTTTTCACTATTCCCTTTTCCATGTAACACTATAAATGGCCTCAAAAGCTTGATTCTTGATTTCTATTTTATTTTACCATTCATTCATTTCTTTATATATTTTCCAATGGCAGTTTACAATATTGGCCTTCTTATCTTGTCTCTGTATGTACCAGTCTATCCAGGCTTGTTCCAGCTGCTGTGGTTGGCCTCTCTTCAGGGGTGTAGGGTCTGAAGCGAGCACTGAACACATTGGAGATGCCACGTGCAGACCTGCCTATTCCTGATGGCTTTGGTTGGCCACACCCTTGAAAAACCTAAAATGAACAGAGGGACATATAATTACCACAGAAAGGAGGCAAGCACAAGGGAAACGTAAGAGAGGAAACAGACTGGTCAGTGTCTAAAAAGTGTTTACAGTATCTTGAGGAAATTGCCTGGTTTTGCAATATTAACACAATATTTCTTCATTATTATGAGATGTGAGCTTCTCTGCTGCTGCAGAGCTGAATAGTTAGAAAACGAGGTTATCACCAGTTTGAAGCTGCATGAACTCTGCACTGAGCCAGGGATAAGTCTATTTCTTTGTAAAATACACATCCACTTTGATCCCACAAAAGTTGTAGTTTGCCTACACCACTGACATTTTTCCTTGCTCACAGCACCATTTCTGGTCTGTGATTTGAGATAGAAAACTATATAGAACCAGCCTGGAACCAATGCTGTCTATCAGTTCCAGAGGCTCCTTTCACAGGAAATGTCATATTGGTTGCAAAAAAAAAAAAAAAAGACTTAACCCTTAATTTGGTGTTATTCGCTTGCAATTGAAAGCCATTGTTAGAATACAACATAGTGAAAAAAAATCTCATACATTTGACCAGGATTTGTAGGTCAAAAACCCTTTTTGGCAAAGACTGCAACCAATTTATCACAAAAATACAATGTAAATGAACGTTCAGTTGGTGTATAAAACTGCATGAAACCTGTGTATGAAACAAAAGAAAGTATTTGTTTTTAATGTGGCCAATAACATATCGTCTTATGTTTAATAGACCCATGTCATGAATTGCAACCATGGCAATTTTGGCTTAGGAAAATATAGAATTTCAGTATTTTATAAAATATTTAGTATTAGGGAGCTGAGTGATACACAGAAAATAATTGTATAACGGAGAACACTGTACCCTTGGACAAAGAGAAAGTGATTAAACTTTCCTGAAATGCAAAGTAAAGTTGTGTTGTTTTTAGTGAGACAAAAATAGAAGTGCAGATCTATTATTACTTGAACCTCAGATTAATCAATGTGTAGTTCATAGAGGTTCATTGTGAGAATAGATTGTTTTCAGATTGCTTGGTCTCTACAGGCTCTTAGGGCCCAAACAACACACCTCCGAACAGCATAGCTCATTAGCATTCCTCTCTGGCCTGTCTGCTGGCCCCTGGCTCAGTATGTGATGGAGGACTCTAATGTGCTACATGGCTGTCAAGACAAGAGGCTGTCTTCTCTCTAATATTTATCAATTCTTCACCATGATTACAATTCCACTATCCTATCCTATACAAGCAAACTGATTTTCAACACTTCAACAAAGTGCCGTAGAAGGAAAGTACAAAGCAACGCGGCCTGACATATTCTGCAAAGTTTGGTGATTGGGGAAGGACTACATATGGTTAAAATGTGAATGTGGGGAAAGATTGTAATCTCAGTGCAATCTGTCAGCCAAGCACAACCTTGCAGGGATGGAGGGTCAAGTACATAGACTATTGGTAAAGTTGTAAATTGCAGCCCTCTTGATATGGAAAAGAATGTGACATCTAATTCACACTGACCTTTTAACTCTGGCATGGGGATAGGCCACAATACACCAAAGGATCAGAATAAAAAGTTGAACTGAAATACCTGCCTTGACAAGAAAGACAGTGAAAACCTATTTTGTGTGTGATAATATCCTGAATGTGCTGCTTCAAATATAAAACTTTTCCAAAGACTGATTAGCAATTTGAACTCTACAGAGTCTGAAGACAAAATTTGTTGAGTCTCTTGAATGTTACACTGTCTGCTAAAAAAATCCCCTTTATATATTACGAAATGATTTGCCAATTACATTTAGGAGGAAACGTGAGGAGTTCCTGTCCTGCATCCCAGGTGTGGTTAGGTTTAAACTCCTAAACACTTTTATTAAGCTTATGGAAAGATGGTGGTTTTGGTTAAATATTGAAAAAGTAAATACATCCTGTCTCAGGCTTCAAGACAGTGTTGCCAGAAGTGGATATCGTAGGCAAACAAATGAAATATATTGACAGTGAATGTTTTGCAATATGTTCAGTATGACCACTTTGTGACAGATTGACAGATACATTAATGAAAAATGTTTCCTCATTATATTGATAAAAGCTTACTGTGATGTGTGATACTGTTTCTTTCGAAACCTTTGTTTTTGTAAATCAGTAGTATATAAACATGATTTTTAGGAGACAGGGTTGTGTGTTGAAGCCTGTCACTGTCTTCTACGAGCCATCCAAGACTTCCGACCATATACTGTAATTACATTTTAACACACAGTATGACTGTATGTTCACCCACATCATGAGAATTCCGGTGGATAAAAAATTGTTGCAATAATTAGAAATACCTAAGTTGAGGTAGACTCATATAACCCATTTTTTATTATGCTATTATATCTTTTTCTTTTCACATTTTGTAACGTGTCATCGTAACTGTCCTGTCTATTGGTTTGTGTCATGTCAATTTTTATGTTATCCGTCGTTTTGCACTAATTAATAGAATAAAAACTTGTGAAAAAATAGAAATAATTAAGTCTTAATTAGTTTATGTATACAGCGTTTTCACAGTAAAGATATATTGCTTTTAGAAATCACATCATAGCATAGCGAACAAAGCTAATTCAGAAAACAGTACCTTGGCTGACACTTGCATGCTGTTGTCCTGCATGGTCATGATAGCCTCAGAGATCTTGATGTCAACTGGCTCTATAACTGCTTCAATGTTGAAGGGTCCCTCCAGTCTGTCTGCCACCAGTAACATCGCATCTGTCACAACACAGAGGACACATGTCAGCTCAGAGATATTAAACACACACGCACACACAGAAATGTTAATACTTCTATTTACGCACACACATATCAATATGTTCACATCATCTTTGAGCATTAACAATACTCAATGAGAAACCCTCAGGGTGCTGTGCTCCATCATGTGTCTTTGACATGGGTCCAACTAAGAGTACAAAGAACGGTGCCTTCTCCAAATGTATTGACTGCCAATAATTACAAACACAAAAGGAACCTGCCAGTACCCTCATCTAGACACACAAACACAAACACACAGAGACAGGGAGATAGAGGAACTCTGCAGGATGTGCAACATCAAGTAGAAATTAAATTTCAATGTTCTAAGCTTACAAATAGCTTATACATAAAACAAATCATTGATTTGTATGCATGCTAATCACTCCAGTTAGACAGATAACGACAAGACTTCTGATTTATTCATCTATTTGCATTAGTATTTCTAGATTGTGAAAGTATATCAATAAATTCATAAATTCATGTCTATGTATCGTGCTGATAATTACTTTTTGATTACATCTCAGACACTCAGTACTTAACTTAATTCTTTCTGTCAAATATGAATTCCATAAGACAACAAAAGCATGCATAGCTTTGCCATTATGCATCAGTTAAAAACATATGATGGCAAGTGATGAAATAAGGTACATTCAGTACTGTATTTGTTGTTTCTTTGTTTATTTACCAGAACCCAAACTTCTCACATCACATCTAATCATGTCTTTAGAAAAGATCAAAATTCTTCTCTGTACTAAATGAACAGGTACAAGAACAACAGTCAAAAAAAGAGAGAAAAACAAAACAAAACAAAACACAGGGACCATGACCTTATTACTCTGGATGAGTCTTGGCATGAATCAATACCTAAAACAGATTACCCACCAACCTGCCACTTTTCATTTTCATTAAAACAATGTGATATTAATGTGTTCATACACAGGGATGGTACTATTGATCGTGTTAGACTGGGAGATGTCAGCTGTGAAAATAATGTGTTTGATATTTTCATTAGACTCCATCTTGTCTCTCAAAAAAGTAATTAAAAGTCCACCAAGTCTTGTTTGAGGGGTTAGCACTGGTTAAGTGGTAAGGGCAGAGGACAGTGATATCAGGAAGACTTCCATCTCTGTGCACTGACATTTGCAGGGATGTGCACCAATCAGGAAAAGCCTATTTAACCCTATGGGAGCTGCTCTCTGCGAAAGGGCTGCAGAAACAGGAAAAATTAATGAGATAACTTCTGTTATGAATTGGTACTATATAAATAAAACTGGCGCTATATAAATAAAATTTAATTGAACTGAGTCTTTAGCAGTAGCAGAATGGCAGAGCATATCATTAGACTATAAGTGATCATAGCTAGAACTTTGATGCGGAGTGATCATTGGCCTTTTGTGCAGCTCTATAGGCTTAGGAGCCAAAGCCTGATGACTCCACACCCTGCTGTGAAACTAGCAAAAAACATGACTTCCATCATCTCTGCTGGCTTAAGACAGGGCTCAAACCTTTGGCAAAGTGATTGCATCTTATCTGAGCTGCCAAAAAACCTTCCAAAACGGCTTCTGTTGACATTTGATAAATTATTTAGTTAATATGATACATCATCACACTAACCTAAAGCACTACTACAGAGTAAAACCTGGTTTTTAATGCTAACATAATATTACAATCATGTTTTTTTCCTTAATTTAATTTTAATTTATTATTTGTTCGAACTTGCTATATAGTCTGTAATCGTGACCTTTCTGTTGGAATACATGGATTCTGACTCTAAGAACTGATTTTATTGTAAATTTAAAACTGTCAAAAGGTGAGTCTTATTGATTAACATAGAGGAAGAAACAAAAATAAGATTAATGAAATTCAGCTTATCAAAGTTTTATTGAACTACAAGCATTAAAGAAAAAGGCTTGCGATATTCCATATATCAGTTATTGTCAACAAATTCTATGAAAGGACAAAAACCACCAGTGCTTTAGTCCATCTCTTAATACTTTCTGACGTCAACAGCCTGTCTGTGGCACTCAGCCACAAGCCAATTGGTTCCTACTGAAGATGGAAATCTTTAAAATCTCAAATACAGTTTCTACTTAAAAACAAAAATGCTAAATAAATGAAACCAGCTGGGCACTGTAGTTTTTAGCAGACATTAGTCAAACAGGAGCAAATTGTGTTTATGTTGGGGACTATTTTCAGCTGCGGATTTGATGCACTACTGAGTATTTACAGCAGCAGGTTGGTGTATGTGGGATCAATTCAAAATAAACTACAGTGCCCAGGTTCATCATAATGAAGGAACATATCAGCCAGTGCAACAACAACAATGGAAGTCTATGGCACAGAGGCTACACAGACAAAACTTGTTCATAGGATTTATTCATTGTTTGTTTTGGTCTTTTCGTGGAATTTGTTGACAATAAGAAAAGTATATACATATATATATATATATATATATATATATATATATAGTAAAATATCTCCAGCTAAGTTATCACTGTTAATGTCTCGGTGTTTCAGCACAGTTCACAATTCAGTTTCAAAACATCACCAGTGAGCTGTGAGGAAATTTGGGACTTTGAGAGCAGAACTAAACTGAGCACTTAAACAAAATCAGGGCAAGAAATCCTCATACATAAACGTCCAACCAGGTCATTTGTCAGTTCCATAACGGCATGACTCATGAGTGTTTTCAGATCTGACACCTTGTGGTTCAGGTATGATTACGTTTAGGCAACTGAAACTACTTGGTTATGGTTTAAAGATTGCTATTGTGGTTAAAGGAAACCAATACTGACTGACTGTTGGTAGGAGAGGCAACATGAACCTTTATCTCAAGTGTCGAAGTTGCACACTTTGGACTGCAGTGACTGTTGTACAGAACAACAATTTTAACATTGTGCATTGTAGCCTGGTGTAGAAACTTCAAACTTATTCAGTAAGAAAAGCTTAGGAGCCTTGTAAATTGACAAATGAGATCATTGTGGTAAGTCAGGTATAGCTCTTTCAATTACAGTGTGTAACAGGCCGGTGCTGAGGAAAGCCAATATCATTCAAGACTGTCCTGACCAGCTCCTGCAGAATGAGTTTGAGCTCCTGCCCTCAGGCCGGCATTTCACAGTGCCTGTCATGAGACCTAAGGAACATAAAGTCTCCCTCCTCCCACTGGCTATTGACAGGGCAGGATATTTAGCTCACCAGCTTGACTGAGGGGAGTGATTCAGAGGACAGGTGAGTACAGAAGAGAGAGCACTAGCTTGTTTAAAGTGAGGTGAATTAAAAGCATAAAGATTAACACTCAAACCTAATATTGCCAATTAACATTGAATTAAGTTGTAATAATATCCCGGGCCCTGTCACAGCCTAGCTGAATTGTGCAACCATTCACTGCAACCCAACCTCATCGAAAAAAGAGGTATATACAGTATATTTAAATATAAATCTGTAGTATTTAAGTGTACATAAAGTAAACACAAATACCATTGCCAACAAAATTGGGCAAGGGTTTTTGTTAGTTAACAAAGAAAGTTAACAAAATATTTGTCTAAAATCTGGTGGACAGACCCTTGGCCTATGATCAGTTGATGACATTTTGTTGGTGATTTGAATCTGGATTAGACCAGATCAAACGATGATTGTGTTTCAGACAGAACTATTGATGATGCTGTGAAATCTGGAAGTGTTAAGATGTATTAACATAGCATTAACATTCTATTTTCTCAGTGGCTCAAACCCAGAAGACGGATGATGATAATCAAACAAACAGAACTGGAAAAGTGTATACAAAATGAGACAAAACTCAACTAATTGAAACTCGTTATAGCGTCCATTATTTCAATTTCATTTTTCTCGGGGACCCTATCCTATCTATCTATCTATCTATCTATCTATCTATCTATCTATCTATCTATCTATCTATCTATCTATCTATCTATCTATCTATCTATCTATCTATCTATCTATCTATCTGTTAGTTGTGTTCTGGAGCTTGCACTGTGTATGATTGGGTGTGTGACAATAAAACTTGATTTGATATGAAAAGAGCACAAAAGTCAATCCATTTCTTTTCTGTACTCACTGTAGATTCCTTAAGATGTCTATTTTAAAAAATCCACTATTATTTATGGTACTATTACTTTTGGAACATGATTATTGTAGCTTTTTGTAGTATTTCCATTTAATTTTATATTCCAGATGTGTGCTGATGTACTATACATGTATGATTTACCTTTGTGAATATTGCTTGGTTTTGCTTTTGCATTGACTGAGTGTAATTTCCTCATTGGGTTCAAAACAGTTTCTTTTTATCTCACAGTCAGTTGCTGATTTGATGTTGCTTGTGATTGGCAATTTTTTTAACCACACCTTTTCCATCCGCACTCTGTGATAGGCTTGATTGGAAAATCAAGCCTATCAAAGTTTAACACAGCTAAATTATAACCAGCATCTGGGACAAGCAAACAGTTATTTGGGATTGCCATAGTGAGATTTAGTGAAGCCAGTTAATTCAGAGACAGCTGACAGGTGCCTGTCCATGATCAACAGAAACTCTGACTAAACCTGTTTTGCAAGTTTGTTGATCTGTCAGGAAGTTCGACAAAATTTGAAGCATGCTTCATAACCAGAAATCGGATTTGTGAAATTATCCAACAACATACAATTAGCTTACTCCCGGGTCTTACATAGTATCTCAGACGCATTTTGACCAAAATGGGGGAAATGATGCTCCTTAGCATTGGGGTTATAAATTGCAGTTATTGGCCGTATTAGGGTGCTAATACGAGATAAGAGATAAAACTTACTTGCTACAACTGCAACATCAATCTAATTGTGATGGAAAAAATTATGTATCTTATTACTGATTAGCCAAAGACAGGTGTGTATCATATGTGGGGTAAAACATGCGTTCTTGTTTATCATATCATATAATTCCGTTTATTAAAAATTTCCCACAGGTATATAAGAAAGCACACAATGCAAGAAAACAACCCATTCCCAAACAGCAACCAACATGTTAAACCTCGAACGACTCACCCAGAACCGGTCAACTCACAAATCACGCCTTGCCAAACCAAGCCCTCCCAATAACTCAACCACAACATCTGACAGTCTGATGTATGTACAGCATTTGAGCGTCTTGGACAAAAAATATATTACATTAATTTCTGACTTCCAAATAAACATGTTCATGTGTTAGGTTGTGTATGCTCTAAGCCAGGCCTGTGCTTTTACACTGTACAGACTGAATAGAGCTACAGATAGACTCCCCTCTTCTGTCGGTTAGTGGCTGTACCTTTGAAGAGCACTACTGTTTGTTTACTCTGGAGTCTCAAATTGGGCGTGATGCTTGGTTAGATTTCCATCAGGAGCTGGCTGGAGGTCATTGCAGGGGGCCAACCAGAGTCCTGTGTAATCTTCAGCTGCCTATGTTTAGCAGAGTACTGCTCTAATGCTACCGCTGAAAAAGCCTTGGTGGAATTCAGCAGGAGTAGAGGGGAAATTGGCAGCAATTCTGTTACTCATTCCATAAAAGACTCCTAAATGATATCCTCAGCTCAGTTCTGACAACCTATTTTTCATATAGCTTAATGAATATTTGATGGATTACGAGTATGAGTCAGCCATTTGAATTGCTTTGAGGAAGGGTTACTTCAACATGCTCAAATAACTTCTGAAAGTATGTCACATATGGGAACACTTTTGAAAAAACATAGCCTGTTGATGATCATCTTACAGATGAATCTGTTCTAACCATAAATCATTAGGAGGACAAAGAAAAGCACATATTAAAGTGCACAGGCTATGCTGTTTCAATTTTGCACAATGTTTAGCTTGTAACTCATACCATCTATACTATCACCCTTTATTACTTAATTTGGTCACCACCGTGGTGTCACAAGTGTGATACCTGATACTTGTCTTGGACCCTGTTTTCCACAGTCAATCATGACAAACTACACATTGTTTGAAAGCACAAAGACTCATGATTCCATTTGTGGAAACCATTTTAATATTTCCAAATCTCTGTGCCAACAGTTGCTTATTTTGCATCACTTTCATGAAGACTACTTTCTGATGGTCCAAAGAGGTAACTTTCAGAAGAGACCAGGATCAGGACTTTATTCAGAAGGATTAAAATAACCATTTTATTTTGGGTATGTCACTTTCAGGCTTGCAGACAATGAAAGAGGTGCTTGTTAAGAGTTTTAAATTCCACTTGTGAGTATGCAGACTTTTATTTTATTCAGATTGCATTCAGGGGAAATTTGTAGTTTTTCTGTCAACTGACTGCCAGATTTGGATTATTAACAAACATTTGAATAGATACAAATAAACAATCGATTTGTATCACCGTTCATCCACCTATCCATCTATCCATTGACTGACATAGTGGGTTGTATTGGCATGGTTGTTTACTGCTGGCTGCACGGTGCCAACTTTTGTTTTTTGCTTTAGGCTATATGCTTGGTTATTTTCTAATCGAAAACTCTCCTTTTTATCTCACCCAGAAGGATTTGGAGAGACTCCAACAAACTACCTGCAGAGTCCCTTGGGGGACACAGCAGTCATTCATGTGTGAATCTGTGCCTGTAACTTTTATGTGAACATGTTGAGAAACAAATAAAGGGTATTCCTAATTATCGGGGGCATTTTTAACCCCTTGATTTTTCATTTCATGACTGTTTTATTAACTTTCACAGGGATTTCTGCCACGTGTTTCTTATCCCAATGATCTTTTGATCACTGCATAGTCAATGCAATTTTGATGTGGTGAGTGGTGCTGGAGTGTTCAATAAATACACCCACTATAAGATCAATTTCTGTCACACACTACTAGATCCATCCAATCTGATTTTGTAAATAAGGATGGAGTAGGTAAAGTCTTTACTGAGATTTACATAGGTTAATTTAATGGCCAAAAAATCTTTGTGAGAGGGAGTAAATAATGATTTATCTTCTCGTTCATTGGCTGTTGCTAGGATCACGCTCAGATTTCAGTGAATCTTGTATTATTTCACACCACATACGCTAGACTGGCCCAAGTGAAATAAAACACAAAAAATCTCTCTGGGCTCTGCATGACTGCTCTGGAGTCAATGGGAGGACCAGAGTCTCAAGTCTTGCAAATTCAGAGTACAGAAATGGTTAGGATTTAAAGTATCACTATCCCATTTATGTACACTGGTAGCTCCAATATCACATATGGTCTGTTATTCTCTTCAATGACAAAGAGGCTGGAGAAAAGATGTAAAACACTGTCAATGTCAATTAAAGCAGTGATTCTCTTTTTAAAACACATTATCAAATACATTTTGAAATCACTCAAACTTAGTCAATTTGAGAACTTGCCTCGGCGGTTTCCAATGAGCATCAGCAACAGTTCGTTATTGCAGCAATTGCCCTTCCGGTGTTGACATGAATACAAATACAAGTGTGTCCAATGATTCAGAGTTGCAGTGATGAAAATGGAAAGAATAACTTTTACCATCTGCCAGTGCAAACTGGCGAACACACAAACTATGCATCCAACAATAGAAGTTGATGATACATTTTTTTCTGGAGACAGGTGATTACTCCATTGCCAATGGTGTTTTACTCCACATGCTGGAAATTGCACTCATCATCGCAAATGTGTTATGGAAACAGTTCATGAATTAGATCAGTTTCTCTAAACGTTTCATACAACTGTCTATGATAAACTGTACATACATGTCATGAAGACATTGGAGTCTGTCCACTGAAGGTAAAACACTTTTAATTAAAATGTAATTGAGAAATTCTTCATTACTTATTGTTTTGCTTTTAATAATGATGGTACAAAAATGATAGAGATTTTTATGGGATAACACTTTTGATATTTAATTTTATTAATCAACAAATTACCTTGGAAGTAATTTTATTTCCTTTTTTAAGTATTTTCTGTATGCAAACCATACCACTGTTCTGGGTAACATTTTGAACATGGCCAGTCTACAGTATTTTATTCTGCAATAACAGAAACAACTATACAACTGCATCTTCAATCCGGAGAGTAGCTCCATGTCAGCGAGACATCACAGCGTCACTGAGCATGCTCGGGGGCACGGTTCCTTGTTTACATGCTTTGCTAGTTTGACAAGCTGAGAGGAGAAGTACACTGGCTTTGTTCAATGAGGGAATGTGTCACCTAAATACAATGGTATGGCTCTTTGATGTGTTGTTTATTGCTGCTGTCTCTTTTTCCATTATTTTGTCTATGTATTGCAATTGCAATACAATTGCTACTCAGCACGAGCAAAGAATTTATGGAGTGCCTCTTCGAGATTATACGAGTTCAAAATACAGTATGAACACTGAAACTGGAAAAAATCCTGATGATAATGGTAAAATAGAAACAGGAAAAAATTCTTTGTGCATTTACTATTTGAGTTTAGCTCTATTGTTTAAATTTTTCAGAATCAAAATTACTGTTACATGTTTCCTATTTTGGGCAGCATCATGACTCTACAATTAGTACTGTTCAAAGATCTGGGTTTGATTTCTGACCCTAACTTATGAATTTAGGTTTCCTCCCTCATTGCAAAAGGAAGCAACTAATGGATTGGAGACTAAATATTGATTGGTGAATGGTGAATATGACAGTTAATCTGTGTTAGCCTTACAATGACCTGGTGACTTGTCCAGGGAGTCGCCCTGTCTCTCCTTAATATATGTTGTTAAAGGCGTTATGTCTCTGTCAATGTGTTGTACAGTGCAGTGACGCACTTGTGTTTTAGTTTAAGCTCCACAGTAAAAAATGGCTTGCAGATGTTTCATATAATTTATCAAGTAAACAGACAGAAAGGAAATTAATTGAGGAAACTCCAAATCAACTTGTTCCCTCACAAGATACAACCTGCATTTCTCACCTTTGTTAACTTCTTAAACACATCCAAAGTAAAGCTCACTGAAGAAGCTCACTGTTTGTGTAACAAGTGTGAAACAAACCTCACCCTTTCACTCTTATTCAGACCACTCCTGTCTAAACACAAAACTGCCAAAACCATTCTGCTAAAAGACATCTGAGTCAGTTTCTGTAACTTTTTTTTCCCAGTTTGCAGCTGCAAGAGGTGAATCAATTGCAAAAAACTCACTAACTTGCCAACACATCTGCCTGTCTTTGGGGAGTCTCCACAGGCATTCTATCACTTACAGCTGGATTGTAGCTCAATAACAGCATGAACAAATATTTCTTGATAGGGCTTTTTTCTGTTTCATTGGCTTTTGGCTATATATGGATTACTTTAGCTCATCTGAAGTCTCAGATACCATGTCTGTTGTTCCTCACATATGAACTCTCATGTCTTTTTACATTAACACTTTTCTCTACTGCTACAGCTGCAAGACACTGCTGCTTCTGCTGGCTGACTGTTTTTTTTTTTTTGTCCTGCGCTGTCTTTCAGCTATTTGTTTTTTACTCTTATAGCGTGGCTGCCCAGAAGGTAGAAAAAAGGAATCAGGCTATGAAATATGAAATGACTGCTTTGGAAAATGGTTACCAGTAAGGTTAAAGGAATAGGCTGACATTTTGGGAAATACACTTATTCTCTTTCTTGTCAAGAGTTAGATGAGACGATTGATACCACTCTCATGTCTGTCCCTTAAATATGAAGCTGCAGCCATCAGATGTTTAGCTTAGCTTAGCATAAAGACTGGAAACAGGAGGAAACAGCTAACATGGCTCTGTCCTGTAAAACCACAAATTATTGTTATTTGTTCGGAATAAACAAACAAGATATGTGTTAATTAGTGAGCTTTAGAGCTGCAGTTCAGCACATGTCTTTAGACAGAGCCAGGCTAGCTGTTGCTGTAGCTGTAGCTACACATTTACTGTACAGACATGAGAGTGGGGTCAATCTTTTCATTTAACTCTCAGCAAGAAAACATCAGTACACTTCCCAAAATGTCACACTATTCCTTTAGGTATATGCAATTTGAATAGGCAAAACATGCAATATTATGCAACATTAAAATGTATAATTTTGTAAAACAATACGCTCAACAGTGCTTAACAATATGCTTTCCAGAAAAAATGAGGATACAACATAGCAAGAACAAGAACAACATTCAGTGTGCATGTGTGTGGAGGCAATACAAGTAAAAAAAATAAATAAAACATAGTTGGCCATTAGCTGTGGTAACTATTACAAAAATGATATGTTGCTTGTATATAAAGTGTAGCTGTGTAAGCATTCCTGACACATATACAGAAAAGCAGCATTTTGCAGATTCTGCACAGCCAGTAGCAATTAGAAAGAAAAGATACTGGTTCTTGATTATGCTGAGGATATGGAGATCACTTCCACTTGGCTAAGTGAGTCATCCAGCCTTGAGCTTTCTGACAGGCAGAAACCCACTAGCTAGCTTGTTTGTTCCTGTCATGTCTGTTACTGAGACCATCATGGTTGATATTCAGTTTGAGTGTCTGTGTGTCTATGTATGTGCGCATGTGTGTGAGTCTGGTAAATGTCTCAGGTTTAACTTAAAGATGGAGTATTTTTATGTCATACTTGAAGAATTGCAAAGACCACTGGATAACAGTAAGAAAGGTAAAGATTTTTAGACATCTTTAAGGCTACACTGAGCAGTAAAGCAGAGTGTGAGCTTAGTTTCTGCTAACCTATATATATATATATATCATTTAAAGTAAAGCACTGGCAGAGTGTTCATCTTCATAATCTAACAGACATCACAGAAAGTCCTTCTTGGAGGACAGAAAAGATACTTGAATTCTCATGAACTGGGGGGTTGTGGGGAGGTCCAGTTACACTGGGACACAATCCGTGCAATTAAAAAGAAATGAGCAAATAAAATCAATAAGGATTGCTTACATTGTGGTGTCAAAGGTCTCAACAGAGGACAACAAAAAACTATATCTTAATTAGGAGAAATAATGTGTACACAGGCACAGCCGAGTGCATGTAATAAGGGAATACAATGGTATTCACAAATCACTTCTCATTTAAAGCTAAAAGGAGTTCATTACTTTTACTGTGAATTCATTAAAATAGAATTGACCGTTCGCTAAGCTTTGAAACAATAGGTCCTTTATTTCAGACAAAGGTAGACAAAAGCAGGCTTCTTATCTTTAGCCGGTGATTGTCAATTTTGTCGGCTGAAATGACAACTGTAACTAGCCAAGATTTTATCTGCTGTAGCTAGCTAATTAAGCTAACAATAGCTCCAGGAGTTTATTGAAAACAATGTCTCCAGCTGGCTATTTAATGTTGACTTGTTTTAAAATAAAATCTTGTAGACGAGGTCTTAAAAAAGCACTTACATGATATCATGCTAAAAGACTGAGGAAATAAATAAGAAGCATTGTTCTTGTCATGCAATGTAGAGCTAGTTAATCCTAGTAGTCCAAGTATGATAAAGAAAAATGACATATTTGACATTTTACACTGTTTGGCTGCTTAGCTTATATACTTGATCATATTTTCAAATAGTATGTTTGCACTTTTAATGTTACAAGAAAAAACACTTTCAGGATGAGGACTAACAATGTGTTTGGTGAATGCAATGCTATGTCTGGTAACATTAGCTGGGATTTCGGGAATGTATACTTCCCCAAATCCAATAAAGGGCAAAACAAGTGCAAATGTTAGCCTAAACTCTGATAGTGTTCAGGACCAGCTTTCACACAGTGTGGAAATACTACACAGTGGATGTGCTAGTTGTAAACAAGGCATATTTTTTAATGTAACCTGTTATCCCACAAAGAAATATTACCTAGTTAGTTAATGATATGCTAATGCTTGGTGTTGGTTTACTACTGTAGGTCATATGCTAGTGAGCCGGACATGCTAACAATTGCATCTTACGTTAGAGCAGATAAACCATTCTGTACACTTTCGCTCTTGTGTTTTTGGTTTTGGAAAGACTGACTCTTTAGATATATTGCTCTTACTATAGCCCCATGTACACATCTTCAACATGCAGAGAAATCCACTGCCTGATAGGCCTGCCGTGCCTAGTTATGGTTGCGAAGCAATGCCTGGACAATCACTGTGTGCGGAAGTGGTATGACAAACTAAAAGTCAATTAAAATATGCCATTAATTTTGTCCATGTGTAGCTGAAATTATTATGTCAGAATGATGTCACTTGATGCCTGTCAGAAATGGCACTGATCATGGTGTAAGCCTGAAATACTACAGTAGAGTGTGAATAACAGAGTCCACTCTCTCTTTCTCTTTCTCTCTCTGTCTCTGTCTCTCTCTCTGATGGTACTTTAACAAGATGCTGACAAGAAAAATGATAATGATGTGTCTGTCATGATGCAGAGCTGGGTAAATTTGTCATGATGGCAGGTGACTGATGGTCTGGTATCCTCCATTGGCCAAACCATGAATTCTTTCCCTGAACATTCGAACACACACACGCACACACACACACACTTAAAAGTCAGGATGCCTAAAATCACTCAGCACAGGTACGAGCAGGTAAATCACAGCAGGTTTATGCTCATTGTTCACTGACAGTCTGTCTTCCATTTGCAGCCTGGAAGCCACAAAGTCGTTATGGTAACCTTTACAAACTGTCAGCTACTGTACTGTGACTGTAACTTTGAAATGTATGACATTGATGCTGTAATCATTCTTCTTCTTCTGCATAGTGATATGTAGGCTACATCAAAGTATTCACCAAGGTCATTATTGTTTCAATGTTACACACATTTCAGGAATAAACAGCAGTGGCACATTTTTTCTACTCTCCCCAGTAATGCTTGTAAAACCCACACTGTGATACTGACATCTTAATATCCAAACTGCTTGTGTTTACATGTGTATATTAAAATCTTGAGTGGCTATCAATTTGTTAGATTGCCTCGAATTTACTTTCAGTCTCAAGCTTGTAAGTCTTCTTGATTTGTCTGGTGTTACAGTGTGTCTCATAAATTCCACTGGTTCTGTTAAGTGACATTTTAATGGCTTTGTACAGCATTAAGAGTCACAAAAAGTTGACTTCATTGGCTTGACATGCTTATAACTAAAATCATGTTCCTATCCATTTATTTTCTACTATACTGTACATTCCAAAAAGCCAAAGGCACTATGTGACACGGATGGGGAATACAAAAGTAATATTTTCACATCTATTATTAACAAGAAAACAAGAAACATAAATGAAAAACATTACACAATACTTAGGATGAGAAAAAGGAAAAAATAGTGGTGTATATTATAGAATCAATACAAAATTCTTAAAGGTTTTTCTAAATATATGAATATGTGGAGTCTGGTATAGCATTGATTAAAGATATAGTTTTACTTTGGAAGGGGACAAAATTGGGAAATTTAGTGCATTTAGTGTCCACATTACAATAAACAGTAAAACAACTCAACTGTTGCAACTACAGATCCCTCTTTCACATTTTAAGAAGAGGCAAGGGACACAATGTGTCTTCTGCTATATTTCATCAGATGAAATACATATTTTCTGTGGCAAAATTATGACAGATCAATCCTGATCTTCACTTTTCCAACATAATAGAAAATCAGCCATGTGATGTGACTATCGTGTTACTGTGAATCTGTTTTTGTGTTTCAGAGAGAGAGAATAAGGTGTGCTCCATGTATTGTTCTGCACTTGCCAAAAATTATTGTCAGACATGTCAGTAGCAGTAGTTCATGTCACCATGTGTTTTGGGAATGAGGAAACATGCAAAAAACATTTCTATAAATATTTAAGAGGAAGCAGGAAAACAACACTAAATCCATACAGTGCTGTAGTTGTGCTCCATGTTGTGATTATTGAAACCTGGATTTAAAGATTTCATTTTTAGTCCCAACAGTTGTTTGCGGTATATTGCAGTGTTATACAGCCATTTTGCCAGAACTAGATAGACTCTGTATTTATATTACAATTCTATTCTATCTAAAAGACATATTTAAAATGCTTACTAATGTAAATGACAATATGATTTCTCTGGTCTGTGCAAATCTAATGGCATTGATTAAAGCCTGGCTAGTCCAAAATATTTTTACTGTTAAGAAAAATCCCTAAAGCCTTATGAATACTAACATATTCTTAAATGTTTCTCAGGTCTACCATTTCACTGTATTGAGCTGGAAATGAGCCAAGAACTTAATAAACACACACACGCCGTCAACCCGGACGGGCTTCACACTTCTTCCATTAGAAAGTCTTACCTCATTTGACACTTTCTGTAACTGCCAATCATTATCTAGCACTTCAACTCAAAGTGAAGAAAAATGTTTCTAAGCCAACTTGTTATATTTAGGCTGTTTCAGAAGAAAATGCCTGGCAGTGTCCATTTTCTGTTTTCCTCACTGGAATCACAGCTCATATTTCCACATAGTAAATTGTAGGCATACAAGGTACTGTACATACAAAAACAATAGTTTAAAATAAAAGGCCTTTTTCACAACAGCCATTTTGACTCATTTTGTCACAGCAGCAAAAATACAGGTGTAACTAGTGACATTAATGATTTCTTTTTCAGCCATGCCAGTAAGCCTGCATGCACAATAGCAGCACTCTGGAACCTGTTCACCTAAACTAAATGCAGCCAGTATTAATATAATTTATTGCACCTGTGCATTTTTCTGCCATGACATTTCAAAATGTCCAACATTAAAAAAAAGTCCTGTTAATGTTACAAGCATGTATGTAGGTCAGGTATTTACTGTACCTTATAATTGAATGCAGCTTTGGTGTTACAAAATGAGCCCATTTTTTATGAGAATGTTGTACTATGGGTTGTTAGTTGCAGTAATGTTGCTAGGCTAGCAAGTTTCTACACATTGGAGTTAGTCCATTTTAACCATGTAGGAGTTTTCTGAAGGTTAAAGTTGTACTACTACAACTAATACAGTCTTGAAAAAGAGTGAAAAGTGTGACTGATAACCAGAATGAAGGATTGTCATTATTTAGAAGAAACCCACTGTATGTTAATTTCTGGTAATTAACTGAAGATGTAATGTTTTTATTGATTTACTTTATTTAACTACATACAACAATACATTTACAATGTTAAATGTAATATAAATCTGCCTACCTTGTTTTATTCAGTGTGTCTTGTCTTCAGAAATCTATCTAAAAATAGATGTTGCAATAGTCTTTTCAATTTTGATTTGTTCCACTAATACAAGAATGAGGAAAGCTCAACTTTGTACATTAGAGAGAAAAAAATCATTATCTGGTTTTAGCTTTCACTAGTTTTCACTTCTATTTTTTTGTGCCTGTTTTTAATAAAAGCTGGGAACAACAGTTTTTTTATTTATTATATAAATGTCCTTGATTCAGCAGGATTTAGAAAGATTATAGACCATTTTCAGAACTCATCCCTCTTCTCTCTTGTTGTGGAAGTTTAAAACTAAATAAAAAGCCTTGAGTCGCCTTTCTCCTGTGGTCTTACCAATCAATGGTATCGATAGTTACATTTAAACATGAACAAAGTCCACAGGTAAATGTCATTGAGGGTTCTTAAAATTAAAAGCTGTGCCTCTAATCTAACCTCTAATAAGTGATGATTTGAAGTGATGACAATGACATACTGTGTACTGACTCGATCCATACATTTCTATAATGCAAAGATGTGCTCCAGTGGTGAGAAGAGACCTGCGATACATTTAGAAGTTGTCTCTGAAAGGCAAATCAATATTTCTTGCAAGCTGCATAGTAAGCAAATCGAAGTTATTTAGCAACAGATAATGAATACAAAATGTCAGTAGACATCAAAAAATTAGTCTTTCATGGTGAAAATAAACATCCCTTGGGTTCTACATTTCTAATTATAATACACTCAGCAACACTGTCTTTCCAAACCAAAAAACAATGTCTGCACAAAAAGTGGTTCAAAATTAAAAATCCACTTTTTCTACACCACAAGGGTGTTTTTGTCTAACCAGATTCATCATTCTGTTGCAACAACAGCTTTTCCCATTACTGTCAAGCACAGCGTCCCTTTGCGGCAATAGATTTGCCTCTTCACAACTGAACAAGACACTAACTTTTTAACGCATGTCATAAAGCTGCGAGACATCTCATTCAGTGCATAGGGGCCTGTGTTGATCTGAGACTTCAGACATGCCATCGGAGAGAACAAGCGGTACGTCATCTGATGGTTTCTCGAATGACAGGCCTGTCACAAAACAGCCAAAAGCTTAGAAGTGCAGTTCACTTGACACACAGTCTTAAGGGATAACTCTTAAAAAAAAAGTTGCCTCATTTAAAAAAAAATCTGTTAGTGTGGGTGGAAGGATGGGATTGGTGTACATAACAAATAAAGCATTGGCCTACAAAAATCCAGAGGGAATACTCTATGTGCCTCCTTGGTATCCATTTAACAGGAGGGCTTACAGCAGCCAGCTACTTACAGCCTAACTGAAGTGCTATATTACTCACCGAGCTCAGCTGGAAACACTATAGAAAATGTGTTTGCCTAGAATCTGCTATCCTTTATCAATCCCAAACAGCAGGGACCACAGCTTTAAGAACCATGCCAGGGTTCCAGCAACAGCAAACAACATTTCAGAAAAGAAGGAATGGTTGCACAAATAAGATTTCAGTTTTGTCTCTGTAAATCCTTTAAAGCTGAATCTAACACAGCACATCCTACTGAATTCCCACAGAGACTATTCAAAGACACTGCCTTGGAAAAGTAACATGCAGACTTAGAAGTACAATTGTGCACACACAGACAGATAGACACACACACAAACCTACAAAGATTACAAAGAGAAAATGAGAAACAGGCACAAGGGCACTTGATTTGAATCAGAATCTTATTTTTTCTTACCGATGAAGAGGTTCCATTCAGCATCTAAGTCTGCCTGGTTTGCTAGACAGCCCCTCATAACGTTGTGACAGTAGTTGGGACAGGGTTTCAGCCCAGGCATGCCGCGACAGTATGGACAGTACAGCATCTTGGTCAAGGCTCTGACACATGCTGGAACTACATTCACCTATGAAGCAAAGAGACGTTCTTCAGTTATGTCGAGTCTTTTCAAGCTCATTAAACCTCACTAATTATTTTATGACATGCTGTATGATTCCTAAAATAAAGAGAGAAGTTGTGATAAAACAGTAATGTTGCACACCATAAGTGACATTTTCATAGTTTTACAAAATATCATGAGGTTTCCATAGAAACCACTGCATACCACAGTCAGTGCAGATAAAGCATCAATAGTAAGGAATGCAATTCCCTGTTGAAACATCAGGGGGGAAATGTCAGACGCATTTTAACTTTTGACAAACATCGCCACAACACATCACATCTTCTGAAGCTTGAAATGTGAAAACCCACCAGATAAAACTGTATGACAAGACAAGGTTTACAACTCTGTCCATCTCGATTCCTTGTGAAGGCTGTGCCTTTTGTTGTTGGGTCATGTCATTGTACCGGCTTTAGTGAAAGCGACAAGGTTCTCACATCTGCTTCCCTTCAGAGGTGGGGATGCAGAACGAAGAGTACATCTGATAATTGGCCTGTCAGCCTCTGTATTCATGCTTGACTTTAGATTTTGTCCAGCACACACTCTGGAGACTGCTGGTGTGTGTTTGTGTGTGTGTGTGTGTGTGTGTTTGTGCGCAGGGAAGGTTGGCAGATTGGTCAATGGTAGTCATAAGACGGGCCATACAACTGGACACCATTTTCTATACTTTTAGGGTTAGGGTTAAGCTAAGAAGAAATTACGGATGTGAATGCTGGCTGTTGAATGATACATGTTGAATGATACCAATAATGTCTGAAAAATGTGGAATATTTTAAGGTTTGTTGAAAAGCTGATGCTAAACTGAATTGCTGGCTTTGAAAGTTGAATAGTACCAATAATGTATGAAAGATGTGGAAAGATTTTGAACATTCCGTCCATTCATTTGAATGGGGAAAATTTCCTGGAAAACCTTGAATATTTTGGAAAGTATGAAACTTATCAAAAATCTGAATAAGAGCTCACCATTCCTAATTGAGCTGAATATTTTGATGCTTGATTGAAGTTTCAATGTTTTAGCATTCATACCCAATATTAATAAAGATTTTTTTTGTAGAAGAATTAAGTCTAATTCTAGAGTAACGCTGTGTTCATCCATCAGAGCAAAACTGATTTGTTTGCCGTTTCTAAAAGTCCAGTCAAGTCAAATCAGTGTTACTTGAATGGTCAGGCTCCTGCCTATATCTGTGATTTGCTAACTCCCTATGAGCCTGTCCGCTGCTTGAGATCCTCTGGCAGGGCCCTACTAATGGTTCCAAAATCTCAACTTGTCACTGAAAGTGGCCGGGCTTTTGCTGTTCTGGCCCCTCAGCTGTGGAACTCCTTGCCTGGAGATCTCAGGTAGGCAAACTCAGTGTCCTCTTTGAATTATTTTATCCTGTTTTTTATCTTATGTTTTGGATCTTATTGACTCTTACTATTGTTTTTATTATAAAGCACTTTGTAACTTTGTTTTTGAAAGGTGCTATATAAATAAAGTTATTATTATTATTATTATCTTCAGCTATCAGCTTTACAATCTGTACAGCTTCAGACACCCTCTTCCCTTCGATTCAGACAAGTAAAAACTCCAAAAAACAACCTTTAACAGGAAAAAAAGGAAGAAAACAAAGGAGCAAAACAAAGGAGGGATCTCTCCTCCAGGATGGAGAGAAAGCTGAGTTTTTATTCTGAGAAAGATTTATTCATTTTTGTGATACTCATTTTGTGTTTCACCATTTTCTCTGTCATAATTAATATTGTTAATTTGACTTTTGTTAATACTGTTGGAAGAAAGAAAAAAGAAACATTTAGAGAGAGACAACCAGAAGCCCGGTGATATAAATACCGCTGAAGATAAAAGTGTGATGAACCAAAAAACATCTGCGTACTTTTGTAGCTCCATGGCAACATCTGATGCTGTGCTATGACACTACATCAAGCTTCAGTCTTCTATCTAGTCTGTTTTGAACACAGTAGAATGTCTTTGATTTTATTGGTACAATGATCAGACCACCTGTGTGTGCATATATCTGTTTGTGTGTGTGTGTGTGAGAGAGAAAAAGATGAGAGAGATGAGAGAAAATAAGGGAGAGGAAGAGAAAGAGAGACAGAGAGGGGGAAGACAGAGATGTACGCCATTAGTGCATTTAATTCCACTTCTGCTTGACAGCCGGCTACAAGGTTCAAATGAACCATCTTTGACATTTGCAATCTGCCACTGACATCACGCAATGTCTTGTAAGAAGGCCATTAAACTAGGTTGCTAGCTGTCATTTCCACCGCTGCATGTCATCCGCTGGTATATGTTCTTGTAAATTGTTTATATCACTCTGGAAGTGTGGTTAACATATTGGAATTTTCACAAACAAGGTTCATTTGATTGAACACATTTCATAGCTGACATGCATGGAAAACATTTATGTGTCATGCTTGGGTGGCATCAGGTTCGAAACAGTAGGAATAATCGGATCCTACTAATGGTGGCAATATATATATCTATATATGTGTGTGTGTGTGTGTGTACGTGGACCTACAGTATTTCTGTTCCTTCTGGAAAATGGTCAGGATGATATAAATGCTAAAGAGCTGAACTGATGGCCAACTAAATAGGAATGCTAATAAGTAAATCCTTTATAGGTAACACTTTATTTTAAGTCATATTTAGCATTTATAAGCAGTATACAGACATTTAATAAATGGTTTATAACACACTATAATGTAGTTGTATGCAGCTATAAGGACATTTTTAGGTGTTTATTAATGTACAGTATTTATCAACAATTATTATTTATATTATTACAACTGTGTTTTACTATATTGTCATTCATTATCTGTTTATACATCATCCTCCACTTCTAAGCAGATATATCTGCTAATAATGACATTATAGTGTGATGTAAACCATTTGTTAAATGTTTATAAATGCAAGGGTACTTAAAGTGTTTCTAAGCTATATATTTAGAAATGATTTATTTATAATAGTGCTATAGGTGTCTGCTATCAGCCTGCATGGACCCATCACTGTCACTAGCATTTAATTTCTACATTTTCTAATTCACAGGCAGTGCTGGAGGGAGTACAAAAAAAGAAAAAGAAGAGCAAACAGAGAAAGAACTGGCTGTGGAGAGAGCCAAAGAAGCAGGGAAACAAACACCAAGAAAACAGAGAGACAGATACAGATGAAACAGACGGAGAGAAAACCGGACAAGACACTAGCAGACAAACAGAAGGAACAGGCAGGTGCTACCGCCACATTTGGACAGAGAAAGAGAACCAAGTATATGCCAATCGCAGTGCTTGTCTCTTATTTCCCAAAGAATCTTTACTTGCAAAATACACACTTTATGATTTCTATAATATACTTGTCTCAAGTGGCAGCCCACATGCAGCTATAACCTTTACATCTCAGTCTGGTCATTCTGTGCCTGAACTACACTTTCTGTATTGATTATCAGTATCACACATATAAATCCATCAGTCAAATCTGACTGCTACATGCAATTCATCGGTCTACTGTAACTGATGCAGGGACGAGACAGTTTTTAGATTGCACTTGCACTTTCACCTGCATTGCCATGCATCTCCAGCAATTTCTCCCCCCCTCCCTCATCAATGACATAACCCCCCAGATTAAATATAACATTTTTCTATCAAGCTATTTGAATCATTATATTTCACAGGCTAATTTGCATATAAATATATTTGCTATAGTGACAGAGGGAAGAGAGAGGGAGAGCCTGTCTCTTTTGTTTTCTCTGTTGGCTCAGCCTCACCCAGTCACTGCACCTGGGCAAGGACATTAAATCCAGTTTAAACCACAATCATAAAACAAAAACTAGTCGACAGCATGACTTTGGAATATATTCACTTAATAAATTCACTGTTCCACTGCTATGGTATAAATGATGGCAGCATTACAGAGGAGCCTAATGAAAATATAGTATACTGTATCATCTACTCAACATCAGCAAAGCACTGCAAATGTCATTTTGTACAATTTAATACCATCATACGTTTTCTTCCAACTTGTACAATAAAGTACAGTACTTATTCATGAGAATATTAAATAATTAAAACAAGTTCTGGGATTAATCTGTTTCTGTCAATTCAATTAAACTTGGCCCAGTTTCTAGACAGCCTGTTTAAGAGACATGGAGAAAACACTGGGACAATTTTCTTAACTATAGACCCATTCCAACTACACTCTTTATATTCAGTGTGGCCTGTTAGTTGCAACCAAAGGAATATATTTCATACTGCAAATAGGAAAAGTGTTTTAAGCTGCCCTTAAGCTTTGTGAGTCTTTGGAAAATTTGCATTAAAATGGTGCCTCCCAATGCAGTTATCTTACAGGGACTTTTACATTATTGCAGTTACTGTGCCCAGCAATCGCTGGGTACCCTGGATGAAGGGTAATCTGATAATCTTGTTAGCACTTATTTACAGTTGAGTGGATGGAATATTTCACAGCAGGCTGAGACTGTAGGACTGGGGAGCGAGATGCCTCAGATCCAGAGTGAGATTAAAACACTAATCTACTCATCCGATGTTTAAGTGCTATGATAACACTGCAAGGAGAGCATGTGTTTGTGTGCGAGTCGGTGTGTGACTTTTGCAGTGGTGGAGGAAGCTATTTACAAGTTTTAGTGCTATTTGTTGTTTTGTCTGTTGTTTTTTTATGTGTTGAATCAAACTCAGACTAAACAGCTACACATGCTACATATTTGGTATCAAATTAAAGAGGAAGTTCTGTTTTTTAAAATGAACACAACTTGTCATTGTCAGTTTCATTTTGTTTTTGAGATTGAGCTGTTTGTTTGGACTGAGTAGGAAAATGCTCATTTTAGTGACATTCTAGTATTCTTCTGGGGTCTAGAGGGTTAAAGTTACAGGTGGTGAATGTGATTCTGGAGAAATACAATACCATGACAAATACCATGATATAGAGCGAACAACAACACAGCAAGTAATATAACTAACTAGCTAGGTTGTGGGTTAGCAAACTGTCCCTACAGTTGCTGCTGCGAAGCTGAAACAGCCAGAGAGGACGAGACGGTTTCCCAGAGCCAGCAAACCAGCTCCAGACAGCGATACTCACAACTCTCCTGCTACTATAGCTAATGTCACAACAACAGCATATCTTGGCAAACTAGAAAATAAGCTGAATGTCCGTGGGCAAGTCATTTAACATGACCTGACACAAATCGTGGCTGGAATAGTGTTTGTTTGTTTCCCATTTACAGAGCCAGGGCTGTGTACAAACACTGGATTTATTTCAGCGCACACACTGAACGGACAGCTAGCGGACCGTGAATTTGACAAAAATATGTATACTGGATTAAAATCGCATACCCCACCTTTAAGTATTTATGAGCAAAATGTGCTTTAAGTATCAAAAGTAAAAGTAAAGAAGAAAAATTGACTATTATATATTATATTATTGGATTATTATTACCTGTGCATTAATGTGTAAGTAGGTTTTTACTGTTGTAGGTGGTCGAGGTGGAGCTCATTTTATTTTTTTTCTATACTGATGGGTAGTTTATTCTATGCTAAAGCATCATATTTTATAAACCTTTTATCTATTTTGTATGTTAAGCTGTTAAGCTGTCAAATTAATGTAGTGTATAAAATATTTCCCTCTGCATTGTAGTGGAATAGAAATATAAAGTACAATTAAATTAAAATACCCAAGTAAAGTACCTCAAATTTGACAAGTACATTTAGCTGTAAATACTGTACTTTTTCTTAGACTTTTACTTGTAATGGAGCATTTTCATATTGTTGTATAAGTACTTAAGCACAGTACCTGAGTGAATGTACTTAGTTATATTTAGTGTTTTCTAGAGAAATACACCACTTACAAAGGAGAGTGGGGTGAGGCATAAACAGTGGTCTACTTATTAGCCTGCTGCTTCAGAAGAGCAGATGATGCGGTACGTTGTTCACTCAGACTCCTAATGGGAACTTTATTGAGGAATAAAAATGTAAGGTTATAAATGCAATGAGCCTGAGCAATAATAGAGCAAGCCATTTCTAATTTCATCCCATAAAGGCCACAGTCGGGAGCCATTGCACACTGAATTCAGTATCAGCAATAAGACATATCCAAGATAACTAAATCATTATAATAAAAAGACAAGGCTCACTATTATAATGAGAGATAACTCTAAAAGACGCTCTTAGAAGACATCACCTTGTCTCATTGGACAGGGTGTTGTCATGCACATATGGCGTGAACTCCCTTTAGGGGTAACAGAGTGGGAAGGGCACAGACGATGGAAATTGCTTTGTGCCACAAAGTAATGAAGTTGTGAGAAATGACAATGACTTTGCAAGCTACCAAGGCCAATCAAGAGGAACACTAGTGGGACAGTGAGACTGTCGCCAAAAAATTGTCTCAATAGTTCTGTCATAATTATTGTGACAGTTTGCGTTGCTTCACACTGATTGGACATGGATGTAAGACTGCATAGCTGTCCCAGTGTCCCCACTCAATTCCACAGCCATTAGTGTCAATGGCAATGTGAGTGAACTGTCACTTTGCAAATCAGACTACCATCTGCTACCAAGAGAAACATGTGCCTGGTCGCACCAAACATCTGTGTAAAAACTTCATTTATTTCTTATTTCTTTCTTACCACAGGATTACATTAAAGGTTGTTGCAATAAAAATGTAAAATGAATTCCTTAGGTTAGAGAAAACTCTAAACATCACCTGGAATATGCTTACAGAAGGTAACATTAAACCTTCATACACTAGCCTTCTGCTGCACTGGCAAGTGAGCTAATGCTTTTTTAATAGTACTATCAGAAAAAGATAAAAGAGCAAACCTGAGTGATGACGAGACGCTTATTCTGCTAGACAGAAATAACGCCAATGCATAGTCAAGTCTAAAGACTACTTTCATCAAATACATCTGTAATGTAGTAAAATATGTATTATTGTATGTTTGCATTTGCTTTATGTAGCGGTTTCTGTTTTCAAGAAAAGCTCATAAAGCACAACTGCTGCTTATCACATACAGTAAGATGTACAACAGCTCCTTGTGGCTTTGTTTTAGCACATAAATATCATACTTAGGTAAAAGTTTATATTTCCTTTTGTGAGACTTAATACTAGTTTTCAGACAGTAATATTGTGTTTGTTGTCCATAATATTTAACTTACAACTGCATTTAGTAGTTAGAATAAGGTTTTACATTGTTAGAGTTAGTGCAGTAGTTAGACTAGATATTTCTCACAGGTTAAGACATCAGTGTAATTCTCTCCAGCTTGAACACAAGGTGCCATTATGAGAACACCTCCTACAAAGCAACAAGATGTCACAGATTTTTAATGAACAGATTCAAAGGAGGCCGAGACCAGGACAAACCCAAAAGCAAAATAGATAGCTAAAATTCCCATTTTATCCCAAATTATTTAAATTTCTCAAGAATAAAAACAGATTTAGTATCGTAAGTATTAACTAATTAATAGATGTATGTTTGTATACTGAATGTATATTACATATAAAGTTTAACTGCTTGTATTGTTAGTAAAAAAGTCAACAAATGTATCACATTTTCTAAGCAGGCAAGAAATAAAAAGCTTGGTAAGCTTTTAGTACAGCCTTATTATTAAAATAACTTTTAGCACTGTTTTTGCTGTTATTTCTATGACACGGACTATAATAAGTGAATGAAAGCATATCATTTGACAACCATTACATTAAAAAAAAAACACACAAACCTAATGCTTGGGCACATAGAGTCCTTGTAGAAACGATGGGTCAACAAAATGGGATTTGGGAACATGGGAACAATTTTTTGATGAATGAGCTCTATCACAATGCCTTGCAAAAATTGTCCTCTCCAGAAAAGTATTGCTTCACCATGAAGGTGATCTGAACTTAACCAAGTAGTTTTAGTTGCCTAAACATAGGCACATCTTAATCACAAGGGTGCCAGAGCAGAAAATGCTCACAAGGGGTCCTTGTGGAAGATGCTGACAAATGCCCTATTTTGATGTTTAAGTATGTAGATTTGTTGACTCCAACACATTCATGCCTGTACATGTATAGAATTTTAAAGTGTTTTACCATGTGTACCTAAAAAGTGTACAGTATGCTCTGATTTGCAGTTAAATTATGAATTGTTGACCAAGTTATATTAACAAAATTATTACAATAGGAAATATCTTGGAAACCAGCACTCTCTTTCAGTCCAGCTGAATTACATTTGTGTATTTGTTGGCAATACACAGTTTGCTAGAACAGCATCACAAAGATCTACACAAATAGATAGAGATGCACAAATTTATTTATTGTTGAAAACCACAAACATGCCAATTCACAAATACGTTCAGAGACTGATAAGCAACTGGATAAACTTGAGTTTAATTATTAATCCTTTAGTACATACAGTCAGACTGCGCACAATATGACAGTGCATGCGCTAAAGTGTAAATGATAATAAAACATGCTCTGTAGAACTTCGTACTTTCACTAATAACGTCTTCTTTCTGTGCTTCTCTGTGAACTTTAGAGTCTCCCTCCACTCAGCATGTTAAATGTAAGATGGAGCCAAAGACAATTCCAGAGAGGCTGCACTAAAATCAGTTGCTGTCAAATCAATGAATGTCTGAGACTGACAGAATAATCCACATGTGAGCAGCTGTGCCTCTATGAAACAGCACAGTGGTACTCGGCGGGCCCCTGCGACCCAAACGAGTCAGCTCAAATGTCTGTCTTTGGTGAGGCATACGATTGCCCGTTGATCTACCCTGACATGTACCATGTTATGTGGCATGTCTGGAGCAGCAGTTGGGACTGTTTCTTTAATTTACCAAGACAAGTGCAAACATGTTAAAAGCCAAGCCCACACTGCTCGATGACTAGGCACAGTGTACCATGAGCCATTCACCATCTCTAGTGGCCTACAACACCTACGTACACTACATTGTTATCCATCTGCCATGGTGCCTCCTGGATTAAAGCACAGCACTCACCCTGTGTCCATCTGACTCTGAAGGTCTGCAGCCCAGCCTGAATGTCAGGGGCAAACAGGTCTCGTGTGGCTGCCAAGAAACCTCTGAACAAATGTCACAACATCGGTGCTGACAACCTTCTCTAAGTGCTTGTTAAATAAAGATGTGGTGCCATACACTTTAAGTCAAGGTGCAAAAAAGTAGTCATAAGACGTGATCTTGGCTAGCACAGCCAACTGAGGTGACATATTTTCACTAGTTTTTGGATAAGACAGATGTATTAGGGGCTTTTTCTTCTTGAACATGTTAAAATTTGATGGATATTTTACTCAATTTTCCATCCTTGTGTATGTTGTTCTAAATGTCCTCAATATCAGGCTGTCTGAGTCTTCTGAGTTTTCAGTATAAAATGGAAGTGTGTACACTGTAGAGAGGAGTATACAGTATACTTCTTTATTATCCTTTCATATCATGTTCTTGTATTTCAGACCACATGCTGTCTCTCATATATTCCCGACATTCTGCAGTTCACCACAGATCAAAATCTTTTAATTAAAAAGGACATCTTTGGAGCAGCACATTTCCCGATGATGTGCCAACCTTTTTGAGCCAGTTGCCATCTGCCGTCACAGCACTGTGGCTGAGGCCTTATCCCCAGCAAGCTGTGTGAGCTGTGCGCCAGCGAGAGAGAAGAAAACAGAGAGAGAGAGTGAGAGTGAGAGACAAGTTTGTCTGGTGCATCTGTAGAAGTGGGCCTCAGCTGAGAAACATGGATGGACCATACTCTCTTATTACATACTTTTCTCTAGGAGGTCACTTAATCTGCCCTAAACAGAATCTGCTGTCAAATTGTTCTAGTCCACTATCTGGATGTGCAACATATTCATCACAAATACAGATAGTGATCTACATAAGACTCATGTAGTTCACACTGTGCTACATTCTCACTTCCTTGATTAAATGAAGGCATTTTGTGTCTCTGACAGAATTTGTACATCCAAAATAACTGTGACTGATTCCATTGGCATTGCTTTGCTGTGTCGAAGAGCTTATGGGCGCCTCATTGGGTGTGATTTAGTTATACAAACTTATTGTGTGTTTGTGTATTTTTTTTTTTACCATTAATTAATGAATAGTTGTGTCTATAAAATGTCCAAAAATGAAAATATTGTATAATGTCCAACCCAATTTGAGTCCTATGTGACATCGTGGAAAAGGTTTCAGTCGTAGACACTAGTGTCCAGATGACTACGACTGAAACCTTTTCCACGATAGAACACTCCTGGACGAATGAGGGACTACACCGTCTTATTTCCTATGTGACATCATCAAATTATTTGTTTGTTCGACCAACAGTCATTCATTTTACCTGATCAAGGTCTGAGGACCAAATGTTGATAATAAAGTGACTAAAAGTGATTAACAGTGTCTGGGATTTTTTTTTTTGTTTCTTTCACAGTCATGTTGATGATCCGACGCACCTGTCCATAAACTTTCTAGAGTGCAAGAACAGCAGAAAAGCTGAAAACAGAGCAGGCATTTTTTTTTTTTTCTGAGATTGTACAATCGAGTGTTGAATACACTTTACTGTTTTGCCTTGACAGTGAGTGGGCTAAACAGATATATGGTAGTGAGTAGAAAAGACCAAAAAAAAAATGGAAAACATGGAACTGATCCTGATATTTCTCTCATGTCCGCAAAGACTCTGTAATCTGGCAGAGCATTGATCTAAGGTAAATGTTGTGTAAAGATTAGAAACTGCCTTGGAGCTTAATGTTAAATCATCTGACAGTTTGTGGTAGGAAATGAGTGTATAATGAGATCAACATGACAGTATAAGCCATCAGAAAAAACAAATCCTGAGTACAAAATACCTTACTTCCTTCCATCATCATGACTAAATATGCACCATGGACTAGGCCAGCTTCCCATGCGTATGCAGAGTGAGTGATAAGTGCTCTAAATGCCTGAACTTTAAACCTTTCAAAAAGGTCCAAATCCTTGCAATCTTTTCTGAGCAGGTCTTAATGTGGTTGGACTGTGTTTTAAGTACCCCCAGGATAAAACTCTTAATGGTCATCATAAACTGTAATCCAGAGAGATTCTGCACTTAATCCAGGATCGTGCAAATCGAGTGCAATCCTGTTTTATGAAGTGATAGCTCTCCTGTTCTGACTTCACTGCATATGGAGCTGTCTGTTAGCAGTAATTATGTATGGCTCATCATCATTGGTGCATCATCATGTAACACGGAAAATTGATCAGACAAATGGTTGAGAGCAGCCATTTCATATAAAAAGGTGCGTCTTGTCACTTTAAAACCTCGGTTTTTATGACTTTCACGACTGATTCGGTTATTTGAGTTAACAGTGGCTAGTTAGAACCACTCACCAGGGGCCATGTGCAGTACGCAACACTTCACATATAAATTGGACTAAAGACCCATGGCAGAGACAAGATAATATTATAATGCTTCTCATAGACCAGTAGGCATTTTCTCATTTTAACTTCCCCAACTCAACTCACTCGTATTCAGTCATGGTGAAAGAATAAGAAGAGGAACTGAGAAGCTTTGATTGATGTAGACTCAAAAGGTGCCTTATGTATGACTAATTAGATAAATTATCATTAAACTGCCAAATTGCCAAACTACACTGCAAGTGCTCGAACAGGAATTATGCACGATTGACTACATGACTGGCATTAATTTTAGACCCTAATTCTTGGTGGTGCAAAGTAACTAAGCACATTTACGCTTGTACTAGAAGTTTTGAGGTTGTTGTACTTTACTTGAGTATACATTTATGATGCTTTATACTAATACTCCTACATTTCAGAGGCTCCTTGCTACACTACATGTATTTGCTATGTTACTACTTAGTATTCATATACATATTCTCATCTAATGCACATGCTGAGTTTACACAATATGATGCATTGCTATGATATAAACTACCCAAAAAGACACAAAGTAGATACAATTAGCAGCAGAGAAAGGTCAAGAAAGAAGGTCAAACTGTCCAAGGTCAACGATGATCTTTCAATCTCAACTTTTAAGCCAACATGGACAAGAAATCCTTAAAGTGCTCATAAAAAATGGAAATTTAAAACAATTCCATGACAGCTGGGCATACTCCATCTGCTAAGGAAGATTGTATTATAAGATCGAAAGCCCAAGAACAGCTAATAAATGGACCTTGTGGTGAGATTGTTTTGTCAACTAGACCAGCTATAACAGTCTAATTCAGCTTGAACATTAATGCATCAGGAATAATAATGAGTTGTGAAAAATCCATCCAAGGTGATGTCTTCAGTTGCCTTGTTTTCCAGCACCCAAATATATTTACTTTGAAATGATTTAAAACAGAGAAAAGTAGCAAATCTTCACATTTGACAAGCTGAGCCAGAGGATCATGAGTTTTTGCTTAAAAATTGCTTCAACGGTTAATTAATTGATTTTTTGATTGATTGAACAAATAATTGGCTAATTGTTGCAGCTTTACATTGAACACACACATTCTGCCTAATGAGGACTTTTGATACATCGGTACATTTGGCTGTAAATACTTTTGGTTTTACTTTTTACTTTTACTTGACTTTTTTTAAATAAAATTTGAATGGCTGGACTTTTACTTGAAATGGAGAATTTTTACATTGTTGTATTAGTACTTTTACTTAAGTATCTAAATACGTCTCCCACTGGTGCTAATTCTACAGGATGCTAAGTAAAGTACACAGTAATCTACCTTAATGACAGATGGTTTACGAAACAACACTTTACAGGAAGGTGTGTTTGGCACAGCACTCCAGCTGTGAGGTGTGTTTGACCACCATTTGCTAAAGTAACACAAACTGCTGAATGACCAAACACAGCAAAACACTGATTTCTGAAGATACTGTATAGTAACTGCAGCAGTTACACCACACAAATGTAGCATTCTACCATAAAGCATATAAATCCTCAGTGCTTATGGATATGAAATTGAACAGGAAGTGCCTTTTATATAGTGCAGTGCTTACACCTGAGAAGTGAAAAATGCATGTATGCACTCTGAGACAGTGTTGTAAGGAGATGCAAGTGGCTTTTTGTAGCTGAAAGCAGCAAGTACGGAGGGTGATTCTTGGGTCAAGGTGATTTGTCATGTCAAGCAACTTTTCACCTCGAGTTCTATGGTTGTTCACCAGTCTGACAGCCTTCAGCAATGCCACACTGTTTCCTGGCTCCACTTCATAATTGATGAGGAAGCAAGGAAAATGGGATTTGATCCAGAGTGAGGGTGCCTTTTAGGCCTGGGACAGATGTATAGCGCTGCTCATTTAGCACTCACATCGCACTTTAATATGTACATACTATCATGATGTAAATTCCCCATAATTATGGGAGTACAGTGGGTACAGGAGGAGGGTGATAATATATCAAGCGGATGGTTCAGTTTCAGACACAATACAAGTTGGCAATGGTTTAGTATCTGGTCTAATAAAGAGAAATTATTAAAGTAGATTATGAATTTCAAGTCATGTTCAGTTGCCACAGAGAGTTACCTTTCGACGTGCATTATTTGCATTATATGTGCATTATTTTTTGGAAACAACTTATATATAACAAAAAGCGCCTCATACACTGACTACATTGCATCAAAAATGCCAACATTCTGAATATGTAGTTTACATAATTAACAGCAGCAATGCTATAAGAGTTGAATTCAAAACTATACCAAAGAGTATTTAGTTCTATTCAGAGTTGGTATTAAATTTATAAAAAATGTAACACTCACCAACACTGAATTGGCATATTTAAACTTAACAATATACTTTTCTCAGGGAAGTGTTAATATTATACTCTTTAGTGTTGTTGTAGAGCTGCAATGATTAATCGACTGAAATTATTATTTCAATTATTATTATAAACTATTTTGATAATAGATTAATAGTTAATAGTAATTGATAGTAAAGTAAAAATGCCACAGATTTGCTGGTTCTAGCTTCGGAAATGTGAGAATTTCTTTCTTTGTCATGTAAATTGAATATTTTGGGGTTTTGCACTGTTGTTCAGACAAACCAAGACATTTAAAGACATTACCTTGGAGTCTTTGACCTTTTAAAGACTATTAATTTAGTAATCGAGAAAATAATAAGCAGATTAATCAATAGTAAAAAATAATCATTAGTTGTAGCCCTAGTTGATTGTTGTTGACTGTATAATTTTTGTTGAAACAGCATTTTCTGTAACATAAAAAATTATTTGTGGTCATATACTGAAGTTGTGATATATTGTAATGCATACAGTTATACTGACAATCTACTCAGTTCTGTGATCTGCCTGTCTCTGACAGGCCAGTGCTTAACGCAGGGAGTTGGTTTAGCCTCCAACAAGTTCTTTCTCAATCTGAGCACATCTCATTTACTTTTCTGCCCTCTCACTTTTGCTCGTACTTTCTTTCTTCCCTCTTCTGACAATTTGTCTCTCCTGTTCGACTGAAAGGGACAGCAGATATAAAGGACTAATTTCACTGCTGAACTCTGAAGACGTTTTTAAAACTGATGTTTGAACTTGTGAGAAACTACAGTTTTATATAATTTGTGCCTAATTTCAGGTGAAGAATATTGATTTTGGAAGGGTCAGCAACTTTCCAGACTGAAACTGTCATTTCAATTTATCAGTAATTGAATGAAATTAGTAGATGAATAAGTGTTGCAAAATTCCTAATGAGGATATATGCAGTTAAATTTAATACCTTTTAAGACCTTTTTTAAGACCCTTTCCATACATTTTAAGACCTCATCGCCAGTTGAAAGAATTGAGTGACTAACCTAATACAAGGTTTATTAGAAAGAGTAATATCAGTAATCAGGCATGTGATTGGCAAGGGACAAAAAATATACAGAACGCAGAGCACGGTGAAGTGCTGCTTTGCTTGTGGGTCCTCAGCCAAGAAAATTTGAAGTTAATTGACCAAAAACTATGCATTTTCCCATAATTTTAGACTATTATCATTACAATATTTATGAAAAAAAACAACACAGGTTGTAGTCACATTACACTCTGACATTTGCAAGAAAAAAAGTGAAACAAATATGCTCAGTGATAGTTTGCTCATCCTCCCAAAGTTAGGGTGAAGCCACTAACCAACTGTAGGGATGGGTATCGTTAGGAATGTATCTTTATCTTATCCATACGCTTATCGGACGGTTATTTATCTTACCGGTTCTTTTTCATTACTAAATAATAGTTGTTTTTTTTAATTATCTATTTTTTTTAAAGAATAAATTCATAACAGGAGTAGAATTCAAGAATTTATATTTTAAATATAACTCAATATTGTTCCTAGAGCACCAACAGTAAAGTCACTACATGAACTCAATATCTCACTGAAAACAAATCTAAAATGTCAGTAAAATAAATATTCCTGACATCAAAATACCGAGTGAAGTTTAGAAAGAATGAAGAACACAGACATCAGTCAGGAGGAGGAGGGACTGATACTGGAGGACCTCCTGTCCTCTGTCCTCCTCCCTCTGCTGCAGGTACTGCTTGTAGAGAGAGGAGGAGTGTGTGTGTGTGTGTGTGTGTGTGTGTGTGTGTGTGTGTGGCTTTTCTGCTCTGTACTCGAGTAACGTTACCTTAACTTCCCTGGTTCTCTGCTCTGCTGTCCACTGTGTGTGTTTGTGTGTGCGTGTGTAAAATATTTTTTTACATCTGCATGATTCACGTGGGTCACATTTTCACGTCGGAAAATCCAGAATTCTGTATTAATCTGAAACTGAAAATGGCATTTAAGACTTAATTGTATGTAATTAAGTAATGGCTATAGGCCTACAGTGTTTAAGAAAGTATGTTGTGAGTAATTTCTTCCATTATTGTTATTTATTCCATGTTCATAAATTTCCCAGTAGGCTTTATATTGTGTTCTATAAACTCTAAACTGTGAACCAACAGAATCAAATGGAATACATGTGGATGATGGATACAGTATGACAGGAGGAAGAAAATAAAGACTTTAAAATCTATTTAAATTTTGTTAAACAAATCTTTCTAAGCCCTCATCTTTCACCTTTATGTCCACTGATTGAGTTTTAAATAATCAAATTTTAATGTAAATAACTCTACTAGTTGTATTATTTCTGCCAGTGTTCGCATCTATTTTATAAAGCAGAGCTATGCAATGTACCACAAACTGCAAACAGCTTTGGTTATATAATTTTTCCAGTTTAGATGCCCATGAAAAACTGTTGCATAACTTTCTGTGTTTAACATGGAATTAGAAAACATATCCACTAAGCCTTTAAAAACACATTTCTAATCTCCAGCACTCTAAAAACATTTATTTTTCAGAATCTAATCAACCAATTTTTCAAACCAAATCATAAACACCAGCAAAGAAAAACAAAAATAATTAATATCATCAAATTAACTGCCAGCATGGAAAATGTCACAAATTTTCCTGACACACATTGTCGAAAAAGTAACAAAATGAGAAGAGCGAGAGAAACACTGCAAACAAAACCCCATCAGAAATCTCTGGGGAAATGTGCTTTAATCTTTCCTCTTCTGCAAAGCTTTGCTCTCTGCGGGTGATTCTATTGAAATGTGGAGCATATAGTGTACTGTGTACTCCACCAGTGGTATGAAAACATTTTTCACACTGGCCTCATGAAGTGCATCAAAAAAAAAATCTTCATATGGAATCAAAATGCTTCTTCTTGATTTCTGTGCTTTTAATAAATAATTCAGATGCAATCTAATTCTAAATATGAATTGAAGAGTATGATGTAAAGTCCACGGAAGAAATTTCAAAGACTTCAGAACGAAGTCATAAAAGTATGAATAGTGCAGGTAAATCAAAAAGGTGTAGGTGGACATACCATTGGTACTTTTGGGTACAGTATGTACAGCAGAAAATAGCATCGATATGAATGATTAAATATTTTCTTCATCACCAGTTAGAATAATCACATAATATGGACTAGAATCATTTATGGCCTCATCAAAACAACCCAGTGTTATAGAAGAAACATATTCTATTTAAGACTGCAAGCAGTTAAAATCTTACAGGACATTTGCAATGTTTATTATTTTATCTCAAAGCAAAATACAACACTGCTAAACAGCACATTATCCCTTAACAGTCGATCAAACTCAAACTCACCTTAGCGACCCTGTTGGCAACCTCCCGACCCACCATTAGCCCCTGGACAAACGTCCGTGCAGCGATGAAGGCCCTGGTGACCTGGGCCTTCAGTTTCCTGGGCACATCTCCAAAGGGCTTTAGCTGATCTGTGTATTTACTAACGCACTCGAGGTAGTCGTCTGTGAAGTGGTACTGGGAGTTGAGTAACTGGAACATGCGCTCTAGCAGCCTGGACCAGAAGTCATTCAGCATCTCCTCCAGGTTGACGTTGCCCCCTGTGTAGTAGCGCTTTAGCTCAGTGAACAGGTCCTGGAACACCTCCGAGTTCTGCATATACAGCTTCCCGTACGTCCGTGTGAACATACTGTTGAGAGACTTCTCAGAATTGTCCAGCAGCTCCAAGAAAAACTCTAGATGGATGGATGGTTTGGGGAGAGGAGGGAAGGATAGAAAAGACAAACAGCTGGGTCATTATGCAGATATTTACAGTATCTGATGTCTTTTCCTAAAATATAAACCAGCCAAAAGGCTTCAAAAGCATAAGAGCAAATAATACTCTAATCTGAGTACTGTTTTTATACTTCAATGTCTCATTTTATGGCTCTGTCTGCATAGACAGGAGCAATGTATAGCAGCCAATAATAGGTACTTGATTATGTGAAGAAAGTCAGTCCAAAGCATTAATAATTTAATCGCAGAAATAATGGGCCACAAGGACTATGAATGATTAATGTAAAGGTTCTGATTGCATACTGTAACAAAATATTCATAAATTTTAGACACAGACACTAGTATACATTATCATCCTGAGCACCCACCATTATTCCCAGATGCATTAGTTTCTCACTAAAACAATTTATTTGTCCAGCGAGGCAGCTGGCCTATGAGCCTATAATTGAATATTGTGTTACATTATATTGAAAGAAGCTTATTTCGCTTTGAATAATCTAAAGAGTATGTTAAACGTCAGATACTAAATTTCACCGTGACACAAACATATCTATTTTATTTCTAGTATTATATTTGCCATTGATTCAGTACACACACGTCTTCCTACTGAACTCTGCACCCGCTGATTGCACTGTCCCCTCATATACCTTAACTTAAATGCTGCTATATTGTTTTTGCTACATGTACCACATGTTCATTTGCACTACCGGATTATTTATTTATACATGTACAGCATCATTTGCACTCCTATACTGCATCATTTGCACTCCAGTACTATGTACTGAATACTGCAATAACTCATCCACTGCACTGTTAACTATTTCCATAAATTGCACTACTTTATATTCATTGCACTACTGTTCTGCCCAGTCCAATTCATTATTGTATATATCCATCAGTATACTTCTGTTTATAGTAATGTCATCTGTATATAATGTCCATAGTACCACTTGTAAATATTTTCATTATACTGCTCTATCCTGTATTTATGCACACACTTTATATCCTGCACTTGCTTATTGCATTTCTGGTTAGACCTAAACTGCATTTTGTTGCCTTGTACTTGTACATGTGTAATGACAATAAAGTTGAATCTAATCTAATCTAATCTACAGGATGGGGATCTAGCTAGCGTTAGCTGTCATGCGTCCAGATGTGGTGATGGCAAATAACCAGACTGTGAAAGCTAACAGCAATGAAAAGTCCTGGGACCTCAGCACTCTGTACATTACACCGTCATATGAATCTAGCGCATGAACTAATGTAGGGAGTGTTCAAATCACAGATTGGACAAATAAACTGTTAAAAACATTGGCCCACAAGCCGATTAACTACCTGTGTGACAGAATTTAAGTGCCTGACCACACAGATCAACCAATCAAATTTTACAGTACCAACATTGTCAGTTGGAACCAAAAACTCACGCTCCTTGGAGAACACTAATATAGGGGGCACTATCACTGCGAAAAATTAAATAAAATTTTTCTTCTTTTTAGACATTGCAGTTTTGACCAAATAAGAACATCCGTCAAAAGATACACCAAAGGATATATATGCTGATTTCTTATCAAAATTAATTTTCAGTTCGACTTTAACTATATGCTGTTTTAAACTGTAAATTACTTCAAACATAGACATCAAAATGCACAAGTGCAACAATACAATTCAAATTTAACATTAACGCATTTATATTATTGTTTCTTTGTCATCTGCTCTAGTGGCTTTCTTCCATGTGAGCACCTGATCTCCTGAGGCAGCATTGGCTCGGGGGGTCTCACTGAAGTCTCGCTAATAGGATCCTATGTTCCTGAGTGCACGGGTGTAAATGAGAAGATCATAACGCATCTCTCCATGCACAAATGTCAAATTTTCCTCCTCCCTTCTTTGTAAACAAACACGCTGCAGACATTTCACGTTTCATGCTTGCTAATAAACCACACGGGAGCCCTTATTCTGCTTGGATATTCTGGCTGGCTGGCATTCTTTGCAATGATAGCAGTCACACCTTTGCATGGTGGCCATATCTACTTCTAACAATACATTTCCCTCCTCTGATAATATGACTAAACCATAAGGCATGATGAATCAGTTCACATGTAGTCTATTTTGTTTATAGTGAAGGAGAGCTGTGCTGTATATAATCAAGGAAAACAAAAATCTAAGAAATGTTTGACAAATTCAAAACATGAAACATACAAAATGCAAACAGTAGAATCTCAGATTGCAAGAGCTTTAAAATTAACATTATAAGGCTATTCAATTTCATATTTAATTTTGATTAAGTTGGAGTTGAGGGCATTTGAAATACTAAATAGTGTGGGCTATTTAAGTATATTATAAAGGCATAGTGCAAAATGCCAGTAATTCATTTACATGTTTAAAAACAACAAAATAAATTAAAATTTAAATATTTTTTATTTTATTTTAATATCCTTTTATATTTTGTTTATTATGCAGGTTAGCAGAAATTAGCAATTAGAATTATTCCTAACTGCATCCCAAACCTAATAAAAACCCTATTGAGGTGGTCATCTTCAAAAAACATAACAAGTAAACAGAAATATAGATACTTCAGACAACCATCATATCCTTATACTCATTCTTGACTGTGTGCATCATTCAATGTTATCACACCATATTTTGGCATATTGTAAACTCAGATCTTGTTGGGAAAGGCAATGTTTAAATGAACTGCTGACTATGTTAAGTGGAATAACACTTTAACACACTGCAGCTGGGTTGAAGAGTCAAACTTTGAACAGTTTGACATCGCTGAGACTAAAATCCTCAACCCTGCATGATAATCCACTGTTCTGCAAAGTGTGCTAAACCACCAGTTTCAGTGCCAGAGAAGCTTACTGTAATATATATTATGTCCTCTGGCTCTACATGCTAATGTTACCAGAGATTTGCTTGCCCACCACTTCCAAGATTGGTGGGAGTTACAGTTCATGTTAAACGAATCCCTTGACCAGCTTTGTATTTCTCACCTTTTTGTGCAAACTGTTTAGCCAGTCTTTCTTTGGAAATGGCACACAATGTCCACACCTAAAACAGAGACCAATCCCTAGTCACTCATTCTAGTTTCTTTGCACCTGAGTGACCTGCCATTACACCTACATTTGTTTAAATATTAAGAGCCTGCAGGGCCTTTTTCATTCCATTTTTCCAATTAGACCCGAATCAAGGACAGGTAAGCCCCTGTATATTGTGCATGCAATATTGTATCTGTGTTACCATTCAAATAGCTTTCAGGATGGGTAATACATATCATAAAACAAAAGCAACACAATATTCCCTTATACTTAGTCCTGCTTACATAAAATAAAGTTCCCCCTCCATATGTCGAAAATGGAGGGGGAATATGTGGAATAGGTTGGGAAAAAATATTGGAACAGTATCTGCATAGTTCATGCAAAGTCCATTATAATTATTTCCATGAAAGAAATTAACTAATAAACAAGAAAGACTGGGGTAAGATGAATTGTGCTGGGAAGAAAATTCGGAACTCACAAAATTAACTTTTATGCAGTCTGATTGAGTCCCAGGCAATGACATGAATGGTCATTACGAACAGATCACACGCTATTCTGTGCAGTAGTGTGTAGATATGTAAAGTTACTGTGAAACACTGCTAATACATAATAATTTAATATCTTAGCCTGATAAAATAACTTGTGGATCTGGACTACACAAATGGCTTTGATAAGGTTTTAATACCAGGCAGGTATAAGCCACTGGAGACTGACACCGCATAACGACATTCAAGGTTTCTATGATTATATGGACTGTGTTATTGATTTTCCAATCAAAATGACAGTAAATGACCGACTTCAGTGGTCTTCTGTTATTTAGGCCTTTGTGAACTAAAAACCAGAAACATAAGGAGGGCCAGGATTTTTTATCCACACAACATCATGATAGATCTCGGCAACAATGCACAAGTTTACACTTTTCATTTGAGAATGTTTTTCTTAGCCATAAGCTCAGCGAAAGTGCTGAGCTCTAACGATGGCAATGTTGGATGGTTGATCCTGTTGTGTGTGAGGAACAGCACCTCCTCTAGAGGCCACTTGAAGAACTTTTAGACAGTCTTCTTAGCACCATTGACTGTGTGTGTCATTTAGTGTTAACAAAGTCTTTGTGTGTTTGAAAAACATTTCTGTTGGAATTAATGTTGGAAAACCTCAAGGGGGAAATGACTATTTTTAATACTATTTAGAAGACAACAGCAGCCTTTGCTTTTACAAACAAGTCTACTCTAAAAAAGTTGCTTATGACATATTTTCAGATAACCAAATCAGTTTAAGCAATTGACCAAAGTTATATAATCTGAGTTTTTGAAACAATGATCAAGTATACTGAAATAATCACCACCCTTCTCTTGTGTTGAATTTTTATGTGATTACAAGGCCTTTTACCTGGAAAACAGACTGGACTGAGAGTTTCAGACAGCAGCTACAGCTTGCCAACTCATGAAGAGTGAATTGCTCTCTGCTGGCCAAAACACATATTTGGCCAGGGAATTATCATTGAGAGTTATTGACCTTGGATAACATTCAGCTATCCGGCCTTTAGGGTCTTAATACTTGGACGTATGTCGATACATGGGCGTATGCTTCCTGACACAGTACAGCACAGTTTAGGAATGATCCCACATCCAAATCTCTCAAGTAATGAAGGAAGTACAAATCAAAATAAGTTGGAAAAGGCTTCATGGATGTCGCAAGAAAATGGAAAAAAACAAGCCAACAAACTTGGGAGGGGTCCAATTTCAGAGCTTAACTAACTCTGTGAAAGAGACAGGCAAATATACCAAAATGTTTCGCAAAAAGTCCAATTGTCTGCTTATTGAACAACGTTTTAGTTATATGAAAATACAATACATATTGCACCATATGAATTGTGAAATATTTTAGACTTTTTGCGAAACATTTTGGTCTTTTTCACAGAGTTAATTAAGATCTGAAATTGGACCCCTCCCAAGTTTATATATATAAATTTATAAAAAACAAGCTGTACAGTATTTCTAATAGAGTTTTTAGAGTATAGAACAACGTTCTCATGGTCTTTTTATGGTTATGTCTTTTAGAGACTTTCTTAAAATGAATCTAATAATAACCTTTATTTTTTGCTGTATTGATTCATTTGTATGTAGTATCTTAGTTATGTAACATACAGTATCTTTAAGTTCACAAAAAGGTTTGTTACATAAAGCTGCTGTATAAATATCACTTATGATCATTATTATTATTATTTTTCATCATCTTGCCACCCTTTGGTTTTTTTCTGAGGGGAAAGCATAATGAATAAAAATCCTAATAATGAATATAAAAACTGTGGTAAAGTGAACCACCACATTAGTACCAGTCATAATTGAGGTTGGACTTTGTAATTTTCATATTGCATACAAAATATACAACGTGTTACCCTTGAAGTAATTCTGAGCATGAAGAATCCATTTTCTCTGAGAGCAGTACAAAGTGCTCCTTTAATATCTGGCCTAATTACTGTAAATAATTATTATGATTAATAAAGGTGACCTTTCTGTTGCTCTGATAATAACACTTATCCACAGAAAAAAAAACCCTGCATTCACCCATTAATTTTACTTCACACTATTTGAAATCTCAGTCACTCATTTTTTACTGGCTCAAACAATGGAATCTCTAATTCATAGTATGGTTAATTAAGACTAAATTTCAATTAACGGTCCAACAATCTTGAATGACGAGAGGGTGGTTATTGTACAAAGCTTAGCATGGATATTATTACATATCTTTTAGCCTGGTAATGTAATGCATTTTGAAAGGAGTCAGAGAGACACACCAGTTAGTGAAATATCTCAACATCTATTGGATGGAGAGCCATGAAATTTGGTACAGACATTCATGGTACCCACAGAATGAACTGTAATAACTTTGTTGTCTGAATGTCTGACTCATCTAGCACAATCATCAGGTAAAACATTTTAATTGTCCAATTCTTTGGTTTAAGCCCAAATACATCCAAAACTAATGACTAAATCTATAGCTAATGTATAGCTATATGTTAAAAATGAATTCATTCCTCTATCATGAAAGATTCTCACTCCACTCAGCCATGAAATATGCAGGTTGTGCAACGAACTGGCAACCACTGGAATGGAATGGAAGGGGGAAGGGGGAGTGCGTCATCTAGTGGCTGGATGTTATCAATGTTATCAATTGCACCTTTAAAAAAACAAAGTGCTTATCAGATGGTCAAATAGCTTCTGAAACCCCCTCCCCTGACACCATACTGATGTCGTAGCTCTGTGATGCTATACTCAGGCACAGTGGTGCTTTGAGCTAAATATGTCATATGTTAATATTAATGTCATCAAGCTAACATGCTCACAATGACAATGCTAACATGCTGATCTTTAGCAGATATAATGTTTACCATCTTAGTTTAGCGTGTATCCATGCTAACATTTGCTAATTAGAATTAAATAATAATACAAAGTACAATTGATGCTAATGGGAATGTTTACTTTGTGCGGTGGTGTTTCATGTAACGTTATCTATGGTAATCTTAGGATATGGCTAGCTAGCTTTAGGTAACCCTTTTTCCCCCATCATTTAATAATTATAGGGGCCCTATATTGCAACACTTACCGTAAAATGACACAATCATCCTAACACTATAAGACATTAGATCAATATTTACATTTTAATCCAAAGAGTACAGCACAGTACATTGTGGGGATGCTATAAAAACCCACAGCCCTCGACATTAGTCAGACAGCTACAGTAAAAAGTAAGAGTGGGTGGAGCTGAGGAGCCTGGTTGCTGAAACACGCCCACCTAGCGCAAAGTTACCAAGCTAGCTAAGGCTAAGAAGCTAGCTAAGGCTAAGAAGCTAGCTAAGAGGCTAGGATATATGCTACTCTGCGTTGCTAGCCAGCTAACCCTGTGGTATGCAGCTGACAGTCTACAGTTGGTACCCAGTCGTCCCAGCTTACTCTTGAGGTAAGTTAACCTGAAACTATACAACAAAATTTGAAATAATGATTTATCTGTTATTGAGATTATACTACACAATATTTAAAATGCCGCAACGTTTTTTAAATATATAATTATGGTAACTTGCAACACTAGATTTTGTCGAGACTTGCAGAAATTTGGTTAGTGTTACCATGGTTACAGTGTTAGTAATGTTTACTTAATACATGTCTAACGAAAAATTTGAAGCAAATCAATTAACCTGAATTTATCGTAGAAAAGGTTTCAGTCGTAGTCATCTGGACACTGTTTTCAGAATCAAGACGTTTCGGCTCCCATCCGGAAGTCATTCTCAATTGTGAAAAAATGGGACGGGATAGGAGCCGAACACTCCTGGACGAATGAGGGACTACACCGTCTAACCTGAATTTAGATTTTCACATAACTTTAGTTGCAAGTGTTTTAATTACCATGAAATACAAATCACATTGGCCAGGGTGTGTTAGTCAGTGAAATTTGTAGTGTTCATGTGGATGTGTGTGGATAGTGTAGGATAAGGTGTTCTGAAGTAAAAGTAAAACAAAATGCTAAGAAAAGCAATAGGGTGCAGGCAGTGACAGGGAAGAGAGCGAGCCACTTGCAGCAGCAGTGACAGCAGGCTGTTAGCAGTGACAGCACCGGCTGTCACTCAAAGTGGCATTGGGCATTTTAACACGGGGTCTATGGGGATTGACTCTCTTTTGGAGCCAGCCTCAAGTGGCCATTCGATGAACTGCAGTTTTTGGCACTTTGCGTTAGCTTAATTTTTCAGCCCCGAGGTTGCTGCTTGGCGTCACAGAGCAACGACAGCTACGACTGTATGATCATGTCAGTATTTTCAGATTTTTAAATTAACATGAGTACCGTAGCTGTTGAGTTCAACGCAGCTGGCAACATGGCTAGTTATCCACAAGTACCTCAGCAAAGTGTCTCATAATAGGGCTAACGTTAGACTGCTATATGAGATGACACCCTCAATAACAGTCATGTGTTGGGTCTAGACACTATAATGAGCAGATTTACAGTAGTTCTGAACTTTAAATTACCTTCAACATGACACACTGGTAATATATTGGGATCCCACATCCACTCTGGTCTTAAAGAAGAACGACCATCTCTTCATAAGTGGACTAGTCCGCCACAATCAACTTGCCCTGCATAAACTTGTACTGGCCCCAGGCCATCGGTTATATCGGACCCTGGCCCACTTCTAAATCCCTTCTGATACATATCTTTGTTATAATGTTAAATTGTTTAAGGGAAATATATCATTAGGTAACTGGACCAACTGTCACTAATGCTAATGTAGCTCCTCAGGGATTGACGCTGTTATTTTTCTAACTTTGACAATCTAACCTGTGACAACACATTAGTTAAGGTTGTAAGGACTATGACTGCCTGTAGTTTTTGTTTATTTTGTTTAAATATGCAGAAGTGTAATTTTATGGGTTATTGCTGTTCGGATGATTAAGCTAAGATAGCTAATATGTGCTAATGTCAGTGTACGCTTTTTCCATACTAACTGGCAACTATACCACGTGATACCAACGTCGTTATACTCTTGGCTCACAAGCTTTGTTAGAAGCAGGAACCAAGCTTCAGACATCTCACACAGAGATAAACAAAACAATCATTTTGGATCTGTCAAAATTTTTAAAGTGATAAATTCACAATCATATATTATTTTTGGGGGGAAAGTGGTACTTTTATTCCGCACTTTTCTAAAAGCTCTGTGGATGTATTATTATTTTTTTAAATATTCGTCTACATAAAAATTTTATCAATATAACCTTTAAGATAATTTTTTGGGACATTTCTGCTTTATTTGACAGTGATATTAGAAAGAGACAGAAAAGGCAGGGGAGAGAGAGGGTTGACATGCAGCAAAGGGCCAAGGCTGGACTCGAATGCAGGCTGCTGCGGGAAGGATATGTGGCGTGTGCTCTACAAGGTGAGCTACAGGGGCGCCCTGACAAGCACTTTTGAAGAAGCATCCTGGCAGCTTCAGCCTTGTTTAATCAAATGATTGTAATATTTATATAATTTAATTTAGAGAAAAGCATTTCTCTTCACTCTCTTTATCAGAGTTTTCAGTAACATTGATACTGAGAATTTACTGGTCACCTTCAAGGCTGACCAGTAAATTATGCTGGACTAGCATCTAACCATATCTCTGACCTTGTCAGCCCCTATGAACCTGATCCTCTTACAGACATGGTTAGTGTTTCATATTCCAGGTTGAAGACAAAGGTGTCACATTCCGTCCACTGGTATGTTCAATGTGTTATTGTACTTGAGCCGAACATTAACAGAGTAAAGTTATTCTAATATTGGTTAATGTGAAGTCATCCGCTCAAATACCGAGAGCAATGGTTGAGTAATCATAAATATAAATAATATATGAACAATGTTTTGTTTCACTTTTCAAGTTAGCTTTGATGTGTAGGTGGAGGGAGAACAATAGTGGCAGTGGCACCTGTCATTGAAATGGCACAACATGTCATCTGACATCGTGGCCTATTGAGGCCACTGCAGGTGGAGAAATTGGTAGGCTACAAAAAGCACTTTCTCTTTGATTGTAAGGGACTGACACCAGCACCTGTTGTTTACCTTTGATGTTTGAGATTGCTGATATCACACAATGTGTATGTACAAGGACATGGCAATTTTACAATATGCCTCAGATGTTCAGATTGTAACATGTTTTTTCATCCTGTCCTTATCTGTATCGTCTTCCATTTGTGATGAAATGTTATAATTAAAGTTAAAAGATATACTGTGCACAATGAAGAACAATTAGAAACTAGAAACAATTTATAATAACCATCCTTAATAAATATATATTTTTTATACTGTTAACTATCAAACAATGACTTATTTATATCAGTTAACTTAGGACTACTAAATGCAGTAATTACTTGATCATTGATGACCTTTATATAATAACATATGAGCCATGATGATAAAGGCATTTGCAGTCCATTTGTTAACCGTTTATACCTATAACCAATTTTTTGTATAAACAGAAAGAGTCAAAGCAATGTTTGATTTCACAGTTTGATTTCAGTGTGACTCCAATAGCCTCCACATATAAAATATTTAAAGAATTTATGTTTTATTATGTACTTCCTTCATCAATCACCCCCAGTACATGTTAGCACTATGTGCACTGTTTACTTATGGTAGGCTAAAAAAACAGACCCTTGTAATTTCCACCTCATTGTTATTCACAATTTAAAGCCACCACTTCTCTATATCACAAATGGTAAATGGATGGTACATTATATATAGCACCTTTCTAGTCTTTCTGAGCGCTTCAACTACGTATCTCATTCATTCAATTTGGGGTTCAGTGTCTTGCCCAAGGACACTTCGACATGTGGGCTGGGGGAAGCTGGGATCAAACCGCCAACCTTCCAATTGGTGGACAACCCGCTCTACCACTAAGCCACAGTCGCCCCACAACAGATACGTGAAATGACAGCATGGTTTGTTTTGTTTAGTTCTCTCCAATATTCATTACCTGCACAAGATACAACAGAAAATGTGTGTGTGTGTGTGTGTCTTCAGCCAATTATGATAATATTGTTTTTCTGCCCTGTTTGTTACCCGGAACAGACTGTGAGAGTGGACAAACAATCCTTAAACAAGGTTTGGTTCTGTCTCTCCCCTCTATCTGTTGATAATTATTTGACTATTAAGGCAAACAATGATCAACATTATCAATACTGTATAAAAAACAGTAAGGCTCTATTATAATTTTATCCCAAAAAACATCATTTTGTTTGCAATAAATGATTTTCATGTATGCAATTATACATGTAGTATAGTTGGGCAAAAGCTTATTTTTTTATTTGATACTGTGATGGTTTACTGTTTCCAAACTATACTAATTTATCCAACTGATTTGCCAATATTGTGTAAATTCTGCCCCGAAGATTGTTTTCCTCATTTGGTTTGGTTCAGTATTACATAAGAATATGCATGAAAGAAAATGGCAAATGGGAATCATTACTGGCACACAATTGTGAGCTTTCTTGTTACTGGCTGTCTGACTTTTTCTCTCCCCTTGGACACATATTTAAGCTGTAGCCAAAGAACAGTGTTTTCTTAATATTTAGCCAAGCTATCTATGATGAACTGCATTGAGGAATATGTTTTTGGGGTCACAGGACTAGTTTGTGGGACCGGACAGTACATTTACATAGATTTAGCATTTCTGTAAAAAAAAAAAAAAAAACCTCAAATCACTCATTTCTCTAGGGTTACATTCTCTGGTTTCTTGTCGGGATTAAAAATTGTTAAAACTTTAAAGCACAAGTAAAAACAACAGCAGTATTGCTAAAGGGAGAAAAGCTGCATAATGTATTTGTAATGTATTTGTATCTGCATAATTGCTGCAAGACAGTTATACAAAACAAAATGATTATAAATGTTTCATATAAATATGTACATACACGTTATTCGTAACAGCATATTGTGATTTTCTGAAACACACCTACTGTATTCTCTAAACTAAAACTACAGTCTCAGTATTTCAGTTTACACTCCATTCTAGTTTGATTTGTAGCTTCTCACTGTGTTTGTAGCTCGACTTTTAATGCACTAAAACATAAACCATAAGATACAGTATTAATAAACAGAGTCTCATTCATGAAATGCATCCTGACTTAATCCTCTTGCTCGATTCATTAAACATTCAGAAACATCTGTTTTCAATCATATCGATGTTGATGAATCCCAATCATTCATTAATGGAAAGGATGATAACAGGACCTTAATTATCATGAGTTAACATATCCTAATGACACTGGATGAGAAACATCATATTAGTCAGTGGAGAACACCCACATTTATATATCAAGAGGACCATCGTGGCATTGATGAAAGTGAAAAATAAAAGCTTCAGCAAAGCAGAATTTAAGGTAATAATAGGTGCCTAAAATCACCATTACCGCCTCACAAAAGAACAACCTCTGACAGGAGATCACGGAGGCGGTGAACTCGCATTATATCCTTTCAGAGAACCAAACAAAAAGTTATCCTGACTTTCCAATAAAGAGCAAAACAGCAATGCAGAAGAAAGTTAAAGGCCACAGGAGAAGGGACCAGTGCGTTCTCCCAAACTGATACTGGGCATGGTTCAGTCTCGTGTTTCTCCAGGTGGGAACAGTGACATCACATCCAGCACTAAAACTTTTCACCAGCTTATGGAGTCAAGGGAACAAACCAGGTCAGACTGTGGGCTGAGAGGTAGGAAAGCGAGTCTCCCCACAGTCTCACTTCCCTCTTCCCTAATTACACAATAAAAGAACACAAACATGGCATTTACAATAAATGGCCACTTTTTTTCAATACTTTGTCCTAATTTTAGAAAAAATGTTGGTATACAGTAAATTACAGCCAGCCTATTCCCTGTGCAGTGTCCATTTTCAACAATAAAAGCCTAAATGATCTGTTAACGTTGCACACATTTGACACATGCTCGGAGCTGGGAGTAAATTACTAACATTTTTCACACTTTTTTTCCTCTTACTTCAGTCAGACCTTCTGAATGGATGTGGTGTTACTTTGCTTGTGTGACTGAATTAGTTTCTAAAATGTTGAGGTGCACAGCATAAAAGGATGTGCATATTTCTTCTTTGCCATTTAGCTAATTTCTGCCTTTAAAGTAAGCACAATAGCAACTGCTTGCAGTTAGAACTAGCTACCAGAGGGAAAATTACAGGAATGGGAGCACATTTTAAAGTCCACCTCCCAAAGTAAATGGAAACCGAAGCTGTTTAATTCATGTGTTATTACATTAAAGTAAGAAGTAATTTTATTACACCTTCATGAAATCAACTTAACTGTTATGATAATATCTACCATGAGTCAATAGAAATTTGTCAATTGTCAGACATTTTTCTAAATCATTTATACCACAGTGAATATCTTTTCAATCAATCTGGCTGTAATAGGCCATTGTGATAAACTTTGCAGGTCATGCAAGATGTACTGGATTAGCCACAAACATACATTCCCATACGGGTATTTGATTCATAAACAGTTTCTGAATTTAATTTCCAGAAAAAGCACAATATCACATTGGCCAGCATTAATACTACATCTGTAGTAAGTAATTAGTATTAATTAATTAATACTATGTCTGTTTGGACATTTCTTAAACTGCTGAATTGTTTTTATTTAATTATGTTAAAATTACTGATGGTACTGATAGATCACTGACCCCTGCTTGGGAACCAGTGTGTCTGTTTTACTGTTTGCAGTACTGGTGTTTTATCATGTTTGTTTTCAAGGTGCAATGCTTTAATTCACAACTGTCTGTTACTACATCAATGTGCACAGCAGCCTCTGTCTAGGGACTGGAGGTGAAAATTAGCTTTTAGCTAGATCTGGTGAAATAAATGTATTGTGCATTGTCTCCTAATAGTCGACCAAACCATTAGTTGATGAGAAGAGTCTTAGTCGCAGTGTTACATAACATTCTTTCTCAGCCAAGGAACTCAAACCGTTTTCTGATGCCCCAAAAAATATGTATTTAAATAATTAAATTAATATCATAAACTTGCGATGACTAGTTGACTAATGGCTTGAACTAACGACTACTAGTCGACTAGGAAAATCTTTGGTACATGCACAGTCACAGAAGATTTTACGTTCAGTGTATATCACCTATCTCCATTAACTACTGGTAGATGTTCGCTCACATTGTGAACTCCAGTGCAATATAGCTGGACTGGATTGATTGAATTGAATTCATGAGATGCTGTTTACATTAAGCAAAGTGAATTATTCTGTCAGGGCACAGCCAGATTTAAAGCTAAGGACATTTGAGCTACCTCTCTTAAAACAGCTTTCTACTGTATTCAGGCAGTGCCTTTATTAGCATTTCAAAACTGTCAAAGTGAACGGATACAACTCAACTTTGACATTTAAAGGCTATCCAAATTTGCTGTCCGAGTGCTTAAATATATTTTTCTTAGGATGCACAGAGAGTTTAAAATTAACTGTTTGCATGAAAAATAGACATACATGGAGCAGATATTGATTAAATGGTAGGTCACTTCAGGCATGATTGTTCATCAATCAAAATCAAATTCACTTTAAACTACGAGTGAGAGTAAACCGATGAGTGAATACATGAATACCTGAAGCCTTGATTCCCAGGCAATATCAATCTACTCTGATGACAATGCATTTTCAATGGATGACATTGTGTGCAATGATACTGTACAGAGCGGCGACCAGGTGGTAAAATCCATTTTCCCCACATACATGATGCATATCACACTGGAGCTGACAGCATCAGTACAAGGGGCTCGTAATTAAAGTCCTCTGTTGTAGGATATAGAGGAACGGGAGACAAATTTCTTACACCCTATCAATCACACAGTGGCAGCTCATTAAACCATCTTTAAAATTAAAAGTTGCACCAGCCACTGCCTTTTACAAAGAGCAATTGTTTTCTGACAGCTAAGTGAATCTCTGGTGAGATCTCTGGGAGAAAGGTTGAGTGTAGAAGACTTTTATGCAGAGAGCTGACAGACTGAATTCAGAAGGAGCCCATTCTCTGTTCTCAAAGAAATAACTTCGGCTGTACTTGATGCTCTCTGATAGCTGCAGAGGGGGACGGGGGGGGTCACATTTTTGCCTTGGATAATGGGCTTTTAGACACAATGTCACACAGCCAGCTAGCCAAAACAGAGAAATTTTGCAATTCAGCATCTGTTGCATTAAAAGATGCTCGATGGTTCCCAAACGTACCATCTGGCTCTGTAAATAAAGGATGAGTGGATATCCATGCCAGTTTCTTCTGCAGATTTGTAAGTTAGCTGAAAGATAATTTGTATCAAATAAATGGTAATGAAGGACTGTTATCACAAACCCATTTTGCCAAATACTGTACACAAAAAATGATGAAAATACTGGTATTAGTTGAAGTAAACAAAGGCACCATCCCATGCTGTTGTGGCTCAATATATACATGATTGCTACAGTTTACTACATTGCTGCCATCATACAATGAGATAATCTGGGGTTCTAAAGCATGCATTCAAAGCATAATAAATTAGGTTACATTAAGTAACTAATCTAGTCAAGTATACATGAATATTCATACTCTGGTATACAGTAATCATTGTAGAGCCAGGCACACGTTGTCATTTCTCACACAGAGAACTGCTGTCATTAAAGCCAGATGCCGTGTACCTTGAATTTATATTCCACCATGCAATTGTAACACTATCATAGTAGAGAAAGAAATACTGTTATGTTGTAGTCACAGAACAAATCACTGACATTGCATTAATAAGAGGCTTTTTATTTTATATTATCTGTATGTTGTTGCCAGAGATGGAAAGAGAAATAACTGGTACAGTATGTTAAACAGGCTCCCTGAAAGCAGGCAAAGACTGATAATTCCAGTGACACTGCCAACACCAGTACAGGATTTGTCCTCTGTTACATTCTGTTTCTGTCCCTGACTTAATTAATGATACATATGGTGGTTTACTAAATATGAGATATATTTCTGTCAAACCAAATATACAAGACTAGCTACATATATAGTGTACGCTGTGGATAAAAAGCAGTTTGGATTTTCCCGTAGACTCTCTGGGGGTTAACAACCGATTATGGGGATGAATAACATACTTGCGTCAGATGCATAATCACCTAGTTTAGTCATCAATACTGTAAATGTGGATGGAGTCAAGATACTGGTGGTGGGTGGCGGTCTAATACAGATAGTATGGTTTAGATTTGATCAACTGTGATTCTGCTTATTGATTTTAGTTCTTAGCAAATCCTATATGTCATATTTCTTCCATATTATTGGAGTACAAACAAAAAACTAAATATGTTGAGCACCAAAACCACTTTTATTGTTAGCAAAGTTACAGTAGGCTGTTAAAACAGTCATTTGTCATAAAGGATGAGGTATTTTGTGATTCAAATGTTTTGCATGTGGAAGTATTAGCTGCATCTGGGCCATTGTTACTACAACTGGGGGCAAAAACACAGCATTCTTATACCATGCTGTAGGAAATACTTTGACCTGTTGACTACCTTCTTCCCTAAAATGTTGCTGTTGCTACTGTTGTTTGTGGGGCTTAGCTTCATTTCCAGGGGATTCTTCCAAACGAACACATTATAATGCACGTGTTGACGCATGTGTAACCAGATGTAGATGGAAGCTCAGTAGGTCCAAACTCAGTGGTACTGTACTTGTACAGTACGATTACTGTACTTAAGTATAGTTCTGAGTTACTTGCACTTTGCTTGAGTATTTCTATTTTATGCTACTTTATATTTTAGCTATAATTACGTACTGCTTTTAAAAACCTACAATGAGCATATAAAATGCAGTGCATTGTTGTACAGTAAATTGAACCACCCAACAGTATGTATGCAGCTGGCTACAACATTAAAATGCAGCTTACATTTTACCACAACAATAATAAAAATCCAATTGTATAATACATAATAATGTAACACTAACAGGGCCCACTTTGGCATTTCTCCGATAATACTTGGTACTTTTACTTATGTAAGATTTTGACTGCAGGACTTTAACTTGTAATGGAGTATTTCTACAGACTTATACAGATATTTTTACTTAAGTAAAAGATCTGAATACTTCTTCTGTACAACTGTCCAAAAGTCACTTTCAGGAATTAATAAGCAGAATCAAAACATCATGTTTATTACATTTCCTGCTCTTATAAATTTGTAACTGGTTCCAATTCAGAACCGGTTCTCTGTACCCAAACGTATAATTTGATGATGGAGCCAGCATAAGAAGCAGCAGGCAGGACGATAAAAGAACAACTAAATCATTCAAAGAGAACACTGACTGTGATTGCCTCTGGTGTAGATAAGACAGGGCAATGATTTTTTTAAGACTTGCTGAATGATGGCGTGAACCAGGAGGGAGTTGCCTTTTAAATAAAGGACGGTGGTAAATTATATGAGAGGACTAGAGCAAAAAGGCATGGCTTAGGTATAATAATGAAATAAGAAGGGGAGGAGGGTGAAGGAAGTAGCCTTTGTGATAAGCTCTAATGAATGCATACCTTCTTCTCTTCTACTTATTACCACTTTCACATACAGCAGTATGTATATATACCAAATATGACCAATTCATTATTTGTGTGTGAGGCAAGATGACATATTAACCCTTACATATCCAATTAGCTTGATGTTAAATGTTACCCTGAATATGTTTTTAAAGATGAACTCCTGGCAGATTTATTCAACTTCTAATGCAGTCATTGTGTGTCAGTGACTTGTGTTTCCTCCTTTGCACTCTGCGACTGCAGCATTGCTTAAGCTCTGCTAACAAATTGTCTAATCTAATCCAAGTGCCAGAACATCAACATTTTCTGACAACCTCATCAAAAAGAGGAGACCAATAAACCAACAAAGCAGAAAAAATATTGGCCAGAAAATGGGCTTTATTAACAAGCGCGCACAGAGAAGACGACACACAGAATGATAAATGTAAGTGGTTTGGATGGCTGTGACCAAGCTAGCCTACATAGTCTGCTAGTTTGAATCTTTCCCTGATCTGTGTCAAAACCAACAAGTCTCAGCTCTTCTAGCATCCAAGTTCTTTAAAGAAAGAGGCAGTCTGTTCCCACATTCATCACTCCTGCCACCCATCATTGGCCTGTTTGACAGGGGTGGACGCAGAAGAGTGCATGCTACATGGGCCTTTCATTGTGAACCACAGGAGATGTGCAGTCTGTGGAGCCCAGAGCATGAAGGCAAGCTGGTAGTGTCATAGGAGGTCAAACAATAGTTATGAAGTATCATTATTGCATTGTTTTAAAATTCAGGTTTCTAAATAAGTGTTTTACTGACACCTTTCATAACATTGTTGAAATACACAGTAATTAAGTAATCATTTACTAGAATGTGATTTACAAATCTTAAGGCTTAAGTTTTCTGGCAGTGACCGAATGAAGCCAATGCAATATACTAAACTTAATATGTGATGGTCTTTGTCAGTGCCCTCCAAAACGACCAAATGATTTTAATGTTTCAACCACATCCTCATATGAACATTCCCTAATCTGCCATCCTTATGGTTGAGGTTTGGTTATGTTTAGGCAACAAAACTCTTTGGTTAAGATTAGGGAAAGATTACCTTAATGGGAAAAAGAAACCATTGTTGACTGTCAGACCAGCCATCGACCCTTGCCTCATTACTGCTTGTCAGGAAAATGTGAATGTGTCATTTCAAGCATTTGAAAAAAAGACCAATGCTGTTGTTTTTGTGGTGAGGACAGTCTCTTAGTAGGTGATCCAATGTCTTCCAAACTAAAACTGTTGGTGCACATCTTCACACATGGAAAACATGGTGACAGGGATTTCAATATCTTCAGAAATTGAAATGAATTCAAATTAAAATGGGACATTGTCTGCCCTTGGTGGCAAATTTGAGGTGCCATGTATTGCATTGCAACTCCCAGACAAGGACATCTGTTTTCTCTTGGGAGAAGCCAGTCTTAACTCTACTCTCCTGCTTCTGCTTTATAACAGGAAAGAGAAGAACTGATCTGATAGACCATGATTGATGGCATCCCAACCCACCCTCACCTGAATTGCAGAGATGTATACCTCTGTCCTCAAAAATAACACCCATAATCACCCTGTCTTGTGTGCCTGTGTGTCATTCACTGTTCTTCACATTATGTGCAGGTGATTTATCTTGAAGGCCCTACCAGTTGTTTGGCAATTAAAAATAAATGGACATTTGAGGACAGTGACAAAGTGGTATTTCAATTAAATCTATACACAACATTTTAAAATACCTTAGGATAACCTACATATAGACTTGGACAGTAATTAATACATTTTGTATTCTAAACACACAAAGATGTAATTGAATATTAAAAGTGTTTTGCACAGTATGTACATTACAGCATTACTGTTCGTGCTCCCATCTTTGGTGCGTTTGAGTCTTAACTTTCAGGCTTGCTTTAAAGGCTTATTCTACTTAAAACCTTAGACAAATATTTCAGAAATTCAGAAAAAAAATGTATTTATTTATCACATGCTCATACGTGTGCAGTGAAATGCAAAGGGTGGCATTCCCTTGAGGCTGTGCTAAAAAGGCTAATGTGCAATAAAGAATAATATTTAGAATACAAGTAAAAGTAAGAATTAGAAAAACAAATATAGAGGATAAAAATTCAAAGATGAAAAAAGTATTAAAATGTATATATAGTGTATATTGGCCCTGGGTGTTATCATTATCATGCAATATCAATATCATTTTCAATGTACTGTACAGTGATAGAGGAAGTGGGACATACAAATACTAATCAAGCACTATACGACACATATCTTTTGAAGCACTATGTGAAGATATTTGTATTGTGAAATTAGGCTTACTGTCCATGCACTGTATCTTACATTGTATCGTACCTTAACTACATGTGTCAGTATATATCAGTATACTGTAACTCTGCCTCTACTGTAACTGTTGCTCTTGCCACAGAATGATATTTTTTAAGTTATTCTACACTGTGAATAGAGTAAGTTCTCTCAAATAAATATAAGCTGCATAGTGAATTAACTTTCTCACCACAGATGGCGCAATACTGACTCTAAATTGGGTCTTTGGGGATCATTTTCCTTCAAAACCACCTGCAGTATCTACCGAGATTGAACTTTGAGGAGTACTTGTCATTATCTCAATGCACTAAAATAATTGTCCTTGAGGAAATTAATTACCTTTGTGCACTGTTGCACTGTGTGGAAAGTGATTTAGAGTTAATGAAAGCTGAAGCACTGTCATCTCTTCCACAGGCTCTCATTTTTCAGGCTAGTAAAGTCAGTCGAATTAGTGGGTCACTCCAAGTTGCCCAGACCTGACTGTTTGTGCACATGACAATTTAACAGATTCTTTGTTTTGTCTCTTTTTTGCCAAAATTAAACGAAAAAATAACAAAAGGAACCCTAAGGTTAATTCTGCTTCAGCAATCCTGTGAAATTGGAGTATAAAATCATCTCAGTCATGCACATGTTTTGCAAAACAAGCAGCAGTTTCCACCACAATGAAAATTAGTAATGTGAGGAGATTAATCAGTGATGGCTAATTGTATTACACTTACACAAAGATTAAGATAAGATTATGAAGGATGTGACAATTCATACTATTATCAAAGGTAACTGTCAAGGCAATTTAAAAATTCTACCATTATTGTATCCCAAAGCTTTTGTTGAACTCTGAGATTCAGTGTCAATTAACATAGAAACAGTCTGAGGAAAGCTGAAGCCAGCTGAAATTAGTGTGAGATGTTTATTGGCTGATAAGATTTAGTCCCTCCAAATTGCTGAAAAACTGCTCCAACTTTCCTTAACACGATGAAGAATGCACCCTCACATAATGACACGTCAATCACTGAAACAATCAAGCACATCAAGATATTTCAGATACCAAAAGAGGTGAAAAGAATAGGTTGCTATTTTTAACAGCACTCTCAGTTGTCAAACAAAATTGAACTGCTTCAAGAAATTTTACCCAACTTCGGAGAAAACAGGCTTATAGACACATTCCCTCTCTCCCTCATAGTGTACTGACTGCACTGCACCCACACCCAGTTTGCAGTTTGATCCTCTTATTTGTTGTGAATAGGGCCCATCAGCCTGAGGCTCAAGAATGAAGGGGTGAAATCCTCCACTTTCAGTGACTGTTGTGTCTAGTATCTAAGGGGGAATGAAGGTGAGGTATAGCCAAGTTGGCCGCAGGCTCGGGACGACTGCCAGGCATAAACTAATTAGCGTGGAATGTGTTGAATGGAGAACATTAATGGAGTTTGAGTTACTAACAGTAACTAGTAGGGTATGAGTTTTTTTAACTAGTTGTGTTTAGCAGAAAATGTGGCCACTGCTAACTATATGTTTACTGTATATAATTTGTGTCCCCCTGCCCCCACACACACATTTACAGTTTCAGTTTGATTTACTCACTAAAATCTCTCTAAACTCTGTCCAGCCGTCATATCCAGATAAGAGAAGAGACGAGTTGGTCAAAATGTTGAAATGCTGAGTTGCCTTCATTTGTTACCATGCACTCACAGTTATAAGCTTTATGAGCAGCAGCAAGCGACTGGCAAACTTTCTTGCCCTGGGTATCACCTCGCAGGCCACATAGACATTGCCCTATCTTATTGCTGGAGGCTGTTGCGGGCGCATATCACTGATGTATTAAGAGAGCTGGATGCGGCACCGCCAGTGAACCGTGCTGCCAATTTGCCCCAGTGGCAAACCACGACAAACATCTGTAAAACTGTTGACAAGACATCTAGAACTACAAACAAGGTCAGTTATTACTCTCTGTATTATCAATTTTTAAACCATGAAGGTTTAATATTTGTAAAACTGTCCTACACTAATGTGCATGTCCAGTGGGACGCACAACAACATTGAACTTTTTTGGCTTATGTGCAGCGCGAGCAATTTTCATGGGCGACATCTTAGAGTCCAGTATCCAGGTCTTAATACAGCCACATTTCATATATTCTGAAAAGAAGGCTGCAGTCACTAATCAAAGCTTTAAAAGTGTTGCCACCTAACGTTTTCAGGTTTTAAAAAATCTGTTTGTATTTAGAGTTAATATTATCCTAAAAAAAGATAAGACTCTGCTCTTTGCAGTGAAGATGAAAATATTAGGCTATTTATCAAGGAAACTAAATTTGATTCTAATTAGGGTTAGTGCATTAATAATGCAGCAATTTACATAACACTTCTTACTTTTTTGTTATACTACCATTATTATGAAAAGCACAATAACCAATGTCATAATATGTTATTTGCTATATCAATATAAATGTACATAAATGCAGGAAATAACATTCTTTATAGCACCCCCCCATACTTTTGATGCCAAACATGCACCCTTGTGTTTAGAACATCACTGCCCTGAACAGGTCATGAAATTAGGTGCAGAAAATGAAGCAGAAGTCCAGTTGAGTGAGAGTGGGCAGCATAATCCCATGTAATTTAAGCATTTCAGTGCCTCTCAGCCAGTTGCCTAGCTGCAAGGACCCAGCTTCTTTAAGTCTCATCTCTGATGTTCTGTGTTAGTCATTAATTAATAGGTTGCCAATAAGACATAAAACATGACCTCTTGGAGAATTCATAAGGAATTAAATTATTTGCATTTTCAATGTTTAACAGAAAAATGTTGTGAATTACATTATTTTGTTTTCCCCAGTGTGTTTCATCATTTAATTTAAATTCCATCATTTCAATGACAGATTAAATCTTCAAATATATCTTACTGGTCAAATTAAAATGCTTTCTGATGCATAAAATATATTCTTTTGTGATTTATCTTAAAGTCCAGGTTTTATTTCAAAACAGATCTTGATCGACCTTTTCAGAACACTGTGCTGCATTTTCACTCATATTCATGCCACACTGCTGGCACAAAGTTTGATGTGATGAAAGAATCCAAAAGGCCAAATCATGTTTAAGTGGCATTTTGATGACATTTCTTTGGCCTGTTTAACCTTTGGTGAGTTTCATTTTTCTTGTGCATTACATCTTATCCATGCAGACCCATTTCTCATTCCCTACACCACCAACACTATTTTTATGACTTCTCACCAATCTCTCAATAGAACTCCCTGAATAACTGCACCAGGAATCACAGATGAACCAATACAGCTGCAAAGCAGAGAAAACAAGAATGTGAATTCACTTGAACTGATGATTTAAGTGGTTTAGGACAGAAATAAAAAGCACAATAGTAGACTGTTTTGAAATGTTATGCATGTTAGTACCACACACAATGGAAGTAAGCAATGGATCTTAATTTTCTCTGCTTATACAAGGCTACAGGCTGTAAACATGATTTAAGCTTGCTAACTCCATGGAGGAAAGAGAGGGATAAGCATTCTGGCAAAGAGTGCTGCTGGTTCAGACCAAGAGTTGTTAGCCTGCTCTCTAAGGTTCATCTCTGAGATTGTCTGTTTTGGACATTTAAGTATTGATTATTTTTTGTTTGGGGGTAAGGGGAAGTGCTTTTAGAAGTACCTAAAAGACAAATGTGGTGATGTCTGTGGTGAGAGAGGGGTAGAGCTCGGTGTGTGTATGTGTGTACAAGATTGCCAGAGAGCAGCACTTGTTTATCAATTTTGAGAAGTTTAGTCATTGTCAGCAGCCAAGTCAGAAGTGCTGAATTTGAGAGATAAAGTCGGCAACAATTGAAATGGCCTACAATGTACACTGTGAGAGCAGTTTTTAGTTACGCTAGTGTAGCAGCTCTTGGGATGGCAAGGTCATTCTATCAGTTGGCCCAACACGTTGGTCCAAACTGAAATATCTCAACAACTATTATGGATTGCCATGAAATTTTGTACAGCTACTCATGGTGCCCAGAAGATCAAATCGTGAAGACTTTGGTGATCCCCCGACTTCCACCAGCTGGTCAAAGGTTTTCACTTATCCTGTGAAATATCTCAACATCTAATTGATGGATTAACACAAAACTTTGGAAAGAAATTCATGGTTCCCAGAGGATGTGCCCTAAAGATTTTGGAGATCCCCTGACTTCTTCCATTACCACGGGTTGCCATTTATGCTTTTTAGTGAAATGTCTTGACAACTGTTAAATGGACTGCCATGAAATTTAGTACAGTAATTCTTGTTGCCCACAGGATGAACTGTAATAACTTTGGTGATGACCTAAAACATTTTATATTTTCATCATTATTTAAAAATGTAAAAGTCTTTGGCTCCGATCTAACAACACACAGGTCACATAATTTCACTGCCCACACTGTAGTGAGCTATAAACCTTACCACTCTACACATGAGACACCACATAAAACATAAACTTTTTCCCATTATCGCCTGCCTCAGTGATTGCCTGCTTCAGCAGGGACTGTGGAGCATTAGCTTGAGCCAAGAAAAGGCTCTGTACCTTGCGGAGGGAGACAAACATTCACAGCAGCTAGTTGGCTTGTTTTCGTAGTTAATGAGGCTTGAAGAGTTTTAGGAATGAGAAAAGTAGAGCACATTCTCACACCTCACTTTTGCAGTGAGAAATGGACAATGCTTCTGCACAAGGTCGTGCTTCAGATTTAATGAGACACAGTGTGCATATTTGGGTATTAAAATAAATGCTGTAAGGCAGAAACATGAAGCCAAGAGAAATTTAAGATCTACATTTAATATTAATAAAGGGTGTTCCCCACCTCGTGCTCAGTGCATGCTGAGATAAGCCTCCAGTCTACACAACCCTCAACAGAATAAGCGGATATGGAAAATGAATGGAGATGAATGGAAAAGTAGAATAATCAGATACAATAGGACAGTGACATATCCCCACTTTCTATTTTGTTCATTTGTTCTCTTCCTTTATAAAGCCAACAGTATTTACCAATTGTTTCAGTTAAGGCAGTCACTCGTGCACATAGTACAGTTGTTAGGTGATGAACCCCGCTGGCAGTATTATCCTTAATGCACACAACATGTATTCTAGCCCAGAAGCAGTAGGTGGACATAATAACACCCATAAAATATAATGCAATTCAATACAACAGCCAAGAAATTATACTCATTTTGTGAATTTTGCACTGTTGTATTATCATTGCAACTGTGTCAAACAGGCGGTGACTCAAATCTCTGGTAGTTTTTGAAGCTGTATTTATGAGTCATTATTGGATTGTGGTATTGTTATTCAACTGCATTAGTGGGATGTTCTTGTTATTAGGTTGTTCATGGTGGACAAAACAGTAACCATAACAGTAAACAATGACTCCAGTAACCTATCACAGCACTCTACTACCTCTAGACTATTATTTGAACCTTCACTCCGGTCTATTTCTCCTTTCCTTCACAAACAGACAGATTCAGTCTCTATTTCCCGACACAGGCTGAAAACCCGTCTCTTTGAACTGCACCTTGCCTCCTGACCTCAAGTCCTCCACACTACTGCCTACCAGAGCCTGGGCTCTTGACCAACCGCTGCTTGTTGCTCTTATTTTACTTTTCTTTGTTAATGTATTTAGCTGTTTTCATGGCACACTGATTAAAAAAACATAGAAAAGAAAAAACTAGCTTACTGTATGGCAGAGCCCAGATACTGAGAGGTACAAAAGACAGGATTGAGAGCAGGTTTGTTAAAGCCTACAGAACAGTTTACATCACTATGTGGTGTGTGTGTGTGTGTGTGTGTGTGTGTTTCTGGAAGCCCAGTAAGAGGCCCGGGCTTGGGAAGAAACCAAAAGATAAATTCTGTTCTGAGGTTGACTGACTGACACACCTGCAGAGTTATGGGTTCATAATTTGACTTTGTTTCTTTGCTGAAGCTCTGTACCGAGTGACATCCCAGAGCTGAGAACAAGCTATAGGCACCAAGAGATAACATAAAACTGGTTGTTAATTTGCAACAAGAAGAATCCAATTATTTTGACTTCAGCAAGAGATGTAAATATACAGTGCTCACAAATCAGCAGATGCATCAACTTGCATAAATGCGGTAATTATAAGTTTGACACTTTGGGTAATGTTAAGTAATGTTTTTTTGGTTGTTTGATGGCATAATCTTACCATTCCTAGGTTTAGAGACATACAGATGTTAGCCCTCAAAAATATAACAAAGTAGACTCCCACAAGAACCACTGAAACATTGAGGTGTTACAAAACTGCAGTAACACTGAGCATGAAAGATCAAGACAGCAAAGCTCTGCCAGTGTCCTCCACCCAGTATCCAGAACACGCTATCATTGACTATCAATGAGTGAATAGTAATCTTACTGGATTGTTAGGCTTCAGTTTGTGCTAGTACTACAAGCAATTATATAATTGCACAATTGCTGTAATAAGAAAATCACCCACTGGATTCATCCAGTGGAGAATACCTTCAATTGCTAAATGAATTCAGACAAAACTGATTATTGTCCAGCAATTATATAATATTACATGATGATTTGATTACAATGATTGTTATGCTTTTGCAAATTGAATATTAAAAATATGCATAAGCACTAATTGTAAAATTGTATTGTTAAGTAAGATAGTATTTCTTAATCTGCCTATTCAGTTACAGTATTTTACTCTCCGGTGGTGTTTTTGTCCTACAGCCAGTGTGACTACACTTGGTTGTGAGCCCCACTAACTGTCAGTTCAGTACAGATGAAATACTGCATATAAGAGATGGAAATAAACTTGTACTAAATTGAACTACTGTCAAACAAGGTGCAAATGACTGTATACTTGCTTTGTTTTAAGTTCTGTCTATTTAATGACGCTACAAGGGCCACTGAACAAAAGTGTGTGTTAAAAATTTGACTGGTTCAGTCGCCAAGTCTCAAGTAATTATTGCTCTTTGGTCACATTGCTCAGTGCTCCATGTTTGTATATACTCCTTAATAAGTTAAAAATTACTGTTGAGTGGTGCCCAACACAAAGCTCTGTGCACGGTGTTATGCTTGTGCATAAGTAATTTCTTATGACTCACTTCATTGCTGTATTTGATGCTCTTTGATGGCCCCATGATACAACATACAGAGCATATTGTTGTTTTAAGACTACTGGTAATCCCTATATTTAAAAATCTGAATGCTGAGGCTGTGAGTTCAATTAAGCTTATTTTTCTGCTCATGATAGGTGTATACTACTATCCTGTATATTAAATGTTCAAATAGTAATGAGCAATTTTAACATAACAGAATATAAGTACACACACAGAACTGATGCTTATTTAAAACCCCCTAAATTCTAAAAAATAACTCTGTATTCAGGGTTTCCCCCAGGAAATTAGTTAGTCAATCAATCAATATGAGCTGAATCTGACTGATCCTGACACATCTTGTTGGCAATGATGACTAGATGACGATTTAAACAATAGACTTACTAATGATGAATACAATAATATAATTACTACAATATAATAATTAAATACAATACTATGATACCTCACCAGCAGTGTTGCCAAAGGCAAAATGTGTTGGCCTTGCAATCTAATGACACTGCATGAACCATTATCCTCGGAGAGTAGTAATGTAATTAATTCTGAGTAGTAAAATATAAAGTTGTTACCAACTTAACCACTTTCAGACTTGGCTCTATACCAAAACTTGGGGCCAAAGCTACAGTTCCTCTTGTCTGTTCAGTTAATTATATTGACAAAAACCACCTTTGCTGAGGGCATCTCTGTGTCTTCCAAGATCTGTCACAGAGTTCAGTGTTGAGAGGCACTGGAGAAGTCAATTAGCAAGGCTCAGAAAATCAAAGTGATTTCCCCCCATGGATGATATTCACACCCGTTGAATAGCAAAGAGCAAATTGTCTACACACACCATTACACTACTGTGACCCCATGGATAAGTAGCTTTGTCTCTACCTGGCTGTTGGAGTGACTCTCCCCATGAAAGCTTCCATGCAGAGCTTTGTCAGACTAATCCATCCTGCAGAGTGTTTCCGCCTGAGTAAGGATAGTGAGGTTCTCAGAAGAAAGAACACAGTCTGTGTATTGTTCATTTCTGTCCTTGTTACTGTGTCATTTCCAAATGAAGGTTAGCTTTTGTTTAACAAAGAGCAGGACTGCAGCCATGGCCAGACGCTACACAGTTGTGGTCACTTATTCACAAGGATGTTAGCTGGACAGACAGCCTGCAGTCTGCCTTAGATTTTTAAAGGCAAAGGAGGTTTTTTTTCCTGTCAATACAGCTTTTAACTCTGTTTCTAATGTTTTCATTTTGACCAGCTGACTATGATTCTCTTATTTCGATCGATATGACTGGCTGCAATTATTTTAAGGCATTGTGGGAAAGTGTTTGTTTTGTGTTTCACACATAGGATCCATGTTTTGATTATTGACAACTTCATTTGAGAATTTCAACTGTTGGTCAAAATGATTTTGCTGTATGTTGCAGTACTATACAGCCATTTAGCCAGAACCTGATTGACTATAAAATTGTAGTTTAATTCTATTTAAAAAATTATAAAAAACATTAACCAAAATAATCTCGTCCTGATAAAACTAATGGTATATATTTAAGGCTTCTCAGTCTAAATGATTGTTTTGATTATAAAACAATTTTTATATATATATTTCATTCAAGAGATATTTTGTAGCTTTATTTCTCAACTGTACCATTTTGCTGTATTGAGCTGGAAATGAGCCTACATGGACAAATTTTGTGTTATACTGTACCAACAATTACTGAAAATTACTCTAGCTATTACTACATAATTTCCTAACACTAAGTATAGGTAATTTACCTTTTCTTAACAATAACAATAACCATGAACTTGTATAATAACTATCTAGAATAATCTGTGATTACCAAACCACAATTCACCCTGCATTCTACGTTTTAAGTGTTAACTCTTAAGCACATCCATACTGCCAAATTTCAGCCACTCTTTAATTTCAATTTAGTCTGTTTCTTTTCAACTAAAATTTTAATAGATTAATCCTGCAATATGTCCACTACTTTATGTGCCACACACATGAGGAGGTAGTAACCTTTCTGATAATGTCCAAACTTGAATTGCAGATTGTTCACCTACTGTAGATACACAAAAGAGGACAAGCCAACCACATTCATTTGGGATATGCACGTATTTCAAACGTAGATAGTAAATCACTTTCCTATTGTTTCATAAAAATTGAAAAATGCTCTTATAGATAGGGCACTGTATATATACTGTATATATATAGAGAGAGAGCTTCTCTGACGTATCTCATAATCTGATTTTAAAATTCACATATTCATCGCAAGTGATTGTGAACAAAAAATTATGCTAACCTTCTGGTCATCACGGTCAGTCAATTTTAAATGACGCATGGAAAAGGAGCCTGAACAGAGGGGATCTATGAGGGAGGCATTTTCCCACCTTTGAAGGAGGAGGGGAAACATTATTCATCTGTCTCAAAAGATGGCATGATCTCAGCTGTAGCCCGAGCAAACTCAATATTCCGAGGATAGGATTTCTTTGTAAGTGAGTTTTCACAGTGTATATGTTTCAATATCTGACACAAAGTTTAAATTTAATAAATATATTGAAAAGAAGAATCACATTGCACCAGGGCCGTGGATTCTCATTTTTGCAACAGTGGCTTGCGGAAAGCTATGCCCTTTATAGCCTCTCCTTGAAGCTCACCAGTGGGACAGAGTTAACAGTGTCCAGGCCATACAGAGCCATCCATCCTGAAGTACAAAAGTGACACCAAGCTGCAGCCTGTGCCAGATGATGGAGGCTGCCACCAACCCTCAGCTAAAGCACTGCTGGACAGACCCAATTGCCTCAGTCCTCAGAGAATTACAGTCTTCCTGACATTCACTTAGGATAACACAGGGGCACCAAAACAGAGGTTATTTATTTATGAGCACTTCCAGGAACTGTGTGTCCACATGGTTTTAGATTTCATTAGCAATGGACATGTGACTGTCACAGAGGTTTCAGCTTCATCACTGGACTGTAGGTGTTAAATCAAAGCCCCCTCACCGGTGTCCTGCCCTGTGTATAATTTAGTGTCATCTCCTGTGTAATGAGTGGTGTTTGTTTTATGTCCTGTGTAATGTGTCTTCTACTAGGTGTATGGTTCAGTGTCATGGTGTCAGTGTTATGGTTTCATCCATTTTTTCCCCACTAACAGGTTTTTTGGGGGGAGTTTTTCCTTATACGAATCGAAGGTCTAAGGTGTGTCATATTCTGTATAAGTAAATTTGTGATTTATGATATTGGGCTATATAAATACAATTGACTTCCCTTGACATTATACTCATTTTGTGAATTTTTTGTTTTCAGGAAAAAAAGCTGTTATTTGATTGGCCAAGTTATTTACTCATTTTACACGAGAAAAGAAAGCAGGTAAAGCCAGCAAAGGCAAAGACTGCTTGCTAGAGAAAAAGTTGAAAACCTATATCATCACCTTTGGTCTTTGGTCATACGGGAACTCATGACAAAAAAGTACCATGATACCTATTAATATTCATGTCTATAGTGTAATTTCACTATTGTTATTTCTGTCTGTACACACAACATGTCTGTCTGTCCTGAAAGAGGGATCTCTCCTCTGTTGCTCTTTCTGAGGTTTTTAGCCCCCCCCCACCACATATACAGACTGAGGGTCTTAGGATAAAGGGTGTTGCATGCTATACATATTGTTAATCCCTTTGAGGCAAATTTTGTGATTTTGAGCTACATAAATAAAACCGATTTGACTGGACAAGTCACAGAGGAAAATTCCTCATTACTTTGGTGATGCCCTGACATTTTATCTAGGACCACCAGTCAGAGCAGAATCTCCACAATGTACGCAAGAAATATTAAAATCTTATGGGCAGCATGCCATGAAATCCCCAGAGGACAAACATTTTCCATTTTGGACACTCCATTAGCTTTCCCTTCAGGGTCACCTTCGCACCAAGAATATCTTTTGATGTAATAAGCAGATTGTCATGAAAGTGTACTGATGTTCCCAAGAAGATTTTTGACCCCTTGGTTTTCCTTTTACAGTGTAACCCTCACAACAAACTTAGCATTTCTTAGCTCTGTTACTTTATTAACAAGACGTGACTAACAAATATGGCAACCGCAATGAGTAGCAGCTTCCTACGTTTAGTCTTGTTTATCTTATAAATTAATTTGAGGAGTATAATTACACACCAAGATACTCTCCACATTGTTGGCTAATAAGTGCCAGGCCCCCACAGCACCCAGTAAATTGAAAGTTTACCTCTGCCAAATTAGTGTCCAGCTGGCCATAGCAGCCAAACTTTCAACTAGAGTGTAATGTCTAAATGGGGCCAAATCTCATCAGTATCTTGTACTGTGTATCAAGTGTAACCTCTTTATTCAATGTATTCATGTATAAATTAATAATGTTGGCTATTATATTATGCACAAAGGATAATGGGAATTATAAGTCAGTCCAGAAACTCAAGTACTCAGTCTGCAACAGTGGGGCTTGTGCACAGCATAATTAAAGATGTTCAAGCTATCACTCAAGTTTGCAAAAGCAAAACAGACAGAACTTGTTACATTGAGGATATTAAGGATGATCTCTCAAAATTTTAAGTGAACAAATCGTTTACTTTCTTAAAAGGATTATAATACTTTTTATGACAAAATGGATAATTCTGATTCTAGTTCATAACTTCAGAGCTGAACTGGGGCAAGTATAGTATAATGAGGACCTTTGAGATCCTGTTTTGATGTAACCACTTGATGTCAGCTATGAATTGTGGGCTTTTTCAAAATTTTACTTGGTAAGTACTTCAATGAATGTCAACCATGAATTATAAATGTAAAGACTCAGAGTTTGTGATGTCTGGGGAAGTTAGTAGATTACCAGAGGTTTTATATATGCATATAAGAACAGAACTGACTTTGGATGCACTGACTTTTTAATTCAATATTTTGAAGTCAGAACATTTACTATGTTGTGTTTATTCGCTGTCACCCAGATGACTATAGCCTTGGATTTGATGAACCTCAGGAAGAAAAATCGTCTTGCTGTTAAGATCCAGCATTAAATAAATCTAGATTCTGAAAGTCATTCCTTAAGCAAAAACCAATAGCACTGAGGCAACAACACCATAGTCTCTCTCTTTGAAGTCGAGTGAAAGGTTTTATTTAAGAGGGACACACTATGTAGAAAGGACAATCCATCAATGTGTGGTGTGACTCAATCTAACCAATTTACAGCATAGTAGTAAATAGGCAAAACATATTTACCTTGTCAGTCTAACACAAAAGTAATCAATCTTTCTTGTGAAGTTATTGGTAATATCTTGCTTGAAGACTGAGAGTTTTAATTATTGTTTATATGGATGCAACTTTTTATTAGGCTTGTCTAAACAACATAACTGACTTGGGTATCTACTGCACAGTTTACCGTTAAACTTTGATCTAAAGCATTTTCAATATAATGGTATTATTTTATGTATGGACCTGCAATTATGTCTATTCATCTCTTACAGACGCCCAATTTAAGGTATTTCTAGACCTCATAATTGGAAGCTTTACTCAATTATTTGACTATTACATACCAATTTATATTTAATAAAAGATATTTGGTTAATTTTAATGCTTCATTAATCCTTATTTGAAGGGCTCTTGGCTTGAAGTAAACATGTCAATATTGCCTCACCCAATGCACCAATCAGCAGTGCTGGGTTGGTTGATTGGATATGAAAGTTCAAAAGCATTTGACGATTCACCAGTTAAACAGAACAAAGGTAGGCTACAATTATTCTATTTTTTGCTTCATGTTTAAACTGAAAAGAAACTATTGCCCATTAGTCTACGAGACATTATTGTTAAGATAATACATTACAACATGTTGGTTCACAGATCGTCATCGTTCTCTCTGTTGCTTTTAATGGGGTCGATTATGAAGTGCACTGTTGACTGTGACTCATCACTCTCTGATTTCCCATCAAAGCTTTGTTTTTTCCTCTTTGTTTAAAAGAGGCCACAATATCATGCACAGGACCAATGTGTTGACTATGAAGAGTGAAATATTTTAGGTCCCATTTACTGCTCTTTCATGCATAAAAAATGTGTTTGGTGCTTATTCTTTAAAGTCGCAACTTAGTATTTTGTGTTGCACAAACAACTTTAATAACTTTAAACAATTAATGTGAAAACTATCAAGATATAATTTAATAATGAGCCCAGGAAAAGCTGTGTCAGTTGTTTTGCTTGTCTCTGTCTGACAGAAGAAAGATGGATTCTTTTATTTTCTATTAAAACCTACTAAGACAAAATTTCCTGTTTCTTCACCTTGAAATAAAATGTTACAGATAAAGAATGAATGTGTGAAATGCAATTACTGGAGTCGTGCTTTTACCCTATGTGGTTGTTGGCTTACACAGTCCAATAGGAGCCTGTGAATTTGTGGAGATCACAGATTAGAGAGAATGGGGTGTTGTGTTCGAGTCAGTCTTAGTTTAAGTGGGGTGTGAATAAGGGATCGTTGAAGTGAATGAGGGGCACTGCAGCTCTCAACGTTGAGCAGAGAAGCTGTACTGGGGCAGGATCAAAGAACCTAGTCAACCAAGGCTGCTGCTCAACCCAGACTTCAACCAACCAACCACACACACTAATCTCTTGCCGAGGTCTCAGTAGAAAGGCATCAACCAAACTGAATCTAATGAGCATCTACTATACAACAAGAACAAATGGCAAATAGAAAGGGTAATAGTGAAGATACAAATGGGTCAAGCTGCTCTCCTATTCTGTCTATTAACCTCTTAAACTCTGAAAGGACCTACTGGTAGTTTTCAAAGACACTGAATATACTGCTGAATTGAAAAAATGCTGAACAAGACATTTCAACTGATGTAATGGTGCAGCCATAAAACAATGGCATATTTTATCATTTCACTCAGTTGAAATATTGTAGCTTCAAGCAAAGCATATGAACAAAATTATATACAGTAGATATTAAATTGTCATAAAGTGGGGAACTTTTTTCTATACCTAAAGCTATGTGAGGGGAAATTTAAGGTGAAAGTCTTTTTTCAGGGGGGGTTTCAGGAGGGTTAAGTAAGTATATCAGATCATTAACATCAATTGATTGAAAAGTAAGTTGAAACTTTATTAATACGACCTCTTCTAGAATGGGGGCCACTTGGAATTTAGTTGCTTAACACTATGAAAATAACAAAATACTTATAATACATATTTGCACATATGTACCAAGTAGGCAAACTTGTTATGTCCCACACCAGCATTTAAAACTATTTTGGAGTGAAATCAACGCACATTGTCTGTAGGCTAGTGTGTCAGTCAATAGCTCACCAGCTACAGTAGTCTGCCAACTTGCCCTGTGAGCAGTGCCTGGACTAGCACCACCAATTTCACAAGCTTTATTTTGCCACTTTCTGGTTTGATCACCACTGACCATGAATAAATATGACAGCATCACACATACTTGTTACATTAATCCAAAACCCTTTTTCTGAAACATAATACCACTTTGCATTTGTAATCAACATTTCCACAAAAGTAAACCATTGGATTCATGGGGGTAACAGATTCTAGGCTCTACCATACATACGAGTGTTTGAGATTGATTGATTGCATTTTCAGTAAATCATGTTTGAAATGTCACTATTTTAGTGAAAATTCCATTTTAAATATATAATACAAGACCAGAAATCAAAGAAATGTAAACATAAAAAATGACAGCTTCAGTGGCTCCAAACCACTCTGTAAAACGGTTTCAATCTCAAATCACTTGACTGAGCATGAGGCACCTTTTATCATGGTTCATCCCCTGCAATTAATCTTTAACAGATGTGATGCAACTCTCTCCCCATCTGCCTCTTTCATACATCCAGTGTCACTCTGTCTTTATCTCTGTCTCCGTATCTCCAGCTTTTTCTTTCACATGCATAGATATTTCAAATCTTAAATATCTTAATTCAAGTTACCTTAGGACACCTACTGGGCCATGGCAGAGAACACTAATGCTTTCAGAGACTAATAAAACAAACCTGTTGGGAGTGTAACCATACTGAGCCAAAGAAATAGGGAGTTGCAACACTGCAAAGTTGGTTGTGAGTTTCTTTCTTCACACAGTGCATCAATTGGACTGGAATATGACCGGACTCCAAGTCTCTCTGGGGAGGGGGGAATTCCTCTGCCACATGATTGGACATTCAGATTACCCAAACCTTAATCCTAGTCTGCAACAGTCATTTATGGCTTCAGGATTGCTCAATAATGCATCAAAACCCACAGGCCTCCAGGGGAAGCAGTCAGTAATCAAAAAGTAAGTTAAGGTTTTCATAATAGGGCCCTATAAATAACTGGGGACAGAAATGAGGGCATGTAAAATTGATGAGGGATGATTCAAACCCCACGAGGTGGAGGGAGCTTAACGCAAGGAGAAGGAATGTGATGTTGAGTGGCCTGGCGATATGTAGAAGATGGAATTGCATAAGTGATTTGTGTCACCAGTGTTACTATATAACTGTACAGATACATGGACATTGTTCCAGAGGCGTCGTCTCTGGAGTGTATTTCTACATTAATAGCACCATTTCAGTCTTTAAAGTATTTTACTGTACATTTTCAAACAATCCGGCAAAGCTTGCGTAACCTATGGCTTCCAATTAAAATTTTTACAGAAGAAGAGCTGAACCTTTTTTATTCTGTAATTATTGGTTCTTTCTACTCCCGTGTATTACATCCATTCCTCAGAAAAGCCTTAAAACTTGGTGTTTCTTGAGTTTCTGGTTCATCTGAAGGTCACATTTTTATTATATATTTTCAAAAATGCTATCTGCACTATCTGCAGACAAAGCTGTGAATGTATGACTCCATTTTATATATTTGTCTTTTGTTGCAAACTGTATACACATGTATGATACAAAGACAACAGAGCAAAGTGCAACAGTCTGTGCTCATTCCAACTTAGTTCAAGTGAGTTCAAGTGGGTTGAAATAAGCACCCAAGACAAAACTCCTACACATTCTTTCAAAAATCCAAAAGATGGTGTGCTTCTTTGCATTTTCCGAAGGATCCTAAGTTCCCCAGTGCACCTATCACTAATGACAGTGTTTTGAAACTGAGAGCGTAAAGAGGACTTGCAAAGTATAACATTTAAAGTAACTTATTTCCTTGACTCTAAATAGACTAAATTGTGTAGTCTTCTACTTTGTGGTAAAATGAGGATTCCACTAGGATTGCTTTAGGAAATCAACAGTGTCATATTGTCATAATTAGATGGAAAATGGAAAGAAAAAAAAAGAAATAAAACAATTAACAACAAGTAAACTTTAACAGGTCACACAACAGTAAAGAATTACTCATATTACTAATACAGAGGGTTTATTACAGTAACCTTTAGTCCGAGTCCTTTAATATGAAGTATATTCTGATACCTAAGTCCGATCAAATACTTCTGTTTACCTAAATTTTGGTGTAATATATATCTGATACACTGAAATAACAGCTGTAGCCTACTTAATCTGACACAATATATTTTTCATGAGCTACCTGATCCAAATACTGAAGGTCCTGGTTCAAAAACATTATGTTTAAGCTTAGATTATTGATATGATATAGATGAAAGTTTAATTGGAGAATGTGACTCCTGAAATTGACGTGATCAGGTTGAGATAAAACGTATTGCTGGAACTACAGAAATCAGCCAATTCACAATTATACAGCGGTGTAACAGAGCGAAGGTTCTTCCCACACAAATAATCTTCGATCCAGTAAAGACACCAGCTGCAGAGAGCACTTCAACCAAACAACAGACAAGTATAATTTTGGCCTGCCATCAAGTTACTCACAGAATTAACATTAATTGGCGACAACTGATATGACCTGCCGGCAGCCATGTTTGTAATTTTATTTGGTGAAAGTGACGGTCAGCGCCAGCTAAAAATGAGAAGCTGCTACCTGAATAATTTGTACACTGCTCTTTGTGAATGGAGGTTAGCAAATCCATGTATTTTGCCCACCTCAGTGTCTGAACAAAATTTCACAAATGCTCGTACTGTAGGCTGCCATAAAGGAGAGAAGCGCTGCAACGCTAGCAGGTTGATGTGGACAAAAATCAGTAGAGTACAGTAAAGAAAGGATCAGAATTTGATTGGCTTTATTTTAGCCGATACCAATCTGTTCAAATATGCCTGGACTGGCCCCAATACGATCCTTAGGAGTGGCTCGGGACATCTCTAGTTACCTTGCATCCGTAACAGTGAGACCATTGAATGATCATGTCCATCTACATACAGTATCTCTAATTTCATTCAGGATGCAATAGAAAGTTGTTTAAAAAATAATCCTAAATCAATGCTTCAGACATGTAGTTCACATTTTAATGTATAAATGATTACATCTTCACAAAGCCATGAAAAATATTAATTTAATTAATATTAAATAATGCTGCTGTTTGCGATTCCCATTGGTCATTTTAACAATCATGGGTATACTGTATTATCTGGGTTCTTCATTCAAGCACTGAAAACCATCACATATCAGCCGTTCAGCCTACAGTATGTTTAAATATTATACTGATAAATGAATCTTTCCAATTAAAACAACAACAACTGAATTCATACTGTATTCCTACTGTAGTTTCAGGGACATGAAGGTATTGTCCTCAGCTGACTGCCAACCTGACAGATGGATCATTCAACAATCAGCATTAACACATTTGAAAAAACGATTGTGCCGGTAAACAGTTTTAGTTTGTATAACACTCGATATCACATAAAGAGAAATAAAAGGATTTTAGACATGCAGTTTGCCACAGAAAATGTCGTATTAAAAATTCATTAGTGTCTCTTTTTTCATATTGAAGGACCTGCATTCCCTCTCCCACTTGCACATAGATATTACTTGTGCAGAATCGTAAAAGTCTGAGTGAAAAGGCTCATAGATTTTTCAGTTACATAGGGTCACAGCTGCAATTCACTGATCTTTTTTTAAACAGCATGTACGACAAATCTGGTATTGACTTTCAAGAAAAACGTTTTGTTGATCAAAACCAGACACTTTGATGCTCTTCATTGAAGTTGATATGAACTTGAAAGAATTTTGGTTTACATGAAAAATTGAATTTTAAATCAGGAAACTTATTAATTATGAGGAGAGTGGGCCAGAAAGTAGAATATACACTGGTTAACAGTAGAAGTAGCATGAAGCCACTGTAGCATCTTGATCTAAAACTGTGCACCATGTGGAGTCCTATAAGTGGTGCAGTGCACTGACTTTTACAGACAGGTACGCATTCAAGCATACAGAACGCCAATAACATTTTTCACCACATAGCCACATAGCGCTGTCTTGTTCTGTCTGGTCAGTATGTCACTATGTGAGTAAATTCACAGTGGCTCCTTTAGAACAAGTAGTACAAAACACCAACAATGCTCCATAAGTCAATCAGAAAAGCATTTAGTCTGTTTGTGAGGGAGGAACAACAGAAATGACAGCTAGTTAGACAGACTTGTGACTAGGTCTCATAAGGTAGCTGGTAAGAGCCAAGAGAAAAACAAACTCCCCAAAAAAATGTCCTGTAGGGCCAAAATGTATGAAAAGGAGACATGTTTTAATCTCAAATGCCAGAACAACTATCTTAAAAACCTATTTGCCCATACAGTATCTTATTAATAACAGTCATAGTAATTATTAATCGTGGCATCAGTAGTCTGTGTTTACAAGTGTGACAGTGCTTGTCTGGAATATATTTACTACAAGTGGAAGTGTCTGGGATACCAATTTATATTATTAGAATTATATACATTATCTGCATGTCAAACAGATAAAAAAAAACCCATCTAGCTTACCATCAAACCTTTTATGCCTCGAGACAAAAGTCGTCCTCATATTGTGGCTGCTCTCCTCGACCAAGTTCTCGAACTCCAGTTTGCTCTGCTGGCTGAGTTTGTCCTCCATCTCGGATGTGCAGCAGGTGTATCCCTGAGGACAGACACGCAGGTGCTCACCTAAGGGAGACAGAGACATAGAGCGCCGTTTTTACACATACATCACTGCCACAGGATTCGGTTTTTCAAAAGGCTGAGCCGAGTCTTTGATCAAAACTCTCCTGTGATTTTGGGACTCTCATCACCAAAGCTATCAAAGAGGGACAGACTGTAACAAATGGGGAAGGATAATATTTGTCGGTAACCTGCTATCAAGTGAAACAGAGAGTAACTTTGATTCAGCAGTGCAGGTACTGTACAGTGTGTTTATCAGAGCCAAAAACAACTGTCTGCCATGGCTGAAAACAATGCAGATGAGAGCGGTCATAGCGAACCAAATCAGTAAAGTTGCAGGTCAGAAAACCAAAACAACAGCTGATAGACGCTATGAAGAGCTGAGGAGAGTTGGGTGATAATTCTTTCTGGGTTCATCACTCAAAACAACCCCTTTCACATTACACTCTCACTTAATACATTGGTAATTGTAAAATTTAACAAATTCAACAGCAACAGCTTCTCTTTTTGGAAACAATGTCCCTGTTATGCAGGATGATTCACAGACCTCGCCTTAATTACTTCAATAGCAAAGTAGTTCCCAATGAAAAGTGCCCATTGCGATCTCTATGGATTAGCTCCACTATCCAGGACACAGTTTCTGGAAAAGGCAGCTGCTGATGATTTTTAAAAATGTAAATTTTTGGAATGCTTGTGCACTGCAAACTAAATTCCATCCATTGTACTGTGGTCAGTGGTGGAGATCTTAAAATCTTACCAAATAAAACCAATATTATCTGCATAGCCAGGCACTCATCATTCCAATAATTAGTCCCTTTAAGGAAATGAAAAATGCATGTTATCTTGATAATGTGATGTTTTACAGAGTCTTTGACTCTCGACTCTTTGCACATGATGTGGTGTTGAAGCCTCAATTCAAAATGCATAAAAAAACTGTGTGAAACGTTTCTGGCGAATAAGTGTTTGTGTGTTCAGAGACAGGGTTCATCCAAGGTGAGTTAGGTTTTTCCCAATCCCTTTGAATGCCTTGTCCATACAAGTCGAGTGGTTGCACATGAGGACAATTAAAACGACTGGACTAACCGAAGAATTAAACATATATTAGTCCACAAAAAAAGTGTGTATATCAGAGTGTAAACTTGAGCAAAGAACTGAAGTATTGGAAGGTATTAAATAATTTGTCAATTATTATTCACCTGAGTACAGTAGACATTATTTAGAAATTGAGAAAATGTGAAACTATTCTTTGGCTACAACCTTGCTTTTGGGAAGACAACAATCAGTAAATTACCTGACATTTCTGAAAACCTAATTAAAAAGGAGAGGTTACTCTCACATCTGTGGATTATTATTGGTGTGTAAAGAGCTTACTGTAAGTGTTTAAAAGGGCATGAATTAGGTGAATGAGGAAAAGAGATTCTGAAGTCTGATTAAATAAAAAAATTCAGCTCTACAGCCTTAATGCACAGCACTATCTGACAGAAACCAGGCTTAACCCATCATGCATTTAACACAATATCTATCTCAGAGCATGATGGTGGCAGCATCACAAGGTAGGTGTGCTTCTTACTATCAGGGACTGAGAGACAGGTGAGATTAGACAGAATGATGATTTGAGCTAGATACAGAGGGATTCCTGAGGCAAACCTAGTGAGAGTGCTGAAGACCTTTTGTTGAGACAACTACATACAAACACAGCAAATCCATGAGTGACCCAAACTGTGTAAACACTTACATCAACAGAGAATCTGATTTGTGCAATGACTTGCACTGAGCAACCTCACAGACAATACCCATCCAATTTAGCCAAGACTAAATCTGCAAGGATGCATGTGATAAAATGCCTAAATCCAGAAGTACCAAGTTTATACACAAAGTATACAAAAAGAAAAATAGTTTTTATTTTGTGCTGATTGACAAAATCTCTCTCTCTCTCTCTCTTTGATCCATTCTGAATGGTGTAAAGCAGAGGTAGGCAAACAGTGGCCCGTGGGCCAAATCCAGCCCTCTATCAAAAATTTTTGGCCCACTGATGAAAGTTGAAGTTTCCCTTTCATAGCTTAGATCAAAACTTTGACTTTTTTTCTGTATATCTACTGTAGATAACAATGTTAATAAGTGACTCATTTAAATCCCAATAAATGTGACCCCATAATGTCTAATCCTGCACCCGTGAAGAGAGGCATGCAAACCACGAATACTGTCTTGTACTGCACCAGGCTATGTGAACAGCACATGGTACTGAAATTAAGTCTTATAAAACAGATACATAATATAATCCACTTCACTTAAATGAAACAAGTATGAATTCAATCACGGCTCAATCATGGTTTTCCCTCTGATGTCCTTCGGCTGCTCTGCCTCAACTCTCTGTGATTTATGGAGTTTCCTGATGGACAGATAGCTTTAAAGTAGCCGCTAACTGCTGCTAACTGTAACATTAGCTGTTGTTAGTTGTGCAGCTAGTGGTTTCCTTTGAGCTTAGCTGGCTCCGCCCGGACTGAGCAACAGTGTTGTTGTTTAAACCGCTAGCACAGGAGCTTTGGACTACTGGGAGGAGGAGGTTTTTTAGGCCCGGGTTCGAGCTCCCAGTCCAGGCAGAGTCAGTTAGCTAACAGAGCTAGAGTAGTTAGCGGTTAATTTAGCAACCAGTAAAGCCATCTTTCCATCACAAAACTAACTAACTTTCCTTCACAACCAAAAAAGCACTTTCTGCGAGACATACTGAACAACCTCCAAAAACTTGGAGAGTATTCCTGAGCAGAGTAGTGTCACATAGACCAGACCCATCTCTACACTTCACTTTAGCGTCATGAGCAGAGAGGTCGAACAACGACAGATTGAGCTGGCAGGAGCAGATCATGAGCGCAGATTAGCTTTTTTAAAAAACATTTTTTAAAATTTTTTATTCTTTATTGACAAAATAATTATACAAAACAGTAAAAACAAAAAAGTCGTCAATACAGACAAAGACGGTTTAGAAATGTTATAAAGCATCTTTGATACAGATAAGCACAGATGATGATCACCATGACATCCGAGTTAAGCTGACGTCAGCTGAGCTTTTTGCCCACAGGGATTACTTTTACATACGTTTACCTCTTTATTTGATACTTTGGCCACATTTAATATAAACATCCGACATTGTAACATAATATATATGACAGAAAATAAGGAAAAGCATAATAGGTCCCCTTTAAAGATAAACAATAATAAAATAATACATCCACCAATGTATAAAAATGTTTTTGGGGGGTATTGGGTTTCCTGCGAAATAATTTTCTTATTTTAAAATGTTAATGTCTGAATTCACCAATAAATGGACTGGAAAAAAATTTACCTGCTATACAACTAAATGCAACAGATGTTGCACCATCAACAGACCATTAACAAATGCCACAGATATAAGAAAAGGACAGTGAGTAAGCTTTCATAATTAATCAAAGTCAGAGAAATGTAGATAGATAGATAGATAGATAGATAGATAGATAGATAGATAGATAGATAGATAGATAGATAGATAGATAGATAGATAGATAGATAGATAGATAGATAGATAGATAGATAGATAGATAGATAGATAGATTGGAGAAGGACTTGAGGGCTCCATCATGGACTACTTGTCAGTGAGAAGATGAGATCCATAAACAACAAACAAACACAGAAACAAACAAAAGATTGAGGTTGTGATTGCTGTGAAAACATTGAAAGTACACTGGTCATAATGTGTACTTTCAACTGTTTGTCTTCCTGGGCAGCAACATCTGCAGAACCGGCAAAGTTATTGCTACAGAAAATAGCAGTTGTGCAAATTCTTTGGAAAATAATTACCAGTCTTCGACTCGTTACTGATACGTACAAATATAGCAATTTCGGAGGTGGCACATTTTCTGCATACTTGCTTTATCATCTCTCTTATGCTGCTCTACATCTGAGAGCATCAGACATCATTATCAGAGGGTAAAAAAAAAAAAGTCTGGCCAGCAATCGCTTGAAAGATTTGAGTTTTGTGAGGGTTTTTTTTTCCCAGTTCTACCTATTAACATTTGAAAAAGAGAAAGATGAAATGGCTGTCACTGTACCAGTGGAGGATTGGTGCAGACTAGACTCAGATTGTGGGACTTCTGATGGATAGTACTATACAATGCAGGTACTGTCAGGCACACTGGTGTTCTGAATGCATATACAGTAAGCTATAGATGAAGGAGCTGTGCGTGGATAATCAAACAAGGAGGATGCAGTATGTACGTGCTGGCACTCTCAAATGTGCTTAATCCTTAATCAGTCCATAGAGAGGCACCAAGCTACAGTAATGAGGTGCACCATCAACAGCTCAGCACAAACCCATTGTCTCCAGAGTAATGCTCAAGCCTCCTGGCCACAGAGACCAAACTCTCTAAAACATCAAAATAAACTGAAATACAACAGTCAATTTCTATTTGGTGATTCTTTAAAGCTCTTTTGTGTCTCTGGTAAATGACAATGCTGTAATCTTTTAGCAATGCAACAGCATTCCTCAACTGTCACACATTTTCACTATGTGGAGATGCAACACTGTATGATAATCTTTATTCCAGGCTGTGATCAATTTAACACATGCCTGCAGAGAAAACTATTTACGTGCAGGGTACATAGCTTGTGGTAAATGAAGCAAAGTGGTATTATTTCCTTTACTTGTTTTTCCATCATTTTATTTTATGTTTTAAATAAATATGTGTTGTTTCTCTTTTCCGGAACTGCTCATGTCACTGTTTGTGTTGTATCAGTTTTGCAGTACAGTATCAAGTATTAGCGTAGTGCAACATGGTCCATCACATTATGTTTTTGGAGGAAGATGTTTACATTGAGGAGTCAAGGGATTCAACTGGCACGCATCAGCAATTTGGCAAATGTCAAAGAAAACACCTAATTTCAGCCTTGTGGATCATGTTTCCCAGGATCTAAGATTGCAGTGTTTGAAACAATGCCCAAGTAAGAGTTTGGCACAAGTGTATATGGATTATTGTCATAATGATGGATAACTTAAGAAAAATGACATTCTCTCACTGTATTAAGAAACCCTACAACTCTGAAGTAAGTCCATTTCAATTTAAAGTTTCCGTTGATGCAATAAATTGACTTAACTTGTCAAAGTAGGTGGAATATCACTGTTGGACACTAAAGGCTGGCAATAAAAAAAAGAGAAAAGGCAGAACTGTCCTTAAGTGCAAATGACAGCAGAAAGGAAATCCTGGTGCTTTTAGCTTTCATAGGTTGTGCACCACTCTTTTCATCTTTCAGTCTTGTTTTTGTATAAACACATAATTTGACATATCCAGCTGCTTTCACCACAACGGCGATGCTGCTGTTACATAAACCAGCATAAAATAGGACTTTGTGAGCAGCAGTGTGAGCTGCATGTTTATGATGTTGAGAGTTTGTCACATGTTGTTCCTTCTCTCCTTTTCTCACTTGTCTTTTTTTTTTGCTGTCTGCTTTCCATAATACAGATACCAAAATAAACAGCAGAATATAAATAGCAGTAATGCCAAAATAATACAGGACAAAACTATTCCAACATTTTTACACAAAAAACTTTCCTGCACATTTTTCCCACTGCGTTTATACATTGTGAGCTTTGATACAAAAGAACAAAACAAACACAAATGCCTACCTTAGTGAACTTGGAATAATTGTCCCCAGATCTAGATGGGATTTTGGCTCACTAGACCATATCTGTCATGTTCTAGCTGGTTGCTTTGCACCCAAGCTGTCAATACACTGCACGCTTGCAAGATCACAGTTGTGCTCAGACTCTGTCAGGCTGAGTTAAACTTGTAAGACTCAATACCAACAGGGCAAACAAAAATAGAGACATAGTGTTGGACATAATAGAAAGCCAGGGATGTCTGCTTGGGTAGAAAGCACAAGTGGTGCTATAATAATAAATTCACAAAGATAAATTAAACAAATCAATTGTGAGTGTATTAATCACTGGTCAACAGCCTAAGGAATTGAGATCTTTTAAAGCTTAAAATTAAATATGAAATAAAAGGATTAATGTACCTATTTAATAGCCAAAAGTTCAACACGACCCAATTCACAACTTTCTCAAAGCAGTATAGCCGTATTTCCACCAAACATTTTTGGTATAGTACCCTTGAAACCCGTACCTACGTGTACCAAAACCCTAGATCGGTTTTGCGTTTCCACCGCAGACAGTACTCTTAATGTAGGTGGGATTGAAGCAGCATTCATTAACTGACACACTGTAACCTACACTGTACATTTACTGCCAGATTGACAACTTACTGCTAACCTTTTCCTCTGCCCCACTCACATTCACCGTCACTTTTCTGCCAAGTACACAAGCTCTGTCTCACTCGCTCAACCACACACTCACTACACACACGTTTTGTGTTCTTTCTTCTCGGTATGTGGTTGTTTATTACAACAATGAGACAAACTTTGTTTGAGAAAAGGCTGCAGAGTTTGCAAAATCCTACATCAGAGCACAGATGACGAGACGACTCTGGTTGCTCCGATTCTCTCTGACCAATCAGTGGTCTGCAGTGTTTTAACTCCACCTTTTAGTATCGGCTGAGCTCACTTGGAACCTCAACCGATGGGTAACGAAAAAACAGGAAGGAATGGATTGGTTCTTTTGGTATCATCCACAACTTTTGCCAATGGAAACGTGAAAATTGTGTAACTGTGTAAATGTGTAACAAACTGAACTGAACTGGACTGCTTGGTGGAAACGCAGCTTATGATACAATGTGATTTTATGTCGCAGTTCTATATTATAGCTCCTTTATTACTGTAGATTGGCCAATTGTTCCAAAATGATATGTTACGGATTTACACTAAAATGCCCTCTTTCCCATTATGACAACTATAATATAAAAACATTATGTTTATATTCAAATACTCAATTTGAAATCTCATAACAGTCATCAGTTGACTCCAAACAATCCATTTAAACACACCTGAGTTAATTAATAAAGCCTTGCTGTTTGTGCCAGGGTTTCTGCCAGCTCTCCCAGCGGCATCTGTTGGTTAAAACGTGAATGCACTATAGGAAAACAGCAGGTCTGAGATCAGTGTTCTCAACCCTCATTGTGCGTAGAGTGACGTTCAACACTCGACGCTTCCAACTATCACAAGCTAACGTTACCTAGCAACCTTAGCTAGCTAGCCAAACAGTCATTACCACAGATACTGTCCTTTGTTTTAGGAATGATGTCAAGGCGGAAAGGTAAAAGGCAAAAAACTAGGGCTGCCGCAAGAAGTCCACATAATTGAAAATGTCCATGCTGAAAATGGGTCGACATCAATATTTTTAACCGATGCACAGTTTTTCATTGTTTTTCTTCAATATCACTAAGTAATTGCAGCGTCATGACGACAGCGCATAAGTGTGGGCGTGTTTATTTGTGCTTTAGAACGTAACTGCTGTGAAACAATCAGAAAACAACGTAAACGTTTTATTTCTCTGATTCACTGGCTTTCACCAGTGCTCCCTCTCCTTATTCACTCTCTATGTTGCTCAGTCACAACTGTCTCTCTCTCTCAAAGAAATGAACACAAACCAATGGAAGCTTCGTGGTATCGCCATTTTTCAGCATAGACTGTAAGCCAGACACTATGGAGTCCCCTAAAGGTCACGGCGAGAATTTTTTTGAGGACTACTTTTGCATTTCCGTGCAATATGTTTTGCGCTACCTCGCACTATGTTGCGTTCATTTGCAAAATGTTTTGCGTTCTCTTGTAATACTTGTGTTACCTTGCAATTTATTTCTTCTTCCATTCCTTCAGAGCCATATATCTTTTTCTGCTCAGCTGCTCCCAGTGCAACGCAACAGTATATGAAAGTAAAATGAAACAAATTCTTAGATCCAGAGGTCTCTAAAGAAAGCAGTACAATAATCTGCAGGATGCTGTCGGTTTCATTCTTTCTGTGACAGAACCAGAGACTCTGCTTGCAGCATTTCAGTCGCCTTCTTGTTTGCTGCTGTTGCTGTTTTTGACGAATCAGAATCAGAATTCTGATTCTGATTCTGATTTGTGAACAGTTACTGTAGTCTGTATTGTACTATACCCAGAAGTGTTTCACTGAAGAAAAGGAGACATCTCCAGAGGTGGAATTACAGATGTGCAGCTGAAATAAAGCTAATGTGCTGTATTTGTATGAGTCAAAAACAGCAACAAACAAGAAGGCGACTGAAATGCTGCAAACAGAGTCTGTGGTTCTGTCACAGAAAGAGCAGACAGCATTGAACCACTTGCAGAGATACATCAGGAATGCAGAACAACGCAAGTTGGAAAGCTTTTTGCGTTTTTGCACAGGGTCCTCTGTTTGTTGCACAAAACAAATTAAAGTAACCTTTAATGCTGAAACAGGTTTTGGTAGAAGGCTTGCTATAAGTGTGGAGCAATAATTGATGTTCCTTATGCATACAGCTCCTACCCAGAAGTTCGATAATGTTCTATCTAATAACTTCTTTGCAATGGACATCATATAAGGTGAGGTGTCCATAAACAATGCTTAATGCATTAACTTGAGAATCTCGACACTATCTTCCAATATAAATAGACATATAGCTCAGAAGGAATGGAAGAAGAAAAGTATTGTGAGGTAACGCAAAATGCATTGCAAGGTAACGCAAAACATTTCATGGTAACGCAAAACATATTTTGAGGGAATGCAAAAGTAGTCCTCAAAACAATTCTCGCCATGACCTTTAGGGGGCTCCATAAGACACAGACATTGAAGCTGGGTACACAAAATATACCAAGCAAGGACGCAACTGGTATTTCAGGCTGACTGTGAAGCCGCTTGACTGGTCTGATCGCCGGATTGACCACTGCAGCGTGACATCGGGTTGTATTTCTGAAACCATAATGTTGTCTATTCATTAGTAAGGAGAGCTTTGTAATATTTTTTGTCCTTGTAGCTGTTTAATATGAAGCCATAAAGTCATCTGCTTGCTACCTTAGAAATTCCATTAAATAAGTGTTTGAGAAAATGTTTAGGTTAGAATCTGGTCTTATTTTACGTTGACTGACGGTGCCAGTGTTTGTGTTTATTTTTATCATGTTGGACATGCCACTTTAAACCTACAGTTTTGTATTTTAAAATGTAAACATTTGTTTACATTTTATTTTGAGCTGAATTATACATAACATGCAGATTGTCAAAATAAAATGTTCAATTCGATTTTTTGGAGGAAAATTATTCGTTTAGATTAATCGATTGATTGGTAAAATAGTCGATAGATTAATCGATCAAGTCATTAGTGGCAGCCCTACAAAAAACAGTTTTTTCAGACGGCCAAATACTGGAGGTGATGGTGATAAGAAAGAGTCTGCTAACATTCGGGGCTCCACCGAGTCAGCAACTACTTTGCTTGCTTTCACCTACCCAGTTGTTTTTTGACTCCAGTGCTCATGAAGGAGAGGACACAATTAAGCAAATGAAATGCACCAAGTGTCGATTATTCTCTAGGCCTTAAAGTGATCAGGTTGGATCTCTTGGTCGATCTAGCACAGTAGCCAATCGGGACTTGAATACAAGTTTTTTGTAGAGTGCAAAAACTTTGATATTATTTCTTTTAATTTAATTTAATTAATTTTGTTGTTGTTGAAAACACAGCATTCTAAGACTGTACATTGTCAGATTCTTTGTAAGTCTCTGCTATAGTTGTTTTTTTCTGAATGTGTGCTGAATAATGACTCATTTATAACAACATATTACATAGTCATATTTTCAAATTGCCAGTCAGCTTTTAGCACTGACCTAATGTAGGGCCCTATGGAATCTGTGTTATAGCTTTTTTAAATTCTCAATTCCGCGATTCCGTCCATGATTCTGTTCTCACAGAAATTATAGGGCCATACCTTAACGCTGCAATCAGTCTGTTGCTGGCCCGCGCCAAGACCCGGTCAAAAAAAGACACTTGGCACCAGGCCTAACCCTGTACTGTATGCTTACATAAGCAATAGCATCAGTAATGGTTTTTGACAAATCAAAGCTGTTAGCAAGTGGAGCACTGAGGGAAAGAAAAAACAGAACATTGTTATTGTCGCTAACATTACCAATGGCTGCAGGTGAAGAGGGGCAAGTGGGATGTTGGGTACAGTCCCAGAGCACGTCTGAGGCAACTGTTAAAATGGCTTGCCCAATCAGTACTGCTACCAAATCTTTCACTGCTGCTGAAACTGTTGACATTTATTAAAAACCCAAAATGGGTCTACACTTTTTTTGTTATACCCATTTAGAAATGTGTTCTGTTTGTCAGCTTATATTTTTGAGACAAAAACAGGCAAAGGATGAAAGGGAGAGTGTAAAGTTTGTTTTAACTGAGTGAGTAGCAGAGAAACACAAAGTATAAAAAGCCTGGGGTGACAACACTGACAGAAGTGCTAATGTACTAAAGAAGATACACGTGTTACATCAGGTTCTTCATGTAGAGAGAAGCCAACACAGTTGTATCTTAAGCATTAAGTCTGGCACATCCACCTACAGTCATGATTCATTACATTCCTAACCTGATCACAAATTCATGGATAAGAACATGCGAAAACAGACGAGCATACACAAATACATAATACATTATTTACTCACAGGTTTATCTATGACTTATGAGTAAATAGTTATGCAATCACTGTGAAAAAAGTGCGGATAAAGGCCTTCACTCATATGTTTAACCCAGTCCAGCTTGCTAATGTACCACTCTGTCCTTGCAGCTGCCTCGAGCGCAGATGTCAGAAGGCACTGCTGCAAATCTTTCCCTTTCAGAACAAGCTGATCAGAGATTTAAATGTATGTAATTACAGATGGCAAGATAATTAAGGCCAAATGCTAATGTTCTTTGGGTATTTTACAGTGAAATGTTCTGGCATTAGCTCAGATGTTTCCTAATCAAAAGGAACTGAGGCATAAGAAATATTGTTCGGCTTACAAATGCCATCACACATTAGTTGTTTTGTACAGTTTCTTTGATGCGCAGATGTGTTTGGCTCCTCTGGATCACTATCTTCATGAGCTGCAAAACATGATTGAAGCGTATCATTGTAATTAGGTGAAATTGCTGACTACAGTTTCAGAGAATGCTCACATAGGCTCAAAGCTCAATGCTGATGAATGGCTGGAGGAAGGATGCCAAGACAATGCCCGTTTGACACATGCAATCAGCCACACAGACACAGCTCCTTTCACAGAATTCAGATTTCTCTGAAACATTAAAAATGTTTGGTAAAAATATGATTATTATGTGTGACATGTATGTTTAACCAACCAGACATTCTGATTTGCTAAATAACAAAGACAGGAATATATAGGTAATTGGGAGGAAGCGGATGGACCAGGAGGTATGATCATGCAGATTAAAGAACTAACATCATATAGTATGCTTTTTTCCACAGTTGCCTTGCATTAGGCATCTTTTCCTTTGGCATCATATCCCTTGATGTTAAAGAAGCAAGTACTCCGCTGGTTTGAGGTTTCATACACAGGCATATGCTGCAATTGTGTCTAACGGGCAGGCAGTAAAGAATGGCACATTTCTTATCCTTACTTTCTAGTAGCAGTTCATTCAAATTGGCAGCAGAGCCTACAGTTTGATAGACAGCCATGTGATGTTAAAGCTCAACAATTGTGGCAGATGCCCTGGTGACACGCAACAGATTAGAGTTGCCTCAGATGCACCAAAGTGGAGGATTGCTACTGAGGTTTTCTTTGCCCGTACCTTTCTTGGTATACTCTTTTGCATTCTTGATTCTAAGTAAACAAGACAAGGGAACCATTTCTTACAACAACTACAAAGATTGTTCTTTCACGCCATACTACCAACAACCTTTTATTTCATTAGAGAGAACAAACTCTAGACAGGCACATAAGTAGCCCCATTTATAATGCTGTTGAAATCTTAGGTTTATATCCATGAAACTAAATCTGATGGTCTGTTGAGTTAGTGCAATAGGTTTCAACTATTACAGAAGGAAAAATAAGGCAGAGCATGATGAATTTTTTCTTTTCATACAGTAATACAAGAGAGAGAGAATGCTAGTAGAAATGGTGGGTCCACAATGGAGAATTCAAAGTTCCAAAAAATACTTGAAGCAGACTTCTCTAAAATGTTTTGCTTTACTGAGAAAAAAAATATTCTGCCAAAGAAAAATCTTTGCAAAGTAGCAGGGGGTTGGGAGGACTGAATGGCACGCTGGCATGTTTAGCAAAGTTGGGCCATAATGCTGAAATGTTTTTCTACTTTTATTATAGAAAGCAGAGAACAAATAACAATAACAAAGTCTAAAAATCGAAAAGAAATATGTTTTTTTCAAGGACTCAAAATAGCTCAATTCAAAGCAAATACACTTTTAAATCTCCAAGTAAAGTAGATAGTGGACAGTTGTACACATTGACATGCAAACTTAACTTGTGTTTGCTCAAGAGTTGATCTGCTTGGTCAGCTGCTTAATGGCTGCCAGCAGGTGGGTCTGTGTATTGTGTTGTTGTGCTACAAGGTGTGGGACCTCAATAGTTACAGAGCGCTGAGTTGAACACTGATTGGTCTCAGTCACTTTGCCAACTTATGATAAGGCTTCAAAGGAAAAGCTAAGGATAAGGCTTCAAAGCTAAAGTTAAGGAGGTCCTAAGGCTTCCACTTCAACATGGTAGATCGAATTAAGTGAAGATTTAGTGCAATAATCAAAATAAAAAATAAAGGGTGTAAACCCATCTCACTCGCCATACTGCTGCATTCTTCTTCATCACAGCTCAGCTTAAGCTTTTCTCTGAAAGTTGAGAAATGTCCTATTGGTTCATTTCATACTCATATATTTAAAAAAACACACACAAGAAATTAATGTTTCATTAACCAAATACCAATATAAAACGTTTCTTTCAGAAAAATAACAACCACCATACGGTCATGATTGATATAGCGCAGGAGCCCCAAGTGTCAGACAGCTGTGGACTACACTGCAGGAGAGAGAGAGAGAGAGAGAGATAGAGAGATAGAGAGATAGATAGATAGATAGATAGATAGATAGATAGATAGATAGATAGATAGATAGATAGATAGATAGATAGATAGATAGATAGATAGATAGATAGATAGATAGATAGATAGATATTTTGATTGCATTCTGAGCGGCATGACAACAAAGGGCAGACTAGGGAACGATATAGACCAGCGATTTTTATTAAATGATACATTTCTTTAGATTACAATGCAGTAAATCATGGAGTTTGATGATTTCAATCATTAGCTAGCAAGTAATTTCTGATGGGTTTAATTAGGTACTCCACAGGGCACTTTATGTCCAGACTGTGGAGGTCAGACAAAAGCGTTATGTTAATGCTATTTTTTCCAAAAGCCTGTGTCCCAAACATCTCTGCTTCCACTGTCAGTGTAAAGGGGCCAGTATACTGCCTCAGAACTGACCACGATGTGGTCGGACAATATGTTGTACAAACCAGTTGTAATAGAGCATAATCCGGCCCTAAATGTGTTCAGCTTGAGAGCGCAACACATAAATCAGCCGCCGGATTTTTCTATGGATATACACCTTAAGATATAGGAAAACAGAATTCCTTATATCTTATAAAGCAGCATGATCTAAAAATACCAAATGTTAAGTTCCAGCATAATGGCTCAAGTCAAGAGCTGATTCAAAAGGGTCCGTTATAGAAAGATACATACAGTGGTATGACTACTCCATAATCTTCTACTTGGGATATTTAAAATGCCAAAGAGACTTTTTTTTTCAATTTCATCCCCATAACTATAAACATATGTTGCAGGGAAATGTGAAAGCTCCAGAATATTTCAGGGCAGCTGTGGGAAAAGAGTGGGTTCAATGCCCATGGAGGGTCTGATGCCAGACAGTGTGATTAACTCCCAAAAGGATTCATTAGTCTACCTGGCCAAAGGGCAAACTGCATATGGGCCATGCCATCTGGTACATCCCTTGACCACTCTTGCCAGCATTTATAAAGTGAGGACATTCTCGCCAGAGCTTCATGCCAAAAAAAGCCAACAGATCATGAAGTCAAGAGAGAAAAATGTATTATTCACTCGTGCTGAAAATGCATAAAAAGGTGTAGTGAAGCAGTAAATGAAATTTATTTCTGCAGTGTGGCAGCATCTATTGTACTCTAAGCTGGTGAGTTTTGTTCCAAGTTTGTTCCCATAAAAACAGTTTACTAAAAAGAGCCTAAAAGAGCTAAGTAGGTATTATGCAAGTAACCCACAATTTGAGTGAAATCAGGACTTGTTTTTATCTGGTTGCAGAATATCTCAGACTGCTGCCTGTTAGTGGGGGTTTCACACCACAGCAGAGCCAAGCTCAGTAACAGGGAAGCACCATCTTGAATGAATCACATTTATTATCATTGATCTACCACCAGAGTCCAGCTCCAGTCTCATTCAGAACTGCCTCTGGAATATTGCCTCCTCTCTGCTCTTATATTGCCAAAGAGTGCTTAATGTGCACAGAGACTCATTGCCTTCAAATGAGGGTGCAGGCCTGTAGAAGCAGGTCCATACTCTTTGACATTTCAATTCAACAGTTGAGCTTACTTGAGCCAGGTCTCCTATATCCATAATTCAGTTTATACTAGAGATACACAGCTATACATTACACACACAACAGATTCTCAGTCAACCCCAGAAAAAATCATTTAAGTGCCTTTTTTCAACACAATAACAATCAAAGTGTAGTTTTATTTCTTTTAATATCTGTGATTGAAGAACTGAGATGAGACACATATGGCATACATGAGATATAAGTATCTCACACATCAGAGGTTTTGCGATACCTTTTATACAATGAACCATGGTAACTATACTTTACATATCTCTGGGTGAATTAGGCCAGTGTGGGCAATGTTGCAAATGAATAAGCTGGACTTCTCTATGGAAATAGTGGATTTTTATATTACTTTTTAATCAATGCGATTAAGTACCTTGATTTGTCAGGTATCTAATTCACAGGACTAGCCATTTACCAGACATTCCTGTCTCATATTTTATCCATTAGCAGTCACTGAATCAATTTTTCCAGAAAATATATCATATAATACATATTGATATTGTGAAATACAATTGCACATACCTTGATAGAGGATTTTATCCATAATCACCCATGTGAATTGTGTTTTTTCAAGTTAGAAGTTTGTATTTATGTAAATTCTCTTTTTTGTTGTTTGTTTTTTGTTTCATGCCTTCTACCACTGTGTTTTTCTTACAATCTCTTTCTAACTTAAGGAAGCAATTTCATAATGTCTTCATATAATAATATATATACACACTGTATCTTACATTGATGTCCGGCTACCATGAAACATGGATATACCTACATACATAAGACATAAATGTACATTCACACTTACAAGTATTAGTATTAGTGGAAGAAGTACTCAGATATTTTACTTATTATCACATTCCTTAATCTTATTATCACACTCAATATTTATGTGTATTACTTTTTGACACTAAATTAACCCAAATGAAAATTTAGAAAATCTTATTTAATTGTAGGTAGGTCTTGAAAAGGCATGTTACAGTCGCCTTTGGGGGTTTTATAGATTGTGTTGTTATTGTGTATTGAAGAACATAACTCTCTGTGAACTAAAGGTCATTTCAGCCTTTGAAAAGAGGCAAAAATGTGAGTACAATCAGTCAGCACAAAATCAGACAACTGGACTTATCTGAACAGTAGAGGAAGGGCAAAGTCAATTTCTCTAAATGACTTATCCTTATAGCGCTGGTCTTTGTCTTCGTTTTCTTTTTCTACTCTCTTTGGACTAAATGGTTCAGCCAAGTTCAGCCCACGACAGTAAAAGCTAAAAGGCTGGCTGAGCGTCAACTTCCTGTGAAAGGTTGACACCTCTATCTTTGAGATCTATTGACTCAGGTTCAGCTTAGGCCCCTCACACATCTGGGCCATGACTGTCCTTTCTTTATTTGGGCTGCGGCACATTTAAAGGGCCCTTTATTCAGCTGACACGACCTAGATTAGAGGGCAAAAGGGAGCTCAGTCACACTCGCAAATAGAATTAAAGGTTGTTGAATGATGGACGACTGTATTAATACTCTGTAATGTGATATGAAACAAAAAAAAATAGCTTTGAGCAAAATAAGATAAAATCAGCAGGTACCTTTGTGAGCTTAATACTCCCGATGATATGTTCTGTTTAAAGGTTAACTTTTAAAATCAGCATAATGAAGGATTCCTGCAATCAAAGGCATTCTGGGTGTATTGGGACAGCTTCCTCTAAACACATCTTCTTCTTTTCCTTTCGGCTGTTCCCTTTCAGGGGTTGCCACACCGAATCATGTGCCTCCATCTAACCCTGTCCTCTGCATCCTCTTCACTCACACCAATTAACTTCATGTCCTCTCTCTCTACATCCATAAAGCTCCTCTTTGGTCTTCCTCTTCCTCTTTTCTTCAGTGCCACTATCTCTAAGCTGGACAACATCGCTGGTCTCACCACCATCTTGAACACCTTTCCTTTCTTTCTTGCTGATACTCTTTTATCACACAACACACCTGACACTTTTCTCCACCCGTTCCAACCTGCTTGCACTCACCTCTTCACCTCTTTTCCCCTTTCTCCATTGCTCTGAACCGTTGACCCTATGTACTTAAAGTCCTGCACCTTCTTCACCTCTGCTCCCTGTAACCTCACCGTTCCACCTGGGTCCCTCTCATTGACGCACATGTATTCTGTCTTACTGCGGCTAAGCTTCATTCCTCTGTTTTCCAGAGCAGACCTCCATCTCTCTAGATTTTCCTCCACCTGCTCCCTGCCCTCACTACAAATCACAATGTCATCCGCAAACATCATAGTCCATGGAGATTCCTGTCTAACCTCATCTGTCAGCCTGTCCATCGCCAGAGCAAACAAGAAGGGGCTCAGAGCCGATCCTTGATGCAAGCCCACCTCCACCTTGAACTCCTCTGTCACACCTAGAGCACACCTCACCACGGTCTTACAGCTCTCATACATGTCCTGCACCACTCTAACATACTTCTCTGCCACTTCAGACTTCCTCATACAATACCACAGCTCCTCTCTTGGCACCCTGTCATACGCTTTCTCTAAATCTACGAAGACACAATGCAACTCCCTATGACCTTCTGTACTTCTCCATCAGCATCCTCAAAGCAAATACTGCATCTGTTGTACTCTTTCTAGGCATGAAACCATATTGCTGCTCACAAATGCTCACCTCTGCCCTTAGCCTAGCTTCCACTACTCTTTCCCACAACTTCATTGTATGGCTCATCAGCTTTATTCCTCTGTAGTCACCACAGCTCTGCACATCTCCCATGTTCTTAAGAATTGGCACCAGTACACTTCTCCTCCATTCCTCGGGCATCCTCTCACTCTCCAAGATCTTGTTAAACAAACTAGTCAGAAACTCTACTGCCACCTCTCCTAGACACTTCCATACCTCCACAGGTATGTCATCTGGACCAACTGCCTTTCCACTCTTCATCCTCTTCAACGTCTTCCTCACTTCACTCTTGCTAATCTTTGCTACTACCTGCTCCACACCAGTCACCTCTTCTACTCTTCGTTCCCTTTCATTTTCCTCATTCAACAACTCTTCAAAGTACTCCTTCCATCTTCCCATCACACTCCTGGCACCTGTCAATACATTTCCATCCTTATCTTTAATCACCCTAACCTGCTGTACATCCTTCCCATCTCTATCTCTTTGTCTGGCCAACCTGTACAAATCCACCTCTCCCTCTTTAGTGTCCAACCTAGCATACAAGTCCTCATATGCTCGTTGTTTGGCCTTTGCCACCTCTACCTTCACCTTACGCTGCATCTCCCTGTACTCCTGTCTACTCTCTTCAGTCCTCTCAGTGTCCCACTTCTTCTTAGCTAACCTCTTTCTCTGTATACACTCCTGAACTTCCTCATTCCACCACCAAGTCTCCTTGTCCACTTTCCTCTTTCCAGATGACACACCGAGTACCCTCCTACCTGTCTCCCTGATCACATTAGCTGTAGTGGTCCAGTCATCTGGGAGCACTTCCTGACCACCCAGAGTCTGTCTCAGCTCCTCCCTAAAAACTACACGACATTCTTCCTTTTTCAACTTCCACCACTTCGTCCTCTGCTCTGCCTTTGTCCTCTTCATCTTCCTCACCACCAGAGACATTTTACACACTACCATCCTGTGTTGTCTGGCTACACTCTCCCCTACCACTACTTTACAGTCACTGGTCTCTTTCAGATTACAACATCTACACAAGATGTAGTCCACCTAAGTGCTTCTACCTCCGCTCTTATATGTCATCCTATGTTCCTGCCTCTTCTGGAACTACAGCCATTTACATCCTCTTTGCAAAGTCTACCACCATCTGTCCTTCTGCGTTCCTGAAGACCAAACCTGCCCATCACATTCTTGTGACCTCTGTTCCCTTCACCTACATGCCCATTGAAATCTGCACCAATCACCACTCTCTCACCTCTGGGGATGCTCTGCATCACTTCATCTAACTCACTCCAGAATTTCTCCTTCTCTTCTAACTCACATCCTACCTGTGGGGCATAACCACTCACAACATTGAACGTCACCCCTTCAATTTCCAGTTTCAGACTCATCAACCTGTCTGATACTCTTTTCACCTCTAGAACATTCCTCACAAACTCCTCTTTCAGGATAACTCCTACTCCGTTTCTCTTCCTATCTGACCCATGGTAGAACAACTTGAACCCTGCTCCTAAGCTTCTAGCCTTGCTACCTTTCCACCTGGACTCCTGGACACACATTATGTCCGCCTTCCTTCTCTGCATCATGTCAATCAACTCTCTAGCCTTCCCTGTCATAGTCCCAACATTCAAAGTCCCTACTGTCAGACCTACATTCTTAGCTTTCCTCTTCTCTCTCTGCCTACAAACACACCTTCCTCCTCTCCTTCTTCGTCTTTGACCAACAGTAGTCCAATTTCCACCGGTACCCTGTAGGTCAACAGCACCGGTGGCGGTCGTTGTTAACCCGGGCCCCGACGGTTCCGGTATGGAAGTCTTTTTTACGATTTGCATTTTTAATTTGGCATGTGTTTTACGTCGGATGCCCTTCCTGACACAACCCTCTGCATTTATCCAGACTTGGGACTGGCACAAGAAGACACTGGCTTGTGCCCCCTTGTGGTTGCATTTTCCTCTAAACACATCTAAGTCGTTAAAATGCAAAACAAAAGTAGGCTACCAACTGTCAGATGATTCTCTGTGTACTTTTTAACTTTTTATAATGAATAGTAATAGAATGATATCACCTCTTGTAATCCATTCTAGTCAAAAAAATTAGTTCAGAAATGAAAAATACTGACCATTAGAAAGTTACTTCTAACCTCACAAAAATGACTGCATAACTATAACAGTGCTCGTTTAGAAATGACTGGAGGTCATTCAAGTTATACGGTTGATTATAACATGGCACTTTCAGAAACAAGGTTTTATGTTGAGATAAATTATGAACCTCAAGAAATGTGTTGTTTCTTTTGAAAATCATGTGTAGCATTCTAGCAGACTGACATTTTGGGGTAGGATCATTGCCATGAATATATTTTTAAAAAACAGGATGGTATGAGCAAGCTCTGAAAACTGCAAACAGTGAAGTAAAACTGCTATCAGGTTTCAAGAGTAAGCTGATTGAACCATGCATCTATTAGAGTTGAAATGATGAGTTGATTAATCAATTAGTCGATGGACTGAAACGCAACTATTTTATTAATCAAATAATTGTTTCAGTAATTTTTCAAGCAAAAATGCCAAACATTTGCTGGTTCGAGTTTCTCAAATGTGAAGATTATGCTGCATTTCTTTGTCATATATGATTGTAAACTGAATATCTTAATTTGAACATTTTACCTTGGGCTCTGGGAAATTAAAATGGGCATTTTCCCCGTTATTTTCTGCCATTTTATGAAAAAAAGAACTAATAGAGGAATTAATCGCCAGATTAATCGATAATGAAAATGATCGGTAGTTGCACCCCTAGTATTCACTACTTTAATAAGTGGCATAAGTAGGAAGGATTCTAGAGAACATTGGTTGTATTCTGTGAGGAACAACAATCAATACTTCTCTGTGTGTAATATTCAGTCAAAACAAATGTAAACAGGTTGCCTTCTACAGCCTATTAAACCTGGGAAGATGAAGATAATTGTTATGATAAAATAACACATGAAATAATGAATGCTTAAGAGTTTTTACAAGCAAGTTTGCACACACTTTCTAAGGTATTACTACTTGTCAACAGAAATCCACAAACTGGAAGTAAACCCAATTACTGTGTTAAATCACATCTGTCTGCATGTTGAAGTGGGAAAAAATGCATCAAGCACGATTGATCTTATCGCTGCTCTGCCATCTGGATCTCCTCTCCATCACCCAAATCATCCACTTTCAACTATTTCCACTGGGGCTTGAGACCCAAATTGAATATGTCCAAAGAAGATGACACAGATAATTCCCACAATCGCTCCGACCATATGTTACCACACTTGGAGACTGCTAAAAGATTTTCTAACTTTCAAATAACTTCCAGAGTAGCAAAATTGAGTGACAGTAATGGATAGGTAAATATATGGTCCACACAGTGTGGTGTGAAGCAGCGAAGTAAGGCTTAATGCCCTGAATAAAATCATAATTTTGAATGCCGCAATTGCCAGTCTGACTGCTAAACAGCCTGTGTGCTTGAAACATGACAGCAGCATAGGTGTAAATAAACACACTATTACTGTGTGCCTACATATTGTTACAGAAAGTACACAATACAGGTGTTTTGTTTGGGTTTAAATCCCAAAGGGCAAAAATAGTTTTTTTCCCCCATTTATTCCATTTATTTTCCTCTAAACATCTTTTGCTGAATTTCCCCAATGACAGAATTGCAACAGCCAGATTCTGTACTGAAAAAACTGTTGGGCTAAATGAGAAGCTATTACTGAGTTGGAAATATGAACCTCAGATCATGATTCAAAGATGTGTGAAAAGGAAAGCTTATTCTAAATCACAGTAATACAACGCCATTGACACACACAATGAGTAGAAAATAGTGTTTGTCCAACATAATAAATAACTGTAGGCTAGTGGCATGGAAATCAACATTGCAAAAGTGGGGGACACTTACATATGCCAGTTATAAGTAAGACAAGTCCTCTGCTGCGTTCACATCACATGGGGTGGATGGTAGATATGGGAAATATTTAATTGTTTATGAATTGCAAGCATTCACGTCATCGGACAATGCAACACGGTTGCACAGTTGGTCATGTGAGGGTTACAAATAATGTGCATTGCCAACATAACACTATATCCATTAAATCTGTTTTGTTTGTTTGTTTTTTGGGCACTTCGTATTAGTCTATCTGTTTCTATAGCTTGGATGTTGACATTTATGCTATTTACAAGTCAGAAACCGATTATTACTCCAACATGACGTGAATGCAGAATTCACCTTCAAGTTTTGACTAAGCGGCAACCTCCGTTTGTGTTGCTGTGGCTGCACCTGTGCCTAATGAGGACTGAAGGGACGGACTACGAAGTGTTGAAAAGGAGAGAGTTCCCGAGTTAAGTAAGGTTAAATGAGTAGTATTAGGACGTGTGAGGCCCCCTGCTTAGTCTACGTGTGTGTGCTTTGTCAGTAACTGTGTCTACCCATGTTGTCTTTTGAGGTGCCAGAGTGCTGACTGCAGTATGCAACCATATCTGGAGTACCTGGGTGCAGTGCTCTACAGGATACAAGTCCCTGTTTCCAGCATGGCTTACTGTCTTCCCTGTCAGTGCCTGCACCCTATTGCTTTCCTTAGCATTTTGTTTTACTTTTACTCCTTATCCTACACTATCCACACACATCTACATGAACACTACTGATTTCACTGACTAACACACATCATATCCAAAGTTACAGTTTAGTTTATTTTCGTTATTACAATAAATAACTTTTTTTTTGTATTTATTGGCATTTATCTTCCTGTTTTTGTCATGTCCTATGGGCCGGCTTATGACAGACGCTTGAGGAAAGTTACAACGCCTAGGCCAATGTGATGTGTACTCCATGGTAAATGGAGGATGAAGGCATCACTTGTTTCACAAGACATTAATGTCATTATAATTGTAGTGAAAAGTGTACTTAATTCATACAAAACAATTTTTGCAACCCTTAATATTGATGTTTTCATGAATGCAAGATATAATTTTAATTTGTTAAACTGTTGCTTGTGTAGTGGTACATTTTTGTTATATAAAATGGATTAAACTAAATATACTTTAGAGTAAAAGCACATTCTTAAAAGCTGTCATTCATCAGTTTCCTATGTTAATTGGAAATATGGTGGTGATCTAAACTTTTAACAAAATAATAGTTAATAATATAAATGAAAATATTAAGATGGTATTTATAATTTAACATTTTGCATAGATCTTAGCAGAAAGTAAAAAATGAAAAGATAATGTTATGTGCTGATTTTGTTTGGACAGTTCTTTAAGACAAATATGGAACATTCACTGAGAAACTATACTATTGTGAAAACAATTACCTGCACACTAGTTTTGAAGGCTATTGGCCTGTCATTCATTTGTGATCTCTGAGAAGGTCTTGTGGGTATTGCACAGGTATTGTGAGGTCAATACTGTATATCGAGGCAAAAGGAAAAAAAACATGGCTGATCGAATGCACCTATTTGCCACTGATGCATTTGATTAGCTGATTGTTTCTTTTTGCCTCACTATCTAAGCCTCACAATACCTGTGTATTTGCTGAAGAAGGCCTTCTCAGAGTTTGCAATGTCGCAAATAAATGATACCTCCTAGGGGGATTCATAACTACACAGTGTGCAGGTAAGTCAGATTAAAATGTGAAATTTAACATTTTCAGTCAGTAAAGACAAAGGAAGTGCATATATAAATAGAATTTATTCAAATGTGAACCATGTTTTTTTTAAAAGCACAAACCCCAAAAAAGATGGACAGTATCTAAAACTGTAAATATAAAAGTTAACACATTTATTCAATAAAATCAACAGAATGGGCCTGTGCAAGAGGTAACGGCTATGCCCAGAGAGCTGCAGAGTCCTGTTATGGCTACAGATATTATTTTTAAACAACCATAATGAACATAAAAAATAAACTCAACATTAGCCATGATGGTCAAGGCTATGTTTAGATGTAAACAAAATGGGTCCTAAAGGCCAAATTTAAAAGCAGTAACACTGCCAACTGTAAGCTGTTCACTGCGTTTGGAGGTGGTCTTTGAGGCAATTAGCTACTGTACTTAAAAAGATATAATTTCCTCTAGGTGTGAAATGAACTCCATCTTTCAAAAATAGCCCAGGACTGTCATGTCTAATTTGAGGGTGATCAATCATAACACCATTTAAGCTACAAACAAATGTAGCTATAACAATGTTGACAAATTTCCTGAGCTTCACCAGATTGGCACCAGCCTTCCACCGGCACCTTTTGGGTCATAGACAAAGACATGATCTTCATGCCAGGGTGCTAGAGGTGAAGGTGCAGGTCCTCCATCATGTTGACCAGCTTGACGCTGCTGACCTCCCCCACGTTGTTGCTGCCACAGTGGATGATGAGGACATCTGCTGCTGCTCTTCCTCGCAGGGAAATAAACGCCGCAGTCCACCCTAGCAAAACCAACAGACACAGACGTCTAGAATGCTGAAATAGAATTTCTTGTTTGGTATAATTCCTTAATAGGCAAAAAAAAGCGGCAATAATAATTACGACTATGCAATCACATGTAGGTAACTTAACGCTAGCTTATTAACGTTAACTTGATTATAATGTTGCTTTTAAATAAGTGACATCCAAATAAATAAATAAATAAAGTTATGTGAAAATATAAATTCAGGTTAACTGATTTGCTTCAAATTGTTCATTAGACATGTATTAAGCATTGCGCTAATTCACGGTAACACTGGCCAGATTTCTGCAAGTCTCAACAAAATCTAGTGTTGCAAATTACCATAATTATATATTTAAAAAACGTATTTTAACACATTTTAAATATTGTGTAGTATAATCTCAAAAACAGATAAATCATTATTTCAAGTTTTGTTATATAGTTTCAGGTTAACTTACCTCAAAAGTAAGCTGGGACGACGACTAGGTACCATCCATAGACCGCTAACTGCATACCACAGGGTTAGCAGGCTAGCAACGCAGAGTAGCATATAGCCTAGCTTCTTAGCCTTAGCTAGCTTGGTAACTTCGAGCTAGGTGGGTGAGCACCTCAGCTCCACCTCTTTGCCCATTTTTGGTTATCCGGGAGTTCTGCCGAGTGACGTGCTGCCAAGATGGCAATGGCCGGTTCCCCCTCAGCTTCAAAATGGCTCTTCAGAAACTTGTGGGTGACGTTGTGGCCACTAAGTCAATTTTTTATACAGTCTATGGTTTAAATGTTAACTCCACTGGGGTGCCGGTAGCTCACCTGGTAGAACGTGCACCCCATGTACAAGGCTGAGTCCTTACTGCAGCAACCTGGGTTCAAATCCAGCCTATGGCCCTTTGCTGCCCCCCATTTCGTGTCTCCGTTGACAGCAGCAATGTTGTTAACCAAAATAACATCTTCTGATAGTGAATAAAAACTGGCTTTTTAACATAGATCAAATAACCCTGAATACAGAATGCATCCACAATACACAGTATTTACCAAAAAATCCCTTGGAGACATATGTCTCAAGTCCAAATCACATCCCAAGCAGTAAATATCAAGTTTTCCATTAATTGTAGTGAGGCAACTTCAAATACTCTTTGAAATCTGATGAGCACAAGACCTGCTGCACTCACTCCCCATGATTTACAGGTTGGAGCACTCATGTTGAGCTTTTTATAAACCACAGATTTCCTGCTATCTGACACCTTAATTCTGTGCCTTCACTAATTTTAACACCATTTCATGGGCATTTTTGCTTTAGTGAGCATTTCTCCAGTTCCTTGATTATACACAGTATCTCAAACCAATATGCGTGCTACCAAGCTGGAGACGCTTGTGACTGTTAAAGGTAAGCCATTGTACAAGTTGAGCACTGCAGTGGAGCTTATGGCCACTAGCTCCAGTCATGCATGCCGTCTATTAAAGCAGACCTACAATATACTGTACAGCTTCATGCCTCTGTCCAAATTAAAAGAATCCCTGGCTGGTTAGAGTGTATTTTTACCCTCTTTTCACCCTTATGTTGAAAAAGTTCATAAAGATAAGGGATTGTGTGTATCACAGTGATATCAAACTGTCAAATCTATAACTGAAAAAATCTATAATTTGTGAATACCAGCTTGACTGAAGCATATATCTTATGCAGGAGTTTAATTCATGATTTTTTTAATTCTGATATTACCAGAAATACTTAATGACTAACTTAACAGACTTTTCCTCGATACAATTTTAGCATTATGTAAATGAGGTATTAGAATCATACATTGAAAAAACATAAAAAATATCTGAATCATGTATTAAATAAAATAAAATTATGCCATCAGTTGAAATTTCTGACCCTTTAACTGTCGTCATTCAATGAATGGTCAAACTGATTAAACATAATTCATAATTCTAATGCTTTTCTGGAGGACATAAATTAGATGAGACTAAACAGAAAAACGCTCTTAGTGCCTAACCCATTTTTGTGTCAATGAGAGGACAGGAGCCTACAAATGCCTGTCTCAAGTAGAAAAATAAAATCGACTGCTCTGATCTCCTATCAACAGCCTTAAGATTTATTTAAGAATATGAGCATATCTGCATGGTCAAAGGTGTGTCGTGTGCACAGTCTGTTCACTTTAAATCCTTGTTTTACACATGTGGTGAATCATTATGGATAATCTGGCAGAGAAGAACGGTAAAAGAGGAAGTGGCCACTGTGAACTGATGATGATGAACTCAAAACTCCAACATATCATCAAAGTAAGTGGGTCTACACTGGCACATACTGCTTCCAGGAAGCAGCCTCGCACTCTGATTTTCTCCCACCTACTTAGCTTTTATATATTAGCAGATTAACTGCCAGTCATATACACTGAAGCATGTACAACCTTAAACAATATTATGACAAGTGTTGTCAAAAATATAGATTTTTCGATAAGTATCAGTACTGATACGGTTTCAATAGTCATTGTCGGCACTATCAATACACTGGTACCAGCTGCGCTTTCTCACTCTCTCTTCTCTCCGACAGCGAGTTGACACGCACACACACACTGCTGCAGTGCCCACATAGCCCAGTCTCCTCTATCAGAATCAGAATCAGAAATACTTTATTGATCCCCGAGGGGAAACTCTTTCGTTACAGCTGCTCACTATCACATCAATGCACACTTGAGAATAGAAGGAATAGAAGTACTAAGCAAATCAAAATATAATACACTATAATACAGCTAAGATAAATTAAGTACAAAGTGGATATAAGTATAAAAGCTAAAATAAGTCGATTTACAGGTTGATAAGTATGTAAACAAGATGGCTCAGTAAACTGTTGTTGATAGTGTGTTGTTGTGTGTGCTGTTGGCCCAACAGCCATTTGTAATGCAAAAGCTAAGCTAATCCCCCTAAGAGCTTTCAGGCCTGAGGAATCTCAGAGTTTCAATACTTTGACTATGAGCAAGAATATTGTTTTCATTAATGTAAAAAAGTAAAATTATTGTTAATTTTTACTACAGTCATTCTGCTGTTTTCTGCTATTAGCCAAGAAAATAAAAGTCCTACCTGGTTGTCATGTTATAGCCTTGTTATATTTATCTTTTAATAAAAATCAAAAATTGTATGCCCCCCAAGTTGTGTCAGTTTTGCCGTGGTATTGAAAATGGTATCAGATATCGATATTTTTCAAGGTATTGTATCACTTATATTATTAAATTGTATTATTATACCGTATTATCATCATCATCAACCTTTAAACCCACTTGGTACTTCACACTTATTTTATTTTATACTTATACCCACCTGGTACTTCATTTATTTTCTGACCTGTTTTTATAGTGTATTGCATTATATTTTTTGCTAGTACTTTCTCCTGTGTGTACTGACTTAAAGGCGAGCTGCTGTAACAAAGAGTTTCCCTTCGGGGATCAATAAAGTATTTCTGATTCTGATTCTGATTCTGAAACTTAGAAATTCCAGTATTGTGACAACACTAATTACAAATTTACTCAAGTACATGGTTTAGCTTGCTTTAAACTACTGAAATTGTCCCCAAATCATACTACATGCTACTGTCATGATACAACATACATGTGTTGGTGGAGTTTTGTGCTGCTAAATATTACACTAGTAGAATCAACACAATTATTACAGCAAAAAAAGTAAAACATTTAATAATTTCATAAGTTTTCTGCTTTATGTAGCCTGGAATGTAATATTTTTGAAGGATAGTGAAGCATAAACTGCTTTACTTCCACTTAATACTATCACATCCTGTTAGCAAGCCCTGCAGTCTTGTGGCCTAAAAGGTGCACGCTGAAGGTATGGTGCAGTTTTCCCAACTGTATGGAAATTGGGTAAATGTCCAGCAGCTAAAAACACCTGCAAGGAGGGAACCAATGCCATGGGACTTGCAATTTCTGTCATGCTAACTGTGTGCATATGTTCTTGATCAATCAAATTCTTGAGGGTGATTAATCATTGAGTTCACAGTTCAAAAATATAATCAACGTTTGTCTTCTAGATGTTTGGTTAAAACTATTGTACTACTGTATTTTGTTTCAATTTTTCAGCATAGTTCATCACACTTACTTAATATTAGAGGCTAGGAGGGATAAGGAGGAGACACACGGTGAGGTTAAAGCCTTGCACTCGTGCTCTGGATTCATCATGCTAACTGGTGCATGACTCAGTCCTAAACACAACAGCTGGTGGTCTGAAGAGCCCGAGGTAGCACCCCAGGGTGTGAGATGGCCAGCCCACTCATTTACCGGCAGCTTACACAGGGGATAGGAAACAGCAGGGTTCTGGGAGCAGGAGATGAGGCTGGCTTCTTTTCAGATTCTAGCACCCTCCAGGAGCAAAAGAACAAGGATGTGCCAAGAAGCATCACAATGGCAGATGTTTCATTTGACACATGAAGAAATTCAAGGGTCCAAAAGATGTAAACACTGGACATAGACTGGCTCGTCAACACATCGATCTCAATAAGCCTTTCCAAAATGCTTGCGCCTCCTTTCCAACAAGCCTTGAATTAATGACAATGAAACCATGAAGGCTGGAGATGTTCTTTCTCAAGCTTCATCAACATTATCAAAATGACAAGACTTCAAACTGGTCCTCCTGGCATTAAGCTTATATGCGCTTGTCGCATTTGTCATGACGACAAGGCTCCCTGGAGATGCACTATGTGGCCCCATTCAAGTCAGTGGTGTGAGCCTAGATATCTTTTCCTGCACGACTGCTCTACGCTCTCATCAGCTGCAAAGATAGGTGATTTAAATGAACTGTTGGTTCACCCTCGCTGTACTTCTTTAGTTCCAGATGAATTGTGATGTCGTTCTATAGCACTTTGCAAGTCGTACGCCCAACATGCTTCATTACAAGCCAATTTTATCAAAAAATACAATATGCGACACCATCATACATGCAAAATACATCCAGTTATACAGAGCTACAGTATTATAAGCCACTGAAATATTGCACACATTTTTCAAGCACACTGAATTTTTTTCAGTAGCATTTTTAATAGTTTCTAATATCTCACTGCAGAACCTCTTTTGCTTTCTTCTCTCATACTGTGTCAAAGTTTTAATGTTTTATTATTATTATTATTATTATTATTATTATTATCATTATTATCATCATCATCATCATCATCATTATTATTATTTTATCCTTTTTGCAGGAATCAGTCATCATAAAATACATTAACATCAGTATAACTTTGGCTCTCACAGATCACTGAGTAAAAGGAACACAGTGCCTAAACCGGAGTGAAAAGGAAATGAGGCAACACAGGGTGAAGGAACACAGGGCAGACCTGACACATGCAGCAGTGTCATTATATCCCCCCAAGGCATTTCACTGCAAAGCCTATTATTTAATGTTATAATTAAAGCCCAGAAATGTGACCCAGGGTTAAGATCAACCCTCTACACTTTTTCATTAACATAAAAATAATAAAGATCTACAATTAGTCTCTCCACCACAAAGTCGCAAACGAGATCACACTAAATTGGGTCATGAACTCATGTAATCAGTATAAATTTCCTAATTTATAACTGGAACAACATGCTTTCCTTGCATGTCTTGTTCTGGTTAACAACTACTGCTCTTTGAAAACACAATTTACAACAAATCGGTATTTCTGTCTTGTTACTTGGTGAGCCATTATCATTATTTCACTTGAGAGATGCAGTCATACAGTTGGAACTCTCTTGTTAAGCCTACTGCGATGCTGCTGACATGAAGTTAATGAACTTAAATACTAGTTTACTGATTGCACACTTTAGGTAAACACTGCACTATGCTGCCACAGAATATTAGGGTGAAACGTTTTTTTCTTACTGTTGTCCTATTTGCAAATGTTATGGTAAGTGCATATGACTTTTAACTAATTTATTAGAATTGAGAGCAGTAGGAGCAACACACAACTTTACACAGGCAGCTTACTAAGAGCATAAAACCGCTCTTTTCTTTACCACTGAATCTCCTGAACTGAACCTTCACTGAACCTCCACTATTGCGGGGCAAATGATAGCACAAAAGCACCCACACAGCATCAGAACCAAAAATGTCTCAATCTAGTCACTGAGTATGTCACATGCACACTGCATTCCAATTAAAATCATTATTCCAGTTATGAAAATAGTCTGGTGGGGTCATATACTGTGCATGAATTGTTTAAATAACTATCCCATTCATATCTCCCATTTACACACAATAAATCACCAGCTTTAGCCTGTTTTCACATTTTCAGCAAACACATTCAAATCTAGAGCCCCAACACATATGTAACTACAGGTGTATGAATCCTAGATGAGACAGTATGTAGTAACCACATTTCTACCATCTCTAGCAGGCACGAGGAATGAAACAGAATTTTCCACTTAGCAGTTGATTTCACTTTCTAGGTGGGGTGCCACCCAGATTGGAATGAATGTGATGTGGAGTGCAAAGCAATGTCACAGATTTTTATTTGGTCTAGAGGACAGAATTGATTGATTTTCTCTGGAAAAAGGAAAAGAACTTTTGTTGCAATGAAAAGTATAGACTGGGGCCAGAATCAATTAAGAATATAATTAAGTGACTAATGTGTTCTCAAAAAAGTTTATACAGTGTTAAAGGATAAGTCTGGTGACACACTACTGTATATTTTTTAACAACAAATCCCATGAAAAGACCCCAACCAAAAATAAATTGATGCCACTAACAAGATTTATTATCTGTGTAGCCAAAGCCTGATATAGAGTATTCCTCTGTGCCATATAGCTCCATTGTTGTCCAAAAACCTTTAAAAACACCTTTGCACTGGGTAACATGTTCTGTCATTCCTATGAACATGGGAACTGTAGGTTAACTGAGTCAATTCAACGCATACGGTCCTGATGATGGAAATACTCAACAGGGCAACAAATCCAGCACTGAAAATAGTCCCCAACAAATACAATATTTACTTCTGTTTGAATGAAGTTTGCTAAAAACTACAGTTCCGAGCTGTTTTTGTGAAATTACTTAATGTTTTTAAAATGATAGTATATATTCATGACCTGTTTTTGATGATTTAGGAATGAATGGGCTTGTTGCTGAGAGCTACAGACATGCTAGGGAGTTTAGAAAGTATTGAGAGACGGACTAACACACAGGTGGTTTTGGTCTTTGCAGAGGATTTGTTGACAATAACACAATTGTAGAATATCACCAGCATTTCTCTTTAACGACACCCATACATGGCCTCACATAAAAGTTCACCTTGTTTTTCAATCCTTGCTTTTTTATTCCAACTGGAGTTACAAAAGTGTTACACTATCCAAATATTCAATTTCCTGCTTCACCAATTCAGTGACTAAAGTATTACTATATTTAAAGTCCTGAATGATGTTTACAGGCCTTAAAGTTAGCCATTAATGTACTGTTGTGGCTTTGTTTGTACTAAAAAATGTCTGTATGTTGGATCATCTGCACTTTTGATTTTGATACATCAAAAATGCCCCGTGGTTTTCACTTCAGTGAAACCACCACAGAGGTGTTTCAGGGGTATAAACTGTCTGGTTCTTCAACACAACAACAGCGTCATTGTCAATTCTGTAACGCCAATGCCACCATTTGTTGACAACATCTGATGTTTCCATGACAATTTTGGCGCAAAATGTTTATCTGTGCGTAATGCTTGTTTACTTCCAAGTCTCTGAGGGGCGGCTTATTTAGCAAATCACCTCAGCCATGTGTACTTGTCTGTGTCTGAAAAACAAAAATAAAAAGTCCCCAGTGTGACATGTATTTGCATCCTTGACACCTCAATATGACATCGGTTTTCCCAAAGCACTGTGTGGCTCTCTCTGAGCCTTATCATTGGTGTCAAGCTTGGGACTTCTATTCAGAGACTACCCTCCAGAGGCAAAAAGGCTCTGTGGGCAAAAGGAAAGACCATAGCAATAAACACAACAGAACGCCTTTGTTCGCCAACATACATAATGAATAATGGTAGGAAAACCACAAGAGGGCTAGAGGGTGAAAATAGAAGAAGTGATTAGTGTTGTCTGTGTAGTAAACAGTGTGTTTTATATGGCTTTAGGTCAATCCTAAGGGTCTTCCCTACATAGACATTAGTAGGAAGGTTGCCCTATAATCGTTAATACCCACCCACTTTTTCCACATGTCAACTATTATGTGACAATGTGACCCCCACCACCTTCAACAGCATTCCTGCACCACCCTCACCCACTGACAGAGAAATCCTAGGGGAAGCACTTTTCCTAGTGGAAGAATACCACATGTGACTTTTTCTTCTGTTACCTCCTGTGGCAGTTTTTCTTTCATTAATGTATTAACCAGATCAGCAAAGTTGAATGCTTCTTATTTTTGTAGAAACAAGTATAAAAAAGGCAGCAAGTAGCAATACTTCTCAGTCAGAGTCAGAGCACTAATCCCTCAAATTCAGAGGGATCAACATCCTACCTGACTTCCCTCCTTGGATCAACATCCTACCTGACTTCCCTCCTAGTATCGCAGAGCTCCTCTCACCAAGTCAGGTCATGATTTCAACACATGGTTAGTCAAGAATGCGCTCCGTGCCTATATGCTCTCTTTTTACTGAGTGTAATTGTTTATTTTCTTACTTGTTTTCTGTGCTCCCTCTTCTAATCCCTAAACATACAATCACATCCATCCTTCTTGCTGTTATTTTTGAGTTTTTCTCAAGGCTTTAGAGGGTAGAGATCCTTAATCCCACCCTCCATTACTGATTTAGGCCAACAGTTGATTGAAAACTGGAAAAAGTGCTATAGCAGTCTCCTACACTAGCCGGAGGCTTTTCACACTACTCAGAAAACACCATACATGGTGCTAAGGAAGGTTTCCTGGAAGCTTGCAGACCATATGCATTTGAGGAATGAATGCCTGCAGAGGGTTGACACATTCTTCAGTTCAAGACAACTGTCAGACATTCTCATTCACCAAATCTGACAAAGATGGAGGATTCATAACCAAACTTATCTAGATGTGTTCATGCACACAATCTGTCTTGCCCAATTAAAAAGAAAACACTTTTGTCATTTTCTACCACAATAGAGATGGAAAGCAAAAGAAAGACTGGGAAAGTGAGGTTAAACTGCTACCTACACACACACACACAAGCACGCACAGCCTAATCGTCCTCACATCTCATTAACTGTTCTCTCTGAAGATGTATACAGGCTGGCAAGAGACTTATTTCCAATTTGGCAGAGCCAAGAGCATCTTAATGGGCTTTGGAAAAAATGCCCAGCAGAATTTTTATATGGATATTTGCTGGGCTAGGGCTTTTAGAGTGGTATTCCCACATTCTCACTAAAGGTCTCATGTCATTCCATTATTTAGTGATTAGACATCTGGCTGCGAACAAATCTAAAATTACCCCCAAATTTATTTTGCATACCTACCCAACATGTAGAATAAATAAAAAATAGATCAGTGCAACAAACAGACTGTTGATTAAATACTTTTGTGACAATATGCAGAAATGTGACACCAGAAGATTAACCATAGAGTGTCACCACATTTTCTGTGCTATATTGTATCATTTAAAAATTTACTTACACCATTTGCAATCATTGAATCATTTGCAATTTCAACCAATTAAATCTGAGGCCCTAAATATACGTATATGAATACAAGATATTGTTGTTTTTAAGTCCCGATAAAGTACATCTTAGATGTTAATAAGTGATGTAAGATAGTTTATTTTAAGAGCTACGATGATGTCTGTGTCGAGAAAGCTCAAATGTTGACAATATTAACTGTGCTGCATCCAGAAGGTTCACAAGGGTCCTAAGATTCATTTAAGTACAAACAGCAAAGATCTCTGATATCTGCGTTGTGTTTAAGGGAATTGGGGAACTGCATGCATCTCACAACCTACAAACAGCCAAGTACAGATCAAAGTGATAAGCAGAGAGAGTTGCAGCATCAGGAATTCACATGAGGAAAAATTATGCTGGATTGTATAACAGCTAATAACTGTTTTGTTAAGAGAAATTAAATAATATTCTTTAAAAGGTGATACGGATGAACCCCAGAGGAAATTGTTATTCTTGAGAAAGGAAATATAAGACTTGGGCACTGCATTCATAAGAAATACAGCACAATCAAGTGATTTTGTTTCAAAAGCCGTAGCAAAGAGCAGAGCCCACCCATGAGAATCCACACCGCTCTGTGTAAGTAGATGTTGATATTAACAGCAAAGCCTCGGAGTAAGAGCTCTCTGGCAGGGCCTGACTGAAGCATTCAGGAGCTGTTGTGTTTATGAACCAAGGACTGACAATCAAGCAGCATTGTGTGTGTGTGTGTGTGACACTATAACTAACGTCTGACACGTGCACACAGCGGTGATCCTCACAGGCAGGCCGTATTGTTGGCTGACTGCTGTGTGACACACCAGGCAGGCAATGGTACATTGACAACATGGATACAAGAGCGGAGGAATCACAAGCTCAACCTGATGGAGTTTAGTGAAGCCTCCACCAGCTAGTTTTAGACATTTTTCAGATTCACATACAGCATTGTGTTTCGGAACCACTCTATCCTACCCACCTGCTCTTTGCAAAGAATACTGGCACTTTTCAGAGACATCTATTACTGTATGAAAACGAGTCTAAAGCCAGTAAGAATTTTCTTACTGGCCTCTACCACTCCTGTACTGTGAGCCAGCTGAAGCACTCAAGAGTCCTTAGGCCAAAAGATAAAGTAGCACTCTTTAATCAATGAAGTGGGTATTATGGTTGACCTCTACCCGAGTCAGCCAACTCTGTCAATTACATTATGTCTGCATCAGTGCCAAACAGTTGTTTAAATCATAGCATAAAACTATGTATGATGACAATTTGCCAAGCACAGGAGTCAGTATGACAGAAGTGTCACACTGCTGAGCGTGCATTATATGGCTTCATGGCGAAATTACGCGCATAAATCTGAGGATTCTGAGGCATGTTTCTGTTTTCTACCAGCGTAACATTTGTAATTGTGAGGGGTTATTAGTATTAGCCCAGCCTCTCTGTCACTGGAAACAAAATAACATATTGGGTAGTTATACACTGAGAAGCAAGCATAGAAAAAATACCTTCCCACAACAACTTTACAGATTTAGATTTTTTAAAAAATAGCGAAAGCCACAAAGAAATGACCTAGCCTTCTGGTTTAATCCTTGAAACATCAATTTGGGGTTTCTGCTCTGATGGTTTACCAGGTTCTTTATGTTCTGGATAAGTTTTGCGACTCTGGAGCCCATGAGACCCATTCAAACACTGCTGTAATATTTCAATAATGGATAGCTTGCAGAATTTAGATAGTAGCTGTGTAAATGTGCTTATTCAAAAGGGTCTGACAAAAATGCAAAGAAAGAAACCTCTATTCAGAATTCCACCAACAAACACACATAAATAAAAAAGGTGTATTTTTTATCTTTAGAAAAATTGCTGAATTTATTTAAGCTGTATGAGAATTATGTTTAATTAAAGTGTTGATTAAATAATTATCCTTTTTTTTATATGCAAAAACTAACATCTGTAAAACATATCTGTGTTTGTCACCTCTTAAATAATGTAGCTCCACTTGTCAGTGGCAGAGAGCTGTCAAACTAATTAGCTTGTGCAAATATGGAGCTTACAACCTGAGGTAGCCATCTCTGCATAAGAAATTAAACCTGTGTCTTTTGTATATAGAGGCATAGTGGTAGAATGACATAGCAAATGATGGAACCATAATTGGGTGCTTTCTGCTACCCCATCTCCTGAAGCCTATATCTAACTTCTGTTGTATTTATGCAAAGGTTATTTGGAGACAACAAAATCCAATTACACATAGTGCACAGGCTGTACATGACTTGTAATTAGGATTTGATCATGGCTCCAAAAAACATCTTGATCTATAATGTGGCCAACAGACCTCTGTCTCTGACTTCAACTTTCTGAAGTTCTGAGTAGACGAGGAATGTTACATGAGATCGAAGAATAAATACTGAGAACTCTACATAATCAAATAAGTGTGTCCAGGTATTTCCAAATAATTTCTAAAATGTTATCTGACACAATCTGAATTCTTATTATGGTAAATGGAACCCATCAAGTACTCCACGGAGGCGGAGGCCAACAAAAATTCTGGTCAAATACTGGACAGCTACATGATTTTCACTCCTGTAAGAACTGTTGAGTGAATTAAAATTTGTATTTTTGTACGAAGCGATCGTCCATCACAAACAATCACTTAACAACACTGATGACAAAAAATGAAAGGGGGCAACATCAGAAGCCACCACGGCTGTCTAGCTTCCTGTGCTCTTTCACATCAGAAACAAATGATGAAATAAAAATAACAGAGCAGCAGCACCGTATTACTGCTTTTAAGCATATCATGTAAGTGTTAAAGAAAAAAGACTCAGAAAAGACATTAATTATTCTAACCACAGTGTCTGGTCTTTTTATTTGAATAGTCTGCAGAAAATGTCTCCTTTTGAGTTGTTTATAAACTGAATATACTGTATGTTGCTACTGGAGCAGAATACATTTTCAAACAGTTTTCCTTCTTGCTTTAACATATTTTACTACAGCTCCTGATGCAGATATTCCTAGTGAATGTACTAACCTCTGTATTTTCTTAACATGCAAATTGTCCTATTTTTGTCTGCATTGTCTCATTAGCTGATACATTTTGAAAAAGGTCTGACTAGTCAATAACGGCACTAACTTCAAAATTTGCCACATAGAAAGTGATAATTGGTATAAGATGTATTCGTAAAGTAAGGATTCCTTACACACACACACGTTCAATCAGGAACAAAACTATCAGATTCGCATGCAGCCAGAGCCTTGTTAAAAGCAAATAAGGCGGCTCTATGATCATTACTGCCTGACACTGACAATTACAAATACTGTATCTCTATTTTGTCTGTAAGAGGCAATAGAGGGATTAACTTCAGGCCTCTCTGCTTCCCCTCTTCCCTCTCATGAAGCAGACTATGTTTACTGACTAATCTCCTTTCCAGCTTTGACCATAAATGTGATTACCACCACACAAGAGATAATAAAACCCCATATCTCTGCTGTACCAAAGAGCATGAATTAAAACCTAAGCTGTAGCCTTGAGGAATATCAAAAAGAAAGGGGGAAAAAGAAACTCACAGCAAATGGAGTATTTCGTGCTGAGTGCATACAGCCCCCTACTGGTAAACACCATTCACTATTTAGTAAAATACATCACAACAAGCTCCATGATTTTCTGTTGAATGGGAGCAACAGGTATGCAGCCACTTTCACAACATATCTGCTGGTGCCACTGTTGCAAAGTAAGTCTTTTGCTGTCTCCATTTAAGCAGCTCGATTTATAAATGATCTCAAATTTGGGCGACTGCAAATAAATTACATTCAGAGGTCTCACTGATTATTGGGCTTGTGGTGTTAAATGGGTTATCTATCAATTTGTAACCTGTGGGTGAAGTCACCTCTTTGAGGAGAGGAACACTTCTCTTTAATGGTCAAAAGGCTAAAAACAGATGAAAGGTAACAAGTGGGTTTTACCTGTTTTAGTGTGAATTAAGTTTGTGTGCTATTACCAACGCCAGTTCGGCCTCTAAAATGTAACATCTAAAACACCTGGAACAAATAGTTAACTAGATGGGGATTTTTACAGACACTTTGCAGAGTTACATGATCATTTTAGTTGTATTCTGGATTTTTAATCCAGTCTTTGGTGTCTACTTAATGGAAGATAATGAATGAAATGCAGCTTGCTGTGATTCATCATTAAGCGACATGGAAGTGGAGGGGATCATACTGACCCTTAAATAGCAAAAAATAAATAAATAAATAAATAATAATAATAATGATAATAATATGGTTCCATTCTACTGCAATGACATATCTTTGATTTATCAAAATACTTACAATAAACCCAACAAACATACCGACATATAGATTAAACTCAGACAAATGCTTTGACAAAGTGTATCTCATGAAACTGGCATGTTGCAAAAACAGACTCATACTTTTGATAATGCCCGGGTCGACTCTCTTCGGATCCTCTAATAAAACGGGATGTTAGTAACAGGGCGAATTAAAGGCTCAAAGGTTTGAGGAAGATGACATAGTTCAGTGTGGCGATCATCATCAAATTGTTTAATTTGAGGAGGGAAACAAGACATGACACGTGGTGAAGGAGGCGAAACGCAGTGATGACTTGTCAATTTCGCCTACCTGATATTTCCTGATGAGGTACATTGACGAGGCTGAATCCTTTAACGTTATAAGCTTGCCTAACCTCGCTACAGCTCCGCGCTTTGCTTTCACCAGCAGATGACAGGAACAGCACCGACAGAGTACATAAGGCGACTTGCAGCCTCCACATCGCATACATCAGTGAAATCCTTGATAATGTTTCACAGGGCAATACGAGCTCCGTCAGAAAAAAAAAGAAATCCAAAGGCTTAAAAGATTTCTCCAGTGAGCAGGATGTCAGGTGTTGTTTAAAAGAAAAACAGGGGGAAAAAAATCACTCCTCACTTTAGATACTGCACGTCCACCTCATTGCAAAAGCTTCGTATCTTCCCCTCGAAAAGAAAAAGAACCCGGCGAGTCCGATTGCTCCCAGCTTGAACGAAATCCTTTTGAAGACTACCTGGTGCTCTCTGTGCCAACAACTTCTCCCGCACACACAGCAGCCCTGTGTTCGTGTCAGTTGAGAAATGCAGCCGAGACACACGCTGCACAGCGAGCAGAGCGCACAAGGGCAGGGCAAAACATGGAGTGGAGTGGCTGCGACTTCAGCAGCTCGCATCCAGGGGCGCGTACTGTCCTCTGCCTTTATGCATCCTTGGTAATGCGCGCCATAGCACATTAGTGTGTGGACACATGTTGGAGGAGGCGCAGGGACCTGGAGGTAGTGTAGGCGAAATAGACCTACACTAACCGATCTGTAGCTAGTCCACAGACTCACAGAACCTTCAGTGTCTCTTCAGAACACCCAGAGGCTTTTTGGCACATACAATTGAATGTTGCCCTACACACACCACTCATTTGTGCTATTTTATATCTACTAATTATGTACCACTTTGCCTATTTGGATTTTTTTTTAAACTTAATTTAATAATTTTTAGGTCAGATCCCTGACAGATAGACAGTGTTTACTTGAGCTGTGTGAAATAACCTTCCTCCAAATAGCCTCTTTTTGCCTATTGTTGCCTAAATTACACAGCCTTTCATAGTGTTCTAATGTACAAAACCACAATGCTTTCAGTAGGGCAGAGGTGTTTGTGGGTCTTATATTTATGAAGATGATGCTACCTAATTTAACTTCACCGGCCATGAATAGTGTGCTACCTATGGCAGCACAGAACCCATACATCACATGATAACATCAAAGTGTGTCATTACTAAAACATGTTTCTTTTAAAAATGAGACACCTTTGTTGGAAGAGTAGGAAAAGTTTTCTTGTTATAATGAATAAAAAACAAGAAAAGTATCTGGTTATAATGTGAAAGATTTTCTCTTGAGAGTATAAAAGAAGACTGCAACACTCCCACAGTGTGTCTTTGTGGTTTTTGGAGCTACAGCTGGCTTGTTAAAACCAGCTTTAAAATGCACTGTAAAAGTGCAATTAGCCATAATTCAGGGCTGTGAAATGTTAAGGGAGACAAGCAGTGTTGCTAGTGCTAGACTGTAGAAATGGATAAGCATGTACTTCTAGGAAATAATAACATCTGAATTCCTTCAAGGCTAACATTATGAAGTGTTGCTCTTGCTACACAACATGAGATTCTTGTCAGTTCAGTTTGTGGACACTGTGAAGGATGCTGGGACAAAGTGATTAAAAATGTTGGATAAGTCCCTCAGCATCTATAGAAAGACAGCTGTCCCAGTGAAAACAAGTAATTCTTAATATCTCATTTTAAGTATTTTGATACTTTTGCATATTAGACAGTAGACATGCAGAGAGAGAGAGAGAGAGAGAGAGAGAGAGAGAGAGAGAGAGAGAAAGAGAGGGGATGCCATGCAACACAGGTGCTGGTCTGGGTCTTAGACCTCTGGGCCACCAGAGCATCCCAGTATCTCACTATAACAAAAAGGGGTTTTTCCCCTGTAACTACAAAATATATGGTGTCATAAATACTTCAGTCTTCAATCAGAGTTAGGTCTAACAATTTTAAAGTAGTTATAGTCAAACCTTATACATGAATAGTCAGCAGCAAGTGTATTATTCAAGTAACGTGAGTTCAGCTCCCTACAGTTCCTTTATCTGTTATTGAGTCCTTTGTTCTTTCCCAGAAGTTAAAAATGCTCAAACAGAAACATTCACAAAAATAAATCACATAATTAGCTCAGCTCAGTCAATGTCAATATGTTTACACAGCAAAATAATCTAGAGTAAGCCCTCTGCTCATAAATAAACCAGCCTTGTTAGTTTTTTGGGAATACTGGAGTAAAGGTAAGTAACACTAGTCTTCAGTCCAATGAAACTGCCCTGCACTCAGTCCCAGAAAAGCCTGTGATGTCACAGTTCCCGATGTGGGTAATGAATAAATATTGAGCAGATCAAATACAAAATGTAAACCATATGATGTTTCAGTTTATAGTCTGGTGGTGTGATATTTTACAAAATAATGTGATTTCACTTTACTAGAATAATGGCTGACTGTGCAAATTTGCAGGGCAAAGTTGGCCAATGGTGAACTGTGACCTGAGTCTGCCAGAGTCGGCCAGGAGGTTAAACCGAAACATGAGACACATGCATGAATTTGTCAGATGTACTGCATGGCAACTAAAGTGAACATGGAGACAAAGCACATACTCACAGAACAGAGGTGTAATATGATTGTACCTTTACCTTACATAGCTAGTCACTTCAGTTGCAGTGAAGTCAGCCTGGGGGTCTGGCTGTCTGGGATGGCTGATACTCTCAACAGGGGGGCGGACTGGACCTCCTCCTACAGGTGAATATGTGTGATCTTGCTTTGAATCTCCATGGGTTGATTAGAATTACCCAGCAAGGGTAAATTAATGGGCATGTGTCTGAATCACAGCTGCTTAAAGTGGCAGATCAACTCATTGTCCATGAGGATGAAATTTAGTCCAGTTTTAACAGAGGGCAAGACGGCTTTTCTGTTCTGCGCTTATCAGCTGCTCCAACAGTAAATTGAGACTTTGGGAAAATCGGAAAGTGAAATCCATAATCATCTGCTCCATGAAATCAATTTTACTTTCGTAAATTAGCTCCAAGAAGGGCCATGATGACGGAGCTAAGGAGTTTTCTCAAGAATAAATTTTGTAACGTACAGGCTTGGGCTTTGGTAAATTGATAATTTCACAGCAAAATCCACCCTTTGCCTACTTTTTCTCGTAAAATTTGATAGAAGTCATGCAATACTAGTGTGTCATACTGCCAACGAGCAATGTTGACAAAAACGAGCAAAAACACCCTTGCCTATAGGTCACCAAAAAGGTCTCACCTTAAGTGAGCTTTGTAAAACTGTTGTTGTCATTTCTGCCAAAGGAGGACTATGAGACACCACCATATCTATGTTACAAAACAGTGCACCTACAACATGTTAGCTAGACTCTGAAAAAGACAAATTTCAGTGGAAGATGAGCGCAGCTGTTAGGTCAGAAATTACTCAGTAGTGGTTCTCATGTGAGAGATAATCTTTGGGCCAGCGTTGTGGATTCATGGTGTTGAATTTAGAGCTCTCATATAGTTCACTTAATGCACATTTTCTTAACCTGCTGCAACTTTTTGTCACAGTCATCAATGTGGTTTTAATTGTGATATCACTGTAACCACTGCTGGAAGGTTAATACAGTATGGAGGACCAAAACTGTCTTATTTTATGGTTGTTTTTCACTAATAGCACAGCAGTATAATGTGTTATTTAGAAGTATGTATTAAATATTTTTGTAAGATTATTGAATTAAAAAATCTGTTTAAAAGAGTTTAAATCATGATGATAATAACAATCTCAGTCTAGTAGACATTTTGCCCCAATCAGTGATGCAGAGTTCAAAATCAAAAAAAGAAATCAAAGAAAGAACAATTAATAACTGTACTCCAGCTATCATTATTTGTAATATATTTAAGAAATGTTATGAAAACCTTTTTAAAGAAAAAATGTGACATAACACAATAAAATAACAACTCTATTGTGAATTCAAAAGACAAACTTAGGTCAAATAATGTGGAAAATGTCCCTCTATTTGGAAAATTATATGGGATCTACCATAAGAACAAAAGATCTCTGTAGGCCTAAATCAGACTGAGGATATTACTCCTCTGTGTCAGATCTGGACATTATCTTCAGGCTGCAGGGGAAGACAGACTCAGTCATTTGTGTGATCTAAATGAAATGGAAAATGAAATTAATTTTGCTTCATATTATTCTTTTTATACAAGGCCTTTGTTTAATAAGATTTAGAGGGAAATCAGTTTTTGCCTACGGATTGTGAAAAGCAGCAGTGACTGAAAATGAAACATTTGGTGATTATTTAGAGATGGCTCAGGAACTTATTTTTCTCTTTTGAACAATTGTGACTAAATTAATTTATCTATTTCCTCCATTTGGGAAGTTACTCTATATTGTTTAACTTTGTTATGTGTTAAATATTTTTCCTCAGGGATTGTGACTAAAATTTACTAATTAAGTAATTAAATTAAATACAACAAAAATAATTGAGAAAAATAAATAAAGATTAGCAAAATGACAGCTTGTCCCAATAACCCAATAATACAGCACCTGTCATGTTACATCAATATATACATTTCGGGGATCAAGAATAAAGTAAACAGAAAACAACCGTTATACTTTTTTACAAAAAGCAATAGATGGTCTATGTCAGGACACTAAGGGTTTTAAAGTACCTTAATTGCCTCCATCAGCTGTGTGTCACAACCACTGCTGTTGTAGTGTTAGTGAGGGGGACAAATCACTGATAATTACAACAATAATTAACTTCCAGTAGTTTGTAACACCGGCATGCACCTGTTGCTTTCACCTCATGCAGCATCTTTGTCTCACATCTCTCCTTCCGTACCGGCCCCCCAAACTCACCCACGCCCCCCTGGGGAGGATCACCTCACAGTCTTAACACCTCTGGTCTATGTCAAACTGCTGTAGCTTCAGTTTTTAAGGAGATTGAGTATTTACATCTCTCATTTACTTGGACAGTAGGGAGTCTTATTTTACTTTACACCACTTTAGTTACCAAAATAAGGTATAATGACAATAACTGTTTTTATATGTTTTTTGTTTGAATGATCAGCCCAAATTACCCCACACTGATATTCCTTGATGGCATCCAAGGTGTATCTCTGTTTTTGGGCTCTATTCAATTATCTATTCTATTTAGGAAGGCAATGCCAGTCAGGCATAAAAGTCCAAGATCAAATGTGTTTTCCCCTTTTACCACTGGTTTCATCTGCACAGCACTGTAATAGCCCTGCTCAGCTAATAAGGCCTTGCTAATGAGGCCAAGAGATGATGGCCAGAAGGTGATCCCGCTAGTGGATCGATAGCTCACCACGAGGAGTCAGCACAGGGTTCATCATGACTCATACTCAATGCACCACAGGGAAAACTGAGCTTTCACTAGCTGAGCCTGCTGCTCCACAGAACAGAAATTGTTAATTGTCAGAAATTTGATTTCACCTTTTTTATGGGATATTAATGGGATATTAATGTTCCAAAGTTTTATTTTAACTTTGAATCCATAACAAGACAGATGGAGAGACAGATAGACCTAAAGATAGATCAACCCAATCGATCAAAATCAATAGATAGAGGATCTACACACAAGCCACCAAGAAGACAAACAGCTGACTGACGCCATTACCTTATACTTTGGCTGGATGGATGAATGAATGGATGGATAAGGACATCTCACTGATAGATCTCCATGGATCTCACAGGAAAAGAACCATTTCAATCATGTCCTTGAAATAATTAAAAGTCAGAGCTTAAAGGGGGTAGAATCAGGGGAAACAAAACTGTTGTTATTTTCCCTTTTTAAAGATCACCTATGGCCAATTCTTACTTAACTGTTTACTTACATGTAAAAAACCCAGGTTGCATTAGAATTAAAAAGCACAACTCAAAGTATTAAAGGAAATAAGGAAACAATTATATACAAGTGTTTGCTGTAATGGTGAATTACTGCAAGGTTTAAACAGTGTGGCAAGCAATGTCATAGCTTGTATGTGAGGCACAGTGTAAGCAGCTGAAGAATAAGGTCACTTTGTTCACATTAGCACAGCAAGCAAGTTGATGAATAATTAATCATATACTTATAATTCATTTAAAACAGATATGTGCAATTATTTTTCAGATAGAAGACCTTGGCTTTTTGATGCCTGTATTGAAAACAAAAATATCCAAGCAAACAAAGCGAGGGAGGGTTGAGAATACACATAGGGTGTTTTTTTTTTTACTTTACTGTCAAACACATTTAAACATAACTGTTATCCATTGACAGTAACATCAAAAGAGTTGAAAATATGTAGTCCCACTAATTGTTTGTGTTTGTTTACATTTTTGCATGTTTTAAAACAAAAGAAACCATTTGGTGTTATAACCATGAAAAATCTTGTGTGTTGGGACAAAAACTTACATCCATCCATCTATTGATTTTACTTCACTTATCCAAGAACATGCCATGGTAGCAGCAGACTAGAGAAACAGAGGCTAACAAACAGAGTAGCCCAGTCGTCCTTTTCCTCAGCCAATGTCCTCCAGCTTCTGCTCTGTGATATCGGCACTCCCAGACCCTGTAATCCCCGGATATAATATACCTCTAGCAAGTCCCAGGGCCTCCTTCCTGTTCATTATACCTGGAATATCTCCACATGGAGGAGTCATTGAGATACCCTATTCATTGCCCAAATCATCAACAGACTTTTTTTTAAACTGATGGAGCAGTAATTCAGGCCCCTTATCCTATCTCTACAGGCGAACCAAGACACCCTTCCAGGAGAATCTTATCTTTTCAGGCACAACCCAAAGTTGAAAAGCCACACTGAGATAGAAAATCATAGAGAAAAAAACAGGTTAAAATGCCAATATCTAGCTGTAAAGTTTCATCACATCTCATACAATGGCCTTCATTTTGTAAATTATTTGGTGCTCTTCTTCTGTTGGGGATGCACCATGGAGTTTAGCAACTTTCAAAAAGTAAAATATTCCGATAGTATAACTTAAAGGTGGATCCTGAGCGATGAATGTCTGGCGAATTGTAGTGCTACACGTAAATAGGGGAAAAGTATAGTAAGAAAGATAAATGCAATTCACATCATCCATCACCACCGCTCTTGTGTTTTGAAAATGCAGTAAACAAATAATGTGCTATGGCCATAGCCATGGATGTAATAAGAGTTCTTATACAGTAATATATCTATGGCCATAGCACTAGAACACCATTTCAAGCTTTATTCTGATTAGTTGTTTTTTTAGATTGTAGCAGGAGTTGCATTGTGAGTTTGGTCCTCAATTTCTGACACAGTCAGGGTTTTGACGAAGACGGTCTTCAGTCATCAACGCTCTAAATCATTAGGATGTAGTATCAATGCCAGGTACTTTGTATGTTGAAAATACTTTTTCCGCCAGTATATATAGCTATATAAATACTGGAATTCTCACCATATTGTTTATATTTACATATGGGCATGTCCAATTAAACAATTCAGATGTATTTTATATATTTTAGTAATAACCGTAACAAAGCAGTGTACACTGAAGAATGAAAAGTGATTTAAAAAGAATTGAATATATTCCGAGAAGTCTGCACTGGCTAACGATTTCAAATGTGAAGACACAATCAATAAAGTGCATGCTGGCTCAAATGTTAAATCACAGTATGCCCATTCCTTAATCATTTTCACACAACATGGAAAAGGTCATGTCAGCGTAGCATCAATCCATTGTTGACAGGTATTTGGAATAAACAAGCAGACCAGCATCACCCATTATTCCAACAAATCTCTTAGTTTTGGATTAGGCTTTGGTTGAGAGTACCAGACACATGAACTTCACCACCGACATTAAAATAAAGAGCACCAGAAACTGTAAGTATTCACATAAAACTACCTAATAAGAACATCTAATCCAAACAACCATCCAAGTAGGTTGCATCTAATACAAATTGGGCTTTTCCCCCTGCATATGCTTTGTATTTACACTGTTATTAAAATCAAATGTGCCAGGTTAACATGCCGTGATGTCAGTGCAAGTTTGTTTCCTCTGATCCTTATCAGAACACTTTCTCTGATATCCATTTACGCCTTGGTTATTTATTCAAATTGTTGCAGTGTGAGCAATTTTTATGTATCATACATAATTCAAAATAGTTTCAGGTGGTTGTTTTCCTGGTATTAAAATTGTTTTGAGCTAATTAATGATGTCCTAAGGCTTAGTAATTAGGCATCTGAATCTTATTGTAAATAGGGTCTGATGACTTACAGGAAATGTGAGGATGAAAAGTAATCATCATAACATCAAAATTAGTTGCTTAATATATGAGCTAATGTTCTGTTGCCCAAGATGTTAGATATTATACAGGACTTGTTGATCACAAGTGGAGCACATCTTACATTTCACTGCATGATGTGCATTTTTGTATAACATGATTTGAAACCCCAGAGATCCCTAGCCAAATAAGAAATCAGGCTCTCCACAGATTTTACACACCAGGTTCAGTTTACTCCTCATGGGGAGTACTGCTCAGCCTGCTACAACATTTTGCACATTTGAAAGACATTTAACAAGCAGGGAGGGTTTAATGAAAGACACTATTGTATTGCAGGAAATGTGAGATCCAGTGTTTTGGGAGCTTGACCAATACTAGGGACTCAAACTCAGGATATCATGGCCTCTGTCACTTGAGTCAGCGTTGGTTGGGGCTGACGACTACAATTTTGAAAATTAAAAAAAAATCCGGGGGTGTGGCGTTAGAAAGAAGTGAGTTTACCAGACCTCTGTAGTTCCTCATCTCTGCTTGAGGCTAGCTCCTCAAGGCTACATTAGCCGCTACTAGCAAAACACCCCCGAATCTCAGACCAAACTGTCTGCGGTTGATTTGCATTGTGGGTAATGTAGGCGCCAGGTTCTGACAAGGAAGAAGAATGTGTGGAATAAAAAAGATGATATCTCTGGTCCTGCTGCATTGATTTTGATCCTTTGTTTTTTAAACTGTCCATCTTGAGTTCGACAGTGTTATAGGAGTGCTGCTAAGGAGCAAGGAGCAATGCTAAGTAAGTGGAGTAGTAAGTGGAGTACCTCAAAGTAAAACAGCGTTATATCTAAAACAATTTCTTCATTACAAACTTCATTTCCAGTAGCAGAAAAACTGATGATTAACATACAGTATGACATGCTGTCAAAAATGTAGCCAACATACGGGTTATGACTGCTCTTACATCAGTAATGTAAACTATAACCTATGTTTACCTCCAGGACATCTTCAGTGCAAAGCTAATGCAGTAGCACAATTACCATGATAACCACTGAGCAGACGACAACATTCCATCAGCAATGAGTCAGTACTCAACTATCTTACATATAATTATTGCAAATGTAAAATAGTAAAAGTTTTAAGTAGGAAAATGACAGTGTGTAAAGGGCAAAAATATTCATAGATGAATAGATTTTGTTGCAAGTTCTCTCCACGGGGTGTAGTCTGAACACCAGGATAACACTTCTTTCTTGAAGGTTAGGCTTCAATTTTTTCAAGTCTATCTTAACACAGCACTCACAAGCTATATTCACGATGAAAGAGTTGTTGGTTGCTGTAATCATTCCTCCTGTCAATGCTGGCTGTAAGGCTTTACCTTTGTACAGTGACTACATAGAAATGGAAGAAATGGGGTCAAATTCAGAGTCACTGTTCTGTGCAAAAATGCATTCAACAGCAGCCGAGGCTTATAAGAGGCTTCAGCAGTCTAAGTTAGCAAATTGAGGTGGGTTATCACCTGGCAAACGTGTGTAGGTTTATTTTCTGTGTTTAATCCTGGGAATACACCTAAATGCAACTACCAGAAAGCAGTGGTGGAAGAAGTACTCAGACCTTCTACTTAAGTAAAAGTAGTAATACAGTACTTAAGAACTTGAGTCTGCCACAGTTAAGCAAGGAAACACTGTGCGGAAACACAAAAAACTGTAAATGTAGAGAATACCCACTTGATTTGGCTAACTCAGACTGCTGAAGTCTCATATTAGCTTCAGCTGAACTTTATAATCAATTTTTCCATGGAACAAGGACTGGGGATTTTGTTTAGTGTACAGTGAAGTCGCTCTACAAGGGTTTCGCTTAACGGCCAGTAAGGAGAGGAGGGATGATTACAGCAACTAATACCTCTTTCAACATTTGGAATGTGAATATTAAGATAGACTTCAAAAGATTTTAGACTGATGTTAGACTGACTTTTGCTCTAGATTGGTAGACAAATACAGTACTACAGCGAGAAGCAGGGCAGATGTTTCACAGTACCATGGTGCCGTAGTAGGTGTACGGCAACAACTGTTGCTCTCCTTGAAGATATAAAGTCCTGGAATAATTAGGATAATTAGATAATTAATCAATGCATTATCAGAAGAAGAAATCCATTCTGCTGTATTGTAGAAAAGGTTTTAGTCGTAGTCATCTGGACACTGTTTTCAGAATCAAGACGTTTCGGCTCCCATCCGGAAGTCATTCTCAATTTTTTCACAATAGAACACTCCTGGACGAATGAGGGACTACACCATCTTATTCTGCTGTATTATTCTGCTCTAGTACACTGGGTAGACAATCTGTCGGTTTTGGCATGGTACATAGCAATAATTTCAATCTTTATGCTCCACTTTGTACTACAAGGGATTCAAGTGGCTGCCAAAGCAGTCTAAAGCTATATTTCACCTAATATGTATCCTTTTTGTATCAAATAGAATCAAAAAGAAGTTTTGTCTTCACAGAGATGAGCCTCTGCGGTTTTTGAATGTACATCTTCTGCTGTAGATACAAAGTGGTGAGCTGGCTTTTAGTGCAGTCAAGTGCAGTAAAGCCAAAGCAATAACAGTATTAAAAAGCTAACTACATGCCAAACATGTGGCAGACAAGCTGTGTAAAAGCAAAGGTGAATACTAGCATTGCTGTTTTTTCACAGATTGCCTGTGAAGAGGTGAACGCTGACAATTTACTTGCCTCTCCAACGCCTGATATGAGCTTTATAGATGCCAGCCACCTCAGGATAGAAGCTGTTTCAAAGACGATAGCTCATCAAAATGAGTGACAAGTGTTGGGGTAGGAATTTGACCAAGGGTGGAGGAATGCAGGACTAACATGCATCCTGCCTCTAGGCATACAAAAAAGTTGCATTTTGTAGCATTTTAAATCTGAGATTGCCATGCTTTTTGTCTGATCCAGAGGTTTGGGTTTGTAATTAAAAAAACAACAAACAAAACAAAAACCAAAAAACTAAATTTTATTCAGTTGTGACAGTTTACTTGTTTTCACAAAACCAGTTAAGTCAGCAGATTAGATTAATCAAGGAGATTAGTAGGAGAATGATCTTAAACATGAACACACACACACACACACACACACACACACACACACACACACACACACACACACACTCCTATATTACCAACAGTGGACTATCATTTAACACACACCAAGTGTCGACCTCTGTTTCTGGTCATTTTGAAAAAAACAAAAATAGAAATCTGGACCAATAACGTTACTCTGTCAGTCATCGTATCAAACCCGCCCCATATTAGATAAATGGCTGTGATTGGCCAAATCCAGGATGGGTGGAAATCTCTTTGAATGGGAGTGGGGCCAGACGTACCTGCCAGAGCAAATGAAACATGAGCTCGGCGGATTTGTCTGGTTCCCAGGCTAATGGATCGACATTCACACTCCAACATGTATGAAAACTAAGAAATAAGCAAAATTAATAATACTTATGAAAAAATGTTAATCTTAACTAAATCATTCAATAATTATTCTTCAAACATGATTTATTACAAAATATAAAGGCTCAGATTAAGTGGATGCCTTAACCATTTTCAAGCTTGATACTGTATTAAAATGAAGGGCTACCCAGAAGGCAGGGGAGTAATAAGTACTTTAAAATCAAAAAAAGAAAAAAAAAAGAAATAATCAGGATAAAATTTGGAATAAAATGGTCAGCAGCAAGATCCGTTCTTTTAATTTTAATAATAAGACTTTTACTAGAACTTTGAAAAGGTTCAGTCCCCAAAACTTCCCTTGACCAGTCATGAACACGGTATTCCTGAAAACAAATTATTAAGTTAATACTATATTGTTCATCTATTTATAGAAGCTTTAATCTATTTTTTATATGAACAATGAATCACATATGTGCTGCACACAGTGACAAACCCATGGAGAATTATTATTAGCAGTTAATAACAATTATTATTATTATCAACTCCATGGGGCTATATATCATCTTTCAGCTCATTGTTTTGGTTTTCTGGCCCACAACTTTACTATTTTAATTTAATTATTTAAAAAAAAAGATTGCATGCTACCTGCCCAGCGCCAAACAGCAGACAGACACAGTTGGGAAATAGCTGGTCAACATAGTGGAGCATTTAACAGCTGTAGAGAAAGATTTTTCTCCATATATTTAGTGGAGACCAAAAACAGAGCTAAAAGGAGATGGAATATTGGACTCACCAGAAAAAATTAATGCTAGAGTTGCTCTGTTTGATGTGTAAATAAGCAACTGTTTGCGAACAAGTTTGCTATAACAACTTTAAAAGGTGTGAGTGTTGTGTTTTAAGTTTGTTTCCACTGCCCCCAAGTGGCCAAAAAATATTTTGGTCCACTTTGTTATATAGGTCACCATCAGTACTATGCTGATTAATGCAAATGCTTGTTTTTGTCCTTTGAAACTTAAGTTTATCTCTTTTGTGACATCAAAATATGTACTACATCTATGTGTATTTTGTCCTTCTAGCATAATTTTATATAAGTGGTTCAGCTGCAGCAAATTGTACCAATAACACGTAAACATGAATAAAGCCATTTGTTCCTGTTAACTTGTCACACAGACAAATTAATCCACACTAAAATGGCAGGTTTTATGGACTCAGTTAGGCTGTATTTGTATGCAGTGTAAATGTACATAACTCCGACAGAGCTTAAGTGCAGTTATTCATCATGAAATGATTTTCTGTCTGTAAATTTATTTATGTGTTTTAATAATGGATAAAGGGGAAATGTGTCAGGCTGAGATATGGTCCTATAGGTGCCAAATCTTTAAGCTGCAGTTTATACACTTTGGGCTTTACTGAGCTCTTGAGCTAAGCCAGAGAAGACTACTAAAACAAATTTTTTTTAGCACAACACACTTCATCCTGGAGTAGCAGGAGAAGATACGCAGCCTCCTGCAAGATGGAATTCATATTCATTACTTCAGCACTTGAAGTGATGACTATGATGACATTGATTTACGTCCACAAGACACTGCTCATTACACTTGGGGGTGACACTGATCAAAGTTACAATCTCAGAATGAAGTGAAGTATATCTCCGTGGACATGAATGACTCAGGTGTGGAACTGTCGCTCTGCACAACCAGGTTTGAAGGCGCTTGAGGCAGGTGAAACTTTTCTTAGAGGAAGCAACAAGGTGGGCAAAAGCAGTGTCTGTTAGCTTCTATATATCTTCAAACAGAGCTCTAGTGTGAGGATACAGTTTGGAAAGGTGTGAGGTAACCTCTGGTAATATCTTGCTTGGGGAATCCTGTCCTTTTAATACACCTCCCAACATTGATGCAGTTGGTCTGTGCAAGTTTCTTTGTAAGATGGGAAGACTGGGTCAGGTTCAGTTGATGCTTTGGCATTTGATTTATCTCCCAGAATGCCACAACTCCCATTCCACCCTGGTCAAATCTCCCAGGGATTTTAGACTGAACCAAATCCAGATCTTCATATAACTCAGCTTTCCATCTCACTTTACCTGTTTGCCTGTGACAACACACCAGTGTCTGTGCTTGCAACCTTTTCTGAGTGGCACACAATTTTACTTGGTACAATATACAATATCTTTCAGAAAACTGTCATCTCTTAGTGGACCTACTGGCCAGCTTTATGAGCATTAAATAACACATTTGTGATGCTGCTCTTGCTGGGACTTCCTACTAGTTGCATTTTACAAGTCAAGCAGTGGTTAAAATGAGCAGTTCAGAGGTGGGATTTGCTCTGATAGAAAATGTTTGTTGATATAAAAAATACAGCAGTGTGCCATTTCTGTACCTCGGCGAGGAATCATTCAACATGGACGTGTATGTATTTCATTACTAGTTATAGACTATAAGCAACATCATAGTCACAATTAGGAATATCAATGATTAATTCGTGACCACTGTCACAACTGAAGAGTTCTAATAATTCAGCATCAGTCTACATTTTTGTGTATGGATCAGGTTTTGTGTATCATGAGTTGTGAGATAAACACTCTTTCTAGTGATGCTGCGGGATGAGGCATGATGAATCCTACTGACTTTGGTGATCCCCTGACTTTTCCTTTAGCGCCACAATGAGTTGACATTCTTGTTTGAATTATCTATGCAACTTTTGGTTGGATTCCCATGAAATTTGGTGCAGACATTCTTGCCCCCCTCATGATATATTGTCACAACTTTGGTGATCCCTTCACTTTCCTAGCTCCATCATCAGGTCAAGATTTAAATGCGTCCAGCACTTTGGTTTATGACTAAATACCTGCAAAACTAATGACATTCCCATCAGCCTTAGCTGTACTTTGTGTTTAGTGGTAACTGGTAAATGTTAGCATGCTAACAAATTAAACTAAGATGGTAAACATGGTAAACATTATACCTGCTAAACATGTGCATGTTATCATTGTCATTGTGAGTATGTTAGCATGCTAAAGTTAGCACTCCTCAAAGCACAGCCTCTACAGCCAATGAGACCATCATCTAAATTAGAGTTGAATGTTTTGCCAAGATTTCAGATTGCTTTAACATTATTACACTGTTAATAATTTTTCAAATCTTGGGTATCAGCTGACATGTTTCTTACATCATCTTTGTGGATTTCCCTCTTAAAATGTTAAATGTATAACATTTAGGGTTATTGCCAGTGTGCTGCAATGGCTTCTATTTTACATGCATCACTTTACTTAATGCCACTGCTGAATTTCTTTTTGCCTTTCATCTCTAGAGATGGTTATTCTTTGTCTAATGCTGTATTCCTGATTTTTTTTTAGGGAAGAATTTCACTACAGTTAATGAAATACTGATGATGATAGCTGTGGTGAACTGTTACAGCTGTCATTGTCATGACAGGTAGGGCTTTTTTTAACTTCACCTCATCTTTTATTCTTCCAGTCAGACTTCATAGTCCTTTCCTTTTAGTCTTTTAGGCATTGTCACCCTGTCCCCAATCTAGGAAAAAAAGTCTTTGGAGCATCCTCCTAAGAATTTTCATCTTCTCTGTCAGGTTTGTCTCCCTGACTCTGCTGTCTCTTATTCCTTGAAATAAATAACGTTCTTCCTTCCTCTTAACTTTGTCTTGGCCCTCACCTGGAACAACACATGAATATGTAAAACACCACAGTTTGTTTTGCAAGCATATACCTATATCATATAATTCTTCCCTTTTATATATCTTAGGGCTTAGCTGATCACAAAATGTGTACTCTACAGGAGCAAATATTTTGACAGTGGCACTGTTGGAACAGTTTTAATTTCACAACTGTGAAATTGTTCAAAATTTGTATTTAAATTATTAATAAATTAATAATAATTATTATTAATTATCATACAGTCCAACCTCCTTTATAAGCAGTTTTGAGGAGGTTTTAGAATATAATTAATATAAATATAAATAAAATAAAATATGAGAATATAAACAGTCATTATTTGCATGGCCACAAGAGGTTGCCTGTCAGGAAAACATAAGCTAAGGCTGCAGCTAATGATTATTTTTGATTAATCTGCAATTATTTTCTTGTTTGATTGATTGATTCATTGTTTGGGCTATAAAATGTCATTTTTTTTATTTAACCTTTATTTAACCAGGAAAGTCTGAATTAGATTGAAATTGTCTTTTTTGAAAGTGTCCTGGCTAAGACAGGCAGCAACAACAGTGAGTTACAGACAAACAACATACTGTAGATAACACTAAAATATGCCACTAATCAGAATCAAGAATCACAAATAACAAATGCGGTTATAATCCCAAAGATATTCAGTGTACTATAATCAATATCGATCAATCACCAATCGTGCTCTACATAGACCAGTGTTGTCATTTTTATAGTGTGTACAGTCTCATTCAGTCATGATCAGTTTGGAAACCAACAAAATGCCTTACATCTATAGGTCACTATGGTTCGCATACGTCAGTGCACATACATTTACAACTTAAGAAGAAGAAGATATTACCATGAGAGAAAAGTGCAAAACATGAATCCATGATTAACGCATGAAAACCAACCATAAACCAAAGATTGTGTCATCTCCATTGGGGACAGTACTAGCAGTGGATCAAGTTCCCATCCCTTTCCCATGTCCAGTTCTTTATTTAGTCTCACGTGAAAGGGTTCATTCTTGTATCTCCTTTCCAGTGACAAGGTTGGCCTTTCTTACTCTGTGAAGCTTGGAATGAAAAAAATTCATTCATCAGATCAGCTCCAGAACTCTAGAGATTTAACTGACCTTTACAGATGCAAGAGGGGAAGCACGAACCCTGCTTTGAACTTCAAATGCATCATTTTGAGCTCTTAAAGATGCTTGGGCAGTTACAGATTGGTTGTCAGCAGAATTGGTTCAGGAGCATGCGATGGAAATATATTGTATCCTCACATGATAACAAGTAGCATAGCAAATGACTATTGAATTAAATAAAAATCCCTGAATAACAGCTGAATTTCAAAATATCTTGATAAATAGAAAACATCCTCTTTTTCAGTGCAGATGTGATATCAAACTGCTAGTCTGTTTGTAAAATGGCAAAAAGGTTCTTCTTTGCTTGTGTTTGTTAGTGCTCAAAAATCTTTCGACTACAATTACAAAACAACTCTCCTCAAGCAGCACCACATTTGTGGCAAAAGACCTTCAAATTAGACTTAAAAGGACAAGAATGCCTCCAAAAACAGCTATGGGAGCTACACAGTCTGCTGTGCTATGCTGTTTGAATACCCTGACCTTTCACAGCAAAGCACACACATGAGGTAATTGCATTATCCTTGTTTGCAGCTACATAAGAGAAGGCATGATTGTGTACTTTGGAGGTGTAATAGCAAAAGTGTAACAAGGAGCATAATAAATTGCCTGCTCTCAGGGAATTCTAGTTAAAGCAGTATTATTACGGGTCAATAGTGAAGTTTAGCTTTCAGGGAATCTGCATTAGGTAATATAAGGCAACTTCTGCTGAAGAAAGCTAAGCTTAAGGACAAGATTATGCCGTGGCTGTTAATGCTGAAGTTGCAGCTGTAAGCAATTAAAATAACCTAAAAATGACAGATAAACGTTTTGCAGCAAGAAAAATCCATAGAGGTATCATAAGTAACTAAAATTCCAAAAAGCTGATCTACTTAATATAACTTCATAGATTTAAAAAATACAGTATATATATTTCTATTTCTAAACTAAAAATGCTGCAAAAATACAGAAATTACATCAAATGCCTTCTGCAAAACATCCCTGTGGTCCAGTGAGAAATGTAAACGTGGTGGAAAACTGAGGAGGTGGATTAAATGTGCCCCGTCTCTGCCAAGACAATTATCTCCCTCACCAGTAAAGATATCACAAGGCAGTGGCTACTTTCCAAAAAAAATAATGGTACAAAATAAGACAAAGCTTGCTGGAAAAAACCCCAAGTGTATTTGTATTACTCAGGATTGTGTTTCAGGACCTTAACAGAGAACAACAGACCCATAAATCTACAAGACCATCAACAGGAAGCATCATTCACTAGCCAGCTAATCTAATTTCTTTGGTGCTTAATGTTTTGTACGTCAGTTATCATCAGTGGACACCATCTAGTCTACTTTGGGCAAAGACACGCATAAACAAACAGTGCTGCCCATGTTAAGCAATTGGGCTGTTCAGACAGAGCGCTTGTAATCTGCAGCGGTAGTTTTTCGCGTCTGTTCTATTTTCTCCGCGCACAGCGAGCAAATCTGGCAAGAAAACACACTGGTAATCTATTATAAACTAAATAAACAATATATTATATATGATATAAATGATCTGCTTCTGATAAATGATGAAATATGCATCCCATGCCTGCCAACCCCTTTGATTTTCCTGCCCCTCTTCCATGCTGTTCTCCCAGAGTTTCAATTCCCCCTGTTTATTTCCCCCTCACATAATGATGTAATATCAAAATCTGCCCATCCACTATATTTTTTAGAAATATTATCACTGCTGTTTGTGATTGTGTTTTTTAAATTATGTACTTATTCCACGTTTGTCAGTTGTGTCTAAACAGAGGGCGAGAGAGACGAGCAGATACACACACACACAAAAGCAGGAGAGAAGCCCCTCCCCGCAGATCATCACTCAAGGCGATCCTTTTAACTTAAAAAGCTTTACGTTATAAATTCATAAGGTTATAAAGATCTCTACGTGTGATTAGAAAAGAGCAAAGGGGCAGAATTGCTTGTTGACCGACATGGAGAAATGCACTTCTGGTGTGAATTGCCAGGCTACTGCTGGTGAAACTGATCTTGCTGAAGCTTTCACTCAGTAGGCTACCAGTTGTTATTCATTAAGGAAACACTAACTTTTAAGAAGCATAGGGAGAGAGCAAATATGGGTGGATAACAGTCCTGTTGGGCTTTACGCATGACGGAGACAGGTCTCCCTCTATACCTACTTCATTCAACAATGGGCTTCTCCCGTGTTATTGCCACAATTATTCTTTACATTGTAAAGATTATGTTCATAGATGCTTTAGGAATAATCATATTGTATTGGGTGCCTGTGCTATTGGAGAAGGCAAATCATATGCAGCGCTCACCATATCAAAGCTCAAAGCAAATAGCTAACATAGAAATAATCAACATGCAAAGCAAAGCGCATGCCCTAGAAATAAATAACCATGTTGCACAGTGGCTATTTCTAACCTGATGCACAGAGGATGTAAGAATTATTATTCCAAAAAGAGACTTGAGACTTGACTCAGACTCTTGACCAAAGACTTGAAACTTGGCTTGGACTTGCATAAAATGACTTGTGAAGATCTCTGGCCCGTACATACTAAACAATATTAAAATGCAAAGTAACTTGTATCACCTGCATTTTTCTCATTTTGCTACAGCGAAAAGTCAGGGTGGTTTTATTTTGGGAATATAGGGCCCTGAGATCCACCTAAAAGAGAACTAACTACAGAGAAGTTATGTAGAGGTACAGTAGTTATCCTCTGTAATTAAAGGTGCTAATCTTTGCCATCAGCTGCTGAGTGTTTTACTGAAATGAATACTGCATGCATATGACTGCAAATAAATCTGTCATCCACACAGTATTTTTAACCAACACAATATAGAAGAAGATGAAGAAAGAGGGGAGGACAGAGAAAAGCAGAGAGAGAGGCTTGTATTTATTGGAAAACATGTGCCGTGCTGTCTTCCCTAATATCTGACACCATAACTGGGTATAAATTAAGGCAGTTATTTTAGTTGGCTAGGCAGCAGAGAGCAAACCTAATATTCTCCTTTATTCCTCACAGACACAGTGACAAAGTGACTTCATAAAAACACACAACAGCAGTGATACAAACAGTGGCTTCTTTTGGCTGGGTTTTTGTATAGATTTTGTAACACACTTTGTCTTACAGTATAACAGACCTGTTATTTGGCAGATATTAATGTGCCGTCAATGGGCAATAGTGCAATGACTGTGGATCAGTTAATACTCAAGTACCTCTGGTTAAATGCAAGAGGAAATGTGATGAAACTGTAAGAACTGCTGCCTTTTCACTGACATGAAGTGAAAAGGTAATGACAGAATTTTTGGGGGGGATGAATTGTTCCCTGCAACACAAGTCACTCTTATAGAGTTGTTCAATGACTAGGAACATTAAACACTGCCTGACAGGCTGACTGTGCCAGTAGATATTATCTGCTCCTACGCAGATGTTACTAACCAACCTTTAAGGCATTGTATTTGTACAAAGCGCATTTATTTAATTTGTGATACATGGCTGTTAGGTTACAAAGATATTGTATTTTAGTGATTAATTTATGAATTATGTCATGTGTGTTGTAGAATAATACTAATTAACTTCATCAAGTAAAAGTCTTGCCTTATAGGTACATGTAGATGAGTGGTGTGTATTAATGTTATTATATGTTTAGATATGCATGCTCACACAGATTTGTATGTGTGTATACGCTCAGTTGCCAGTTTATCAGGTACACCTAGCTAAAACTAATGCAGTCTAATACAGCAGTTCTGCAATAAATCCTACCTTCATGAAGGGAAAAATAGAATAGTTTTTGTTGCAACTGTTTTAGAGAGGTGTTAATTCAACTTAATGATCAATTTGGAGGCAGCAGTTTGTGGTGCTGTTGAACTGTATTGCGTTATACTGACAGGTGTTTCTCTTACTTTGTCCACCCCATTTATATCAATGAGGGTAACACCTGTCTTTATAATGCAATATAATTCAACAGCACTACAAACACCACCAACTACCTTCATGAGGGTAGGATTTATTGCAGGACTGCTGTATTGGGCTGCATTAGTTTTAGCTAGGTGTGCCTAATTAACTGACAACTGAGCGTAAGTATATAGGTATACACGTACCTTAATGTAAATGCTTACATGGCTTTACTGTATTAAGAACACATCTTTTTTCTCATTATTATTTATTTACTTTTTATGACAATAAAGTATAAAAAAAAGTTTTGCACCATAATGAAATTATCTATAGTTTTTCCAAATATGAAACATTTCTCTGAGGAATATCTATTTTGTTGGTGTTGAGTGCATGTTTGACAATACATCAAAGTCAGTGTATGAGACAAATAATATTAATGGAATGTTTTTGGAAGATAAACACAGGAACTGTACTTTGAAAATATAGCTGCACAGAATATTTGTTATCAACTCACACGTGTTTGTGCACACATATTCACATGCAAGTATAATGAGTTTGACATTACCACACCATCAGAGACACACACTGCTAAAGTGGATGCAGCATTTGACAATACAAGTGTAATTAATGGAGTTGGCTCTCCCAACCAACTAAATTCCCTGAACCCTTTGCCTCCAGTTAATCCTGCTGTTGCCTTGTGAAGACTCTTCTCCACCTGATGATGAGCGAGTGATTCCTGCTGTTGTCATAAATAACACTCAGCTCTCCTGGATGACATCCAAGCCGACTTCATATCAGCAATAGTTCCAGAAACCTCCTGCCTTGGCAAACAGCTGGGCAAGATTCATTATTTTCTATTGCTCCTTCTCCCCATCCAGCTTTTTTCCTGTTTCACCCCATTAGCCTCTGTCGCACTGTGCATTTAGTTCAAGGATTATCAATCAAGAAATATATTTCTCCAACAAAAAGTCACTCTGATGCTGCAGTATTTTCTTGTAAAATGATGGAAATCTACAAATATTGAATGATATATATCTACAAACATAATCTGTTATCATGACATTTTAAGAATTTATACAACAAAATACAAAAAGGGTTTTTTGGGGGGAAGTTTTTCCTAATCTGAATCAAGGGTCTAAGGACAGAGGGTCGTATGCTGTACAGATTGTAAAGCCCCTTGAGGCAAGTTTGTGATTTGTGATATTGGGCTATATAAATAAAATTAACTTGACTTGACAACCACTTTGTCTTTTGGTGTTCAGAATTCAAAATAATGCAATAACAAAATTGTGAATTTAACATAACCTACAATCAATTAATTTATTAACATACAAATGCTATGATTATGTTGTTTTGTTCTATTGTTGTTGTAGTTGTTTTTGTAGGTTTTTTTGTATGTAGTATCTATTATTTTGTTTCTGTATGTGTATGTATATACCTCTGAGTAAGTTTAATAATAATTTTAAGAAAAAATAAATTACTATATCCTTCATCGTTTGCTGCTGTGAATGATATATGATAATTTAATTTATAGTAAATGTGGCTGTCAAGACTTGAACTCCATCATGACACTTATTCAACATTTTGGCAAAAGCATATTCAATTTGTGAATTTAAGCCAATTTGTGCTTTTATTCAGAAATGAAAAAATGTCCTTTAAGCCTCAAAACACATCATGACGAAATGCTGTGTCATTATTTCCAACATTGCATTCAACTGATAATCTGATATATTTGTGCACAATTGTCTTGTTGAGACTAAACAACATTTTATGAAGTTGTAGTGCTATTTTGCGAATATACACACTTTTAACTGCTTTGACTAAAAAGATGAAAGACGGTAAATCTAAAAGCTAAGAACTTTTGCAACAGAGCTACAGAGAAATGATTATATCCAAAAAGATGCTTGACTGACAAGACTCAAATATAGCCTACATTATTTCAAAAGATGACATGATTTAGATTTCAGCAACAATAAACCAACTCAATGTGTTGCCCATTAATAAGAAGAGAAACTGAATTTAAGACCTTGAGAAGCACCTATGCTGCTCGAGCTTATGGAAAGCAATTATTATGTTGTCGTTGTGAATCACACAGTGAAGACAGAAATAATGGATTTCACTGCTTAATTATGGTGAAGGAAACTTAATTGCTTGAGTGCTTTCTTTCAGACGAGTCCTTTCAAAGAACTTGGATCTTTTCAATGCAAATGGACTGGTATAAAGATTCACATATTGATTTAAATAAAGACATTGCACATATGTAGGGGCTGAATTTAGCACATACAGGTTGTCTTTATAAAGTAAGTCTTGTAGGCTTTTTGGTCTACATTTTGTCAGACTTTTGAAAAGCAAATGTATTATTTTCTATCCTTTTGTACTTTACAGAATGTCACTGCATTTGTCACTGTATGACTTCTCAAACATGAGATTGATGTGATGTGAAGATGTGATCTCAGTCTGTACTAAATTTAGTTTACATACAGATGTCATTGATGTACAAAGCATCCTCAGATTCGTCCAGTGTCCTGATCTGTTCCCAGGGCTTCAGCAGGTGTTCTGCTCATCGACAGTTTTCCTCCAGAGAGGAGGCCTGTATGTATGAGCCACTGCTGAAGGATCAGAGTGTAGCCTGAAATTAACTGGATATTGATTCAGTGCAGAGCAGTCCCCAAGACAGCAATTTGAAGGTACAGCAAACAGATAGTTTGGCAGCACACTGCTCTGAATTCAGACCACTCAGTGACTTAGAGCGTCTTCATTTGATCGTAGAGCCTGGAATTTCTGTCCAGTTAAGAGGCCACCTACAACACAACGACTGACACTAACATTGTACTGTCAACACTGTCTCCAAGAGATTATGCTTATACAGTATACTACTAATGTACAACAACAAATACATTTTATGTCTTTATTTGATAGCTGACAGTAGAGAGATGACAGCAAATGAGGGGAGAAAGAAATCGGGAATGACATGCAACAATGGTCTCCAGCTCGATGCGAAGCAGGGACGTTGCAGTTCATGTTCAGCACTTTAATCCCTAGGCCACCCCAACTAATGTGTTTGCGAAAAAAATGTAATGCCACCCCAAAATATGTTTTTTATCAATGTAATCAAAAAATGTTTTAATTAATGTATCTGCAAAGTTGCAAAATGTTCACTGACAATGTATTCATTTGTTTTTCGAACAATATCCACTTGTAGCATCTAAAGCCTGATTGCTGTTGTTATGGTTATGTTTAGACACCCAAAGCTCTTGGTTTAAGGTACCCTGTGAAATTTTCTTGTAAACATACGAAATTATATTTACATACATCCTCTTACCAAAACTCAACATCCTTAATGCCTAACAACCATGTTAAAGGGTAACTTCGGTATTTTTCAACCTGGACACTATTTCTCTTGTTTTTGTGTCTACATGCCTAATTGGGTCAACAATTTTTGAAATTGGTCCAGTATTGACCGAGAGGGCTGCAGCCGGCAGCTGTGATACCGGCTGTAATGTAATCATCTGAGGCAATTGCGCACCGTCAATTTACGTCCATTAAAAGTGCTTGTTTCCGCTACTGACAGGTTCAGATTGTTATTATAGGTGTCCGACAACATTATGGAAAGGATCCCTACAGAGATAGACCTTTTTGTTAAAGAGTCAGATCTTTTTGTTTAACCAGAAACAGCTGTTATATCGCTCTTCTCAAAGCTGATTTTAAAAATATTTTTAAACCTGTGTTGTTTACACTTATGTTTGCTTGTTGGCAGTGTTCTTCCCTGCCTTTCCTGGCATGTTGTTACAATGACATGATGGCATCCCTGGCCGAGCTCTCAAGGTGTGTGCAGATCAACTGGCGCATGTCTTCACAGACATTTTCATCTTCTCACTGCTCCAGTCTGTAGTCCCCACATGTTTCATAAAGACCACCATTGTCCCTGTCCCCAAAAATACACCCCAATCACCCCAGCCATAAACTGTTCTGCCTGCTGCCATCTGGCAGATGCTACCTCAGCTTCATCCCACAGGCCATAAGACTGTTGAACTCTTGAGCTCTCAAGCTCGTCACTATGACACTTTACTCGCACTGTATTTATACATGGATGTCACTTTACACTTTACTACTTTATACTACTACCGTACCAACACTATACTTACTGGTACTGTACATAAATATTCTACTGCAATGGCTCCACCTGCTAACTTCCCTAGTTACTTATTGTTTACATCTTAGTATACTGTATATATTTATTACTACCTGTTTATACCTGTACACATCACAGTATAAAAAGGGGCGTAAAAGTAACACTGCATTTCAGAAAAAGAACATCATACCAACGGTAAAATATGGTGGTGGTAGTGTGATGGTCTGGGGCTGTTTTGCTGCTTCAGGACCTGGGTTCTGCAGCAGGACAATGATCCAAAACACACCAGCAATTCCACCTCTGAATGGGTGAAGAAGAACAAAATTAAGACTTTGGAGTGGCCTAGTCAAAGTCCTGACCTGAATCCTATTGAGATGCTCTGGCATGAAATTAAAAAGGCAGTTCATGCTCAAAAACCCTCCAATGTGGCTGAATTACAACAATTCTGCAAAGATGAGTGGGCCAAAATTCCTCCACAGCGCTGTAAAAGACTCATTTCAAGTTATAGCAAATGCTTTGCAGTTGTTGCTGCTAAGGGTGGCCCAACCAGTTATTAGGGGGCAATCACTTTTTCCACACAGGGCCATGTAGGTTTGGATTTTGTTTTCCCTTAATAATAACAACCTTCATTTAAAAACTGCATTTTGTGTTTACTTATGTTATCTTTGACTAACATTTAAATTAGTTTGATGATCTGAAACATTTAAGTGTGACAAACATGTAAAAAACAAAAAGAAATCAGGAAGGGGGCAAACACTTGCTTCTAAGATTCTAATTAGATTTTGTTCCACTTACATTATTATGTTTCTATACATACTTTTTTATACATATCTGTAAGAGCCTGAGATCTAAGAATTTCATTGCCCAGGGCTGCTTCACTGTAATTGTTGTGCATATGACAATAAAGAACTTGAACTACAACTTGAATGTTTCCAATGAACATAATCCAGGCACCTATTACATTTCATTCGAAAAGTATATGGGAAGACAAATAAATATACCTGGAATTTCTGGAAGACAGGATTGGTAATGTACATCTAGGGGTTATAATACATATACGCTATTTTTGATTCTTGCTTTGAACACGATAACTGAGAAACTGACATTCATTGTGTAATACTGGTACAATGTAGCCAGGAGACCAGACGAATCAGCCGAGCTCATGTTCATTTGCTCTGGCAGGTACGTCTGGCCTCTCTCCCATTCAAACAGATTTCCACCCATCCTGGATTTGGTCGTGCCAATCACAGCCGTTTATCTAATATGGGGCGGGTTTGATACGATGACTGACAGAGTAGCGTTACCGGCCCAGATTTGAAGTCACATGTTTCGATACTCTGATTGGTTGATACAGCACAAGGGCAACACACTCACAAAACTCAGATCAAACTGTCAAACTAGGCAGCGCTAAGCAAATATGAATCAAGATTATGTTACTGCATTTCGCATTTGCGAATTAATCTGCCGATGCCAGGCTAGCTACAATGTAACATATATATCAAAACTGTCTCCAAAAACTGGTAATTGGGTTGCTGCTGAGTGGGCTATCATGGATGAGTTGTGCAGTGACAGCAGCCATTAAGTTGTGTACAGAGAGCACCAGGCTGGCTGTAGGCCTCCAGGGAGATATGTCAGATCCTTTTAGTGGAAGAGGAGAAGAGTGATAGAGCACCCCACCCTCATGTATCTCCCACACAATGAGCAGCCAGACCACTTAAAGAATGCCAATGATTGGCAGCCTGAAATCTACAAACTGCTTATTGTGCTGCTAAAATGTATGAATAATACATGCCCAGCAAAGGGTATGTTGCAGTGTCTTAAAATGAACCCATGTACCAATAGCAACTGTATACACCTTTGAGGTTAATAAATATTCTATTGGTACTGCTTTTATAGTGATTTTTTTATGGATCTGTGGTTTGTCTTTGTGTGGTTGGCTACTTTTGTTTGTGGCTGTTGTAATAAAGTGGCAGTTAGAGCAGCTACACTTGCACCAAGGTGATGGTGCAAAATGCTGAGGAAAGAAAGACTATATTGAAATACATCAATTTAACACAAGGTAAAGTGCTGAATGTTTCTGAATTGCTGAATTTTCGGTCACCATACCGGCAAAAGTTGTTGGAAATAATTGGTTCCTTTTACTGTTTAAAAGGCACAAATTGTAATCCAATATCTTTTATTTAAGTCAAACTCAATTTATGAGGTACAAAAAATTACAGATTGAGGTTTAAGGGTCTTTTAGGCAACAAGTAACTTCTAACAATGTAAAAAAAAAAGTCTGAAGCAGTAGCCCCACAGTGTTGAAAATGGTTGTCTAAATGCAGCTACAGCTAATGTTTTTCAACTTAAATATACAGTATATACCAAGTGGCAGCAACCTAGTCTATAGGTTTTTGAATTGCCTTATAAAGTGTATGAGTCATATTTATGTCAATCACAAGATGTGACTGGAACACACTCACACGTTTTAATCGTTGCAAATCAACGTAATTGTACCCTCTCGTGATGACAGGAGGTTCAGCTGATAGGAGATTTTTATAACCTCGTTCATTGTGGCATTTCCTTGCACATATTTGATATACCACATTATATATAATTTAAAGAGATAAAGGTGGGAAGTGAGAAAAAAATAAAAACAAATGACATGTGCCCAACTAGCTATTTGAATGCAAAATAGCAGCACAGAACACACAGGTGATTAGTATGCTGGTAATAGCCATACTCTTAAGGTCATTAGAACAGATAAACACATGCAGCACATTTGCAGAATCCTTAATGCCGAATTGTCTGCTTTCTCTCAGGGCAGAGACAGCTGTGAAATGTTCCTCAACAGGCCCAAGTCTCATAATATTTCCATTTAAATGTCAGGACAAAGAATACCAAACTGCAGTGTTATTCAGAAAGAGAAGCAGGCTTTAGGCTGACAAGATTAGCTTCTTTATCCGCTGCCTCCTACTTCACTCTCTGTCATGGTGCCTAAATAAGCCTTTCCTCAAGCTTTTTCCAGAGACATACTAAACTGCAGATTCTGCTCAGCACCCTGAGGCGACATCAGACCCAATCTCCCTCCAATTGCGTGACATCAAACAAGTTTAACCATTTTGAAGCATCACAGCAGAGTGCAAATTATCTGAATATGATCTTCCATTTAACATGTTACGACCTAATGAGAACCTGATTGATCTGCCTCAAATATTTCTCAAAATAGTCTACTTGTATTCACTGGAGATACACTCATGTCATATGTTAGTTTTAACATTGTGGTGCTGGCGCTAGGGGTATTTGAATAGGTTATCGCTATTGGTGCTGAGCATAAATAGAAATGCAATAACCCTTGAGACTCCACATGAATTTATATGACATGTAATCTGACCCAACATGAGCAGAACTGGGAAAAATAGGCACAATGAAATGTATAAAATGAGCTAAATCTCTTTTGAGTTGCATGAATGAAATCCTGTCTCTCCATCCTTTTTTTTAAGTTTTAAAAGTTTAAAAATAATTATTTATCTTGTGTGCTTGAAGATAATCTCATGAAACAATACAGAACTAGGTTTAGTGCAATTTGAGCCCTATCTCCAACAGATAGAGGATATTACAAAGCTATGGATTACGTTTATTGAGCACATCTTTGGTTTCTGGCATGAAAGTCAGACACACTACATGATCATCCACCACCCCAAACTGAATGCTGGCATTGGACGTAAATTGTGTGCTACACAATTATCCAATATGAAAAAAACAGTGAAACAAGAAAGCTTTTTAAAAAAGCATTGTTTGTTACAGTGAGTGTTCTAGAGTACATTTCCAGACCAGACCACAGAGTATTCAGTATTTACAGTACTCAGTGTACTGTACTGTCTGAGTCAGTGTCTTCGTTTAAGTCTTGTCTCAAAACACATTTTTATCTGAAAGCATATCCTGATTTTACCTGAACTGGCTGTTTATTTTACTGTTTATTTTATTGCTTTTGTGTATTTTATGTGTTTTATTTCTTTATATTTCGTAATTCACTATGGTATTTTATTTTTCTTGTTGTGAAGCACTTTGTACTTTGTTTTACTAAGTGCTCTATAAATAAAGTTTTATTATTATTATTATTATTATTATTATTATTACTGTTCAACTGAAGTTTCCCTACAATGTATAATTTTAGGATAACAAAATAAAGACTAAATATCTATAAGAAACAAGTCCTAAAATTAAACAACAAAATCAGTTGTTTGTCCATGTAAAGACACATAGAAGTGATTTTTGATCTGACCCCCCTATCGGCAGGATGGGATGGTATCATTTGTTTGTTCCTTTCAAAATCGCTACAAATCACAGTTGAAAAATAAATCAATTTTATGATGTGACAACAATCTGGTTAAGGTTCGGTTAGGTTTGAGCACAAAAACAACTTGGTCAGGTTAAGGGAAAGTTCATGGTTTGGGTTAAAATTAGTACTTCGTTATGGTTAGCGAAACATGGTGGTTTGGGTTCAAATGACTACTTCGTTAAAAGATATGGAAGCTTCGTTGTCATGGTTACAATGATAAACACGTGGTTAAGGTTATGAAGCCATTGTGGTCAAAAAAAGCTAACATTGATTGTCCATTGGAAACAGGAAATGAACAACTGTCTCCTGTGTCTGATTTTTTGTTGACCCAACCATCCATCACAACCTCCTCCCTACGCCGACTCTATAACGTCTCCTGACTTCCCCATTTGCCCCCGCCATAACTAACAACAACTAACTAACTAAAAACAACTGATACTATTGTTCTTCTTGGGAGGACAGTCCCTTAGTGGGGTAACATGTTGACTTTCAGCCCTTTTCCATACACATGTGCTGGCATGGTGCGACTCGGTTTGCCACTGGGGAGCAAGAAGGTTCTGGATTGGAATTCTGGCCTTGGTTCTTTCTAAGTGGCGTTTGCATGACTGGTGGCATGACTTGTCACATGGCTTGTCACAGTAATAACTTCACACCTAAAAGTACAAAAATCACAAGACATATTAGTAATTACCCTGTCCTAGGATATCTACCCTTTTAAACCCTGTCTTTACAGGGGAGTGGACTGCACATCAGCTCTACTGACCTACCTACAAAATCTGTTGACCTCTATCTAAGGTACCAGCCATCACAAATATTTGGCTTTCAAGAAATGACACAAAAAGAGAAAAGTGGGTTTTTCACAATTTTCAATTTACTGCAACTCTAGTGGAGGTGGAAGTCATAGCAAGTGTTCACTTCCTTGATCTCATCACTGTTTCCACTATTACATCTTAAGAACGGTCAATAATGTGCTCTGACCTCCAGTCACTCTCAAGCACACAGTCAGATTAGCAGGGGAGGCCCTGAACAATACAACACTGCGGGAAGACTGCTGTCTGTTTACATTTCCCTTTGGTATCAAGTCAGCATGTTCAAGGCGTAGATTCATGGAGCACTACAGAAGCACCGTGAGTATTGTAGAACAACTTGTTCCCTATTTGTAGTTTAATTTAGCTCATTCCAAATGAATCTGCCTCTACGAGTCTCACATCTAACACTGATTCTGTGCATCATAACATGGACAAGCTCAACAGTCAATGAGATAAACTGGTCAAGTTAGACAACATTTGTGTAGAAGCGGAATTAATCTTAAAGCTGCATTACGATTTGTTTGGTGGTTTATTTGTTTTGCCACTTGGAGGCAGAAGAACTCCAGAACACGCTGCCAAACCCACAGCCCGGACATTTATTTTGGCATGTTAGCACACAGCTATATTTACATATCCAGCAGACACGGAATAACAGTAGCATTGATCTGGAGTCAGGTTTATGGCCATCTGGCAAATTTAAGATCATTATTCACTCTCCTTTAACTCTTTGATATCCACCAAGTCCTGAGAAAAATATTTGGGTTTCGCTGCTAGATGTTCAGCTTTATTCACCAGTAACTTGCCAACTTGTCTGGCCATTACAGGTACTCTAAATAAAGTTCAAGTTGAAGTTCAGTCTACTTATTCCCCTAAACTAATTTATGTTTGGTGACTGATGATTATCTACTGGCTGACATTTTGTAACCGGCTTACTTAGCTACAGTGTTTAATTAGTAATGCTGTGTTTGACACTGGAGGTCAAGCATTAGCATGACAGTGTTTGACAAGCATTGGTTCCTTTAGCCCTTTTAGCTTTCAAAACTAAAATCTGTCAACAAACAGTGCTCCAGTAGCTCTTAGTCCCAGACCTGCCATTCTCATCCTCTCCCTCGACGGATATCATCACAAATTGGTTTCTCGTCTCCCACACACCCATGAAGCTGGGTGTTGAAAAGGTGAAAATAATTATTCGACACCTGTAATGTTGGGGTCAATAAGTAAAGGTCAATCCAAGAGGGAAAAAAAACTGCCATTGACTAATAACAAAAGACTGTGATTGAATTCTTGTTGTTATTTTGTGCATTTTAACATTTTGGTAAGCAGAGACAAAAGCATATTTTCATTTTCATTTTGCTCCTTATTAACATTCTACTTATTTAGCATAAGGTTATTATTATCTGCTACAACTGAAATTGATTATGGTGTTGCTATCAAATTAATTAAGTAGAGTTCTTTTAAAGGCTAGAATGCTGCATGGATGTGCACCATAAATACAAATACAAAATAAATAAATTGTTTCCAATATACACAACACACTACTTAAAAATTTTGACCTTTACTTAAAGAGCACTTATTAGGTGAACCACTATAAATTTCATTGAAAGCAGAACAGTTGTGGCAAGTTTCAATTTAAAATGTGCTTAAAGTGTAGAAGTGATGTCTTTTTAGATAACCACCAATCAGGCCAAGATGTGAAAAAGCCTCATTCCCTAAAGTTTTTCAAATTACCTGAGACACCCCAATCCATCACATGGAAGACTAAAATATATGTTGTGTAGACGTACACATTTCCCATCCCAATTCCTTGTGTGAAATGATTCATAGTGTATTGTAAATGTGTCATTTTGACACCTGTTTATAAAGAATAGATCTGCTATATATTTTCACTCAAGCAGTGCCACTGATGCTTGCATAATTTTCATGATACATATCTGCCTTAGAGGCCTTTATGGAGAAAAATATATTTAAGTGAACACAACTTAAAAGAGGAAATCAAATATTGATTCCACTCCACATGAGAGCCGTGATTCTGGAGAGGATAGACCACAGGCATCGGATCTTAATCAAGTGTCGGGAGAGATGCAGAGATGCCATCTGGTGGTCCAATTTCAGCCAAGCTGTTAAGAGAAATGTGCTCTCTCTGCTAGAAGCACAGACCCTGTGAACACTGCAAGCCTCTCATCATAGCACCATAGGCTGCGCTCCCATGGTAAAAGCTGGCAAGCTGTTTTGGTGACTGAAAAACTTGTCCAGAGTTCAAGTCGCATCAGTTTCAAAAGTTTTCCAGTTTGTTTGTTGTTTGCCATGCAAATGATGTGGTGGCTCTGAGGCCATGAGTCAGCCTCCTCTGAGTGTGAGATCAGTAAGCAATTGTTTTAGTGTTTGAAAACTTTTTTTTTTTTTATGTGTTAGGGGTCAACTAGAAACGTTCTCTGGTTCTAGAGCACGTAGATGTGTGACTGGTAGTGCTGTCAAAATTGGCCATAAATTATGGTTGAATATTGTTTCTAAAAACACCATTCGAATATCTATTTTTGCACATTATGTCCATAAGAGGGCAAACTAATACAATGAGAGACATACTTACTTACTATAGGTGTATTTATTTCAACATAAACATGTCTTTTAAAAGATCTACATACCAATCCATTACAAAATAAACAAATAAAATATTTAGGCTACGCTCTGCAATGCTCCGAGCGAGGCTGCTAGTGCTGGAATGCTAACTGTAGCTTGCATAGCTTGCATACAACTTTATCTCGAGGTTCCACAATGCAGTGCAAATCACTCTCTCTGGAGCCAAGTTGGGTTGTGAATTCTCTGCCATCATTACCACACGGTTGTTGTTATTTGCTTGTTTCAGCTTGACCTACATTTCATTTTCAATCAATGAAAGTGACGTTGCGTGACTCCTGTCCGACATGCAGTGCATTCAGTACAACCGCCCAAGCCCATGCAAGAACTCGCAAGGTAGAGAGCCACGGTAGTGCTGCTTTTTTTTCACAAATCGAATATTAATTTTCACAATCGAATGTCTGTTTTATTTTTACAATTCGATTATATAATCGAAATTAGAATATTCGTTGACAGCCCTAGTGAGTGGTGTGTCAATCTTGATTGAAGCAAAAAACACTGTTCCTACTGAAACTGACGTGACCCATCTGTTTGTCATGTGAATCCCACCATCAAACTCAGTTTTTAACCAAAGAGAATACAAAACTACAAACTATAATCACTTTCTGTCAGGCTATAACAGCCTAGCCATTACCCTGAAATTTTCTCTTTGGAGCACTCTGAACAGAGAAAATTGTTGACAACAGTATTGCAGAAGAAAGTAGATATTCCCAGTATTGTGACAGAAAAAGAAGCACTATCCTGGTATGGGAACTGACTCTAATTTAGACACAAAAAATACACTAACTGACATGAAGGGTACATTATATTGTAAAGGCCTTAACTGGTTTACAACTGATACAATTTTGAAGTAGGATATTACGGTGTATTTCAGTAAACTCAATTTAAAATGGGTCATTTTCACTATAATTAGCATTCTAAAAGACATATTAAACAGAAAACAAATCTGAGTTTGAATTCCTTGCGTCAATTGTTATCTCGTTATATGCCAAAACATCTTTTTGAGTTCTGTATCTCACTATTGCTCCATATCACACCATATTTGCGAAGCCACATCCACTTGCATTTGAAAGCCTCTCAGAACTATACCCTAAATAGATATTCCATTTCACCTGGAAATGCATCATATTACTGAAGCTAAAGATGCTCTAACTTCATTTTCACTATGACTTTAAGTGATGTTTTGATTGTGCAAACATCTGCACAATGCGGTACAAACTGACAATTAGTCTAAAAACTACTTTTAGATGTGTGCATGTTAAATTGAAAATTTAACATACACAGTTTGTTACAGTGAACACTGCATGTACGGTGGTTGTATGTAACACATTTTAGAATTGTGTGTGTTCCTAACATAACTCAGAGTTAACGACAGTTGGCTATCAGCTGACAGCATGCCCACCCAAAGGTAAATCCAGTTTGTTCTCAGGGATACTCAAGTTGATGAACATAATTATGCTCCACAGATTCCTCACAGATTGCACACTCCTCCATTGTAATTTTCTTGAAAAGCGTGACCTGAGCACGCCAGGTTGCTGTCCTGGGGTGGCAGGCTGCTGTTTTGCTGATGAGTTACTTTACAGTGTTCACACTGAGCAATTGCCCTCAGTTTACCTCTGTGTTGGGAGCTCTCTGTTCAGCTCTCACATGCCGAGCATCTGCGAATGAGAGGTTTGGGCTCACGTCCAGGAAGCGCTCTGTTGCAGAAGGAGAAGAAACCCTACATTCAGACTGCATGTATTAGCTCATAAAAATGAACAGTAAAGGGTTTTTAAGCTTTACTGCCCCATTGAGCGTTTATTGAGCATGCATGCTGCTTTTGAATACCCCCCTACACACCTACACACAACATTACATGTTTGGCTGGTTTTATACTGCTCCTCAAATGTATTATTTGATCATTTGTAGGCTTTGTTGATGATTGTACGTTGAGGCATTGGTATACAGGGAATCATTGGCATAAACATCTGTAAACACTCCAAATATGGCCAATGTTCAACGTTTGATCAGGTTTAGCAAGCCTGCCTTATATGAACATGTATGTATATACTTTCCATCTAAACTAGTAACTACTTTAATAAGAATTATTACACTTAAAATTGTGTATTTTGGCTATATATAGATTATATACCCACCTCTGAGCCACAGCAAAAGAAAAAAGAAAGAAAGAAATTCATTACATAAAACCGCTGCCATCCCAGTTGGAAAGGGGTAAATCAGGCTGACAAAAAACTCATGCAGATTATGATTATGCTGCCAAACTGTCACTGAACACTGAAAGAGTCGTGGCGCTTAAAACAAGACTTTTACTGTTCTTCAAAACTAATTTTCTATAAACTATGAAAAAGTATGCTAAAAAAAAAATCAATGTGTGCAATATACGTCAAAGTAAGGATCTGCTTAGAACCACTAGTCTCTGAAGAACTCTTACTAGTTCAAAAAGTTCCTTAATGGTTGTTTTAAAGAGTTGCTGTATATCAAGAGTAATTTACCTTTGGAGAACCCTTTTTAGGACAAAACACCGTCTTTTACAGCAAACCAGCTTGTGTAACTTCCTACTCTGACATTTTTGTGAAGTGAGAAGAACCTCAGAGAGATCAGCACTCACGTATGTGAAATTAATTGCTGCACAATAATTATCCTGTAATTCAAGTGCAATGGCTGGTATTGACATGTGTTCTTAGATTTATCTAAGAACTTTAGTGAGTATTTAGTGAGTATTGACCTCTCATTATAAATGTTTTATACCCCCCATTATAAAATGCCCACCTCTACATAGACATGGTTCCTGTTAGAACCTCAAAAACATTGGAGGGCTTTTTGTGCAACCCTTTTAAGAATGATAAACCAGTTACTGTTAGTTCTAAGAAGGACCACTTATGATAGGTGCTAGATTAATCTCTCTGTGGTGCTTTCAGACAGAACGAGAAGTGAATTTTTGACTCACTTTATTGGCACGAATTTGACCACTGGACCGTGCAGTCCATGTTTATTCACCCCAAACAGTCAACGTACCAACTGTACAGACATTAGCTGTAAACTAGCTAGCAATGTACGCACCAAACATGTGTGGGAGTGTTTGTGTGGCAGCTCATCCTCTAAGTGATCTCAGAACTCATATTGAACTGAGTTTCCCTTGAGTCTCTCTCCTCTTTTCTCTTGTCTCTGTATGTTTATGAAGTAGATTCATTATGGAAAAAGCACAAATTTGCCAATCAAGATGAAACATTTTCAACTCAGGCGAACATGCCTTTGCCTCAGTTTGTGCTGCCCCACCTAAATACAAGGCTAATCGCATCTTTCCATTGACTTTGTATGGAATGGCACCGCCTCTAAAATTTGCCTCGCATTCTATCTTAACACAACATTTGAGTTTCCTCTGTCCTATCTCTGGGGTTAATTGCACCTGAAATTGCTCGAAGACACCTTTATGGCTTTAGTTTGCTTTTCTATTTGTTTGAAGGCAAAACCTCCTCTGCGGCATATGTAGTGTTTTAACTGTCATGACACGCGCCATAGCAGGTTGATACGTGTCAACTCGTCAGAATACACCATTTCCCAGCGTCAATGTGCATCAACACTGCAGAAAGCAGCAATTTTACAACATTTATTCCCCGGGTCAGTGCATCCTGTACAGTACCTTGACTACTTCCTCAGTCTGTACAGCGTGTCCAGACATTACAAAGTGCATCAATTGACACGCATCAAACAGCCTGTGCGTACCCATAAGAGTGTTTTTTACCCTTTTTTTATGAGATAAACACTACACACTGTAAGCTTAGATTTGCAATGTTGACTTTTATTAAAATGCATTAACTCTATGTAACATGTAACAATCAGAGAGCATTACTCTAACCATTATTTTCTATAAACATTAAACCTTTAATGGAATTCATTTAAAATATTTTTTAGATAATTTGACATATACATTGTATGATAGCTTATTAACAACATATTAGAGTACTACTTTGTGATCGCTCCCAAGTCAGTGGCATTGTGTTAATTAAATATTCCATCTGCTTAGGAGACTCTGTGTCTTCTCTGAGATGGAAAACAGCCTTTCTGTAATATCCTCTGTGTAATCTCACAATGGAAACGGAGACTGAGCTCCATCAATTTAACTCATGAATTACTGTCAGAAGTGCGATGAGCTATAACAATTTAATGTGTTCTTATTCTTCAATAACATTACTGAGGGTGTTTTTCTGTGTGAGAGATCAATCTACTCTGGCTAAAAACTAGTTCTCATATGAATGTTTTGTGGCTCCACCCATGTTGACTGGGAATAGGTCAAGGGAGTAAAACAAAGGCTGTTAATGCACCCATAAAAACATACTTATATCCAGTGACAACTTCCAGGCAGATCGGCACCACTTATTGAAAGAGCTCACCAAGGGCTCAGTGTTTCAAATGCTTACGTGTCACAATAATGGAATAGTTAGAATAGAATAATAATAGAATAGAATCTTTCTCTCCAGGAATACAGTTGTACATCACATGAGAACTAAGAGAATAATCCTACATACCATGTTCTGATCTGTGATTCTGCAAAGCACTGACAGTGTATACTGACAGGGGAAAAAGTCGTACATTCAATCCCGTCTCCTAGTTTGACGCTGTGAGTTTAAAAGAATGTTTAGAATGTTAAGGTTTGGGGTTGTGGGGCAGTAATCGAAGGCTCACTATGTTTTAGGCACGCTTTTAAATAGCCATTTTCCTGATTTTAAAGCTGCAGTAACTGATCTTTTGTTGGCCATTAGAGTGCAGAATTACTCAACAACAAGCTGAAAGACACTTACCTGTGATATAGTATCACAATATAAAGGCTAATGTGTGAAAAAGAAAATTTGACAATCCAGCAGATATGGAGAAACATTGGCATTAATCGAGAGTTGTGTTTCTGGCCACCTGGGAAATGTAAGTCCAAAATTCACCCTGCTTTTTAGTTTTGGTCTCCACCAACTCTTGATGAAAATATTTTGGGTCTTGCTAGATACTCCACTATGTTCACCAGCTAGTTGCTAACTTGGTTTTTCTGCCCTTTAGTGTTGGACAGGTAGTGTACAGATGTCAGACCTTGTTGCTAAGAAAAGCTCCTTGTTGCCACTGGAAACAGGATTATGAGTAGAATTTGTAGATCGCACAACCAAAACAATGGGGTTAGGGGGGTTACAGCAGGGCTGATGATTTCTGTGGGTTTGTCACTCCAAGCTATCGGTTTTGCACTACACATACATATTTAATCCACTGTTCATGTAAATGTTACTTTAAAATCTTGATTAGACAAAGTTTAACAAAATAGACAAGTCTGGGTGCTTAAAGATAAAATACAGTATCATATGATTGGTACTTATTCGGGGAATTCAATATGTACAGTGCTTCTTGTTTTTTTCAGAGTTGCATCAATGTCTCACTGAATCTGAGGTCCTGATTTCTGTATAAAACGTGCCTGCTGGTAATAATGTGTGTGTGTGTGTGTGTGTGTGTGTGTGTGTGTGTGTGTTTTAATTTGTTACTGCTCCTTGTCATCAACACAAATGTCATTTACCTTTCAGGGGCAAATAAAGTCTTATTGCGTTCCAAGAATCAGTGGAAAAAATACAACTGTCACCTAATGCAGTGCAATGTGTAGATAAATATTCATGAGGATTTCCTTTAATGAATGTAAATTTCTTTTATGCTGAAAAGCTGAAAGTGTGAAAATTGACACAAAATAATATTATTGCAACAGCTTCAGCAACAGCATATTGGATGGATGGATAGATAGATTCCCATTTCTACAGCTGACTAACTTCTTTGTTCTGAGATCTCATTCCCCTTGACTGTTTCCATATGAGAAGTCCAATGTGCAGTGCGCTTTGGGCCTCTTGAGCAAAGTGAGAGGTCAAGTATGGATGATAAATGGTGAGGTGGTGTAAGCTGGAGGACTAAGAGCGGCAGTACAGAGAAATGTTCCATATTGACCCAGCAGAAGTGGGAATGTGCCATGAAATGAGTTTCTGAGCTTGGTGATGTTTAATTTAATGCAAAGCAAGCTGGATGCCAAAGCTAATTTCTAAAGTTTTTCATGAACAACACTTAAGTGGACTCTTTCCATGAGGGGAAGCATACTAAATAACTTGATTTGTGTATTTATGTATTTGATAGTTGTTTAATTGTTCCCCTTTTAAAAGGGGACATACTACAATTTGTCAAATCAACACTCTTGACAGTAAGAGAAGAATTAAAGCAACATTGAATGATCTGCAAACCATAGTCCTTTTTATATTTTCTGACTATGACAGCAATATTACACAAGGTATGTTTCATTGGCTACCTATGATCAAGGCCCTGGCATCATTACAAACATTTTAAATGACATTTGTCATTTTCTGACAAGTAGTTAGCGACTAGCTTGGTAGTTGTCAAGTGTAAATTACAGACAGCTGGCAGATACTGTAGTGAATAAAAGTCGTAATCTCCCAATTCTTGATTTTTTTTTTGTGATGTGATGCTTCTTCTTAGTAGCACTGTGGAGCTGTTTTTCTATAAGTGGGTCCCCATTTTGTTTTTCTTGTGCACACACACAAGGACACACATGCACGCACAGACACACACACGCAGGTGAAGTAATACACATTCCTATCAATGGTGTCACACTATTCCACTGATGTATAGGTGGTGGTAACATGCCAAGATATGCAGTAATGCGCTGGCAAAGACAGAAAAGAAGAAAACTGCAAGCAAGTAAACAGAAATGTAAAAAATGCTAGATTTAAAATACTTTTAAAAATAAAATTTTTAAAAAAGCTTTGCAAATGTTTTATGAGGAAGAAAATGCACTTGACATGTTTGTTAGACCTCAAGGATACACACAGTTCTTTAACACTGTTGGGAATCTTGTAGGGCAGGTTTGGTTATTAGCAAATATCAAATATATTTATTAATATTATATTATATTAATAATAAGTTATTAGGATTAATAATTACAGAGCACTATCCCTAGGATCAGGGACCAATAACCGAAATGTGGAAACAGTCTCAAAAAGGGTTTTGTCCACATAGAAATGCCAATATTTGAATACTACATTGAATTTTACATTAACAGGGGTGGAGAGTGATGGGTGAATCTGAGCACTGACTGTCACAACCAGCTGTTATTACAACACATACACAAATAACCACAGGCAACTGCTCTTGAAAATACAATAGAGTTTATTTAACTTTAGCACTTTAGGGTGGCGGATGTGATCACGTGGGTGGCTCATCACTCGATGATCCAAAATGGTGAAACTCAAACAAATGGGACCAAAATGGAGGACACGCTCCACTCGTCCTCACCAAGATGGCATGAAGCGCAACTGAGTTAGGCGCTACCACGCTATCTGTGGGTTTGAGATGTCTGTGGATGCGCGTATGGCGTGTAGGTGTGTGTGTGTAGGTTAGTAAAGGAAGAAAGAGTGGGAGAAAAAGGCATGCAAAGCGAGGCAGTGAGGATCCTAAATGCCGCGGCAAGACACAATAACTGTCCCTTTATCAAACATGAACCCGGCAGTTAACTTGTATTAGGGGACTTAGCTGTCTGTGTAATTCCCACAGCAAAGCAAAAATCACAACAATGAAGCTCAGGTTACAATAACACACAGTTATAAACCTCTCTCTGCTCATACACAAGCCTCTTACTTGAGATCACCCTTGATAGCGATTTAATGCGTCAGTCCATTTGGGTTATCCGGTGGACTCTTCTCAGGCTTGGATAGTGACGGTGGCCGGGGTACCACTTTTTGGCGGGTTCAACGGCAAAGCTGATCCTCAGGCGGCAGCGGAGGAAAGCAGCAGAATCGAATTGGTATGGAGAAAGCAGGGCACAGTGGTTATCCTTTTCTCCGTGACGAAAACGATGAAATTCGTATCTTTCTTCTGCAGGTATGAGATCGTTATGTGGTACAATCTCTTTCAGGATCCAAAAATGTGTTCAGCAAACACAAAAACAGTCTGTTCTAGTCCAGCGAGTCATGACCTTCACCTAGGGAAATTTAAGTGCAATGTTGAATTTACCTGCTGTAGCAACCGGAGTCAAAGTGAAAAGGCAGCTGCCGAAACTGGTGCATTGGAGTTTTTAGGTTTGGTTACATCATAGCTATGTCGCAGGAGTTTCCTGCGCTCCTGTGGGGCTTGTCCAGTAAGAATCCAGGATTTGGATTCAACTTAAATCTCACACTCTGATGTGATGGACCTGAGAGGATTTGACGCTGTTTATTTGTCAAGGCTTTACCTTTTCCATTTAGCCCCTTCTTTTGTTTCCCATGTGGTGAGGTCCCAACAACATTGAATATAAACAAAATTAAAATTAAATCACAATCACAATGCTGCTCATAAAAAAAATAATCATAGTCAGATATTCACCCCTCCATTTAACACATAAAAAAAGGATAATGTGCACGAAGGGTAGGAGCTATAAGTCAAAAAGTCGGACTGGAGTCTTCACATTCATACACTGTTTGCCAGTGCTGTCAGAGTCAGACACCATCACCAGTGTTTCAAAAACAAACAGAACACTGCTGAGTGTTAGGCTGCTAATGGAGTGTTAGCCACACATGTATTAAATAAAGAATGAGGAATCCAAACATGGTGGCCAATTTATTCCATCAAAGATGCTCAGTTAGCGCATACGCAGAGAAATATCTCCCACCATGTGTGGCCATAACGCATTAGCAGCTCTCAGTCCATGGGTGGTTGAGTTCATGGGAAAACTGGAGCACAGTGCTGCTTGTTTAATCACTTTTTATTAGGTGCAAGGACTAACAGTTTGACACAATACACGACTTCATCAGTGTCATGAAACAAGCAGAGAGTATAAATATCCTTCATAGAGATCCTAATTAACCAATCACTTTATCCTAAGTACAAAAGTTCAGGCAATCTCTCTCACCCATATGGCATGTCTAAACTAGGCCCTGGAGGGCGTTTCTTGAACAATACCATGACAATACGCTATTCAGCACAATGTGCTTTAAAAATATAAATCCACTGAGATCTACACTGAATCTACCTTCTAAATCTTCTAAAGATCCCAGATATGACTGCATCATATGGCAGAAACTCTCCCATGAAATCAATGAACTGTCTAAAGGATTTAGACAGTACTGTGAGGAAGCATAGATATAAGGTAGGTAACAAAATTATTTCTAATGCGTATGGGGCTCACAAAAGCATGATAAGTTTCATTAAGTAAAAAAACTGAGGCAACGGGGAACTATCTGCACTTTTCCTGAACAGTTGCTGAAATGAAGGCCAACCGATACTGGATTTTTGAGGTTGATACTGATATTGATATTTGAGAGTAACAATATATCAACAGACATAAATTTTCACACACATAACACATAACACAAACATCAAGGATAAGGATCCTTTACATTTGGTTATTAAAGAATTGTGACCAAGATATGAACTGAGCAGAACATGTTACAACCGAAAAATCAACAGTTCTCTCTGGCAGACAACTATTTACAAACTAATAACTATATTATGATAAAACTGTTTCGAAATTACCTCAAACATATCTTTACCATTTTTGTGCTGTAATTTTTTGTTACTTATCGCCCGAAATGAATGTCAATACAAATATATCTGAAATAAGCTAATATTGGCTGATACATTGGCTTGGTAGATTTATCAGTCTAGCTCTAGCTAGGAAGAAGCCTCTTTTAAAGATATGTGAGACAAGGGATTGCAAAGAATCCTCAGAGCATTGAGACAGATATTCAGTTGTCAGAGGACATGAATATTTAATCTGTAAGCCGCAAATTATACCTGTTGAAAAACAGAAACAGCCCATCACTCATCTAACACAATCCCTACAATGAAGGACGAAGGCAGCAACATCAGGCTTTTAAGGTGATGTTTGGTGGTAGACACAATCATGAGCTAGACAAGAATAAATTAGTTTTGATTGCTAAATTTTCTACAACCATTAAACTATGCTATCAAAACTTGTGAGACTGAGAATGGCATACCGAGGTAAATACACCACACATAGGAACTTTAAATAATATCTCCATTCTTCCATATTAAGAGACTTCACCGACCACCAAGTAACAGGATTTGATTCATTGTCAGTGGAAAGACGGGTGAAGAATATTGAGACTGTGAAAATGAGGTGTTACCCAAGATGGCATTTCCTTTGGTCCGATGGTAAAAATGGAAATTTTTCTCATGTCCATCTGCATTTGAAAATAGAGCAATAGAACATTGCTTTGCACAAAAATTAAGCATTATACATTTATGTATCAAATCTCCCGAGCAATTATCTGTGCTTTTATGTGGAAAACATAGTTTTGGGGAACAATGAGTTTTCCCTTGATCTATGTTTTGCTAAATTGACACTACTATCCTTATTTGCAGATCAGGCCTCACTGTCTGTTTTCCATAACAAGTATGCAAGCTGTGAGTTTGTATCTAGTCTGCCACCAGTATGTCATTCTCCTGCTGTAGACATACATTAATGCACACACTGTAAAAGCTAAGTTCTACTGTACAATCTGCAACCCTATCTCCTAGAAATTACGTTTATATACTACCAATTTGTTTTGCCAATTACTTTTTGATGAACATTGTAATTGATTCCTGGATTATGTTCACTAGCAAGATTTTCTCTGTTTTTGTACCACAAGCAAGTCTGGGATATAAGGTCATGGCGGGCATACAAAGCGTAGACATTTGACACGGGAGACTAGGGTTCACATCCAGAGTTCCACTTGTTGTTAGGTTTAGGCAACAAAAGCACTTTTGATTAAGGTTAGGAAAATATGGTGGTTACAGGATAAAAGAGTAAATTCTTCCTGTCATGCTTCAAGTCATAGTTGATGTTTTCAATATTAAGACCATGTTCCCCTAACCTTAACCAAGTGCCTAAACATAATGTCAGTGAACATTTAGTAGATACGTTCAGTGTCAACATTTCTATCTAAATAGATTTGCTGTTACAAGTTAGTAGCATATAAATGTAATTTTTCTGAGGCAGGGGTGAACATCAAGACAAGAACCCAGTTATACAATAATGTACACCATGAAGCCTTTAACATTAACACAGAATTGTTGGGACTCCACAGATGAATTCATTTGTGTGACTTTAACTGAACTCTATTAGGAGACCGCATGCTCTTTTGTTCTGTATGAGACTCAATCAATTGATTGGCTATCATTTCTCTTCTTTAATAAGAGTGGTGCCCATGAGGACTTTATTAATTAAATTAATTAAAGTTGGTATTTATGATTATCTTAATCAATAATATAATTTTGATTGCGAAATTTAATTGGTTTCACCTACACAATTTGGTGCCCCTTTAAACATTGTAAATCCCAACAGAATGAACACCATTGTCATCAATCTTATACTTCATATGTGATGTCACAGCCTGATAATGAGACTGAATTGTCTGACATCATGTTCATGTTAGCCCTTTTCTATTTGGGAAAACCGATCAGTAGCGAGTGATGTATCCATCACACCAACATAATTTTCAGTTGACACAGAAGCTGCCATAGTGGTTGCTAGGAGCAGTTAACATTTCTCACATTGATCGAAGAAATATGTCAGTTTAAGAGTTGTTATTTTTGTAAGTTGACCTAAAACAATCTGTACAGCTGCGTCCATCTCATTGACGTTTGTCTGCATTTTCTTGGCAATTTTTCTGTCAATATTTTTTGGCCCTGGCAAGGGAAGATGTTGTCAAAGCTCTGATTGGCTCAGATCTTTTTCCCAAAAAACACCTGCCAACAAGCACAATGCCAGATCTACAGTATTTTACTTGCTGAAAAAAGTGTAGATGTGGACAGTGATTCAGTTTTGGAAGCAGGTTAGTGAAGTGATGTTGATTTACAACATAATCTACTGTACAATATTAGAGAACGACAAGCCCAGATATTCTATCACAACAAAAGGTCAACCTTTACAGCATCTGCAATCAAAAGAAGTATAATTCAGTGGGTAATCCACCCAGTCTGACAAGCACTTCTCACTCGACAGATTTTTTAAAATCAGCAGAATTTTCTGCTCAACCAGGACTGAGTCTAGAGGTTTGATATGAGTTATCAAGCACCAGGTCTCATTTTTGCTCTCAGGCTGAGTTTCAGCTACAGGTGAAAATTGCAGTTATCTGCTTGATCTTTAAAGATAAGTCACTGTAAACAAACAAAGAAACATTTCTAATGCTGAGCAAGATGCATGCAATTTTCTCTTCTTGTATGGCCACAGAAAAGATAAATGTTACTGATGAATGAGGAGATCACGAAAAAGCCCACCAGCCCATACATTATGACCAGGTCAATTGGTTGATCGCAAGCGTGAAATTGCTGTCACAGATCAATGGCTAACTAATCTGGAGAAGGGACAGATTAAAATCACAGGGTCTCTAATCAATGATGATTAATCTTCAGCAACTCCCATTTTCTGAATAAGACACTTGATTGTGTGCAATTGGATAATTACCTGTTTCCATTTGAGGCTACAGGTCCCTGTGGTTACCAATGAAGACATCCTCAACATGATTGGTTAGTGAAGTTAAATATATCGTAAAGGTGTATCACATCAGGGGGTCAATAATTCTTCATGGACCCTTGTAACATAAACCCGAAGACACATAATGAATTAATTGATCAGTCACAGCTTCAGAATGAATGGTTTGATATGTTGCTGCTATGGTTTAAACTACAGTTCACCTGGAGGATCTGTAATGAAAAATGCTCATGAACAGCCACACAGGACATATTGAGCTATTTATAATTGCTGCTCTCAATCATGGCTATTGACAAGTGAAGAGCCTTTAGTGGGTAAACTGGAAATCTCTCAGTGGATTTCATTCTTTTTATATTTTATTGAATCACCCTCTGAACTTGCACTGCCTATTAAAAAAAAGCTACAATAATGTACACATAAAAATAAACAATAAACAATTTGGTGGGTGAATTATCTGCATGTTGTTCCTCATCCAAATATTTTCACAGATCTCTTCATGCAGTTTACATTATATGGAATTATAAGTTTGTGAGAATGGCAGTAGACATCTCTGACAGCTCCTTCACCTCACTGAAGTTCATATCTGTGAATGATGCCTCCCTTAAGCTAGTGCTGTGATTTTATTCACGTTCATGGGGCTATAAGGGAAAGTCTAGAATTATCGATAACAGTATGGTTATGTTATTTTCACACACTCATTAAAGTAGTACATCAAATTTGAATCAAAGCTAAAAAATCTTGAGCACTCAGACTTAAGTGAAGTCAGACCATGATCAGGAAGTCCTATATATAGGAGTCCTATAAGAGTCTTAAACAATAACTGATTTTTTTGGCCATTTGGTGGCAATGGAAACAAGCTGTAAACACAACATTTGCATATTATAACCTTATAGTTGATATCCCGTATCGAGGAGGTTAGCAAAGTTGCTTATTTTCACATTCAGCAGTTACGGAGCAACATTAGAATTCATTTGGAGTCGTGTTTGTGGCCACCAGACAAATATAAGTCCAATATTCACTTGCCTTTTAGCTCTAGTTTCAACCAACTCCTGAGAAAAATATCTAGCACTTTAGCTGCTAAATGCTCCATATGTTCACCAGCTAGTCGCCATTTGGTGCTGGATAAGTAGCGTACTGTGGGTTTATATGAGCTTTTTCACTGAAAACAGCTGCCTTCTACAGCTGGCAACAATGCTAATGAGACCGGTGAGAATGAACCAAAACAGTAAAGTTGCAGGCCACAAAACCAAAACAATGAGCTAAAAGATGCTATAAAGCTCCATAAAGTTGAGGAGGTAATGCAACGTCAGGTGAATTTTTTCCTCTGTGGGTTCATCACTACGAGTGACCCCTTTTACACACACGTAGTCATTTGATCCATAGTTAATATAAGAATATCGATCATAGCAGCTTTAAATTAAAAGGTTCCACAAAAAAAAACACAACACAAAAACAGGGTAGCGCAATGTCATTGCTGTTTAAAATTCAGTGAATCATTCTTGCTGTTCAGTGGCAATAGTGTTGAACACAAGTGAACAGACACTAAGCAGAGCTGATCAGGCAGAACATGATACTGCGAAAGTAAGTGAAAGCAAAAATATTCAAGTTGCCAAACATTCTCTCAAAGCCCTGTAGAAGAAAACATGGATGTAATGAAGTGCTCTCTAGGGTATCTCCTCTATTTGAAAGACCTCTTCAACTAAATAGCTGTCCTCAGCTGTCCTTATAAAGCTATTTTGTCAACCTCACAAATGTGATTAAAGTCCACGCTCAATCTCCTCTCTCTACTGACATCTATGAAGGAGTGAATCAGTATATTGGTGACCTAAAGGTACCCATGCAGGGTTTACGGTGTGTGCATGAGTGTGTGCGTTTGTCACCTCTGTGCCCTGATGTTTTTCAGGCCAGCTGACACTGTTGTAACATCAAATCCTCCTGACCTGACTGTTAAGCTTTCGTATGAGGTTATGGGGGTCAGGGGTGTGTTGTGGTGTGGAGATGTCTGACTCCCAGAAGATAAGATTACCAACATACAGCATTCCTCTTTTATTGTATTTGGACATCATTATTTGAGATGCATATTTCATTAGCCCAGCAAGAGTTAGTAAAAGGGATTTTAGATGCTAGAGGTTTTATTTTTAAGTCACAGGCATTAAGTGCAGCATCAACAGTGCAACCACAGCCCCCTCCAAAGATAAATCAAACATTTTGATTTGAGATTAGTTAAATTGTGAGGCTTATTAATGTTTGTTGGTGATATTAGCAAATAAAATTCTGACAGCAGATCAAAGCTGCATCACAAAATACACAAAAAATCTGATGCTATCCAGCACCAAACAGCAGACAGACAAAGTTAGCAACTAGCTGCTGAACACAGTGGAGTATCTAGCCAGCTAAAAGTCTAGAACTACATACTTGGTGGAGAACAAACTAGAGCTGAAATACCAGTGAATACTGGATATCCATTCGTTAGGTGACCAGAAACCCACAAATGCTACTGTACCTGCCCAGCACCAAACCGCAGACAGGCACAGTTAGCGACTACCTGATGAACATAGTGGAGCATTTAGCTGCTAAGGAACCAGATCTTTATAGGAATTGGTGGGGAGCGAAACAGAGCTAAAAGGAGAGAGAATTTTGGACTTACATTTGTTGGGTGGCCAGAAAAACGACTTCAAATTAATGATAATTTTGCTCCATGTCTGCTGGATGTGAAAAAATATCCAACTGTTTTGCTAACGTTTTGTGTATGTGAAAGGGGGGTCACAGGGAAAGAATTTATCTTCTTTTGTTAAATTGTTGCTTTCAGTTTTTTTCCTGCTGTTGTGAACTTAATAAAATATTCACTACAGTAAAAGCACACCTGTAAATAATGTTTGCTGTCACATACTGCCTGATCAATCAAAACGTTTGAAAAATGAATGCCAATGTAAAATAAATGTTTCACTTGTTTAAACTGTAATGTAAAGACAGACAGTAGAAGTCAGAGTTTCAATATGTTGTTCAAGATGTTTTGTTTTTAGCAGCTGAACTGTAAAGGCCCTATACACCCCACACAAGTGTGATCACTTATTTAGCCTAATTAGACCCATTCTCAGGACCATGTGGGTGTGTAAAGATTGGGCTTGACTGACATATCTCTTACCCTCCTGTTAGTTTTGTTGTACCTGTTACACCTTTATCATTCTTATTGGTTTGTGAAGTTTGTTGACATTGTGTAATTCCAGCATATCTCCACCCAATTTCAACCTGAGCAGAGGTCTAAGCCAGAATGAGTGGAAACACCTGTGTGGGTTTACAGGGCCTTTAAAGTGACCTTCCATGAAAAAACCATGATGTTTGCATAATTTCAATGGGAGGGCTAAACCTATACGTTGACAGTGGCAGATAAGGGTGCTGGGAAACAGAGATTGTGGACTAAGGATTCTTTGGGTAGGGGGATTTAAGTGTATCGGACACAAGGCTGCTTATAAATGGTCACAACAATTCACAGAATGACGTGTAATTGACCTTTTCATGGTTTATTAATGCTGATGTGTTCTGCTGTGCGCAGGCTACAGCTCATTTAGTCTGCCTGTGAAATATGGATGGAGGAAAGTAGATAAGCAGGGGATATAAAAAACATAATATTCATCACCACAGCACTAGCATGAACTTTTACATTGTGCAACAGTTCATTTAATTTGGTGAAATGTTGTTAGAGGCAGCACATCCTGTTTTCAGTTTGTCATTACATCTCTGACAAGTTTACAAGTGTCTAGGAGAGGTTCACACAGAGGGTTAGTGGGTTAGCATATTTTCAATACAATAAAGGATTAAAGAGCATAGTCATTACCAACCTCTAATGGGTTTTTATTCGACACTTGTGTTGACCTTGTGTGATTACAAATTACAAGTAATTACAAATTTGTCTTTCTGCTGGACACGTTGGAAGGTTTAAAAAATATTTTTGATTTTTTGCAACCAAGGAGATTTATACAGAGAGCTTTCTTACTGCAGACATTTTGACATGCAACAGCAAGAAAAGCCCGGGTGTAATAAGATTAATAATATGCATTTGATTTAGTTTTATCAGATTATGGGCCCTGTTATTGTGCAGGTGGCTCACTCATACAGCTTGCAGGGACACTGTTAATGTTATTAGTTAGCCTACACATGTGCTTTTACTGCTATGATAACTCACAATGTCTACTGTCTTTATGTTGTAAAAAGGCCATGGAAGAGACATTGCACAGAAGCCTCTCAAGCACAAATATTAAACTGGGCTGAATTGGGCTGTGCCTGTGGGCTTTTAAGTCCAAAGATAAATACATACCCATACAGCTAGTTATGTTCAATAAATGCAACCTAATTTGAGTTGAGACATATTAAGAAATTAACAAAAATGACCAAAAGGCATCTTGGCTCCTCGTCACTGGTGGCAATAAAACAAAATGTTGTCACAATAGTGGATGATTTTGTTTTGATGGGGCGGCAAGGCTCAGGAGGTAGACCGGTCTTCTATTAATCGGAAGGTTCCTGGTTCGATCGCCAGCTCCTCCAGAGAGAGCGTCGAAGTGTCCTTGAGTAAGACACTGAACCCCTAACTGCTCCTGATGAGCAGGTTGGCACCTTGCATGGCAGCCTTGACCATCAGTGTATGATTGTGTGTGTGAATGGGTGAATGTTGGCATGTGTTGTAAAGCACTTTGAGTGGTTGGTAGACTAGAAAAGTGCTATATAAATGCAGTCAATTTACCATTTTGCCCTAAGTAGCTCAATGAAAATATACTGTTACTACTTGCTAATCTTCATCTCCAGGTTAATGAACTGTGAAACTGTCTGTCAGGCTCTATGATCTATGGTTTGCTGATCAGTAAAGCGTAGTGGCTACTGTATGTCAGGCTGTATGTAGAGTTTCACTATGGGACATGGTGGCAGTAAGTAAGTCACTGATATGAACAAGGCATTTTGTTGAGTATCATCCACTATTGTGACCACATCTTATTTTGTTTTTGTTGAATAACGTTTCCTGTTCTCCTGCAGCTAATAAATAAGTTTAGTGCATAAATCATATATTGATGCATACATGAGCTTATAAAGGAAATAATATCTATATACACTGAAACCCTCCAATGTTTGTGCACTAGGCATCTGATATGTGTTACTGAGTGTGTATGTTGGTAACAACAGGTTTTTATAAATTTCATGTGGAGGTGTGTTCTTGCTCACTGCAATATTCAGTCTCTCAGCTCTCAGTATGAATAGAAACACATGACATCATAATATGATACTCATAATAAGGCAGAGAGGATGCTCTAGTGTTGCATACTCCACTGTAAAGATCATATACAATGTCGGGTGGAGGTGTGTTGCGCAGAAGAGCTCCCTCAGATATCATTAGCTGCTGTGCTGTGATGAAGAAGCAGGAATCAGATCATGTTATCCCCTCCTGAGACACTATTAATTAATAAGAGCTTTGCTAAAGAAGCCGTCCTCCACTTAGGCTCTCTGTGCTTTCTTGCAGGGAATCGATTTGTGTCCCTCCTGCTGCCAATGTGTCTGGCGGACATCTTTTACAGTACAACCCTCACGCCATGAGCAGTCTGTATGTCTGCCACTGAACCATGCAAGGCCAGATGACACCTTGGGAGCCAGGGATCCCATTTCCTGCATGGTCTCTGCTACCTGCTGGACTTGCAAAGCAGTGTATGCAATACTGGTTAGAGTACTGGCTTCTTGACTTACCATGCAAGTTAGAACTTTGACAGTCATATAAGTATTAGAGTATAAGATGTTATAGGCCTATTATAGTTTTTTTTTTTTTTACAAAGAATAAAGTATGTCATTATGAGGACAGCTGATCAAGAGGTCATCCAGGCTCTGAGGTGTATGATCTGATACATCGGATGGAGCAGAAGTTTACACAATGCCAGAGTCACCTGCACCTGTCCGTATAATGCTTCCCAAAACAGCAACAATGAAAACTTCCTTCAGGAAAACCAATTTTCCCTTGAGTCCTGATATCTGCACGATAAACCTCTCTCTCTCTCAGACAGCACCAGTTTCTACCAGGATCCAAGAAAACTAGAAAACTAATAAAAACTAAACATGACCCCCGGAAAAATATAGCCTATTCAGGAAATATGACATATCAACAGTTAAAAAATAACTTGTTTCAAAGCTGTTTATACTGATTATGACTAAAGGCAGAGCAATTCAATCCAATTATTTTCTTTAGCAGATCATTGCAGGTGAAGCTGCACTAATAATAATTGATGCACCAATGCAATGAGTGAATCATTACAGCTCTATAGGTGACACAATCAAAGACTCCAGAGAAATGTCACATTTTCCTTTAAAACAAAATACAGAGGGGCAACAAATGCATTTCACCACCAAACGTGAGCAGTTTGACTAATCTTTGTTACTTTTGCACTAAACCACTGACTACAAAGATCACACCCTGCAGAGAGATGCATCAATACAGTGTTGTGCACATTGTGTTTCACCTTTTCAATCTATTGAATTGAATTTCGTTGGCAATTAACTAAAGGGTGACACTGTGGGCTCAGATCTCATTTCTTGTTTTAAAAGACAGCAGTGAGTGTTTATCAGAACAAATATTTTACAGAAAGACATTTAAAAATATCTGATTTAAAAAGGCTGACGTTAAGTTCTGTTTGCCTTAATGTCTACACTGAGCCTATATGGCAGGATAATAAAGGAGGATCTGAGAACTTAAAAGTCTCTACAAACAAAGCTGGCTAATTAACTGGGATGGTTCAAAGAATACTGTATTGCAATATACCACAAAGACATTTGCAGAAGCATATGATGAACATGGCAGTGATGCCTTTATTTATTGGCATGGAAAATTAACTTCAGTGCAACACATAAGACACCAGTTGCAGCTTCAAGAATTACAAAGTATAACTGTTAAACACACCCTATCTTCAGTAGTGTCAATGCGTCCTTCAAAAGTGCATCCCACTCCACCCCTGCTAAATATATATAACCTTTGCTAGCCTTGTCACAGTTCTATAATTTACAAGTTTTTGATTAAATTAATGTGCGAGATTACTCACTGTTTTACTGGTAGTATATGTATTATATATTGTGCATGAGTTCAAAATTCAAAATGTGTTTAAAAATCGATTCTTGTCAACATGGTCTCTGTCGATGCTAATGAACAAACAGTGAACAAGAGCACATACAGCTGGGGAGCACAGCAGCAGTGGATTTAGTTTTTAATGGACACCCTGCTAACACTGACTTGATATTAGTGACTTTAGCTGACTGTTAAATTGATTGATTTAGCCTGCTGCTGAACAGATCGACTGGTGTCTTACTGTACATTTAAGACATTTAGTTCTCTAACTTGAAGTTAATTTAGATTTTAGCTGTTAGGGAAGATGTAAAATTTTAGGTCTATATATAAAAGTGATGACACCACTACTCATTCTATTAACCTTTGTCACCTAAGGTATTAAATGAATTGTAATGCATGGATATAGCACAAGAGCTGGCAGTATGCGAAGGCTGAACATCAGTTTACACTGTGTCTGATGGGAAACAGGTTTATTGTCTCATTGTTGAACTCTAGCAGGTGTCTGTTTGTCTATCAGTGTGAATTCTCAGGTGATATCCCAGACACCACTGATCTAATTTTAAAATCAACCAAACCTGGATGGATGACTCAACTTTTGCAGCCTTGTTCCAACCTTTTGAAAATCACACTGATTTGTCCTAACACATATGCTATAACCAAAAGGTCACATTTCAAACTTGGCCTGGTATCTCTAACACCACTCTTGTCAAATCTTTGAGGAATGATGAATCTGGGCGCTCTTTGTTCGTCTTTGTAAAAACTTCATTGGCCTGAGTTTGCTATATGGCTATAATTGTAATAAATGTCTCTTGGGACTGATTGACCTTATAATTCAATTCAATGGAGCTTTATTGGCATGGAAAACAGACATTAACATTGCCAAAGCATATTTGTTTATAATAAATTTATAATAATTGTATATTTCTGGGCCGATCAGTCTGACTTTATTAATTTCACTCTAACATGTGCGTTATTTCCCTGTGTCTGTGGTTTCACTAATGTGTGAAAGATTTAAAAGTTGAATTATGTTCTTTAAAGCCCCCTATTCAACCTACTGTATGATACAGTATACACAATATGCTGCAATGTCAAATTACAACAGCAAAATACTAATATGACATTTGCTTTTCCACTGTATTACATGTGAAATATATATCTTTCTAAATGCCTGCACTTATTAAACATTGTTACACTAATGAACATATGCATTCAAGCTACATTAGATGAAACCTTAATGATCCTTATAGAGACATATTCCATGGCATCTCCTCAGTGAATAGTTATACCATTTTCATGTTAGGTGTCCCATTAAGAATCTTTTTTTAATAGCACTGCTCCAAGAGCACCAAAAGAAAACAGCAGCACTTCAAGTTCAAGAAAAGGCTTTTCTTCAAAACATTTCATCTTTGACAGATATCACATATCCTATAAGGGGCAACATGCATGTAGGGGATAGCTGTCTCTGAGGAGGTTTTGTGGAATGAAGTAATCTAAATTCATTTCTGCTCTGACACAGCACACTTTGAGCAGGGCCTTCATTTGGTTTATAGAAATGTTGCACTTGCCAGAATGATCAATAACCCCATTAACACAACCAAAGGAAAACACACTCTCCATCTACCTTTAGGGGGCTCTTCTAAAGGGGCTAGTCTGGGAATTTAAATGGATAAATGTGCCCACTTTCATGTGTGTGTGCCTGTTTATGTGAGCATGTATGGCTTTGTGTGTAAAAGTGTTAACAGCTAAATGAAACAATTCAACTGCATGTTGTACATATTGCAGTTATGACAGATGAACATTCAGCCAAAACAGCAGAGAAAAATGTTTTGATTAGAATTTCACAGAGCAAGCAGCTCACTGATATACAGTAGCACAGCAGCAGTCTTTTGCAAGATAATTTGTTCTTGTAAAGTTTCCAAACATATTATTACTTCATTAGCATATTATAGTCATGCTATTATATGCTATTTTTCACAACAGCATGTTGTGGTCCAGGGAGAAGTCTCAATAAGTTATACAGCATGAAGATTACTGAAGGACAGTGAAAACCAGCCAAAAGAACCCAAGGATACAGTAATATCACACTGTTATACAAAAAGTTAACTTCTACCCAAACACATGTAATTATTATAACGCATGAATTTCAATCATCTTAGTTTTAAATACTTCAGCTAATAGTTACGATGATGCAGTAATTTCCATCTATAATTATGTAGTGCTAAAACAATTAGTCGATTAATAGATAACTATTACAGACAATTAATCAACAATTTTGATAGGCAATCTTTTAACAAGACTATAAGTCTACAACCATGCTAGCTACCATGCTGTGAGGCTGTTCTTAGGCACAGCAATGATTTAAGCTAAATACTGACATCAGCATGCTAACATGGACACAGTTACAGTGCTAACATGCTGATGTTTAGTAGGTAATATTTACTAGGTTCACCATCTTAGTTTAGCCTGTTACAGTAGCATGTGAATAGGTGTCAATTAGCACTAAACACAAAGTACAGCAGAGGTTGATGGAATGTCATTAATTTTGCAGGTATTTGATAATGAACCAAAAAATAAAAATTTGACCACATCAACATTAAACATGACCACATGATGGCACTAGATGAAAAGTCAGGGACTCAAAAGGCTTTAGAATTTATCCTCTAGGGACCTTGAATAGCCTAACAAACCATTCAATAGTTGTCAATATATTTCACTAAAAAGCAAAAATTTGAACCTCATGGTGGCGCCAAAGTCAGGGGATCTCCTAGTGGGGATTCATCTAATGGGGAATTCATCTAGTGGTGACCATGAACATCTATACAACATTTCATGACAATCTATCCAAAAGTTGTTGGGACATTTCAATCTGGACCAAACTGGTGGACAGACTGACCAACCAACTGACCGACAGATTTCCATACTGCAATTTCTTGTTAGTTATTGACCGACGTGTATGTTGATACTCATATAAGCCGCGATAACCTAATATCAGCCCATATATCAGCCCCACCAACTTATCAAAGCAGCAATTCACACACATCACTTGGGTCCTGAAACGTTGTGATGCAGGCATTATTCACTATTTTTCTGACATTTTATAGGCTAAACAATTAATTCATTAATTGAAAAAAATTATGGATAATCAATAATAGATACAACCAGAGGTTGCGGCTATACAGTTCAGCTACACAGCCAGGAGACTGTCTATATAAACCCTGCAAATATCCCAGGCAGGAAGCTTGCTGGACCCAATTGAAAGAAAATGCTATTGAGATGTGCAGCATGGCAAACTAATGGATTCAACATAGATTGACACTTTAAAAGGAACAGAGCTGTTGGGCCACAACTGATTAATAACAGGCCTGCCTCCATCCACTGAGATGCTTATTAAAATATGAATTTTAAATGAATCAGTCTTCAGAGCATTGTCCAGCGTCCAGCTGTAATTTGTTGTCACTGAAGCTTTTAGACACTGGTATCTCCTTGGCCAGAATGAGAAGTAGTAAAAACACCCTGACTGGGAATGAGAGTCAAAGATATGGCACAGAAGGCAAAGAGAGAAAGTCCTTTTCCAAATTACTATAATGGATTTGTTACCCTTCTGATTTACATTTAAATGAAAACCTTTTATCTGCTGGTATACCTACTAATGAGCAAACTCTGCTTTGACAGATGTGACTCCTCTTACCATCATGAAAGGAGTAAACCAACAGTACAATGTAGTACAGTGTACTTGTAAAGCTTAAAAATTTCTTTAAAATAAACCTCTAACAATTACAAGTTTAGACTTTTACTTACTTGTGTGTTTGATCATGGAAAATCTGTTGGAATATTCCTATACTATTCTATGATGTATGATGATGCTGTAGCTGATTGATTAGCATAATATATGTTAGTTCTTGCACAATACTTTCAACCTTTCTCAAGTGACTTTTCAAGTAAAACATTACAGTATTACTAAGAAAAATGCACTTTATTTCCATGGTATTCTATAAATAGGACAAATATCAGCTGATGAGTTCAACAGCCCTGTGATGGATGGGTAATCTGCAATATCATCATCATAAGTGTTTTCCTGCCATTAGGAGCAGATAAGAGAGTCTTAGATTAGTTCTGAAGCACAGTAATACAAAGATAAATGGCAACACACTGCATCCTGTAGCTAACCTGCCCAGGAAACTGTGAAAAAGTTTCATGTTGATAAAAATTTTGGCAAGAGAATAATGTATTAATTGATTTTTTGCAACAAATGCCATTAGATGTAAAAGCAGCTAATGGGAGTAATGAAATTCAGCAATCTAAATTTTGTTTTTACTTGAGTGTGAAAGAAAATATCCAGCCATACAGTACAAGTGCATTATTGCTACTTTTTTCATGTCTTGTGTGAAGACTTTTCATATGACTCACATCAAAAGCACGCTCAGAAAGCAGTTTACCAAGATGCTCTGCCATTATGCCAGTTTTATGTTGTATAAAGCAAGCTTTCCGTATTAGTCTACTAGTCATCTAGCCTGTGTTTATGCTCGTGGGGGTGTATGTAAGAGAGAAAACAATTAAAGATATGTAATTTCCAAAGTTTACCAAACAACCAACCATCTGGCAAAGCCATTTTAGTCATGATTTAGGAAAAACGTGTTTATAGAATATGGCAATCAAGAAAATTTATGAGTGTTTCTTACCTCTAGGTGGTTGTCAGTTATAGCTGTTTTTGAAGTATGATGTTTTCTTTTCCCTTTTGACATGCTATAGTGTTGTTATAGCTCAACTTTTCACAGAAGGTGTGGAATTATTTTCACTTGTAGTAACAACACCTCAATTGTCACTCTTTGAGAACAGATCACAATTGTACCAAAAAAGCAACCTTTATACTGCAGTAATTGGAGAATAACAGACGTTGAATGAAAAAAAAACATAATTTGTCCAAAGCCTTAAGGAACTGTGATAGAACTGACTACCATGGTAAAAAACCTGGTACATAAGCTGACGTAATGAAGCTTCATTTTCACATTAACTTAAGAAATCAATCAAAACTTGTGATGCTAATAGGAAATAATGACTTAGCTGACAGACCCCATTGAAGCAGAAAATAATCTTACTCTGCGGAAAGTTTAAGGAAGGTGTTCCACCAAATACTGAACCGTGTAGGTGGATGAACAGAATTTAATTACACTAGCAAACTTGTACCATCCTTAATTTTTTAATTGGAAGAAAAATCATTAAAACAAAAGAAGTGACATCCATATAAACATGACTGCCTTACCTTACTGCTCATTACAGAAAACAGCCAGATGCTAAAGTCTAAATACTATCAGTTGATGTTAATATTGTGTATAATAGCCTACACCTGCATCTCCCATTCTTCAACCTCATCACACCTTACAAAGACAGCACATAATATTAGATACTATAACGGATTGTCTCATACATATTCACAATTCATTTTTTGCAGATCTACCACATAACAGTATTTAGCATCTTTAGAGCAGGAATAAAATCTATATAGTGTGGATCCATTATAAGGGAGTGTATGTATCATTGCCACCACAGACTGGCTCGCCTGCTGAAGTGCTCCACTACTGACACACCTTTGCTTGTCATTTAGCCAAAGGGCTTCTACCGGGGACATGGAGTGCGACTTCCAATTAGTTTTCAGGAGATTTATTCATGGAACTGTTAAAGAAAGAATGAGTTAAAGAATGTGAACGGAGTAATGGGTTTTAAATGACTGCCACACTGCAACGCTACATATCGCATAATATGAGTTCTGATGAGTTTAGCTTGACCCCCAATGTAAATGGCGAGCGTTAAAGCTTCATTTGGCTAATGTTTTTGCTTTTAATGAAACGAAACAAAACACAATGTATTATCTGATATCTTTTGTAGACTTTTTAATCTTTTTGTTATATTAATAAATATCTAAATCTCATCTGTCATGTGCCAGTGTACACTTCCATACTGCTCTTCTTAACCATGCATAGAATATATTCTTAATTCCTATACAAACAAATAGATGCATTTATAAAAAAAAATAATCTGTGCAGAAAACTGTTCCACAAGACAGCAGTGTTTTGAACATGCCCTTTGTGTATGAGTATGCTCAGGCAGCTGTGTGGGAGAGGAGGCTATCAAGGTGCAGATATTCAGATATTAGAGAGAGGTTAGTCAAGAATCTGATAGCTTGGATTTGGTTGATCTTTCATTACGCTGCCTGGTAAATATTTACAGGAAAGGTAACAAGCCTGTATTATTTATAGAACCAATGAAGACCACTCCAGAAAAGCTGGCAGACATTTGAGAAGCAGGCCACTGTTAGTCACTTCGTGGCCCCTTATTTTTGAATATTTTCACTAGACTAGAATAGAATATTTCATAGTTCTGGCTTGTTTGGACACGTTCGCATACGTTTATTTTCTATTTTGTCAAGGTTGCACTCCGATTCCCAAATAATAAGAAACTTTCAAAAAACATTGCTTAAAAGTTAAAGCTACTTTAAGCAATGTTTCTGAACAGGCTCAAATGACTCCCTGTAAAAGTAAAAGGGTCATACAACAAACACCACTAAGATTCAACATCCAATTCTGCAGCTCACTGCAGCTTTGAGACACTTTCAGCTCATTGAAAAGATAGACGTGCCTTAACTTGACATCAGTGTTCTTAACTGCAGCCGTGTTTACAACATGTTAAGTCATTAAAGGCAAGTGGATTCTTTGCAAAAATAACACCTTTGCCCTTGTTTCTGGCATCTGTGGTTAAAAAAAATTGCTGACCAAATCTGACATGTCATGCTCATTTAGAGCTTGCAAATGCAGTACTGTTCCAATATAGCCTCTGTCTATTGCAGTGTTTAAACTGGTGGGATTACAGTACACACACTCAATCCACACATCTGTCCACATACATGTTCATGAATACATTTTCCCACTCCTAGTGCCAACACAATCTAAGAAAGTCTGTAAGTACATATGGTTCCATGTTGTGTGTGTGTGGGTGTGTGTGTGTGTTACATGCAGCTGGGCTTGGTAGTATTTCTGGCTTGTGATGTTGAGGGCTGCTTTGGATATGAGCAATTTCAATGTGTGCATAAACACACACAGGAGCAGAATCAGTGTTGATAATATATCCTGGCATGTGAACCTGAGCAGTGGAGAGATACCAGATGCTTTCACGGCCTCCCTGTGCAGTGGTAAAAATTGCACTGCTAATGTAATATTCCCAAATTTCCTCCTGGACATAAATTCCATGAACTGTGTAAATGCACTAGCACTGAATCAGGGAAATGAGAGCAAACACTATATACCAGAGAATGCTAAATATTTATAGTAATAGGGAACCCCATTAATAGATTGTGGTTTGAGATTACAGCATTCGAAACATAATATGAAGGAATTTGAAACTGCAGCGGAGAATGCAACCTTCACACTACAGAGAAAATAAGAGAGCGCTGAATAGAAACTAATTTAAGATCAGGTCAGGGTATAAACAGCACACTAGGGGAAAGTTTTGGCGAACGAATGTCCGTGGCAGAGGTCAGGGGGTGTGTATTGTGGTTTACAAGGTTGGTTCAATGTCCAGAGCATGAGAGCAATTGTTTTCTTAGTTCGTCAGGACTTCATGCCTCACTGTAAATAAGTGCTCCATCCTCTCAACAACACTCTTTGATTTATAAGTGCTTGAATATATTATAAAAATGGTGGTAACTCACTGTTTTGTTTTTTTTAGTTGCTGTTGTTTTGTCCAAATTGATAATTTGCATTAATTAACATAAATTCTACAGTGTAGTACTTTGGCAGATTAATTTTAATTTGCCTTCCCATAAATAAAATGTCCCTTCAAAGAAAATTACATGATTTGGCTTAATCTAAACCAAAAACGGAAATACAGAAATACAGAAATACCTCAGTTCATGTGGTTATATTTGTACAGTACAGTCAGCACTTGTATTCTAGCTGTGTGACAGATTGTGGTTTTATTTTGGACAGCAGACATGGAGGCGGAGCTGTGTGCAATACATTAAAATAACCCTCTGATGAGATTCATTAATGCAATCAACACGAACCTACTGATATCTGACTTTGAGCTACTGTACCATCACCTGAAAGCTTTATATAAAATGTGTGTCTAACTGGTGATCAACAAACTTCAGACTGGCAGCACTTGCATTTCTCTGCACATGACATTAATTATTCCTCACATATCCCAAGCTGATTGTGACTGACTGGGCCATTTGCCTCCAATTTTTTCCCACATGGAAAAACTTAAGTATTCCGCTTTCACCGGACATTGCAACATACTGTTTTGATTAATTACCTTGAAGCAAATTAGGATGTGATCGATCAATCAATGTCATCTGCTCAACTGAGTTCTGATGGCCTGCAGTCTCTTCAGATCAATTTAGTTACTGGATGGCAGTCTAAACAATTGCGTCAGTCATTAAATACATGGCCTTTGCTGTGTGATAGTGCCTCTGCTGTGTTTCTCTCAGGTTTCGTGTAATATATCATAAAAGTAAGTTATGAAATATTACAAGTAAGTTAGCTCATCTCTGTGAAAAAACCTTGCCCTTGCCTCTAAATTATTAAGAATACATGTTAAGGAAAAAAGAGAATAATTGCATAAACTAAGTTCTGAGTTATTGATCCATCTTCAAACGGTTTCTTACTGCTACATGTTTTTAAGATAAGCCTAAATGACATCATTAAAACAAATGTTTTAATGTTTTTTAATTTTATTCTAGGAAATGTATTCTACTAAGAGACTGCATGTAGCTTCTTCACTCCATAAACTTTATGGACATCAAATTGTGTTTTCTCTGAAGTTTATTGTTGAAATTAGTTTACATTTAAGTAGTGTTATCAGTAACAAGCCATAAAATGTACTAATACACAGAAAAAAATTGAGTGCCGTCAGTCATTTTACACAAATAATTACATTTTGAGCTATGCAATGCATCACATGTGACATCACAGATGTCTGTGTTTACTCAAACTGTCTTAGGGGAAATAATAAACACTGGATGTTACAATTAAACTTGTATCCAGTTGAAAATATTTTTTTTCTTCTATTTATTTATTTTTTGTTAATAATTTCTGTATATCATTTCAGACAACAACTGCATATTTCTTTAGAAAAAACTATACATGTCTCATATAAAGTAAACTGATATAACTTTTAACCTTTCCAGACAACAATATGGATGCTTTATTTGACCAGATGCCTCTCAAGCAAATGTAACATATGGCTCTTTTGACATGTTATCCACAGTGAAAGACAAACGCATATCTCGAGTTAGGGCAATGTAACATCTCTTCAAGTTTTCTGCCACAGTAATTGTTCTGAAGGTGTGTAAGCTCAGTGTGGCATTCTGTTGACATTGTTGACTCAGAGAGGGCTTCTTACTGGACTCTAGGGGTGGACACTGTGCCAGCAGCAGAAACATGGGACCTGGTGGCAGACGTGATGGAGAGCCAAGCTTTGTTCGGGTGTGCATCTGTATCTGTGTGTGTGTGTGTGTGTGATGAGAGGAAGAAAGAGAGAGAGAATGTGAGAGCGAGTGTGAGAGAGAGCTCAGAGGAATACTTACTCATTATGGCTGTGTGGAGGGGTGAGGGCGTGACAATGTATCATTGCCTGCCCTTTGGTCAGCAGCCATCAGAAGCATAACAGATGGAACTGACAAACTGTTTCCATAGAGTTTAGGCACTTTGCAAGCTGTGGTGTCCAATTATCTTTCATCATGTGCTCACAGGAATGCATAATACTACGTTGTAAGAAAGATAAAATCAAAAACTGAGTGTGAGCAGTGTGACTTTACTGTGGGTTAATCACTTCCTAAAAGAAGGACTGAAAAATACTTTACTTGAATTCTGTTGTGCTGTACAACCGTAAAATACCTTAACAAGACCTTCAGCGCTACAGAGCATTCATGAATATTAATTCATCAGTCATGTCAGTTAAACTTTAAAGAGGCTACTCTCATCTACCCACACATATTAAAAAGATGCCTTAATTGCGGTGGGAAGAGAACTATTAATAAAATGAAAAACAAATCTTATCACATGCATTTTGGTTAATATTTTTTTTGGTCTTATGCATAAAGATACTTAAAAGTGTATGTGTGTGTAGCATGTTTTACAAGGCAAACATTTTAAAATTCTTCTAAACAGTTAAAGCTTCACCAATCAAACAAGTATTCTCATGATGTACGAGCTCCCAGTAACCTTGACGACTGATGCATTTTGCCTCAGGCTTTCTGGGAATTACTAAGTAGTTAAATATATAAATTTTTCTTAATAAGGCTGACATACATAAACCATCCCATTACACATGTGAGACTGGTGGTCTTCCATGGGATTGTACAGGACAATCTCTGATCTATTAATCATGGTTATTTTAATGAGGTGCACAGTCTGTGTGCTAGGAGGAGAATAGGAGAAAAAAAACACTAAGACAAATATTGGATCTAACAATGTGAAGCTGTGTTATACATCATTGTTCCATCTGTGTGAGAGTTTTTTTTGTGGCTGGAACACATTCCCACCAAATGCCCAGGACACATACAGTGTACAAGTACAAGATGTGAAATTTAGGCCAGCATTTACTAGATCACTAGCATTGTATTCTGTTGACTACACCAGTGCACACAGATCAAAGATGAGGAGTTTGACACAATATCTAAAGACATACCACTAGAAGAAACAACCAACAGTATATATTAATACTAAGTAATTTGCTGACATATGATGCAAATTGGGAGGACCCCATCCAGAGTTCTGTAAGCGTAAGTCCAACTTGTCTCCATAGACAATGCTAGGTGACTTGCAGTTAAAGCACCTCCAAGGCTTGTATAGGCATGAAACTCTCCCGATTTAACCATCAGCACAAGAGATGTAACCCTGTCTCCTAAAAATTTAGTTTATACTGCGTATTACTAAGGGGGGGCAAGAGCCGATCGATGATCTGGCGAAGATTGGTGAGAAGAGCCGGGTAGATATACTGTCAGGTGTGATTGTGGATGGAGAACAGGTGAGCAGGTGTGTCAGTTGCTGATTGGCAGTACCTCAGAGGCCACACACCACAGCATATACACACACACACGCACACATAAAGAGACTAACAGGGGACAGACAGACAGGAACACTAGGAATGGTACAGCCGTACCATGACAGATCCAGGAGACTCCTGTTCTATGAAGAGGAACAATGAGGATGTCATTAAAAGAAAACTTTGAAATGGGATTTTACAGTGTGAGAACAATACTTGCAGAACAGCAGCTCTTCCCTTCTAACTTCACAACTCTCACTCTCTCTCTACACACACACATATATATATATATATATATATATATATATATATATATATATATATATGAATAAATAAAGTTCAGATAGCCGTGAACACACCTGTGCTCAATCTGGGCTGGTCTTGAGAGCTGATGCAGCTCATACTTTATATGGACAACATAAACCACCAGTTCTGGCTGGGCATCCCTAATTTCTTGCAGAAATGTCCCTTTAAGGAAAAAGATTTCAAGCACAACATTGATTTTTGCAGAAAATTTAACCTGATACATGTCACAATCTTGTCTGTATTTTATTTTACATAAAGATAAGATACCCGGTACTTACACTCCTCATGTTTCCTGTGTATACATTTATTGATTTTTGTAGAAACACAAAATACAAAGGGAATAATGATTAATTAGGCTGATGGAGGAATATTGATCATATAGTAACCTTTTTACTCCATCTTATGCAGTAGCGTCTGACACCACAGTTTCTAAAAGGAAACACCATGCCACTGCTTGCTTCCTTTTATTGTCATATGACTATGCGGAACATGCAATAATGAGATTACATCCATCTAACCTCACTGTCAAACTAACTTCTTGATGCAATATGTTTGGCAAAAGGGTCAGGCAAGGTAGGCTCTTAATTTGCTGATTCATTACAGAAACCTCTGGCCTCAGTCTGTCTCTAGACAGATAGCAAACCTCATCTCCCATATAACAATGCATATTTGACAGATGGAGTGTGGCTTTCATCAAAGTTTCACAATGAGGCATTTTAAAGATGCAGTAGCTCTAGATGACTGCCAGAGCCACAGCTCCAAACGCCTGCTTTCATTCACAGTAGCACTACTGTACATATATGCTGTCCAGCCTAGGAATACAGTGAATGCTTACAAAATATTTGGAATCATTTTGGTCCAGACCTCTCGCACAAACCACGTAGCCAACAAATAGTCTACCTTTCTCCCCAGGGGAAAACACATAGCCAGAATAAGTAGGATTTGTCGGTTGCTGTTTGTACACACGATGTAACACACAATTCAAAGTTGGCCCCTCCTCCCCGCCTCAATGAGAGAGAGAGAGAGAGAGAGAGAGAGAGAGAGAGAGAGAGAGAGAGAGAGAGAATTAACTGTGTATGCAGCTAAAGAGAGACAACCAGGCCTTGGCATCTGACCTCAGAGGAAGTCTAGAGGCACTCAAACAGGAGAACAGTGTGCTCCATGCTCAGTTACCCAAAGTAAAGGCGGATGCTTAGAATAGAGAAAGGAGCTTCATCAGGCAAGTCCAACACCTGACAGACTAACTCTCAGTCCCCACAATGACAAGTACAGAGACACAGACTCTGCCTACCAGTGTCCCAAACACCTGCCTTGTCTCTGTCCCACCCTCTCGATGCCGCAGGCTCCTGTGTTACCCTCCATCGAAGATTTTCCAGGGTGGGAAGATGCCGCAGGCTCCTGTGTTACCCTCCATCGAAGATTTTCCATTGGAGCAGTCTTGTGATGACACTCTACGCTTTCCCTTCGACCAAGTGATAAAAATTGATGGTCATGTTGTGCGCCCTGATACAGCTCAGTCATATCCACACTTTTCAGTGATCAGGGACAGGCTGTAGAGAGTGAGTCGTGACACTCAGACAGGGGAAGAAGTCACGCAATTGTTAGTACCAAGCTGGCGGGAAACAGTTTTCCAGGCGGCTCATTACAACCCGATGGCTGGGCACATCGGGTGTAATAAAACACTAGACTGGATAATGGCTCAATTCTATTGGCCTGGGATTTGGGGAGACGTTTGCCGTTGGTGTGCGTCTTGCCCCGAATGTCAAATGGTTAACCAACCAGCCATCCCGAGAGCGCCTTTGCGCCCATTACCATTGATGGAGGTCCCATTTGAATGCACGGTGTGGACCTCGGGCCATTTTACCGGCGCGCATGTGGATATTGCTTTGTGCTAGTGTTAGTGGACTATGCAACACGATATCCCGAAGCAGTGCCATTGTGCACCATCTCTGCAAAGAGTCTGGCACAGGCACTGTTTTAGGTCATCTCCCAAGTCGGGATCCCGAAAGAGATCCTGACCGACTAGGGCACCTCATTCATGTCACGCACACTGAGAGAACTTTATGGATTATTGGGCATCAAGTCGATTCGAACCAGTGTATACCACCCTCAAACTGACGGGCTCGTTGAGCGTCTAAACAAAACTTTGAAGTCCATGAATGATGTAAATTTGTGCACGAGGATAAGCGCAATTGGGATAGGTGGCTAAATCCTCTGTTGTTTGCAGTGCGGGAGGTACCCCAGGCCTCCCTTTGAGCTGCTGTTTGGCAGAAACCCACGGGGGTCCTGGACCTAGTTAGAGAAAACAGAGGAGGGTCCAAGCCCCAGTAAAACGAAGTTCAGCACATCCTGGACCAGAGAGCAAAACTCCACGTTAGGGCAGTTGTCACGGGAGAATTTGCTCCAGGCTCAGGAGCATCAACAACGCCTGTACAACAGAGGGGCTAGACCAAACCAAACAACCCAGCCTTACGCACTAGGTACAATGAAATTTTAAAACAAATATAAACGTAAAAAAAGGAACAAAAAACAAAATTATACCCACATGAAACTTGAAGATATTGAAAATGCCATTAATCAAAATCAATTCTGGGATATGTGGAACAACAACACAAAGCAACCACAAGCACTACCATCCAAAATGGTGACATCTGGAGAGCACATTTTCAAAATCTGTACAAAGACATACCTAAAAATAAAATTAAATCAGATCAATGTCTTATAAAAGAAAAACTCCAAACATTAGAAGAAACAATTAAAGACAACCAAACCCCCCTTGATTTTCCAATTACTTGGGAAGATTTGACCACACAGATCGTCTCTCCAGCCAAGAAAAGCACAGCATAAAAAAAATGAAATGCTCAAATGCAGCACCCCAGAGATGCAGGACCAGTGCTGAAGTTGCTCAATATCGCGCTACAGTCAGGATGTTTTCGCGACATCTGGTGCAAAGGGCTCATTTCCCCCATTCATAAGAGTGGGGACAAATCAAACCATAGTAACTACCATGGCATCTGTGTTAACAGTTGTCTAGGTAAACTGTTCTGTAGTATTCTAAATAAAAGAATACTAGATTTCCTTGAAGAGCACTCCATCTTGAGTAAAAATCTAATTGCTTGATGCTTGATGACCTTGTTCTACAAGGACTACAGCAACAGCTGGTCATAGTACTGTCAGAACTGGGCCCTGGCAGTAAATATGAAGAAAACTAATGTCATGATTTTTAAAAAACGCCCTAGATGTCAGGAGAACAAATACCACTTTACCATAAATAATCATATCATTGAACACAGTATGAGTTATACCTACCTTGGTATATCCATAACAGCATCAGGGAGTTTGAACATGGCAGTGAAAGCACTAAAAGAAAAAGCTCTAAATGCAATGAAGAGAAAATTTTATAATTTCCAAATTCCAATTAAAATTTGTCTTGTCATCCAGCCCATTGTGCTGTACGGTAGTGAAGTATCAAGTCATCAACATCCAACAGAATCTTTACATGCAGAATTCTACAGATACATTTTACACATACACAGAAAAACACCAACAAATCGATGTAGAGCAGAATTAAGCAGATACCCACTGACAATTAACATTCAAAAGAGAGCACTCACATTTTTTAATCATGTTAAATCCAGCCCCCTAGACACCCTCCATTCCAAAGTCCTCCAATCCCAAAAGCTGAGCCCAGAAAACAGTCCTCTATGTCAGTTGGGGATGAGACTACCTGCCCCCTCTCAGACACTCTGACCAGTCTCACAACAACACTGCTTTCCAAACACCAATCAGAGTAAATCAAATTATAATACAATGTAAAGAAACTTATTTGGAACATTGTAAAGAAGAAACTAAAAGCCAAAGTAGATCATAAAGTTATCTGGCCCTAAAAAGAGATTATGAAGGTCTCTTCATAGGCAGAATGTCTCTATACTGTCAGAGATAGAAAGCAGAGACAGAGCCTAACCAAGTACAGGCTCAGTGACCACAAACTGGCAATCGAAAAAAGAAGAAAAAATCCTGGCAACCAAAAGAAAACAGAATATATGGTCACTGTTTAAAGGGTGAGGTTGAGATAGACGCACTTCCTCCTACAATGTACAACATTCAATAAGAAGCATTTACTTTAACAAGTTCAACTCTATAATCTCAGATTTCAAAGAGCTAAATGACCTCTCAAAATTAAAAACACACACATTCATAAAAAAAAGTTTATGAATGTTTATGTAGTTTTCACTTATTGTATTTATTTATTTGTATTTGTAACTGCAAGTCAATATTTATTATTATTATTACTATTACTATATTATCTTACTTATCTGTATATATTCTAATAGCACATTTTTTATGTTTCTGTTTTTATTTCACACATGCTTTGGCAATGCTAACATCTGTTTCTCTCGTCTAATATCTTACTGTTGTATCCTGTTGACTGCCTCTCATTAGTCATGGATAGCATCTAACCATTCCCTCTTTAAAGGGATAGTTCGGGTTTTGGCAAGTGGGGCTGTATGAGGATCTTATCCATAGTCAATAGGGATGCACTGATTATTTATTCTGGGCCGATACAGATGTTTAAAATAACAATTATGATAATAATAACGATAGCCGATGACGATACTGATTTTATTGTTGTTTATCTTGTTTTTTGTTATTTTTTCCCACTTTTCTGCCAGGGAAACAAAGAAATTTTCATTATGAAAAAACTGTTATAAAGTCATTGAGCCCTTCTTTACATTGTCTTTGAATGAGCATGAATTCAATCATACAAATTTATGAAACAACCTTTAATATAACCTACTTTCACGTGAAAAAATATGTTTTGAAAAAAAAAAAACTGCTTCAAAAGCCTTTTTAGCCTGCTATACAAACAAATAGAAATTACCAACACTAAATTTAGCCAGCGCAAACTTGATGCGACCCAACAGATAAACACCAGCCACTGCCATCGGTGAATGTCATCCTATTTGCTGATAAGCCGATATTCCTACGCATAAGTGCAACTTGGCTGCACACTGTATAATGCCACCAGAGATCAACTACACACAAAGCGGAAAAGGCAGCGTTTAATTTTAGTGGGGTCGATTATGCTAATGATGAAATCTCACAAACACAAAATGACAACAAATTTGTCCAATTAAGAGTTTGGTGAAGCCGACTTGTGACTCACCTCACAAACCTCACAGAAAAATGTAAGAGATTTAGGATAAGAATATGAAAATGTTCTTGCATGAGGCCCATTGTGTCTTCTGGTTTACTTCTTTTGGAGAAAACATAGGCCAATCATTTTAATGCCAAAATAATGAGAGTTGAACCGTTATGTTCATTTTTTCCCAACACACAAACATATTAGCCATGTGATGCAACTTTTTCATGCGTTGCTGTGAATTTTCCAGGAAGGGTGGGTGGGGGGTGTTATTGCATGAAGAGGAAACATTCACTGATTATTGACAACATAATTATTGGTTTGAGTGTTGGTCATAAGAGTACTTAGCAGCATCTTGCAATGCTATATGGCCAGAACATTACTATTTTGACTCCAAATTGTGGTTTAATTCGCATCTGCTACTGTTTGCAAGATGGAATAATTTAAAACATTCTTTTAGTGAGAGGGGAGGTCACAGATAATGAGACACCGTATCACCTATTGCTTAAGGACTGATCTGTAGTTAATTTAAGTGATTTTTAATTACACTGATCTGTGTAAAATATTTTTCTCTATCTTTACATACAAGGGCGCAAGAGTAGTAAGTAAAAATGAGGTGTCAATAATTAATGCACCACCAGGCTTGTGGGAGTTCTGCCTTGCTGGCAGGACGCTAACAGAAAACCTAAAGCACTGCAACATCACCATATTCTTGAAACAGCCACTGCAGCAAACACATAAAATGAACTACAATATGAGGTTATTAAATAGTCTCCTCCAATGACTGAACGGACGGATGGCTCTGTCTGTCTATCTATCTACAGTATCTATCTATCTAGCCAACCTACCAGCTATCCATTCCACTGGCCCTCCATTATACATGTTTCATCAGTACTGGAGAAGTTACAGTGAAGCTGCCTCTCACAGCTGTTCTCCCAAAAGACACTATAATAATAATAATAATAATAATAATAATAATAATAATAATAATAATAATAAACTTTATTCCCTTCAGCGAAAGACTCATCCCCCCAAAATGCACCACAGAGCACCACAGGAAGTCATTCCTGCCTGTGGCCATCAAACTCTTTAACTCCTCCCTCTAAGTGTCAGTCTGTATGGCCCTAGGTCACTAAACTGGACATTGGATCATTAACATCTATGTAATACTTGAAATAATTGTGCAATATTCTGTTTAATACTCCTGTGCAATGTACTCTGTTTTCAGTTTAATTTATTGATATTTATTCATACTTCTATTACTGCTGTGCAATATCCACCTTCTCATAATCATCTTAATAAGCTACACTTGACAGTACTCATTATTGCACTATTACTTATATTATTACATTGTATCATACCGTACATACTTATGAACCTCTAAATCTACTTTGGTACTTACACTTATTTTAGCTTTTATACGTTATATTCACTTGTACTTAATTTATCTTACAGATAGTGAGCAGCTGTAATGAAAGAGTTTCACCTCGGGGATCAATAAAGTATTTCTGATTCTGATTTTGATTCTGATTCTGATTATAGAGCACTTATCAAAACAAAGTACAAAGTGCTTCACAGAGAGAGAAAATAAAATACCACAGTGAATGATAAAATACATGAAGAGCAAAAACAAAATAACAGATAATAACAATAAATTAAAAACCAATCAAATAAACAGACAGCTTAGATAAGATCAGGATATGCTTTCTGATCAAAGTGCGTTTTGAGAACTCTGACAAGACACTGACTCAGACAACCTAATTTCTTCGGACAAGTTGTTCCAGAGCCTCGGGGCACTGATGGCAAAAGCTCTGTCCCCCTTAGTTTTCATCCTGGACTCAGGAACAGACAGAAGACCCCTGCCTGAAGATCTCAAGCTACGTAAAGGTTCATAAAATGTAATCTGGAGCCAGGTCATGAAGAGCCTTAAAAGTAATCAATAAGATCTTAAATATCAATCCTAAAACAAGCAGGAAGCCAATGTAAAGAGGCTAAAACAGGTGTGATGTGATCGTACTTCTTACTTCTTACTTACTCTTACTCTTCCTTACTTCTATCTGTTTTATTTGAAAGTTGAGCTGACAAAAATGTATCGACATCCAATTTTTTATGTCAGACAGGCAGTCCTGCAGAGAACTCAGGATACAAAGGTCAGTGGGCTTCACACAGAGGTACAATTGTGTTTCATCTGCATAGTAATGAAAAGAAATCCCATGTCTATGGATGACATCACCCAAGGGGAGCGTATATAGGGAGAACAGTATTGGTCCCAGAATTGAACCTTGAGGCACACCATAGGGGATATGGGAAAAAGATGACATGAAGTTATTAATGGCGACACAGAATTTCCTATTGGACAAATACGATGAGAACGGGTCTAGTGCAGTGCCAGATATGCCCACCCAGTGCCTCAGTCTATCTAAAAGAATGCCAGAAAAAAGCTGCTTAGATACAATTTTTTCGAGAACCTTGGAAATAAAAGGCAGTTTAGAGATCGGACGATAATTATCCAGGAGGGTAGGATCAAGCCCAGGTTTTTTTTAGGACTGGTTGAACACAAGCAGTTTTAAAGTAATCTGGGACGCAGCCAGTAGCGAACTGTTCAAGATAGATAGCAAATGGGGCACAATACAATCCATAACTTCGAACAAAAACCTAGTTGGGATTTTGTCCAGAGGGCTGGAGGATACTCTCATAAGAGACATGATTTCTGTGAGTTCAGGCAGAGTAACAGCAGAAAATATGGTCAAAGAATCACTGAGTGGGTGATCCACATCTAAAAAGGCAGGATTGGGGGTGATACCAGATCTTATTAACTCCACCTTTCCAGCAAAGTGGAATAAACACTTTTCACAATCAGCATCACAATGAGCAGAGGTACAAGGAGAGGTTAACTAACTGATCAACAGATTTGAAGAGGAATCTGGGGTTGTGCTGATAGGCAGAAATAAGTGCAGAGAAATGACATGTTCTTGCATCCTTCACCATCCTATTATAAAGGAGTAATCACTCTTTCAAAGCTACAAAGTGGACCTGGAGACCTTCCATCTGCGTTCTGCTCTTCTGCATTTCCTTTTACAGCTTTGAATACTGTCATTTAACCATGGCTGTTTTCTAGTTAGTTCGATCTCATAGCTCCTCTGAAATATAGATCAAAGGTTGAGGAACACAGAGAATTAAAAGAATCAACCAAATCCTTGGTGTTGGAGGAATCAGGAAACACATTGCCAAGAGAATTGAACAGTGTACCAAATTTTGAGGCACTATGCTCATTAAGGGCACGTGTGTACTACAACATGCACTGTTTATGCCACCACCATGGCCATGCATGCACGTGATGTGTGCACGAGCAATGACTGCATATAGCTTCTTGGGTTCATGCCCATCAGCCTTTGCCTTCACTGCCCCATTAATGTCTTATCTTGGCCGTAACAGTTACTGTCTCTCTTTGTAGGAGAGGATGGGTCATTACCATTTCATAGCAGTGTCATCTTTCTTCAATTTAAAAGTGTAGATAGTATTAAGTCAGTGACTATTTTCTCTCCAGAAGATGTTTCCTTACAGTAATGTGAATCATTACTGTTGAGACTTTGAGACTTGTCATTTTAACAGAAATTATTTATGAAGCCTTTCTTAACTGATACATCTATGAAAATGGTTTCTCAGGATAGTTAAATGTCCTTGTCTCACTTCTATAACTGCCATAAGAGTTGAAGATACAACTACAAATAAGCAATACATTAAACAAAAACTTTGCAGGGTTCTTTAGTATTGCATTAGTCTGAATAGATGATATTTATGCTATAACAATAATATACATTTGCCTGCAGTTAACAGACTGTACCTGTTAAACGCATATTTCACACAGAAATCAGCACAAATAACAAAATTCAATTCTTATGACAGAGGACTTTTTTAACCAGAAGAGTCTGCATTAGCATATGCTTTGAACTCATCAAACAACAAAGCAGAGTCGGGATCACATGTATTTGATGCTCCTAAAACCATTTTAGACCTAACTAACAACTGTAAAATTAGGGGCATCCACTATAATAATACTTGCCAAAGTCAACTACTGATCAATCACAATCTCATCATTGTTGCAATAAATCTTGGGAACTGCTGGCCCATTTTTGGAGGAACTTATAATATTACTTGTAAATGACAAAATGAAATGATACATTTCCATGAGCAACAGCTGTCAAGTGGCAACATTTGAGTCATTGTGGCAGGTGGAGAGTAGTCAGCATGTGACTATGCAACTTAAGGTATGGTCAGACTTATGTAAAGCTTTATTCTATTCTATACAAATCTATTCTATATGAATTCAACCTCTTGAATTATTTTGCAGTCTGTGTTTATGCAAATATGTGTTTGTTTGCATTCACTTGCTTCTTTGCATTGACTTTATATGCTATCCCACTGTCTTTAAAACAGAAATGTGGCATGCCTTGAAGAGATGTCATGCTATAAAGATGCAAATACAAATGAATCAGCAATAAAATAACAACAGTCAACAAAGAGAACAAAGCAGAAGATATAAAAAAACTAAAACATGAAACTGGAAAATTGTGTATATGACAGAAAGAGAGAAAGTGTCAGAAAATGTGAGAATGTTGTTATTACTTAGAGGAAACTTGAAGCAAAGTCTCATTAGACGGGCCTAGATTTAAACTTGTTGAAAGAATGTTGCCAGGGACTCACAGGGATTACTTATATGGGGACTTGTTGACTGAAGGCTTGTTTAGTTTTCTCTAGTGTTTGGCACCGTCATTAATGTTTCAACATAAGCCTCTCTGTCATTGTGATGCAAGATTTTTTTATTGCCTGAGAGCCATGCATTCTCCTTTATGAGTTGTGACAATGTGCCCATTATAATTAATCTCACTGCATCAAAATAATATTTGTTATTTAAAATACTGTGTTTGAATGTATGTGTTATTCATACAATTAACATGAGGATGTATTCATTAATAATTTGTGTCACAGCATTGTCTACACACTTAATCTATGTATTTTCAATTTTACCATACATAAGTAGCTCTAACTTTTTTACCATAACATTGCATTCTTACTGTGAATTCTGCAACTGCATGAGCACTTGAAATAATTGTAAACGGTTGCTTGTGTCACATAGATTCACAATGCACACATTATCAATCAATAATAGTTAGGGTTTTCCTCTTTTGTTATAGTGGAGACAGGCAAGCAGTCCTTCCACTGCTGTAAGCTAGATGGGCTTGTCTGTAGCCAGCTGGGCTGGTTACTACTCTGTAACTGTACTGTACAAATAAATGTCTGTTTTATCTCTGACAAGCTGCAAAGCATGAGGTATTCTGCATAGGTACTGACCAAAATGTCGTTATCAACTCAGATACAGTAGCAGACTGAGCTGAACAGGCCCCCAGGCACAGAGAGGAAAACAAAACTCACTTCAGTCAAACTCGCTCTTGGTTCTTATGTCATGTCAATGTATCAATGTATGGTGGCAGTAAAAATAGGTTGCTACAGCTACATACAGCTGGCTGTTATATTCTTCCCTTGAATTTCCTGTGCATTTTAATATATATATATATATACACTGTATATCAAAGATGTATGAATATTTTCTGAAATGCCATCATGTAAGTTCTCACATGTTTTGCTACAATAATAACATCATTCTCCACTCCTCCCAAGGTAAGATTCACAATCATTTCATGGTCTGCAAATGCTCAATTATATCAAATAATAAATCATTCCCACTAAGATGTCAGCACTTCAAGAGACCTTAAAAGATAATCCCATTTCTATGCTGTCAGGCCATAAAAATTCCAAGTTATTATCATATGTCACATAGACACAGTGGGATCATTCCATGTACATATTTAATATGTAATGGAGTGTAGAGAAATCTAATGATTAAACAAAAACACAGCTGCATTGTAACTGTTACTGATATTTACTCCACTTACACTAAAAAACTAACAGTAACTGAGTTTTAAGGAATTTGTAAGGTGAATCCCTGAATCTTTGAGCCTAACATTTATTTTGTTTACCTTCACCTTCTCTAAATCCAAACAGAAAGCCAGATTGCTAAGTCTCCTCTTCTATGCCACTTATCCTTATTCTAGTGTGTTTTGTCTTTGATGTTACAAAAAGCACCATAGATTATTAGTGCCCTACCCCTACACCCGTACGAGCAATAGCCAAGAGTGCAACAGCATCCAAAATTTCAGTACCAAATGGCTGACAACATGGTGCTGTAAATGTACGTTTCGGTGCTTCTTAACCAACGAGAGATACACACAGGACAGTCTAGGTGGTCTAATCCTACAGACTAAATCCATTTGCTACAGGCATATCATGCTCACAGACAGGGCTTTGTGGGAAAAATGCTGTTGTTTGTGTTAAACATGCATTATCAATGCTATATTTATTCTGACGGTAGCCTGCATCACTGTGTGCACCTTTAAACACATGAAAGGAAGCCGTCTTAAATCCTCTTAAGCCCTCTTTGCTTAAACCTTTTCTCACTGCTGTTAGTTTTTTTTTCTATTGACGGTGTTGTCATCAAACTGTAGAATTTATCCATTTAGTAAAAGAGAAAAAGTACAGTCCAACAGAATGACACAAGATATTATATAAAAGGTATTTTAGATGTTCTCTTAGAAATAATAATTGGAAAAGAGTTGAATATGAGTATTGTGAGCAGACATGTTGGTATTGACGCACGTTAATAATCCGTGGAGGTTAATAATTTCCTGACTGCCAGCACTATATATTTAAAAGGCTTCCTTTTATAGCAAATTAATTTGTGTAATCCATACTTTGTGTCACAAAGCTTAATAATTTACAATTCCATGCTTGTCTGTTATTTTGAAACCACATTGTAAAGGGACTTCTTTGAATGATTATTTAATGTTATATTTATAGCCCGACCGATGCTGGATTTCTGATATTGATATTTGAGAGTTTTAAAAATCTGAATATGATATTTTGGCCATAGTAATTTTTTTAACATAAACAATCAATCTTGATTTAGATCCCTTAGATCTGTTGTATTACAGAATTGTGAAGAAGATGCATACAGAGCAAAATGTTTTACAGTATAAAAATGAACTTGTCAGTGCTCCTGGTGGACAAACTATGTAATGGTGACACTATTTGTAAATTATCTCAAACCTAGTTTGGCAATTTCTTGTTAATTATCAGCCAATATATACACCAAAACTGACATATATGTATTAAGATGATATGCACTAAATTATTGGTCTAGCTCTAGTTATATTACTTGAAATTATTGGATTTATACAATATTTGATCTAAATCCAATTTGTTTGTGAGGCTGGTCATCTGAATTTGTCATGAAATGAGGACACTGTGCTAAAATAGAAAACATGTGCTTTAAGCGTGAAAGGTCTGAGAAATGTTTATACAAACTGATTAGGTAAAAGGTAAAATAATGACATTATGAGACACTAACTGGCACAAGTAGTAGGCTGATATAGAAATTCCATCCATCCATCCATCCATCCATCCATCCATTTTCTTCCGCTTATCCGGGGCCGGGTCGCGGGGGCAGCAGTCTAAGCAGGGACTCCCAGACTTCCTTCGCACCAGACACTTCCTCCAGCTCCTCCGGGGGGATCCCGAGGCGTTCCCAGGCCAGCCGAGAGACATAGTCCCTCCAGCGTGTCCTGGGTCTTCCCCGGGGCCGCCTCCCGGTGGGACATGCCCAGAACACCTCCCGAGGGAGGCGTCCAGGAGGCATCCGGATCAGATGCCCTAGCCACCTCAGCTGGCTCCTCTCGACGTGGAGGAGCAGCGGCTCTACTCGAGCTCCCCGTGTGACTGAGCTCCTCACCCTATCTCTAAGGGAGCGCCCAGCCACTCGGCGGAGGAAGCCCATTTCGGCCGCTTGTATCCGCGATCTTGTCCTTTCGGTCACTACCCAGAGCTCATGACCATAGGTGAGGGCAGGAGCGTAGATTGACCGTAAATCGAGAGCTTTGTCTTTCGACTCAGCTCCTTCTTCACCACAACGGTCCGATACAGCGCCCGCATCACTGCAGACGCTGTACCGATCCGCCTGTCAATCTCACGCTCCATCCGTCCCTCACTCGTGAACAAGACCCCGAGATACTTGAACTCCTCCACTTGAGGCAAGGACTCCCCACCTACCCGAGAGAGCAAACCACCTTTTTCCGGTCAAGAACCATGGCCTCAGATTTGGAAGAGCTGATTCTCATCCCAGCTGCTTCACACTCGGCTGCAAACCGTCCCAGTGCATGCTGCAGGTCCTGGTTTGAAGAAGCCATCAGAACGACATCATCTGCAAACAGCAGAGATGAGATCCTGTGGTTCCCAAACCGGACACCCTCCGGCCCCTGACTGCGCCTAGAAATTCTGTCCATATAAATTATGAACAGAACCGGTGACAAAGGGCAGCCCTGGCGGAGTCCAACATGCACCGGGAACAGGTCTGACTTACTGCCGGCAATGCGAACACAGCTCCTGCTCCGGTTATACAGGGACCGGACAGCCCTTAGCAAAGGGCCCCGGACCCCATACTCCCAGAGCACTCCCCACAAAGCGCCCGGGGCACACGGTCGAATGCCTTCTCCAGATCCACAAAGCACATGTGGACTGGTTGGGCAAACTCCCATGAACCCTCGAGCACCCGATGGAGAGTATAGAGCTGGTCCAGTGTTCCACGACCGGGACGAAAACCACTCTGCTCCTCCTGAATCCGAGGTTCGACTATCGGACGAATTCTCCTCTCCAGTACCCTGGAGTAGACCTTACCGGGAGGCTGAGAAGTGTGATCCCTCTGTGATTGGAACACACCCTCCGGTCCCCTTCTTATACAGAGGGACCACCACCCCGGTCTGCCAGTCCAGAGGCGCTGTCCCAGACCGCCACGCGATGTTGCAGAGACGTGTCAGTCAAGACAGTCCCACAACATCCAGAGACTTAAGATACTCAGGACGGATCTCATCCACCCCTGAAGCCTTGCCACCAAGGAGCTTGCCAACAACCTCAGTGACTTCGGCCAGGGTGATGGATGAGTCCGCCTCCGGGTCCCCAGCCTCCGCTTCCTCTTCGGAAGACGTGACAGCGGGATTGAGGAGATCCTCAAAGTATTCCTTCCACCATCCGACAACATCCCCAGTCGAGGTCAACAGCTCTCCACCCGCGCACCACACGGTGTTGGTGAAGCACTGCTTCCCCCTCCTGAGCCGTCGGACGGTTTGCCAGAATTTCTTTGAGGCCGACCGATAGTCCTCCTCCATGGCCTCTCCGAACCTCTCCCAATCCTGAGTTTTTGCCTCTGTGACCGCACGGGCTGCAGCACGCTTAGCCTGCCGGTACCTGTCAGCTGCCTCGGGAGTCCCACGAGCCAACAAGGCCCGATAGGACTCCTTCTTCAGCCTGACGGCATCCCTTACTTCCGGCGTCCACCACCGGGTTCGGGATTGCCGCGCGACAGGCACCAGAAACCTTGCGACCACAGCTACGAGCCGCGCATCGACAATGGAGGTGGAAAACATGGTCCACTCGGACTCAATGTCCCCAGCCTCCCGGGATCTGGGAGAAGCTCCCGGAGGTGTGAGTTGTAGACCCTGCTGACAGCGGGCTCCGCCAGACGTTCCCAGCAGACCCTCACGATACGCTTGGGCCTGCCAAGTCTGTCCAGCTTCCTCCCCTGCCTGCCGATCCAACTCACCACCAGGTGGTGATCGGTTGACAGCTCGCCCCTCTCTTCACCTGAGTGTCCAAGACACGCGCGCCGGAGGTCAGATGATACGACAACAAAGTCGATCATCGACCTCCGGCCTAAGTGTCCTGGTGCCACGTGCACTGATGGACACCCTTGTGCTTGAACATGGTGTTAGTTATGGACAAACTGCAACTAGCACAGAAGTCCAACAACTGAACACCACTTGGGTTCAGATCAGGGGCCGTTCCTTCCGATTACCCCTCTCCAGGTGGCACTGTCGCTGCCCACGTGGGCGTTGAAGTCCCCAGTAGAACAACGGAGTCCCCGGCGGTGCACTGTCTAGTACCCTCCCAGGGACCCCAAGAAGGCCTGGTACTCTGCACTGCCGTTCGGCCCATAGGCCGCCACAACAGTGAGAGACCTGTCCCCACCCGAAGCGGAGGGACGCGACCCTCTCGTTCACCGGGGTAAACTCCAACACGTGACGGCTGAGCTGTGGGGCTATGAGCAGGCCCACACCAGCCTGCCGCCTCTCCCCGCAGGCAACGCCAGAGAAATGGAGCGTCCAGCCCCTCTCGAGGAGACGGGTTCCAGAGCCCAGGCTGTGCGTGGAGGCGAGGCCGACTATATCTAGCCGGTAACGCTCAACCTCCCGCACAAGCTCAGGCTCCTTCCCCCCCAGCGAAGTGACATTCCATGTCCCTAGAGCCAGTTTCTGTGTCCGGAGATCTGGTCGCCGAAGCCCCTGACTGCTTCATGACAATATTTAATTTACAAGATTTATGCATCAATGTTCATCATCAAAGTATATTCATTTTTCAGGTATTTCATGTACTGGATTAGCTGGTATCTCATTATTTGAACTGTTTCGAGCTGGTTTCTAAATTGAGCCTACAGAAAATGTATTATATCACAATATAATGTTATCATGATATAAAATTACATATGCCGTGGTGGACTATTCATATTGCACACCCCTAATCCTGCTGTGTGAAGCTGGAATTGACCTGATATTCATTGTTTACATGTGGATGAATGTTAATGTGTATCAGTTAATTGTTTACAACTATGTAATTCTTCTGTTTTAAGAAGTTCCCCTTCTTTCTTTCATTGAGCGCATAAAAATAACCAAAAAGACCACCATATACAGATATAATAGCATAGGTTTTTTAAGTACTGATTCAGGCTCAGGTCTAGCTTTGCACTTTTGATAAGTTTGACCTATATCAAGTAAACTGATTACTTTCTGGGTCATAGAATAAGGTTATAGAAGGCATGACACTCCCTGGGATTTTTGATTATAATGGAGGATGGAGGATGTAGCCCTGAGGGGGTCAGGTTCTCCAGCCCCTGACAGGGGGGATAGATAGATGAACACTAGGGCTGGATAAAATAATCGATTTTCCACAAGTGGTGCAGGCCTCTTATTATTCTTGCTCAACTGTTTTGTGCATGTACGTCTAAAAAAAAAAATAGATGTGTCACGTTTTAGTTGTTCTGCATTTAATAATTTTGATCCATAGTTTTATAACTGAGAAATGTGTCTATATGCAGACCAAAAATAACCTTTATCCATCCATTATTTTTTACCTTGCAGTGTCAATATAAACACAAATACTGAAGCTGAACTGTAAATGTCTGATTAACATACAAAATATTGTGACCAAATTGTACCAATCACGTATGTCAAACTATTTATTGATCCTGGAAATGGCTGTATGACCAAAAAAGTATATGGAAGAAGCCTGTTTTGGTTGAGAAAGGGAGAAATCAGCACAATATGACAATTTTATCAGCAGAAATAGGACACAATCACCTCTTTGTTTCAGCATAACTTGGTGATAGCAGCTACTGGTCATTCTGGAATAGTGTCTCTCTCAAATGGTAGGTGTTTAAATAGTTTCTCAAGTGTGCCATTGTGCACAGGGCTTATTGGGCACCTTCATCTCTGTGTGTGTCTAAGCAAGCAGGTTTCATGTGCTTAAGGATAAATATATAAATATTTCCTGGAAGGTAATCATGGTGTTGCACTCTGCTATTCACATGAAAAGTGACAGAAATAGTTGTTTCAAGAATGAAAAGAGAGAGAGCTAGAGAGAGAAGTGCAACCCCGCCCGCCCCATTCCAACGTTAGAAAGGTATCGGGGGAGGTGTCTTCAACAGATCATTTCAGTAATCCAGAAAGTCCTTAGAGTGAAACTCCTGAGTGATCCCCTCGTGTCTGTATCTTTGGAGTCATACCACGAATGGCTGAATGGACCCCCCCCCCCAAAAAAAAATATGGATTGATTGATTCTTTTCAAACCCCTTTATTGCAACTTGCTGCAGTCTTTTTGGAACATTTTTTTGGCACAGACAGAATTCAACTAATTACAGAATTGTGAAAATTTAAAACCTCTGATTAATTCAGCTCACCACTTGTAAAAAAGGCTTTAATTTACTAGCTCTCTCATTGTTAACATGCTTTATTAGATGGAAGATGGAAGAAGCCCAGTTTGAGTAATTCTCCCCAATCGGACACACTATCCTCTTTTTCACTGCCCTGTTGACAAGACATAACAGAATACAGAGCTAACACCTTAAACCTAAACTGCCACAAAGGATTCATGTCTCAACCAGCAAATTCCTCCATGCTGTGATGGATCATGCCAGCCCAGATAGCTCAGACAGATTCTTACTCTGGTTTTTTCTATGAGAAGTCAAGCACTTGGGGGTATGTGAGAAAAAAAAATTGTTCTGCGAGTACCTCTTCACCTTAGGTCACCATTTCATTTTCAATTCTAACTTGAGGCAGACTGAATACTATGCTTCAGATTAGATTTTAACATATAAATCTTGTGTACTTCAGAATCCAAACCTGTGATACATGTTTGGTACTTTCATTTAAGCACATTGTGCTCCTACATTGGATTGCTCTTTGTGCTGCAACATCAATATTGTTGCTAATTAAGATTTAGGTCTGTGTTGTCCCCTGTTGAGTCTTTTGTCACCACAGTGTAAGTGATCTGCATTGATTTTATTTTCTCATTTCTTTTTAATTGCATGGACTGTGTCCCAGTGTAACTTTACCTCCCCACAATCACCCAGTTCAAGTGACTTTTAACAATATTTTTCCTAATAAACTAAGATGGTTTTAAACATCAAAAAAAGCGTTTAGGCTTAGTAGTTCAGTTTTTTCATTGATACAGTACGTGAATGAAAGCACACAGAGATACACACACAAATACACACAAGCAGCCTATCCATACCCAGCACCCACAGACGTAATGTGATCTACCCTGCGATCAATGCCACAGATCCAACAATGCATTCCCATCTGAACCAGAGACTGAATGCACCTACTTTGTTCATGCTCATTTTTGTCGAATTATAAGACATATTATGCTTATGCGCAAAAAATTACAATAGTGATTTATGCTCATTGGTGCTATTTAGGTCCAATGAAAGATGTTTTGTATCGTACAACAAAATGTAAAGGATGTGGAGGTCAGGGAGATGGATGTGGGAAAACAAAGCATATAACTTTGACACTGGTGGCCAGAGTTTACGTCACATTAACATTTTTAATACTTACCTGGAGAAAACAGAGGATTGGGAAGTGATCAGGCTTTAAACAGACACTACTCCATTACAAAATACCTTGTTTGCCCCTAATCCCAATTATATGGATCAGCAATGTCCCTACTTTAAACTACAGTTTTCATAGAGTTGGTAATATTAATTGAGGATAAACAATATTATCTAATTTTCCAATGGGATAAATGGAGTTACAAAGTTATGAAGCTTTAAACTAACTTGTTACTTGGTTTAAAATGCCCAAAAATCACTAACATGGGGCTGCACATAAGGGCTGCTAAATTGATGCTGGCTCTCATTTCATTTATTCAAAAGATTACTATGCAGAGGTCACATTGAAAAGAATGAGGGAGCTGTCTTTTGTCACGCAATGCGAACACAGCCGTAGCCTTAAATTTAATTGCAACAGCAGAATCATCTACCCAATACCACCACAAAGTAAAGTCTCCACAATAGTGCTGAATGAACAAAAAAGACAGACATTCTTATTTTTGTGCTATTTATGTACATTTTAAGCAACATACTGGAAAAAATATCTGCTTTGGGTGGTATTTGTGTAGAACATAAAGTGTTCTGTAAAATGTTTTCCTTGTTCTATTTACATATTGTTTGACTACCAAAGAGAGCTCAATTTATTATTTAAGTCATACTTAAGCACCAAATGACTGTGTTTTTTCCCCCCAATTCTAGAGTTATAAAATTATCCAAGTCTTAGTCAGTGCTTCATTGGCAAATAAGGCCTCACGCATCTGCTTAAGACCTGGCATGCTTAACTTTATTTTTCTATATACACAAATAATTAAATTAATCATAGTTCAGTAGGTCATGGTTGATACACCACTTTTGCCTCATTCGAGCCAGGAAAAACCCAGGAGTGAGCATCATGCCACTATATCTGGCCACATTAGACAAAGTAAAACTATGGATGGGTGAAAGATTGAAATGTAAATGAGGGAAATGAACATTAATGGTTGCTGTAGGCTTGAAACAGCTGGCAGTGGGATGAGGGGGGAGACAATCCCACATCTTCTACAGATGTAATCCCCTCCAACAGAGCTGGGGGAACACATTAGAATAGGTTAGAGACAAGTAGGGATGGGGAAAATTGATGTGTTTATAAGTTTATGACTTTATTACCAGGACAGATGAACACCCCCTGCTAGGAGTGAGACAAGAACATGTGTGTTACGCGGATTGTGATTGCATTTTTAAAGAATATTGTACTTTTTTAAGAGGATGATAAGAAGATGGAAAGAGTGTATGGTTATGTTGTAAAGTGATTCAAAAAGTCACTCTCAGGTTTGTAGATTGCTGAACAGTTGAGTTCCCAATGAGAACCCCATACACAAAATGCAAATGGTTCTCTAAGTTAAAGGCTCTAAGAGCCTTCAACAAACCAATATTACATCCCATTAAATAGTTTTCTGGTGCTGTCTTCTTTCTCAGACTCTAGTCTAATTTAACTCAAATTTCATGCCTGTAGAATTACTTAGAATATACAGTATACTTTAAGGACAACTCATGCAACTTAAATTGAACCTGACTTGAACCTTATCTGGCCAGAGTGTAGAAAAAGTGTTAACATAATTCTGACTGCAGTCTCAAATTTAAAGGCTGTAAACGGTTTTCAGTCAATAGGATATATATATATATATATATATATATATATATATATATATATATATATATATATATATATATATCAATAGGTTAGAGATGTCTTGGTTAATCTCAGCTCAGCATCCACAAATCACCCCAAAGTTCGTAACCTGGCCACTGGAGTTCAAGGACCGACTGGTTTACCAGACTAAAAGCATTTGCTGAATATAGTGTTGGAATTATTATGTGTAATAGACAGACAGAATTTGAATTTTACACAGAATGCTGGGATTCACATCCCATCTCCTACCAACAGTCTGCTGGCTTCTTTGTCTAAATCTTAACCAAGTATTTTAAGTTGCCTAAACACCAACATACTTTAGCCATGAGGGCAACATGGCTTGTTTTAAAAATCACTGACAACAATCTATTTTGTGGTATAGGTAGGACGACTTGCTGTCGTAGGTGATGCTGTTCCACTTTGTGTCACATAATAAGATGAACAGCGTCCCAGCTGAGTCTTAGGTAATCCTTTGTTCTGTCTCAATGGAAGTGGTAAATGTAGAGCTCCTCAGAAAGTGAGCTCTTCAGCTGAGCCCTGCCCATTACCCTGCTACTGTGCAGGGAGCTGTCTGGTAAATGGCTTTATAATGGCTCTGTGCTTCCACTGTGATCTCCCTGCCCATTTCTCTGAATGCTTCATGGTGCAAAGAACCATGTGACTCAAAACTACAATTAGCCTACCAATAACACTGAACCTTTTATACTAACATTAAACCTTTGGCTTTTGTAGCCCTATTTAAAGACACCTATATTCAGTGCAAGGCTGACCACAACTATCTGAATATTCATATATTCATTTGTTGCACTGGTATTAGAAGTCAGTTGTCAAAGCTAGTTTTTAGCTTGCTCCATGGTGATAAAGTTCATAACATAAGAACATCAAATTGAGGCAATGTAGATGTGAGTGTTCTCAACAATCATGACCGAAAGTATTTAATTATTTATTTTGTCCTGAAAGCCATTGAAGTTGTCCATTTTAATCATTTTCTGTGTTGAGAATCATCTCACATCATAAAAAACCTCAAAAAGGTTTTCATACCCTTACCACTATTTTTAACTTTTTTTCCATAGTTTCATGATTTGAGAAAAAGTGGGAACATTATACTATACTATATTATGAGACACTTTCTGTGGATTGTTTACCTTGACTGACATCCATAACGACGACAGCATGGCCACAGGTGTTTGTTTGTCTTTTTGCTTATACTGTGTCCCTGGTTGTCTCACTAGAAGAAGATTTTTTCAAATAAAGCTACAGCTAAAGCCAATATCAACAATTCTGCTTTAGTTTCAACTTTCCTTTTACTGTAATGAAGTCAGATCATGGTGTTTTATATCCCAAAGCCATAAGAGAGCCCATTTAAAAGGCCTGGATTTATTCTACTGCTGCTTTCTGTCTTTTCCAGACAATCAATAGACACTATCAGTTAAACAGATATTACTGGCATGTGTCTAAACTGAATTATAAGGGTTCTGTAGCGATGGTGTGTCGATTGATTCACAACGTTAACTCATGCACTGAGCAACATTCCACCTTAAAAGTTGCCGGTAGCCTTTGAGCGGCACTCTGTAGCTATTTGACGTTAACTAGTACAGATGAAAAGACAGCAATCTTTTCTTTTATGATTCACTGTTCTGACAGTTTATTTGTAATGCATTTGCCAAGAATCAGCTTGGCCAGCTTGTGCTGCATCCACAATGCCCGCAGGAAATGAAAGTTTGCTTAGCTCTGGTTTCATAGCCTAGCCTGTTAGATGAGCTTGACGTCTGCATGCACTGCAACTTTTCCTCAGAGTTAATGTTTCGAATGCGGGTTTATTTGCTCGGAACAAGTATGTAAATGAAATCCTTCAAAACAGAAACTACTTGTGTTCATTCGCCTATAAGTTATTGCTTAATGTTACGCTAATTACAACCTACTACATCCATGGTATCGCCTAATACTACTTTGCTAGATGTTTTGCTGACTGCCGTGTAATATGGTCAACATGATGAAACTATTAATGACGTCTGTTTAAAATTTGATTGTGTGGTCAGTTAAAGTTGACTAATATAGGCCTATGTAAACTTGCCACCATAGGAACAACGGTTACATAACCTTTGACACGGGCCACAACTTAACAGTGCGTCATAGGTGCACTCTGGTACTTGAACAAATAGCATTACACCTACTCTGTGTGTGTGTGTTTGTGTGTGTCTTTTTAGTTTAGAGTTTAAATAATTACCTTATGAAATAAAATAACCTCTTGCTTGAATATTACAGATGTTTTATTATTTTTCACATTCAGTTACACACTGCCGGTGTTCTGACGATTTATGCTGCCTTGTCAAAGAAGTCTACCTTGTTTCCAGTTGTATATATCCCATAAAGATATAACTCTCACAGTATTATGACGTCCAATGTTTTTTTATTACAAACAGGGGTAAGTGTACTGTAAGAATATGGCATATTTTTATACTCTATTATAATATATTTTTTTAAGATTTCAGGGGTAGCGTATTTCAACAGACCAATATCCCCTATCAAATAATGCTCCCACTACAGTATCATTTTATATTACACCACTACTCACTCCATGTATAATGTAAGAAAATGGGGAGCATGTTGAAATGCTATATTATAATATGTCTATTTAAGATTTCAGAAAGATTGTGGGTCATGTGCAGAACCGCTAAGCAGCATATCTCAATAGGTAGCACATATCGACAGAACACCAGTTAAAACATGAAAGTGGCTAGTAAAAAAATTAAGTGGCTTGGTAGATTTTGTAATCCACCAGCCACAGTGGCAGATAGACAAAAAAAAACTTAATTTCCAAAACTGGTTATAGGTTCCGTTTACCTCCTCACTAGGGCTGCACAATATGGTAAAAAAAATCATATTGTGATTATTTTGATAGATAATACGATTGCAATATGATTCACGATTAGTGGGAATGATCATTTTTGCATCACAATTTCAAATTTCACTGAAAAAAATATTAAAATCATGATGATGATTTGTTGGGGTCTGTACCAACTCTGGCACTACACTACTTCATTATAATGCTGTTTTGTCATTCATTTTACCTTTTATCAAAAAGTTGCAGCTTCTGCAATTTGGATATTGCACTTATATGGATATTGCGATTTCGATAATATTTTGATTGTGTAGCCCTACTCCTCACAATACAAAACATGCACAACTTACAATTACATCACAATTACATAAAAAAGGCAACTTATACATAACTTTTTTTATTGCAATTATGCAAGACTACAACTACATGGGCCTCTGCCTTACACGGTTTCCTCTTTGCAATCAAGGATGCAAAAGGCTAACAATGTTAAATCTGTGCTGTCTTGTTATGTCAGCATGTTTAGGGTGACATGATATAAACACACAAACCTCTGCTCCATCAGTCATCTAGACAAGCATACAGTGTGCTTTTGAGTGTTGATGTGTTGAAACCGAGACACTACTTATTTAGTTAGCCACATACTGTATATGACCACAGATGTTTGATAAGCCACTGTGTGCATTTACATAGCGCTTTTATCCAAAGCTTTTTACATTTTGCCTCTCATTCACACACACACATACACATTCATACACTAATGGCAGCAAGCTGCCATGCAAGGTACTGGCCTGGCCATCTGGAGCACATTATCAGATAGTGATAGTAGAGATATGACAGGAAATGAGGGAGAGAGATGCAACAAAGGTCCCCATGATGTTCACATTTGTGGTTTGAGTGAAATGTCTCGACAACTATTAAGTGGGTTTCCGTGAAATTTGGCAAACACATTCATGCTCCCCTCAGGATGAATTTTATTCACTTTGGTGAACCCTTAAATTTTCATCTTGCACCATCATCAGGTCAAAATTAAAAATTTTCATTCACAAAACTAATGACATTCCCATCAGCCTCAGCTGTATTTTGTGTTTTGAGGTAATTAGCAAACATTAGCATGCTAACATGCTAGCATTGTCATTATGAGCATGTTTGCATGCTGATGTCAGCATTTAGCTCAAAACTGCTATATGGCTGTAGACTATTGGAATTTAAAGCAACTAGAGGTGTGACATTACCTTAACTGCAGTGGTATTGTGTTGTGCTTTATGTACCTCTTGTACAAATATCACATTTCTGGACATAAAGCAACCCATTCCTAACTTGAGGATGTATTGCTTGTGAAGCAGCAGCGTAGTCCCCTTTGCATTATGGAATTGGCAAGTTATTGATGCACTATTTTTACTTTTAAGTACACATTCAATATTCTGGTTGCACTGTACACTTTTTGTTACTTGGTGAGCTGCATGGATTTCTGCCTCATTTTTTTTTATTTGCTGTGCAAGCTCATAGGCATCATTGGCTTAATGAAATATGGGCCTGAGTTCTTCGTGTAGGCAGTGGAAGAAATTTTCCAATTTATAATGATTCCACACTGATGCATATTTCCTTGTAATATAGTCAGAAAAGTACACAGAGAGAGAAGTGACAGCAGAAGATAACTCAGATTAAAACCACTACAGCTATGGCTTTAGTTGAGGGTAAATGCACGTTAACGCTGTTTACTCACCTCTCAAAATCTGAAACAGCGCTTGATCACACTCATCACCCCAAGAGCATTTATGCACAGTTTACAGGGGTTAGTATGCTCTCTTGCACCCTTTCTTGTGAAAACTCTCAGATTGCTTGTTTTTGTTTGTTTTTTTATTCCAATGGATCATGTTATTCTCAGTGAGCACAGAGCAGCCGCCCACTCATGCTAGGTGGAGATAAAAACAAACCCTCCTCTGCACTTACCCCAGCAACAGGCCATGTACTTAATTGCTAGTTTGAAATTAGGACTATTTAGTTGTACATAGAAAGTTTGATTTCAGAGGACACCTTTTTGTAACAAAACAGCTGATACATGTTAATTTAGTCATAAAAAATATTGGTCTTGCTTCCTTTGCAAATGGCAATTTGTCTAAATTTCTGTTTCTGTGTCATGGTCACAGGTTGTCATTTGTCATTTTTGATTGCCGGCCCTGTTATCAGGCTGCTGAGTGATTCTTTTGTGGACACCTACCATTAATTGGAAAGAGCTCTGCCGAATATAAGACACGGAGAGGAACGGACACTTATAAACCAAAAACATAAAAACAGTAGATTTAGATTTCAGAGCCTCAGTGGTCAACTGAATGTGACACTGTAATATACAGTATAATGTACAACAACGCACATGATTTATGAACTGAAGATAAGAAATTGTATTTTGTATATTGCTTGAGTTCTCATCTGAGATGCAACTTTAAATATTTTGGAAGTAGCTGGAACAAAAATACTAAAGATTTACCATAACTTAACTCTGCTTCCCCCTCCATCTGTAGGACAGAGGCAAAGGTGCTGACACATCTTAATGCCTCCTCTGCTCTTCTTTTCAGGTCAGTCATTATCATATCGAATTTGCATCAAATTCTCACTGTCCCAGAGCAGGAGTAGCACCTTTCTTACCATTCCACGCATGTTCTCTCACAAGCAAATCCTTGCATTAATCTCTGCCCACTAACTCAAAGGTGTCCTCACTCTCTGCAGTTGTAGGTGGAAGTCACACCGTACCCATGAACTTTTAGTGTACATGTCAGACAGCATTCATGAATGGTAAGATTTATAAACATTAACAATAAAATTAAATAATTGAAGCCCCTGTGTTTCAGTGCACAGTAAATATGCAATTGGGTAACAACTAATGTGGGTTAATAGTGCCATTATTTAAGTACATTTCATTTTGGTCCATGTTACAATTATGTTTGTTGTTTGTTTACGCCCTTGTCTTCCCTTGGTAAGCTATTGATGACCCATCTAACACGGTTTTGGCCAAGCATGTCCAGGGTGTTCTAGCTGTGGCCTCAACATCCCACTTCTTTGTATTCGACCTCTTTTCCAATTCCCCCATGGCTTCCACTTGAGGGCACAGGAGAGTTAAAGAACACACAGACACACATATTTTTTGTTTCAGTGTGACTTACACTTTCCGAGGATATCATATCATCATCTCCACAGTGTCAGACTTTGACAACCCCTGACCTTACCCATTACCCAGATTTATACCCAGAGTAATCTAGTCATTGTTAACTGCTTTGTTTAACATTTGTTTAAGTGCTTTTCTTTAATTCATGTCTTGTTTACTGTATATCCAACCTGTCTTGTTTGTAGGCCGATATATTGGCAGGCCGACATTGGCTTATCACAAATACATCTGTATTGGTTTATACAGTATGTTGGTAGATACAGCATGGAATGTTTTAATGGCTGCAATTTTATATAGTTTTCTTACTTTTCTTAAATTAAAATTTAAATATGTTGTTGTATTTGTGTTTTTATTTGTAGCCATTATTATACATAGTGATTTCATGTCTGCTAAAGTTTACTGTTCAAAATGATTCGTCACCTTTACTGTTAATGTCACCTTTAATAATGAAGTTTATTTTTTAACTGTACCTATATGTCATAATAATAACTAAACTTGAAGGCTCATTCTCAGAATTGTCAAATGTTTATCTTGAGTAAAAATGACCATCAATATGTCCAGCTGAACCATCAATAAAAAGGAGGAAAGTATTTGATCGCATATATACACCTCCGAGGAACAGCAGTGGGGCCCGGAGTTTGGGGTAAATTTAATTTTCCTGTACTAGTAGGTTTTTGATTGCCTCTATGTAACTGCTGTTGATGGTTGTGCTGCGTACACAAACATCACAGTCAGAGTTGCAAGTATTATAGCTATTTAGGTGTCCAGTAAGATCGCCGCCTCATTCATTTTCCTAGATCTGTCGGCTGCCAATGATGTTGAGCTGCATCTATTGCCCTTGCAGTTACCATGTAACAGCCATGTGGAGGCACTACACAGGTCTTGTGGCAAACGGCACTTGGTTCTCTTTAACAGAATTGCCTACCAGCGATGAAAGCTGAAAGCAAAAATTATACAGCACTGCAGCCACTCCAACATACAAGATGCATCCCATAACCTTTTAAATGATGACATAATTTCCATGTCTGCAAATTTGAAAATGCAAATAAAGAGTACATTTTAAATGATGTGTCAATGGCATCTTCATTTTAATTTTGACTAATGATGATGCATTTGCAGACATGGAAATAAAAAAACATATTGATTGTTAAATTTGTGTGTACATAATACATGGAGCCTGATTCAGTTAAAAACAACATGCAGGCTGGTGCACACAACTCCAACACACTAAGACACCATCAAATACAAAGTATGATCAACCCCCACGAAGAAATAATGTTAATCAATTACCAGCACTTTAAACAAACTATAAGAAAGATACACTATCAACAACACAGACTAATTCTAACCAACCATCAATAACTTAATCCAAACAAACTGACCACAACTGAAACTATTTTTATGTTCATGACCAACAATCAATAGCCACAACTAAAATTCTGGTCAACAATCAACCCATGCCAAACTATTTCAACACATCCACACAAGTTAAATGGACACTAGGAAATCACCACAGCATGTTCACAGTGACAGCACAATACACTACATAACGTTACATTAAAAAATGACTTACTTTTTGCTGCCATTCCCTCACAGATATTGGCACAAGAGATCAGGGGGGATCCAGGATTATCCGACAACTTCTCCACTGTCTCTGCTTTGTCCCGTGTCTCCAAGATTGACTGTAAAAGCACACCATTCACCTGACAGTGGCAATCATATAATTATGCTACTGATAAATCCCTCAGGAAAAGTTTCCCACCTTTTGTCTTCAGCCGGAGTACAGATAATCCTCATTTTACTCGGCAACATCTGGATGGTCCTAACTGAGAAAACTGTCATATGGTGACAGCACTGGTTGTAGTAGCTTAGCTTTCTGAGGTAGTAGCATACACTATTTGCACAATAGCAGCATGCTAACGTCATTATTATGGGCTAGCAACAGGTGTCGCTGTGCAACTGTTGCCATGGTTACTGCTTACTTTTTTTTTCTTTTTTTTTTGCTTCCCAAGTCTTTTTTTTCCCGAAAACTGAAAACTCAATTTCTGTCGCTGGGCGCTTTCTAACTTCAAACTCCCTATTTCAAAATTAAAAGCCAGCCACTGCATACAGGCAGAGGATTCACTTCAGATGTCCTTCACAAACAGATAAATCCCACTCAATCGTGAAATCCAAGATGGCTCGTATTTTCTTCCTTGCTTATCTGTTCTGCTGTTCATGCCAATAATGGCTGGAAGCCACACTGCAACAGTCTATGCTCCTACATTACCTTATTGTTATGGGTTGTATTCAGATCTCCAAACTTTAATTTGGCTCAGAGCAGATATGAAACTATGATGTTATTTTTCCAGTTTACAAAATCATAATACATCTTGATCTTTGCCACATCTGAGCAAAATGTAAAAAAAAAATGGACTGAATCACTTTGTTCGCTAATTATTATGTAGGCCTATGTTTATGTTTCATACAGTGAACATATATTGATAAATGTTTGAAATGCAATTGTAGTTTAGTTGGCAGTAGGTCATAAAACAGCTTAAAAAACACAACAAAGGTGAAACAGATGTGACAGAAGAGGTCAAGAAGGGGTAGACTTGCAGTGGAAATTAGGGATAAAAAATATATTAAACACTAATTGACAAAATAAAATAGCCTACATAGCCTATAAATAGAAACAATAAAAAAGAAACACACCAAATAACCAGAGCAATGCAGCACCTATAGGCTGACAATGATTATATACATGTATACAAAAAACAAATACCATCTGACCAACTATCATTGGCTTTTATCTCTGTTAGACCCATAATCACAATAAAATAACGTATTACCGAAATGTACTAGCAGAGTAGCTCCTTGAACATGCAAACAGATCCCAATCAAAATGTTACACGTCAGGATGAAACATCACATTATCAAAGTAGACTTTAACAACACTTAAAGTATCTTGGTGCATTTCTTAAGAGATCAAAACTTAAGCTAATTTTCTTCCTAAGATCGAGAGATCAAGATAAACACCTCCCAAAACAAACTTGTATTGTTCCTGTGGTCAAGGGCAAACAAATACCTGGTTTAAATTTGTAACGTATCAGAGGTGATTTGCAGTTCTAGGAGATAGGAGTACTTTTTCTCGTTCTGGACAGACATCGTAAAAGCAATTTAAAGTTTAATTTGCTATAAAATTATTTTAAAAAACAATGTGGACATCCATAAAAGCAGTCATACAGTTCAGCTTCAGACAGAACATTTTTGAGGCTAAAAGTGTACACTCCCACACGGCCAGTTAACTTGGAATCCGAAATTTCAGTTGCTGCTGACTAGGGTCAGCTTGTATTTTGTATTATTTGCATGAAAACTACCTGAAAAGTTATATATTCAAACTTTTGATGCTATGAATAGTAATCAGTAACTCTAACTGGTCCTTGGACAGCAATGGTCAGCATTTGCTACCTTCATGTACATGTGTTGATTGGAGTCAACTGCAGCTTATAATATTTTCATGCATTAGCTGAGAGTCCTTACATATCAAAAACACTAGTACAAAACCACTTTAAAGGCAATCAGAAAGGCAAAACAAGATCAATTCAGCTTTTTCCCACAAGTATAATGCCCATGTTGCCCCCTCTCTTTGGTTCCTTTGAGTTGCAGCACAGCTCAGACTCAGAAGTTACATTAAAATGCAATGATAATTGAAGAACCTCCCAGTAGACTGGCACTGCAGAGGAAGCACTCTCAGTGTTTTCCCAACCCACATCCGTTGTGATAATGTTTCAGACCTTGGCAGGGACAACACACACCAAGCACTGGGGAGGAGAGGGCAGTGGAGGTGAAGAAGCTATAAACCTGAGATTTAAGGTTGTTGCTAAAGGAACAATTAAAAAACAAGGAACATTTATTTTTCGTTTCCTCTTTTTTTGTTTGTTGATCTGTCTGCGTCATACGCATTCTTTGCTTTTATTGTGCCATTCATGGTTTAGTTAGTTTAGTGGCATGCTGGCTCAAAGACCCTGAAAGATGAAAATTGCAGCCTTGTGTTGTGTTGACGTAAAATATATTAAGGTTAACAGCAGGAACAGCCAACAAGCCCCAATTGTTGCTACAACGTATGGCTTCAATTTTTACCTTATATTATTTTTACCATTTCATGCCATATGCATTAATATATACTCATTGTTATTGGTCATAATCATACTCCCTAATGACAAGATAACGTTGCAGCTGTTTGGAGCTGATCACGCTCTCCATCCATGTTTATCCCTATTGAAATTATTTTCATGGACTCACTCGCCTCTGCATGGCACAATAATAGTTATAGTACAGTATTTTCGTTTTATTTTCCTCTGTTTTTTAAACAAAAAAGAAAGGCAACAGGTTAGTATGCACATACCTGCATATTGTCCATATCTTCATGCATCCATCTAGAAATAAATTACACAGAAATGAATAAAAAAGACAGTAAATTAATGCAATTTTTTGTTTTAGTATGCATAATTATCTGTATAAAATATGTAAACAATGGCCATAGCTACTTCTATAGTGTAAGGGGAGACTTTTGCCTCTCTGTCCACCTTTTATGCAGTTCACAGAGGACCACTGTAGGCAGAGCCTCCAGCTAATGATCTCAGATTTGAGTACCATGACCCTAATGATTCACTAATGCAGTCTGCACACAAGTATACTATTACTACAGTAGCTATCACTCATTGTGTAAAATAGCTAATATAATACAGTACAGAAAGTACTTTGGCTATGCAGACAGACATATCAGGTTGATGCCACAGTGAAGGAGGTTGGAGTGAGACTGAAGCTAATGGTGCAATATACTGTATGGTTTAATTGTTGTTGTTGAGTGGGACTGTTAAATACATTTAACACACACACACACACACACACACACATTGTTTATTTGTATAAGATGAAAGTGAAAAGCATTTAAGCAACAAAAAAGATATAGTGAGATAACTATTAAAGCTCTTTTCCGTTGGCTCCCTGTATTTTACCAATATTATGTAGTTATCAATAAGAGATAACTTACATTAATGCTTGATTTCATAATTATGTCTAAATACCATAATATTGACCATTTAGAAAACAAAGACGGTATGTATGAACACAGTGTGCAGCAACCATAATGAAAGGTAATAGCTACAGTAAATTGGACACTGCAGGAGCACTTTTGTTCCTGCAGAAGATCCATCACAAATTCTGCTTACACGCCTTTACATTAACAACACACACATTAACAACACACACTTACATTTAGGCCCAAGTGGTCACAGAAAGGTTTTGGCAGTCAGTATGGTTAAGATATGTAAATAGACATCTTGGTGTGAAAATATTCTAAATTTATCTTTTATAGTGTTAAATAGTTTAAGTCCAAAACTCTTGGTTTTCAATTCAAATATAATGGAAAGGAGATTGGCTGTTGATGTTGCTGCTGTTGATAACAGTAATGATAGTGGATGTAATTGAAAACTGAGTATTCAAGCAGCATCACATCACTCCTCTAGCACTGGACTAGACCCAGGGGACAGACAAATGGGAACTATGGGAAACAACTGATTCATGTGAGGGCAAATCAGATGATTCATTACTGTCCACCCCCCAAAATACATGCACATGCAGTTACAGCAACACCTACTGGTAGTTATAAATTAATGCAATAGATAATTCCCTCAGCTCTGACCAGGTGATGTATTCATAGGAAATCGTGCCACACATAAAATGAAATGCATTTCATCTCTGTACTGTTATGTTTTTTTGCTGTTCATGCTCATTGTTAGAGTCATTCCTTCTCTAAGATAAGATAATTCAAATTTTGACAGCTGTGCGAACAGAAATGCCAGACATGGCATGCAATTGGTAGAGGCATTGTGCATAGTAAATGTTATACAAAATAAAACAAATTCTGTTCTATTCCAAATAACAATTGCAAACCAGCTGTGTATATGTGCTATATAATGTATCTATTATGTTATCCAAACTCTGGATTATTACAAGAGACTTCTACCTCTTTTTAATATCAATTAATATAATTCAAGTATCAATCCTGCACCCTACTGTTCAGCATATAACACTGTCTACTTGACTTAAAGTAAAGAAGATTACAGCCATATTTTTAGGCTCTATTCTCTGCATCTATCAAACAGGTACTCTTGAAAAAACACAATGAACATAATAAACACACGTCAGATCATATTATGTACACAATTTGAATGAATCGTCACAGGGCCGGTGATGTTGTTTGCATCATTGTAGTTTATGAGCTGTTCATACTTGGGCTGACACTAACTAATCATATTCCTCGTCTAATCAGTAGTAGATTAGTATGTGCAACAAACTCCCATTCCTGTAATGAAGATGATGAGCATCAATCTGTTTTCTCAAGTGCTCCACTCTTCAGTTTCAAGATCACTTAGCATCACATGTGCAGAGGTGGTGGAGTACTATTTCCTTTTGTTCGGAAACAGTATGTTACTGACACAAAAGACAGAGCTGCTTTCAAAATCTCACATAAAGATACTGACATGAACATGACAGGCATCTAACAACCTACAGTAAGATAATTCAGGCAAATTTCAAGCCCCACAAAAAGATGAACAGAACCTTTTGCACTTTAATACCACAGTAAATTCTCAGATGTGCAGAAACAGAACAAGAAATATTCTCTAAATGTTCCTTCTATCACAGCCTACATGTCAGTACATAAAGAGTGTCTGTGGATATGTCCTTGGATGTATTTATAAAGATGTTTTGTACACAGCATGGTCACCACGCTTCAGTAAAATTTCAGAACATTTGAGGAAACTCTCACTCTTATTTAATACTTTCAAAAGTGAGCCAGATGATTTAGGGTTAAAGCAAAAAAGATCATCCCTATTGATCTGTTGGAGTAATAATATTACCAGATGGTGCAGGAAATTATCTTTTAATTTCCCTGGTTAAGCTAATAAATTGAAAGTCTGTGAAGATTATTGATTCATATAATGTTTTTGTGCTCTTAATAGGCATCTCATTACATTTTCTACAGTGTCCTACACCTCTGCACCTTATTTTACTTTAAAATTCTGGCGATTCCATCACTGCCCTTGTTCCCTATATAGTGCACCTTCTTGGGCATTTGGCAGGAAATTGGATTGGAGTAAGCATGTGCTTGTCTCTTATTATGCTTTTCTTTCAAATGTGTAAAAAAAAAACCCACATAAGACAAACATTTTTCTATTCATGGACATATGCATTTCATGTGCGAAAATGAAATTGACACAGGCCATCTTTCATCATTTCAATATAAAAAGCAAGAGAGTGCCCTTGAAACATGCTATCATATTTTGCATATGGTATCAGGCTGCTGCTATCTTTACAGCGAAGGACAGAGAATATGGGGATTAAAGAAATTAAGCAAGAGACAGAAGCAGATTGTTTTACATATCTGTATCTGTAGCCTATACAAAATTTTATTTTACACATTTGCCATTCAAATGCTTGTCATCCTCTGAAGTTAATGAGTTACGTGAGGCTTTTCACATGTTGTAGCTATGAGATCAGACTAGATGTCTGAATCAACCATAAGAGAGGAACTAAGCTCAGTAAGGGCCACTGAATGTGGAGCAAACAACAACGGGATGCAGGCCGTTTGTCATTTATTATCTAAGATGCAGAAGTCACAAAAAATCAAGTAGGCTACTTAAGTTTTAAGTGTAGACCGGCCTATAGCTTCTACTGAGGACCTCTGTTCATGTCCTCTGCATTTTTTCTGGGATTTGCAGGTTGTAGCAAATTGGGGGTAGTAGATACATTTTCAAGAAAAAAATAACACCAGCTGAGTATTTTATAAGATGATTTAAGTATTTTAGACACAATTGATTAAAATTGGACTACTTTAAAGCCAAGTAAGTATGTAAATAACTAAGTAAGTAGTAAGTAGTACTGTAAATAAATAAATGTATTAAGGATTCAGCATTTGTCCACCAGAATGTTATTCCTGGGAGTTTTGAAAGTCTTTGAAACACCATACAGACCACATTGGGAAATTCTACAGAAAATGTAAATGCACAGTTAACAACTGAATGAACCATTTTAGATACTTTATTTTGGGTCCACTATTTTTGTCCATTTTTATTTATCTTAATGTTTATCTGTTTTAAGTTTTGCTGTATTTTATTTGTTCTGATGTATTTCCTCGCCTTGTGTAACACATTAGAAATGACCCATGTGTTTGAAGGGTGCTTAAATAAACTTCTCTTGCCTTGTCATGCCTGTCTACCCGCCCTGTGTACAGTTACCATGGACAGTATGTCTCTTTGACTACCGAGCACAGTGTCATACAGCAGCAGGCCACCAGAGGGCCGGCGAGACTCCGCATGTCTTCCCTCGGTTTCACTTCACCTCAAAAACTTTGCTGGTAGTTTTGAAGTAGGCGGAGACCCTCCTCTCCACTTGACCCAATAAGCGGAATTTGTCAGTGATGGAAAGGGGGTGGCAGAAGTGCGGAGTGTCCAGTGATAAACTGGGTGTCAATTAGCGGAGAACTTTCACCGGCGAGCAGCAGCACACAGCGCAAGGTGACTGAACAAGCGGCCTCAGGCAGTTGTTTGAAAAATATGTTTTAAAAAAAATCAAATTACATGAGTTTTCCTCATGTTTGTTGACAGTAATTGAACTTATTTGATAAGCTTGGTGGTGGTTCATGGCGTGGTGTCGACTTCCGTGCTCCGTAATTAATTAGTTTAGCAAAATGTTACTTCTTTTGCCCTTCCATCAGAGTTGTGCCTTTTGCCTGTTCAGAAGATAAAAGATGGAGTGGCGCCAGCAGACCAGTGTCAGCTGTGCAGACGCATTCAGCGAGGCTCAACGCTGGATTGAGGTACATGGTTCACTTTCATCTTTTTTTTTCTTTTGTCTTTATTTGCATCAGACACGTTTTCCTGTGCAAGCTACATTTTACCCCTTTTGGAGACAGCAAATGGTCCATGTTAGTCAGTGGCAGACATTTCAGCCATGAAACATCACTTGTCCGTTGTTTTCATCATTGGGACTTTCACTCACTAAAAACAGCTGATGCTAATACTAATATTTTAAAAGACTCAACACTCATTAACCTAAAGTGAGCCACATTTACAGACTTATCTTGAGTTCAAATGCAAAATACACCTTGATAACACTCACACACAGAACCTTATGTGAGAATCATCTGTGGTTGATAAAAATGATTTGACTGCAGGACTCAGAGCTTCAGAGGGAAATGCACATGGAAGGAAGGCAGATAATTAGGTAATGTTTAAGAGAAAACAGAAATAGAAAATATGCAGCAGCATGCCTTACCCTATGAGGTTTCTTTTTTTGTCTGTCTACTGAGATGTGATGTACTGGATGGGTTAGATTTGCTCATGTGCCTTGTTTTGATGCTCTTTGCACATGTACTGTGGTTAATGAGATAGGCAGGTGTAGGCAGGTTTAGCCATGCACAAATTGTGGAAGATGTGGTTTTACAGCAGTGCATTGTCTAGGTTGCTGTAGGCTGCTACTGTCCAAACATTGTAGAAGTTGTAATCCTTAAATCATAACTTGTGGGCACTGAATGTTGACCAACTCTAAATGGGACCATTAACATGTCAATTGTGTCTGAGTGGATCATTATGAGAATTCTGTCCAGAGCTCTCTTGGCAGTGAGCCCATGCCAATTTTACCCATCTATTTGCCTGTGCTGACGGATGAAAGGATGGATGAACAGTGATGAAGGGTGTGTGTGTTAGACAAGAGGGAAGCAAGGCATGCTGCTTTTAAAATAGTGGTAAACGGTGTCATAAATGCTTCCTCGTGCCAAACAACATTGGGAATGTGTTAGCACTAATATTCCGTGTTACAGATTGCAGAATAATACACTTCCATATATTAAAGTGTCCAAAAATGGCTGCTGTTTATCATTAACACAGTACCAGCAGCAATTACACGTAAATGTTTGTTTGCTCAATGCCTACTGGACTGGAGAAGAATAAGAATGGATCGGCCTCTTCTACATTATGTAAACAGGCTGTTTAGTTTCTGGTGAAACAGGAGCCGCACAGGTGTTCCTCTGTTTTAGAAATGTGCCTGTCATCTCCTTAAGAGGAAATGATCTCCTTTTTAAATGTAGAGCAATTATCCTTTAATTTAACTAGGGCTGGAACTAGTGATTGTTTTCATTATTGATTAATCTACCAATAATTTTCTCAATTAATCGTTTTGTCTTATTCTAATCGTATTTGAGACAGACAGTATCTTGACCACATGATTGTGTTTTATTCTGTTAACCTGACACTGCATTGTTGGTCTGATTCCACTGAGAAGCCTCCACTCCATGCCCGGTGCTCAGTTCTACCAAAAATGAATTGTGATTGTGGATTCTTGGGGGGACTAATTAGTGAGAAGAATAGCCTTTTGGGGCCCCTCTGTTAGTTATGGAGCCAAACCTTAATAGCCCCATTTTTATGTCCTCATTACAAAGCCTCCCTGACTTGTGCTTGCTTCTGCCATGTAAAATCATTTAGGTTATGTTGTATTCTTTGATTTGACCAAAAACATATTTTGAATTTTATGTGGGAGTGCTTGTCCACATATATTTTTTTTATGGCCCATTGTTTTGCTTGGTAGATATTGTGATTGTGATATTGTGATTATTTGTATAGAGAGATAATTTAAGCTTTTGTGCAGTAGTTGGAGGATTTTTCAGCTGTTTAGGCTAAATCTTTTGGACTTTGGACACATTGGGGAAAAAATCTGATAGTGATGAGAAATATGTAGCATAAACATTTTGAAATTGATCCCTTTAAAAAAAAAAAAATTGTGATATCTTGTGGTATCTTTTTCATAGCATTTCTGTACAGACATTTCTTATTGGCTGACATTTGCGGGTATACCTATATGCATAGATATTAGCGAATAATAAAAACTAATATCGGACAATACATCAGGCTCTAGTATAAAATCCTATTGATGTGAATGGAGTTTCTCAGTTGGCTGTTTGAATTTACAGACTATCCACTCAAATACGTCATCACAGTATTTGAGCATCCTACTTCTCAACGTGTGTAGCCCACACCAGTTAAAATAACTGTAATTGCAGCTTGCAAGCATGCAAGTTTCACGAAATTAACAATCTGAAAAGGTAAAATGTAGTGTAAGTTTTACAGTGTGGAAAAGTGTTCATCTCTTTTTAGGTTCAACTGTTGGAGACTGTGTTGGACGTCCAGAGGTGTATTTGAAAGTAACACACTTGTTAATTGTGGCAAAAAAAATAAATGCAATGGTCAGTGGATAAATTCTAAAGTTTTTTTTATTTTTTTAGGAAGTGACTGGAAAATCGTTTGGTTGCAACGACTTCCGTGCTGCCTTAGAGAATGGAGTTCTGCTTTGCGAGTGAGTAATGATGTTCAAACTTGGATATTGTGACTTTTACAAAGTCATGCATACTCTGCTTTCAGAGAACTAAATTCAAGCTAGGTTCCTCAGTATCTCTAAACATGCCTATAAGTTGAGGTAAACAAAAAATAAAGGTATATCCTAATAATTAAATTACATGTAATACAGATCATAAGACAAGACATTTTCTGTACCATCTTCTGTGGAGTGTAAGAAGTAGCCATTTTCTTCCAAAGTGTGCTCTAAATAACAGCTGACTTATATAACATCAGCTAAAGAATAATGAGGCCAACAAATGAGAAGCATTGGACAACAAGTCTAGGCTTGTAGGTTAGCCCAGAAGGCTAGTTATGGAAGTTAGCTTGGTTCTTTGTCTAAGATGCAGTCATGCATGCAAATATGTGTAGCATAAAGCTGGAATATTTGTAAACTGTTTGCTGATTTTGTTTTCACTAATAGCTTGATCAACCAGTTGAAACCTGGCATCATTAAGAGAGTAAACAGGCTTTCTACTCCCATCGCTGGCCTGGTGAGTGTTACATATTACAGTTCTTACCGTGTGTGTGTGTGTGTGTAACAGGTAGCCTGGCTGTGTGGCGCAGGTTACCATTGAGTGTCGAGTTAAATGCTTTATTTGAATCAGCCAGTTGCATTACAAGTACATAAGAAGGCACCTGCTAGCTAGGAAGTTTTGACACATTGTGTGGTTTCCTGTTCCTGAGAGACAGTTTTGGCACAATGTGAATGATCTTGAAACTGCTTTTCAGTGTGACAACCCAACTGCTGAATGTGTAAAGTTTTTATTTTTTTATATTGGGCAGAAATGCAAATGCAGATTTTAATTTTGGCTTCAGGCTGTTGCTGTGGAAACTGAAATATCAGTTCTTGTCTAGTGCAGATGAGAGTTGGCAATCAAATACCAGTTCACACAATATTCAAATCCTCAGTAGATATTTACTGCTTACAAACAAGAGCCATTATCAGCATTACACAGATGACTGAAGAGAGGCAGTCTCTTGTCAGTTCTTATAGTACTTTGAGATAACCCACATTAACTGCAGTCAACAACAGGATGCACATGATTTCACTCAAGGTGTTATTTGATCTTTCCTTACTCGGTCATGACATTTTCTTGGCTAAAGAGACATTGTTCTTTCTTTTTCTACCCTTCAAGTAGCCATTTAAATAAGTGCAGAATGAATATCCTGTTTGTGGAATGTTTTTTAAACATTTAACTTCCTTTTTTTATTTTCTGTAGATTTTATGTTATCTTTGCATGGTAATTGGAACTCAGATGATATGTACTAAAAAATGTACACAACCGGACAAAAAGTATTGATCATTATGGATATTCTTATTTTAAAACTAAACAGTGCATACATTCTGTGTATCAGTTCAGACTCGCATCCTGCAGTTTGTCTGTTTGCCGCTAGAGAATGCCAAAGCATTATCTGACTAACCCTCCCTATCTTGGTGAGGGAGCCTACATTTATGGTGTACCTAAAATTACTCCTTAATCATTTTCAAAAAAAAAATAAATACTCGTTGTGACTTTCAGAAGTGGCTGCACACTTATGATGACAATGACAAAAAACAATAACTAAGTAGAAATTGACATTATCACGCTAAAGATTTTGACTACTGCTATCTAGGTGGTGGTGTTGTTTGGGGTCCAATGCAGCGGAGTCTCAAATGGGACACCTTAGATAGCTGCTAACAGAGCTAGAGGGAGCAGACTGGGTTTGTTTTCCTTCTAGGAAACTGTCTTTAACTGAGCATGATGTTACAGGCCGCACCTAGCAGAGCAAGTTTAATGTTTCCAGGTGACAGCCAAGTTCAATCAATTCCCACAATAATGTTTATTGGCTACAGCTGATTAAAATCTGCTGCCGACATTTAATTTCAGCCAAGCGTCGCCACCTAAAAATGAGAAGATTTGCTACCTTTTTTGGTTGTATTAAATGCAGTAAAAACAAGCATCATGTCAAACAGTTATTTGAACAAATGTCAATGAAAATAAATGTTTAATGAAAATATAAAACTCAAGGCTTGTAAGCTTAACATTACATTTAAATTCAGTTGTGGCTTTGACCTTCCGTTACCCAATGTCAGATTATCTAAGTAATTTAATCATTAACATTGGAGACTAATAGATAAATCAGTAATTATTAAAAGCAGTGGTCCCAGCCCTAGTGGTAATGTTTTTGAGAACAGGAGTTGTTTTAAACTCTTGTTGGGGCTTTTTAGAGGAAGGTTGGAGCAAGCTCTCCTGATAGTTGATCCCAAACAGCATCAGCAACCTCTTCTTCTGATTCTATACCAGTTTTTCTACATGCTCTTATATTTTTTTTTTTAAATGTCTCATTTTGCTGTCTCTGTAATTTAAATCTCCAGGATAATGTGAATGTATTCCTGAAAGCCTGTGGCAAACTGGGACTCAATGTGTCACAACTGTTTCATCCAGGAGACCTGCAGGACCTGTCCACTCGTGCAACACTCAGGTACAGTTGACGTAGTGTCATGTCAAGTTAAGTGTATGTATAAAACTGTCCAAAGCTATAGGTGATCATGCCAGCACGGAGAAACATGCCTTTTACATGTGAAGTTCAATTCAATTGACTAATATGACAGTGTCAGCTTGTTTCTGATGCAATGTGTTTGTTGTATGTGTTTTTAGGAGGCTTAAAGCCTTTAGACCAGTGGTTT